>NC_064639.1:1035139870-1036389870 GCF_023864345.2 Schistocerca serialis cubense | reverse complement strand
CACCGGGGAATATAATAGGATAAGCGAATCAAATATCTGAACGCTTTCGCCACAGTTTGTGCGTTTGCAGGTGTACTGGTACGAGGAGCGTTTGAGAAGCCCATGCAAAAATAAAAACTACTTACGTGTTTGGGGGAAACCTTTTTTATTTTTCGACATAGTCTCCTTTTAGACTGTCCAACGCTGTTCTAATTTGTTGATCCATTCCGAATAATAGGAATTGTCCAAGTCTGCAAAATAGTTATTAGTTGCTGCAATCACCTCCTCGTTTGAATAAAATCTTTGTCCCGCCAGCCATTCCTTCAAATTGGGGAACAAATAGTAGTCTGGGGGAGCCAAGCCTGGAGAATAGGGGGCATGTGAAACGAGTTGCAATCCTATTTCCAATAATTTTGCGACCACAACTGCTGAGGTGTGTGCTGGTGCATTGTCATGATTGAAAAGGACTTTTTTGCGGTCCAATCGCCGGCGTTTGTCTTGCAGCTCTGTTTTCAAACGGTGCAGTAACGATGAACAATATGCACCTATAACAGTTTTATCCTTTCCCAGATAGTCGATGAGGATTATCCCTTGCGAATCCCAAAAGACAGTCGCCATAACCTTTCCCGCCGAAGGAATGGTCTTCGCCGTTTTTGGTGCAGATTCTCCCTTGGTAACCCATTGTTTAGATTGTTGTTTGGTCTCAGGAGTATAGTAGTGTATCCATGTTTCATCCACAATAACGAAGCGACGGTTGAAGTCCTGCGGATTCTTCCTGAACAGATGCAAACCATCCTTGTAACACTTCACACGATTCCGTTTTTGGTCAAGCGTTAGCAATCGCGGAACCCATCTTGCGGTTAGCTTC
Source organism: Schistocerca serialis cubense (assembly GCF_023864345.2). Classification (NCBI taxonomy): domain Eukaryota; kingdom Metazoa; phylum Arthropoda; class Insecta; order Orthoptera; family Acrididae; genus Schistocerca; species Schistocerca serialis. Next base: position 1,036,389,023 of record NC_064639.1, on the reverse strand, counting down.
CTCATGTCCAAATGTTTATGCAAAATATTATGTACCCGTTCATTCGAGATGCCCACAGCACTAGCAGTCTCACGTACCTTAGCTCTTTTGTCATCAATGAATTCGGGAGTTGTAACCTCCACAGGGCGTCCAGAACGTTCAGCATCACTTGTGCCCATATGGCCATTCCGAAAATTTTGACACCACTTATAAACTGTTCTAATCGAAGGTGCAGAGTCACCGTAATGTTCATAAAGCTTCTCTTTAGTCTCCTGAGGCGTTTTGCCTTTCATAAAGTATCACCACATGAAATTGTTTTTCGTCCATTTTTTGACAGTCACTCGACCTTCTTGATTCACACGAATGCAAAACACAGAGAAATAGACGAATATGGCTGAAACTTGGTGTGCTTTCTTTCCAAAGATGCTACTAACTAAACATGACCTCGATACGCGCCGGTGGTGCCATCTCTCGGACTTCGCACGGACTTTTCATACGCCCCTCGCATCTCCTCGCCGCCGACGAACATGTGTGTCCTCCATGCGCAGTACCACTGCGGTGGAGCACACAAGGCCGCATTTCGCAATTTGTCTTTTTAACTGTGCTGTCTGTCCACATTTCTATCGCTGTTTTTAAACAGTTCATCAATACAACATTATATTAATTTTCATTCTCGCATTAACTTCACGTTTTAAAATAATTTTGTTTTGTTTTTCTTTTACCATCTACGCTAGAGACATGATCATCTGGCTGAAGGGCGGGTTTTTTTGTACCGCTGCCAGCCCATCGCCCCTGCCCACATGGGGCGAGGGGGGATGAAATAATAATAATAATAAAGAGGAAAAAAAAGTCTGGCGACTCACTCTGAGATAGCCGAACGATACGTCGCCGAAATGTCAGCTAAGTACTACTATTTGCACGGCTGCATGCCCGAAATTTAATAGATTATACAGTTATAGATTGCCGGCATAATGAAGAAGTGCTGAATCGAACTAGTGAAAAAAGAAGCATGTGGCATAACTTGACTAAAAGAAGGTATCTGTTGATATGAAACATCCTGAGACGTCAAGGATTTGTCAGTTATCTTATTATGGAGGGAAGTGCGGGTGATAAAACTCGTTGAGGAATACCAAGGTTTGACTATACAGTACGCAAATTAAAATATTGGACTGTTACAATAGCCAGGCAGAGATAAAGAGGCTTGCACAAGAGAGAGAGAGAGAGAGAGAGAGAGAGAGAGAGAGAGAGAGTGAGGGGGGGGGGGGTACATCAGACAGATCTTCGGACTAAACACCATTACAACGTAAACTATTGCTACTGCTACTACTACTACAAAGAAAGGCCGCTTTCAGTGGATGACAGCATGACCGAGCGATCACGGAGAGGGCAGGAGTATCATTCACTGCAACGACAGTAGTACAATTTATTCTTGTTAGAAGACGGTGATATCACTCACGGTTTACACTGATGAACCAAAACATTATGAGCACTGTCCACAACGAGTCGCAGTGCCGCCTGATGGCGTTGCCGGCACGCGAGGTCTTAAGGAAACTACATTACCGAAGCACAGACTAATGGTATTGCGACAATACAGGATGCAAATGGGGAAACTACTCGAAAATAATAAATTATTTGTATAACTGCTTTTGGATGTTTCAACACGTCTTTGTTGAATTACGCAAGAGCTGTGGAGCACTGCTGCAGGAATTGTAGGGTGTTTCAAAAAGTTTCATCCGATTTTACAAGACTATATCTTCTAGTTGAATGAAAATGGAAATTTTGGCTTGCTTTTGCTTCCGCTCAGAACTACAAAGTCTTTATTTTCAAAAGGACCGGCTATTCGGCACGGAGAAGATCCTAGAAGTCCCTCCAACACACACCAGAGAGAATATTACAAAGAGTAATTATGCGCTCATGGAATAGTAATAGTACTGTACTACTTTGCGCATCGATTCTGCGAGTATATAGATGGTCAAGTAAGAAACGTAATTCACACATAGAATTGTGCATGGATTATTAGTAGAATATAAAGAGATATTACAGGTTTCTCTACTGCAGTGTTGTGGACAGAACACAGTACTGTGGAAGCATGGACGTCCACGGGAAATTTTTTTTAGAAAAAAGACATATCCATTGGCAGAGTCATGTTATTTTCACAAAATCTAATTGAATAAACTTGTTGAAATACATCGTCGCACATGAGAAATGCAATGAAAAGGAACAAAAAATATCCGCGCGCGGTCGCCATCGTGGAATGGGTGCAGGCAGAAGCTGCAGCCGACGCCATTGCTGACTCCGTCCGCCGTTTCCTTGCTGCTTCCTTCCTTCCTCCTTCCTTCCTTCCGCCAGGGCGCCGCCCCCTCAAGTTTCCAATTAATGAGTGTCTTCACCTAATTGCGTATGCCATTAGGAGTCGCGGGCCGGTGTTAATGACGCCCTCTGTCGCGCGCGGCTGTTCCAGCTCATTGCTGGCTGCCAGCTCCCCTGCCCCCCACCGCCCCCCCCCCCCCCATCCCTGTGCTCGCCACTTGTTCATGACTGCCCGCGGCCGACACTTGGCCTGATTTAGTGCTCGCCACTCCCACACAGCTCCCGGGCCTCCTTTAAAGCCGGCGCGATTGTTCGCAATTAAACTCGAAAACCACGCGGCGCACAACTTCTGCGAATTTTGCCGGCAGACGGGAGGGAGCGAATTCCTGTGGAGCTTAGAGCCTCCCGCAGATCTATTATTTATTGATAATAAGACTGTCCTCCGGAACTCTCGTTAAGGGAGGGAACGAATTAATCGTTTACGAGGCGTTGGTCAATTATATCTCATCTTTTCACAAATTTCGCCAGGAGGAGTTGCTACGTAGTAATTGGACGGCGTAGGTTTGCTTGAACTGTGCATTTCGACAATTGACATAATTAAGGAAAGTCTTAAATCCGGGGATTGTAATTGTCAGCAGCTTCAGGACCTCATTAAGCTCTTGCTAATCGCGATTCCTGTGCATAACCTGTCTTTGAGACTCTAGTGATGTAATGTGTTACCTAGTACTCTCGTAAAATAAGTGGACCTTAGGGCGGAGTGCAGTGTTTGAGTGTGTCCCATTATATCTACCCTTCACGAACACACCTCCCCAAAGCAATATGTTCGTCAGAAGGTCACAACATAATAAACGAAGGTCATTAAAAAACTGTTTGATTTTTAATCCTAAGATTGAAGGAGATCACAGTAAAATACAGTTAAACCCGCTACAGATTTCGTATTATTACAGATACATAAATTTAACAGCCATATAATTTAAACAGAATGTAGTAGATTTTCTTTAAATAAAAAATATCTTCAGGTCATGTTATACCAAGAAAGACGTAAAGAAAACCTAGCCCGAAGTAAAACTACTGTGTAATTCTACTAAACTAACAAAAAAGGAAGAAACTAGAGCAGGTTTAGGAGCGAGCTACGCTACACATTAGAGAATACTACCAGAAGTGCACAGGGACTTAACTTTTCCAGAATGAATATTTACTCGCAGGCGTAGTGTGTGCTGATTTGGAACTTCTTAACAGATTAAAACAGTGCTGGAGCGGTATCCCAAACTGAGACTTTTGCCTTTCGCAGGCAAATACTCTACCGACTGAGCTATACAAGGACGACTGCCCTCAGAGCTTTATTTACACGAGTACCTATTCTCCTAAATCTGGAAACATTCCCGGAAGCCGTGTGTAAGCCATTTCTCCGCTAAATCCTTTCTTCCAGGAGTGCTAGCCCCGCAAGGTAATGGGAGAACTTGTATGAAATCTGGAAGGTAGGAGATATAACGCATTAACGATGGTAAAGCTGTGGGTTGTTCTTGGGTAGTTCAGTCGGTAGAGCACTTGTTCGCGAAGATTCGAGTCCCGGTCCGACACGCATTTCTAATCTGCCGGAAGCTTCAGATCAGCACACAGGCCACTGCACAGTGAAAACGCATTCTGGGTACAAGATTCTATTCGTACGGTATTGACTATTTCCGCTAAATTCACTTCCACCTGTACTGTTAAGGTTGACACTGCGGGGTCTCACATGTTTGACAGATAGGACACTATAATAGAGTCATTAAATAACAAACAACTCTTCCACTAACCCTTTTTTCACTGTGTGATAATGTGATATACAGCACGTTGTGAAATATTATATAACTTAATGATATTCAAAATCCAGAACTTTAATTTTTTTGTATATCATAACGAAGATGTTCGTGGATTATTCATATATGAAGATAACGACAAATTGCCGGAACCGTAAATGTGAAACTGTAATTTTGGGCGATCTTGACGTAATAAACTGTTACACAGACATAACATTTATAAGTTCACATAATTCCATTGACGAAGTGTCAATTCTTAAAAAAAACCTCCCACTACCTTTATTTTTCTGATTTCTTTATTTCCCAAACATCTGACTCCGATATACTGTTTTGTATATAATCCTTTTAGTTTTGTTTGTTATATTTCCGAATACCTGGTTTCTCTTGTCCAATCTTATTTTTATAGCTTCTACATTCATTCCATTCGCAAATATAATTCACAAAAAAACACGACATAATTTTCAACATCTGAAACGTGCTTTTCATCAACACCCAGTATCATACATTCAGTCCCTATTGTGTTTATTTTTAAACTCAAGTTGTCATATTCTTCAAACAGCTTGCGGATTATATCCAGAGTTGTCAGTCTCTTCAGCAACTCATAGCTGCTGCGTACTAATGTTTGACAGTAACATGAAGCTGAAATGAAATAAGAGTTTCTTAATACCATATATTTTATTCCTAGGAACTCAATTTTCCTGAACGATCACGCTGTATCATGCTCTGCGGGTGATATCACGTTTCTGTTCGAAATTCTGATCCACTGTTGGAAATACAAAACAGCTAAAACCCACGACAGCCCTGTTTATATTTTCCGAGCTCATCTGTTGAGTGGTTGGTAGATTATTTCTAGTGTAGGAGTTCAACGGTATGCTCTGAGTGTCGACGCGAGAAGTTTCCCTTACAATATACTGTTTTTACCTTCAGTCCTCTATGACGTTACTTTTACCAAGATTTAGAATATAGGACAACAGTGGGGGAAAGCTATTTCCGTAAAATTAAGTTCTAAAAGCCTACTGTGAGTCAAACAGTCCGTATAAGTATCATTCGCCATTCGTTCTTCACAATCGGATATTGAACACCTGGTTGATGATTGACAGTGGTAAAATGTGCTAGCATGCTTGAACGGGTTAGTGCATTAGCACGTGATCGGAACTGAAGGTGATCTAGTTTCAGTGTAAACGAAGATAAACATTTTTTGAAAGCAGTCATTTCTGGTTGCTTGTTAAAGAGTACTTGTCTGTGGTGTTCTGGTTGATTGTCAGCGTAGGTGTAATAACACTAAGTTCATTACATTTGTTGTAACGCTACGATTTTCCGTGTGCGAATGGACGCTCTCGTAATGACATGATAACTCTCGGGCTTATAGGACAATGAGACAAGGGAATATTTTCACAAAGACAGCTTTTAGCATTACCTGGCAACCATCTTAAAGAGGGTAATTACCAAATATCGGCGTTATTCAGGGTGTCCATAAAGTTTCGCTATCATTTCAAAACATCATAACTTAGGAACTATTAGAGGCAGAGCATCGTGATTCATGTAAAGCGTTTAGCAGCTCTCGATGATATTTTTCTGTTACTCCAGAACTTCAACGTGTGTCCCACTTATCGCTCTTAGAAGAACATCTAGGCGATGTCTGAGTACTACCAATGTATTGTTTCAGCATCAACCGTTTCGATTGCTTCATTGCTAAGTGTGACTGACTAGTGTTGTGTACCTGCGATCCTTGGTGCAACCCCACAAGTAGAGATCCAAAGGTGGTCGGTTATATGTAATAGCATGCTTGAGAAGCACACATGCTCAAGCTAAGCTCGCTTACCCAAGCATGCTTGAGTGTGGAGGACAAACCTGTGCAACCATCACGACTGTGCAAGTAACTTGATACTTGATAGAATTTCGATTATACATGCTTGTGCAAGCATTCAAGCGTGTGCATGCTTGAGCGGTTGCGCCATAAACAGGGAGCCCTCTGCAAGCATTCATCAGCGATTTGATTTAGTTTTTACTTGGTTCTGTTAACTTGAATTTTATACATACTGTAATGTCAGACAAATAAAAGAATACAGTAATACATAGAGAAAAAGAAAACTAGCAATACTGTGATATAGTTTCTGAACGAGTGTACCGCGAATAATGAATAGGAAGGATATTTTCGTTTCTTTACCCCACACATATCACATCTACATACATACTCCGCAATCCACCATACGGTGCGTGGCGGAGGGTATCTCGTACCACAACTAGCATCTTCTCTCCCTGTTCCACTCCCATACAGAATGAGGGAAAAATGGCTGCCTATATGCCTCTGTACGAGCCCTAATCTCTCTTATCTTATCTTCGTGGACTTACCGTGATATATAAGTTGGTGGCAGTAGAATTCTACTGCAGTCAGCCTCAAATCCTGGTTCTCTAAATTTCCTCAGTAGCGTTTCACGAAAAGAACGCCTCCTTTCCTCCAGAGACTCCCACCCGAGTTCCTGAAGCATTTCCGTAACACTCGCGTGATGATCAAACCTACCAGTAACAAATCTAGCAGTCCGCCTCTGAATTGCTTCTATGTCCTCCCTCAATCCGACCTTATAGGGATCCCAAACGCTCGAGCAGTATTCAAGAATAGGTCGTATTAGTGTTTTATAAGCGGTCTCCTTTACAGATGAACCACATCTTCCCAAAATTCTACCAATGAACCGAAGACGACTATCCGCTTTCTCCACAACTGCCATTACATGCTTGTCCCACTTCATATCGCTCTGCAATGTTACGCCCAAATATTTAATCGACGTGACTGTGTCAAGCGCTACACTACTAATGGAGTATTCAACCATTACGGGATTCTTTTTCCTATTCATCTGCATTAATTTACATTTATCTATATTTAGAGTTAGCCGCCATTCTTTATACCAGTCACAAATCCTGTCCAAGTCACGTTCTCTCTCTCTATATCTATCTCTCTTTTAACACGAGCAAAAAGGTTGCCAAAGCCAGCGCATCGTGGTCTGAGCTCGACATTTTTCTGGTAGACAGCCGACGCTTATAGAAGCATGTTTGGGTCGTGTGAAGGCGCGTGGAATTTGTGCGTTTTTGGGCAAGCACGCTTGCGCATGTGTGCGTATCAGTTATGCAGTTACGTGTGTAGCCACCTAAATGACTTGACATGTGGAGAGCGTGGGACTACCCAACTAGCATTGACTGTGTTATTCAACACTTCTGCACGTTCAAACACTCAGTGTGGCGTTGCACTACCACGCTGGAACAAGATAGACAGCTGCAGTTCTCCGACTTGTGATAGCAGGAACTGCTCGAAAATATCCAGGTAAACATCCTGTTGTGGTTTTTTCTGTGGGGAAAAAAACTGGCCTGTTACCCAATCGCCCATTAAGCCACGCCAAATTTAAGCTTCGGGCTGTCCCGCAGTACCGTGTCGCAAATTTGGGATGTGCGTACCAGATGACAGATTACGTCTTCTCCTGATCTGTCGTCATTTTGACGCACTCAAAGTAAAAGCTGCAACATAGTAAAAGAAAAAAACCATTGTAAGCTGAAAAACGTTTTAAAAGAAACCACAATTGTCTGCCTCGAACACTTTCCAACATACTTTGAAACGATAGCGGAACTTCATGGACAGCCTATATACGTCTAGCGGGAAATAAGTACTTCATTGTTGTTGGGCGAAATGGCGGCTTCGCGTACCATCCTCTCTGATATCTTTTTGAACGCTCACGAAGTGGTAATGTAGCGTTTCAGTGAACATTATAAGGCAGTTAGAACACACTTCTCTAGGAAACTTTCTCCGAACATGATATTAATACTTCTGTTTGATCTTCTAGGACAAGGACAGACTGGGAGGGCAAGTTTAAGTGAGGGCAAGTTTAAGTCAACAAAGTGCCGTAATCTTTCTTACGATACTCACAGAAGTCAGTGGTAAGAGCCAAGCGATAATTTCAGTGTTTACCAACATCAGGAGTAAGGGAAGCCACAACGGAGTGATAATTAGGAGGTGGGTAATTGCGTTGGACGTAGAGCGAATAATATCTAGCATCATCCTGATCAACATAAACTCAACTGCAGATTTAAAAGGCACTTGGCAGTCAGCCCCGTTCTACTGTGCACAGTCGCTTTTACTGAAATCGTACCCTTTCATCGTATAGCGTGAACTACTGTTGCGAACGCTCCAAAACAATCCTTCTGTTGACATGCGAGTCGCTGCGCTGGAACTTTTGGTGCGCCACGTGCCCGACCTGGGCTGCCCCGGCTGGAGCCCGCCTTGTCGCAGGTCGCTCCGGAAACAAAAGGCGGCGCGCCGGGTGCGAACGACCCGCCTTATCTGAAATTAGTCCGGCTCGTGCCCTGGCGTGCCGCTGCGTAGCAGTTGGGTCGTCCTGCCGTCTTACCGAACTCGCTCACAACTAGCGTCGCTTCTCACCTGTTCTCTCTCTCTCTCTCTCTTTCTCTCTCTCTCTGGGTTCGCTTATCCAATACAGTTCTCTTGTACCACATGTTTTTGGCATGTGATCAAAACCTTAAGAACGTGATTCTAAAGGCTCCATAGAAGGTAAAGACATCTGACAGACTATTTTATTACGGGTTCTCCGTTGTCCGTATGCATTGAGGAAGAAATGGAGTGAGTCATAAGTTTCCTGTAAACGGAATGCATGGAAGCCTCGGAGATCATGTGCAGAATTCAGCTGCAATATGGTAATAGACGTCTCAGAAGCAAGAAAGGAAGATATGGTTTAACTTCTCGTCGATACGGAGGTCATTATAGACTAAGCGCAAGCTCGGGTTGACTCAAGGATGGTGAAAGAATTGGCCGTGCCCTTGCAATTAAAACATCCCAGCATTTGGATGGAGCTGTTTTAGTGAAATCGCGGCAAACCTAAATGTGGACGGCCGGACGCGGATTAGAACCGTCGTCCTCCCGAATGCATGTCCAGTGTGCTAACCACTGCGCCACGTCGCTCGGTAAATGATGTCTGACTGCTTCCAGCAGCCGCGCGGGATTAGCCGAGCGGTCTGAGGCACCACAGTCATGGACTGTGCGGCTGATCTCGGCGGAGATTCGAGTCCTTCCTGGGGTATGGGTTCAAATGGCTCTGAGCACTATGGGACTCAACTGCTGAGGTCATTAGTCCCCTAGAACTTAGAACTAGTTAAACCTAACTAACCTAAGGACATCACAAACATCCATGCCCGAGGCAGGATTCGAACCTGCGACCGTAGCGGTCTTGCGGTTCCAGACTGCAGCACCTTTAACCGCACGGCCACTTCGGCCGGCCTGGGGTATGGGTGTGTGTGTGTGTTTGTCCTTAGGATAATTTAGGTTAAGTAGTGTGTAAGCTTAGGGAATGATGACCTTAGCAGTTAAGTCCCATAAGATTTCACACACATTTGAACATTTTTTTTTTTTTTTTTTTTTTTTTTTTTTTTTTTTTTTTTTTTTTTTTTTTGCTTGCAGGACAGAATTAGGTGTCGCGATGAAAAGTTTCTTTAAAAACAATTGTATTTACTTTTTGACTTGGCCTCTTATTTGTTGAATATCAATTCAACAACAAAAACTACTCAGTACTTTTTCAAATTATTTTGTTCATGAGGCCCGTCTTAACATTTCTCTTTTTTTACTTGCTACGTCAATTAGACGTTCACAATAACGGGCAACGAGTCTTGGTAATCCTGTCTTTCATAGTACAAGAATGCTATTTGCTGTATGCGCGAGAGATTTGGAAATATATTGAGAAACATGCACGATTTGAAAAGTGCACTTCAATCGAGCTGCAAGGTTGTAAGATTTTCTGTAAAATCTTGCACATCGCAGAAATTCTTACAGTCAACTTATTTTACCCCCCTCCACTCCTTGAGAAATAATGCATGTAGCTACTTTTTCAGTTCCAAGAGCTTTTAGATGGAACAGAAGACGTAACCGCGTTTTCGATTTCATGTCCACCGCGTAGAATCTCAGTTGATGATTCCTCATAACCTGGTCCCAGACCTAGGTAAAGCGAGAGAAACGATCTTCAGAAGGAATCTTTTCCGCGAATCAGTTTCACTGTGGTTCCTGCAACGCCCGACGGGAATTAATTGTAATTCCTGAAGACGGGCTTTAGTACACAACATACCACAAAGGCTTCATTCATAGAAGTATCTCAGAGGTGTTTAATACGAATTCCGTCTACTTTTAGCATAACATCATTTACACAATTGAACATTGTTTCAGAACAAGAATCCGTTGTTCGCGAAGAGCTGCAGTATCGTTCACACAGGAGGAATTTACATTCCGAAACGCATCAGAAACGTTCATTTCGTTTTAAATAAGAATTCTGATCAAAGTGACACATGTACGGTGAAATGAAAGGAGCGTGTGGCTAGGGTCTCCCTTCAGATAGCCTGGTAGCCTGGTGCAAGTCTATGTCGTTGAAACCACATCGGCGACTTGCGTGTCGATGACAATGAAGTGATGAATGATGATGAAGGAAACACGACACCCAGTCCCCGAGCGGAGAAAATATCGAACCAGGCCGGGAATCGAACCCAGGCCCCTCGCATGGCTTTAGCTTGCCTTCTTCTTATCTTTCTGTGTTCGACAACCTTCATCGACGATGAGAATAGGATTTCCGATTTTTTAGCCCACCGCTTACTTTTGTTAACTAACGAAAATTTTGGCGAAGGGCATGTCAAAAATGACCGTGTAAGCGCGCACGCTTACTCGATGATCTGAACTAGTTTCGTCTCTTCCAGTTACACGAATAGGATCAAAATCTTCTGCCGAATAAGCATTAGCATTGTGTGCTCAGATTTCAGATGCCATCGCTGGATTCGCTACAGTTGCTGTTCGCCAGTAGTAATTTCTGAATAAACTTGCGTAGCGGTCAGTGTTCTTGCTCGAATGTTCACTAGTTGACAAACTTATCGTTGGATCCCACCACACGACAGATAGCTACTACCATGTGGACAAGAGGTCAGTACCATATACACTTGCCGGCCGGAGTGGCCGTGCGGTTATAGGCGCTACAGTCTGGAACCGCGTGACCGCTACGGTCGCAGGTTCGAATCCTGCCTCGGGCATGGATGTGTGTGACGTCCTTAGATTAGTTAGGTTTAAGTAGTTCTAAGTTCTAGGGGACTGATGACCACAGTAGTTAAGTCTCATAGTGCTCAGAGCCATTTGAACCATATACACTTAATGGCTAACGAAATAAATTACTGATTAAAACCGCTTAAATTACGTGGTGCCTGTGCCACTTTCAGTCCTAACAAATACGCTTTCTTACGTAAATACCAAGAAAGAATAAAGTAGCAGGTCTTCATTCCACTACGCACTGCTACAATTGCTAGACAATACAGTGTCCCACCAAGTGCAGTGAACAGTACTCTCAGACGATACACACTTTTGACCGAACTGCTCTTATCGGGAGGTGGGAGAAGTTGGTAGCTTAGTATACTCTCGCGAAATCCTACACGGTATGATAATATAAATTTGAAAAGCTTTTGCCTCAAGATGGGAATTAGGTTTTTGCACCCGAATACTTGCACAGCATTCGAATGGGTTTCGGCGACTGCGTTGTAGTCCGGCTCCTTGAAAGGAGCTGGCAGCGCGGCTTGTGAGGGGAACTCGATGAGACGGCAGCCTACCGAGATTACGGGCCCGATCCCCGTCTCGCAGCCAGCCCGGTGGCCCTGACAACCCCGCTTTGCTGGCAGTATTGTGTGTTAAAAGGATTATCCCTAACGAATGTGTTCGATGCTATCGCCGTAATTCTAGACAGGTGTGGCCCATGGCCGACCGCTTCGGTGGAGAATGAATCCATCAGCATGGCCAGCAATCTAACCTGAGCCAGCCAAACAGTACTTTTAGGGGAGCTTTCACGTTGTGGGGAGGACGGCCAGCTTGCGGACTTTCCTATGATTATTTGCATCAATGGGGCATTCTCTGCGATTTCTGCTGCATTACTGTTCGTTTCTTTTTTTTGCATTAGAAAAATTTGGGATCTTAGCACCGTACCAACAAACGTTTTCCTGCACAGCGGCAATGAATGACATGAAGAAGGAAGAAGAATAGTGTTTAATGGTCCGTCGATGGCGACTTCATTAGAGACGGAGCACATGGTCGGGTTGGGGAAGCTAGCCGTGTCGTACTCAAAGGGACCGTCCCAGCATTTGCTTTAAGCGATTTAGGTAAACTACTAAAAGTCTAACTCTGGATACCGGACGGGGATTTGAACCGCTGCACTCGTGAATATGAGCCCTGTTTGGTAACTGGAGCGTCATTTTGCTCGTTGCGAAGGGCTTAGGAGGATGATTTTACTGGTACATTACGTATTGTTCACGCCACATCTTTGGACACTTTCGGACTACAGGTACAGAAGTGTAAGTTTAGAGTTAGAATATTCAGCTCGGGGATCTTTTTCCGTGTTTTCATCTCAATTTCATTCCGACGACAAATATGAGGAGCGCTCAGTTTTCGTGAGTAGGTATACAAACATCAGCAAAACGACTCTTTCATCATGCAGCGTTGGCAGCTTTCGATAGAAACAAACATTGACCAAAGTCTGATAAGAATAACATAAATAATCAATTATCAGAGCTCAATATAAGCTATTACATACGTAAATAACGTTTCTCCATGCGTCTCTTATCACTGTTTTAATTTTTATTCAGTTTGCGGTGGGATAATCCCTATCGCAAATCCCGTGAGTAAGCCACCTCTCATTTTAATTATTTGCTTCGTGCTTTTAACTGTGCACCGTCTTCAGTTTGTTGCGGAGCTGCTACATTAGTTTCAGCAGCATGATTACTCGATTTATTTACCACGCAGCAGACCTTTTTGTGAAGATGTGATTGTTGTCAAATACGAAATATTCGTGTAGCTCTACTGCTGGCAAGAAACTCGTAAATCGCGAAAGGCAAAGGTCCCGAGTTCGAGTCTCGGTCGGGCACACAGTTTTAATCTGCCAGGAAGTTTCATATCAGCGCACACTCCGCTGCAGAGTGAAAATCTCATTGTGGAAACTCGTAAATAGTTATTAGCTCAATTACCTACCGGGCGTGCATATCAGAAGTTATTTAGAATTCTGGAAATATCTCGGAATGTTTGGGAATGACACATCATCAGCTGTTTTGTCCAGATCTTACAGACTCCTTGGCATGTGAAAAGGAGAGAAGAAGCAATACAATAGAATGAATAAAAGTTTTTAAATAGACTCAAAGAGAGAGAGAGAGAGAGAGAGAGAGAGAGAGAGAGAGAGAGAGAGAGAGACCGATGCACCACGAAGGACTTATCCGAATGAGACGAAAGTCCGTAGATGTGATGTACATACAAACAAATGATTACAATTTCAGAAAAAACTGGTTGATTTATTTAAGAGAGAGAGCGTTACAAATTGGGAAAGTCAATAACACGTCGATCTACCTCTGACCCTTGTACAAGCAGTTATTCAGCTTGTCATTCATTGATAGGATTTTTTGATGTCCTAAGGGATATCATGCCAAACTCCGTCTAACTGCCGCTTTAGATGGTGAAAATCGCCAGCTGGTTGAAGGGCCCTGCCCATAATCCTTACGTTCTCTGTTGGGAAGAGGTCCGTCGACCCTCCTGGCCAAGGTAGTGTCTGACAAGCAGGAAGACAAACGATGGGAATTCTCGCACTTTGTGAGCGGGCATGCTGAAACGTAACCCCAGGATGGTTTACCAAGAAGGGAACAGAACGGGGCGTAGAGTGTCGTCGACGTACCGCTGTGTTCTGAGGGTGCCGCGGCACACAACCAGAGGGGTCCTACTATGAAAGGAAATAAAACTTCAAACCACCCCTCCTTGTTGTCGGTCTTATGGCGGGCGACAGCCATGTTCGTATCCCACCACTGTCCGAGGCGTCTGCAGACACGTCTTCGGTCTGCAACCTCACTGACAGGAGTAGGATTGTCTTCAGTGATGAGTCCTGCTCCGAAGAAGTGTCTGCAGACGCCTCGGACAGTGGTGGGATACCGACTTGACTGTCGCCCGCCATATGGCCCGAAAACCATGAGTGATGGCTGGGGTGTCATGCCTCTCGACAGCAGGATCCCTTCGGTTGTCATCCGCGGGACCCTTATAGCTCTGCGTCACGCCAACGAAATTCTACGTGCCGTTCTTTTTGCCCTTCGTGACAAGCCAATTTGGGCTTCAATTTCAGCAAGGTAATGCCCGCTCACTCACGGCGTGCGTTTCTACTGCTTATCTTGGTGCTATCCAAGGCGAGCAAGGCCGCAGGATCTCACCCCAATTGAGAAAGTTTGGAGCACTATGGGCGGGGCCTGCAACCAGCTCGGGACTTCAAACGATCTAACTCGCCAACTGGACAGAATTTGCCACGATATCCCTCAGGTGGACATCCAGCAACTCAGTGAGTCAATACCGAGCCGCAAAACTGCTTAAATAAGACGTTATTGACTTACTGAGTTTGTGAAGCCCTTTTCTTGAACTTATCACCCAGTTTTTCTGAGTATCTAATCATTTGTTTATCCGTACATGTACATAACATCTACCGATTTGTGTCCCATTCGGATAATTTCTCGCGGTTCGTAGTTTTTTTATTTGTCTTAAAATGTGCGTACGGTATAAAAGCGGTAATACGAGTTGTTTATTACCAAAATGTAGCAAAAATTAGACCATTTCACATTATTTTGGAAAAATATTTTTTGTGGACGGAGGGATATTGATAACGAATAAGAACTGTAATAAGCATGTACATTATACACTACTGGCCATTAAAGTAGGTACACCAAGAAGAAATGCAGATGATAAACGGATATTCATTGGACAAATATATTATACTAGAACTGACATGTGATGACATTTGCACGCAATTTGGATGCATAGATCCTGAGAAATCAGTACCCAGAACAACCACCTCTAGCCGTAATAACGGCCTTGATTCGCCTGGGCAATGAGTCAAACAGAGCTTGGATGGCGTGTACAGGTACAGCTGCCCATGCAGCGTCAACACGATACCACAGTTCATCAAGAGTAGTGACTGGCGTTTTGTGACGAGCCAGTTGCTCGGCCACCATTGACCAGACGCTTTCAATTGGTGAGAGATCTGGAGAATGTGCTGGCCAGGGCAGCAGTCGAACATTTTCTGTATCCAGAAAGGCTCCTACAGGACCTGCAACATGCGGTCGTGCATTATCCTGCTGAAATGCAGGGTTTCGCAGGAATCGAATGAAGGGTAGAGCCACGGGTCGTAACACATCTGAAATGTAACGTCCACTGTTCAAAGTGCCGTCAGTGCGAACAAGAGGTGACCGAGACGTGTAACCAATGGCACCCCATACCATCACGCCAGTATCGCGATGAC
Source organism: Schistocerca serialis cubense (assembly GCF_023864345.2). NCBI lineage: Eukaryota > Metazoa > Arthropoda > Insecta > Orthoptera > Acrididae > Schistocerca > Schistocerca serialis. The sequence continues at coordinate 1,036,373,605 of NC_064639.1, read as the reverse complement.
GAATACACGCTTGCAATGTGCGTCCACCGCGATGTCGCCAAACACGGATGCGACCATCATGATGCTGTAAACTGAACCTCGATTCATCCGAAAAAATGACGTTTTGCCATTCGTGCAACCAGGTTCGTCGTTGAGTACACCACCGCAGGCGCTCCTGTCTGTGATACAGCGTCAAGGGTAACCGCAGCCATGGTCTCCGAGCTGATAATCCATGCTGCTGCAAACGTCGTCGAACTGTTCGTGCAGATGGTTGTTGTCTTGCAAATGTCCCCATCTGCACGATCCGTTACAGCCAGGCGGATGAGATGCCTGTCATCTCGACTGCTAGTGATACGAGGCCGTTGGGATCCAGCACGGCGTTCCATATTACCCTCCTGAACCCACCGATTCCATATTCTGCTAACAGTCATTGGATCTCGACCGACGGGAGCAGCAATGTCGCGATAAGATAAACCGAATCGCGATAGGCTAGAATCCGGAAACGTGATGGTACGCATTTCTCCTCCTTACACGAGGCATCACAACGTTTCACCGGGCAACGTCGGTCAACTGTTGTTTGTTTATGAGAACTCGGTTGGAAACTTTCCTCAAGTCAGCACGTTGTAGGTGTCGCCACCGGCGCCAACCTTGTGTGAATGCTCTGAAAAGCTAATCGTTTGCATATCACAGCATCATCTTCTTGTTGGTTAAATTTCGCGTCTGTAGCACGTCATCTTCGTGGTGTAGCAATTTTAAAGGCCAGTAGTGTATTTCGAATCAGTTGTAGAAATCCCAAACTGTTTGACCACGTCTCTACGGAACTTTCTAAGATACCTACAGTCTGTAATTTGACAGCGGAGGCTTTTATGGCCAGTATTTGAAGCAAAGATATTTTTATTATATGGCAGTGAAACCGCGGTCTGTGACATATTGTGCCTATAAGTTCGTTTCATAACCTGTACTCGTCAGCAAATGCTATAAAGACTCAGATAATAGTTCCCAACTCAGCAAGCCGGGTCATACAAAATATTCGCCTTGCTGAGGTTCTTAGGTTTTGAAACTACAATCTGAGTCTTTGTTGCCACCGATGCTGCCTTCAGCATTGAGAGGCGAAACGCTAGGCGCAGAAACATTCCTTAGATCTCGACCTAATGCATGTGCATCTAAAGTCAGCAGGAATATACTTTTTGTGACCGTTTTATTTATTTTTTGAAAATATTATCTCTGTAAGTAGACTTCTCACAGATATGGTTTTGTATCTCATTAATGACTGAAAATGTGTCTGAAAACTTATTTTCTCATTTAAAAAATCTATATAGGTGTAAGGAAAGTTTATACGTTCCAAGGGTGAGTATTTTCGAAGTCGAATTGTAATATATTTGAAGTACCAAACGTGAATGCATCCACTTAATGGATTTTATTGACTGATTAGTTTATAGTTACAGATACTGGGGTTTTTGTTAAATGCATAGAATGCTCTAAACCAAATATTGTAAAAAGTTAATGACAGTCCCTTTACCGTGAACCACCTGCTTATTTTGCTTCGTCAGCGGAAGGTCAGTGCTCCTATGGAAGTGTTTGCCTTGATGGGCGGAAGCTTGCTGAAGGTTAGGGTATTGAACTTGGCCATATTACTTTACAAATTAGTTAATAGGGAGCAGTTCTGCAAATGATTTCTTCCTCTAGTACTCCGGATATCGTTGTGACATGTGTTTCAGAAAAGCTCTGTAAAAATGTAACATTATTATGCATAATGCATGAAAGAGAACGAATTGAGCGGAACAATTCGGCCTTTTCATACGTTCAAAAGAAACGGGCGTCGAAAAAAAGGAAGTATAGTCCGCATACGGGAAAATACCTTAAGGAACGCGGCATTGTGTACGCATTTTTCCGCTGCGTAATGGAGCGCCGGCCATTGCGGCACGTGCGGCAGCTGGGCGCAGCGTGTTGGCCCGAGCGGAGGCAGGTGCTCCGCCGGAAAGCGCCAGGGGGCGACGCAGGCGTCGTGGAACCCGGGTCTTGGCACAGTATGGTGGCCGAAGTCTTCTGGTATTGACTAAGAAACAATTTTTATTGGCTTGTAAGTCAGGGACCTCTCTTAAACGGACAGATACAATTTCACGTAAGGTACCTGCGAAGAATCTTGTGTAATACATTAAATACTTTAGTTGATTAAACTAAGAAGAAGATAAAAAAAATGAAACTTCCTGGCAGATTAAAACTGTGTGCCGGACCGAGACTCGATCTCGGGACCTTTGCCTTTTGCGGGCAAGTGCTCTACCAACCGAGATACCCAAGCACAACTCACGCCCCGTCCTCACAGCTTCACTTCTGCCAGTACCTCGTCTCCTACCTTCCAAACTTTACAGAAGCTCTTCTGCGAACCTTGCAGAACTAGCACTACTGAAAGAAAGGATATTGTGGAAACATGGCTTAGCCACTGGAGAGCTTCTGTAAAGATTAGAAGGTAGGAGACGATATACTGGCAGAAGTAAAGCTGTGAGGACGGGGCGTGAGTTGTGCTTGGGTAGCTCAGTTGATAGAGCACTTGCCCGCGAAAGGCAAAGGTCCCGAGTTCGAGTCTCGGTCCGGCACATACTTTTAATCTGCCAGGAAGTTTCATATCAGCGCACACTCCGCTGTAGAGTAAAAATTTCATTCTAGAAAGATAAAAAATGTTCTGGGACTGACAGGAATGTAGCAATGTAAGGGATGAAATAAACAGTAAGTGGAAGGAAGCTAACGCGAAATGGCTGCAGGAAAAATGCGAAGTAATGGAAAAAGAATTAGTCGTCGCAAGGTTCAAAAATGGTTCACATGGCTCTGAGCACTATGGGACTTAACATCTATGGTCATCAGTCCCCTAGAACATAGAACTACTTAAACCTAACTAACCTAAGGACGTCTCACAACACCCAGTCATCACGATCGTCGCAAGGACTGATTCAGAATACAGGGAAGTCAAAACAGCCTCCGGTGAAATTAAGAACAGGGGCAGCGACGTTAACCCTAGCAATACCAACAAATTCCCCATAACGCACATTAAGGGAAGGAGGGCGTATCTTATGCCCACCCTAAAATATTTTTAAAAAATCCTTGATTTATACACGCAACATTCTGAAAGTATTGACTATGACATTCACTGGGGAAAGTGACATCTACTTCTAAGTCTTATATTTTTTGGTTAAATTTAACTGAAAAATTTAAAACATTTATGAAATCTGGTAGAAGAATTGATTTACAATTTTTTTTAAATTTAAAAGAAACTGACGATTTTACAATATCTTCAAAACGTGGGCACAAAGAAGTACCCCTCCCTGGTACTGTGAGGGTTTAAGAGTGCACGAAGAATTCAACTGCAACACGCAGAGGAAAGAGCGGATACCTCGAAAGAGTACATTGAAGGCCTGTACCAAGGGGAGAATTTGTCTGATGAAGTGATAGAAGAAGAAATTGGTACCGATATGGAAGTCAAAGGTGATGCAGGATCAGAGTAGATTTTCAGGGAGATTTGGAAGACTTGCGGTCAAATAAGGCGGGTGAGGTAGCTAACATTCTTTCGGAATTTCTGAAATCGTTGGGGGAAGTGACAGCTAATCGATTACCTGGTTTGTTGAACCTTTAATCTCGGAAACATACCATCAGACTTCGGGGATAATATGGGAAAAAGATGCAGATGCTCCCAACTTAGGCAAGGGAGACAAATGTCAGAACTGTCTCTAAGTTAGCCTCCCATCTCATGTTGCTGATGAATGTAACACGCAGAAAAATCTAAAAGAAGACCCAGGATATGTTAGATAACTGTCAGTTTGACTTTAGGAAAGGTAAAGGTACCGGAGAGGCAATCCTGAGTCCGCGCTTGGTAACGGAGGCAAGGCTTAAGGAAACTCAAGACACTTTCAGGGATTGGCGACCTTTAAAAGCGTCCGACAGTGTAAAATGGTGAAAGACGTGCGAAATTCTGAGAAGAATATGTTCAAGCTACAAGGAAAGATGGGTAATACACAATATGTACAAGAAGTAAGAGAGAACAATAAGAATGGAAGACCAGAACGAAGTGCTGGGATTAGAAAGGATATAAGACAAGGACGTAGTCTTTCGCCCCTGCTGGTCAGTCCATATATCGAAGAAGCTAAACAAAAATGGAAAGAAGTCTCAATAATGGGATTGAACTTCAAGGTGAAATGATATCAGTGATAAGGTTCGCTGATGACGTTGCTTTCCTAAGTTTCACTGAGGAAGAATTGCAGAACCTGTTGATCGAATGAATACTTGAATAATTGAGTACTGAAAATGGATTGAGGGTAAACTGAAGAAAGGTGAGAGTAATAAGGAGTAACCAAAATTGGGAATCACGAAGTAGACGAAGCGAAATAACTTTGCTATCTTGGAAGCAAGCTAGTACATGATGGGTAAAGTAAGGAGACGACATAAAAAGCAGACTGTCACACGTGAAGAAGACATTCCTGGACTAAGGAAGGTACCAATGGTATCAGACTTAATTTGAGGAATAAATATCTGAGATTGCACGTTTGGAGCCTATCGTTGTATGGAAGTGAATCGTGGTCTGTGAAAAAAACCGGAAAAGAAGAGAATCGAAGCGTTTGAGGGATGGTGCTACCGGAGGATACTGAAAAGAAATGAGAAAGTTTCTCTGCAGAATCGGCTATGGGGGGAACAGATGAAAACACTGACAAGAAAAAAGGACAAACTGTTAGGACATGTGTTAAGACATAAGGGAAAGCTTCCAAGGTAGTTGAGGGTGAAAATTGTAGAGGATGGCAGGGGTTGGAATATATCCAGCAAATGACTGATGTTGGATGCGAATCCTACTCTGAGATGAAAATTGGGAACAGGAGAGGGTATCGTGGTGCCCAAAAAATAGGTAAAAAAAAATTAAGGCCTACCCATGGGCACAGTGGTCGAAATATGCGCATGGCAGTGTCATTGTCTGCTTGTGCGTTGAGGTGATTATTACAGGTGCTAAATAAAGTATAAACACCTACATAATACGGGGTAAGGTCACATTTGGTGTCCAGACCTGCTGAAGCCAGCATATAAATGTTTAATAATGATTAGTATCTTTCGAACCCTTACTGGAACAGAAGCTCTTTTTTTTCCCTTGAGGTATGGTAAAGTGAAATGATGAGAGCTTAATCATTCTTTAATTCTGTAGCCGCCTGATTAGGTACTGCATCATCTTACAAGGTGCAGTCCTAGACTAGGAATGATACCAACGTCAATATATCGTCAGCTGAAATGGCTCCATAGATCATACGAATTAAACTTCACTTCAGTGTGACCATAAGTCACCTTATACGGTATATGGCGGAGAGTACTTCTGTTAGCATTATATTTTCCTCCTTCCCTGTTCCATTCGTCAATGCTGCGTGAGAAGAACTACTATCTCTAAACCTCCATATAAGCTCTAATTTCTTGTCGTGGTCGTTTCCCTAGACGTATGGGACAGGAAGTAATATTTCCCAACTCTTCTTCGAACTCACGTTCCCAGTGAACCACACTTTAATCCACACTGTCTTATTGGAATGTTTGCCATGGTCTTGGCTGAGCATTTCGGTCACGCTTTTTCCCTTACTAAATGAATCTGTGTCTTTGCATCTTCTCTATTTATTTTACTCAATCCTGCATGGTATCGTTCTCAGACTGAGAAGAAATATCAATTATCGGTCTGACGATGTTTTTGTGAGTTACGTCCTTGGTGGATGAGTGAACTACACACATATTCTGAGCGTTTACCAGCATGCCCAAACATTTTGTGAGCCTTCATACGAGCCATTTTAATGCAGCGTTGTAGAAGTGCGCCGCCCGTTGTGGCCGTGCGGTTCTAGGCGCTTCAGTCTGGAACCGCGTGACTGCTACGGTCGCAGGTTCGAATCCTGCCTCGGGCATGGATGTGTGTGACGTCCTTAGGTTAGTTAGGTTTAAGTAGTACTAAGTTCTAGGGGACTGATGACCACAGATGTTAAGTCCCATAGTGCTCAGAGCCATTTGAACCATTTTTTTTTTGTAGAAGTGCTACGCCTACTCTATCACTTTGCCAGTGGTTCTACGTTGTCGCTAATTTTCAGTGCGTGGTAAGCTACCGAAATTTCGCTACACATCACAATTCAGTCCATTAAAAATCCCCTCCTTGTTCTTCAAAACGTGCGAGAAATTCTTAGCGTGGCTAGTCTATTTAGTAAGAGATTTCCGGTTCACAATTTCTGACACAGCGTGCTATGACTAGGACAACCTTATGTGACGGTTTCAGTAAGCATAACGGTCCATGGTTTTCAGCAATATGTCAACTACGTTGTCAAACGGTCCAAATGGCTCTGAGCACTATGGGACTCAACTGCTGAGGTCATTAGTCCCCTAGAACTTAGAACTAGTTAAACCTAACTAACCCAAAGACATCACAAACATCCATGCCCGAGGCAGGATTCGAACCTGCGACCGTAGCGGTCTTGCGGTTCCAGACTGCAGCGCCTTTAACCGCACGGCCACTTCGGCCGGCAACTACGTTGTCATTTTGGACACATGTTTTTAGCATATATGTTACGCAACTGAGTTGTGGCGCATTATTGACGCATCGGAGGAAAATGATTTTTTCGAGAATAGTGGAAAAATATTTCCTGTTTTATTCCTTGGAAGGAAAGCCCCGTCGACACCGACTTCATTAAAAGATAGAGCACTAATTGTCATTAGAAACAGAGAGCAAAATGAATTGCATTACGTGATATAAAGGAAACAAGGACAAGAGGCTGGTTCAGAAAGCTATTAAACAAAGAAAACTGTCTTAATTTTTGTTCAGTCATCAGGATGATTTTTTTTTAACTTGAAAATGAAAATGGAGATTCAAATCATCTGTCATTGTGATTCCTGCATAATACAGGATGTACATAAAGTCCGGGAACACTTTCAATTATTTATTGCACTAGAACTAAACATTGTACAGATGTCATACATATTGCATTCTGAAGAGAAACTCTGAAAGTTTTTTTTTCTTTTTTTTAATATATATACAAGCATTCGATGTGTGAACCATGAGCGACCCAGCAGAAGTCAATACGGTAATCGAATTCTTGCCATACCCGTCCCAGCATGGCATTGTCGACTGTGGCAGTTGTTCCCTTATTCTCTCCCGGAGCTCTGCTACATCACGTGATAGAAGCGGTACACACACCAGATCTTTAATGTGACCCACAGAAAAATATCACACGGAGTGAGATCTGGTGATCGGGGAGGCCATTTCATGAAACAGCTCGCTCCACAACTGAACTCGGCCATGTTTGCGACTAGCGCTGACTATCGGCAAATTACCGAACTACGCTGTGGTGGTATACATAAAAAAAAAACGTTTCAGGTTGTCTCTTCAAAATGACATATACATGATATCTGTACAATGTTTGGTTTTTGTGCAATAAATAATTGAAAATGTTCCCGGACGTTATGTACTGGGTGATCAAAAAGTCAGTAAAAATTTGAAAACTGAATAAATCACGGAATAATGTAGCTAGAGAGGTACAAATTGAGACACATGCTTGGGATGACATGAGGTTTTATTAGAACAAAAAAAAAAAAAAATACAAACGTTCAAAAAATGTCCGACAGATGGCGCTTCATCTGATCAGAATAGCAATAATTAGCATAACAAAGTAAGACAAAGCAAAGATGTTGTTCTTTACAGGAAATGCTCAATATGTCCACCATCATTCCTCAACAATAGCTGTAGTCGAGGAATAATGTTGTGTACAGCACTGTAAAGCATGTCCGGAGTTATGGTGAGCCATTGGCGTCGGATGTTGTCTTTCAGCATCCCTAGAGATGTCGGTCGATCACGATACACTTGCGACTTAAGGTAAACTCAAAGCCAAAAATCGTACGGACTGAGGTCTGGGGACCTGGAAGCCGAAGCATGACGAAAGTGGCGGCTGAGCGCACGATCATCACCAAACGACGCGCGCAAGAGATCTTTCACGCGTCTAGCGATATGGGGTGTTTTTTTTTAGTTCTAATAAAACCCCTTGTCATTCCAAGCATGTGAGTCAATTTTTACCTCTCTATGTACATTATTCCGTGGTTTAGTAAGTTTTCAAATTTATACTGACTTTTTGATCACCCGATACCCCCTGTATAAGAACGACGAACTCTGAGCCTTTCCGGACAACGAAGTAGTAGCATTAACGTCAATGTTCTTGACTCAGCCCTATTATGAATCTTAAAATCTTACTAAGATGAATATAAAATTTTGTTTCTGGATCAGTTTTGTTGCTAGAATAGCTTCTCTCCCCCCCCCCCCCCCCCTCCCCACCACCACCACCACCGCCACCAACGGAACGCAGTGAGTAAAGGAGGGCTTTTATATATACATTGATGAAGACCCAAAGTGTACGGCCAATCGCTTAATAAGGCGTTGTTCGACCTTTCTAACGCAAATAGCGACGACTGTACGTGACATGGACTTCACAAGTCCTTAGAAAATTACCGGAGTTCTGTCGCACCAGATGTCTACGCACGAGTGACACAGTTCCCATAAATTATTAACCGGTGATTATGAACGTGGAGCGGGCACCCAAAAGCGTTCCGGATGTTTCGTATCAGACGATCTGTGAACTCACATCTTTGTGAGCTCACTATCATGCTTCTGAAACCACTTCAGAATACTTATGGCCTTCTCACACGGACAGTTATGGTGCTGGAAGATACCATCGCCCTCGGGGCATGGAAAAATGCAGGTGCGCCGCAGTAATATTCGCGTGGTCCGCAGTTGTCTTGGTGCCTTCGAATATTGTCACAGGCCCCATCGAAGACAAAGTGAATGTCGCTCAGAGCATAATAAAGCACTCAACGGCCTGCGCCCTTGACGCAGCACATGTTTCGAGTAGTCGTTCGTCAGCGTGATGGCCTGTAACAAGAAACGTTATTCTTCCTACCAGGTGAAACATTTCTATTGATCTACGGTCCAGTCTTCTTGATATCGGGCCGTCTTTTATCGTATTTGGGCGAGTCGCTGGGTCAACAGGGAAACTGCAGGGTTCATCTGCTAAGGAGCTCTATATTCAACATTGTACTCCGAATGACTTCAGCCTGCAACAGCACTGAACTACGTCGCCAGATCTGTCACAGATCTCTGCCTGTCCTGCTTTACTGTGCGGGCAAACATCCGATCTCCTCGTTCTGTATCGAGGATTGGACGTCCAACATATTTTCACCTACTCGTACTCTCGAAAAGCCGACTAGCTTCACAGTTTCCCAGATGTTTGTTCCCAGGCGCCGGTTCGTAACAAACTGGCCTTTGTTAAAGACGTTTGTGGCAGTGGATTACCTAATTTGCGGCCGGTATTATCACTCGAATGTTTCTCCTTCCTCTCTGTTCCGTTTATACAGTGTGTTCGGAAATTCCCGTTACAAACTTCTAGGACTTGTAGACCAGAGTGAGTATATAATATTGTCAATAGGAACCCACGTTCGGGAAGTACCGTTTCCGTTCTACGACGGATTCCGTTCAGATGTTCAACTCGGCCACTTCTGCTTGAGGAATTGAACTGGGGTGTGACACAGTACAATTACTAGGTAACAAATCGAAAAGAAACATAACGAAACATAAATGGATGTTTCATTATGTTTAGATCATTTATTTGTATTAACACTTAAATATTATGTTCTGTACATACAGTATGCTGGGTTCTTTTTGTTTTGGAATAATGTAAGCACGTAATGTTTAAGAATTAATACAAACAAATGTGTTTCCTTTCGAATTTTTTCCTAATAATTGTACTGTGTCACGCATAATTCAATTCCTCGAGAATAAGTGGATGAGTTAAATATCGGAACTCAAACTGTCGCGCTACGGTCGCAGGTTCGAATCCTGCCTCGGGCATGGATGTGTGTGATGTCCTTAGGTTGGTTAGGTTTAAGTAGTTCTAAGCTCTAGGGGACTGATGACCTCTGCAGTTAAGTCCCATAGTGCTCAGAGCCATTTGAACCATTTTTTGAAACTGTCGTAGAACGGAAACTGTACGTTTCCGGACATGAATTCCTATTCAGAATATTATGTTCCCACTTCCCTCTACGTCCTAGAAGTTTGTAACGGAAATTTGCGAACACTCTGTACCCTTCCCTTAACTCGTCAGTTTGGCGCATCGTCACCACGCGGCATTCAGTGTCGCGGTGAGTAGTGGTTATGGTCTGTGTGTGTGTGTGTGTGTGTGTGTGTGTGTGTGTGTGTGTGTGTGTGTGTGTCAGAGATAGAGGAAGAGAAAGAGAAAAGACGCCCGTATTTATTTTATTCCCTCTTTGCTTGCAGATGCTGCAAGTGATAGCGAACTACCGCAACGGCGGCACGGGCCAACTGTCATTCGCCACCGGCTGCATGCTGTTCTTCGGCTCACTGGCGCGCATCTTCACCTCCATCCAGGAGACTGGCGACATCATCCTGGTGGTGACCTACATGAGCGCCTTCAGCGTCAACGCCATGATCTTCGGACAGCTGATCTATTACAACAGGAAATCCCCGAAATCCTCGCCGGCGAAGGGCAAGAAGGGCTCCGCCAAGGAGCAGCGCTCTTCTGGCAAACAGCGCGCCAAGAAGGAGTAAGCTGTCTCTCCCCAGGAGTACATCCGGTTGACTACAGTCCGCGCTCACTCGACACGTCTCTGCACTCTACTTGAAAGCAAACAGGCTCACTTACGTACGGGTTGCATTCCTTTTGTCCTACAATCCGTTAACAACCTGTCGCGGTGTATAGAAAGTTATTTTTAAAAGAACAGAAGAAATGTCACTAATTTTACAACGGTCCTGTACAAGGTTCCAGTACCCAAAAATTTTTCCTTTAGCAAATAATTAAAATTCCGTATCTCCACTACATACAAAGCATTTTCCCATCGTTCGGTTGGAACACAGTCCATGAAGTCACAGTCTCATGATATTGTACCCAGTATAACTATGTTCCAGTGCAAGTCTCCACTTTCCCTAAGTATATCTGAAGTCTTCCTTTAACATCGCCCATTTGTATAAGGACACTAAAAATTCCGACAGTTATAAACGTAGAACGTGTGTTGCAATTTTTTGGGTTGAAAACGAAGATTCAACGAGGAAATCGAAACCTTGGTCGAAGAGGTAGTTTTCTCTTGTTTTATCACGAATCAATTCTCATTCATTTAGCAGATCTCAACCGAACTCGTTACGTATTTATTACAATACGAGATTTTTGCAACTCTTTGCCAGAGGCATTAAAATCGTCAATAAGATGTTGAATTCTGATTCATGTTGCTCCTAAATTTATATTTTACCGAAAATTTTTCTTCTCGAACGAAGGTAGACGTTTTTATGACAGTCAAGCGGCCAATTAGTGAAATGGCAGAGACGACGGGTTACAGTACACGCGTTTTTACGCCTGTTGCTTATGCATCACGTTGGGCGCTGGCGCCTGACGTGTCACGTGCGTGCAAGGCACTGTCAGTTCGCAAGACTGGTTTCGTCGACAGACTGTACTTCAACACATTCACTGTACATCAGCAGTATCCTCCACTCTACACTGCATGTCATCATAAGTTCCCAGTATTCGAGGGATGTGGGTGGGTTGGTTCATTCAGATTTTATTTATCTATGAGCAACTTTCAAGAGTTTAAATTTTTTTAAATGCATACTTTTTATTGTGGTTATTATGGCATTTTGTTTGTTTAATTGCAGTTTGTGTAAACTGAATTCGTAGGCATTCCATGAGATACATAATGAATATCACTGTGTTCTGTCACATTGGAAGTAGAAAGCTGGTACAGACCAATAAATCAGTTCAAAGTTAAAGATCCATCTAATTTAGAATAAAACAATACATGTATAGACACAATAATAATAAATTATCTTGTTATCATCTGAACAGTACAACGAAACAAAAAAAGAAGAAACAGGAACTTATGTGGAGCTCGCCATGAGAACTGATAATTTAGTAGATGTTGACCCATTTCATATTACATTATTCCATATTGCTGCTTTTCAAACCTTTTTTTATCACCTTGGTTGAGTGTTGAGAAAAATTCTAATTTAGTAGATGTTGACCCATTTCATATTACATTATTCCATATTGCTGCTTTTCAAACCTTTTTTTATCACCTTGGTTGAGTGTTGAGAAAAATTCTGTACGTACTGTAGTACTGCCGGTTCCCATAGTGTATCATTTCTTCCCATTTTCCTTTTTGACATTTGGAAGACTAACAGTAGATATGCTGCTTAAGTTCGGCTAACTTGAAATTTTGATTGGTATCAGAACTGTTTCGCTTTTCTCTTACACGGAACTCCAGTCCTCAGCCTCAGCCACATGGATGTCTGCTTGAGAATAACTTTTCATTGCTTAGTTAGCAGAAAATACACTGACTAACCAGAAGTCATTTGATGGATCTGGGACACGAGTTGGTTGTTAAATGCCGGATCCCACACAGTCCATTCATCTCCATACAGCCCTGGTAAAAATGAGTTCCTGATAAATGTGGGTTCAAATCGATGATGATCTGACAAAGCAGACAGTCGATTGCCCACTGTCGCTCTGCAGTGGTGGCATAATATCTGTTCATCAGTGACTTGTGTTCGTCCTGTGTAGTGGTTTGTGTGTTGTCTCCGTAGTATTGAAGACATTTTGGACCTCAAAAACACAGATTTTTGTGTAATCTTAGATGTGATACGACCCACACATCTTGCATTGATTATCATCCCTTGTTCAAAATTGATGAACTCGCAACATGCTGTCTTCTACACTACACAACTGCTCAAGTAACATGTCTACACTCATGTCATACGCCTCAATCAGCTGCAGTTTGTGGATTTCGTATATGGCACATATTCAAATGGGTCAACCTTTCATGGTACTGTTATGTTAGTTGTATGTGGAAATATTCTCACTGATGAGTTACAGTCCACATGAAGTTTGGAGGGGAGGGGCGGACATTTCCTTTTGGTCACCTGGGCATAACCTAAACAAGGAAGAGAATGGAAATGTGTTATGTGAGTCATTTCATAACTATTATGGCTGTATGCAAGATGGGAAATGTAACTTGCACATTTGTTTATTGAAGATATTGCTCCTTTGCACTGAGACACACCTGCCTGATGTGAACTTCAGTTTGCCTTGCCCTTCTTTGTTCTGTCAGCCTCATAACTATAAATATTTTTCAGTTTATCTATGCTGTTTATCAAGAACAAATGTCAGAACACCTTCACACATTATACAGAGCAGACTTACAACCCAAGTGTTTTGGCATTGCCTGTGTCCGTCATCACTCCTTTACATAGTACCCAAACCATTGTGGGAAATGTGACCTTGTTTTGAAGAATCATTTAATTGTTTATTTTTGTCATTGTGTCTATGTGGGAAGCAGTAGTACCAGAATTCTCATAATGGTTGACCAGTTATAGAATTTTTTCTTCTGCAGTCTCAGCTGCACTGTAGGTTTTCCTTGGAATGATATGCATTCTGTTTGTACTAATTACTTGTATTTATAGGGGACTTCATTCTAGCATCTCTTTCCTCATGTTTAAAAGCTAAAGTACTATTGTGTTTTGTAATAGATACCCTGTAAGCTTGACAGTAAGTTTTCTAAAGCAATGAAAGCAATATTCTACATCCTATCATTTTGTAAAGTTGGCATACTTATAACAATCTGTATGGAAAATTTCTACCTGAATGTACTGTGTTAAGAGTAATAAATCAGTTCCTTTTGTACCTAGAAATTATATAATTTTTGAAGATTCAGTATTTTCATTTAGCACTTCAGTGGGAATTTCATTTGAATATTGTCAATAAGATATTTTAATTTTTCTATGCCTATTAGAGACTGCCACTGTATGCAAACTTTATGTGCTTTCTGTCAGGGACCAGCAGTTTATACAACATTCACATCATTGTGGGAAAGCTTTGCGCCATGGCAGCATTTAGTAATGTTGTTCTGTCATTACATTAATTTTCTCACAATAAGGGACATTGTTTTGATTCAGTTACTATTTAACTTTTATGGACAAATGAGAAAAATGAGGACAGTGATTATGTAATAATAGTAACTGTACTTAACTGAGTTTATAATCATAGAGCAACACTTCAATTTACTGTGGTGTTTAACCTTACTTCATTTTATAATAATTAGATCATTCCGTAAATATAGTCAAATATTTTGTATTTAGTTTTTCATGAAAAAAAAATGTGCACACACATGCAGCATTTTATTCTGAGGGAGTAGCAACAGTTCTTCAGACTAAAATGTTACTTAATTGATTTAAAAGTTCTTATAGAATAGCAATGAATTTTTTTATCTTTAATATTTCATTTTAACAGAGAGATGTAAAATAATTTAATTTGTGGCTTGGAAACTGTTTCTTTGTATGTAGTTCACTGTCATCACTCTTACAATCGGTTGGCTAAAAAGTTAACATAGTGTTTTCAAAATTGAAGGTTGTGATTCATTATATTCATCACTGCTCTGAACTGGTGATTCATATGAAGCCAGAATAATAATATCATTGGGCCCATATACAATTTTAGATGTCATCCATGCCATAAGCTGAGGATAGTGATAAATTCCATCTTATGTTTCTCAAGCTCCAAAACTGCCATTTTCATGTTGATTTAGTTTTAAGATCACTACTGTAGCACTTCATTAAATTTGTAGGCATTTCGACTTCAGAAATGGTATCAGTCATTTCAGTTGAGCTTAATTTTCATTTGTTGACAGTACATCACATTATATTTTCACGTTTTTGTCCATTTTTGTACTCTCAGAATCCACTGATCAATTATATTCTGTGTACTTTGATTTAAATGTATTTTACAGACAGTAGAAGATACAGAGAATGTGTTGCCTTTATTAGTGCTACTAACTGCCTATCAAATATTTTAAGAAAGATTCTAAATGCACATTCAAAAGCTAGAATATTTATTTTTCTTGTCATGGATTGTGATGAGTCATTTCGCTATAATGTGACTTAATCACAGGTAATAAAAGTTTATTTTGACTTACATTGTGAATGTTTCCCTTCCCTTCCCTGAACTTCCTACCGTGTCTCTCTTCTTAAATTTTGTCTTGTCTGCTAATGACAGATCTATTAATTTTAACTCCTGTGCACAGTACTTCAAATGATACATCATCAGTTTATGTTGCATTGTCAGACTATAAGTAATTGATTTACAATACCTTTGAACCTGAATGTGTAAAGAAAATACTAAAAAAAGCATCAACATCCAGCCTAATGAACACAACAGTGGTTATCATTGGCAATAACACATCATGCACCGGGGCCAGGGAGTAGTCACCGAATTCGATTCTCCAACACCAGTGTTCTATCAAGGTCCTTGTAATTACTATGGTAGCGTGTTCAGAGAGGCCATAGAAATAAAATAAAAACTACAAAAAGAACTGAAATAGAAAATAAGGAGTAAAGGTAGACAACTTGAGGGCCTTAGTGTTAAATAAAGCAAACACACCAACACTTCTGCTGAATATGTTCCACAGAGCACGCTACAACTTCGCTATCTTAGGTTAGCAGGTGGATTACGCCACAAGTCGACCATTGCATGATTACATGTAAACAGTTCAGCAATCTTGGCATGCTAAACAAGTCTGCATTTGAAAATTAACAAATTACCTCTTTATAGTCATTGATTATGTCTCCTGGCATTGGAGATGACAAATTGGGCACAGAAGCATGCCTTAGAACATGGCTCACTGCCTGTACATGTCACCAAGGATATAAGTAATTGGCTACTCTTAATATTCTGTGTTCATCTTAGAAAAAAATATGCTGTCACTCTCTCTTCCACTGTATCATATGAGAAATGATAATTGTGTTCACAAGTTTTATAGACATCACCTTATGGTAACAACTACACAGAACAGCATGAGAAGTAACTGAATAAAAATAATCATTGTTTGAAAATAAAGTATAACTAGGTAGATAAAAAAAATCTATTCATCAAGTGACAGTAGTAGAAAACATGTATAAAGGTTACGGAAATGTGCAATCTTTAGAACCAGTGACCCCTTCTTGTGGCAGAAAGGTAAACAGTAAAGGAAGAGGAATGAAGGAAAAAGATTAGCAAGGTATAGAAAATGGGGAGAGTTACGGAAAAGTTCAGAACTCTGGGTCAAAGGAGACGTAACAGGACAGGATGAGGACGACCTGAGGTTTTTGGCAACTTCTCCATAACTCTCCCCATTTCTTAAACCTCGCCACTCTTTTCGCTTCATCCCTCTTACTTTCCCTTCAGTCCTTTGGCCAGAAGAAGGAGCTTGTGGACTTTAATATCCTCTATATGTGTTTTCTCCTGCTGCCTCTTAGTGAGTAGATTTTTCATCTATCCAATTATATTTCAAGAAATAATTGATTATACCAGAGATGTATCATTTAGAGTGGCAGAGTTACTAATAGCTTGTCATATAGAACGTTAACATCTTTCAAAATTCAAAATAAATTTGCTAGGAAGAAGTATTATAAAACTAACCATTGAATATATTGAGAGGCAAAACCACTTCATAGTTCAAGAAGAATTGCTGAAATCAGAAGCTATTAAGTATTTACGTAAACCAAGAGACATGACACTACCGAAATTGCACAGAATCTGTTGAATGTAATTATTGTAAGCTTTAACGAATATTCTTTTTATATAATGAATACCACCAGGCACAGAGCCAGAGGAGTGTGTGTTTGCGGAGGGGGTGGGAGGTCAGAAAAACAAGTAGAAGCATTTCTGTTCTATATAGATTTATTTCCAAAATTGACAAATTCTGGACAGTAAAGTGTTAACAAAAACTAGAAATTACAAGATGCGATAGTACTTTACAGTTACTTGCATCAGAGTTGTCCACTTGGATAGGTTGGGAGCCTGACTTTCTGCAGACAACTTATGAGCCAGGTAAAGGCACACATTCACAGGGTAATTGTACCTGCTGCCAAGAACAACTCCGACACGGTTCTTGAGTCCACAGGTAGAACTGCCAAACCCTTTGGAAATTAAGTAAGGGAAAACAGAGAGGGCAAAGAGACATGTCATTGCAAAAAATATAAATACTGACTTCCCAGACATTAGGGAAATAACTGAAAGAAAATAAAAAGCATTTCCTTCATTTACACACTCACATATCCATACTCTGCAGATTACAATCATAGTGGTTAATAAAATACTGATAATGGTGAGGGCATACCTTGATCTTGTATTGTGCAAATTACGACATAATCAAAATTCTTAGTGTGTTACCATTATAGTCCCTAAATTAATTACATGATACATTTGCTTCTGAAATTATCGAATGAATACTTTTCAAGTGCCCTATTTCTTTAACCTGCTATTTTTTATGTTGCGCTAAAGCAATGTGCTAGGTAGTGATGTAAGTAAATTATTATTATTATTATTATTATTAAAGTCATTGGCATATGTGGCAAGTTTAAAGTGAGGATGAATGACATACATTTACTAGTGAGACAAATTAGCAACGAGAAGAAATGTAAAGTTGGATGAGTTCTGGGAAAATGCAGTGCATCTGTAAGGGCAATGGCATACATGTTGCTTAGTACAACTAGTTCTAGAGTACTTTCCCAGTGTCTGGAATCCTTACCAAATTGGAATGACAACATGAATAAAACAAATTCAGAATGCGGTACCAGGATCATAACAGGTCGACATAGCCCTTACGAAAGTGTAATAGGAAAGAAGCGTAAATGGGAATCCTTGGGAAGATGACGTAGTTCTCGCGAAAATTTTGTTAGGTAAATGTAGAGAACATGTATTCAAAGAATACTTCCGATATGCTGCCAGTATCGAGCATAAGATAAGAGATATGAGAATGCTTATGGAGGGATATACATACCCTACAAGCCACCTTACAGTATGTGGCGGAGGGTACTTTGTGTACCACTGTTATTTCCTTGATTTCCTGTTCCAGTAATGAATGGTGTGCGAGAAGAGTAGTTGTTGATACCTCCGTGTTAACTGGAATGTCTGTAATTGTAACTTCGTGGACCTCCCGCAAGATATATTGGCTGACTCTTCTACGAAAGTATGGCCCAGACATGTTCCCCTCTCTTGGTTCGGTAATGGAATAGGACAGAAAAGGCGTAATGTAGTCCCCAGCATGCACAGTACCGTGGCTTGCGGAATATGTACGTGGCGTAGAACAGTGCATATTGTGTTAAAACAATGAGCTACGTGTCTGGTCGCTTACTGTAAAGATACAGGAGAAAAATGTGGACTGGCTACAATACACGCTAGAATACGACGACCACCCCCTGCTATTTCATCGCCCCCCCCCCCTCCCAAAATTTCGGGTAGAAAAGTTCGAAGAATTATAGATCAGACTCGATTTTGATGGTAAACGATGATAGCCTTTATGCAGCAGTAATTCATCCTACACTGCTACTAGAATCTGTCATTCCACGCCACATGATTTAAGCCTGGCGCCTCCGGCTGTTGTGGTGGATCCGTATGTTTCCACAGCGGTCAAACTGCAGTTTTGGGCATTATTCATTTCTGTTCAGGCTAGCGAGGGCGCCGAATATCTCTCTCGCGTAATTGTGACTCCGCAGCTGCGGAATTGATGGGCGCTGGTGGCGGACCAGCCGATAGATATATCAGAGTTTTAAATCGGATTTACGGCGGCGCGCGGCATACGTCACGAGGCGAGGGCAGCGGATCCGGCCAGCCCTAATTGGCGCGCGCACTTCATTAGGGAGGCCCGACCACAACTCAGCCGCGCCGCTAATTGAATTGTGATTTCGCCGCGGACAGGTCTATTTATACTTGTTACGGGCGCGGGCGCGCAGTGCCTGCGTGACAAGCGAGCGCGCTCTCTCGCCCGATTGGCAGTCGCTCCGCTTCGGCTCGCCTCGCCCGCCGGACTTCCCCGACAGCCTCGTTTGCGCCCGAACCAATTTGTCCGGACACCTACGCGCCCCACCTAACTCTCCCGGTGTCTTCATCTGGCCGCCGCGCCGCACGCTCCATTTCGCCCCTGAGCTCGGAAGGCGTATATTAAAGGTAGATCTAACGAAGGAGGGTACTGAATATTAGGAGACAGGGCGTGGACAAAATAATGGGAACACCGTGCTACTGACAACTTACATACACTACTGGCCATTAAAATTGCTGCACCACGAAGATGACGTGCTACAGACGCGAAATTCAACCGACAGGAAGCAGATGCTGTGATATGAAAATGATTATCTTTTCAGAGCATTCACACAAGGTTGGCGCCAATGGCGACACCTACAACGTGCTGATATGAGGAACGTTTCCAACCGATTTCTCATACACAAAAAGCAGTTGACCGGCGTTGCCTGGTGAAACGTTGTTGTGATGCCTCGTGTAAGGAGGAGAAATGCGTACCATCACGTTTCCGACTTTAGTAAAGGTCGGATTGTAGCCTATCGCGTTTGCGGTTTATCGTATCGCGACATTTCTGCTCGCGTTGGTCGAGATCCAATGACTTTTAGCAGAATATGGAATCGGTGGGTTCAGGAGGGTAATACGGAACGCCGTGCTGAATCCCAACGGCCTCGTATCACTAGCAGTCGAGATGACAGGCATTTTATCCGCATGGCTGTAACAGATCGTGCAGCCAAGTCACGATCCCTGATTCAAAAGATGGGGACGTTTGCAAGACAACAACCATCTCCACGAACAGTTCGACGACGTTCGCAGCAGCATGGACTATCAGCTCGGAGACCATGGCTGCGGTTACCCTTGACGCTGCATCACAGACAGTAGCGCCTGCGATGGTGTACTCAACGACGAACATGGGTGCACGAATGGCAAAACGTCATTTTTTCGGATGAATCCAGGTTCTGTTTACAGCATCATGATGGTCCCATCCGTGTTTGGCTACATCGCGGTGAACGCACATTGGAAGCGTGTTTTCGTCATCGCCATACTGGCGTATCACCTGGCGTGATGGTATGGGGTGCCACCGGTTACACGTCTCGGTCACCTCTTGTTCGCATTGACGGCACTTTGAACAGTGGACGTTACATTTCAGATGAGTTACGACCTTCATTCAATCCCTGCGAAACCCTATATTTCAGCAGGATAATGCACGACCGCATGTGGCAGATGCTGTACGGGCCTTTTGGGATACAGAAAATATTCGACTGCTGCCCTGGCGAGCACATTCTCCAGATTTCTCACCAACTGAAAACGTGTGGCCAATGGTGGCCGAGCAAGTGGCTCGTCACAATACGCCAGTCACTACTCATCATGAACTGTGGTATTGTGTTGAAGCTGCGCCCGCAGCTGTACCCCTTACACGCCATCCAAGCTCTGTTTGACCCAATGCCCAGGCGAATCAAGGCCGTTATTACGGCCAGAGGTGGTTGTTCTGGGTACTGATTTCTCAGGATCTATGCACCCAAATTGAGTGAAAATGTAACCACATGTCAGTTCTAGTATAATATATTTGTCCACTGAATACCCGTTTACCGTCTGCATTTCTTCTTGGTGTAGCAATTTTAATGGCCAGTAGTGTATTTTTCCTTGTTGACTCAGCTGATCAACTGATCATTGGAATAATCATTTTTTAAAGATGTACACATATACTAGCACACTCATTTGAAAATCTAATAGTGATTCAGTGCAAGTTCCATATAGCCATAAGCTTGGAGCTTGTGTGGTGCGGTTCGTGCCTCGGACACATTATTGGGGACTACTGAATACTCACAGTGAAATACAGCTATTGTGCTTGCGAAAGGTATGCCAGATGGTTGCAATTCTCTGGGTAATCAGTGGAGACCTCATCATTTCTGGATAATATTCCAGCTCTTCTGATTTCAAATAGCACACACTACACTCTTCAAGAAACAAAATGTTATTGAACATGAGATAAAATTTGTTAATTTCGCGCCACTGAATTGAGAAATGGAATGGAAAAGATTAATGCTGAATGCTAGAAAAGTGGTGAAAGCTTCTTACATGTTAGACTCGTGCATCAGCTGAATGTACGCTGGAGACAACCAAGAATACTTAAAAATTGGCTGAAAGCGATCGTATTTATGAGAAGGGTGACAGGAGTGGATTTGAAAATTATAGGGGCATCAGTTTGTTGGACAGTTCCTATGGGATTACACTAGAATAAACATTAGTACGC
This sequence comes from Schistocerca serialis cubense, assembly GCF_023864345.2. Classification (NCBI taxonomy): domain Eukaryota; kingdom Metazoa; phylum Arthropoda; class Insecta; order Orthoptera; family Acrididae; genus Schistocerca; species Schistocerca serialis. Next base: position 1,036,352,509 of record NC_064639.1, on the reverse strand, counting down.
TTAAGGACGTAGCAGACGCTATCATTAACGAAGAACGGATGATCTTAAGACGGGGCCACTCTTCAATATATGTCATTTCCATAGCGAAGCACGTGATTGAGAATAGAATTTGGAAACAGAGATGTGCTCTGGGAAATTTTTTTCAGGAAATGATTATCCAGATAATGTAGTAAAAGCGATGAGAAGTCTATAGCAAAATACTTATCTGTTTGCTGGCAGAGGGCAGCAACTAACAGCACAAGTAAAAACAAGTAAAGGAGTTGGACAAGGGTGCTGTCTCTCCCCAACTCCATGTGGACGAGGTTGTAGTAAAATGGGAACAAATTTCCAGATGTGGTATAAAGCTCTAACCAAAGTAATGATTAAGTAGTACTTCATTTGCAGACGACAGTGTTGTGCAATGTAATTTACAACAGAAAAGTAGCAGAAGAATATGGACTTGCAATATCTCCACATAAAACAAAAAATCCGTGGAAAAATGCGAGAAGATCCAAAGTTTGGATAAATGGCAAAATACTGGAGCTGGCATCCACCTTTAACTATCTTGAATGTGAAATATCCCCACAAGTAGACTGCGATATAGGAACAAAACTTAACAATTAAAAAGAAGTGTGGAACAATTCATAGAACTTAGAAACATAAAACTGGAAAGGAAACTAACCTGAAGCTTCATAAAACAGTGGCAATAACAGTAGTATTATATGGAAGTGAGACGTGGGTGTTCTCAAAGAAAGACAGAAGGAAAATTACATCAGATGAGATGAAATTTCTCTGGGCAGTCGAAGGACAAAAACCGAAACAAAGAAATGAGACGAGCTACAGATTTTCGATTAGGAAAGCGAAATTTTTATAAAATATAAAGTCTAGTGATGTGACTATTTAGAAAGAATGCCGCAATATCATCTGCCTAGAATCTCCATGAACTAATTACGATCCCACTGAACAGCGAAGTGTCTGACGTCCGAGGACTAGATGGATTTCAGAACAGGTTGTGCAGCCTGTTCCATGAAGTGATCGTGACAACGACCATGATGAAGAAGACGAATTGAAAATCCACCTCTTAATTTGAATATTAGCGTTATGTGCTGAATTGCAGCCATTACATGTGCACTGACGAACAATGAACGTGCAACACTGTAAAGCATCTGTCCAATATTTACCAAACTTCTTGGAGGTGTTCACCACTTAACGGATATTAAATGATTAAACTTTCTTCCCGTTCGTAACTGATATCCTTCATCAATATCAGTATGAAATGTGATCCAACGGCCACGAATACACTCTTACATTCGTCGTCTCATGAACACAGAGAGCCTCAGAGCGTCATCTCGAGGAATATCTTGCCATGTCTGAAACACATTTGTATCAGTTCTTGAAGATCGCTGACATGAGGCTTGTTTGAAAGTAGTTTCCCATCGTATCTCATACATGCTCTGTGGATGACAAGTGAGGAGCATGGACAGGCCAGTCACGGATTTATACACAACTGGCCACTAAAATTGCTACACCGCGAAGATGACGTGCTACAAACGCGAAATTTAACCGACAGGGAGCAGATGCTGTGATATGAAAATGATTAGCTTTTCAGAGCATTCACACAAGGTTGACGCCGGTGGCGACACCTACAACGTGCTGACATGAGGAAAGTTTCCAACCGATTTCTCATACACAAAAAGCAGTTGACCGGCGTTGCCTGGTGAAACGTTGTTGTGATGCCTCGTGTAAAGAGGAGAAATGCGTACCATCACGTTTCCGACATTAGTAAAGGTCGGATTGTAGCCTACCGCGTTTGCGGTTTATCGTATCGCGACATTTCTGCTCGCGTTGGTCGAGATCCAATGACTTTTAGCAGAATATGGAATCGGTGGGGTCAGAAGGGCAATACGGAACGCCGTGCTGAATCCCAACGGCCTCGTATCACTAGCAGTCGAGATGACAGGCATCTTATCCGCATGGCTGTAACAGATCGTGCAGCCGCGTGTCGATCCCTGAGTCAACAGATGGGGACGTTTGCAAGACAACAACCATCTCCACGAACAGTTCGACGACGTTTGCAGCAGCCTGGACTATCAGCTCGGAGACCATGGCTGTGATTACCCCTGACACTGCATGACAGACAGGAGCGCCTGCGATGGTGTACTCAACGGCGAACCTGGGTGCACGAATGGCAAAACGTCATTTTTTCGGATGAGTCCAGGTTCTGTTTAAAGCATCATGATGGTCGCATCCGTGTTTGGCGACATCGCGGTGGACGCACATTGCAAGCGTGTATTCGTCATCGCCATACTGACGTATCACCCTGCGTGATGGTATGGGGTGCCATTGGTTACACGTCTCGGTCACCTCTTGTTCGCATTGACGGCACTTTCAACAGTGGACGTTACATTTCAGATGTGTTACGACCCGTGGCTGTACCCTTCATTCTATCCCTGCAAAACCCTATATTTCAATAGGATGATGCACGACCGCATGTTGCAGGTTCTGTACGGGCCTTTCTGGGTACAGAAAATGTTCGACTGCTGCCCTGGCCAGCTCCAGATCTCTCACCAATTGAAAACGTGTGGTCGATGGTAGCCGAGCAACTGGCTTGTCACAATACGCGAGCCACTACTCTTGATGAACTGTGGTATCGTGTTGAAGTGCATGGGCAGCTGTACACGTACACGCCATCAAGCTCTGAATGACTCAATGCCCAGGCGTATCAAGTCCGTTATTACGGTCAGAGGTGGTGGTGCTGGGTACTGATTTCTCAGTATCTATGCACCCAAATCGCGTGAAAATGTAATCACATGTCAGTTCTGGTATAATATATTTGTCCAATGAATACCCGTTTTGTCATCTGCATTTCTTCTTGATGTAGCAATTTTAATGGCTATAGTGTACGCTCTTCAAGGCGTTTGTGATGTGAGCTGCAGTGTAGGGTCTTGCGTTATCCTGATAGAATATTACATTTGCTGCCCTGGTCCTAAAGGATATGTTTTACGACTCTTGTCACGTACTGGCGAGCACTCGATATTGATTTCACGATTATGAAATCCGTCGTATTGTCATATGCAGTGGCTCCTCAGACCTTGATTTCAGGAGATGGACAGATATGAATCTTGAGAATGGCAGCTTCTTGGGACTTTTCACCAGATGATCTACGGATACGTGGGCGTCGTACTGACCGTCACAAAGAGAACACAACAGATTTCCACTGAATTTGCCAGCTGACTCTGGCTGTGAACCACCGAAATCTGTTGTATGCTGCGGGTAACTGACGCTTTGAAACTCGATTTGTCAACCCAGCTTCCAGTAATCTGTACCCGACGGTTCGTGACAGCACTCTGCTTATAACCTCTGCCCAGACTTCTTCCGTCTATTCGTCAGAACGAGTCGAACAAGCCTACGTTCTTCTCTTGGTGTACTCCTGGAGATAACTGCACATGCTTGGCACACTGTTGTCCTGTGTCCATTTCGTCACCACGCGTCCTGCAGAAATTGCCTTATAGCCAGTCGTGCGTACAATCTGTGGATATGGTGCTCATATGTCGCTGATGCCAGTGATTTGACATTTTCTCATAGTCTTCAAGATGGTAATAAGCTGCACGAGCACATACCGTGGGTCTACCGTGCTAAAGCCTCCACCTGAAAAGATCTAATAACGTCACACACACACCCAATAGACGTCTTACTGCTGTAGAATGTTTTTTTCTGTACTGAAAATAAGCTCGTATAAGGATGAAATTTAGACAGTATGTCCGGCAGGAGCAGAAATACTAGGGCAGAGTTTGGACAAGGTGACCATAGTATAATATTTTTAATTTACGTCAGTGTAATTATACATATTTCACTAAATTCGGCCTCCACATTATAGTCGCTGTAGAGCTCTGAGCAAATCGTAATTTGCGTATATTCTGCAGGTGTTCGTTGTGAAATGAATGTAATTCTTGCTAGACAGAGGTCTTCAGTTCGCTGAAAATTTTTATACTAAAGTAGCTGTATTTTAACACTTCTCGACGCCCTTTCATCAGGAATTTTGTTCGATGTACTTCCAGTTGTCAGTCTACTAATAGTAGGAACAAACAAGGATGCCTCATAAATGTGTTAATAATGAAGACCCTATCTGCCGTATTTACGGTGAAGTGACACGTGATTCGAGGAAAAGTTTAGTTGTACCTTCTATATACAAAAAATGGCTAATTTCTTGGACTTTGGCTCTAAGTTATGTGTCCACGACAAGAAACGGGCACCACACGTTTTCTGTGCTACGTGCTCGTCCAACCTCAATGCGTGGATGGATGGAAAGGGACATCGTATGCCGCCTGGGCAGCCAATTATTTTGAGGAAGCCTTGAAACAACAGAACATACCTGTACGGTTCCCCCTTTAGTTTGTTAGTTACATGTTCCATAAATCATGTGAACCATTATTCTGTCAAAATGATGTGGAGTGAGTCAGTTTATAGGTATACACATGATTCATGTCTAGTGTTAACATTAACGAAGACATTATTTTTTTTATTCGTACACATGCCACTATACTTAAGAACTAATTCTTTCTTTTTACACTAGCACAAATTTTTAAATAGCACTTAGTCCATGGAAGTCCAGGAGAAGCGGTTTTGGGTTAGATTTAAAACTTGCTTTGCTACTTGTCAGACGTTTTATGATTTTTGGGCAAATGATTAGAAATTTTTATTGCTTTGTATTGAACTCCTTTGTGAGCCACTGGCAGCTTTAATACTGATAATAAAGGCAATTTTTTTATTCTAGCGATATAATTGTGGATATCGCTCTTCTTTTGTAACTGTGATACTCGTAGATTATTTAAGAATTTTATTACCGCTTATTTGGTACTGCGATGGTGCCGTTAAAATACCCAATTTGGTGGAGAGGATATGACATGACTAAGGTGTCACCATGAAGGAAAAAGAAACAAGAACTGAAGACCTTACTATAAGCTCTGCCACTCGCCCTGTACCTCGTGACAAAGAATTTGATCCTGAAACTCAGGAAAACGTTAGTGTGAGCTCTGATCAATCATCAGCTGAAGATAAAACTCCATCCAGTTCGAGAGATGCATACTTCTCTCCAAGCACATCCTCTTCGGTTCGCAGAATAACACAGCTGTAGCGATGATGCGAAATACTGGCTTAGCGAGAAAGTAACGATAGCATCCACACAGAACTGACAGTAGGCCTTCATTTCATACACTCCTGAAAGGAGAGGGGGCTGTTCGAGGTCTGACCCATTGTAAACTGGGTATTTTCACCCAGGTATCAGTCGAGCTGATAGTGGGACAGAGGGCATGCCCGTTGGGAATATTTTGGGAGAGTGTTTCCTGTTGCCTTTCAACAGAAACCTCCCAAGAGACTGGAGACGGTAACTAACGTAATCCTGGAACAATATTTTCCAGTCGAAAATAAAGGAGACACCTCCCGCAAATGAGGAGAGTTAGGCTCGTAAACTGACGTTTTCAATCAAGAACAACTTTATGAGGCAGACACAAATCGACTAATGTTTGAATGAGGTTATGTAGACCAAGGTCGAAGGTAACTGCCTGACGTCTGCGATCTGTTTCTTTCGACCGCTATTTACCGTTGTCGCCACCTATAGGCAAACGACGGAAGCAAAGTTGTACACCTTGTAGATAAAATCGTTTCTGTTCCACTTTCTCATACAGCTGCCGTTTCCAAATGTTTTTCGGTAGCAGGAATCCGACTTTGGAATAATTCTCCTAACAATATCAGAAAACTGAATCACATCTCTGTCTTCAAAAGACAGCTAACGATCATCTCGTTAAAAAAATAAAAAAATAAAGAAAAAGAATCTGACGTTGCTTCGTTCCCTATTTCACTTAAGTATCCATCTTTCTCTCTAGATTCATCCCATTTCTGAAAGTCACTTGCCGGAATAATCTACCTGAATTCTCTTTCTCAGAAGTGACTTTAGCATAATGCCTCAGTTTTGTAATCTTATTCAAGATTACTCGTGTCGCTAACTCTATTATTTGTTACATTTATTGATTTTCTTACTCGGCCATCTGCGGACTGCAAAATCTTGTATCCATTACGACACTTTTTCTCAGTTTTTCGATTTTCATTGAAGGTAGTTGTCATTTGACAATTCGGCACCCTGTCTCGAAAAAACCCCAAACGACATTACAGCTGTTGTAGATGGCGTAAATGCGTGTGTCTATTTGGAGTCAACGTTCTTATTATCTGACCATAAAACCATTTGAGTATTGAGCCCAAAATTTTTTCTGTCTTAGAATATATGAGTATTTGATTTTCGATGTTTTTTTATTGCAGATACTGTTTTCATAATTTGGATTATGTATGTTGTGTGAGACCCTTCTCTCTTTTGTTTGTAAAGATATCTCAGACAGGATAAGACAGTTGGATGCATATAGGCACACTAGTTTTATGACGGGGCTGTAACGACGGATTTTGGTATCACTATTATTATTCTTCTTCTTCTTTCGATTTCGGCCATCTTTGGACCACGTTCAACAATTCACTTGCCCGGCTTTTTGATCTTTTTTTCTCTCTTCCCAATATTTCCTCATCATTTTCGAGTGGTTCCTCCTCCGCTCTTCCGACCATTTCCTGTTATTATTCTTTAGTTTCGTTTCTTCTGGAAAACACTTAATTTCGTTCACTATTTGTCTAAACTTTTCCCTGTCCCTGATTGACTCACGGGTGACATTAAAATAGGCCAAATCCTTTTTCACCATCTGTATCCATTTATTGTTGGTTTTTTCGTTCCTGTTACTATGTTCAAACACTTTTCTTGTTAGTCTGTTTCCATCCATCCTCGACAGGTGACCATAAAACGTTAGTCTGCGTTTACGCATTGCCTCACTCACTTTCTCAATAGTTTTGTATATTTCCTTATTACTCTTTAGCTTGTACTCTTCTCCAATCTTTCTCGGTCCTAATATTTTTCTCAAAATTTTCCTTTCTTTCTTTTCCATGTTTTCTATTTCCCCCTTTTTGTTAAGAGTTAGGCACTCCGATGCATACAGGCATTCTGGTCTAATGACAGTTTTATAATGTCTTAATTTAGCTTGAATCGAAATGTTTTTTTTGTTATATATGTCTTTGGTTTTTTGAAAAGCAAATTCCATTTTCCTTGCTCTCGCCTGGTTTGCACTCTTGTCTAAACCATTCACTTGAATTATTTCACCTAAATACTTAAATTTTTCTACTCTCTTAATATTGCCGTATTTAGTAATAAGATTTTTCTTGTTATTTCTATGATTAGACATATACACGGTTTTTTCAAATGAAATCTGCAGTCCAGCTCTGGCCGAAACTTCTTGTAGTTTCTCCAGGTAGTTCTGAGCTATTTCTTCGTTTTCTGTAACTATTGCCAGATCGTCTGCAAAAGCTAAACAGTCCACTTCTATTTTTTCTTTTTTTGTTCCAATTCTGATGTCATTCTTGGTGTCTTTGAGTTCTTCTTTCCATATTCTCAATATCTTTTCCAGTACGCAGTTGAAGAGGATTGGGGATAAACCATCACCTTGTCTAACACCTGTTTTAATTTCGAACTTCCTTGAAATTTCACCCATAAATTTAACTTTGGCCTTACTGTTTGTTAGCGTCTGTTTGATAATTTGAATTGTTTTCTTATCGACCCCAAATTCTTCCAATACTTTCAGTAATGTTTCTCTATCTACCGAGTCGTATGCTTTTTTGAAATCTACAAATACTATTGCAAATCTCTGGCCTCTTGAGATTCTGTAACGAATTAGTGTTTTCAGGTTAAATATTTGTTCAACACAGGATCTACCTTGTCTAAAACCTGCTTGATATTCACCTATTTTTTTATCCAGAACTGGCTCCACGATTTGAAGTAATTTCCTTGACAAAATTTTGTATCCTACTGGTAGTAGCGAGATCCCTCTATAATTATTAACATTCATCTTATCCCCCTTTTTGTGTAGTGGGTGTATCAGGGCACACTGCCAGTCTTCAGGAATTCTTTCTTCGTCCCAGATCTTCTTAAACATATGTTCCAAAACTTGTGGGAGGTTGGTATCCATTATTTTTAGGATTTCTGGTACTAAGGAGTCTTCACCTGGGGCTTTATTGTTTTTTAGACTGTGTATTATGTGTTTTATTTCTTCAGCGTCTGGAGGTTTTGACTCGGTATTAGTATTTCGGTGGTTTTCAAAACTCATTTTATCTTTGGGTGGTTCACAATTTAGTAGATTCTCGAAATATTTTGCTAATATTTCACAATTAGTCTTGTTTGTCAAACCTAGCTTGTTCTCTTCATCTTTAAAACATAAATTTGGGGATTGGTATTTGGTTAGCTGTTTTCTAAAAGTTTTGTAGAAATCTCTAGAATTATTTCTTTTAAAGTCTTCCTCAATCTGTTCTAGGTTATCCTGAAATTGTCTTCTTTTTTTATTACGGAAAAGCTTGGCTGTTTCTCTTCTCTGGATTTTAAAATTGTCAAGATCTTGAGGATCTTTTGTGGAGTTCCATTTCTGCCACAATTTCTGTCTCTTCTCCAGGTTCTCATCACATTCATTGTCCCACCATGGATGTCTTCTTACTCTTTTCACGAGACAATTTTCTTTTGCTATTTCAACTATTTCGTTTTTGATCTCCTCCCATCCCGCTTCCTTATTTATTGTGGATATGCCATCGCTATCTTTGTGCAATGCTCTTTGAAACCGTTGTTTAATTTCTTCATTTTTTAAAGTTTCTGTGTTATATTTTGGAATTTTGTAAAAGGTTTTCTTCTCTTTTCGAAATGGGAGTGGTCTGAATTTAATCGTAGTCAAATAGTGGTCTGAATCAACATCAAGGCTTTTCAGCACTTTAGTGTTTTGAATTTCTTCTTGACAATGAAGTGAGATAGCCACATGGTCAATTTGGAATTCTCCGAGAAGTGGATTTGGTGATCTCCATGTTTTAGTTTTTCGGCTCAGCTTTTTGAAATGTGTTGTCATTATTTTCAAGTTGAAATGCCTACATACCTCTATAAGCCTTTCTCCATTTTTTGAAGTTCTTTTGTGACCTGGGAAGAGGCCTACTGTTCCATGGTATTTTTTCTCCCTTCCTATTTGTGCGTTAAAATCGCCTACTAACATTTTTATGTTCTTCTTTGAGCATCTATCCAGTTCCATTTCAAGTATCTCCCAAAATTCTTCAACTTTCTCCGGGTTATTTTTGTTGTCCTGGTTTATGGGTGCATGACAGTTGATTATAGAGTATCCTTTGTTTTTACATTTAATCTCAAGAATGGATAGTCTCTCAGAACTCGAGTAGAAGTTAGTAACTGAATCTAAAATTGAGTGATGTACCAGAAATGCTGTTCCCAGGTATGGCATTTGTTTCATTAAGATTTTACCTGGTTTTCCTTTAAATAAACGATAGTTTTCAAAATCTAAAGCAGTTTCATCTAAAAACCTTGTTTCTTGTAATGCACATATTAAAATTTCTTTCTGGTTCAGCTTTTCAATCAATAATTTCAATTTTCCTACTTTAATTAGAGAGTTTACATTTAGGGTTGCAAACATAGTTGCTTTCTTAAATTTCAGTGTTGAGGGCTGCATACATGTTGGTTGGGGTCCTCCAAAATCCTTTGACCCCTTTGCATTGTTTCTACGAACAACGGAGGATTTGCCATTCGGTCTACCTCTTGGAGTAGTGTCTATCTTTGACGACGTTCCCATCATGCTTTGCAGTAATTGTTGGATAATAAATTGGGGGATCGGGTTGCCCCGATTATTATTATATTATATTATTATATTATATTATTATATTATATTATTATATTATTATTATTATTGTGCCCGCCCGGTTGGCCGTGCGGTCTAACGCACGGCTTTCCGCGCGGGAAGGAGCGCCTGGTTCCCGCACGAATCCGCCCGGCGAACCGGCCAGTCTGTGGATGGTTTTTAGGCGGTTTTCCATCTGCCTCGGCGAATGCGGGCTGGTTCCCCTTATTCCACCTCAGTTACAACATGCCGGCGATTGCTGCGCAAACAAGTTCTCCACGTACGCGTATACCACCATTACTCTACTACGCCAACATTTGGGGTTACACTCGTCTGGTGTGAGACGTTCCCTGGGGGGACCACCGGGGGCCGAACCGCACAATAATCCTGGGTTCGGTGTGGGGAAGCGGAGGGGTGAAGTGGACTGCGGTAGTCGTCGTGGGGTTGTGGACCACTGCGGCTGCGGCGGGGACGGAGCCTCTCCGTCGTTGATCGGTCCCCGGTTTACATACAATACAATACAATTATTATTATTATTATTACTATTCTTACCACCAGATGTTACCGGCCACATGATGCTAAAAGAAGGAAGGAAGAGTGGGTTGAACATCCCGTCGACATCGAGGTCATTACAAACGAAGATGCCTCATGGTCTGAAGCGCCTTGTCACGGTCCGCGCGGCTGCCCCCGTCGGAGGCTCGAGTTCTCCCTCGAACACGGCTGTGTGTTGTCCTTAGCGTAAGTTAGATTAAGTTAAAGTAGTGTGTAAGCTTAGGAACCAATGACCTGAGCAGTTTGGACCCGTAAGATCTTACCAAAAATTTCCAAAAAACAGACGAAGCACAAGCTCGGATTGTGTGAAGGATGGAGAAGGAAATCGGCCGTGCCCTTTCAAAGGATCCATCCCGGCATTTGTCTGCAGCGATTTAGGGAAATCACGGAAAACCCAAATCTGGACGGCCGGACGCGAGTTTGAACCGTCGTCCTCACGAATGTGAGTCCAGTGTGCTAACTACTGCGACATCTCTCTCGGTCCAACGCGTTGTTGTGGCATAGCCTGGTTAAACGGAAAAGAAAGAAAAGAGAAAACACTCGTTTCTAATATGTATGGAATTGGATATACGTCCTGATCTTCTCCTGTTCTCTGACTGTTCATCTCCTCCCCCCCCCCCCCCCCTCTGTTGTCCATCATCTCCTTCTTCCCCCCTTCTTTGTCCCTCACCTCCTCCCCGTTCCTCTTTCCATTCTGCTCCCCTCTCTCTCCATCTCCTCCTCCTCCCTTTCTCTGCCCATCTTTTCCTCCCCCCTCTTTCTCCATATCATCCTGCCCCTTCCCTCTGTCCGTCTTCTCTCCTATCCGTTTCCTGTGTCCATTTCCTCACACTCCCCGTTCATCTCTTCTCCCCTCCCCCAACCCTCTCTGTCTGACCTTAAGCCTCGTTTATTGCTATACAAATACAGATGCTGTAGTCGTATTCTAATCGTAAGCCGGTAAGCCATAAATACAACTTTCCTGCTTGCTAACAGTATTTCACTTCTATATATTTTAAATATAAATGTTTATGTATTATATATGTTACAATATATAGCCGACATGTCTCCGAATGTTCATTAAAGTGAAGTGTAAAAATTTGAAGTAAATTCGTCAAGTAATTTTGAGATTTTTCCCTTTTATATTACATACACAGGGTGGCCCATTTTAATCCATAATGGGGAATAAATCGGGATAGAGATGAGATACAGCAAACTGTTTGAGATAAAAGTTTTAGGTGAAAAAGAGGGTTACACATTGCTATTAATAATCGTTACCTTCAACGTTATTTTCAAGGTGATTTGGAGGTTATAGTGATTTTTTTAAATGGGAAACCTAAAATTTGATTCAAGACTTGAAAAGAATGGCAAATTTTACTTATAGAATGGTACAATATTCAGGGTCATGGCAAGTTTCATTCAATGTCAAATAAGCAAGTACCGTATGTTTTTAGTTTTAGTGGGAATTGACTCGGAACAGAGGAGGGATACAGCAAAATTCAGTATTAGATACAGATTGGAAGGGGCATAAGGGATTACGTATCATTACCAATGACCATGATTTTAAGGTAATTAGTTATCGAAGATTGAGTTTGGTTCGTCGGAACCCCTATTTGAGACGTCGGATTAGGAAAGAGCAAACAGAGATTTGAACTTCAAGTTTTAATTAACGTGTTCATTGGAAAAAAGTACGTCACAGCGTATAAATGTTATTGTGGCATTTGCAAGACAGAAATAAAATGTAGATAATTGATTTACAAGTTGTTGAATGAGTCCCCTCACCTATCATTCCTCTGGATGCTCCTTACAATTTGTATCTAACATTGCATTTTGCTGTATCCTCTTCTGTTCTAAGTTAATGCCTACCAGCTCTAAAACCGGTTTGCTTATTTGACCTTCAATGAGCTTGCCATGACCTTGCACATTGTATCTTTTTATAAGTGGAATTTGACGTTCTTCTCTAATCTTGTATCAAATAATAGGGTTCCCATTTTAAAAACGTCACTTTAACCTCCAAATCACCTTGAAAATCACGCCAGGGCCATGGCCTTTACTAGTAACGCGTGACCCTCTTTACCACCTATAACTTTCACCTAAAATGATTACCTTTTCAGAGCATTCACACAAGGTTGACGCCGGTGGCGACACCTACAACGTGCTGACATGAGGAAAGTTTCCAACCGATTTCTCATACACAAACAGCAGTTGACCGGCGTTGCCTGTGAAACGTTGTTGTGATGCCTCGTGTAAGAAGGAGAAATGCGTACCATCACGTTTCCGACTTTAGTAAAGGTCGGATTGTAGCCTATCGCGTTTGCGGTTTATCGTCTCGCGACATTTCTGCTCGCGTTGGTCGAGATCCAATGACTTTCAGCAGAATATGGAATCGGTGGGTTCAGAAGGGCAATACGGCACGCCGTGCTGGATCCCAACGGCCTCGTATCACTAGCAGTCGTGATAACAGGCATCTTATCCGCATGGCTGTAACGGATCGTGCAGCCATGTTCAAATGGTTCAAATGACTCTGAGCACTATGGGACTCAACTGCTGAGGTCATTAGTCCCCTAGAACTTAGAACTAGTTAAACCTAACTAACCTAAGGACATCACAAACATCCATGCCCGAGGCAGGATTCGAACCTGCGACCGTAGTGGTCTTGCGATTCCAGACTGCAGCGCCTTTAACCGCACGGCCACTTCGGCCGGCGTGCAGCCATGTCTCGATCCCTGAGTCAACAGATGGGGACGTTTGCAAGACAACAACCATCTCCACGAACAGTTCGACGACGTTTGCAGCAGCCTGGACTATCAGCTCGGAGACCATGGCTGCGGTTACCCCTGACGCTGCAGCACAGACAGGAGCGCCTGCGATCGTGTACTCAACGACGAACCTGGTTGCACGAATGGCAGAACGTCATTTTTTCGGATGAATCCAGGTTCAGTTTACAGCATCATGATGGTCGCATCCGTGTTTGGCGACATCGCGGTGGACGCACATTGCAAGCGTGTATTCGTCATCGCGATACTGGCGTATCACCTGGCGTGATGGTAGGAGGTGCCATTGGTTACACGTCTCGGTCACCTCTTGTTCTCACTGACGGCACTTTGAACAGTGGATGTTACATTTCAGATGTGTTACGACCAGTGGTTCTACGCTTCATTCGATCCCTGCAAAACCCTACATTTCAGCAGGATAATGCCCGACTGCATGTTGCAGGTCCTGAAGGGGTCTTTATGGATACAGAAAATGTTCGACTGCTGCCCTGACCAGCAAATTCTCCAGATCTCTCACCAATTGAAAACGTCTGGTCAATGGAGGCCGAGCAACTGGCTCGTCACAATACGCCAGTCACTACTCTTGATGAACTGTGGTATCGTGTTGAAGGTGCATGGGTAGCTGTACCTGTACACGCCATCCAAGCTCTGTTTGACTCAATACCCAGGCGTATTAAGGCCGTTATTACGGCCAGATGTCGTTGTTCTCGGTAGTGATTTCTCAGGATCTATGTACCCAAATTGCGTGAAAATGTAATCGCATGTCAGTTCTAGTATAATATATTTGTTCAATGAATACCCGTTTATCGTCTGCATTTCTTCTTGGTGTAGCAATTTTAATGACCACTAGTGTATATTACATATATTGAAAAATAGGTTATAAAAACAAGCTCGTATTCCAACGCAATGTGGTGTCAAAATTTCAACGCAATCGCAGGAAATCCTCCGGACATTTTTAATACTGAACAAACAAACATTTACATTTTATTTACACACATCAAAAAATGTTCTGCATCAGCTCGGTTCCAAGAGTTCCGGAACCTAAACAGAAAATTTGAGTAGGGATTAACATAAACATCATTTCCGCCCTTTTCACTGCTCATGAAAACCACACATTGAATGTTGTACCACCATACAGTGAGACCTTCAGAGGTGGTGGTCCTGATTACTGTACACACCGATACCTCTAGTACCTACTAGCACGACCTCTTGCATTGATGCACGCCTATATTCGTCGTAGCATAGTATCCACAAGTTCATCAAGGCACTGTTGGCGCAGATTGTCCCACTCCTCAACGTCGATTCGGCGTAGATCTCTCAGAGTGGTTGGGGGGTCATGTCGACCATAAAGAGTTCTTTTCAATCTATCCCTGGCATGTTCAATAGGGTTCATGTCTGCAGAACATGCTGGCCACTCTAGTCGAGCGATGTCGGTAGCCAGAAGGAAGTCATTCACAAGATGTGCTCGAGGGGGGCGGGAATTGTGGTCCATGAAGTTCAGCCTGACCGAGTTGTCTCTAAACATTTCTCCGACGATTGTCTGGTTGAAGAAATATGCGACGCTCATCGGTGAAGAGAACGTGATGTCAATCCTGAGCGGTCCATTCGGCATGTTGTTGGGCACATCTGTATCGCGCTGGATGGTGTCGTGGTGCCAAAGATGGACCTCGCCATGGACGTCGGGAGTGAAGTTGCGCCTCACGCACGCATCTCGTGGTCGTGCGGTAGCGTTCTCGCTTCCCACGCCCGGGTTCCCGGGTTCGATTCCCGGCGGGGTCAGGGATTTTCTCTGCCTCGTGATGGCTGGGTGTTGTGTGCTGTCCTTAGGTTAGTTAGGTTTAAGTAGTTCTAAGTTCTAGGGGACTAATGACCACAGCAGTTGAGTCCCATAGTGCTCAGAGCCATTTTTTGCGCCTCACGCAGCCTATTGAGCACTGTTTGAGTCGTAACACGATGTCCTGTGGCTGCACGAAAAGTATTATTCAACATGATGGCGTTGCTCTCAGGGTTCCTCCGAGCCACAATCCGTAGGTAGCGGTCATCCACTGCAGCAGTAGCCTTTGGACAGCCTGAGCGAGGCATGTCATCGACAATTTCTCTCTCTCTCTGTCTCCTCCATGACCGAACAACATCGCTTTGGTTCACTCCGAGACGCCTGGACACTTCCCTTGTGAGAGCCCTTCCTGGCACACAGTAACAATGTGGACTCGATCGAACCGCGGTATTGACCGTCTAGGCATGGTTGAACTACAGACAACACGAGCCGTGTACCTGCTTCCTGGTGGAATGACTGGAACTGATCGGCTGTCGGACCACTCCGTTTAATAGGCGCTGCTCATGCATGGTTGTTTACATGTTTGGGCGGGTTAAGTGACATGTCTGAACAGCCAAATGGACTGTGTCTGTGATACAATATCCACAGTCAACGTCTATCTTCAGGAGTTCTGGAAACCGAGGTGATGCAAAACTTTTTTTGATGTGTATATATACTATTATTATTATTAGTAGTAGTAGTAGCAGTAGTAGTAGTAGTAGTAGTGGTACAGCTGTTAGTATTAATTCCTCACCAACTCCCAGTCTTACAAGGGGAGGCCGCCAATTGTGAAATTCAGATTCGATTCATACTGTGCATAATAAAAGCTCTTGGCCAGAGGTGTAATGTGGCAAAGCACCAAGACGCACTTCTCAGCCGCTGTCGAGAAAATCGACAGTTAAAAGAAACCGTTGCGGTGAAATACTCTCTACGCTTTACAATTTTCAACAGCCTCGTGGCGGAGCGGTAAGCGCTCGGGTTCGTAATCCGAAGGTCGCCGGATCGAATCTCGCGCCATGCAACTTTTTTTTTTATTATTTGTTTTTTTTTAAATTCAAATGTATACACACACACACACACACACACACACATACATACACACACACACACACACACACACACACACACATATATATATATATATATATATATATAATTTTATACTTGAAGTAAATCCAATCCATCGTCCACCACCAATTGTCTTCTCCGATTTTTGCCGATATGATACGATACGCGTGGTATGCATCAAACCTCACGAACGATAGAACAATTTTTCAGAATGTCAATCAGGTGTTTCCCAACAGATAATTTAAAAAACAATTGTTCTTGTAAAAACGCATCGTTTATCAGATGTGCCCGATGTCGTGCTGTTTTCTGCTTTCCATGTTTCTGTGATAACTATCACTCTGGTTCGTGCGATACTCCAGCTACTTCTGGTCACTAATTGTTAATTATGTGCGAGTGTATACCAAACTTTCCAATAAATTGTATCCACTTGAATATTATTTGTGATATTGTGTTTTATTTCAAGTTTTATTTTTCCACGACAAACGACTTTCAACAACTTATTATATGCATAATTGTTGCAACTGATTGCCGGGAGTTTTATATATATATATATATATATATATATATATATATATATATATATAATTTGAATTACAAAAAAAACAAATAATAAAAATTTTGCATGGCGCGGGATTCGATCCGGCGACCTTCGGATTACGAACCAGAGCACTTACCGCTGCACCAAGACGCTGTAGGAAGTTGTAAATCGTAGAGAGTATTTCATCGCAACGGTTTCTTTTAACTGTCGATTTTCTCGACAACGGCTGAGAAGTGCATCTTGGTGCTTTGCCACATTACACCTCTGGCCATGAGCTTTTATTATGCGCAGTATGAGTCGAATCTGAATTTCACAATTGGCGGCCTCCCCTTGTTAGATGCATGCAGATTATTTTCCTAGTATTTTTGACATTGTTGTTATTAATATTTACGGCGTTATCGTCAATTAATTAAACTGTTAGGCAAAAAGATTTTTATATGTAAAAATTTTGTCCATTGTAGGAGAGACCTTAATCTTATCTACGTAAGTAAATGAAGTAAATATTTTCACCCCAAACTCTGTTTATAACTCGTGAGCAGGAGAACAGCAGTGCGTAGAGAGCGTGTCGTGGAAATAAGCTACAGACTTAGGAGAGAAAAAATTACATCTTCGTTCGTTTAATTAGCACCAGTACTGCTTCGCCCATTCGAAATTCTCCGCAGAGGACAGTAAATTTGGAACGCTGGCGCTAACTGCCGTATTGTACACGTTTTGGTGAGCGAAGACACCGTCGAGCGGTTTCCGAGTCGTTTAGTCGCGGTCGCGGCCGCGGCGTCGCGGCAGCCGGGCTATGTCCGCACAGCTTGCCGAAGCTCGTTACCCGGCGGATATATAAGAGACAATATGGCGCCCACCGCGACGGCGACTTTGCGTTTTAATTGGATACTGCTCCTGGCGAGGTCCAGCGGTAGCCGTTAATACGTGGGCAGCCGAGATTGCGTGGCTGTCGCGCGCCATATGTACGGCGCCGTAGCTTCTGGGAGCGACTCGGTAATGACCACTGGACCGCGGGCCTGCTTGCCCCTCTCGCTCCCGTATTCACAAAGCAGCCTGCCACGTGCTTCCTAGCCGGACTCACGTTCCAACTTTCCTCCGCGAACAGTTGTGTTAGTTTTTATGTATCTTGAGCAATATGTCAGACAACACAGTTCTCAAATCAATTATGGGATCAGCTACGATGTCCTGATGCATACGGCAGAATGTACAGCTTGTTAATATACCAGAGTTACTGGATGACACAGGACCTAAAATTAGCAAGGGAGCAAAGCAAAAGCAGGAATGCTGCATCCTTTTTTCAAATGCTCCTTTACATAGGAAAATCCACGAGTATTGCCCCAATTTAATGTCCTAATTTCGTTGAAAAAAAAATCTTTATCACGATAGTATGAGGGGCGTTTAGTAAGTAATGCAACACTTTTTTTTCTCGGACAGTTTCGGTTGAAAAAGTGTGGATTTGTCGTGGGACATCGTTGAATATTCCCGCTTCAGCCCCTATAGTTTTATGAAGTTCCGATTCATGGCGGCGCTATACTTCGCCATCAAAATGGCATCTGTAGTGGAGGTGTGTTCCAAGCAGAGAGATGTCATTGAGTTTCTTTTGCCTTAAAATCAGAACATCGCAGACATTTATAGATGCTTGAAGAGTGTGTCCGGAGATCTGACACTGAAAAAAAGCGCGGTGAGTCGTTGGGCAAGGTTCAAATGGCTCTGAGCACTATGGGACTTAACATCTGAGGTCATCAGTCCCCTAGAACTTAGAACTACTTAAACCTAACTAACCTAATGACGTCACACGTATCCATGCCCGAGGCAGGATTCGAACCTGCGACGGTAGCAGTCGCGCGGTTCCGGACTGAAGCGTCTAGAACCGCTCGTCCACCGCGGCCGGCCGTTGGGCGAGGCATCTGTCATAATCATAGCGAGATCAGCAAACCTGTCCGATCTCCCTCATGCTGGCCAGCCGGACACAGCTATGATTCCTGCAATTCTGGAACGTGCGGACACTCTCATTCGAGGTGATCGATGGATCGCAATGAAACACCTCATTGCACAACTGGATGTCTTTGCAGCTAGTGCTGACACACGCGTATACTAGTTGCGGTACTCAAAGGCGTGTGCCCAGCGGGTTCCTCGCCGTCAAACAGATTACCAATGAAGGACCATGTGTGCGGAATTCCTTGCGTGTTACATGGCTGATCGTGACGATTTTTTGCCAAACATCGTCACAGACATGAGACATGGGTTCATCAGTTCGAATCAGAAACAAAAAGGCAATCCACTGGGTGGCACCATACCGCCTCTCCTGTGAAGAGGAAGTTCAAAGCTGCACCCTCAGCCACTAACGTAATGGCGACTGTGTTCTGGGAGTCTGAAGGGGTTATTCTATTTGATGTCCTCCCTCATGGTGCAACGATCACCTCTGAAGTGTATTGTAGTATCCTCAGGAAATTTAAGAAATGACTTGAATGTGCTAGTCGCCACAAAAATGCAAACGAACTTCTTCCACTCCACGATAACGCAAAATGCTAGGGTAAGCTGGCGCCAGCACCCCATGCAGCATAGAAGTTGCGCGAATATCGGCAGAGGCCAAACACAGACTCGCAGGAAATGCGCTGCCAACGCCCTCTCGGCTGCCAGTATTTAGGTAGCCGCCGCAGACCGGAGGGACAGTTAATTCAAGGTAGTCGAGTCCGCCACACTGAGTGAGTTGCAGTGTGTCATCGAGTCAGAGCCGCAGTCGCAACCTCTAGCTCAGAATCAGCATAAAAGTGTACGTAGCGGACTCTGTACTTCATCAGCAGTGAGACTAAAGTGGACTAGAACAGAGAGCTTGTACCACAGCACATCGAAGCTTAAGATAAATAGATCTTTGTTTTATGTTAATAAAGAACCCAGTTTTAAAAAATGGTTCAAATGGCTCTGAGCACTGTGGGACTTAACATCTGAGGTCATCAGTCCCCTAGAACTTGGAACTACTCAAACCTAACTAAACTAAGGACATCACACACATGCATGCATGAGGCAAGATTCGAACCTGCGATCGTAGCGGTCGCGCGGTTCCAGACTGAAGCGCCTAGAACCGTTTGGCCACAACGGCCGGCAACCCAGTCAAAAACTGCGTGCAGTTTGTGTTAATAGAAAGAGGATACTGGCCACCAAACAACATCCTCTGCTTGCTCCCATGGTACAGCTCTACAGAGACAACGAGACGACATAAAACGCAAGGCCTCACATGAGTCCGCGCACCCGAGAGGAGCTTGCAAAACCCCGTCGGACTGTTCTTTCTTATCCACCCTACAATCCTTCAGAATTCCATCTGTTTGACCCATTGAAGGTTACACTGGATGCAGCAAGACTTTGGCTCCGACGTCTACAAGTCAAGTGGTACCATGCGGGCATACAGGCCTCTCTAGTAACGTGGCGTAAGGCCGTCGTATTGAACGGAGGTTATGTTGAGAAATAGGATTTCATAGCCAAAAGAGTGGGGATAATATGGTGTATTGTAATTCTGAAAAAAAAGCAAACTCCTTTCAGAAAAAAATGTGTTACATCACTTATTGAACACCCCTCGTACATTAATTTACAATTTGTAGAGTACTAGTTTCGGTCGCTAGAGAACCATCTTCAGATCAGTCTTAGTAGAGACTCATTCTCTATGTACATGTACTCTACAACACAGTCGTAATTAAGGGTATCTCGGGACATGCCTGTAAAAATCCAGGCTGTAACTACATTTTTGGTTATAGCAACAGGGTAACTAAGTGCAATTCTGAACGATTCTTCAAAATGGTTCAAATGGCTCTGAGCACTATGGGACTCAACAACTTAGGTCATAAGTCCCCTAGAACTTAGAACTACTTAAACCTAACTAACCTAAGGACATCACACACACCCATGCCCGAGGCAGGATTCGAACCTGCGACCGTAGCAGTCCCGCGGTTCCGGACTGCAGCGCCAGAACCGCTAGACCACCGCGGCCGGCAACGATTCATCCAAAGAACTTTGTACTTGACTACAAAGTTGACGCTATCATCGTTACTTACACGTGGATGATTAAAAAAATTTAAATAGGATTTAATTCTCGCGTCATTGCAAAGATGAATGAAGTAGATGTTAGTGTCACCGGCGTTGAAAAACAGCTGAAATTGAATGAAGTTACCAGGGCCCGACGAAATCCCTGTCAGATTGTATTGCTCCTTTTAAGCATAATTTCCGTGATCACGAGAACAA
The DNA here is from genome assembly GCF_023864345.2 of Schistocerca serialis cubense. Classification (NCBI taxonomy): domain Eukaryota; kingdom Metazoa; phylum Arthropoda; class Insecta; order Orthoptera; family Acrididae; genus Schistocerca; species Schistocerca serialis. Next base: position 1,036,331,836 of record NC_064639.1, on the reverse strand, counting down.
GAAACCATGCCCAGTAGGTGGAAGAAATAACAGGTCGCACCAGTCTAGAAGTTATCTACAAAAGTACCATCCAGTATCCTTAACATCAAATTTATTATAGAATATTACGTCTGCTGAGCTCAGACATAAAGAGGTAGTTCAGACAGAATAACCTCCTCCATTCCAACCAGCATGGATTTCGAAAACATCGATCACGCGACACCCAATTTGCACTTTTCTCACATGACATCCTAAAAGCCATTGATCAAGGCACTCAGGTAGACACAGTATATCTTGACTTCCAAAAAGCATTTCAATACCACGACAACGATTATTATTGAAGGTACGATCGTATATGCTACCAAACGAAACATTTGATTGCACTGAAGATTCTTGGTAGAGAGGCGCAGCATATTGTTGCGGGGTTGTCGGCATGGTCGAACTCGGGACTCCAGATAGCTGAGCTGAAGCTGGGACCCACTGCTGTCTTTCGTTAGGAGGCCGAGCAAGTTCAAGAGCATCAAGGGGCAGTGCAGAGTGATTACAGCGGTATTTGGTGGCTCAAAAATGGCTCTGAGCATTATGGGACTCAACTGCTGAGGTCATTAGTCCCCTAGAACTTAGAACTAGTTAAACCTAACTAACCTAAGGACATCACAAACATCCATGCCCGAGGCAGGATTCGAACCTGCGACCGTAGCGGTCTTGCGGTTCCAGACTGCAGCGCCTTTAACCGCACGGCCACTTCGGCCGGCTATTTGGTGGCATTACTTTATTCTCATAATTTACAGTGCTTCGGAGAGTGCAGCGGAGTGTCAGTGTGCTGCCCGCGCTCTGTCCCGTGAGTCCAGCTGGCTCAGCAACTCCTGGTATGCTGACGCTATGCCGACGCCACTGCTGGTGTCAACAAGGCCGCTCACCGCTGTAAGTCGACCGCCGCTCTCCCGGTCGCGACCTGCCGAGGCGTAGCGGCTGGCGCCACGACGCTGCCCGCTATTTCGGAGACTGCTACAGTCCCCAGTCCTCACCACCCTCCACCCCATCTGGCCTGCTCTGTCCGACCATGGTACGAAGGTGGGCGTACTGGTCATCCGTGGCCCTCAGCTGCTGCTGCTCCCAGGACAGGACCAGACTCGAACCCGCGCCCTCCTGGATGCTGTGCAGCAACTTGCCATTAGTAGTACTTGCTGGTTGGCAACACCCTCCGCCGGTACTGCTCCAGCGCTGCTGCGCCTCCTACAGCGTACGCCTCGCCCGGACCCCGGTACACCATGTGGGAAGCGAATGTGGCCCGTCCTGGATCCACTGCAGACCGCTGTCACTGCCCTCCTTTAGGCAGACTGTGCAATCTCCAAGTACCCGGCTGCCATTCCGTCTCGCCCCAGTGTTGTGTCCCCATAGGCGGAATACAGCCCTAACAAGTACATAGAAATGAAGCTCAGATTTACATAGAATATTTACAACATCGGTGCCAAACTGGCCCCTATAAGCGTAGACCAGCACAGGTCCGTCCCGACGCTCGACTGACCTGGCACACTCTGTCCCAAGGTAAAAGTACCTCACTATTTAAACTGCCTTCCCCCTAGCTTCTGACGTAGTGTCAGAGAGAGACAGAAACTATGGCAGCAATAAATTCCCAAACGTCAGCCATCTACAACTCTTCACTTGGCTCTGGCCTAGTTCCTCGCCTCATAGCACAATAACTTCAAGCAACGCTGCGGTTTGCTGTCTCGTTGTTGCTTTACAGAAAGCAATTAGTGCGCGCAATAGCGCCGTCACAGCACCGCACTCGTGAATGCCGAGTTTGCTTTTCCTGGCCTACTAGCTGTCAACTGTTTCAACACTCTGCCAGTGGCCCTAGATTCCATCGTCGAACCGCGCGTTCATTGACTTTTGATAAAATTTCCTCTTTCCTACGTTTAAGACTAATACTAGCGCAGCAATATAATCTTGAATAGAGGGTCATCGATAGATGTAAAAGTGACTTCGGGTGCGCCCCAGGTAAGTGTTTTGGGACCCTGGCTGTTCATGTTGTATATTAATTATCTTTCAGACAATGTTAGTAGAAATCTCAGACTATTCACACATGATGGAGTTATCTGTAATGAAGTACAGTCTGAAAGAAGCTGTACAAATATTCAAATTTTCATAGGGTTTCAAAGACTGGCAACTTGCTTTAAGTTTCTGGAAATGGAAATTTGTGCACTTCACAAGACCAAAAAACTTACTGCGCTGTAGGCTGCAGTAGTTCGTAGGGACATCAAATAAAACGATCAAATAGACTCAGTCGTAAGTAAAGCGGGTGGCAGACTTCGGTTCGCTGATAGAACACTACTGAAATGCCATCCATCTCAAAAATACATCGACGAAAAAAAAATTAATATAGAGTAATGAAATTTCGGAAATACATTTATTAAGGTAACATATTTAAGTTACTGTCATTGTAAGATTACTGTTTAATGTAAGCATGAGATAAGTCATTGCATATGTGAAATGCTGGTACATTAATAACTGGTGTAAGCGCGAGATTGTTCAATGCAAGCATGCAAACGTGCATGTACTGTGTTGTACAGTTGCCGGATATTAGTTTGTGGGATGGAGTTCTCTGCCTGTTGCACTTGGTCGGTCAGTACAGGAGCGGTTAATGCTGTTTGTGGATGACTCTGAAGTTGTCGTCCGATCAGGTCCTTTATATGCTCGACTAGAGACAGATCTGGTGATCGAACAGGCCGAGGCAACATGTCGACATGTAGAGCATGTTTGGGTAGAACAGCGGCATGGGGACGAGCGTTATCTTGTTGGAAAAACACCCATTGCAACGCTGTACATGGATGGCAGGACAACTGGTCGAATCACAAGACTGACGTACAAATTTGCAGTCAGACAGAGTGGTATAACCATGAGAGTGTTCCTGTTTTCATACGAAATCGCCTTCGGGACCCTAACTGAAGCTGTAGGTCTAGTGTTCCTAGCACACACAGAGATTGGTTGGAGGCTTTCAACTGGCCTCCTACTAACAAACGCACGACGTAGAAACAGCATTCATCACGAAACACAACAGACCTCCACTTTGCCCCCCAATGATCTCTTACTTCACATCACCGAAGTCGCAAATGGCGGTAGTTTGGCGTCAGTGAAATGCACGCTACAGGGCTTCTGGTTCGGAGATGTCCTTGAAGTAACCGATTTGTAACAGTTCGTTGTGTTACTGTAATACCAACTGCTGACGTCGAATGCGTTGGTCTTCCCTGTCAGTAGTGCCAAATGGCCGTCCGGGTCCCGTCTTCGTGCGACCGTACATTCTCGTGACAGCCGCTGCCAGCATTCATGTACAATGGCTTGTATTCTTGCCAAGTCTTCCTGCAATAGCGCAGGAGGAACATGCAGCTCTTCGTAGCTCTATCACACGACGTCGTTCAGCGTCAGTGAGGTGTTGACAACAGCGTCTCCGTCGCCTTAAAAGCATTCCTGACTGACATCAACTCACCACTTCTATTCTCAAAGGTAACTAACGCTCACGACCGCTACAGCGTATATTTAAAGCAAACCTCATTTGCATCCTCATAGTGGCGCTACTGGCGCCATTCTTATGCGACTGGCGCGAAACTTGAATAGACATCATCTTTCAGATGTACAGTAGAAACACAACTACCAACTACCGTCTATGTCTCAAAACTCCTTTTTGCGGTTGAGATTTTACTTGCCGTCAGTGTAGACTGCTTACAGAACACTCGTGCAATCTTTAGTAGAATATTGTTCAAGAGGGTGGGGACCAGTACAATTGGCGCGGAAATGCATACGCATTGGCGGCCGTCGCAGTAGCTTCCTTTATCGAAATCCGCACCCTCCGCAAATACTGTTCCATCTGTGGCGCGCAGGTGCATGCGTAAAGGTGAAACTACATGTCCGCCCTCTGTCGGAATGCGCGCTCGCATCGATAAAAGCAAACGACATGTCGCCAGAGGCTTCATTATGAATAAAATGTTTTCTACCAGAAGAATTTAGAGATCGCCGGTTCCAGTTGAAAAGCCGCCGTTAAGATTTATTTCTACAGATTCTTTAATTACTAAATCCCAAAAGACTCTCGCCGGCTCCAACGTTTTTGTGGCAGAATAATCCATAGAGAATCCTGTGGTAATAGAATGCTCAGCTGTGAGCGACGTTTTAGGATGCGGAAGGCGAGTGTGGCGCTAATGTTCAACGTGCGTTTCATGTACTGTGCGTATCGCCTGGCCTATGTCAGCTTTGCCACACTGGCATTTAGTGTCTCTGAAGTTGCGAGGTAAGTCGAAGAGTTAGTTCCCTTCTCTTACAACCGTAACACTGCCCAGGACGTGTTCGCCTTTTTTGTGCTAAGAGACGAGGATTTTTCATTCTGGTTTCCAATTTTTACTACACCATAATTTTGACATTAGGTCGCCACAGCTTGGAAATCGATGTATATTTTTGTTGATTCGGGCGACGAATGACCCGGTATAGGTTTTTTTATTGTCTTTCGTACCGTGTTGTTTATATCGTAGCAACGTATGGAGCTTTCACAAAACAACAGGACGACCGTTAATTACGTGTATTTCTCTCCTGTCTTACAAAATTTGAAAAAATTCGCGCAAGTCTGAAACACAGAAGTGGAAAGCGTAAAAACACTCCCAAAAAGTGTTTTTTGTACATAAAAAAATGGTTCAAATGGCTCTGAGCACTATGAGACTCAACTGCTGAGGTCATTAGTCCCCTAGAACTTAGAACTAGTTAAACCTAACTAACCTAAGGACATCACGAACATCCATGCCCGAGCCAGGATTCGAACCTGCGACCGTAGCGGTCTTGCGGCTCCAGACTGCAGCGCCTTTAACCGCACGGCCACTTCGGCCGGCTTTTGTACATAAAATCCAAATGAAGCTAGAGTTTGAAAGTGAGTTTTCAATTATATCATAAGAATATTTTTTTTATATGATTTACTTTAAACCGTTCGTTCGCATTCAGCTCATGTAAGAAAGAGTCTTACGTCCTACATTCAGCTCGGCTTTAAACCATCATATGTCGACTACGAGTAAAGCTTACTGGATAAAACCATTCGTTTTTACTTTCTCCATTTATCTACCTTCGTGCGAAGTTTGAAATGACTCGAACAATTCTAAAGTGTTGAAGTAGTACGCTTCAAAGACCTTCCAGAAAGATGTATTTACACCTAGCATTCAAACGAAGCAAAATTTCTTAAAACAGTTAAAACTTATCTTAGACTGAGGTCCGATACACCAGTTCAATTACTTAAAACTGACTGTTTTTGCACGTAGAATCAGCACGGTGCGTATACAAATAGTGCCATTAGGTGAGAATTAATCTCAGCCGAATTAAAATCTTTTCCAAAAGGAATTAATCGATTCGCACAATTTTCCTGGGCACCATCTCCGGTTCGTCGTTCAAACTTGTTTAACATATTGTAATACAGCTACGGTAAGACAGATGTTCGAATGGCTATGCAAATGACCGCTGGTCCGGGCTAAACCAAAAACTTTTCACACCATGTCAGGCAGTATAACTCACGGGCTTGCAATGTATCCGGACTATATACACAAGTCTGTTGGGTGAATAAGCCGAAACTAATAAAACCAACGTAATTAGGGTCTTGCGCCTTCAGCCGTAAACTCATTTGTAAAGCAATCAAATGTTTCAAGGTGTTTTATACATGGGAGTTCGATTCATTAAAGAATCGAGAGTGCGGTTACTGATCGAGTTATAATAGGGAATCGTAACGTAATGTTGTTGTTGTGGTCTTCAGTCCTGAGACTGGTTTGATGCAGCTCTCCATGCTACTCAATCCTGTGCAAGCTTCTTCATCTCCCAGTACCTACTGCAACCTACATCCTTCTGAATATGCTTAGTGTATTGATCTCTTGGTCTCTCTCTACGATTTTTACCCTCCACGCTGCCCTCCAATGCTAAATTTGTGATCCCTTGATGCCTCAAAACATGTCCTACCAACCGATCCCTTCTTCTAGTCAAGTTGTGCCACAAACTTCTCTTCTCCCCAATCCTATTCAATACCTCCTCATTAGTTACGTGATCTACCCACCTTATCTTCAGCATTCTTCTGTAGCACCACATTTCGAAAGCTTCTATTCTCTTCTTGTCCAAACTGGTTATCGTCCATGTTTCACTTCCATACATGGCTACACTCCATACAAATACTTTCAGAAACGACTTCCTGACACTTATATCTATACTCGATGTTAAGAAATTTCTCTTCTTCAGAAACGATTTCCTTGCCATTGCCAGTCTACATTTTATATCCTCTCTACTTCGACCATCATCAGTTATTTTACTCCCTAAATAGCAAAACTCCTTTACTACTTTAAGTGTCTCATTTCCTAATCTAATCCCCTCAGCATCACCCGATTTAATTTGCCTACATTCCATTATCCTCGTTTTGCTTTTGTTGATGTTCATCTTATATCCTCCTTTCAAGACACTGTCCATTCCGTTCAACTGCTCTTCCAAGTCCTTTGCTGTCTCTGACAGAATTACAATGTCATCGGCAAACCTCAAAGTTTTTACTTCTTCTCCATGAATTTTAATACCTACTCCGAATTTTTCTTTTGTTTCCTTTACTGCTTGCTCAATATACAGATTGAATAACATCGGGGAGAGGCTACAACCCTGTGTCACTCTTTTCCCAACCACTGCTTCCCTTTCATGCCCCTCGACTCTTATAACTGCCATCTGGTTTCTGTACAAATTGTAAATAGCCTTTCGCTCCCTGTATTTTACTCCTGCCACCTTCAGAATTTGAAAGAGAGTATTCCAGTTAACGTTTTCAAAAGCTTTCTCTAAGTCTACAAATGCTAGAAACGTAGGTTTGCCTTTTCTTAATATTTCTTCTAAGATAAGTCGTAAGGTTAGTATTGCCTCACGTGTTCCAACCTGATCCTGCCCGAGGTCCGCTTCTACCAGTTTTTCCATTCGTCTGTAAAGAATTCGCGTTAGTATTTTGCAGCTGTGACTTATTAAACTGATAGTTCTGTAATTTTCACATCTGTCAACACCTGCTTTCTTTGGGATTGGAATTATTATATTCTTCTTGAAGTCTGTGGGTATTTCGCCTGTCTCATACATCTTGCTCACCAGATGGTAGAGTTTTGTCATGACTGGCTCTCCCAAGGCCATCAGTAGTTCTAATGGAATGTTGTCTACTCCCGGGGCCTTGTTTCGACTCAGGTCATTCAGTGCTCTGTCAAACTCTTCACGCAGTATGTTATCTCCCATTTCATCTTCATCTACATCCTCTTCCATTTCCATATTGTCCTGAAGTACATCGCCCTTGTATAAATCCTGTATATACTCCTTCCACCTTTCTGCCTTACTTTCTTTGCTTAGAACTGGGTTGCCATCTGAGCTCTTGATATTCATACAAGTGGTTCTCTTCTCTCCAAAGGCCTCTTTAATTTTCCTGTAGGCAGTATCTATCTTACCCTAGTGAGACAAGCCTCTACATCCTTACATTTGTACTCTAGCCATCCCTGCTTAGCCATTTTGCACTTCCTGTCAATCTCATTTTTGAGACGTTTGTATTCCTTTTTGCCTGCTTCATTTACTGAATTTTTATATTTTCTCCTTTCATCAATTAAATTCAATATTTCTTCTGTTACCCAAGGATTTCTATTAGCCCTCGTCTTTTTACCTACTTGATCCTCTGCTGCCTTCACTACTTCATCCCTCAGAGCTACCCATTCTTCTTCTACTGTATTTCTTTCCCCCATTCCTGTCAATTGTTCCCTTATGCTCTCCCTGAAACTCTCTACAACCTCTGGTTCTTTCCGTTTATCCAAGTCCCATCTCCTTAAATTCCCGCCTTTTTGCAGTTTCTTCAGTTTCAATCTGCAGTTCATAACCAATAGATTGTGGTCAGAATCCACATCTGCCCCTGGAAATGTCTTACAATTTCAAACCTGGTTCCTAAATCTCTGTCTTACCATTATGTAATCTATCTGATACCTTTTAGTATCTCCAGGATTCTTCCAGGTATACAACCTTCTTTCATGATTCTTGAACCAAGTGTTAGCTATGATTAAGTTATGCTCTGTGCAAAATTCTACAAGGCGGCTTCCTCTTTCATTTCTTCCCCCCAATCCATATTCACCTACTATGTTTTCATCTCTCCCTTTTCCTACTGACGAATTCCAGTCACCCATGACTATTAAATTTTCGTCTCCCTTCACTACCTGAATAATTTCTTTTATCTCGTCATACATTTGATCAATTTCTTCATCATCTGCAGAGCTAGTTGGCATATAAACTTGTACTACTGTAGTAGGCATGGGCTTTGTGTCTATCTTGGCCACAATAATGCGTTCACTATGCTGTTTGTAGTAGCTAACCCGCACTCCTATTTTTTTATTCATTATTAAACCTACTCCTGCATTACCCTTATTTGATTTTGTATTTATAACCCTGTAATCACCTGACCAAAAGTCTTGTTCCTCCTGCCACCGAACTTCACTAATTCCCACCATATCTAACTTTAACCTATCCATTTCCCTTTTTAAATTTTCTAACCTACCTGCCCGATTAAGGGATCTGACATTCCACGCTCCGATCCGTAGAATGCCAGTTTTCTTTCTCCTGATAACGACGTCCTCTTGAGTAGTCCCCACCCGGAGATCCGAATGGGGGACTATTTTACCTCCGGAATATTTTACCCAAGAGGACGCCATCATCATTTAATCATACAGTAAAGCTGCATGTCCTCGGGAAAAATTACGGCTGTAGTTTCCCCTTGCTTTCAGCCGTTCGCAGTACCAGCACAGCAAGGCCGTTTTGGTAAATGTTACAAGGCCAGATCAGTCAATCATCCAGACTGTTGCCCCTGCAACTACTGAAAAGGCTGCTGCCCCTCTTCAGGAACCACCTGTTTGTCTGGCCTCTCAACAGATACCACTCCGTTGTGGTTGCACCTACGGTACGGCCATCTGTATCGCTGAGGCACGCAAGCCTCCGCACCAACGGCAAGGTCCATGGTTCATGGGGGGGGGGGGGGGCAACGTAATGAACATTTTTATTTATAGGTATATCGTGCAAGTTCAAAAATGGTTGAAATGGCTCTGAGCACTATGGGACTTAACTTCTGAGGTCATCAGTCCCCTAGAACTTAGAACTACTTAAACCTAACTAACCTAAGGACATCACACACGTCTATGCCCGAGACAGGATTCGAGCCTGCGACCGTAGCGGTCTCGCGGTTCCAGACTGTAGCGCCTAGAACCGCTCGTGCAAGTATCCAAAAGTTACAGCACTGAAGTGATTACACTTAAGCCTACAACATTTCTTCGTTATCGGTAGGCCCATAACATTTGTGGTGGTATCTACCTTAAAAGCGTGAAAAGCATAATGGAAATGAAGTCCCATGCTTCTTTACAGAGCGTAGGGGAACGATGCGGGAGACCCGCATTGCAGTACTAGGCAAAGTCCTAGTGGAGGTGGTTTGCCGCTGTCTTCCTCCGACCGTAATGGGGATGAATGATGATGATGAAGATGACACAACAACACCCAGTCATCTCGAGGCAGGGAAAATCCCTGACCCCGCCGGGAATCGAAGCCGGGACCCCGCGCTCGGGAAGCAAGAACGCTACCGCGAGACCACGAGCAGCGGACGAAAAGAGTAATACTGACTCGCAATAAGTACATTTCGTCATTACTACTTTTGAAACTTCCCCTTTGTACGCAGAGAATGACAGTGCTGCAAAAACTCTTACGTTATTTGATTTTCAAACAGCTGAGCAAAACTGAGCGTACTCAGACAGTTCTCTCTTTACTTATTCTGATCATCACTAAACTGACACACAATATTTTTAGCGTAACGCAGCCTGACTTAATAATCCCTACAAAAGAATGGCCCTGACTAACAATAAACTATACCTTTCATGAATCACTTATCTCACAAAAATCTTCGTTACTCGAACCACTGCAATACGGCGAGCGCCAATACTGCCAGCTAAATAAAAAATTCTAACTCCTGAAGGCATTAACTGCTGATAGGCATAGTTAGCAAATGAAAGATTTTGGTAGAGAACAAACAGTGTATTCACCTTAATAGTGTTCAAAAGTCATCATATATATCAGTTCATGACATCCAGTCTTACAAATTTACGTTTTCTGACGGACACACGTCCAAATCGTCCGCTTATAGCAACCTCTCAAAACTCTGGCATCTCTCTCCCCACATCCCCCACTGCTGGCGGCTCACCTCCAACTGCCCATCGTTACGCGCTGTTCACAACCAACTGCCCAACACTACACTAGCGTGTATTCCAACAATGAGTCCAACCAGCCACAGACTGCACACAGCGCAGTCAGCGATTTTCATACAGAGCACTACGTGGCGTTACCAACATAAAAACCTAAACAGCTTACTTACACTTTGTGAGATGCACATTTGAATATTGGTAACTACAGCGGACAACGCAAGACATTAACATAAAAAAAATGCCAGTCCAGAAAGAAGTTGTAACATAAACCATTCCTACTTCGACTTAGGGAATATTAGGAGTGAAGGAAATGCAGTCTTTACGAGATGAAATTTCTGTGTTACCCTATAACAATGTACAAGCATTCTGTAGTCGCTTCAAGAAATTTTTGCCTCGTTGCTCTAAACCAGCTGCTCGACGTCTCCCGCTCTCGTGCAGCATCCAAAAGGCTCGTAATAATTTTAATCCAGATTTTTCGAAAGTGCTCGATAAACGCGTTGAATAAGAACAGAATTTTACACATCTAAGTATGTACTCCAGTAACGCGAAAGACTAGCAAAATCGGCAATCTGTAAGATATGTGCTTCTCTTGTTAGTGGCAGTCTCTCGCAACCATAGACGCCCACGTGTAGCAGCGAAGGGATCAGCAGGTGAGCAAGTCGCCATGGCGCGTGGTGCACACGTGAACGAGGAGCCAGCTGGAATCGCACTGAAGATTTATCTCGCAGGGAAAGTACATCCCACCATAATGAGCAACCACGACGCACCGTGATACATGGCGCGGTACTAACAAACAAGACGCGCTGACAAAAAATACTTTCGGAAACAATAAATCAGGAAAACGATATTCCGGAATTAGCTGTTCACGTCACGAGCAGTCGCAATTAATTGTTTCTGTGGCCTCCAGTGTTTTGGTTTAATGAGAGTGGAGGAGCAAGGGGTGGAGGAAGCAGTTACCAGTTACAGGACGCGGCAACGGCAAGTGTCGAGATTATATAGCGACCGTTCTCGTGCGATGACATTAGTTTGTAATCACACATTTGGTTATGGATGAAAGAATAAATAACTGTCGCGCCGTAAATTACAAAAATGACACTCGTCCTCGAATCAGTAACGAAAGCAGAGAGAGCCATTAAAAACTGAGGATGAGATTGTTTGTACCGATAGAGCGATCGGTACACTTCCCCCTCGTGGCTGGCGACGGCCGGGGGGAAACGCCAGGCGACGGTGCACGAGCGAGCGAAAGAGAGAGATAGAGAGAGAGGAACGGCCGATTGTCTGTGCACTCCCTAACGAGCTTATTACTTAGTTGCCTATTCATGAGATCCGCTTACCAGTTTAGCGAGTGAAATGTATCTGTTGGACGAGTGGAGAAATCACTCACACGGCAATAACCGCAGCCGACGTTTAGAGCCATTGGCCCAATTAGGCGAGCCGGGCCGCTATTTAGGTGCGCCCTCTTCTCGCCCGCGGCCACCACACGCTGCGCCCCCAGGCCCGGCAGCCGTCATCCCAGCTGAGCGAACTCAACCCCGCGCAGGTGAGCCAGCCAGCTCTGCGGCCGCCGGGGTGACGACTGCCGCAATCCGAGACGCCGCCGCCCCCAGCCACGTGTCGCCCACGTTCCCCTCCGCCATAGCCCGGGGCGAGGGCCCCGTGCGTTGCGCGGAGGATCAGTTCCGCCGTTCCGGGCCAGCCTCCCACTGTAGCGGCCGGTCTACGCCCTCTCTCATTTCTCCCTCACCCATCACATCTAAATCTACATCAATACTCCGCAAGCCACCTGACGGCGTGTGGCGGAGGGTACTTTGAGTACATCTGTCGGTTCTCCCTTCTATTTCACTCTCGTTCGTGGAAAGAAAGATTGTCGGTATGCCTCTGTGTGGGCTCTAATCTGATTTTATCCTCACGGTCTCTTCGCGGGAGATACGTAGGAGGGAGCAATACACCGCTTGACTCCTCGGTGAAGGTATGTTCTCGAAACTTTAACAAAAGCCCATACCGAGCTACTGAGCGTCTCTCTTCCAGAGTTTTCCACTGGAGTTTATCTATCATCACCGTAACGCTTTCGCGATTACTAAATGATCCTGTAACGAAGCGCGCTGCTCTCCGTTGGATCTTCTCTGTCTCTTCTATCAACCCCATCTGGTACGGATCCCACACTGCTGAGCAATATTCAAGCAGTGGGCGAACAAGTGTACTGTAACCTACTTCCTTTGTTTTAGGATTGCATTTCCTTAGGATTCTTCCACTGAATCTCAGTCTGGCATCTGCTTTACCGACGATCAACTTCATATGATCATTCCATTTTAAATCACTCCTAATGCGTACTCCCAGATAATTTATGGAATTAACTGCTTCCAATTGCTGACCTGCTATATTGTAGCTAAATGATAAAGGATATTTCTTTCTATGTATTCGCAGCACATCACAAAAATGGTTCAAATGGCTCTGAGCACTACGGGACTTAACTACTGAGGTCATCAGCCCCCTAGAACTTAGAACTACTTAAACCTAACTAACCTAAGGACATCACACACATCCATGCCCGAGGCAGGATTCGAACCTGCGACCGTAGCGGTCACGCGGTTCCAAACTGAAGCGCTTAGAACCGCACGGCGCAGCACATTATACTTGTCTACATTGAGATTAAATTGCCATTACCTGCACCATGCGTCAATTTGTTGCAGTTTCTCCTGCATTTCAGTACAATTTTCCATTGTTACATCCTCTCGATATACTACAGCATCATCCGCAAAAAGGCTCAGTGAACTTCCGATGTTATCCACAAGGTCGTTTATATGTATTGTGAATAGCAACGGCCCTACGACACACCCCTGCGGCACACCTGAAATCACTCTTACTTCGGAAGACTTCTCTCCATTGTGAATGACATGCTGCGTTCTGTTATCTAGTAACTCTGCAATCCAACCACACAATTGGTCTGATAGTCCATATGCTCTTACTTTGTTCGTTCAACGACTGTGGGGAACTGTATTAAACGCCTTGCGGAAGTCAAGAAACACGGCATCTAGCTGGGAACGCGTGTCTATGGCCCTCTGAGTCTCGTGGACGAATAGCGCGCGCTGGGTTTCACACGATCGTCTTTTTCGAAACCCATGCTGTTTCCTATAGAGTAGATTTGTAGTCTCCAGAAAAGTCATTATACTCGGACATAATACGTGTTCCAAAATTCTACAACTGATCGACGGTAGAGATATAGGTCTATAGTTCCGCACATCTGTTCGACGTCCCTTCTTGAAAACGGGGATGACCTATGCCCTTTTCGAATCCTTTGGAACGCTACGCTCTTCTAGACACCTACGGTACACCGCTGCAAGAAGGGGGGCAAGTTCCTTCGCGTACTCTGTGTAAAATCGAACTGGTATCCCATCAGGTCCAGCGGCCTTTCCTCACAGGGAGTTTCTAGCACAGATAAGCAGAGGCTTTTGATTACGTGACCCACGATATCCTCAAGCAAAAGTAAAAATTAGCACGCCGGACAAAAAATTAGTCGTCCCCAGGAAACATCACATTAAGATCGTGTAACGCCGCCTACAACCTTGTACTGACCTACGTTCGACGACGAATATACTGCACTAGTTTTTCAGCTCTGACACTTCACCTTAAGCCATTCACTGGCGATCAGGTGCTGCAGAATTCTGCACGCGGTAGAGCTCTTGCACACGTGCGAATCTCTGTCGCCCGAGTGCACACTTCCCCCATTACCATGCCACACTGTCTGAAAATTAACAGGAGAAAGAGAGGGCGAAACCACAATGCTTCACAAGGCAGTATAATCCCGCAAAGAACGTGAACGGATAGCATGTGGCTTCGTATCATATTTTATGTTTCTCAACAACTCAAATCACAAACAAAACGTTTTTTCATTATTATTTAATTGACTCTAACCCAAAGAAATGAGTCACTACGAGGGAGTCAGCAGATATGACGTACATCTACAGATAAAAAAATGATTAGAATTTCAGAAAAATTGGATTTCTTCAAGAGAAAGAGCCTCACAAACTGACCAAGTCAGTAACGTCTTGGTCTACCTCTAGCCCTTAAGCAAGCAGCTATTCGGGTTGGAATTGATTGAATGGGGTATTGGATGTTCCCCTGAGGGACATCATGCCAAATTCTGTCCAACTATCGCGTTACTCCGTCAAAATCCAGAGCTAGTTGGAGTGCCCTGCACATAATGCTCCAAATGTTGTCAGTTGGGGAGAAATCCGGAAAACTTGCTGGCCAAGGTAGGGTCTGCAATGCAAGAAGAGAAACAGTAGAAAGTCTCGTCGTGTTCGGGTGGGCATTATCTTGCTGAAATGTAAGCCCAGGATGGATCGCCATGAAGGGCAACAGAACGGGGCTTATAATACCGTCGACGTGCCGCTGTTTTGTGAGGGTGCAGCGGATAACAACCAAATGGGTCCTGCTGTGAAGGGAAAAAACATCCCGGACCATCACATGTGGTTATCCGGCCATATGGTTGACCACTGTCTGGTGTACTGTCTGGGGCGTGTCCAGACACAGCTTCGCTCCTCATCAGTCTCAATACGAAGTGGAACTCACCACTGAAGACAGTTATGCTTCTTTATTAGAATGCATGGAGTCTGTACCTTCAAAGAACAGACACCATCCAGAACCAGCAGCTGTGAAACATTGTATGTAAATTGAAGGAGGATCACTGCTATCAGCTGCAACGGGAAGTTAAGCGGAATCAGTAGCGACGAGAGAAAATGTGTACCGGACCGGGACCGGAATTCGGATAGATGGTGCTTGGTGGGGGTGTGGATCGGCCGTGAGGCATACTGAGATATTCGGTGCAGTTGCGATAACGCCGTGTCCCGGATGGCGCAATGGTTACAGCGCCTGCCCAGTGAGCAGGAGATCCCGGGTTCGGATCCTGGTCCGGTACACAATTTCGCTCGTCGCTCCTGATTCCTCTTAGTGTCCTGCTGCAGCTGATAGCACTGACCTCCCCTTCAATTTACATATAATTCTACTCCAACCAATGAGATTTCACACCGAAGACGCGTCTGGAGATATCCGTGATGAGAGGTAATGCCTGAAATTTGGTATTCTCGTCTCACTCTTGACGTCGCGGAATACTGAATCACCTAACGATTTCCGAAACGTAATATCCCATGCGCCTAGCTCCAACTCCCATACCGGCTTTCGAAGTCTATTAATTCCCATCGTGCGGCCATAATAATGACAGAAACCTATACAGATGAATTACCTCAGTACAAATGGCAACTCCGCCATTGCGCTGCCCTTTTATATCTCATGTACGCCTTACTACCGCCATCTGTTTGTGTGCATATCGCTATCCCATGACTTTTCTCACTTCAGTGTATACATCCTGGTTCATGTTCACGGCCGCGCGGAGTGGCCGCTCGGTTAGAGGCGCCATGTCACTAATAGTTCGGCCCCACCCGCCGGAGGTTCGAGTCCTTCGGGCATGGGTGTGAGTGTTGTCCTTAGCATTAAGTTAGTTTAAGTGGTGTGTAAGTCTAGGGACCCATGACCTCAGCAGTTTGGCCCATTAAGAATTCACACACATCTTGTTCACGATAACATGATTGGGTAGGCCCAAGTCTTGGTAAACAAAAAGCCCTGAAATATCATAGAACGACCTTTGGCCTTAATTACATCTTCCGCAGACTCCAGCTTAAACGCCTCATTGGGCTGCCGTGATCTCTGTGCTTTGTGTCATTTGAAGAGAGGCTACATGGTGTTTGTGCGGTCCGCACTACACACTTCCAGTCAGCTACTGTGCAGTTTCCGTGTTTCTCGGCTCACATAAGACGAGCCGCAGTATGTCTCGAAGTAAGCAGTGGCCTTCTGCGAGATACCAAACCTTTTCTTTTATTGTATTTCAGACCGTACCAATTAAGCCATCTCAGTAGTGGAATGTCAATAATGATGATAGGAATGTGAGGACAACACAACACCCAGTCCACGAGAGGAGAAAGTCTCTTATCCGGCGGGGAATCGAACCCGGGCCCCTTCGCTTGGCAATCCGCCGTGTTGACAACGCAGCTACCGAGGCGGACAGGTAATAGAAACTTGTTGGTGCGGATTTGCATTCACTAAAAGCAGCAATTCTTGTTTGGTTTGAAACTGATTGTCATTAAAGGCGTGACGGTCGTGCCTAGTCCCTGTTTGTTAGAATATTTCTTTACGACCTCTATTCTCGCGCCGTATTATATACCTGCAAATGGTACGTCAGTCCTTGTACACACAATGGACAGTCTGCAATGAAATACCAACACATCGGGCAACTTCACACACACACAGCGCGGCCTTTGGCATGACGAAACAGACACGGCTTCCTGCTATGTCACGTCTCCGCGTGTACCCATCTCAATCCGTTGATGCCTTACAACCGACTGACACGTGCGAAGCCGCCATGACTTACGTCATCACTGGAGGATCAAAGGAGCTCCTGGTACCAGCTCTACAGCATCTATAGTAGTATCAGTGGCCTGTTCTAAGTCAGCGATTAATATTTTGCCCATTGAGGTTATTATGGAATAATGAACACAGTAGGTCATAATTTTAATGTTATAGGAATGACAGAAAACGTAGTTTATCAGATCCACGTCGACTGTATTGCAATAGGCTTTAATAAATTGAAGCACTCAGAAATACCTCAAGTAACACGAAGGAATTATCAGAATTGGACATATACGGTGCGATCAAAAGTATCCGGACACCAGCAAAAACATACGTTTTTCATATTACGTGCATTATGCTGCCACCTACAGCCAGGTGCTCCATACCAGCGATCTAAGTAGTCATTAGACATCGTGAGAGAGCAAAATGGGAGGCTCCGCGTAGTTCACAGACTTCGAGCGTGGTCACGTGATTGGGGGTGTCACTTGTGTCATATGTCTGTACGCGATATTTCCCACTCCTAAACATCCCTAGGTCCACTGTTTCCGATGTGATAGTGAAGTGGAAACGTACAGCACAAAAGCGTACAGGCCGACCTCGTCTGTTGACAGACACAGACCGCTGACGGTTGAAGAGGGTCTTGATGTGTCATAGTCAGACGACTATATAGAGATCATCACACAGAAATTCCAATCTGCGTCAGGACTCACAGCAAGTACGATGACAGTTAGGTGGGAGGTGAGGAAACTTGGCCGGCCGAAGTGGCCGAGCGGTTCTAGGCGCTACAGTATGGAACCACGCGACTGCTACGGTCGCAGGTTCGAATCCTGCCTCGGGAATGGATGTGTGTGATGTTGTAACCCCCCGTGAGAATATTTGAATGTCAATGATTATAAAAAAATGTAAATGTGCCAAATGTTGTCTTCCCACAAAACGGAATAATAAAAATGAGCCATGAACTGAATGTAACATCTCAACACAAATAATTAAGCCTTATAAATCTTATAAGGGCAGCAACGCTGACCTTCGGCCCTGTGAAATAATTAAACCTGATAATTCTTACCTCAGTAAAACTGCATCTATATCTGCTCTTATTTTTCGGCACAGCTTCGTGCAATGCTGGCCTGATTCTTGGAGGGAGTGCATAGGAAATATTCTTTAAATTGAAATGAATCTTTTTCTTTAAATGAGTTACTTTATAAAAGGTTATTATTAGGGGGATCATTTTTTGAACAAATTAATTACAATTAACATACGTTATTAGCTGAGCGCAATGCTGCTTCATTTACCTTCTACTATAATACACATCGTCCACCACAATCCTGACCAGATTCGGAAGAACAGCACGCCGTCGACCCATGCCGACTCCCACAGACTAGCACCGGCTACTACACCAGACTGCTACTACTATCTCTGCCCACTCGCCACACACTACTGAACTCTCGCGCGGTCAAGCGCAGACTAGCAACGATAAATAACTCTCTGGTCAGAGATTCTGTCATGCCTCGCCATCGCTGGTAATGAATACATACGTGTTTCACCACCTCTGGTCGTAATAACGGCCTTGATACGCTACGCCTGCGCATTGAGTCAAAGAGAGCTTGGATGGCGTGTACAGGTACAGCTGCCCATGAAGCGTCAACACGATACCACAGTTGATCAAGAGTAGTGACTGGCGTATTGTGACGAGTCAGTTGCTCGGCCTCCATTGACCAGACGTTTTCAATTGGTGAGAGATCTGGAGAATGTGCTGGCCAGGGCAGCAGTCGAACATTTTCTGTGTCCAGAAAGGCCCGTACTGGACCTGCAACATGCGGTCGTGCATTATCCTGCTGAAATTTAGGGTTTCGTAGGGATCGAATGAAGGATAGAGCCACGGGTCGTAACAAATCTGAAATGTAACGTCCACTGTTCAAAGTGCCGTCAATGCGAACAAGAGGTGACCGAGACGTGTAACCAATGGCACCCCATAGCATCACGCCGGCTGATACGCTAGTATGGCGATGACGAATACACGCTTCCAATGTGCGTTCACCACGATGTCGCCAAACACGGATGCGACCATCATGATGCTGTAAACAGAACCTGGATTCATCCGAAAAAATGACGTTTTGCCATTCGTGCACCCAGTTCGTCGTTGAGTGCACAATCGCAGGCGCTCCTGTCTGTAATGCAGCGTCAAGGGTAACTGCAGCCATGGTCTCCGAGCTGATAGTCCAGGCTGCTGCAAACGTCGTCGAACTGTTCGTGCAGATGGTTGTTGTCTTGCAAACGTCCCCATCTGTTCACTCAGGGATCGAGACGTGGCTGCACGATCCGTTACAGCCATGCGGATAAGATGCCTGTCATCTCGACTGCTAGTGATACGAGGCCGTTGGGATCCAGCACGGCGTTCCGTATTACCCTCCTGAACCCAACGATTCCATATTCTGCTAACAGTCATTGGATCTCGACCAACGCGAGCAGCATTATCGCGATACGATAAACCGCAATCGCGATAGGCTACAATCCGACCTTTATCAAAGTCGGAAACGTGATGGTATGCATTTCTCCTCCTTACACGAGGCATCACAACAACGTTTCACCAGGCAACGCCGGTCAACTGCTGTTTGTGTATGAGAAATCGGTTGTAAACTTTCCTAATGTCAGCACGTTGTAGGTGTCGCCACCGGCGCCAACCTTGTGTGAATGCTCTGAAAAGCTAAACCTAACTAAAGCTAATCATTTGCATATCACAGCATCTTCTTCCTGTCGGTTAAAGTTCGCGTCTGTAGCACGTCATGTTCGTGGTGTAGCAATTTTAATGGCCAGTAGTGTATATTCTACGCCCCCGTTTTGTTGCTCTTCATGGTAAGCCATCCTGGGCTTGCATTTCAGCAAGACAATGCCTGCCGCACACGGCGAGAATATCTGCCGCTTGTCTTCGTGCTTGTCAAACCGTACCTTGGCCAGCAAGGTAGCCGGATCTTTCGCCAGTCGAGAACGTTCGGAGCGTCATGGGCAGCGCCTCCAAACCAGCTCAGGATTTTGACGATCTAACCTGCCAAATGGACAGAAAGTGGCATATATCTCTCATCACTACGTCCAACAACTCTGTCAATTAGTGTCAAGGTCAGTAACTGCTTGGAGAAAGGCCAGAGGTGGACCAAAGCATCACTAAGTTGCTCTATTTGTTTAGCTTTTTCTCTTGAATAAATCATCCACTGTTTCTAAAATTGTTTTCATTTGTTTGGCTGTACATGAACATCACATCTACCTATTTCCGTCCCGTGCGTCGTTTTTCTGTCTTAGAGAGTATTTTCAGTACTCTGTTTTTTTTTAGATACATAAATCATATTTCGTTTGCAGTTGACGAAGATGCTCAATTTGTCCTATTTACAGACAATACAAATGTTGGAAAGAAGTACACAGCTGGTCATAAAGTTACAGCACCAGGAAGGATACAAGTAATGGAATTTTACTTATTGCGTGTATACGGTATGGTAGGACGTACACGGTATTAAATTTCTAGGCTATTTGCCGGTACACAGGCTGCGCAATTTATTACATTAAACTGCGAACTGTGGCAGCAACAATGGCTCCAGCCTTGTTGGCCACGGAGGCGAAATGAGCTTCAGCTCTGTGCCACAGATCATCAATCGTAGTAGCTGGGTAGTGGTAGCATACCATTCTCTCGGCATCTCATGATCACATGTTTTCGGTCCGTGAGAAGTATGGAGGACGTGCTGGTCAGGGCAACAGTTGAAGACCCTCTCTATCCTGGTATGTCACGACAGCACTAACAAACACCATCTAGCATTATTTTGTTGAAAGATTACGCCACAGAGACATCTAAGATAGTAGAGCACAGCCACCTCCGTTTACACCTCTGGGATGAAAAGACCGCTGTCCAAATTACCGGCTACGCGCACCAGAAGCGATCGTCCTGGGTTCTCAATGGCATCCCGTACGATCATCTTCTTTTCAAACTACTTGTTTTTCATAGTCATTCCACTTAAGATGTCTCTGTATAGTTATTCCTAGATATTTTACGGCAAGTGCTATTTCCAGCAGTTTCTCATCAGTAGTGTGGTTGTACAGTAGTGGTTTCTTTCTCCTATGTGTGCGCAATATGTCACATTTATGATGTTTAGGCTCAACTGCCGGATCCTGCACCATTCATCAATCCTTTGCAGGTCATCTGCAAACTGATACTCTCTTCTGGCGTTGCTACTTTGTCACAGACAATCTCATCTTCTACAAAGTCTTCAAGAGCATCCGACGTAAATCGTTTATATACTTGTAAACAATAACGGTCCAATCACACTTCCTTGGGGTATTTCGCAAATTACCTTTACGGTGTCGATCGTTAGAGGTGCAGTGTTCAGATTTGTTGCGGCGTGAAGTCAAGCGCCGACACGTCAGTCGGAAATGATAGAGCAGAGATGGCTGTGAAGAAGACGTCAGCCAATTACACGCTCACCGACCACTCTCTAGGCTAGCACTTGGTGCGGGGAGTGGCAACTGACCTTTAACATAGACAAATGTAATGTATTGCGAATACATAGAAAGAAAATCCTTTATTATATGATAGCAGAACAAACACTGGTAGCAGATACTTCTGTAAAATATCTGGGAGTATGCGTACGGAACGATTTGAAGTGGAATGATCACATTAATTTAATTGTTGGTAAGGCGGATGCCAGGTTGAGATTCATTGGGAGAGACCTTACAAAATGTAGTCCATCGACAAAGGAGGTGGCTTACAAAACACTCGTTCGACCTATACTTGAGCATTGCTCATCAATGGGATGAGGAGTTCCGCCTTATGCAAGACACCTTTTTCCTTTCGTTTCACCCATACATGTTTCAGCACTTTTGTGCTATCATCAGTGGGTTCTATTTTTATTTTTAACTGTAAATTTGTTGTTAACATATTAACATTTTCGTCGTTTACAACATTATGTAAAAGTTGCATTTATAACTTAATTGGTGAAAAGTAACATACCTTACATTATTTTATTGTCCTCTTGTTTTGGTAGCTGTTATGCTACACAATATACAACATTTCATCTGCAAACAGCAAACGTAATTTATTTTCTATTTGTTATGTATTTACGAACGGAAATAAGACTGTATCACGTTTTCTTTCTGTAACTTACAGTTTTGAAGTTGTGGTACGTTTTCCTGTTTTGTTGGCGAAGTAAATGGGCTTACTTCTTTGCCTGTGTTCGTGTGGTATGCAGTTTTTCGATTGCTCAAAACGTAGGCGGAGTTTTCGCTGCCATTACGTGTTGTTGTGGCTGTGTGGCGTTCATTTGTTTCGTAGCGTGTTCTGCTGGCTGAGACGCGCGAGTTTGAATTGTATTTGGTGTTAGTTGTGTGTGGTTTATGTGGGTTTGCCTGTGTGTGATGAGTACTGGGGCAGAGAGAGAGTGAATGTGCGTGTATGTGTGTGTGTGTGTGTGTGTGTGAGAGAGAGAGAGAGAGAGAGAGAGAGAGAGACTGAAAGAAAAAAAATAAAGAAAGAAAAAAAGAGAGAGGATTTGTGTGTGTGTGTGTGTTTTAGTTGTATAGTTCTTCTATTGTGGCGAAGAGAGTTTTGTTGCACAGTGATGTGTATTCATTGAGTACTTTCTTTCCTTGGGCTATTGATTTTTGGATATGGTAGTTTTCTTCTATAGTTAATTTTTGGTATAGGCTGCTGCTAGTTTTTAGGATGTGAAGGTCAGTTTCAATGTTTGTTGGGTGGTGGTTGTGTGCTACCAGGTGGTCTGCAAATGTTGAGTGTGTGCTATTGCTTTTCAGTGCTCTGAGGTGTTCATTATATCTGGTTCTGAAGGTCCTGCATGTTTGGCCCACATATACAGATTGACAGCAGTTGCAAGTAAGTTGGTAGATGCCAGACTGGCTGTATTTGTGTGTTGGTGGTAATTCTTCCAAGTCTGCTCTGTATTGTGTTGTTGGTTCTGTATGCTATGTTGAGTCCTTATTTCTTTAGTATATTACCCACCCTGTGTGTGACTTTGTTGTTGTAAGTCATTATGTGCCATTTGTTGCTTACAGTCTGCCGATTTGTTGTGTGATGAGTTGTGTTTGTATGAGTGTGTGTTTCATGGTCATGTGCTGTTTGTTTTAGTATTTTGCGGTTTATTTTGTCTACTCTCTTTGCATCATATCCATTCTCCTGTGCAATTTGTTTTATTGTGTTCAGTTCTTGTGTGTAGTCATGCTTATTCATGGGTATTTTGTTCAGCCTGCGAAGTAAATATCTGAAGCTGGCTTCTTTGTGGGTTATGGGGTGATTGGATTGGTTATGAATAATGGTGCTGGTGAGTGTGGGTTTTCTGTAGATTGTGAATTCATGTTTGTTGTTTCTCTTGTGTAGAGTGAGATCTAAGAAATTAAGTTTTTCATCCGTTTGTGTTTCTATGGTGAATTGTATTTGTGGGTGGATGGAGTTTATGTTATCATGAAGTTCTTTTATGCGGGACAGTGGTTCATCTATTGAGCAAATTATGTCATCTATGTATCTGTACCAATATATTATTTTGTACTGCTTTGGTATTACTACTTTGTCAGATATTTGTTTTTCTATCTGGTTGAGGAAAATGTCAGCTAGGAGGCCACTGATTGGGGATCCCATGGGTAGTCCATCTTGTTGAGAGTAAAATCTGTTGTTGAATGTGAAGTAGTTCTGTTCTGTGACGAGCCTGAGTATGGCTAATATTTCTTGTATGTTTGTTGTGGGTGTGTTTCCTTGCAGTTGGAGGTTTCTTTCTATTATGTTGATTGTTTCTTCTGTTGGGATGTGTGTGTACATTGAAATTATATCAAATGAAACCAATGTTGCTGTGTTTGGTATGTTTTCATTTTTTATTTTTTCTATTAAGTCACTTGAGTTCTTTAGACTTCTGTTGTCAGTGTATTTGTATATTGTCTGTAGCAGAGTGTGTGTGTGTTTGGCTAAGTGGTATGTTGGTGCTTTGGTGAAGTTAATTAATGGACGTATGGGTATTCCAGGTTTGTGAACTTTAGGCAATGATTTTAGGGTGGGGGCCTTGGGATTTTTCTGTATCATTTTTTTTAATCTGTGTTTCTGTGAAAATTGTATCTATGTTTCTCAGGGTTTTCTGTAACTTACTTTGGTATCGGTTTGTTGGGTCACTTGTTAATTCTGTGATGTTGTTGCTTTGGATGAATTCTAATGTTTTGTGAATGTATTCCTGTTTGTTTATGACTACTATTGAATTACCTTTTCAGATTTTGTGATGATGGCATTTTCTTGTGTTAATTTATTTTGTAGTTTTATGTAGGTTTTTTCTTCAGGAGTCCTAGTGTTTTCTTTTATGGTGGTTTTGTTCTCTTTGATTATATTTCTTATTTCCTCAGCAACTAGTTCTCTTGTTAGGTTTGCATTAAATTCAGGTGTGTTTAGTGTTTCTTGTTGCTTTATGATGTTTTCAGTTTCTGTTATGATATTTTCTACTGTCCTATGTGACACCATTGTGTTAATGTTATGTTTGGGACCCTTTTCAAGTAGGCTGCTTTCTTGTTCAGATAATTTTATGTATGTTAGATTAATCACTCTTTTGTGAAAGGTGTGTTGGTTGTATTGGTGGTGGGATTGGTGGGTGTTTGTGTGATTTAACATTTTTGTGAGTTTCTTTTGTTGAATTGTCTGTTTTCTGCCTATTATGGTCTCAGTGTATGTTCTAACCCTGTGTGCGAGCTGTGTTTCGCAGGATATCTGTTTGCAGAACCTATGCTGATTTTTGTAGAAGAGATTTTCGTTCTCCAAAAACATCATAATTTTCGAGCATAAAACATTTTCCATAATTCTTCAATAGACTGACGTCAACAGTATAGGTCTAAAACAGTGTTCATGCGAAACTTCCTGGCAAAGGTCCTGAGTTCGAGTCTCATTATGGCACACAGTTTTAATCTGCCAGGAAGTTTCGTATCAGCGCACATTCCGCTGCAGAGTGAAATTCTCATTCTGGAAACATTCCCTAGGCTGTGGCTAAGCCATGTCTCTGCAATATACTTTCTCTCAGGAGTACTAGTTCTGCAAGGTTCGCAGGAGAGCGTCTGTAAAGTTTGGAAGGTAGGAGACGAGGTGCAAGCAGAAGTAAAGCTGTGAGAACGGGGCGTGAGTCGTGCTTGGGTAGCTCATATGGTAGAACACTTGCCCGCGAAAGGCAAAGGTCCCGAGTTCGAGTCTCGGTCCGGCACACAGTTTTAATCTGCCAGGAAGTTTCATAACAGCGCACACTCCGCTGCAGAGTGGAAATCTCAATCAGTGTTCACGTGTCTTGTGGCCCCTTATGAAAGCAGGAATAACCTGCTCTATTTTCCAGTCGCTAGGTACCGTTCGTTGCTCTACGAGAAACTACTGATAGAAGGAGAGCAAGTTCTTTCGCGTAACCTTTGCATAATCTCACAGATACGTCATCTGTTCCTCATACATATTGAACAATGCTTTTGAATTTTTCCCATTTAAGATCGCCTTCTTCATTCTCAGTACCGAATATTTGAGGCTGACTGCTCAGATACTCTGCAATTTGTATGCTGTCACTGGTGCTAAGCTAAAATCTTTTCCTACTTTTTTTAACATTCCTTGTAAAAGTCGTGGTCATAGTTGCTGTCACTGCATTATGATCACTGATACCTTCCTCTATGTTAACTGAGTCGACACGTGCAGGTCTGTATGCTGACAGGAGGTCTAAGACGTTATCTTCACGAGATGGTTGTCTAATTACCTGTTCAAATGAATTTTTCAAACAAAACATTCAAAATAATGTCACAAGAATACGTGTCTCCGGCATCATTTTGGATAGTATGACTCTCCCAGTCTGTAACTGGAATTTGAAGTCACCTGTCATATTAGAACGGCATGGTCAGGAAAATACACGTTTAATTCCTGAGGTACGCATAAAATATCATCCGAAATTGCGCAAAACGCATTCTCTGAAAATTATTTCGAGTAGTTAGTTCATGAGGCCACGCGAATAGTAAATGGTTGTGAAAACACACTTGACCTCATAGCAACAAATAATCCTGAGTTGATAAAGAGCATCAAAACCGATACAGGGATTAGTGAACATAGGGTTGTCGTAGCGATACTGAATATTGTAATCCCCAAATCCTCCAAAAATAAGCGAAAAATATACCAATTAAAAAAAGCAGATAAAAATTCTCTTGACGCCTTCCTGAGAGACAATCTCCACTCATCCCAAATTAATAATATAAGTGTAGACCAGATGTGGCTTATATTCAAAGAAATAGTATCGGCAGCAATTGAAACATTTATACCAAATGAATTAACAAACGACAGAGCTGATCCTCCTTGGTACACAAAACGGGTTAGAACATTGTTCGGCTGCTCCTGGCGGGGAGGTTCGAATACTCCCTCGGGCGTGGGTGTGTGTATTTGTCCTCAGATAATTTAGGTTAAGTAGTGTGTAAGCTTAGGAACTGATGACCTTAGCAGTTAAGTCCCATAAGATTTCACACAAATTTGAACATTTTTTTGAACAATGTTGCAGAAACAACGAAACAAACATGTCAAATTTAAACGGACGCAAAATCCCCAAGATTGGCGATCTTTTACAGAAGCTCGAAATTTAGCGCAGACTTCAATGCGAGATCTAACAACAGTTTCGACAACGCAACTTCGTCTCGAAACCTGGCAGATAATCCAAAGAGATTCTGGTCGTATGTGAAGTATGTTAGCGGCAAGAAACAATGAATGCCTTCTCCGTGCGATAGCAATGGAGATACTATCGAAGACAGTGCTGCAAAAGCAGAGTTACTAAACACAGCCTTCCGAAATGCCTTCACAAAAGAAGACGAAGTAAATATTCCAGAATTCGAATCGAGAACAGCTGCCAGCATGAGTAACGTAGAAGTAAATATCCTCGGAGTAGTGAAGCAACTTAAATCACTTAATAAAAGCAAGTCTTCTGGTCCGGACTGTATACCAATTAGGTTCCTTACGGAGTACGCTGATGCATTAGCTCCATACTTAACAATCATATACAACCGTTTGGTAGACGAAAAATCCGTACCCAAAGACTGGAAAGTGGCACAGGTCACACCAATATTCAAAGTGTAATCCACTAAATTACAGATGCATATCTTAACGTCGATATGCAGTAGAATTTTGGAACATATATTGTGTTCAGACATTATGAATTATCTCGAAGAAAACTATCTATTGACACACTATCAACGTGGGTTTAAAAAACATCATTCCTGTGAAACACAACAAGCTCTTTATTCACATGAACTGTTGGGTGCTATTGACAAGGGATTTTAGATCGATTCCGTATTTCTGGATTCCTGGAAGGCTATTGACACTGTACTACACAAGTGGCTTGTAGCAAAATTGCGTGCTTGTGGGATATAGTCTCAATTATGTGACTGGATTTGTGATTTCCTATCAGAGAGGTCACAGTATGTAGTAATTGACGAGAAGTCATCGAGTAATACAGAAGTGATTTCTGGCGTTCCTCAAGGTAGTGTTATAAGCCCTTTGCTGTTCCTGATCTATATAAACGATTTGGGAGACAATCTGAGCAGCCGTCTTCGGTTATTTGCAGATGACGCTATCGTTTATCGACTAATAAAGTCATCAGAAGATCAAAACAAACTGCAAAACGATTTAGAAAAAAATATCTGAAAGGTGCGAAAAGTGACAGTTGACCCTAAGTAACGAAAAGTGTGAGGTCATCCACATGAATGCTAAAAGGAACTCGTTAAACTTCGGTTAAACGATAAATAAGTCTAATCTAAAAACCGTAAATTCAATTAAATACCTGGGTATTACAATTACGAACAATTTAAATTGGAAAGAACACTTAGAAAATGTTGTGGGGATGGCTAACCGAAGGCTGCGTTTTATTGGCAGGACACTTAGAAAATGTAACAGACCTACTAAAGAGACTGCCTACACTACACTTGTCCGTCCTCTTTTCGAATACTGCTGCACGGTGTGGGATCCTTACTAGATAGGACTGACGGAGTACATCGAAAAAGTTCAAGGAAGGGTAGCACGTTTTGTATTATCGCGAAATATGGGAGAGAGTGTCACAAAAAAGATACAGGATTTGGGCTGGACATCATTAAAGGAAAGGCGTTTTTCGTTGCGACGGAATCTTCTCACGAAATTCCAATAACAAATTTTCTCCTTAGAATGCGAAAATATTTTGTTGACACCGACCTACATAGGGAGAAACGATCACTACGATAAAATAAGGGAAATCCGAGCTCGTACGGAAAGGTATAGGTATTCATTCTTTCCGCACGCTATACTAGATTGGAATAATAGAGAGTTTTGAAGGTGGTTCGATGAACCCTCTGCCAGGCACTTAAATGTGATTTGCAGAGTATGCATGTAGATGCAGATGTAGATGTAGGCTTCTCGGGTGTTAGAGAAGTGCTGTGGTGTGTGTCTTCAGTACGTGGCGAAACCAAGGTGAAACGACGTCCAGACGTTGTGGGGTTGGGCAGCCACCCCTCATTACAGATGTCGGATGTTGTAGGCTGGGCAGACTAGTAAAACAGGATAGGCCCCGAACTGTGGTGGAACTAACATCAAACGCTAATGCTGGGCAGGGTACAAGTGTCTGAACACACGGTGCACCGAACACTCCTAACGCTGAGCCTCCGCAGCCGACGACCCATGCATGTGCCAAAGTTAACACCACGACATCGGCAACTGCGACTGAAATGGGCAGGTGATCATCGGCACTGGATGTTGGCGCAGTGGTAGAGTATTGCATGGTCTTAAGAATCCCGATACCCTCTGCGTCATGCCGATGGGAGGACGCGAATCCGTCATCTTCCAGGGGAACAGCTCCTTGACACCTGTACTGCGGGACGGAGACAAGCTGATAGCGGCTTCATTATGCTCTGGGGATCATTCACATGGGCATCAATGGGTCAAGTGGAGCTCGTGCAAAGCACCATGACGGCCAATTAGCATCGTGCACTGGTTGGAGATCACGTACATCGCTTCATGACGATCTTGTTTCCCAACAGCAATGGCATTTTTCAGCAATCTAATGCGCCATGTCACTAGGCCCATAGTGGGATGGAGTGGTTCGAGGAACACAGTGGCGATTTGCTTGTTAATTAATCTGTCTCCTTTCACGCTTACTTATTTTATATTTATCAGAAAATAATAATTTATTCTATTGTTATTAATATTCCCTTTCTATTAGAAATAAAATAACATTTCAAAGGGTCCAGTAGCCACCTTTCACTAGTCCGGTAGCCCATTTTCACTAGCATTTCTCTTTCTTTCCCTTGTTTCTCTTTTCTTATAACTCGCATAGTGGTGTGATTGAATGAATGCCGTTGTCTGTCACGTTGCTAGACGGTGGCGTAGTCTGCTGCAGAAAGTCTGCGATAGTCATACAGATTCAGCAGCAGTTGTACAGAATAGTCAACTCTCGTAGTGGTGAAGTAGGCAAAGAGGTTTGCGCTACGTGTAAGAAATCCACCTGCGTTAGGTTGGTGGCGGAAATGGCATCTTTGGGTTTCCGGGCTACGAGGAGTGTGGAAGAGGCTGGAGAAGAAAGCGGGAGGCAGTCTGCCGCCGGTACGGGAAGCGTCCACAGCTGTGCTCCAGTCGAAGAAGGGTGACTTAGACTGACCGCGTGGCTCGTTGTTACTTGGTGAGAGGAGAGCTGTTAGCTTTTGGTCTCAACTCTGAAAGATTGCTTTGCCTTGTCGCAGCAAGGAATGCAAAACTTTGGCAGATTTTTCTTTTAGTAAATTTCTATAGCAGACGTGAATCCGCCGGAAGAGGGCCACACAAAGGTGTCGATAAGAAGTGAGCGCTTGCTTCTGTATGAATGTCTGTTTGCCTTCAATTGTGCCTGTATAAGCTTTTATTTTCCTAAATATCAATAGCTTTGCCTTCTTGTAAATTTTCCTTGCTTTATGTATCTTTCGTCCGTGTGGAGCCAACCACGTGGTTGAACATTAGAGTTTGTTGGGCTACCGTCATCACTAACTGTCCGATCTCATTTTTGTTTTAAAGAATGTTAACTGTTCATGATTGTGTGATGTGATATTGTTGCAACTTGGCCACGATACCTAGAAATTGCGTCTCCACAAACCACGTGGTCACGCGGGTGTACTGCGAAACGTGTACCGTTTTCACGAGTTGTTGCGATCAGTTATGAGGCAACAGCAGTTGTATGAATGATTCACACAAATTATTTTAGGTGTGGATTATAACGGTGAATGTATCGATACTTTTCTTTAATGTTTTAGGAATTAATATTATTAGGAATTGTGTACATGCATCACATCCATGTCTGAGGAATAAATGATTTTATCTACAATTTTCCCTTGTATTCCGAGGATACGATTTTGCACCTAAGCCACTCACCTCGTAGCTTTCCCGTTTGCACATCCAACGCGTTTCCTTACGCACAGGTCCAGTGATTAGTTTCCCTTTTTATTTTAAAACAAATGCTTTAGATTAAGTCTTATTTTCAGGTGTGTTCCTGGGAGCTGATCTTCTGCACAGTGTTCATGCATTTTCTATTTTATTTTAAATGTTTGATTCTCGTGAACAGTCCACGGGCAATACTATTAATTACATCGCATCCTCTATGAGCGATATCACAACGTATACATTTTTATAAGTTTTTGGTCTGTGATCAAATTAACTTATTTTCCGATTCGGCCAAACCTTTGATTAGTTGTATGGTTAGAATCGTTGGCGACCCTAATCTTCTGACGTTAATTTCACAATCAATAAGCATTTCCATTCCCAATAATATAATTCTGTCTTGTTTGGTAATTTATTGCATGGTGTTATCAGTATTCCTTTTGGTATGTGTTTGCATCAAATGCTATTGTTTCTCGTATTCTGAATGTGCGTTATGTATCAGCTGTTTAGCCTTAGCGCCTCTCCGTGCGTATTGAGAAGTAACACATGACGATGTTTATTTATGATTTAGCAGTTTCGTGTTGTTTTATCGGTTGTGTTACTTTGCATCACTTTGCATTATACTTTTTACGTAAATATTTTTACACTTTATTCTTGGTCACTTGGTTTAAACGCCGCCTGGTGATGGCTAATATAACAGTGTTTTTTACTTTTATCACTTGTTAGTACGTCATCTGGCGTGTGCAGCTGTTAATCTTTGGAGGCAGTATTTTCTCTGACTCTGTACGGACGTTGTTTTTGTTCACCTGGCGCGAGTAGCCTACAATTGTGACTTTATACCTGTCACAGTGACTGTGTTTAAAATTATTTCACCAACTTTGTTACTTGCTTCTTACCATTTCTACTACCTACATGGTATTGTGTTACATTTCTGTATCACGTCTTGATCCGGATTACGAAGTGCTTATGGTTATTTTGTAAAACATTTGTTGACAAGATCGCTGATGTTAGGCTACAACCAAAACGCGTAATGTAATAAAGAAGTTAACCAACACATATTGACTGTTATTAGCGATCTTACAGCATTGGTTACAATTTTCGCAAACTACATTTATAAGAATCGAAGGACGTAGGAGGGAGGCAGTAGTTGTGAAGCTAGTGAGAAAGGCTTATAGCAAATCCTGATGCTATTCAATCTGCAAACTGAGCAATCTGTGAAGAAATCTCAGGAAGAATTTGGAAGTGGAATTAAACTTCAGGAGAAACAAATTAAGAGTTTTGAGGTACGTCAGTGACATTGTAATACTTCAGAGACGGCGACGGATCTTCAACAGAAGTTAGACAGAACTTACAGAGTCTTGAGGCTGCTTATTATAGCAACACCAGAAGAAGTAAAACAAGTGTAGCGGAATGTAGTTGAACTAAAACTTGCGATGCTAAAGGGGTTAGAATAGGAAATGAGAAATTAAAAGTAACAGATGAATTTTGCTGCTTGGGCAGCAACTGTTAACGTCGAATACAAATTTAAATGGAATTGAGTCTTTAAGAAGGTACGGAAATGAAACACGGATGGTAGCCAATTTAGACGCCAAGAGAATAGAAGCTTTTGGAACTGTGGTGTTACAGAAAATGATGAAGTTTAGATGGGTAGGTCGAATAACTAATAAAGAGGTACTGAATGGAACTGGGCAGGAAAGAAATCTATGACAAAACTTGATTGAAGGAAGGGATCAATTGTTAGGACACTTCCAGAGGCATCAAAGAACAGTCAGTTTGGTAAAGGGGGAAGGTTTGGGGCAGAAAAATAGCAGAGGGAGACCTAGGTGTGAATAAAGTAGGTTACAGTAGTTGCACGAAGGTGAAAAGGATAGCACGGGACAGGCTAGTGCTGAGAGCTGCATCGGACTATTTTGCGGACTTGGAAACCACAAGAACAAGCTACACGAATGGAGCATCTAATGACGTTAATAAGTGGTCTTGCAACGTTATGAGATGTGTGAAAAACTAGCGTTTCCTAAAGCGGAGTGCAAATTACCCAGAATATACCCCTCCAGTGTTCGAGACCCACTTGCAACAACCTTTAAACATACTGTTTTATACCTGGGATTTGATTCTTTTTTTGGTGCAGTCTTTCATTGGTAGAGACATTCTCCATACCTGAGTGGTCAACGAGGCTAACTGCGATGCGGAGGGCCCGGGTTCGACCCTCCCCAGTACTGCTAGGATTTTTCCTTAGTGGATGAACTGTGCAAGGCGCCACTGGGGTGAGGCTCTAGTCATTCTGTTATGCCACTGACATGCTCTGTGTATCCCCTCTGAAGGTGCAAATCCTCCACTATGGTCCAGACGTGTTTAAAGGAATTGTGTGCACAGAAACGGAAGGAAAGGTTGGTTGATCCTAACATGTGGACTGTTGTATGCCATGATTAAATATTAATATTTACTAAGAAGTGAGGGGGACATCCAGCTACTGAATGAACAAGGGTAAAAAATTGCGTACATTTATTATTATAACTTCATTGATAGCTCAGAACAAACAAGGGTCAAATGCTCGTGATGGCAGAATGAGTGCATATACGTATGTGAGCTTGTGATAATTATTCGTTAAATGAGATCCTCTACAATCATCATCCACTCCCAATCTGAATACTGCTGTTTTGCACGTACACTGAAGACCCAAAGAAACTAGTATAAGCATGCGTATTCAAATACAGATATGTGTAAACAGGCAGAATACGGCGCTGCGGTCGGCAACGCCTATATAAGACAACTGTCTGGCGCAATTGTTAGACCGTTTACTGCTGCTACAATGGCGGGTTATAAAAATTTGTGAGTTTGAACGTGGTGGTATAGTCTGCGCACGAGAGATCGATCACAGCATCTCCGAGGCAGCAATGAAATGGGGGATTTTGGTTCAAATGGCTCTGAGCACTATGGGACTCAACTGCTGAGGTCATTAGTCCCCTAGAACCTAGAACTAGTTACACCTAACTAACCTAAGGACATCACAAACATCCATGCCCGAGGCAGGATTCGAACCTGCGACCGTAGCGGTCTTGCGGTTCCAGACTGCAGCGCCTTTAACCGCACGGCCACTTCGGCCGGCTGGGGGATTTTCCCGTACGACCATTTCACGAGTGGCCCGTGAGTATCAGGAAATCGGTAAAACATCAACTCTCCATCATCGCTGCGGCCGGAAAAAGCTCGTGCAAAAACGGGACCAACGACGACTGAAGAGAATCGTTCAACGTGACAAAAGTGCAAACCTTCCGCAAGTTGCTGCAGATGTCAGTGTTGGGCCATCAAAAAGTGTGAGATTGCGAACCATTCAAGGAAACATCATCGATATGGGCTTTCGGAAGCGAAGGCCAAATCCTGTACCCTTGATGACTGCACGACACAAAGCTTTACGTCTCGCCTGGGCCCATCAACACCGTCATTGGACTGTTAATGACAGAGAATATGTTACCTGATCGGACGAGTCTCGTTTCAAATTGTATCGAGCGGATGGACGTGTACGGGTATTGAGACAGTCTCATGAATCCATGGAGCCTACGTGTCAGCAGAGGACTGATGAAGGCGGTGGAAGCTCTGTAATGGTGTGGAGCGTGTGCTGTTGACGTGGTATGGGGCCCCTGATACGTCGAGATACGACTCTGACAGGCGACACGTACGTAAGCATCCTGTCTGATCACCTGCATGTATTCATGTCTATCGTGGATTCCAACGGGCAACGGACTTAGGCAATTCCAGCAGGACAATGCGACACCCTACACGTCCAGGATTGCTATAGAGTGACTCCAGGAACACTCTTCTGAGTTTAAACACTTCCGCTGGTCTCGAAACCCCCCAGAAATTAACATTATTCAGTGTAACTGGGACGCCTTGCAGCGTGCTGTTCAGTAGACATCTTCACCCCGTCGTACACTTATGGATTTATGGACAGCCCTGCAGGATTTATGGTGTCAATTCCTTCCAGCACTACTTTAGACGTAACTCGAGTCCATGCCACGTCGTATTTCACCACTTCTCTATGCTTGCTTTAGTCTTACACGATATTAGACAGGTGTACCAGTTTCTTTGGCTCTTCATGGTACATCGGAATATGTTTATTAGATATACATTTTCGATGGATTAACTGTGCTGAGTAAAAAGGGAAATGAAACACGAGGCTGGCTACAGCATGATGCGTTTCATGTTCTACGGCATGCACTCAGCATCGTGAGACCGACTGAGAAGCTGCTCGACCGTTAAATATCAGCTCCAAGGCCAGGAAACCCGACATCAGCCTGGAGAGTGGTACGTTCGCCACATGCCCTACCATGCCGCATCCGATGACGCCGTTGGTAGAGGATGACACTGCGGTCAGTCGGACCCAAATCGACAGTGTAGGGCTAGAACGCGAACCCTACCTTTAACTTTTTCATTGGTAGAGGACTTTGTACAGCAGTGGATCACTACTGGCCAACAACCACCGCTGCGGTTGCTGCTGCCAGACCCTCCACAGTTGGGCAGTCTCTCAGGAAACCAGACATCAGCCTGAAGAGTGGTGCATTCGCCACATGCCGCTCCATGCCGTATCCTGTGACGCCGTTGGTAGAGGACGACACTGCGGTCAGTCGGGCCCAAATCGTCAGTCTAGGGCTAGAACGTGGAACTCTACCTTTAACTTTTTCATTGGTAGAGGACTTTGCACGGCAGTGGATCGCTACCAACCAACAACCACCGCTGCGGTGGCTCCTAACAGACCCTCCACTGTTGGGCAGTCTCTCAGGAAACCAGACATCAGCCTGGAGAGTGGTGCGTTCGCCACATGCCCCTCCATGCCGTATCCGATGACGCCCTTGGTAGAGGATGGACACTGCGGTCAGTCGAGCCTAAATCGTCAGTCTGGGGCGAGAACGAGG
Source organism: Schistocerca serialis cubense (assembly GCF_023864345.2). Lineage (NCBI taxonomy): Eukaryota > Metazoa > Arthropoda > Insecta > Orthoptera > Acrididae > Schistocerca > Schistocerca serialis. Next base: position 1,036,296,920 of record NC_064639.1, on the reverse strand, counting down.
AACTCTACCTTTACCTTTTTCATTGATAGAGTACTTTCCACAGCAGTGGATCACTATCGGCCAACAAACACCACTGCGGTGACTCCCACCAGACCCTCCACAGTTGGGCAGTCTCTCAGGAAACCAGACATCAGCCTGGAGAGTGGTGCGTTCGCCACATGCCCCTCCATGCCGTATCCGATGACGCCCTTGGTAGAGGATGACACTGCTGTCAGTTGGGCCCAAATCGTCAGTGTACGGCTAGAACGCGAACTCTATCTTTAACTTTTTCATTGGTGACTTTGCACAGCAGTGGATCGCTACCGGCCAACAACCACCGCTGTGGTGGCTCCTAACAGACCCTCCACAGTTGGGCGGTCTCTTAGGAATCCAGACATCAGCATGGAGGGTGGTGCGTTCGCCACATGCCCCTCCATGCCGTATCCGATGACGCCGTTGGTAGAGGATGGACACTGCGGTCAGTCGGGCCTAAATCGTCAATCTAGGGCGAGAACGCGGAACTCTACCTTTACCTTTTTCATTGGTAGAGTACTTTCCACAGCAGTGGATCACTATCGGCCAACAACCACCGCTGCGGTGACTCCCACCAGACCCTCCACAGTTGGGCAGTCTCTCAGGAAACCAGACATCAGACTGGAGAGTGATGCATTCGCCACATGCCGCTCCATGACACATCCGACGACGCCGTTGGTAGAGGACGACACTGCGGTCAGTCGGACCCAAATCGTCAGTCTAGGGCTAGACGAGGAACTCTACCTTTAACTTTTTCATTGGTAGAGGACTCTGCACAGCAGTGGATCGCTACCGGCCAACAACCACCGCTGCGATGGCTCCCAACAGACCCTCCACAGTTGGGCAGTCTCTGCGGCGGCGCGGCCGGCCGCGACCAGACGGGGCGAGCGACCGATGCCGCGGCATAGTTCGGCCCGCGCTTTCGGCGCCCGGGGGTCCTCTCTCTCTCTCCATAAACGACCGCTGGCGGCGCGTGAAATACGGCCGCCGCCACGCAAATCATATATTAAGCGGGCCCGGCCGGGCAGCGCCGGCGATAAAGTGACTTTAAGAGCGCGCGCCGGCCGGCGGCCGCCCGCGAGCCGCCGCGGGGCCCGCGTTAAGGCGCGCAGATTTACGGCCGGCCACAATGTTGAAGCGGTAATTGGGTGGCGCTCGCGTTGCGCTCTCCACACCTGCAGCACGGCACCACCAACCCCCGGCCGCGGGCTCGGGCTCTGGTCAGCGATCAGAATCTGGCGGACGCATCTCGTCCCTCTCCGACTTGGCACAGCCTGAAACGAAAAGGCCTTTCCATCGCTCCCGACAGTTTCGAGGTGAGCTTCAGTGCGATGGTGAAGAACCCCTGCGATGGTGAAGGGCTCCAGTTTTCATCAGATGCGATATACTAATGGTGACGTTTAACGGTAATATTTCTCAAAAAATATACACTGAGGTAACAAAAGTCTTGGGACACCTCCTAATGTTGCGTCGGACCTCCTCCTGCCCAACGTAGCGCAGAAACTCGACGTGGACATGGACTCAACAAGTCGTTGGACGTCCCCTGCAGAAATACTGAGTCACGAAGCCTCTATAGCGATACATAATTTCGAAAGTGTTGCCGGTGCAGAATTGCATGCACGAACTGATCCCTCGATTATGTCCCATAAATATTGACCGAGGTTCATGTTGGGGTAACCAAATCAATCGCTCTAACTGTCCAGAATATTATTCAAACCAATAACGAACAGTTGTGGCCTGGTGACATGCCAGAATATCATCTATAAAAATTCCAAAGTTGTTTGCGAACTTGAAGTCCATGAATGGCTGCAAATGGTCTCCAAGTTCAGTGGGACCATAGGACTCAGTTCATTCCACCATAACCGCAGTCTTTATCATTACGGAGCCACCACTAGCTTGCACCGTATCTTGTTCACAACTTTTGTCTGTGGCTTAGTGGGGTTTGCACCACACTCGAATCCTACCATCAGCTCTTACCAATTGAAATCGGCACTCACCAGACCACGCCACGTTTTTCCAGTCGTTTAAGAGTCCGACCAATATGGTCATGAGCCCAGGAGAGGCGCTGCAGGCGTTGTCGTGCTGTTAGCAGGGCAGTTGCGTCGGTCTTCTACTACGATAGTCCACTAACGCCAAATTTTGTCTCGCCGTCCTAACGGATATTTTCGTCGTACGTCCCACATTGTCTTCTGCGGTTATTTCACACAGTGTTGCTTGTCTGTAAGCACTGGCACCCTTACGCAAACAACGCTTCTGTTGGTCGTTATGTGAAGGTCGTCGGCCACTGCGTTGTCTGTGGTGAGAAGTAATGCCTGAGGTTTCGTATTCTCAGCACACTCTTGACACTGTGAATCACGATATATTTATTCCGTAACGATTTCCTAAAGCGAATGCCCCATGCGTCTAACTGCAACTACCATTCCGCAATCAAAGTCTGATGATTCCCACTGCCACGTCGGAAACTTTTTCACATGAATCACCGAAGTAGAAATGATAGGTGCACCAATGCAGTGCCCTTTCATACCTTGTGTGCTCCATACTATTACCACCTATGTATGTGCATTTCGCTACCACATGATTTTTGTCACCACAGTGTACGATAAAAATCATGTTCAAATCAGACAATAAATTACGTAACATGTTCACCCATAATATAGGAAACAACTAAGATATACTGTTCAGACACATTAATGTGAGCGCCTGTCAAAACCTTGAATAACTACCGCTTGAAGCGCTAACCGCTGTGAGCCGTGCAGAAAGAAAGTCACTGAGATTCCGGAAGGTAACTGACAGGAATATGGAACATCTACATCTACATCCATACTCCGCAAGCCACCTGACGGTGTGCGGCGGAGGGTACTTTGAGTACCACTATCGGTTCTCCCTTCTATTCCAGTCTCGTATTGTTCGTGGGAAGAAAGATCGTCGGTATGCTTCTGTGTGGGCTCTAATCTCCCTGTTTTTATCCTCATGGTCTCTTCGCGAGATATACGTAGGAGGGAGCAATATACTGCTTGACTCCTCGGTGAAGCTATGTTCTCGAAACTTCAACAAAAGCCCGTACCGTGCTACTGAGCGTCTCTCTTGCAGAGTATTCCACTGGAGTTTAGCTATCATCTCCGTAACGTTTTCGCGATTACTAAATGATCCTGTAACGAAGCGCGCTGCTCTCCTTTGGATCTTCTGTGTCTCTTCTGTCAAACCTCTCTGGTATGGATCACTGGTGAGCAATATTCAAGCAGTGGGCGACAAAGTGTACTGTAACCTACTTCCTTTGTTTTCGGATTGCATTTCCTTAGGATTCTTCTAATGAATCTCAGTCTGGCATCTGCTTTACCGACGATCAACTTCATATGATCCATTTTAAATCACTCCTAATGATTTCGTCATTCTGGATTGCTCAATGGATCAACACAAGTATGCATCTATCCTTGGGGTCCATGAATCCCTACATACAGCGTACAAACATGTCGACTTAAGCGCCGTCGCCAGCTAGGTTTCTCGGATGATCCATGGCGCCAACAGCCTGGTCCAGGTGGTCCCACAGATTCGAGAGTACATTTAAAAAATTGGCTTTGAGCACTATGGGACTTAACTTCTGATGTCATCAATCCCCTGGAACTAACCTAAGGGCATCACACACATCCATGCCCGAGGCAGGATGCGAACCTGCGACCGTAGTGGTCGCGCTGTTTCAATCTGTAGCGCCTAGAACCGCTCGGCCACTCCGGGCGGCTTACATTTAAATCCCCGGAGTTTGGTGACCAGGGGATTGTGGTAAATTCATCTCGGTGCTTTTCGAACTACGCACGTTGCGTTGTCCTGCTGGTAAATGCCATCATCATGAAAAAAACCAAACTGTATGTAGGGATACATGTACCTCAAGGATAGATGCATACATGTGTTGATCCATTGTGCCGTCCAGAATGACGAAATCACCCAGGGAATGTCACGAAAATTTCGTCTGCCCTGGACCTTCCAACGACTGTTGCGAGATGTTTGCTCTCAGACATTTTACGTCGTACGCACTAACAGCCACCTGTCTGATGGAGCATGAAACACGATTAATGAAAAAGGCTACCTGTGGTCGTGCAGCGGACGTCCAGTTGCGGCGGTGATGTGCGAATTGCAACCCTCACTGCCGATGAATAGCAGTCAACATGGGTGCACGAACCAGGTCCCTGCTGCGGAGGCCAATCGCAGCGACGTTTGCTCAGCGGTCATTGAGGAGATACTGTTAGCCCCTTGGTGCATCTGGGTTGTCAGCTGCTCAACGGTGGCACGTCCATTCGCCGTACAAGTTGTAATCTCCCCCTTAGAAATCGGCCTATCCTGCTTGCGATATAAAATATGACCGTGGATCGCGTGTATGCCTAATGGATTTTTTCTGATTGTCTGAGGCCATATTTCCCGAAGAAGTGATACCGATAAGTAGGAGGGAAGTGTACAACCGACCCTTCTGATGAAAAGTCTACTAAAAATAAAAGTAATTAAACCGAACACGGCTATAATTTGGCAAATGGAAGTTATTTTGTGCATTCAGTCACGAACAACACTGGACAGAAAAGGGGTACCACTGATCATGAATCCAAAAGTTACACTAATGAACGAGAAGGAAATAATTACGGTTGCCAGCCCACTAGGGCGATTTACATCCAAAATCCTGTACAAGATGATGGGAAAGAAAAACATTTATTATTACATCTACATCTACATACATACTCCGCAATCCACCATACGGTGCGTGGCGTGAGGTACCTGGTACTACAACTAGTATCTTCTCTCCCTGTTCCACTCCCAAACAGAACGAGGGAAAAATGACTGCCTATATGCCTCTGTACGAGCCCGAATCTCTTTTTATCTTATCTTTGTGGTCTTTCCGCGAAATGTAAGTTGGCGGCAGTAAAATTGTACCGCAGTCAGCCTCAAATGCTGGTTCTCTAAATTTCCTCAGTAGCGATTCACGAAGAGAACGCATCCTTTCCTCTAGAGACTCCCACCCGAGTTTCTGAAGCATTCCCGTAACACTCGCGTGATGATCAAACCTACCAGTATCAAATCTAGCAGCCCGCCTCTGAATTGCTTCTATGTCCTCCCTCAATCCGACCTGATAGGGATCCCAAACGCTCGAGCAGTACTCAATAATAGGTCGTATTAGTGCTTTATAAGCGGTCTCCTTTACAGATGAAGCACATCTTCCCAAAATTCTACCAATGAACCGAAGACGACTATCCGCCTTCCCCACAACTGCCATTGCATGCTTGTCCCACTTCATATCGCTCTGCAATGTTATGCCCAAATATTTAATCGACGTGACTGTGTCAAGCGTTACGCTACTAATGCAGAATTCAAACATTACAGGATTCTTTTTCCTATTCATCTGCATTAATTTACATTTATCTATATTTAGAGTTAGCTGCCATTCTTTACACCAATCACAAATCCTGTTCAAATCATCTTGTATCCTCCTACAGTCACTCAACGACGACACCTTCCCGTACACCACAGCATCATCAGCAATACACTGACGTGGCAACTGAAGGTTGTCCCGTTTTTTGACACTAATTTTAAGTGAGTGTGTAATGATAAAGAAAGCTGAGAAGTCACTTTTACATTAAGTTTGTAATTAAATTTTGAAAATGGCAATCGAGTAATGATTTGAAAATATACACTTGAACTCTACGTTACTATTGAACTTCGTTACGTGAACAATGACTTTCAGAGACCTCAACATAACGTCATCAAAGAAATTTAGAGAAAGGCAAGCACTTTTTACGTTGCAGTTACTTAATTCTCAAATGGTTCAAATGGTTCAAATGACTCTGAGCACTATGGGACTTAACATCTTGGGTCATCAGTCCCCTAGAACTTAGAACTACTTAAACCTAACTAACCTAAGGACATCACAAACATCCATGCCCGAGGCAGGATTCGAACCTGCGACCGTAGCAGCAGTGCGGTTGCGGATTGCAGCGCCTAGAACCGCACGGCCACCGAGCCGGCCTTAGTTTTCAAATTGGATTTCATATTATTGTCTGAACAACTGAGCCTTTTTTACTGACTTGAACAGAATTAAATACTAGAATACGTACCAAACCAATCAGCCATGTGCTCCAAGCTATGTGTAAAATATATAAAACTTCCACACTCATAATTTGTCCATTTTCCTTAGACTTGGATTTTTTTCCAGTGATAGATTATCAAACTTCGGTTAAAGCACTCCGTCCTCAGGCCACGAGTGACCTACCGGGACCATCCGAGCGCCGTGTCATCCTCAGTGGAGGATGCGGATAGGACGGGCGTGGGGCTAGCACACCGCTCTCCCGGTCATTATGATAGTATTCTTGACCGAAACCGCTACTATCCGGTCGAGTAGCTCCTCAATTGGCATCACGAGGCTGAATGCACCCCGAAAAATGGCAACAGCACATGGTGGCCTGGATGGTCACCCATCTAAGTGCCGACCACGCGCGACAGCGCTTAACTTCGGTGATCTCACGGGAACCGGTGTAACCACTGCGGCAAGGCCGTTGCCAAACCTCGGTTAGCATATAAGGAAAAAAGGGAACAAGGACCTTGCTTGGTAAAAATGTCTGGAGGCAATGAGGACACAATCGCCTTGAATTTAACTGATTATTGTTTAAATAAAGTTCATTAATCAAATCCCATTCAGTTGTGCTGCTGGGTTAAGCGTTAATACTTTCTACCAATGAACAGTCTTATTTCAGTGCTGTGCTTGCGACGAAACTCGGAGCCGACGACGAATCTGTGTTGCTGGAACTGCTGCTGTTGTTGAAGACGGTAGCATCTTGTGGGGCCACGGGTAATTACAGGAACGGGCAATCGTAATTAATATAGCCTCTTCCGCCCGTCCACTGTCCTTCCTCCTGCTACTAGTCATCTGGCCGGCGCGCGTACATGATGCCGTCGAAATGATACTCTCTACTGCGAGAGCGTTAACACCACAGTTCCGCACACTACAAGCGCTGGAACCCGTTTCCCTCTCTCTGCGCGCTCTGCGCAACAACCCGCTACCCAAAGATTTTACTACGCACAAGCACTGCTAATATCGTTGCTAGTCGATGCAAATAACAATTCCTTTGGCTTTTTCCCAGAGCTTATAAGTTTCGCAGTAAAACACAGATAAATACAATGAAACGTCAACAGACTTCTACCTAAATGTACACATACAGTGAAGCAATGTCTTTACTTATTAAAAGTAATCATTTAAATTACTATTATTTACACATAATTCTGAAAAAAATTATGTATCGGTAGCAGGTGCCATGCATCCTGCATTTTCGGTGTTACAAAGTGTCTGCGGCCGTCGATCACCCCTGTCATATATGACCCATGGCGCACCCGAACTGCCTCGACACTTGTTGTGGATAGCGTCATTTTGCCATGCACAATATAGTTTAACCCTGGCGCCATGCGAAGAGTTTACAAACTTAAACCATTTCGTAAATGCTTCCACCCCCTGCCCAATAGCCAATCATCATACTCTTTCCGTTGTTAGACAAATCGCTCCGTTTCCGAATTACGCCAACGACTGCACTATTTTCTGTGTCTCCCGACATACTTTACATACCTTCAACTGATAGTGTTGTCACCTGCGGTCTGTTGGTGTTGAACATAGGCGTGGCCACATTAATGTAACTGGACATCTACATCTACATGGATACTCTGCAAATCACATTTAAGTGCCTGGCAGAGGGTTCATCGAAATACCTTCACAATTCTCTATTATTCCAATCTTGTACAGCGGGCGGAAAGAATGAACACCTATATCTTTCCGTACGAGCTCATATTTCCCTTATTTTATCGTGGTGATCGTTCCTCCCTATTTAGGTCGGTGTCAGTAAAATATTTTCGCATTCGGAGGAGAAAGCTGGTGATTGGAATTTCGTGAGAAGATTCCGTCGCAGCGAGAAACGCCTTTCTTTTAATGATTTTCAGCCCAAATCCTGTATCATTTCTGTGAGAATCTCTCCCATTTCACGATAATACAAAACGTGCTGCCTTTCTTTGAACTTTTTCGATGTACTCCGTCAGTCCTATCTGGTAAGGATGCCGCACCTCGCAGCAGTATTCTAAAAGAGGACGGACAAGCGTAGTGTAGGCAGTCTCCTTAGTAGGTCTGCCACATTTTCTAAGTGTCCTGCCAATGAAACGCGGTCTTTGGTTAGCCTTCCCCACAACATTTTCTATGTGTTCCTTCCAATTTAAGTTGTTCGTAATTGTAATACGTAAGTATTTAGCTGAATTTACGGCTTTTAGATTAGACTGATTTATCGTTTAACCGAAGTTTAACGAGTTCCTCTTAGCACTCATGTGGATCACCTCACACTTTTCGTTATTTGGGGTCAACTGCCACTTTTCGCACCATTGAGATATCTTTTCTAAACCGCTTTGCAGTTTGTTTTGATCTTCTGATGACTTTATTAGTCGATAAACGACAGCGTCATCTGCAAACAACCGAAGACGGCTGCTCAGATTGTCTCCCAAATCGTTTATATAGATAAGGAACAGCAAAGGGCCTATAACACCACCTCGGGGAACGCCAGAAATCACTTCTGTTTTACTCGATGACTTTCCGTCAGTTACTACGAACTGTGCCCTCTCTGACTGGAAATCGCAAATGCAGTCACATTACTGAGACGATATTCCGTAAGAACATAATTTCAGTACGAGCCACTTGTGTGGTACAGTGTCAAAAGCCTTTTGGAAATCCAGGAATACGGAATCAATCTGAAATCCCTTGTCAGTAGCACTCAACAGTTCATGTGAATAAAGAGCTTGTTATGTGTCACCCATGTTGACTGTGTGCCAATAGACCGTTTTCTTCGAGGTAATTCATAATGTTCGAACGCAGTAAGTGTTCTAAAATTCTGCTGCATATTGACGTTAACGATATGGGCCTGTAATTTAGTGGATTACTCCTACTACCTTTCTTGAATGTTGGTGTGACCTGAGCAACTTTCCAGTCTTTGGGTACGGATCTTTCGTCGAGCGAACGGTTGTATATGTTTGTTAAGTATGGAGCTAATGCATTAGCATTCTCCGAAAGGGACCTAATTGGTATACAGTCTGGACCAGAAGACTTGCTTTTATTAAGTTATTTAATTTGCTTCACTACTCCGAGGATATTTACTTCTACGTTCCTCATGTGGGTAGCTGTTCTCGATTCGAATTCTGGAATATTTACTTCGTCTTCTTTTGTGAAGGCATTTCGGAATGCTATGTTTAGTAACTCTGCTTTGGCAGCACTGTCTTCGATAGTATCTCCATTTCTATCGTGCAGAGAAGGCACTGATTGTTTCTTGCCGCTTAGTCATCATATGGCATATTATAGACGGCCGGAGCTGTGACCTCTACGTTTGCCAGGATGGCATGGAGCTGAGTGCGGCGATGAGGATCTGTCGAACGCTGATGAGGCTTTGTTAACAGAATATTCGTTTACTATTCCTGGTTACATAGCTGTGTTCTTTCATCAGTGCCAGTAGCCAGGTGACCTGGTGGAGCTCACGGAAGGCCGGTATGTGCTGAGGCCACCACGCGTCGCAGTTTCAGCTGCCACAATGACGGGGAAGCAAACACAATGGGTGGCTATGTCACAGGGGGTCGCTGACTGGCTGTACTGCGGACATTCCATAGCTGGTACCAGTGGCCAGCTGCATAGCTAGTAAATCACCAGGGTGCTCTCGTCGACGATGTAGACAGCACCGTGCAGAGGCACCCAAGAGCCCTGCACAAACTGGCCGTTATTGTGAAGAGTCATGCTGCAGCCTCTCAGCGAGATAATGGCCAATGATGCCGGTCAGGGAGTGTGGGGGTGGGGACAGCTACTGCACTCCTCCAGAATGATGGTAGTTCAGGAGCTCAACACATATCATCAGCTAGGCATCTAGAGGAGTTGAGAGTAGGATGCAGCCAAGTCTTCTCATCGGCAAAGGCAGACGCGAGTTGGCAGTAACCAACTGCAGCCAAGTCCTTCAGGCCAGGCCGTCTGTTGCATCGTAGATCGAAGTCATCTTGGCGGACCACAGATAGAACTTCACAGGTCGCTCCTTCGAACAGATAACTGGGCTTTGGATGTCAGAGTATATGTACCGATCAGTCTATGATGTTATCGTGTGGACAAACCTTGACGCCGTGGCCATCGAATTTGCGTGGTCTGACAGTGACGGAATACGTCTGCGACGAAGTGGGGCACCATCTCCGCGTCCACTACCCACATGCCTGTAATTACGGGAATTGTTTGACTTGAGTGTACACGTCTGGTGCCACATACCTCCGGAAACCTGTTAAGGACTTGTCGAATCCACGTACGCGGAATCGCTGCTGTATTGTGTTCCAGAGGTGGACCAGCACGCTATTAAACAGGCTGTCATAAGTTTTGGCTCTCCAGTGTGCACCTGTTATAATAATAATAATAATTATTATTATTATTATTATTAATAATAATAATAGGCAGAGGTCACGTTCTACACATATTGTAATGTTTGGTTAGATACAGTCTTGACAGGTGAAATGAATACATAAATAAATAAATCAATACTACATTACCTGCTTCCACAGTTTGTAAGTGGAGATGCTTAATGGTTGTCAGATGCGGGCTTTCACATAAAATGAAATGATGAGTGAAGTGATGGCCCTCAACTACGTACCCTCCGGCTCAGAGTTGAAATATTATAAGTTTTGGCTGGTTTCGTTGTCTAGGTGCTGGGATACGTAGTTGCCGCATTAAAAGCGAAATGCTCCTGAGTCTACAGTATACAATATGAAAATACACATGAATCGAATGGTCGAAGGTTCCTATCACTCGGAAATTGCAAATTTTGAAAGTTATATAGAAATTTGTGAATGAAAGAGTGCAATTAAATAAAATCTGCAGGTACTGTTTTAACGACCTTAAATGGTGAGTACGATAGCAGAAGTACCTTTAAGAATGCCCTTTATTACTGTAAAACAGTGGTGTCGATGGTCCAGCAATTATGAACAACAACGTAGCTCGCGAGATATTCACTTCTAAACGCATGCTAAATCTTCACTGCAGGAGCCATGGAAGTCTCACAAGTGCACAAGTCGGCACTACGAAATATTTCTGTTTCCCGTGAGCACGCGCAAACCGCTCCACACGCTCCAAGTCTCTCCTGCGACCGTGCGTCCGTCACGCCGTACTGTCCAGCACCCTCTGTGTCCTCTCCTGTACTGTTCAGAACTCCCCCGTGTCCTCTGCGACTGTCCCTTGCGCTGGACTGTTCAGAACTCCACCCTTAGTAACGAGCACTGTGACTGACGGTAGCGCTCCGGTCATGTCTCCAAGCCAACACACACTCGCAATCATTTTTAAACACATTCGAAATACTGGATTTACATTTAAATAACTTGAAATTAAATAAATATTCCTATGGCTGGGCCATAAACACGCCATAACACACATTATTAAATACATAAACAAATTAAGTAAACATATATCAATGGAGGGAGACCAAGAGATGAATACACTAAACAGTTTCAGAAGGATGTAGATTGCAGTAGGTACTGGGAGATGAAGAAGCTTGCACAGCATAGAGTGGTATGGAGAGCTGCATCAAACCAGTCTCTGGGCTGAAGACCACAACAACAACATATCAAAGGAATAGAACAGCAGCAAGCCACTAGGCTAATGTCTCTGTGCTTTCTAAAACACAGTAAATAATTGACCAATTTCTTCATGAATAGTATGTATCAGATATAAACAAAGACATAGATGAATAAATATATTTATGAGCATGCTGCTGCCATTTTCTCGTGTAACTGTGGAGTACTTATGGCCTGACGCGATCGATAGTAATAGGTCACTGTGACCTCCAATAACTCATGTACTATTCAAGTTACATGCCTGTAATTTATACTAATTTAGGTTTACACTAATAACTTTCTAAAGACATGTCGATCGACAAAATCGGATGAACCGTTTAGATTTTGCAAATTAGTTGGTGGGTGTTACTTGCATAATTTATCATCAGATAGTAAACTATAAACTAATAAAGATATCGAAAATTTTATTACACCATCAGAATTGTCATGCAAATAATGGTAAGGTACAAGTTTCTAATTGAGGTATCATGATTCCTGTGGCTACTATTAATTTCTGTATGAACTGTGAAATGTCTGCCATTAAGGTTTCACACAGTACGCCATCTTTGGCACTCCTGGCATGTCTCCTTCATTGACACAGTGTTCTATTTAGCGACGAAGCGTCATTCACCAACAGCGGTAACGTAAACCGGCATAATATGCACTATTGGGCAACGGAAAATACACGATGGCTGCGACACGTGGAACATCAGCGACCTTGGCGGGTTAATGTACGGTGCGGCATTATGGGAGGAAGGATAATTGGCCTCCATTTTATCGATGGCAATCTAAATGGTGCAATGTATGCTGATTTCCTCCATAATGGTTCAAATGGCTCTGAGCACTATGGGACTCAACATCTGAGGTCATAAGTCCCCTAGAACTTAGAACTACTTAAACCTAACTAACCTAAGGGCATCACACACATCCATGCCCGAGGCAGGATTCGAACCTGCGACCGTAGCGGCCGCGCGGTTCCAGACTGAGGCGCCTAGAACCGCTCGGCCACACCGGCCGGCTCCTCCGTAATGTTCTACCGGTGTTACTACAAGATGTTTCACTGCGTGACAGAATGGCGATTTACTTCCAACATGGTGGATGTCCGGCACACAGCTCGCGTGCTGTTAAAGCGGTATTGAATAGCATATTTCATGACAGGTGGACTGGTCGTCGAAGCACCATACCATGGCCCGCACGTTCACCGGATGTGACGTCCCCTGGTTTCTTTCTGTGGGGAAAGTTGAAGGATATTTGCTATCGTGATCCACCGACAGCGCCTGACAACATGCGTCAGCGCATTGTCAATGCATATGCGAACATTACGGAAGGCGAACTACTCGCCGTTGAAAGGAATGTCGTTACACGTATTGCCAAATGCATTGAGGTTGACGGGCATCATTTTGAGCATTTATTGCATTAATGTGGTATTTACAGGTAATCACGCTGTAACAGCATGCGTTCTCAGAAGTGATAAGTTCACAAAGGTACATGTATCACATTGGAACCGCCGAAATAAAATGTTCAAACGTACTTACGGTCTGTATTTTAATTTAAAAAACCTACCTGTTACCAACTGTTGGTCTAAATTTGTGAGCCATATGGTTGTGACTATTACAGCGCCATCTATCACAAAGTGAAAAAAGTGGTCCAACTAAAACATTCATATTTCTTTACGTACTACACGAATATGTAATAAAAATGGGGGTTCCTATTTTAAAAAATACAGTTGATATCCGTTTGACCTATGGCAGCGCCATCTAGCGGGCCAGCCATAGCGCCATCTGGTTTCCCCCTTCAAGCTAGACAAGTTTCGTTCTTTGTAGTTTTTTCGTTTGACGCTTATTTTGTGAGATATTTGGCCCAGTCACAATCAATGGACCACCCTGTATAGTTAAGGCTCACAGGCCATTTGACGATCTCTCTCTGTGCGGCTGCACAAACAGTGCCCGAAGTCTTACGGTAATGGGCAGTAAAGCCGCGAGTATTGAATATAATGGGCAGGGGCACTATGAACATAGAGTTGAACAATAAGTTGCGAATATGGGTCTCACGGGAGGCGTACCAGAGATAAGTTCGTGCAAGTCGCACTTTCATATTTGTCCTCCGTGGCTCAGATGGATAGTGCGTCTGTCATGTAAGCACGAGATCCCGCATTCGAGTCCCGGTCGGAGTACACATTTTCAACTGTCCCCGTTGACATATCAACGACTATATGCGGCTAGTTGTGTTCATTTCATTGTAATTTCATTTTAACTTGTTGCACCCAGTATGAGGTAGACGTTTTATTTTGGTAGATATTCTCACATATCAGTAATGAACGGCTTCGTTATTTACATCGGATGTTGAACAACAGATCATGGCAGAGAGTAAATACGTGATCGGGTAGCTCATGAGACTGCTGCTGCACCGATTAATCATCTCTAGCGTATGACGATTTTGTAACTTAATTTACGATATACGAGGAGCTTTCAATAAGTAATGCAACGCATTTCTTTTCGCAGCCAGTTTCGGCTGAAAGAATGTGGAATTTATTGTTGGACATGGTGGATGCTCCCGCTTCGGCGTCTGTAGATTAAAGAAGTTCCGCTTGGTGACGGCCCTATACGTAGTCTGCAAAATGGCATCTGTAACGGTAGTGCGTTGCAAGCAGAGAGCTCACACTGATTTACTTTTGGCAGAAAACCACAGCATCGCAGATATTCATAGAGGCCTGCAGAATGTGTACTGAGACCTGACAGTGAACAAAAGCACGGTGAGTCGCTTGGCGAAACACCTGTCATCATCGCAAGAAAGGTCGCACAAACGTGATACGTGGTCGAAAAAAAAATTTTGGCCTAGTCTTTGTCAGAACGTGCAGAATCTTATGTGGGGCCAATAAGACGTCAATTTGAATCTAATTATGGTATGCCAATGTTTACGTAATAAAAAAATTATTATATAGATGCGATAAATCACTTTAACAGGGGCCAAATGAACAATTAAAGTCAATATAATTCCAGTAAACCTGCAAAAGTAACAAAAAAATTATTGTAGGGCCCTACATAGCCTACATAGACATCGCACATCTGCTAGATGCCCACGAAATACGTAATTTCGTTTTGAAGCTGACAGCCAATGAGAAAATAGATGCAAAAATACTATTCGTCAGTTTTCAAGCAGTAATGGCGGACAGCATCAGCTGGTAATATACGTAATATGGTAGCTAATTTTACTGCACAAAAGTAAAATATATACTCCCTCCAAAAGAAGTTACACACAAACATTAAAATAAAATTATGATGAGCAGAAAAATGTCCGAGAAGAATTTTGAAAGAAAACTTTTAATTGAATTTTAGTTTGGCGGGTTTTCAACACTGTCAAGACGAAATAATAGAAAGAATATTTATTGGAACTAAACAAAATTGAACCTTGATATTGTGACGGAATTTTTAAAATAGGTAATTTAACTGCAATTGTCTTTAATTTTGAAATGAGAGAGAGCGCAATAATTTTCTTTTAATGTCTTAACTGTTGCTGCAGGCAATGCGATTACGTCAGCGGTGGTCCACGCGGACGATGTGTGAAGTAAATCCTGGTTAGTGGCGTGAAGATAATGATGGATCCTCCTGTTTCATTAATATCCCAGTTACGGCGGTGGTCCACGTCTCCGTTGTAGTCGAATCAGCTGGCAGCACTGGCGCGATAATAATAGTTCCAGTGTGTGCGCTGTCGTTACGCGCGCGACGTTTTATTATTAAAAGTTTATTAATCACGCGGTGCGGGTAGGTCGGAATTATGCAATGTCTTTAGTATTTACGATATATAGCCGGTTAATGCCAATACTTCGCACAGTTCTTTCACTGTGTTGCCACAGGAAAACAGTCACATGTGTTTATCACTATAACAGTCCGTTAAACATCAGTTCCATTTACGTCGTCGTCTTTAAGACAGTTTAGATGATATAATAAATGTTTCTTTATCAAATCACAGCACTGTTCTTTTACTTAATATTTTGGTTTGTTCCACTTTCACGCAATTCTAACAGTTAGTGTCTCCACACGACAATTGTGTCTGGTTCACGGCTAATTGTCACAAGTTCACAGAGTATGTAAAATCGTCATCGCAGACACTTGATATACTTTTCAGGTTTTACTGTTCACTTAATAATGCACGATCTCCTATTAACACAGCGGACGCACTGTAATTAATTGTTCCTCCGCGTATCACCGTCTTTCACGCCGAACTTTGCAACGTTTCTCCACCCGCGAACCGGCGGCCACGACATCACAACAACTCGCTCTCTCTCTGACATAGTACTTCTCCTATCCTAACCAAAGATTTACAAAGCATATAAAACCAGAACATTCATATTGGTACAATATAAAATATAAAACAGTAGCAAAATGTGTGGTGTCACCGCCAGACACCACACTTGCTAGGTGGTAGCCTTTAAATCGGGCGCGGTCCGTTAGTATACGTCGGACCCGCGTGTCGCCACTATCAGTGATTGCAGAGCGAGCGCCGCCACACGGCAGGTCTAGAGAGACTTCCTAGCACTCGCCCCAGTTGTACAACCGACTTTGCTGGCGACGGTTCACTGCCTACTTACCTTCTCATTTGCCGAGACGATAGATAGCATAGCCTTCAGCTACGTCATTTGCTACTACCTAGCAAGGCGCCATTACCAGTTACTATTGATACTGAATGATTTACAGTCAAGAGCGACGCTCATCATTAATGGATTATAGGTTCAAATGGCTCTGAGCACTATGAGACTTAACTTCTGAGGTCATCAGTCGCCTAGAACTTAGAACTAATTAAACCTAACTAACCTAAGGACATCACACACATTCATGCCCGAGGCAGGATTCGAACCTGCGACCGTAGCGGTCGCTCGGCTCCAGACTGTTGCGCCTAGAACCGCACGGCCACTCCGGCCGGCAATGGATTAAAGTTAAGTATTCCACCAGCTACGTCCGTTTTTCTAAATTCTAATTTCCTTGTCCTGTTCCAGACCTCACGCCAGCCTGCGTGAGCTAAAACGCCTGCCTTTCGGCTTCCTCTAGTAAACCGGTGTTGGCTCTCCTACCAACCCACAACAAAATGAATGATGAAACAATGTGACGTATTGACACATAAAGAATAGTTGAAATAAATGATACATACGTACTATGACAAGGTAATGCACAAAAGAAAGAAAATATTATCGACTTTTGGGGAAAGCAATGTCTTTACCAACTTCCATCTGTTTGGCCCAATGGGGGATGCACTCCGCCGGGAGAAGTACGTGGACGATTGGGAGGTTACTGATGCAGAAGGACGTTGGTTCCGACGTCGACTAATAGAGGTTACCGTGTGGTACCATGTGGGCATCCAAGCCCTCCCAATAAGGTGGCGAAAGGCTGTCGCATTGAACGGATATTTTGTAGAAAAATAGGGTTTTGTAGCCAGAAGAGTGCGAATAATATTGTGTATTGGAATTCTGAAGAAAACCAACCTGCTTTCACAGACACAATGTGTTGCATTACTTATTGAACATTCTTCGTACTATGCCTCGTATTAACGCACAGTTTTGCCGCGCGGGATTAGCTGAGCGACGCTGGCACGGTAGCTCAGCGTGTTCAAGGGGTGTCTTACGACGTCCGCCCCGATCAGATGCAATGAACAAAAAAAAAAAAAAAAAAAAAAGAGAAAAGGAGAAAGCTGTCTAGGGCGCTGCAGTCATGGACTGTGCGGCTGGTCCCGGCGGAGGTTCGGGTTCTCCTTCGGGCATGGGTGTGTGTGTTTGTCCTTAGGATAATTTAGGTTAAGTAGTGTGTAAACTTAGGGACAGAAGACCTTAGCAGTTAAGTCCCGTAAGATTTCACACACATTTGAACATTTTTGAACGCACAGTTTCATCCGTGACAGAAACTGTGGAAAAGTGTGGCGATTACGTGATGGACACTGCGCATTCCGTAAGCCACGATACAGTAGATGGCGCGGAAACTTGGTACAGCATTAGCAATTTCGTCGGACAGTATTGACGGACTCTCAAGCAGTCTACCGAAAAGCCATCCGCGCACAGGGAGCAGCTATGACTGGTCGTAGTGAAACACAAGGCAACCTCAAGAGCAGCAGCTCGCCGTAGCTGCGCTTGACTCACTGCTTAATGACGTAGGCAGTGGAGACGTCAGACTGCAGGATACGGCTCGCCCGCCTCCTCCTCCGTGTATTATTATTATCATTATCATCATTATTATACCCCGGGACGGTACTCGCATACGTTGAAGAGTGTACTTTGTGCGGTTACGCGGCGACCAAATGGAGTAAATAAACCCTTGTAGGATGAGGAGGATGCGGCCAGTTCTTTAGAATGACCACGCAATTACGGGGGAAGCCACGCGAGGCGGTTCACGTACGGCTGCGCCAGCACGCACGTAATGAGGAGCAGAGCAGAGCAGGGCAGTGTAGAGAGTGGGGTCCCGGGTTGTGTTTCAGCCGGCGCCGGCCGCGTCGAGGGCCACTGCTGAGGAGGCCGCGGCACTAGCCGGGCCCTCGAATTAACAAATAAAGGGCGTCGGAGGTGCAGCCGCAGCCAAAGTGGCGGCCGCCCGCTCCTCACTGTATTGCGGCCGGGGCTTTCGCCAGGGGGGGAATTGAATTAAAGCCATTAAGGGGCGCGCCGGGGCGGTGCGGGCTAGGGAGGCGGTGGGCGGGGGAGAGGGGGCAACAAATCAGTGCGCGCGGGACGCGGGTTGCCCAAGAGCCCTCCGCGGGGGCCCGCGCGCCCGCGGAAGTTTGCGCGCTGCCCGCCGCTAATTGAGGAAACAGCAGATTACTCCATCAGGACACGCGTGTCGCGGCCGGGCCTGTCCGCCCTGCCCTGCCCCTGCCCCGAGGGCCTGCGTGCACTAGTGCGTGGCGGAGAGTGCCTTCCGGCGTGGCCCTTACCTAGCCCTCGTCTCCCACTGCCGCCTCCTCTAGCTCGTTTATTTACTGAGGAACTTTTACCGGCGGTCCCGCGCTTGGCTCTATTCTTGTGCCCACCTGACTGAAGACGCGTAAGGTGTGAGCTGCTCCCTGCTAGGAGCTCGGCAACAGAAAACGCAAAGGCAATGTACTCTATCTAGAATCACTGATCCTTTACCATCTAACCTATATCTACGAGTTGTTGTTCTTGTGGTCTTCACTCCTGAGACTGGTTTGATGCAGCTCTCCATGCTACTCTATCCTGTGCAAGCTTCTTCATCTCCCAGTACCTACTGCAACCTACATCCATCTGAAACTGCTTAGTGTATTCATCTCTTGGTCTCCCTCTACGATTTTTACCGTCCACGCTGCCCTCCAATGCTAAATTTGTGATCCCTTGATGCCTCAGAACATGTCCTACGAACCGGTCCCTTCTTCTTGTCAAGTTGTGCCACAAACTCCTCTTCTCCCCAATTCTATTCAGTACCACCTCATTAGTAATGTGATCTAACCATCTAATCTTCAGCATTCTTCTGTAGCACCACATTTCGAAAGCCTGTATTCTCTTCTTGTCTAAACTATTTATCGTCCATGTTTCACTTCTTCACTTCCATACATGGCCACACTCCATTCAAATACTTTCAGAAACGACTTCCTGACACTTAAATCCATACTCGATGTTAACAAATTTCTCTTCTTCAGAAATGCTTTCCTTGCCATTACCAGACGACATTTTATATCATCTCTACTTCGACCATCATCAGTTATTTTGCTCCCCAAATAGCAAAACTCCTTTACTACTTTAAGTGTCTCATTTCCTAATCTAATTCCCTCAGCATCTCCCGACTTAATTCGACTACATTCCATTATCCTCGTTTTGTTTTTCTTGATGTTCATCTTATACCCTCCTTTCAAGACACTGTCCATTCCGTTCAACTGCTCTTCCAAGTCCTTTGCTGTCTCTGACAGAATTACAATGTCATCGGCGAACCTCAAACTTTTTATTTCTTCGCCATGGATTTTAATACCTACTCCGAATTTTTCTTTTGTTTCTTTTACTGCTTGCTCAATATACAGACTGAATAACATCGGGGAGACGCTACAACCCTGTCTCACTCCCTTCCCAACCGCTGCTTTCCTTTCATGTCCCTCGACTCCTATAACTGCCATCTGGTTTCTGTACAAATTGTAAATAGCCTTTCGCTCCCTGTATTTTACCCCTGCCACCTTTAGAATTTGAAAGAGAGTATTCCAGTCAACATTGAAAAAGCTTTCTCTAAGTCTACAAATGCTAGAAACGTAGGTTTGCCTTTCCTTAATCTATTTTCTAACATAAGTCGTAAGGTCAGTATTGCCCCACGTGTTCCAGTATTTCTACGGAATCCAAACTGATTTTCCCCTAGGTTGGCTTCTACTAGTTTTTCCATTCGTCTGTAAAGAATTCGCGTTAGTATTTTGTAGCTGTAACTTATTAAACTGATTGTTCGGTAATTTTCACATCTGTCAACACCTGCTTTCTTTGGGATTGGAACTATTATATTCTTCTTGAAGTCTGAGGGTATTTCGCCTGTCTCAGACATCTTGCTCACCAGATGGTAGAGTTTTGTCAGGACTGGCTCCCCCAAGGCCGTCAGTAGTTCTAATGGAAGGTTGTCTACTCCCGGGGCCTTGTTTCGACTCAGGTCTTTCAGTGCTGTGTCAGACTCTTCACGTAGTATTGTATCTCCCATTTCGTCTTCATCTACATTCTCTTCCATTTCCAGAATATTGTCCTCAAATACGTCGCCTTTGTATAGACCCTCTATATACTCCTTCCACCTTTCTGTTTTCCCTTCTTTGCTTAGAACTGGTTGCCATCTGAGCTCTTGTATTTCATACAAGTGGTTCTCCTTTCTCCAAAGGCCTGTTTAATTTTCCTGTAAGCAGTATCTATCTTACCCTAGTGAGATAAGCATCTACGAGGGGCGTTCATTAAGTACACTACTGGCCATTAAAATTGCTACACCAAGAAGAAATGCAGATGATAAACGGCTATTCATTGGACAAATATATTATACTAGAACTGACATGTGATTACATTTCCGCGCAGTTTGGGTGCATAGATCCTGAGAAATCAGTACCCAGAACAACCACCTCTGGCCGTAATAACGGCCTTGATACGCCTGGACATTAAGTCAAACAGAGCTTGGATGGCGTGTATAGGTACCGCTACCCATGCAGCTTCAACACGATAGCACAGTTCGTCAAGAGTAGTGACTGGCGTATTGTGACGAGCCAGTTGCTCGGCCACCATTGACCAGACATTTTCAATTGGTGAGAGGTGTGGAGAACGTGGCCGCGCAGGATTAGCCCAGCGGTCTAAGGCACTGCAGTCATGCACTGTGCGGCTGGTCCCGGCGGAGGTTCGAGTCCTCCCTCGGGCATGGGTGTGTGTGTTTGTTCTTAGGATAATTTAGGTTAAGTAGTGTGTAAGATTAGGGACTGATGACCTTAGCAGTTAAGTCCCATAAGATTTCACACATATTTGAACATTTTTTTCTGGAGAATGTGCTGGCCAGGGCAGCAGTGGAACATTTTCCGTATCCAGAAACGCCCCTACAGGACCTGCCACATGCGGTCGTGCCTTATCCTGCTGAAATGTAGGGTTTCGCAGGGATCGAATGAAATGTAGAGCCACGGGTCGTAACATATCTGAAATGTAACGTCCACTGTTCAAAGTGCTGTCAGTGCGAACAAGAGGTGACTGGGGCGTGTAACCAGTGGTACCCCATACCATCACGCCGGGTGATACGCCAGTATGGCGATGACGAATACACGCTTCCAATGTGCGTTCACCACGATGTCGCCAAACACGGATGCGACCATCATGATGCTGTAAACAGAACTTGGTTTCATCCGAAATAATGAAGTTTTGCCATTCGTGCACCCAGGTTCGTCGCTGAATACACCATCGCAGGCGCTCCTATCTGTGATGCAGCGTCAAGGGTAACCGCAGCCATGGTCTCCGAGCTGATAGTCCATGCTGCTGCAAACGTCATCGAACTGTTCGTGCAGATGGTTGTTGTCTTGCAAACGTCCCCATCTGTTGACTCAGGGATGGAGACGTGGCTCCACGATCCATTACAGCCTTGCGGATAAGATGCGTGTCATCTCGACTGGTGGTGATACGAGGCCGTTGGGATTCAGCACGGCGTCCGTATTACCCTCCTGAACCCACCGATTCCATATTCTGCTAACAGTCATTGGACCTCGACCAACGCGAGCAGCAATGTCGCGATACGATAAACCCCAATCGCGATAGGCTACAATCCGACCATTATCAAAGCCGGAAACGTGATGGTACGCATTTCTCCTCCTTACACGAGGCATCACAACACAGGCAACGCCGGTCAACTGCTGTTTGTGTATGAGAAATCGGTTGGAAACGTTCCTCATGTTAGCACGTAGTAGGTGTCGCCACCGGCGCCAACCTTGTGTGAATGCTCTGAAGAGCTAAACATTTGCATATCACAGCATCTTCTTCCTGTCGGTTAAATTTAGTTTTTGTAGCACGTCATCTTAGTAGTGTAGCAATTTTAGAGGCCAGTAGTGTAATTCAACACGTTTTTCTCTGAAAGCAGGCTGGTTTTATTCAGGATTCCAAAACATCATATTATTCTCCACTCTTTTGGCTATGAAACCCTATTTTTCAACGTAGTCTACATTCAATGCGACGACCTTACGCCACCTTATTGAGAGTGCCTGTATGCCCGCATGATAGCACTCTACTGGTTGACGTCGGAGCGAACGTCTCACTGCATCAATGACAACCCCATCATCCACGTACTGCTTCCCGCAGAGTGCATCCTTCATTAGGCCGAACAGATGGAAGTCGGAAGATGGGACATCGGGACTGTAGGATGGATAAGGAAGAAGTGGAAATCCAGAAGTATTATGTGGGGAAATCGCGGTGACCACTTGGTTGGTCCGTCACATCCAGTGTAGTGGTGCACTGTCATAATAAAAGATCACATTTGACTGGAGGGGAAGAATCTAAGGGACAGCAAATTGCTGAACCATGTCCAGATAAACGATTCCTATTACTGTTTCATTGATGAAGAAAAATAGTCGAACTGTGCTGTCTTTTACCAGCGCACTCCACACATTTATCTT
The DNA here is from genome assembly GCF_023864345.2 of Schistocerca serialis cubense. Taxonomy (NCBI): domain Eukaryota; kingdom Metazoa; phylum Arthropoda; class Insecta; order Orthoptera; family Acrididae; genus Schistocerca; species Schistocerca serialis. The sequence goes on along the minus strand of NC_064639.1, from coordinate 1,036,274,201 downwards.
TTTGCTGTATCTGATATGTTCCCGAAAACTGTGTGGATTTGCCGAACCCTAGTTGCGAATGCTGTGCCGATTAACCTTCCGACATTTCTTAGTTGAGGTTTTGCTCGATCTGGTCCATCATCTCAACAAAACGTTCGTGGCGAAGCTTGCAATCGTTTCTCTTTAGCGATTGCACAGTGTGAACTTAATAATCGTGCAAGCGAAGTCGTTTAAGCAGCAAATTTTCAACTATTGCACGAGAAATGTTCTGCTCCTGTGATGTTCAGCAAATTGGGCTGATGGGTTCGTTTGGAAGATTGGTCTGATCTCCTCTATCATTTTTTAAGATGTGCTTTTTCTGCCAGAAGTTGACTGTCAGTTCGCACAAACAGCGGCTAGGAACTTGCCACCTGCCTTAACTGTCTTAACGTCTTTGAAATTCACGTCGGAAATTTCGTTGGACAGCAATAGTTGACTTCGTTCCTGCACACCACACCATGCACTGGGCTTTCTGTTGCAGTGTAGTCATGTCTGGTAATTATTTAGCACTTGAAACAAAACAAAATGAATTGTTTGGAAAAAAATTCACAAAACTTTTTGAGCTGCTTTACACTGTGCCTCTATGTCTCATATTTTTCTGTATGTGCATTTCGAAATCAGGGAGATTTCCTTTGGACGCCTTGTATTTTAATTGAAGATTTTGGCAGCCGACATTATTTACAGAATATCGAGTAACCCCCTGTGCAGTCGTCACTAATCAAACAAACAAGCACTTAGCCACAGGACATGCTTACGCCAAAGGTAGCATCCACTCCCAACCGGCGACCTCGCTAACTCGTGGTGTTGCGCGTGAGTAGCTCACTATTTTGTATGTCTCCTTCAGCTGACATTTGACAGGTTTCAGTCGCCGCTATTAGTCTTCTTCGTCCCTAAATATGGATGCCCTAATTGAAAATCGTGACAGGAATAAGTGACTTGTAGTTGCGGAGTGGGTTCCATTGACCAATAAAACTATAAGTGCAGGTTACCAGTTCGATAGTTTATTTGGAGCAGCGATTTTGCTAGACTCAACCATTTGCAACACTGAAGTTAAAAGAATACGTGGCACCATTCGCAGCCATTGTTACTTTACAGAACGTCCGATTTATACTGACCACCTCAAATAACTTTCTGTCCACAAGCAAAATAAGAAATGTATCAAGCAAATATTGTTTAGATACCACGGGAACATTAACCACCACCAAGTCTGTCTTTCCTGTAATTTGTTCGTTATGTAGATTTGAACAGCAGTATATCCTTTATAAACGAGTGCCTTTTATTTTTTATTCGGTAATTCACTTCCTCTTCTTGAAACATTGTACTCACACAAAGGTTCTTTGGGTTGTTAGATTCTGCCTCACTCACCATATTCTCCTGATTATGCCACTATGACATATTTCTCTTTCCTCGGCTGATGTGACGCAGTGGTTGCTACAATGAACTCGCTTTCAGGGGGTCGACGGTTCAGATCCGCCTCTAGCCATCCAGTTTTAGGTTTTCCGTTATTTCCCTAAATCGCTCCAGGCAAATGCCAGGATACTTCCTTTGAAAAGAGGAGCTCCAGTTTCCTTCGTCATGTTTCGCAGTCCGAGCTCGTGTGCTCCATTTCCAATGACTCTGCTCTCGACGGGGTATTAAACTCTAAAGCTTTAAGGGTTCCGTATCTCCATTGACAAAAATAGAATACTTATAGGTCACTTTGTTAGCCGTCTGTCTTCGCCTTAGGACCCCTTTTAATCCCTCAGCGAAGTAAAAAATTAAATTTCTAAGTCAGTGCAGTCGGAAGGTACAACCACTTAAATCACATACTTTTATATACGCAACCCCATTCATCAAAACCTATAGATCAGGGGCGGCCAAGAATTCGGTTCATGAGCCGTGCCTTGGCACGAGTGCTATAGCGCTCAGCCACGCTGCACACTTCCCCAACAGCACTCATGAGGAGAGGGAAATAGTAAACACGACGCATTTAACTGGCAGCGCAATCACAAGGCGGTTTTATGGCTCTCATTTTGCAGCAACACAGGTGACAAACAAAACAAGTTCAATATAATTTTATTATTTATGGTGCGGTGAAGACATAATTATTATCTGGTACGAACTGTCAGTATACGGAGAGACACAGACAGTTTCATAGACTTTCTCACTTAGGTTGTCATGTACGAGGGTGGTCCCATAAGTACCCGACCCAACAAAGAAAACACAAAAATTTTGGAAAAAATTGTTTATTTTTCAACATAATATACTTTCAGCTCTATACACTTTTCCCAGCGATGTTCAACTGTCTAATTCCTCAAAATAGCCATTAACTGCCGACATCACTTCATTTGTTGAAAATCCTCGTCCACCGAACCATTTCTTCAAGTTTGGGAACAAAAAATAATCCGAGGGGGCTAAATCTGGCGAATAGGGTGCATGAGGTAGCAATTCAAACTTTAATTCATTAATTTTGGCCATTGCAATAACGGACGTGTGAGCTAGTGCATTGTCCTGAAGAAACAAAACTTTCCTCTCGGCCAAATGTGGCCGTTTTTGCTTGATTTCTTCTCCCAAACGTTGCAATAAGTTCGCAAAGTACTCGCCGTAGAGAGTTTTTCCTTTTTCAAGGTAGTCAATGGAAATTATCCCACGCGCATCCCAAAAAACCGACGCTATGACCTTGCCTGCAGATGAAACGGTCTTCGCCTTCTTTGGAGTCGGTTCTCCATTTTGTGTCCATTGTTTCGATTGTTCTTTTGTCTCGGAAGTGAAATGGTTGACGCATGTTTCATCCATGGTTAAGAAACTACGCAAAAAGTCAGGTTTGTTGCTGCGAAACTTCGCTAAACACTCAACTGAAAAATCTTCACGGCACTGTTTTTGCTCGAGTGTGAGCAAAGGCGGCACAAACCTTGCACACAGTTTTCTCATGTCCAAATTTTCTGATAATATGCGATGTACCGCACTTTTTTGAAATGCCTGCTATGTCTGTTAGCTCACGCACTTTCAGTCGACGATGATGCAGTACCGCTTTGTGGATTTTCTTCACCACTTCTGGAGTCGTCACCTCATTTGGTCGACCAATGCGATGCTCGTCTTGGCAGCTCGTACGGCCTCGTTTAAACTCAATATTTTACTGTTGTCAACAAAGGATCAGACTGTCCCAAAGTAGAAAAAAAAGTATTGTATCGCTTAGCGATGACAAATTTTGTCCACTTTCACAAGTTCACTCACTACGTTCACTATTGATGGCTGCCAAACAAATACTAAACAATGTGGCGTCTTCAAACTTCAAACTTCAAAAATACGCTCCATAGATCGTATACTTTCTAACCCAGAGATATTTTTCAACAACGACTGCCATCTCTCGGTCAGGTCGAGCACTTATGGGACCACTCTCGTAATCGTGTCCTATTTAGCTTCATAATCGGAAAAAGATCTTTCCCACAAATATGTCGATCGAAATATTCCAGCAATTTCGCAACCTCGTTATGGAGGCGTCGACACTGCCTGAGGAAAACAATGTAGACGTCTTGGGCAATTTTAAAGTAGAAGGATTTGTTTTTAAAATGGGAACTACACAGCATGTCGGTGAGTTACATCTGGATATACACAGGGGCCTTTCAACTGAAACGGTAAATTGTCTCAAAAACAGTAAGATTGTCAGTGTTCTCAAAACATTTAGGAAACTATCTTTGTGATTCTCTCAAGGCCACAATAAATTCTTCAAGTCTCGCGTTTTCTTTGATGCCATTTAACTTAGGGAACTGGACTATGTCTGTCAAAATGTGTCTCTTTCCCAACGCGATTTTCTTTTTAATGCATCCCCTTCAGATAAGAAAGAAGTTGTTTCTCACCTTGCAAAGTCTTGTGGGCAGCGTGCAGTCAGGTGCATTCAAAGTGCGAGTTGAACAACCCACTTCGGATGTTATAATTTTCGTTACCACACTCCTTTTTCCTTCATAAATGCAAGAATAACGAGTTTTAAATCGAAAAATTGTCCCACGCATGCCCTTCGATAGAAACAACGTACTGTGCAGTGATATATAAAGACTCCACACTCTTTGTTCAGTTCCATCGGAAACTTGTTGCAATTGAAGTGGAACAATACGTGTGACTTAAGAAATTTTACTATTCATACAACCAATTACTTCACAAGCTGCAGGCCTTCGAATTTAGTACAAAGCGCTTCTTGATGTACAGATCAATGAATCCCGTCTACCTATCATTGCAGTTTTTTGGTCTTTCAATGTCAACTAAATCTTTAAATTCTTCCTGAATGGTGTTGTAATATCGTTTCATAGCGAACTGCGGTACCCATCGCTAATGTGGCCGCATAATATACGAGGGTTGCCCGGAAACTAATGCACCGCTTTTTTTTCCTCAACAGTTCTTTATTGAACATAATGAGAATTACACATACGAAAGAATGAAGCTTTATCTACACACTCTGTTTTTCCACGTAATCTCCATCCCGTTCTATCGCCTTCCACCAACGCGAAACAAGGGCGTGTATGTACTATCGTTACCCATCCTTGTCCTGGTGGTGGAGCCAGTGCTTCGCTGTGTGAATCACATCCTCATCGTCTTCAAAATGTCTACCACGAATGGGATCCATTAAGGCCCAAACAAGTGGAATTCCGCGGGGGCTAGGTCAGGGCTACAGGGTGGTTGGGGTAACACTGTCCAACCCTGTTTTGCTATGTGTTCAGAAGTCGTCAGACTTGTGTGGGGCCGAGCGTTATCGTGTTGCAGCAAAATATCTCCTTGGTTGCTGTGGCGCCGAAGTCGCCGGAAACGCATCATGAGTTTTATGAATGTGTTGGCGTGTGCTTCTGAACTAATGGTGTCTCCTCCTGGCATCGCATCAATGAGAATCACACCTTCACAGTCCCAGAACACTGTGATCATGACGTTACCGGCGGAAGCAGTTGCTTTGATTTTTTTCTTCTGTGGGGTGTGGGAATGGTGCCATTACATCGAATGTCGTTTTGTCTGGGCTCAGAATGGTGAATCCAGGTTTCATCACCTGCCACAATCCGGGACAAGCTTCGAAACGTTGCCACAAATGATGACAAATGCTTTGTCTGTGCGATTTGTGATCCACCGTTAGACACCGCGGGATCCATCTTGAACACACTTTTGAATATCCAAGAGTGCTTATAATTGCATCCACACTTCCTTTGCTGATTGACAGATGCAGCGCCAACTGCCGAGTCGTACTGCGTCTGTCCTCGCGATTGACAACATCAGCTCGCTGCAACATGTCAGATGTGACAGCTGTGGATGGTCTCCCCGACCGCTGCGAACCGTGGAGCTCCGCCGAACCACCTTCTGATGACCTCACCCTCCGTACCCAGCTGCTGACTGTACTTTTGTCGACAGTAGAAGTTCCATAGACTTTACACAAGCGTTTACGAATATTCCCCATAGTTTCTATCTCTGCCATGAGAAATTCAATGACGGCACGTTGCTTGTAACGTACATCACCTAGAGACGCCATGTTGAAACTGTGCTGCAGCTACGCTATCTGTTGGAAGTGACGGAAAGTTGGTGTGCTCACTCAGGAGACTTAAGCTAATACATACGTAACGTTTCGCATTCGTACCATTGTTTTCGGCTGAGAAAAAAATGCGGTTCATTACTTTCTCTGGAACCCTCATATACAGGGTGTTACGAAAAGGTACGGCCATACTTTCAGGAAACATTCCTCACACACAAATAAAGAAAAGATGTTATGTGGACATGTGTCCGGAAACGCTTAATTTCCATGTTAGAGCTCATTTTAGTTTCGTCAGTATGTATTGTACTTCCTCGATTCACCGCCAGTTGGCTCAATTGAAGGAAGGTAATGTTCACTTCGGTGCTTGTGTTGACATGCGACTCATTGCTCTACAGTACTAGCATCAACCACATCAGCACGTAGCATCAACAGGTTAGTGGTCATCACGAACGTGGTTTTGCAGTCAGTACAATGTTTACAAATGCGGAGTTGGCAGATGCCCATTTGATGTATGGATTAGCACGGGGCAATAGCCGTGGCGCGGTACGTTTGTATCGAGACCGATTTCCAGAACGAAGGTGTCGCGACAGGAAGACGTTCGAAGCAATTGATCGGCGTCTTAGGGAGCACGGAACATTCCAGCCTATCACTCGCGACTGGGGAAGACCTAGAACGACGAGGACACCTGCAATGGACGAGGCAATTCTTCGTGCAGTTGACGATAACCGTAATGTCAGCTTCAGAGAAGTTGCTGCTGTACAAGGTAACGTTGACCACGTCACTGTATGGAGAGTGCTACGGGAGAACCAGTTGTTTCCGTGCCATGTACAGCGTGTGCAGTCACTATCAGCAGCTGATTGGCCTCCACGGGTACACTTCTGCGAATGGTTCATCCAACAATGTGTCAATCCTCATTTCAGTGCAAATGTTCTCATTACGGATGAGGCTTGATTCCAACGTGATCAAATTGTAAATTTTCACAATCAACATGTGTGGGCTGACGAGAATTCGCATGCAATTGTGCAATCACGTCATCAACACAGATTTTCTGTGAACGTTTGGACAGGCATTGTTGGTGATCTTCAATAAAATTCTTCAGGGTATCAGACCGCATCGTCATAATTTAAAATGCGCCAACGCTGGCCGAAACGTTGGCGCATTTTAAATTATGACGATGCGGTCTGATACCCTGCAGAATTTTATTGAAGAAGACAACGGCCGCGGAAGCCTACGCTTACATTGTTGGTGATGTCTTGATTGGGCCCCATGTTCTTCCACCTACGCTCAATGGAGCACGTTATCATGATTTCATACTGGATACTCTACCTGTGCTGCTAGAATATGTGCCTTTACAAGTACGACACAACATGTGGTCCATGCACGATGGAGCTCCTGCACATTACAGTCGAAGTGTTCGTACGCTTCTCAACAACAGATTCCGTGACCGATGGATTGGTAGAGGCGGACCAATTCCATGGCTTCCACGCTCTCCTGACCTCAACCCTCTTGACTTTCATTTATGGGGGCATTTGAAAGCTCTTGTCTACATAACCCCGGTACCAAGTGTAGAGACTCTTCGTGCTCGTATTGTGGACGGCTATGATACAATACGCCATTCTCCAGGGCTGCATCAGCGCATCAGGGATTCCATGCGACGGAGGGTGGATGCATGTATCCTCGCTAACGGAGGACATTTTGAACATTTCCTGTAACAAAGTGTTTGAAGTCACGCTGGTACATTCTGTTGCTGTGTGTTTCCATTCCATGATTAATGTGATTTGAAGAGAAGTAATAAACTGAGATCTAACATGGAAAGTAAGCGGGCCCCCGTCATATGTGGTGTTCTTCTTGTTCAAGGTAATAGGATTTTCATTTGAAATTTTCAAAGGAACTGACCGGAATAAGCACTGAAATATAACTATAGGATATACAACGCAACCATACAAACAATATACACGTAATACTATAATTTTATTGGTGTATATTTAGGATAACATATTATATTATACTATGTCGCTCGGCGTTTGTTAAAAGACGCAAAATACATTGAGGTGATTTTGGGGAAATGGAGCAATAGATCGTAGTTTTTTTTTACATTTCTCTTCACTTTTTGGCTTTCGGCAGTTTGTCTCTTCTTCTGTTAACATAGGGCGCACATCCTTCATCCAGGCTTGCTCTGCTGATTCTAATGAATCTCTAAATGGGGGGACACGTTCCTTGTTTTATTTCTATTATAGCGGGCGTAGGGTTTGCCCCGGTAATGAGACCTTCCCGAAATTTTCTTATTTCTACTTTCGTATTTGTGGCTGTCTGGTACACGATGTCACCATTTACTATACTTGTTCCTGAAAGCAAATCTAGAGCTAATTTCCGATACAACTTGACGCCCTTCCGTATCTCTGTGGGATACGACACCATGTGGTCGCTTCTCAAAAATGGCTCTGAGCATTATGGGACTTAACATTTGAGGTCATCAGTCCCCTAGAACTTAGAACTACTTAAACCTAACTAATCTAAGGACATCACACACATTCGTGCCTGTGGCAGGATTCGAACCTGCGACCGTTCCGTGGAGCACAGTTTGAAAACTAGTATACCACACTTATGCGATTTCGTTGGTATGCAATGCCTCGGCCTTAGTCGTCTCTTCCAAAAAACCATTGTGTCGTCGACTACAGTATCTAAGCATGCCTGTGAATATGTTTAGTAGTGGTTAAATTTTTTCAAGTCTGCTACTCACGTCTATCGTTTCATTATTTGCGAAATGCAAGTTTGATAACCGTAATTCAAAACCATTATGGTACATCCTGCTCCGTGAAGTGGAACTTGTAAATAGGGTCTGTCGACCAATATTTAACGAGCAGTGTCTGTACTAAACCTATCCAAATCATCAGTCCGATAAAGTTTGTAATTTCTTCAGGTGTGATCGGTTTCCATCTGTTCAGTAGAGGATGTTCAGTCATTTCATGTTGATGTATGTCTGTTAATCCTTGTGACTAAAAGGCTCATCACTTTGCCGGCGCCGGCCGAAGTGGCCGTGCGGTTCTAGGCGCTGCAGTCTGGAACCGCGAGGCCGCTACGGTCGCAGGTTCGAATCCTGCCTCGGGCATGGATGTGTGTGATGTCCTTAGGTTAGTTAGTTTTAACTAGTTCTAAGTTCTAGGGGACTAATGACCTCAGAAGTTGAGTCCCATAGTGCTCAGAGCCATCTGAACCATTTTGAACTTTGTCGTCTAAGATCAGCGAATGCACTTCACTTGTGCTAATATCAGACGACAAATCCATCAGAAGCTCACCTTTTCCGGTGAAAGGACGTGAGTGTCGACTGTTAGTGATTTCGTTCCGTTGTCCAGTGAATCATCAAAAGTTCAGTTCAGCTTATTTGCCTGCAAAAAGTATTTCCAACACGTCATCATGATCTTCATTTGCGTATGGTGCCTCCGTATCGAGGTCTGAGCTCGATGACATTCTATCACTTTTCATCTAAATCGCGTTACTTCGTCATCACTACTCTCCTGACTTTCAGTTATTCTTCTACGTCGCCCAAGGAACATTTTGAGGATATGAAGGCCACTGACGTGCGTCTCAAACAGATTATGCTTCTCGACTCAGTGACTGGTCTAGGATAACTGCAATGAGACGACAGGCAGTTTCCTAGCTGAAGTGCTTATCGCTTTCCCCATTTCGGAACTAAACACTTCATTCTTTACAATGAATCGAAAGCTCTGGGGCATTACATTACCAGCATCGCACGAGCCTAATCCAGTTGCATCCCTCTATTCCCGCTTATCGCTCCGTTTACGTTGCAGCGCTGTGGAAGTCGGATTTGGGCCCCACGTGAAACTCAACTGAATCGTGCTGGACGAAGAACGTGTTAAGTTTGTACGGAACTCTCAGAGATCGAGTGTAACTTGCATTTGTCGGCTTTTTTTTTTATGACGATACCATTTTGCGCCAGGCATTTCCAGAATGAGGATGAGGTGATTTTCGAAGTGAGTGGAACGTTACCTGAGCTGCTGTGTCGTCCGAACAAGACACAGCCAGGGCAAAAGCACCACAGGCGCAAAGATGCGAGATGGTGCCAGTGCCATGGAGACTTGCCCCTTGCGCGAGTTCCATCAGCGCCACGGGAGGCACTGATGATGAAAATATCGACTTTGCCTCGGCCAATTGCCGGTCTAATACAATCCGCCAATGACCGGACGACAATGGACAGAAGTCTAGCCGGCCGATGTGGCCGAGCGGTTCTAGGCTAAGCAGTCTGGAACCGCGCGCCCGCTACGGTCGCAGGTTCGTAAGCCTTGGGGCCGGCCGAAGTGGCCGAACGGTTCTAGGCGCTCCAGTCTGGAACCGTGCGACCGCTACGGTCGCAGGTTCGAATTCTGCCGCGGGCATGGATGTGTGTGATGTCCTTAGGTTAGTTAGGTTTAAGTAGTTCTAAGTTCTAGGGGACTGATGACCTCAGCAGTTAAATACCATAGTGCTCAGAGCCATTTGAACCACTTTGAACAGAAGCCTACTCTTAGAAGTGAACAGACAGTTGTTGTAAAATGCATTTGCTATGTACTGCGAAGTTTACCTACTATTATTTGCACTTAGCCATTGAGCGCCTTTTTTGTCTTGTATTACAGTGTTGCAGACTTCATTATTCGACAAGTCACAAAGATAAGTAAACTTTTTAACTCATTTGTGGGACTTTCTTACTAATTTGTTGGAATGTTATAGAACTTTCGTTCTCCTATCCTGTTGCCTGACCCTGGGGCATGGCTGTGTAATAGTGGCAGGGAGAAATTGTCTTAGCGGTGTACTGCACCAAAAGCCATTTCACGAACTCACAAACTCAACGTGCCGTAACAATAGTGGCAACTCGGCCTCCACAGCAGTAGCGACGGGGCCTTTACAAAACTGGCGACGAGGTTTTACAAAATGAACAACGATAATGCAAACTTCTACAAGCAAGATTTCCTTGAAGGCATCCATCGTTGGAAAAGAAGTGCCACATTATACGGCGAATATGCAGAGACCTAAGTCGAAACAAGGCCCCGGGAGTAGACAACAACCTATTAGAACTAATGACAGCCTTGGGAGAGCAGGCCTAACAAAACTTTACCATCTAGTGAGACAGGCGAAATACCCTCAGACTTCAAGAAGAATATAATAATTACAATCCCAAAGAAATCAGGTGTTGACAGATGTGAAAATTACCGAACTATCAGTTTAATAAGTCACAGCTGCAATATACTAACGCGAATTCTTTACAGAAGAATGGAAAAACTGGTAGAAGCCGACCTCGGGGAAGATCACTTTCGATTCCGTAGAAATGATGGAACACGTGAGGCAATACTGACCCTACGACTTATCTTAGAAAATAGATTAAGGAAAGGCAAACCTACGTATCTAACATTTGTAGACTTAGAGAAAGCTTTTGAAAATGTTGACTGGAATACTCTCTGTCAAATTCTGAAGGTGGCAGGGGTAAAATACAGGGAGCGAAACCTATTTACAATTTGTACAGAAACCAGATGGCAGTTATAAGAGTCGAGGGACATGAATGGGAAGCAGTGGTTGGGAAGGGAGTGAGACAGGGTTGTAGTCTCTCCCCGATGTTATTCAATCTATATATTGAGCAAGGAGTAAAAGAAACAAAAGAAAAATTCGGAGTAGGTTCGTCGATGACATTGTAATTCTGTCAGAGACAGCAAAGGACTTGGAAGAGCAGTTGAACGGAGTGGACAGTGTCTTGAAAGAAGGATATAAGATGAACATAAACAAAAGCAAAACGAGGATAGTGGAATGTAGACGAATTAAGTCGGGTGATGCTGAGGGAATTAGATTAGGAAATGAGACTCTTAAAGTAGTAAAGGAGTTTTGCTATTTGGGGAGCAAAATAAGTGATGATGGTCGAAGTAGAGAGGATATAAAATGTAGACTGGCAATGGCAAGGATAGCGTTTATGAAGAAGAGAAATTTGTTAACATCGAGTACAGATTTAAGTGTCAGAAAGTCGTTTCTGAAAGTATTTGTGTGGAGTGTAGACATGTATGGAAGTGAAACGTGGACGATAAATAGTTTAGACAAGAAGAGAATAGAAGCTTTCGAAATGTGGTGCTACAGAAGAATGCTGAAGATTAGATGGGTAGATCACATAACTAATGAGGAGATATTGAATAGAATTGGAGAGAAGAGAAATTTGTGGCACAACTTGACTAAAAGAAGGGATCTGTTGGTAGGACATGTTCTGAGGCATCAAGGGATGACCAATTTAGTATTGGAGGGCAGCGTGGAGGGTAAAAATCGTAGAGGGAGACCAACAGATGAATACACTAAAGAGATTCAGAAGGATGTAGGCTGGAGTAGGTACTGGGAGATGAAGAAGCTTGCACAGGATAGAGTAGCATGGAGAGCTGCATCAAACCAGTCTCTGGACTGAAGACCACAACAACAACATCTAGAGAACTGACGCCGCCGGCAAGTTTCAGGCTCGTTGCTTGACTTTTCCTAGGGGGCGGTTATAACTTTGCGACTAGTCCCGACACGTGTAGCGGCCTCCGCCGCCCCCTCCCTGGCTGACCCGTCGCCCAGCAACGCGCAAGCGGCGGCTGCTAACCAGTGTCTCGGAGCGCGCGACCCCGCCGCTGCGCCTCGTCAGCACGCCTCCCCCAGTCTATATCTGTCACCGCCATTAACTCGCGAAGCCGGGACACCCTGCCGTCCCCCTGCGGTTCCAATCAGCGGGCTCAGCCACTCGCCGGCCTCCCCGACAAGTAGTTTTTTACGGCGGCGTTGTTAGTCATTATCGGCACGGGGACAAGTGCCGCCCCCTGCGCGGAGGAAACCACACCGCCACGGGGATTAGGCGCTAATCCCTGGCTGCGCTGTTGCAACGTGGTCGCTTGACAGCGGCGAACCGCTAACGCACTGCGCTGGTCGGGTTTCGTTTAGTGACGCTAGTGGTAATACACTGCTGGACATTAAAATTGCTACACCGAGAAGAAATGCAGATGATAAACGGGTATTCATTGGACAAATATATTATACTAGAACTGACATGTGATTACATTTTCACGCAATTTGGGTGCATAGATCCTGACAAATCAGTACCCCTGAACAACCACCTCTGGGAGTCAAACAGAGCTTGGATGGCGTGTAGAGGTACAGTTGGCGTTTTCAGTTGGTGAGAGATCTGGAGAAAGTCCTGGGCAGGGCAGCAGTCGAACATTTTCTGTGTCCAGAAAGGCCTGTACAGGACCTGCAACATGCGGTCGTGCATTATCGTGCTGAAATGTAGGGTTTCGGAAGGATCGAATGAAGGGTAGAGCCACGGGTCGCAACACATCTGAAATGTAACGTCCACTGTTCAAAGTGCTGTCAGTGCGAACAAGACGTGACCGAGGCGTGTAACCAATGGCACCCCATACCATCACGCCGGGTGATACGCCAGTATGGCGATGACGAATACACGCTTCCAATGTGCGTTCACCGCGATATCGCCAAATACGGATGCGACCATCATGATGCTGTAAACAGAACTTGGATTCATCCGAAATAATCACGTTTTGCCATTCGTGCACCCAGGTTCGTCGTCGAGTACACCATCGCAGGCGCTCCTGTCTGTGATGCAGCGTCAATGGTAACGGCAGCCATGGTCTCCGACCTGATAGTCCATGCTGCTGCAAACATCGTCAAACTGTTCGTGCAGATGGTTGTTGTCTTGCAAACGTCCCCATCTGTTGACTCAGGGATCGAGACGAGGCTGCACGATCCGTTACAGCCATGCGGATAAGATGCCTGTCATCTCGACTCATAGTGATACGAGGCCGTTGAGATCCAGCACGGCGTTCCGTATTACCCTCCTGAACCCACCGATTCCCTATTCTGCTAACAGTCATTGGATCTTGACCAACGCGAGCAGCAATGTCGCGATACGATAAACCGCAATCGCGATAGGCTACAATCCGACCTTCATCAAAGTCGGAAACGAGATGGTACGTATTTCTCCTCCTTACACGAGGCATAACAACAACGTTTCACCAGGCAACGCCGGTCAACTGCTGTTTGTGTATGAGAAATCGGTTTGAAATGTTCCTCATAACAGCAAATTGTAGGCGCCGCCACCGGCGCCAACCTTGTGTGAATGCTCTGAAAAGCTAATCATTTGCATATCACAGCATCTTCTTCCTGTCGGTTAAATTTCGCGTCCGTAGCACGTCATCTTCGTGATGTAGCAATTTCAATGGCCAGTAGTGTATCTGTTGCTATACCTATACCTACAATCGACTTTACGTTATGTGGCAGACTACTTCTGTACCATTGTCACTCTCCCCCCCCCCCCCCCCTTTTCCTGTCTCTGTCGCAAATGGTTCTTGGGGTGAGCGTATGTTAATAAGCCTCCGTGTGAACTCGAATCTCGCTGATTTTAACTTCATGGCATTTTCTCGAGATATAGTAGCAGGAAAAAGCAGTATATTGGTTTACTCTTCTAGAAAGTATAAAACACGCTCGGACTTCTCGCCGCGTCAGTTCAGGGTAGAACCTCGAGCTTTCGACGATTACTTCGATCGTCTACTTCAAGAGCAACTGATTGTCAAAATTGCTGCTGTGATGGCCTTATGCAGCCCATAGACGGCATCTGACTGGTCGGTAATTACATGATTCCGTCGCAGACGGTGTCAACGTCTGCACTGGTGGTGTCTCCGCTCTGGCCATAGTGTAAACTTTGCGACGATTACCTCTGCTTCTCTGCATCGAGAGCTCGCTTCCATGCACCACCAAAATTATGTTGGCTGTCCTGGTTGAAGACCTTCTCACACACTTTTTTTACAGCCTCTTCAGTTACAGCATTTCAGTATGTAGAAGGCTGGGACAAAAGTTTTGTTTGTGAAGCTATTGTCAGCAATTGCAGATTTTTCCAGTTCTCGATTTTTGATTTGTCGTCGATAATCTGCACAGTGGTCAGAAACGGTGCGGATGGACTGACCGATGTAATTGCTTCCGCACTCACAAGGGATGTTGTAAATCGAAGGGATCCTGAAGGCGAGACTGTCCTGAACAGGGCCAAGGATCTCCTTTGTCTTCTTAGGAGGTCGGAAAATAGTTCTTACACCGCCTCTTCCCAGGACTCTGCCTTCTTTGCAGGATGTAGCGCCGCAGGGAGGAAACAGTTCATTCAGTGGCTGATCATAGTTCAACATTTTCACGTATCCTTTTCTTGGACAACGTTGCCGTCATAGCATGTGACTCACAGCCGTTCTTTCGGAACACATACTTCAAATGATTAATTTAGGAATCCAATTGGATCTCGTCAGTAACAGTTTTTGCTCTGTGTATCAGTGTATTTCAAACTGCTCTCTTATGGACTGGATGGTGAAAATTCTCGGTGCTAAGATATAAAATGAGGGTGAAGATTTGTCTGATGTGATAGAAGAAGAAACAGGAGTCGATTTAGAAGAGATAGGGGATCCAGTATTAGAATCGGAATTTAAAAGAGCTTTGGAGGACTTACGGTCAAATAAGGCAGAAGGGATAGATAACATTCCATCAGAATTTCTAAAATCATTGGGGGAAGTGGCAACAAAACGGCTATTCACGTTGGTGTATAGAATATATGAGTCTGGCGACATACCATCTGACTTTCGGAAAAGCATCATCCACACAATTCCGAAGACGGCAAGAGCTGACAAGTGCGAGAATTATCGCACAATCAGCTTAACAGCTCATGCATCGAAGCTGCTTACAAGAATAATATACAGAAGAATGGAAAAGAAAATTGAGAATGCGCTAGGTGACGATCAGTTTGGCTTTAGGAAAAGTAAAGGGACGAGAGAGGCAATTCTGGCGTTACGGCTAATAATGGAAGCAAGGCTAAAGAAAAATCAAGACACTTTCATAGGATTTGTCGACCTGGAAAAAGCGTTCGACAATATAAAATGGTGCAAGCTGTTCGAGATTCTGCAAAAAATAGGGGTAAGCTATAGGGAGAGACGGGTCATATACAATATGTACAACAACCAAGAGGGAATAATAAGAGTGGACGATCAAGAACGAAGTGCTCGTATTAAGAAGGGTGTAAGACAAGGCTGTAGCCTTTCGACCCTACTCTTCAATCTATACATCGAGGAAGCAATTATGGAAATAAAAGAAAGGTTCAGGAGTGGAATTAAAATACAAGGTGAAAGGATATCAATGATACGATTCGCTGATGACGTTGCTGTCCTGAGTGAAAGTGAAGAAGAATTAAATGATCTGCTGAACGGAATGAACAGTCTAATGAGTACACAGTATGGTTTGAGAGTAAATCGGATAAAGACGAAGGTAATGAGAAGTAGTAGAAATGAGAACAGCGAGAAACTTAACATCAGGATTGATGGTCACGAAGTCAATGAAGTTAAAGGATTCTGCTACCTAGGCAGTAAAATAACCAATGACGGACGGAGCAAGGAGGACATCAAAAGCAGACTCGCTATGGCAAAAAAGGCATTTCTGGCCAAGAGAAGTCTACTAATATCAAATACCGGCCTTAAATTGAGGAGGAAATTTCTGAGGATGTACGTCTGGAGTACAGAATTGTATGGTAGTGAAACATGGACTGTGGGAAAACAGGAACAGAAGAGAATCGAAGCATTTGAGATGTGGTGCTATAGACGAATGTTGAAAATTAGGTGGACTGATAAGGTAAGGAATGAGGAGGTTCTATGCAGAATCGGAGAGCAAAGGAATATATGGAAAACACTGA
This sequence comes from Schistocerca serialis cubense, assembly GCF_023864345.2. NCBI lineage: Eukaryota > Metazoa > Arthropoda > Insecta > Orthoptera > Acrididae > Schistocerca > Schistocerca serialis. Next base: position 1,036,257,969 of record NC_064639.1, on the reverse strand, counting down.
TAAGGAGAAGGGACAGGATGATAGGACATCTGCTAAGACATGAGGGAATGACTTCCATGGTACTAGAGGGAGCTGTAGAGGGCAAAAACTGTAGAGGAAGACAGAGATTGGAATACGTCAAGCAAATAATTGAGGACGTAGGTTGCAAGTGCTACTCTGAAATGAAGAGGTTAGCACAGGAAAGGAATTCGTGGCGGGCCGCATCAAACCAGTCAGTAGACTGATGACCAAAAAATAAAAAAAAAGATATAAAAATTAATAATTGGCAACCAATGCTGTACAATCGCAATAAAGTCATGAGACGCTCAATTGACTCTTTTACTAGAACATGTTACGCGTTTCGGGATTACACCCATCTTCAAACATCTGTTACAAAAAAGTACAAAACATAAGTGAACAGCACACTCAACACGTGTCAGAGTTACAGAAAATGAGATTGGGTCACATGAGTTACATACCACAAACTTCAACTCCTTCCTAATCAATTAGGCGTACAGCCTTGACAATTCAAAGACAGTGTCCAATTTTTAAAAAAAATTGTACGCTGAGTATATTATTGTAAAATTACATGTGAACGCATGGATCACAGGACCATGCAGCGCCCCCTACAGAGGGCGCATCGCTGCTAGTTCACTTGTTTAACGTTAGTATACGCTCTGCTTCAAGACTGCTTGTGTCTCAGTTATAGTCATATGTTATTGGACACTTTCTTTGAGTTGTCCAGGCTGTACGCCTGGTTGGTTAGGAAGGATTTTAAGTTTGTGGTATGTAACTCATATGGCCCCATCTCATTTTCTGTAACGTTGAGACGTGTTGAGTGTGTTGTTCACTTATGTTTTGTACTTTTTGTAACAGATGTCTGAAGATGGGTGTAATCCCGAAACGCGTAACATGTTCTAATAAAAAAAAATGGCTCTAAGCAGTATGGGACTTAACTTCTGAGGTCGTCAGTCCTTAGGCTTAGAAGTACTTAAACCTAACTAACCTAAGGATATGACACACAGTTATGCCCGAGGCAGGATTCGAACCTGCAACCGTAGCAGTGGCGCGCTTCCGGACTGAAGCGCCTAGAACCGCTCGGCCACAGCGGCCGGCTTCTAATAAAAGAGTCAATTGAACATTTCATGACTTTATTGCGATCGTACAGCTTTGGTTGCCAATTATTAACATAAAAATGATCGCAGGCCTCAGACGGGTTTTTATGTGCTATATATCGCTAAGATATAAATCAAGATGCTCTGCCCCTCAGTGTACCGCAAGCCGATGCACACTGGTTTGTGTCTTAGCGCCCAGAGTTCACCATCCAGTCCAGAAGAGAGCCGTTTTAAATACACTGGTACACAGAGGGAAAATTGTTCTAGCGAGGACCACTTCTATTCCGAAATCTGTCGTCTGAAGTATTAAAGAGGCTGTAAAATAAGAATTCGTGAGAAGAACTTCGACCGTGACAGCGGACATAATCTTAGCGGCGCGTGAAACGAGCTCTCGATGCAGAGAAGAGCCAGAGGTATTCGTCGCAACGTTTACGCTACGACCAGAGTGTTGATCTCCACCAGCGCGAAGGTTGAAACAATCTGCGGCGGCATTACACAATTATCGGCTACTCGTAAGCTATCTGTGGGGTATATAAAGCCACTATAGCAGCAGTTTTGACAGTCAGTTGCTCCTGACGAAGACAGTGGAGGTAATCGACGAAAGCTCGAGGTTTTATCCTGAACTGAGGCGGCAAGATGTCCTAGAGTGCTTCATTCAACAATGCCGTCGCGAAAGACTTCGTTCTTAACTCTTCTAGCAACGTACGCTCTCGGAACTTCAACAATAAAGCACACCATGATGCCGAACGCATCTATTACGGTGTCTGAGCACCTGTGTCGCTTTCACTCTTGCTAAATAGACCTGTAGCGAAACGCGCTGTTCATCTTTGAATCCTCTCCAGTTACTCTATCAGTTCTATCTGGTGCTGATCTCAGTTTGAGGAGCAATATTCCAGTAATAGTCGAATGAAGGTTTTGTAAGCTACTTCGTTTGTGAGTGGACTACGTTTCCTGTGGATTCCTGTGCTGCAAATCACTCCGTACGCATTCTTCTGGATGTTTTATGGATGGAACTGCCTCCAGTGATTGTTCTGCAATCGCCTGATCATACAGGAATGGGTATTCCTGACTGCATTTGCTTGTGTTACTGGTCAACTACTAATTCCTGCACCACGCATCGGTACTCTGCGGGACTTCCTGCATTTCGTTACAATTTTCTACCGTTGTAGCTTATCACTAAACAACAGAATAGCTCACGATAAGCATCATACAACTTCCGAAGTATCCACTGGGTCATTTTTACACATATTATGAATAGCAATGGTTCTATAGGACTCCCTTGCGGTACGTCCGAAATTTCTTTTACTTCTGAAAACTTCTTTCAGTGGAGACTGAAATGTTACGTTTATTTTGCTAGAAATTCTTCAAGCTAATCACACACTGGTCTGGTACTCCGTACTATCTTATTTTGTTCATTAGGCAGCAGTGTGGAACTGTATCGAACATCTATCGCAAGTCATAAAATACATCAATCAGGGCGCCGAAATCTACTGCTTTCTGGCTCTCGTGGACAACCGAGCGAACTGGTGGGCTTCACACGATGATTCTTTTCGGAAGCCGTTTTGATTACAGCAAAGAAGATTTTCGGTCATAATACGTGAGCACGAAACATGTTCCCAAATTCTACAGTAGCCTGTTCGACGACCCTTCTTAGAGAAAGGAATGATCTGTCCTTCTGTCCTTTTTTTCCAATGACTAGGAGCGCTTAGCTCCTGCAGAGACCTACGGCACACTGCTGCTAGAAGAGGAGTAAGTTCTTCCATGTACTCTACGTAGAATCTCATTGGGCCTAGTGGCTTTCCTCTGTTGAGCGGTTTCAGTTGTTTTTCTACCCTATGGTCCCATATTTTTCTGTCATTTCTACGATCCTGCAACTGCCGTCTGCTTCACGTCTGCTGTGCAGCGAGGTACCTTAATTTAAGTATTAACTGTATTTTTCTTACTTGTCACTTCTTCTTCCGTGTCGTGTGTTTTTGCTTTTAGGAAGCTTTGATTGTCAAGTGCTAGTAATAGTGTTCCATAAATTTCGTGTTTGTTTTGAATACAGTCAGAGAGAGTCCCTTTAGTCAGCCATAGTGCCAGTATTGCTAGTGTTTGTTTTCAATACAGTCCAGAGACAGGTAGTGCTATTTTCATTGTTTTCTACAAGAAGTGGCTAGCAATTACAGTTTAGTCAACAATCAGCCGCCTTTAGTGAATTAGCAGTCTAGTTAAAAGTTGATTAACTCTCTACAGTAAATTGATTTCTTAGGATTGATAGGATGTGTGACTGCTGTCTACGGACGCAGGAGGAGCTGGCCACTGTTCGCGAACAGCTGAACGCGTTGATGGCCGCGGTCAGCCGTCTTCAGGCTGCTTGCTGCCTCGGAGTGTAGCGGCAGTGGGGAGTCTGGTGCGTCGCATGGTACACCCCAGGTGTTACATGCTTCACCCACTGTCCCTGTTGTCGAGACATCTTCGCAGGTACCGGGCGCGGTTGGGCCACCCTCTCCCCAAGGGGAGTGGCGGGTTCAGCGGCGTTCGCGGCGCACGAGGCGGAGAGTAAATGTTGAGGCTGGCCGTGTGGCATCGCCCGCTCTGCCTGTGAGTGGACATGTGGCTGCTCCTTCAGCAAGGTCCGAGCAGGCAAACGGGGGGAGGCGTTTATTAGTTATTGGGAGCTCCAACGTTAGGCGGGTGATGGAGCCCCTTAGGGAAATAGCGGAAAGGTCGGGGAAGAAGGCCAGTGTTCACTCTGTCTGCTTGCCGGGGGGTCTCATCCGAGATGTGGAGGAGGCCCTGCCGGCGGCGATAGAGAGCACTGGGTGCACCCGACTGCAAATTGTTGCTCATGTCGGCACCAATGACTCCTGCCATCTGGGTTCAGAGGTCATCCTCAGTTCGTACAGGCGGTTGGCGGAATTGGTGAAGGCGGAAAGCCTCGCTCGCGAGGTGGAATCACAGCTATTTGTAGTATCGTTCCCAGAACCGATCGCGGTCCTCTGGTTTGGAGCCGAGTGGAAGGCTTAAACCAGAGGCTCAGACGATTCTGCGGAGATCTGGGGTGCAAATTTCTCGACCTCCGCTATCGGGTGGAGAAATGTAGGGTCCCCCTGAATAGGTCAGGCGTGCACTACACGCCGGAAGCGGCTACAAGGGTAGCGGAGTACGTGTGGAGTGCACATGGGGGTCTTTTAGGTTAGAGAATTCCCTCCAAGAGGCCCGACAAGATGCCTCCTGAGACGCGGCAAGGTAGGAGTAGGCAAAATGCAACAGGGAATAATAATATTAATGTACTAATAGTAAACTGCAGGAGCGTCTATAGAAAGGTCCCAGAACTGCTCTCATTAATAAACGGTCACAACGCCCATATAGTACTTGGGACAGAAAGTTGGCTGAAACCAGACGTAAACAGTAATGAAATCCTAAACTCAGATTGGAATGTATACCGCAGAGACAGGCTGGACAGTGAAGGGGGAGGCGTGTTTATAGCGATAAGAAGTGCAATAGTATCGAAGGAAATTGACGGAGATCCGAAATGTGAAATAATTTGGGTGAAGGTCACGGTTAAAGCAGGCTAAGACATGGTAATTGGATGTCTCTATAGGCCCCCTGGCTCAGCAGCTGTTGTGGTTGAGCACCTGAAGGATAATTTGGAAAATATTTCGAGTAGATTTCCCCACCATGTTATAGTTCTGGGTGGAGTTTTTAATTTGCCGGATATAGACTGGGAGACTCAAACGTTCATAACGGGTGGCAGGGACAAAGAATCCAGTGAAATTTTTTTAAGTGCTTTATCTGAAAACTACCTTGAGCAGTTAAACAGAGAACCGACTCGTGCCGATAACATACTAGACCTCCTGGTGAGAAACAGACCCGAACTATTTGAAACAGTTAACGCAGAACAGGGAATCAGCGATCATAAAGCGGTTACTGCATCGATGATTTCAGCCGTAAATAGAGATATTAAGAAAGGTAGGAAGATTTTTCTGTTTAGTTAAAGTGACAAAAAACAGATTACAGAGTACCTGATGGCTCAACACAAAAGTTTTGTCTCAAGTACAGATAGTGTTGAGGATCGGTAGACCAAGTTCAAAACCATCGTACAATTTGCGTTAGATGAGTATGTGCCAAGCAAGATCGCAAGAGATGGAAAGGAGTCACCTAGGTACAACAAACGAGTTAGAAAACTGCTGCGGAAGCAAAGGGAACTTCACAGCAAACATAAACATAGCCAAAGCCTTGCAGACAAACAAAATTTACGCGAAGCGAAATGTAGTGTGAGGAGGGCTATGCGAGAGGCGTTCAATGAATTCGAAAGTAAAGTTCTATGTACTGACTTGGCAGAAAATCCTAAGAAATTGTGGTCTTATGTCAAAGCGGTAGGTGGATCAAAACAAAATGTCCAGACACTCTGTGACCAAAATGGTACCGAAACAGAGGATGACAGACTAGAGGTCGAAATACTAAATGTCTTTTTCCAAAGCTGTTTCACAGAGGAAGACTGCACTGTAGTTCCTTCTCTAGATTGTCGTACAGATGACAAAATGGTAGATATCGAGATAGACGACAGAGGGATAGAGAAACAATTAAAGTCGCTCAAAAGAGGAAAGGCCGCTGGACCTGATGGGATACCAGTTCGATTTTACACAGAGTACGCGAAGGAACTTGCCCCCCTTCTTGCAGCGGTGTACCGTAGGTCTCTAGAAGAGCGTAGCGTTCCAAAGGATTGGAAAGGGGCACAGGTCATCACCGTTTTCAAGAAGGGACGTCGAAGAGATGTGCAGAACTATATCCCTAACGTCGATCAGTTGTAGAATTTTGGAACACGTATTATGTTCAAGTATAATGACTTTCCTGGAGACTAAAAATCTACTCTGTGGGAAAACAGCATGGGTTTCGAAAAAGAGGGTCGTGTGAAACCCAGCTCGCGCTATTCGTCCACGAGACTCAGAGGGCCATAGACACGGGTTCACAGGTAGATGCCGTGTTTCTTGACTTCCGCAAGGCGTTCGATACAGTTCCCCACGGTCGTTTAATGAACAAAGTAAGAGCATATGGACTATCAGACCAATTGTGTGATTGGATTGAAGAGTTCCTAGATAACAGAACGCAGCACGTCACTCTCAATGGAGAGAAGTCTTCCGAAGTAAGAGTGATTTCAGGTGTGCCGCAGGGGAGTGTCATAGGACCGTTGCTATTCACAATATACATAAATGTCCTTGTGGAGGACATCGGAAGTTCACTGAGGCTTTTTGCAGATGATGCTGTGGTGTATCGAGAGGTTGTAACAATGGAAAATTGTACTGAAATGCAGGAGGATCTGCAGCGAATTGACGCATGGTGCAGGGAATGGCAATTAAATCTCAATGTAGAGAAGTGTAATGTGCTGCGAATACATAGAAAGAAAGATCGCTTATCATTTAGCTACAAAATAGCAGGTCAGCAACTGGAAGCAGTTAATTCCATAAATTATCTGGGAGTACGCATTATGAGTGCTTTAAAATGGAATGATCATATAAAGTTAATCGTCGGTAAAGCAGATGCCAGACTGAGATTCATTGGAAGAATCCTAAGGAAATGCAATCCGAAAACAAAGGAAGCAGGTTACAGTACGCTTGTTCGCCCACTGCTTGAATACTGCTCAGCAGTGTGAGATCCGTACCAGATAGGGTTGATAGAAAAGATAGAGAAGATCCAACGGAGAGCAGCGCGCTTCGTTACAAGATCATTTTGTCATCGCGAAAGCGTTACGGAGATGATAGATAAACTCCAGTGGACGTCTCTGCAGGAGAGACGCTCAGTAGCTCGGTACGGGCTTTTGTTAAAGTTTCGCGAACATACTTTCACCGAAGAGTCCAGCAGTATATTGCTTCGTCCTACGTATATCTCGCGAAAAGACCATGAGGATAAAATCAGAGAGATTAGAGCCCACACAGAAGCATATCGACAATCCTTCTTTCCACGAACAATACGAGTCTGGAAGAGAAGGGAGAATCGATAGAGGTACTCAGGGTACCCTCCGCCACACACCGTCAGGTGGCTTGCGGAGTATGGATGTAGATATAGATGTAGATTTAAAGTAAGAATCTCAGTACGATTTTCCTTAGTGAAATAGTTTTGGGAAAAGGTGTTTTGTATTTCGGTCTTCTCTCTGTCATCCTCCGTTTCGATGCCATTATGGTGACAGATTGTCTGGACGGATGACTCCGATCCGTTTACTGATTTAAAATAAGACCAAAGCTTCTTACGATTTTCTATCAGGTCGGTAGATAGTGGAGGGAGGCTTTATTCGTGCCGAAATGAGGCGCGATTGTAGAAGGGTGCATGCAGACGCACATTTGCCGTGCGCAGAGCCTCCTCCACATCTTAGATGTGGCCCCTCCGACAAGCAGAGTCGACAATGGTTTTCATTCTTGACCTTCCCGCTTTTTCTTTATGGGGCTGTATCAGCTGCCTAACGTTGGAGTTCCCAATAACAAGCAGACCCACTCTCTGCAATTGTCCGGGTCTTTCAGGAAGGTCGGTTCCAGTCCACACAGGCGAGGTGTCCCGAGCTGGTTCAGATGTACTTTCAGAAACGGGCGAAACCTCAAACAGTTTTCGAGGCTAAAGGGGCCGGCCTTGAGGCCGGTAGCCACTTTTACCTGCTGCACAGTCATTAGCGACCCTGCAGCTGTACGCCATTCACCGTTAGGTAAGTATCGGCTGGCCAACGATGAGTGAATTGGAATGCGTTGTGATTTCAGGGATAGCAGGCGATCCTATACTCTCTGGAGGATCCAAAGCATTCGTCTCAGGTGTCCCATCGGCACCGCAGTAGAGGGCAGCAGCCTGAAGCCTGTTGACTGTGGCCAAGACAGCTTCTAGCTGTCTACAGACAGTGGCCAATTCCCGCTGCATCGGTACACAACTGGTACAATCCCTGTCCATCTTTAATCAATGGTCATCTACATCATAAGAAATGTAGCACTAACCCAGGCGGTTGCTGGATACAATCTGGAAGGCGAGGTTGCTGCACCTGGAAAATAGTGTACCCAGGATGCACGACTGTTCAGTTACAGAATTTTATGGTGAGTAAAATGCTGTATGTTTGTGGAACTACTTTATTTAACATGTGGACAGTTAAGACGTACTTCGCTGGTGGTGCACCATCTTGTATCTTGAAACAGAGAAGGTCTTTTACCGTGGAAAATGTGATACTTGGAAATGAACTGTGTTTCTTTACTGTCTTAACAACTTTACCTGCCTTGAAAATGGAAATTTGTGTTAATTTCCAGTAGCTTCTATTTCAAAACGTATTTAAATTGTAACCGGTTTTTGACAATACTGCTTAGTATGATTTCACTTACTGACTATTGGTTGTACTAGAGTAATAATGTAACAGACAGACTGTTAAATGCACTATTGACATTATTTTCTCGATTCCAAAGCTTTTAAATTTCGAAGGAATATTTGTTCCTAGGTATATGACCATAGTAGTGGAGCAACCTGATTAACAATCCACGTTGCGTTGTTGCCAAATCTATTCAAGATGACGGATCCAAGATGGCGGCGATAGATATCGCAACGTCGCAATGACATCATGGTGGGAAATTCAAATTTTGGTGGCAAGATAGGTCAATTGCGCTACCACCACTAACCTAAACCGTTTCCCTCCCCTCTGCCTCCCCTCCCCTCCTGCATAAAATGGCGGGAAGTTCAAATTCCAGCAGGACAATGCAACACACCCTGGCTACCTCCACTAACCTAAGAAAATGGCGGGGAAAAAGGTCAATTCGTCTACCTTCACTAACCAAAGTCATCCAGCTGGCACCTCTTCCTAGGAATTGGCTGGGAAAGGACTTGGCCTGTGCTGGATAGGATAGACATAAGTCTTTATTTTGCATACAGTGTTTATTTAAACAATTTGTGGCAGTACCGCTATCAAGTGTCTTCATCATGAGGTCTGGAGTCCACCGTACCTCCACCGGAGGATGCTGTTGTCCCTTCTGTGATGTAATCCAAGATGGCAGTCTGGTGGTGGGGGAGGATGGTGGGAAAACGACTCAGCCTGTGGTGGGCTGCTGGATAGGATGGATGTAAGTCTCTATTTTGCAGGCAATCTTTATTTAAATAATTTGAGGCAGTAGCTCCATCCACTGTGTCCACCGTGAGGTACAGAGTCCAACCGATCTAGTACACAGTACTGCCACCAGAGGGCTCTGTTGTCTCTTTCATGATGCAATCTATGATGGCAGTTTGGGGGGTAACTACGGGAAAAGGACTCAGTCTGTGCTGTGCTGCTGGAGGGAGGAAGGAGAGTACTTCATTTATTTTGGAGCAATTTATTTATGGATGGATTTGACAACTTGTGAATCACCAAAGTAACGCAGTACACTGATGTACAGACATGCAAACAACTAGTAATTTACCGAAATAATGCATTGCACAGCCTACAGAGTTACCAAATACTCGTAGATCATCAAAATAATAGATGTATAATGCTCTGCAGACATGTTTGCTACTTATAAACTGTCGAAATAATACATTATGCAGCCTACAGACCCGCAAACTACTCGTAAATCACCAAAATAAAGCAGTACATTGATGTGCAGAGAGACAAACAACTCATAAATTGTTAAAATGATACATCTAAAAGACTCTGCAAACACGACTGCTACTCGTCAACTGTCGAAATCATGTGCTGCACACCTGTTTACAAAATAATGCAACATACAACAAAACAACTCATAAATTGTCTAATGATAATGCATGTGTAACACTCACAGCACTTAAACAGGCGAAAATAATACAGTGTGTAAACACTCAGTGCACGTAAAAAACAGTTTCAAACTATCATCATCGGCAACTATGAGAGGCTCCAACATTCATACTAGCTTTGCAGGTCCAGTCAGATGCATGCCAGAGCTGGAGTGGCAGCCTTTTGCTCTCCCACCACTACAGAAATTCGTTCCAGCCAAGCTTGGCTGACACATCACCACAAAATGCACGTGTGGTGACTCACCATCTGATGTCAAATGGCTAAGTAAAATGAGAGCCAAGTTGACCTCTCTGAAATTGTATAGTATCCCGAGAAATAGTTAATGGTCCCTCTTGTAGGAGCTTTCATGGTGTCTCAGCTTGTCTGCATGGAAATTCTTGCCCTAACTAAACCTGTTTACAAAAAATAGCTCAGAATAACGCCAGATGCATTCTTTCCCACAGTCCTAAAGTAGCACCCCATCCATCATGTGTTACCCTTCCTGCTTTTAACATGCACATGCATTCTCACAGCTGCGTTTATAATGTCCTGGCATAAAGGATGTCTTGTGAACGAATGGAGTATTACGATTGGTTCTTATTGAATTTACCTGTCGAATTACTGATTCTGCCGATGTGGAAGCACCAACCGCCTTTTTTTCTTTCTGCAGACAGGACTTTAAGTGGTAAAAAAAACTATTTTGTACAGATCACCATATTGCACCGACAATGAAACCATGCAAAATCGCCTATAGATTGGCAGATATGGAAAGAATCTTACTCAATTACACCACTGTGACACTGAGGGCTGGAGCCTGAACATTAGATCGTGAAACCGCTCTCCAAATTGGCAGTATATCACCACGTACTGTGTTGATGTAGTAAACATACAATTTGTATCCTGCACCATACAAAAATCGCCCCTTTCACATCGTATGTGAAGCTATCGGCTGTCAGACACTCGTACATATACTGCAAAGACAGATAGCATAAGCACATGCACCTTAGATATACTCCTCACTGCACTAGATATTTCCCTGCAATGTCGGGTGGTCATCCACTCCCAACGCATGACCAGAGTACCTTCAGTGAACTGAAGCCTCTCTCAGAACTGTTGTGCAAAGACTGGCTCATTTCCCCTCAGCACAAACATGTTACTGTTTCTGGTCTGCACCTGCTTTCTTCCTGTTTTCTACACACATCTCCAGTCACTGAGATTACAAGAACACATGTAACCTCGCATGGTTTGCCAGAATATCATACCATTTTTGGGGTAGTTCTCAATATCAAGTACATAGCAATATTGCTTGCATAGCAGTATTGCTCGTGCAACATAATACCAAATATATAAACTGAAAATTATTTCTCTAGAAACCTGAAACTTTAGCGAGGTGGAGCATGCTGTAAACCACTGAGTAACTAGAAACTTGTCCCATCTGCAAAGACCTTTTCACCAAAGCTCGAAAAAAAAAATAGCGGTAATTGATATTTCCACTCATGAATACCAAAGTTGGTGATATAACAGATTTCAAATCATCCCTGTACTTTACAAAGTCAACTAAGGTGTTTCTCATGTCTAGAGAAACTGCAAATCTGGCTTCCACCTGTCTTTCACCTGCTAGATGCACACATGACAATAGATGTTCTCTCAACGAAATAAAGGCGCGAAATGCAAAGAAGCAATCAACTGGACAATTTAAATTGGGGGGAATAATGCTCCAGCACAAACACACACCCATATTGAATCTTCTCAAATTTCCACACGATCACGAAAGCTGCCCAACAATATTAAGTATTAGTTCGCTATTCGGCCGTTTAGAGAACGACACAGTTAATTCAGCTGCATTCTTACACTCCAACAGGTTTTTCCATTCAGATGGCTCCTGCTGTTAATGGAATACATGAATCATTCCCGCCACAGGCCATCTGCGCTGTATGCCAAGCATGCATGGACAGAATCCTAGGAAAAATGGTCACGTATATATTTGATTGCTATAGTTACAATTAAATGTTATGACTGCTGTCTCAGTTGAACGACATTCGACAATGAGCGAAGTATCGGAAATACACGCTGCCTATGGCTGTGGCTCTGGAAATAGAAATGTCTGTACCATTCTTATGACTTGACATACTTTTCCCTTTGCTATCGCAGTACTCCACGTCAGATCCATTCCTTCCTTACGACAAGACATAGCCATTTCCTTTGCACATGTCAGAACACAAACATATATTTTATAAGCCTGATGCTCAAGGTGGACCTATTACACACTCCCTACTACTAAATATAACTGATTGCTGGCAATGCAAAATAATATTGACTGGAAATTAACGATAGGTGAACATGTCTCATAAGTTTTTATTGCAAGTGCTACCACCATGTCTTAGAAAGAGAGGTGTAATCATCTTAGGAACTGCTATCTGTTAAAAAAACACAACCATATTACCATCACAAGCAGTCTTGGTTCTAGGTTCTACAGGTGCACACAAGTATCCATGTTAAAAGCTATACCAGCTTTATAAATCCGATACGTACAAATGACGTGGTTTTTTGAGACAAATACCATGACACTGAAAATAGATGGCGATCGCCAGAGTGTATATTATCAGACTAGCTGTATGGTGCGCCCTCGTAATAAAATTATCGAATTTTGAAAGTGATTCGGCTAAGGAGTGTGGTATGAAACCAGTATTTGCAACTCCCTCACGCCACTGTCACTGTATATTTCTCCAGTATTTGTAACACATTCTGTCTCGATGCCATGTCAGAGGTTCTGCGATATATCCGCTGAGTTATAGGCGATGATTGATTGAGAAGGATCACAAACAGTAGTAGATGGTGTGCTGATTGAGGTCGTAAGAAATGTAGACTAGGTTTTCATATCTCTGGTGCTACGCTTTTGGTAGAAATGATGTCTATGATTTGGAATCAATTCTTTCCATTCAACCACATACATGCATTGGATCCTATGGAGAAGCCCTGTAATGATTACAGCCGATAGTGAATCGTATTTCTGGCACTCTCATATCTTGAAATGAGTCATGTTTCTTGAACCTATCTGCTACAGTAAAATTCCAACATGGTTTTAGGTAGCCCCTACGCATCTTGCAACTACCCCTCAGACTCTGCACTATCGTCGATGCAGCTTTGTGCATGTAATGGATCCAGTGTAAGTCAGAACTGAGTAGAAGTCGGAGAAAGTGATATCTGCCACCTTCCACAACCTGTGTAGAAACAGGCTTAGCTATGTTACTCCGACAGAACAGTGTTTTGACCATTCAACGGAAATGAAGCCTGCTCCTGCAACATAAGGTAGTGTAAAAGACAGTACGGGAACTGGGAGAAGGACATGGATTTTTCTACTGCATTGTGGTGCTTCTCCAAACTACAAGCAGGCACTACAGACCCACGTGCATCAGGGCCAATTCATGTCTATTACCCCAACATTCTGTCATTACTAACTATAAAAGCTCCACTAACTATATCCAATAGAGAACTCGATAAGATTTTTACCACATCTCTCTCCTCCCATATATCAAAAACAAATACCACATGCATGCCAACATCAAGTACATGTGACGATCCTATTAAATATACAGGTATTGATCCACAGCACAGACCAGTTTAAAGTTTCACCACATGTACTATAGGAGGATGATCGTATCCTGCAGACTATACTGTACGTCGCAGGAGACACTCCCTGTGACTTTGTGTCGTTGTTTGAAACAAACATTGTTTTTTTTTCTGCTGTAACACACTTTGTACCCTGCCACACATTTTGTTTTTCTGCCACAACTTTGAGGTCTGTGTCAGGTTCTAAACTGACATTAACACGTTCTGATCCATTGCCTCTCGCAGAAAACTAGATGTCACCTGGTGTAAATCATGTTGTTACTGCAGCTACCACAACATGCACACACACTGGATGATTTTAAATAAAAGACAGTTACAACATAAGGAAACCGGAAGAGTTTGGTGGCGTTGTAGAGAGTTTCCAAACTGCTGTCCAAAGGTGATTGACAGCCTCTACTTTTAAACTCATCTATCACAGTGACATAGTAGCTAATGGCTCTGCATCTGTATCGAGTGATACCTCATACTGCACGCGATCACTGTTTCATTCTAGCCATCCCCAGAAGGTGTTGCCCCTGCATCAAAACTCTTTCTCCAACACAAACGAGCGATGTCATTCAATCATTATGTGGTAACCAATAGAATACCAGTGGAGGGATGGGGTGGAAAAGACACCGTCGATGTACACTAACAATAAGCATCACAGTTGACAGTGCAAACAGTTTTAACAATTTTACAGTAACTTCAACACTGACCAATGATGCGACAGCATGTTTTCCAATTTCAGCCGGTATAGCTTTTAACATGGATACTTGATGCACCTGTAGAACCAAGACCGCGTGTGATGGTAACATGTTTTTTTTTTTTTTTTTTAACATATAGCTGTTTCTAAGACGATTATGCCTCTCTTTCTAAGACACAGTGGTAGCACTCGCAAGAAAAGCTTATGAGACATGTCCACCCATCGCTGATTATCGATCAGTATTATTCCGTAGTGCCAAAAATCAGTTACTGAAGAAGTATTATATTTAGTAGTAGGTGGTGCGTAATAGTTTTGTCTTGAGCATCAGGCTTATAAAGTTTGTGTTTGTGTTCTGACTTGTGCTAAGAAAATGGCTATGTCTTGTTGTAAGGAAGGAATGGATTTGACGTGGAGTACTGCGATAGCAAAGGGAAAAGTATGTCAAGTCATAAGAATGGTACAGACATTTCTATTTCCAGAGCCACAGCCATAGACAGCGTGTATTTCCGATACTTCGCTCATTGTCGAATGTCGTTCAACTGAGACAGCAGTCATAACATTTAATTGTAGCTATAGCGATCAAATACACGAGTATACGTGACCAGTTTTCGTAGGATGATGATTCTGTCCATGCATGATTGGCATGCAGCGCCGATGGCCTGTGGCGAGAATGATTCATGCATCCCGTTAATGGAAAGTGCCGTCTGAATGGAAAGGTCTGTTGGAGTGTAGGAATGTAGCTGACCTAACTGTGTCGTCATCTACACGGCCGGATAGCGAACTAATACCTAGTATGTGCTGGGCAGCTTTTGTGATCGTGCGGAAATTTGAGAAGATTCAATATGGACATGTGTTTGTGCTGGAGCATTATTCCCACCGATGTAAATTTTACAGTTGACTGCTTCTTCGCATTTCGCACCTTTATTTGGTTGAGAAATCATCGACTGTGGTGTGTACATCCAGCAGGTGAAAGACATGTGGAGCCGGCCGAAGTGGCCGTGCGGTTAAAGGCGCTGCAGTCTGGAACCGCAAGACCGCTACGGTCGCAGGTTCGAATCCTGCCTCGGGCATGGATGTTTGTGATGTCCTTAGGTTAGTTAGGTTTAATTAGTTCTAAGTTCTAGGGGACTAATGACCTCAGCAGTTGAGTCCCATAGTGCTCAGAGCCATTTGAACCATTTTTTGAAAGACATGTGGAAGACACATTTGCAGTTACTCTAGACATGAAAAACACCTTATTTGACTTTGTAAATTATAGGGATGATTGTAAATTATAGGAATGATTTGGATATCACCGACATTAGTATTCGTGAGTGGAAATGTCAGTTACCTCCATTTTTTTTCGAGTTTTGATGTAAAGGTCTTTGCAGATGTGGTAAGTTTCTAGTTACTCAGTAGTTTACAGCACGCTCAACCTCGCTAAAGTTTCAGGTTCCCAGTCTATATCTTCAGAATTATGTTGCGCAAGCAATACCACTATGGAAGTGATATTGCTATGTGCTTGATCTCGAGAACTACCACGAAAATGGTATGATATGCTGGCAAACAATGCGAAATTACATAACTACTGCCCATTAAAATTGCTACACCACGAAGATGACGTGTTACAGACGCGAAATTTAACCGACAGGAAGAAGATGCCGTGATATGCTAATGATTAGCTTTTCGGAGCATTCTCACAAGGTTGGCGCCAGTGGTGACACCTACAATGTGCTGACATCAGGAAAGTTCCCAACCGATTTATGATAGACAAACAGCAGTTGACCGGCGTTGCCTGGTGAAAAGTTGTTGTGATGCCTCGTGTAAGGAGGAGAAATGCGTACCATCACGTTTCGGTCTTTGATAAAGGTCGGATTGTTGCCTATCGCAGTTGCGGTTTATCGTATCGCGACATTGCTGCTCGCGTTGGTCGAGATCCAATGACTGTTAGCAGAATATGGAATCGGTGGGTTCAGGAGGGTAATATGCAACGCTGTGCTGGATCCCAATGGCCTCGTATGACTAGCAGTTGAGATGAAAGGCATCTTATCCGCATGGCTGTAACGGATCGTGCAGCCACGTCTCGATCCATGAGTCAACAGATGGGGACGTTTGCAAGACAACAACCATCTGCACGAACAGTTCGACGACGTTTGCAGCAGCATGGACTATCAGCTCAGAGACCATGGCTGTGGTTACCCTTGACGCTGCATCACAGACAGCAGCGCCTGGGATGGTGTACTCAATGACGAACCTGGGTGCATGAATGGCAAAACGTCATTTTTTTGGATGAATCCAGGTTCTGTTTGCAGCATCATGATTTTTGCACCCATGTTTGGCGACATCACGGTGAATGCACATTGGAAGCATGTATTCGTCATCGCCATACTGGCAAGTCACCCGGTGTGATGGTATGGGGTGCCATTGGTTACACATCTCGGTCACCTCTCGTTCACCTTGACAGCACTTTGAACAGTGGACGTTACATTTCAGATGTGTTACCACCCGTGGCTCTACCCTTCATTCAATCCCTGCGAAACCCTACATTTCAGCAGGATAATGCACGACCGCATGTTGCAGGTCCTGTACAGGCCTCTTTGGATACAGAAAATGTTCGACTGCCGCCCTGGCCAGCTGGAGAATGTTCACCAGATCTCTCACGAATTGAAAACGTCTGGTCAGTGGTGGCCGAGCAACTGGCTCGTCACAATACGCCAGTCATTACTCTTGATGAACTGTGGTATCGTGTTGAAGCTGCATGGGCAGCTGTACCTGTACACACCATCCACGCTCAGTTTGCCTCAATGTCCAGGCGTATCAAGGCCGTTATTACGGCCAGAGGTGGTTGTTCTGGGTACTGATTTCTCAGGATCTATGCACCCAAATTGCGTGAAGATGTAATCACATGCCAGTTTTAGTATAATATATTTGCTCAATGAATACCCGTTTATCGTCTGCATTTCTTTTTGGTGTAGCAATTTTAATGATGAGTAGTGTATGTGCTTGTAAAAGGCGAATCGAGCCAGTCTTTGCACAACAGATCTGAGAATGACTTCAGTCCACTAAGGGCGCTCTGGTCATGAGTAAGAAATGGAAATATGTAGTGCAGCGAGGAGTATACCTATGGTGCATGTGCTTATGCTGTCTGTCTTTTCAGTATATGTATGTGTGCCTGGCGGCCTATAGCTATACAAATGATGTAAAAGGTGCGATTTTTGTACGGCGCAGGATAGGAATTGTATGTTTACTATGTTGACACAGTATGCAGTGATATATTGCTTGGTTGGTGATCGGTTTCAGTGGCACAGTGGTGTAATCGAGTAAGAGTCTTTCCATATCTGACGATCTGTAGGCGAGTTTGCAGGGTTCATTGTCAGTGCAGTATGGTGATCTGTACAAAGTATTTTTTTGCCTCTGGCAGTCTCATATGCAGAAAGAAAAAAAAAGGTGGATAGTACTTCCGCACCGGCGGCATCAGTAATTCGGCAGACAAATTCAATAAGAGCCAGTCATAATGCTGTATTCATACACAAGACATCCTTTGTGCCAGGACATAGGAGTCTCTACATAGTTGTGAGAATGTTTGTGTATGTTGATAGCAGGAAGGGTAACATGTGATGGATGGGGTGCTAGATTAGGGCTATGGGGAAACTGCATTTGGCGTTATTCTGCGCTATTTTATGTAAACAGTTTCTGTTAGGGCAAGAATTTCCATGCAGACAAGCTGAGACGTCATGAAAGCTCCTACAAGAGGGACCATTAACTATTTCTGGGGACAGTATACAATTTCAGAGAGGTCGACTTGGTTCTTATTTTACATAGCCATGTGACATCAGCGTGACGTGCGCATTTAGCGGTGATGTGTGAGCCACGCTGGGCAGGTAAGCATGCGTGTATGGCTAGACACAGCTTACATGTCCCATTAGGATGGCTAGGGAGAAAGCAGCATGTGTCATTCTGGGAAGCAATGGAATGTATTTCTGCAGCGTCTGTGATGGTGAGTTGCTCAGCAATACGTACTTCGCTGGACTGCACGTACAGAGAGGGATCACACCAGCAGCGAAGACGTGCGTGCAGCCCAGAGGGCTCTAATCTACATAGAGATGTGACATCAGTATAACACTCAAAAAACTCTAACTCTAGACGCGACTTTCACATGCCATTGGCAGCGGCGGGAGAGCAAAAGGATAACGCTCTGGCTCTTGCTTGCATCCGGCTGGACCTGCACAGCTTGTGCGCATGTTGGAGCCTCTGATAGTTGCCGTTGATTGTAGTTCGAAACCGTTTTCTATGTGCACTGAGTATTTACGCACTGGATTGTTTTCGGCTGTTTAAGCGCTGTGAGTGTTACACATGCATTATCTTTAGACAATTTACGAGTTGTTTTAGTGTCTGTTGCATTATTTTGTGAACAGGTGTGCAGTGCATGATTTCGACAGTTGACGATTAGCAAGCATGTTTGTGGAGTCTGTTAGATGCATTATTTTGTCTATTTGTGAGTTGTTTGCCTCTCTGCACATCAATGTACGGCTTTATTTTGGTGATTTACGAGTAGTGTGCTGGTCTGTAGGCTGCGCAGTGCATTATTTCGACCGTTAGCAAACGTATCTGCATTATTTCGGTGGTCTACGAACTTGGCAACGCTGTATTTCTGTAATTTACTACTTGTTTGCCTGTCTGTACATCAGTGTACTGCATTAATTCGGTGATTGACAAGTTGCTTGAAGCTCTGTGTGCTGTGAAATGTGACCCCAATCATGTCAAACATGTGTTTTGTATCAGTGTAGTAAATATACTATGTCAAATCCATGCTTAAAAAAATTGTTCCAAAATACGTAAAGTACACTCCTTCCTCTCTCTAGCAGCCCAGCACAGGCTGAGTCCTTTTTCCGCTATTTCCCCCTCTCCTAGACCGCCCTTCAGAAGGGACAACAGTGTCCTCTGGTGGCGCTACCGTGTACTAGGTCACTTGGACTTCAGACCTCATGGTGAAGAAACTTGATGATGGTACTGCCTCAAATTGCTTGAATAAACACTGCATACAAAATACTATCCAGCAGAGGCTGAGTCCTTTCCCAGCCAATTCCTAGGAAGAAGTGCTGGTTGGATGACTCAGGTTAGTGGAGGTAGACCAAGTGACCTTTTTTCTGACCACTTTCTTAGGTTAGTGGAAGTAGCCAGGGTGTGTTGCATTGTCCTGCTGGAATTTAACTTCCCACCATTTTCAGGAGTGGGGAGGTAAGGGGGAGGGGAGGGGGTTTGGTTAGTGCAGATAGCCCAATTGACCTATCTTCCCGACTAAATTTGAACTTCCTGCCATGACATCATTGCGATGTTGCCATTTCTATCGCCGCCATCTAGGTTCTGTCATCTGGAATACATTTGGCAAAAATGCAACGTAAGTTGATACCCCTTCTGCTCCACTACTGACCATGTTATACTGTTTCAGATGAAACAGGTCATTCATTGGAATCGCCTAACGAAAGAATTTCAGTTTCGTATATCTGTTTCAGTTGTGTTATAGTCTGAAGGTTGAATGTATAGATTATCCTATTGATCAGTCACCTGCTTCCTTTCCAACCAATCTATGTCTGATTATAGCCACTGATACAATTTTGAGACCGTGACAAGAATCAGAAAGTGTTACGTTTGCGGAAACTGAAGCAGATGAAAGACAAAAAATGGAGGGTAATGTATGGGCTCTGGAATGCAAAGAAACAAGTGAGTAATTACGGTTAAACTTTTACTTCGTTATCGGTTTTGTCTGTTTTTGATAGGTTGCTCGAACGTGTACATTGTCTGTTTGTTTTGGCTCGAGATGGACGTTTAATCATCGACAAAACCCATTACGTTACGACTGTGCTAGTGAACTCAACCGCATCCGGACGGCTATGGACGATGTGCAGACACTCTCTACAGGTGGGACAAATCACCATTGTTTGACTGTGGTGCGGAACGACAGACAGTTGCTCATCTTGTGTTGACATGTCCCAGAAGTCCCTACAAGGGTCCTTTCGAAGATTTCGTGACAGCGACGATTCATGTCATAAAATACATAAAAGTCCTCGATACCCATATATAGCTGTCATTTGTGTTATTTTATGCTGAAGAGCTGTGCTTAAATGTTGGCGTGCAATAGTTTTTAAATCTTTGTATATGTATTGCCATAGGATACATAAATAAGTAAATGTGATGGTGTACATTAGATTACTTCTCTGGGAGTCAGAAGAGCGTCAGTGTAAACCACAGACTTGACCCCTCCAGCCAAGCACGTTGAGTTCTCACAACTTGACCGTGGCAGCGCCTTTGATGGCGGCAACCCGTGAAGCCACTGGCAGGAACTCGCGGTCCTCGTCGCACATTATGTCTGCTGTCCAGACTAACAGCCACATTCGCGAAGCAACCTTTTTCAGATGGTAATTTTCCTCGTCAACACGCCCCGACAAAAGGCAAAGGAACCGCATTCTTCATTTATTAACCCTAGATTACTAAACGCTCGTAAAATTTGCGATTCCAGTTGATACCCTCCAGTCCCGAATCTTCAGTGCAGGATGTAAACGGGACATTTTATACTTATTTTGTTTGTGACATACCTTGGAGACCTTATAACTGTAATTAACGTGTGTAAATTTATGAACTTTGCCGTCCTTTAAATGAAATATGGAATAGTAAAATTAACGATAGTCTAGTGAAACTGGAAATTTGTGGTAAGGACTATGGGACCAAACGTCTGAGGTCACCACCGGTCCCTAGGCTTACACACTAATCAAGCTAGCTTAAACTAACTTACGCTAAGGACAACACACACACACACACACACACACACACACACACACACACACACACACACACACATACACACATGCCAGAGTAAGGACTCGAACCTCCGACAGAGGGAGCGGCGCGAACCGTGACAAGAAATCACTCATGCTTCCAAGTAAAACAACTAATAACAATGTAATATTTTGCCCTCTTTAGAGTTCTAGGATTGAAATTGAAATTATTGCATTATGTCCACTGTAAGGTACGAAAATTGGGATTTGGTTAGAAAAACTCGATGGAATGGGATTGGCACGTCCATCCGATTGCAAAGGAGAAAAATTACGTGTCGTACAAGGCTCACGTAGTCCCTTGTGAACTTGCTGCAACATCAGACATAACTGATTTTGGAGGCTATTTAACTCAGGAATATGCTTTTCTTTTCTGTTTTCCCTTTATTTTTTCCGTTTCTCTTCGGGGTCGGCATTGTTTCATCGGTTTTGGTAGTGACAGCGGCATTTGCGGGCGTATATACTACTTGACGGCGCCACTCCTCCGGCGAAGGAATCTGAGCACGCCGCGTCTATTGTAGATCTCACGTTCATGTCTAATAACGTTTTCTAAGTATTCGCATGGTGTTTATCTGAGGCGGGACGTGGGTACCAGCACGATATTTACCTAGATGGAGTGGGAAACTGCCTCGGGAAACTACTCTCGGCCATGCAGTATACTGGTGTTAAGGAGGAGCGAATAACGTGGATTATTTTGAGGTATGTGGGGCTAGCAGATAGTTTCACCAGCAGCAATTCACGCGTCTAAGTTCGCACCTCCACGGTCCCTCGCTACGATTACCACTGTAACAATCGAAATTGATTGATTTACTAACTCTCCTTTGAACAAAGTGATATTTATTTCTTCTTTCTTGAAGAAAGAGATGCACCGACCATCTCCGTGATAAAGAATGTAGTACAACACAATCATAAATAATGTCGTCATTTTATCCGAAGATTGCAGGCTACGGTGTATCCAGGTAACATTTTCAGGATGAACAATTTAGAAATGGAAGGACCTGCGGCCTTTCCAGATGATGTATTGTAAAACCTTTTCCGTAAATGTATCGGTATTGTTGCTTGACATACAAGCAATACGGCCATCTAGAATCACGTACGGGATGGGTCAGATGGTTGAAGAGTGAAACATTTGATATCTGGCGCGGGTATGTTTATATTGCATCTTTGCCCAGCACATCGGGACACTGTCATTATTAAATGACATATACTTTATGGCTAAACCAAAATAAGATTTATTACACTGGGCGGCTCACTATTTAATCCAGCAACAATGGTTCATAAAAGAGTTACAACAGATGTATAAACCTTTTCTGCAGTTTTCTGGAAATCGTTTCACACAGATATTTTTTATAGTTTTGCGGAAAAGTACTACCCAGAAAGAAAATTTATTGTTTTTCGTGGAGAATATGTTTTTTCAAGAAGAGTTTCTACTCTTTATTGAAGAAGGGTTACTACTCTTTGTTTTTCCACAAGAGCATCTATTCTTAATGTCTTCCGTTCATTTCCTTGCAAGAAGATGTTTATTAGCTTTCCAAGAAGAGTTTTATTTATTTCTGTTTCCAAGAAGAGTTTGTTTTATTCATTCTCTTGCAGAAACTGGCTAATTGAATAAGTGTCAGTCTATAGATCCAAAGGTGTTGGGGTTCACTCCTTGGTCGGTCCTAGGATTTTTCCTTCAGGTATCGCTTTCTCCGTCTTTACTAGTGATTTGTGTGATGGTTTGGGCAACACATTGAACTATAAGTTCCTGTATGACTGTCTGACTAAGTCACTTCAAAGGCTGAAGGTAGGCAAGGCGAGACAGCCTGCAATAGGGCCATGTCTGGTACGGCTCTCTGAGTTTTCAAAGCAATTCAATGGTTGAGGACAACTTTACTTAACAGTTAATGGAAACAAGACAGAATACGTCATACTTCGACGTTATGAGTATTACTTAGGAATAGATCAATTGAGAACTAGTAAATTACGCAGATACCTACGGTTGTGAGTGACTAAAGGAAACAGCAAAGTAGAAGTTGTGAGTTTAGCAGCTCCAGCTGTGATGGCAATAAATCAACTAAGCAGCGTCCTCTGGAGTAAATATCTGACTCAAAATGTTAAGGATAAATGTATAAAGCAGCAGCTGAAAGTATGAGGATATCGAGCAGATTTACAGGAAATTTAAGACAAGAATGAAAAGAAAATTAAAGCAGTGGAAATGGAATGGAGGCGCCTTGTTATGTGGTAACTAGAGGCATCAGGTAAGATGCCATGAAATAAGAGAGAAAGAATGGCGACTGAAAATGATGTTATGAAATAGATAGAAGAAAATTGCTCAAGTGATTTGGACATATTAGTGGAATGACTTTGGACAGATGACTAAAGAAAATAATCGATTAGGCAACCACCAGGAAAGAAAGAGTACGGTGTAGAAGAGGGTTGGCCATGGCGTGCAAAACTTCATGCGTGCACAATGTGCTACCTGCATGTGGACCAAGGCCCTGCTTGTCTCAGCACTACTCGGTACCTCTTGGCGTTGCTCGGTCTTCCTCAGTATAGCAATGCGATGCCACACTCTCTTACAGCATTTGATGCGCCTTATTTTGGTTGCCACTGCTTTATTCAATTCAGCAGAATCGTGATGTAAGTCCTGTTTATCCTTCGCTAGTTGTTCGTGGTACAAAGGAAGTTCACAGGTCCTTTAAAAATGAACGGGAATCATAGAGAAGAACGATGAGACCTCTCAGTATCTATTTTGTAGTCGCTTAATCGACGGGTACCGCACATTTGCTATGAAATGGTGTTACAATACCATGCAGAAAGCATTTAAAGTTTTATTTGACGATGAATGAGCTAAAGATTATAGCCATCGACAGACTGTACGTACGGGATTCATTGTTCTCTATTTCAGGAAGCACTTTGTGTCAAACATGCAGGCCAGGAACAAGTGATAGAATTGGCAGTGCGAATAGTAAATTTGTTGAACTCTCACACATTATTACATCGTCAGTTGCAGCAGTTTTTGATGGAACTGTACGAAGAGTAAGGAGATGTTATATATTACTGCAAATTACGTTGGTTAAGCCAAAGGTCATGCCTGGAATGAGTTTACGATTTAAGATCCGCTGTTGTTGAAATTCTCAATGAAAAAGAAAGGCAAGAATGAAAATTAGAAAATCCACAATCAATTGCAGGCTTTGCATTATAAATAGAGTTGACTGCAGATTGTCCTCAGTAAGACGTTGCAACGTGGGAAGCGCCTGATTTCTTATTTCATGGGGAAAGTGGTTCCCTTTAAAAAGAAAATCGTATTTCGGACGGGTCAGCTTTTGACACGTAACGCCGTCCATTTTTCTAAGCTCATTGGCGTAAAAGGAAACGCGAGTTTTGAACAATCCATTATTACATTAAAAGAATTCCAGGAACAGTTTTCTAAATGTTTGAAGACACGCTACCAATCTTCCATTTTCTTTCTCAGCTGCTTTCGACACCATTTGTCATTTCAGTTGAAAGTACTTCTAGGCATCTACAGATGGAACTGATCGATCTGCAGTGTAATTCACGTTTGAAAGACAAATCCTATTACATTAAAGTTGTGTTGGAGTTCTACATTGTGTTCCTCGGGAAGAGTTTCCACATCTCCGTAATGAAGTTGTAACCGTGATATCAATATTTCGGTCAATATATGTGCGTGGAAGGGGCTTTTCGATTATGACACTAAATAAGTCACGGTTATGTGGCAGCCTGAGTGACAAGAATCTGTAAAACTGTCTACCACTGTCCGTATGCTGACACTTTGAGTCCGATGTAAATTTTATTATGGCTTCAGCATGCGAAAAACAATTAAATAATAAAAATATGGCATTTCAGTCTTTGATTGCTACTTTTTTATTTTCAATGACCGGCTTCAGGCCAGTACTGTCAGTACTGACGGGTTACTCTGTAACTGCAATATATGATCTGAAGATGGGCAGCTAGCCTGAAACCGGTTATTGAAAATAAAAAATAGCGATCGAAGACTGAAATGCCATATTTTTATTTAAAGAACGATCGCAGCAATTCCAGTAAGACAATCATGTCTAGTTTTGATAAAATTAAATAATACTATAAATTTGGTTTGTTTGTGTTATGTGTTTTTGAGAAGTATGAAATGTGAAACAAAGCTGGATGCTGCACACGGCTGTTCCACAATTCGCCGCCGCCTTCTCCCTCAGACAGCGTGTCATGGTAAGGGAGAAGTGCGTACTTGGAGGAGAGAGATTTGCACGCGTGCACGAGTGCTGGGCACGAGCCGAGTTCTTGACCGTCCCTGTGCGATGTTACACCCCTGGCTGCGATGCATCAAGTTTATGACGAGTGACTTTCTCAATTAATGTGCCTGATCGTGCTCGGATTTCTTCCCATCAGATTGTAAGCAGCAGCTAAACCTTGACTCAAGACTAATTAATTTCAGTTTATAGTTAATTAGCAGATTTGTGCATCGGGAGAGACTAATTGGAAAATATGTTATTTTCTTTTATTCTGATAAAACTGCTGATTTTGCGGATGAAGTTCAAAGATTCTATTTACCTCTGCAGCTTGCTTCGATTTGAATGATCTCAGGCTCAGATCTCAGTCTTAGCTAACTCACAACTTGTAAAATAATTTCATTTTAACGTCGAAAAATTCACATAACCTAGTAAGTGAACTGCCTTAAAATCGTTGCCCCCACATTAAGTAATCTTTTTACACATCTTGACTGAATAGGCAGAGAAATAACTTTCACTTCGTAACACTTTTATTATCGCCGTGTAGTGCACAAATGTTGTTGTTGTTGTTGTGGTCTTCAGTCCTGAGACTGGTTTGATGCAGCTCTCCATGCTACTCTATCCTGTGCAATCTTCTTCATCTCCCAGTACCTACTGCAGCCTACATCCTTCTGAATCTGCTTAGTGTATTCATCTCGTGGTCTACCTCTACGTTTTACCCTCCACACTGCCCACCAATGCTAAATTTGTGACCCCTTGATGCCTCAAAACGTGTCCTACCAACTGATCCCTTCTTCTAGTCAAGTTGTGCCACAAACTTCTCTTCTCCCCAATCCTATTCAATACCTCCTCATTAGTTACGTGATCTACCCACCTTATCTTCAGCATTCTTCTGTAGCACCACATTTCGAAAGCTTCTATTCTCTTCTTGTCCAAACTAGTTATCGTCCATGTTTCACTTCCATACATGGCTACACTCCATACAAATACTTTCAGAAACGACTTCCTGACACTTAAATCTATACCCGATGTTAACAAATTTCTCTTCTTCAGAAACGATTTTCTTGCCATTGCCAGTCTACATTTTATATCCTCTCTACTTCGACCATCATCAGTTATTTTACTCCCTAAATAGCAAAACTCCTTTACTACTTTAAGTGTCTCATTTCCTAATCTAATTCCCTCAGCTTCACCCGATTTAATTTGACTACATTCCATCATCCTCGTTTTGCTTTTGTTGATGTTCATCTTATAGCCTCCTTTCAAGACACTATCCATTCCGTTCAACTGCTCTTCCAAGTCCTTTGCTGTCTCTGACAGAATTACAATGTCATCGGCGAACCTCAAAGTTTTTACTTCTTCTCCATGAATTTTAATACCTACTCCGAATTTTTCTTTTGTTTCCTTTACTGCTTGCTCAATATACAGATTGAATAACATCGGGGAGAGACTACAACCCTGTCTCACTCCTTTCCCAACCACTGCTTCCCTTTCATGCCCCTCGACTCTTATAACTGCCATCTGGTTTCTGTACAAATTGTAAATAGCCTTTTGCTCCCTGTATTTTACCCCTGCCACCTTCAGAATTTGAAAGAGAGTATTCCAATTAACATTGTCAAAAGCTTTCTCTAAGTCTACAAATGCTAGAAATGTAGGTTTGCCTTTTCTTAATCTTTCTTCTAAGATAAGTCGTAAGGTTAGTATTGCCTCACGTGTTCCAACATTTCTGCGGAATCCAAACTGATCTTCCCCGAGGTCTGCTTCTACCAGTTTTTCCATTCGTCTGTAAAGAATTCGCGTTAGTATTTTACAGCTGTGACTTATTAAACTGATAGTTCGGTAATTTTCACATCTGTCAACACCTGCTTTCTTTGGGATTGGAATTATTATATTCTTCTTGAAGTCTGAGGGTATTTCGCCTGTCTCGTACATCTTGCTCACCATATGGTAGAGTTTTGTCATGACTGGCTCTCCCAAGGCCATCAGTAGTTCTAATGGAATGTTGTCTACTCCAGGGGCCTTGTTTCGACTCAGGTCTTTCAGTGCTCTGTCAAACTCTTCACGCAGTATCTTATCTTCCATTTCGTCTTCGTCTACATCCTCTTCCATTTCCATAATATTGTCCTCAAGTACATCACCCTTGTATAAACCCTCTATATACTCCTTCCACCTTTCTGCCTTCCCTTCTTTGCTTAGAACTGGGTTGCCATCTGAGCTCTTGATATTCATACAAGTGGTTCTCTTCTCTCCAAAGGTCTCTTTAATTTTCCTGTAGGCAGTATCTATCTTACCCCTAGTGAGACAAGCCTCTACATCCTTACATTTGTCCTCTAGCCATCCCTGCTTAGCCATTTTGCACTTCCTGTCGATCTCATTTTTGAGGCGTTTGTATTCCTTTTTGCCCGCTTCATTCACTGCATTTTTATATTTTCTCCTTTCATCAATTAAATTCAATATTTCTTCTGTTACCCAAGGATTTCTATTAGCCCTCGCCTTTTTCCCTACGTGATCGTCTGCTGCCTTCACTACTTCATCCCTCAGAGCTACCCATTCTTCTTCTACTGTATTTCTTTCCCCCATTCCTGTCAATTGTTCCCTTATGCTCTCCCTGAAACTCTCTACAACCTCTGGTTCTTTCAGCTTATCCAAGTCCCATCTCCTTAAATTCCCACCTTTTTGCAGTTTCTTCAGTTTCAATCTGCAGTTCATAACCAATAGATTGTGGTCAGAATCCACATCTGCCCCTGGAAATGTCTTACAATTTAAAACCTGGTTCCTAAATCTCTGTCTTACCATTATATAATCTATCTGATACCTTTTAGTATCGCCAGGATTCTTCCAGGTATGTAATCTGATAGATATAGACCTTTGGACCTCAGAATACAGGCTGTTTCATAATATCATTACATGTATATTTGGATTAAATTTCGTCATTCACTTCTGCTCTAACTACAGTTACCGTATTAATTTCATAATAAGAATCACAGGGGAATAGCAGTTGCCGACAGTATCTCCTTCTTGGCGATGGCTGTCTCTACGGTTGCAGTAATCGTCAGCACTGCATGTCTGGCGGCAGCGACGAAGCTATATATGATGATAGTAACTGTTCTCGAAAGAACAGATACCACTGATGACCGTGCAGCTTCACTAGAATAAATGATAATTGATTGAAACCCTCAGCTGCCGACAGGTGTCGTTGATATACCTCAACGGGGACAGCAGAAAATGTGTACCCCGACCGGGACTCGAACCCGGGATCTCCTGCTTACATGGCAGACTCTCTATCCATCTGAGCCATCGAGGACATAGATGAATAGCGCGACAGCAGGGACTTATTCCTTGCACGCTTCCGCGTCGCGCTATTCATCTATTTCCTCGATGGCTCAGATGGATAGAGAGTCTGCCATGTAAGCAGGAGATCCAGGGTTCGAGTCCCGGTCGGTGTACACATTTTCTGCTGTCTCCATTGAGGTATATCAACGACACCTGTCGGCAGCTGAGGGTTTCAATTAATTATCATTTATTCTAGAGAAGCTGCACGGTCATCAATGGTATCTGTTCTTTCGAGAACAGTTACTATCTTCATATACAGTTAAAGGCTACTTAGCCATTGACCTTTGTCCGTGCGAATGCGCCCAGGTTGCCCGAACTCTTACGGGAATAGTCACCTTAGCTGGCGCGAGTAATGAATGGACGGGCAAATATTAGGAACATTACGAATGTAGATTGTGGACAGTTGGGAATGTGGGTCGCACGAGAAGCGTGCAAGGGGTAAGTCCCTGCAGTTGCGCTATTCATCTCTGTCCTCCGTGGCTGAGATATATAGAGCGTCTTCCATGTAAGCAGGAGATCCCGGGTTCGAGTCCCAGTCGGGGCACACATTTTCAGCTGTCCCCATTGAGGTATATCAACAACACCTGTCGGCAGCTGAGGGTTTCACTTAATTATCATTTAGCGACGAAGCTGCTGCCGTCAGCGTTTTGCTGAGTTCTCGTTCTCATCATGTAACATAATAAGTGAAACACTTGTGTACAACACTGTCGCAATAAAACAACAAGAATACGAACTTTAAATTCATCATCTTATCATGCATTAAGTATATTATGGTACCTTCTCATCTCTACACACTAGGGTGGTGAAAGTGAGAAGGATATTGTATTGTGAAGATACAGACACTGTATAAACACAGGCATTGTAACCATCAATGATGTATCCATGCTGATGTCTCCATGCCTCGTCGGCCTAAAATGACGACATAATGTTTATCTCTCTGTGTAGGAATCACGAAATGTGCGAGCATGAGGTTTGTGACTACGTGACGTATGGAAAGTGTGGGTCAGTCCTGGAGGTGTCTTCGGATAGCTGAAATGGTAAAGGCGACCGCTCGCGATAAATGGGAAATCTGTATTCGTGGCCCGGTCCGGAACAAATTTTCATGTGTCTTAAACAGCTGAAGTCAATACATACTCGCAAAATGCGAAACTATTTCGTAATGTTGATGAAGGTGATTAACAAAAACAAATAAGTCATTCAATCGTATTTCTCCGTAGTACTGTTTAATAATGGAGGGAGTTTTTAACGCAGTTTTGTTTCTTTTCCGTCGCTGACTTCTGTCCTGAAAGATTGGTGTACGCGGCACTAAAACACCCAAAAACAACTGTACATGCCATTGTCCCATTGACTGTCAAATTTCTTACGTCTCCACTTCGCGTCAGCTAGGCGATCCTCAACAATGCTTAGATGACGCCATGAAGAGACGACCGTTGCGTGGCAATAGAACAAGAAGTTCAAATGTTTCGACTTTCTGGGTAAGTGAAATGACTGGAAAGCTATCGCCTTTTTTTAATATTGAACGTCGAGGAATCTTACCAGGTGTCTCTACAGCGCCTGAAAACGTCTCTCACAGCAGGGGACGATACATTAAGAAGAAGAATATGAGTCAGAACACAGCTGAAATCCCGGAAACCAGCTGCCTAAAGGTAACATTACGCACCGTCCGTTATTAGTTATCTAGCACTAACATATTATAAGTACAGATCATTTTTATTAGACACGGGGTAGCCGTTCGGCTCCCTCCCCCCCCCCCCCCCCCCACCTCCACTCGGAGCTTGGAGTACTCTCTCGGGGCATGGATGTGTGTGCTGTCCTTAATCCTTAGAGTCCTTAGCGTAAGGTAGTTTAAGTTAGGTTAAAGTACTGGGTAAGCCTAGGGACTGGGGACCTCAGCAGTTTGGTCCCATAGGAACTTACCGCAAATCAGTTTTTTATAAACTAAAAACCAACGTTTCGACGGTATTACAGTGGTCTTCCTAAGAGCAAGACTGATTTTGGTGGATGAAAGGTGACTGCTTATTGCAGGCAATCGGTGTCGATGCGTCATCTTTTTGGAATTGTGTTGGCCGTAGAATATAATAGGTAGCCATATTGGAAGGGGAAGGGTAGGAAGGAAGGTATTGGTGGGCTAGCTGGCTTGTCAGTGATTGGCGACAGTCAGCAAATCAACCCTTAGCTTCCGGTGGGAACGTTTTCTTCCTGGTGCGCGCGGAAATCCATTGACAGTCCGTCTATGGCTGTTTTATCTAGGCCAGGGCTTCCCAACCTTTTCCGCTGGCAGACCCCTTCTTCACTCGAAAATCAATGGCGGACTCCTAGTCAGTCAAGAGCACAGTAACTTTAAATTTCATAGCGAAATCCATGGGAACTGAAAGCTTCTTAATGCAAGTGCCATGTTCCCAATGAACCCCCTCCCTCCCCCCCCCCCAAAGTATCAATAGTCTTTGGTTTAGAGATGAATGAAAACAACTTGAAATTAACGATCCAATCTGAATTCCCACTGTATCCAGACACTTACTAGTGGATTTACTTCCTTTGTTCAACACACTATAGCCTGATTAAAATTACTTGGTAATTGACATTTCACACGTTGGAGCTGCCTTCCTCCAAGAGCAATCAACATCACGTCCAAACTGTTCGCTGTTGACAAGCTGCCGCTTGTGGTCTGTTCACTTCCATTGTTGCGTAAGGAGCATGCATATTTCATAACAGTCGTGTGTGTGTGTGTGTGTGTATGTGTGTTTGTGTGTGTGGTTTTTCGTGAAATCCGAAGAAAAATGTTCAAATGTATTTAAACTCTATGGGACTTAACTGCTGAGGTCATTAGTCCCTAGTCTTACACTCTATTAACCTAAGTTTAACTTCCGCTGAGGACAACACACACACACACATTCACACACACACACACACACACACACACACACACACACACACACGCAAGAGGGAGGCCTCGAACCTCCGGCGGGAGCAGCCTCGCAATCCACGACGACATGGCGCCCTAGACTACGCGACCATTCCGCGCGGCTGTGAAGAAAAGAGGCAGACACATGATTCGGGGTACAAACACATCACGAAAGAAAATAGGCCAAGGAATTACCTTTAATGGACTATTGTGACATCTGTTGTCCAATGTATGGGAATACATTCACCTAGTTTACTTGCGTTTCCAAAACCGGATTTCACAAGCCGATGTCTCAGTTCCGCTTTTGGTTGGTCAGGTAAACACTTCAAAATCGATTCTGGAAATCTGATTTTATAAAGCCGTTTCCCAGTTCCACAATCGATTTTCGTGCCCATGTAAACAGCTCGGAAAGTCTAGTTATTTTTACGTCTTTGCGTATCTACTGAGCGGCAGCTGTCAGCACATAGCCGGCAGCTAGCAGGCGGTGTTGCAACTGTCAGTTGGTAGCTGGCAAGTGGCAGGTGGCGTGGCAACAGTTTAGCCACAGCTGACAACTTCAACTACTACTTGGACACTACATCGTGAAAGTCAGCCTCGACTGTAGGCAAATTAGGAAACCAAACAAACATACTCTCTTATTTCTATATAAGAAGACAAAGCATTTCACAGAACATAAGACTTTTTTTCTCAAAGGAAACAATTCTGGCAGAGGAGATTTACCTTTTACACGGTGGCACGTGAAAAGTCCTCATTTGTTTTCACTCGCAGCCAGTTGCCACGATATAATGTCAGAGTAATAGCAAATAATTGTACTTGAAGTATAGGCAGACCATATGTTTAACTGAGAGGACGGAATATACACTCCTGGAAATGGAAAAAAGAACACATTGGCACCGGTGTGTCAGACCCACCATACTTGCTCCGGACACTGCGAGAGGGCTGTACAAGCAATGATCACACGCACGGCACAGCGGACACACCAGGAACCGCGGTGTTGGCCGTCGAATGGCGCTAGCTGCGCAGCATTTGTGCACCGCCGCCGTCAGTGTCAGCCAGTTTGCCGTGGCATACGGAGCTCCATCGCAGTCTTTAACACTGGTAGCATGCCGCGACAGCGTGGACGTGAACCGTATGTGCAGTTGACGGACTTTGAGCGAGGGCGTATAGTGGGCATGCGGGAGGCCGGGTGGACGTACCGCCGAATTGCTCAACACGTGGGGCGTGAGGTCTCCACAGTACATCGATGTTGTCGCCAGTGGTCGGCGGAAGGTGCACGTGCCTGTCGACCTGGGACCGGACCGCAGCGACGCACGGATGCACGCCAAGACCGTAGGATCCTACGCAGTGCCGTAGGGGACCGCACCGCCACTTCCCAGCAAATTAGGGACACTGTTGCTCCTGGGGTATCGGCGAGGACCATTCGCAACCGTCTCCATGAAGCTGGGCTACGGTCCCGCACACCGTTAGGCCGTCTTCCGCTCACGCCCCAACATCGTGCAGCCCGCCTCCAGTGGTGTCGCGACAGGCGTGAATGGAGGGACGAATGGAGACGTGTCGTCTTCAGCGATGAGAGTCGCTTCTGCCTTGGTGCCAATGATGGTCGTATGCGTGTTTGGCGCCGTGCAGGTGAGCGCCACAATCAGGACTGCATACGACCGAGGCACACAGGGCCAACACCCGGCATCATGGTGTGGGGAGCGATCTCCTACACTGGCCGTACACCACTGGTGATCGTCGAGGGGACACTGAATAGTGCACGGTACATCCAAACCGTCATCGAACCCATCGTTCTACCATTCCTAGACCGGCAAGGGAACTTGCTGTTCCAACAGGACAATGCACGTCCGCATGTATCCCGTGCCACCCAACGTGCTCTAGAAGGTGTAAGTCAACTACCCTGGCCAGCAAGATCTCCGGATCTGTCCCCCATTGAGCATGTTTGGGACTGGATGAAGCGTCGTCTCACGCGGTCTGCACGTCCAGCACGAACGCTGGTCCAACTGAGGCGCCAGGTGGAAATGGCATGGCAAGCCGTTCCACAGGACTACATCCAGCATCTCTACGATCGTCTCCATGGGAGAATTGCAGCCTGCATTGCTGCGAAAGGTGGATATACACTGTACTAGTGCCGACATTGTGCATGCTCTGTTGCCTGTGTCTATGTGCCTGTGGTTCTGTCAGTGTGATCATGTGATGTATCTGACCCCAGGAATGTGTCAATAAAGTTTCCCCTTCCTGGGACAATGAATTCACGGTGTTCTTATTTCAATTTCCAGGAGTGTATTATAAAGAAAAGAACTTAGCTCCAGAGATCATTTTAATTTTCGTAACAAAAATATCAATGCCAACAGAATTCAATTAATAATTATTTTGTAAATGATAGAAGACAGAAACAAAATTCCTACAGAGTTATAGTTCAAGGACGTTTATTGAGCATCAATGAAGAAAAATGCTTTCTTCTTTACTTTAAACGAGTCTGTCAGAATAATAATGGAATCCTAATGTGATGGTTGAGGGTGCTTCTGCTGACACAATTTTGGAAAGTTCGGTTCAATTCTTGACAACTGGAGACGGATGTCTGGTTCCACATCTAGACAGCTTCAGTACTTAGTTTTGTGGGCAGCGTGGATCGAGAATCCAGATTCACACATGTATGTTGTGACAAACGGATGAAGTACACGTTTTGCCCTTTCAACAAGGGGGTAGTATTTCTTGTTATCCAAACGGATCCGAAAGTGTGAGTCACCATCAGTGTCAAAACTTTATTTCAAGGTAGAGTCTGTGGCAATTCCTATCAAAAACTCATATTCATTTGATTATAGGATGTTCGGCTTTTTGGATACAATGAATGGGTTGACCACCCATTCGTATTTCTACAGCTTCTCATCTTCAGCTGTTAGGAAATAATGCTCCAACAGTGACATAAAGCTTCGGAGATGTTCCAGGATTTGATGAAACAAATTCTTCCCAAGCGTCAATGTTTTGTTTCTCAAAAACTCTTTGAGAAGAGGAAAACACTCAACCTCCCCCTCCTCGACACTCTCTGCCCAAAAATTTATTTTCCTCTTGAATGCTCGAACTTTGTCGATAGCAGTGACCTTTGTTTCACTTTGCCCTTGGAGTGAAATATTCATTTCGTTCATTTTGAAGAAAATATCTGACAAATAGGCAAGTATACACTGCCAATTTTCGACATTAATAAGGTCTGCTAATTTGGTGTTATGCTCCAAAAGGAAAGCTAAGGCTTCCAGTCTTAATTCGTACATCCGAGAGAGTGCATTCCCACGTGAGAGCCACCTCACTTCTGTGTGGAGAAGCAGGGAACGATGAAGGCTTCTCATATCTTCACACAGTATTGTGAAAAGTCTTGACTTCAACGGCCTTGATTTTATGTAGTTAATGATTTGTATGGATACGTCTAAAATTTTCTTGAACGAAACAGGCATTTGTATGCTAGCTAAAGCGTATCTGTGGAGAGCACGATGACTACTGTTGCAATTCTTGGAGTTTTCTTTTATTTTCGTTATTGCTCTGACTGTAGGACCCGTCACAGCTTTTGCACCATCTGTGCACACATATATGCAATTAGACCACGAAAAATCATCTAATAGACGGAATATTTCAGCACCTGTTGTGTTGGCAGGTAGTGGTCTGCTCAATAAGAAGTCCTCCTCAAGACATCCAGAATATTCGTAACGGACAAAAGCCAATAAAATAGCTAATCCTGCAACATCAGTGGATTCATCTATCTGCAGAGCAAATGAATTGTGTTGGATGCGAGAAACAAGAGTGTCTTTCACATCATTTGGCATGTCAACAATGCGTCTCTTGACAGTATTGTTTGATAATGGCACTGAAGATACAAGCTTTACTGCCTTTTCGTCTAGCATGCAAGAAACAATATCATTAACACACTGCTTTATGAGATTTTCTGCAATGGTATGTGCTTTGCCTGTTTTTGCCACTCGATAATTAACCAAGGAAGAAGCTTTTAATGAATTTTCATTAATTGTTTTGCATGAGTTTTCATGCAATGCTGAGAAGCAGCTAGTTCAGCACTCTACCTTTTGAAAAAATCGATGTTTTCAGCCTGGAAATCCGGGTGAGTACCTGTTCGGAAGGAGTTGCGGACAAATTACACACTGAGCTTTACCCTCCTTAGTCTCCATAAAGCCCATTTCTAAATAGCTTTCGTTGTACTTACGCTTCTTGGTTATTCCACTTCCACAGGATATTGCAACCAATGGAGTACTCGCAGCGTTTTCATATAATAAATCCAGCTGTGGAGCTTCTTGTGATTGTTCTTCCTTTTGTCGTCCTCCTTCCTCATTCATTTCAACTGGAAATTTCCCTTGTTGTGATGGAGATGGAGAAACTGCACCATTCTTCAATGATCCTAACTTCAGCCACCGATCCGTGTTAGGAGTAATAAACTGATCAAAAATCGACTTATGAAATAGGTAGTGCACTGACAAAGCAAGTTTAACATTTAGTGATGCCTGGGACCGCATACGTGCCAGCGAGCGCTGTGATTGGTCGACAAAGCTCGCTCCGCGCTGCGTAAAAGGTTTCAGCGCATCTAGCGCCGTGAGCCGACGCACAAACGACCCCCGTATTGTTGCGAAACAGTTGATCAGAGAAGCCGCATTTACCGGCACTAAACTGTGTATGCGTTCTCACGTAGGAATCGCAAAGGCTGCTTGGGAATACGACCTGGAGTAAAAGTAAACATGTTTTTCACACGAAAAAAAAAAAATTGTGATGAATTTGATTTTCACATTATTATTCAGTAATTTTATTCATTATTTTACACGATTTGGTGAAAGGTGGACGCGGACCCCCTAGAAAGAACCGGCGGATCCCTAAGGGGTCCGAGGACCACACGTTGGGAAGCCCTGATCTAGGCTGTCGCGACCGTGCCCAGCGAGTCTTCTGCCCGGCGACAGCTCGTGACCCTTTGGAGTAGGATAGCCGGCAGCCAGGACACCGGAGTTTTTAGCTGTCCTCTTCACTGATGTTATCAGGCTGTTAATAATTTCAATCGCCTCTCGAATTTTTCGTTGTCGCTACCACGACTCTTTCGCCAGTACATGGGCTTCCTGGTACAAGATACGCTGTCCACAGTGACGGTGTGTTCCGCTAACGCCGATTTATTGTGCTGTGCTAGTAGCACGTAGCTACTCGTGTGCTAACTGCTCCCCGTCTCCCATGTCTGCCAGGTATCCTAATCCAACTGACAGCGAGCGGTCGCTGGGCAGAAGCCTCACCACCCACGGACGTGACAGCTTCAACAAACAGTTACAGGCGGACTGTAAGTGCATTTCCGCGCACACCAGGAAGAAAACCTCCCCAACAGAAGCCAAGTGCTGATTTGCTGACTGTCACTAAGCGATGACAAACCAGCTAGCCCACGAATAGCTTCTTTCCTACCCTCCCCGTTCCATCATGACTAGCCTATTACATTCTAGGGCCAATAAAGTTTCAAAAATATGACGTATTGCTTCGATCGTCTGCAATTAAAAAAGTAACCTTTCCTCTACAAAAACCAGTCTTGCCCTGAGGAAGGCCACTGCAATACGGTCGAAACACTGGTTTTTAGTTTATGATTAAAGCATTTTATACACTGACGCGGTGCAACACCCAGAAGAGCTTTAAGCATCATGATACCAACCTCGGAATGTTAGGTACTGTAGTTACATGGATTATAGTTATTTGTATATTGTATCTGTTGTCTCTAATTAATGAAGTGAATTATCCCATGACCACGTGGTAGTGTTGCAGTAGCACTATCGCAATTTTATACAGGAAGCCTAGATAGATACAGGAAAGTAGACTCTAGTAGAAGGAAAAACATTGGTGTAAACATGAGGTCGCAGACGAGCCGTGTGAGAGAGAAGTGCGAACGCGTGATTACGAGGCGCCACTGACTAGGTAACAGAAATGTATTTTAAATATAAGCTTTTCGATTAAGTGTCCGTCTCTAAGTGAAAAGTTACTGTTGGGGTCTATTACCAAACGTACAGATCTAAGTGGTCCCAGTAATGTTATGTACAAATTTCTCTTCACTAATGCCTACTGAGACATGGCAATTTGTTTATGTTTCCAAGAATTACTGTCGTAGTGACAGTGTCTGGCCAAAGCAAGTAATTGATTGTCTTTTTTTCTTCATTGGCTTCATTTGAGCCCCTTAACCTGGTTTTCGAAATATCTAGAAATATTCTACGAGGGGCGTAATGCAACACATTTTTATGGGGCAATTTCCATTGAAAAATATGCAGATTTTGTTGTGGGTCATCTTGAAATATTCCCGCTTCAGCCCCTATAGTTTCATGAAGTTCGATAGCTTGCCGCGCTATACGTACCCTTCAAAAATGGCGCCTGTAACGGAGGTTGCGCTCCAAGCAGAGAGCTGTCATTGAGTTTCTTTTGGTAGAAAACCAGAGCGTCGCAGATATTCATAAGCGCTTGCATAATGTCTACGGAGACCTAGCAGAGAACAAAAGTACGGTGAGTCGTTGGGCGAGGCAACTGCCAACATCGCAAGAAGGTCGCGCATACCTATTTGATGTCCCATGTGCCGTTAGGCAGCACCCAGCTGTGACTATTGCAGTGTTGGAACGTGGGGTCACTCTCAGGTGATTGATGGATCACAGTTAGTTAAACACCTCGATGCTCTACTGGACGTCTCTCTCGGCGATGCTAACACTGTCGTCCACCAACTGCGGTAATCAATACTGTGTGCCCGCTGGGTGGCTCGCCGCCTAACAGAAGCCCATAAAGACAAACGAAGGACAATCTGTGCGAATTTGCTTGCGCGTTACGTGGCTGATGGTGACAATTGTCTGTCGTGCATCGTCACAGGTGATGAAACATGGGTTTCCAGAATGAGATTTTCACTCTGCAGCGAAGTGTGCACTGATATGAAACTTCCTGACAGATTAAAACTGTGTGCCCGACCGAGACCCAAACTAGGGGCTGGCAGAAGTAAAGCTGTGGGTACCGGGCGTGAGTCGTGCTTCGGTAGCTCAGTTGGCAGGCAAATGGTCCCGAGTTCGAGTCTCGGTCGGGCACACAGCTTTAATCTGCCAGGAAGTTTCGGAACATGGGTTTATCACTTTGAACCGGAAACAAAACGGCAATCCATGGAGTTGCACCACACCACTTCTCTTCCGAAGAAAAAGTTCACAGCCTCACCGTCAACCGGTAAGGTCATGGTGGTGGTCTTTCCGGACTCTGAAGGGGTTATTCTGTTTGATGTTCTCCCTCATGGTGCAACGATAAATGCTGAAGCGTATTGTAATACTCTCAAGAAATTGAAGAAACAGCTTCGGCCTGCTGGGCGCCACGAAAACTCAAACGAACTCCTCCTTCTTCCTGATAACGCAAAGCCTCACACAAGTCTGCGCACCTGAGAGGAATTTACAAAACGTCATTGGACTGTTGTTCCTCAACCACCCTACACGTTCCGACTTTCATTTGTTTGCTCCAATGAAGGATGTAGTACGTCGGAAGCAGTACATGGATGATGCGGAGGTTTATGATGCCGAAAGACGTTGGCTCCAGCTAGCATCTGTGGCCGAGCGGTTCTAGGCACTTCAGTCGGGAACTGCGCTTCTGCTGCGGTCGCAGGTTCGCATCCTGCCTCGGGAATGGATGTGTGTGCTGTCCTTAGGTTGGTTAGGTTTAAGTAGTTCTAAGTTCTAGGGGACTGATGACCTCAGATGTTAAGTCCCATAGTGCTCAGTCATTTGAACCATTCGAACGTTGGCTACGACGTCGACCAGTAGAGTAGTTCCATGCGGGCATACAGGTTCTCCTAGTAAGGGGCGTAAGGCCGACGCATTGAACAGAGGCTATGATGAAAAATAGGTTTATCTTGTCAAAATACTGGAGAATAATATGGAGTAACGGAATCCTGAATAAAACCAACCCGCCTTCAGAAAAAAGTGTGTTGCATTATTTACTAAAGGCCCCTCGTATTTCTGTTCCAGGGAAATTACATTGTATTGTCGTAACATACACTCGCCTACAGTATGTGCGAGAATCTTTGTTGCAACGTGGAGGGTAAACATTGTTGATAATCAAAAACATGTTGTTACGATGATTAATCGTATATTCAACTCTGATTGGCAATTAAAAAACAAAAAAACCGATAATTTTTTTAAAATGAAAAATGGAAATAATCGTATGGCATTGTTGGCCGGGGCCGGCCGGAGTGGCCGGGCGGTTCTAGGCGCTTCAGCCTGGAACGCTCGGTCGTAGCGGTCGCCGGTTCGAATCCTGCCTCGGGCATGGATGTTTGTGATGTCCTTAGGTTGGTTAGGTTTAAGTAGTTCTAAGTTCTAGGCGACTGATGACCTCAGATGTTAAGTCCCATAGTGCCCAAAGCCATTTGAACCATTTGAGCCATTTGTCGGCCGGGAGGCCCCATTCGGGGGAGTTCGGCCGCCGTATTGCAAGTCCTTTTTTAGGTGACGCCACATCGGCGACTTGCGAGTCAATGACGATGAAAATGATGGATACGCAACACCCAGCCCCCTGCCGGGAATCAAACCCGGGCCGCCTGCGTGGTAGGCTGTAACGCTACCGCTACGCTACGGAGGATCCAAGCTTTTGTCCTATCCTGTTACCAATTTCCTTATCCCTTCATCAAGGAATGATGCCGCATGGTGTTTAGTCACTTGTTAACAACATGCTGGAGCGCATCGTCGCCCGGGAAGTGCAGAGTAGCCAGCTTGGTCTTCATCTCTGGGAAGTCGTTTGGCGCCAAGTCTGGGCTATAGGAAGGATGTTGAGAAATGTTCCAGCCTTCGTTCTATTCGCAATATTGGGTCATATATTGCCCTGGAGGATTCCTTCGGTAATCATCGCACGCCATTTGTCCCGACTGACGGTCGGAGTTTCGTAGGAGTCTCACAATAAATATGTAATATTACAATATTGTCACGCGTTATTGTCATGAAATCTGTTGACACAGTTTCTTTGCGATTGCAAATATCTGTACCACCATTTTACGGTTTGACATCTCTTTTTGAATTTTGTTGGGTTAATTCGAAGGACAAGTGTGCATTCACTGTTTGCACTGTAACTTAGTTTCACAGGTCAAGTACAGCACTCATGTCTTGTCCCCAATAACAAATTCCGTTCAGAAATTTCTCACCTTCTTCATGGTAGCGATGAAGGAATGTCAAGGCTGAACCTATTATTTCAGTATTATAAACATCGGTTTAACATTGTGGTACTGACCGTTCTCAGAACGTGTGGTAACCTAACCTCTGTGTGACTGTTATGGTGCCGGCGAACGAATCGTCTCCAAAAAAATGGCTCTGAGCACTATGGGACTTAACATCTATGGTCATCAGTCCCCTAGAACTTAGAACTACTTAAACTTAACTAACCTAAGGACAGCACACAACACCCAGTCATCACGAAGCAGAGAAAATCCTTGACCCCGCCGGGAATCGAACCCGGGAAAACGGGCGTGGAAGCGAGAACGCTACCGCACGACCACGAGCCGCGGACGAATTTTTTTTTTTTAAATCTCATTTTGTTCGCTTCTGTTCGTTGCATCTGCTCGGGGCGGACGTCGTAAGACATCCTTTTATGTTCGTGGTTGGTCGATTGACTCAGTTTTTTTTTATTACAGAGGGCAGCTAGCCCCCTAACCGAACACGCTGAGCTACCGTGCCGGCATCGGACGAATAGTCGCTAGTGTAAATGACTGGTGGCCAATACTAAATAGAAACATACAAATCTCTTCTCTGCATATACAGCAGGTTTGTCAGTGAAGTCGATAAGTAGCTGGCTGCATGGTCTGGGTCTGCAACGACTAAAATAATTAGAAGTCGTTGTTAAAAATAATATATTGTACTTAACTGTGCTACAGGAGTCTTCATAGTCACGAGGAATATAATCATAAACAGAGAGCTATAGAGGCATCACATAGGCCATACTTCAACTAAACGCCTTGTTAGAGGTTGCTTCCTATCAGCTAAAGGCTATACTACTTTCCTACTTGACGTACCGAGCAAGAGACGCCGGCCGTATGTTAGAGACTTGTTGCAAGCCGCAGAGCGGCGCTAGTCTCGACTCACGGGTCCAGCTATACTAGTACGGACCGCGGTCGATAACTGCCACCTCTTACTAGTGTGATACCGAACGTTGATAACACAATGTTATAGAGGGTTGTACTTGAAATCTGAGGCATATCTTCAGGAAGATCGAAACTTGTGAACCGACGTCTCGCAGGCACAATGTCGTCAACATGCTACTAAAGTTCATCAGCCACATGTCAACGCTTTCCTCGACCACTGTAATCATTCACTTATCTGTGTCATCAGCTTTGAATTTTCGGTCCCACTCCATCACTACACCATCACTCGTAACTACATCCGCATACACAGGACACAATCGACGACGAAATTAATACCCACTAATCATCGTCTGGCGGCCATCCGCCTACGGTCCTCGGCTGCTTGCGGCCGATGTGGTGACGTCGACACCAGAGAGCATCGCCTCTTATGCTCCCACGTCACAGAAGTGTGGGACCTTGCACGTGTGCTCATAGCGCTGATCGGTGGGACGACTCCAGAAAATGTGTCCATCGACTGGTTTCTTACCCCTGATATTCAAGCCCACCCCCGACCAAGACGTAACGCAATGGTGTGGCTCTTGGGCCACACCATTTTCACGATCTACGACCTTTCCCTCACCGACGCTGTCTCTTTCATGGACTACCTGTGGAGCCAGCATCGCGTGGCGGAATCTGATCGGAAATATACGACTACCTTTGCACGATATCTGAACGTTGCAGTGGTCCATGGATATCAAAAGGTGTTCCGGGTTGACTAAGGCACCTCGTCCAGGAATTGCCTGGGTTTACCCCTGGATCTTTGTCACTCGGACTTTGCAGCTCCCTGACTTGACTATACCTATGATTCGACATTGGAAAACCTATTGCAAAACATTATTGGAAAATTAGGAAACACGCCATCTATCTTAGAAGATTCTCGCTTCGTTAATTCTATGGGCGATGGGATTATCTCGCCAGTTTCTTTTTCATCTGTGTGTGCTGCCGTCCCTGTTTTTAATTTGCCTTCATTTCTGTCTTTCTTTTTTTTTCTCCTTTTTAGTTCTAAAATCACCATTTGCTTCACACCTGCAGAGAGAGGTGTCTTTCTGAGTAATGTGTCGTCGCCCCCTGAGGCATAGCAGAGTATGCCCCCTCTTTTATTTTCGTTTTATGGCAAAAAGTCTTGCAACTAACAGCACCCTGCGGTACGTGCTGCGTCGACACTCCAGGATAGCGGCAATTTTGGAGAGGAAAAGGTAGGGCTATAGGGGAGGAAGGAGGCCCATTTAAAAAAAAAAAAAAACTCGTCGGCATTGACCCTTTCTACTTACTCGAAGCGAATTACACAACGTACCTCGCAACTATCGGGAGATACAATAACACCGTGAATTAATAACGTTTGCTGCTTACACACCGACGATGAAACAGAGAGCTGGAGAGCTGACTTACGAAACATCACTTTCAAAATCTCGTTTTGCAACCACGCTAGCGCTATGATGCTACAAAAACTTGTTTATTGTGTAGCCAATCAGTGGTTAATTTACAGATAGCCCATGTATTTGTAAATTCATGATGATGCAACGTTGCCTTGCTTTTTTTTTCTTTTTTTTTATTCTGATTACTCGTTGCTATTTGTCGAACAAGGCGCTTGTTCGCTCGATTTTCGAGTATTGTTCATCTATCTGGGATCCCTATCAGGTAGGACTGTAGGACTGATAGAGGAGATAGAGAAGATCCAACGAAGAGCGGCGCGTTTCGTCACGGGCTGGCGAGAGAGCGTTACGGAAATGCTAAACAAACTTCATTGCGGAGTATGATGTAACTGTAGATGTAGATTCCAAGGAAATGTCATTAGATACTAACGGCTTCGGAACATTTTTCGCAGCCATTTAGAGAAATAGTGTGCTAGTTTCTCAACCACGGTATAAAAATAGAAAAAATGCACTTTCTGACCAAAAGTATCCGGACACTTACTAATTAACATTAATACGAGGCCTGTTCAGAAAGTAAGCTCCGATTGATTGCCAAATTGAAACCACAGTGAAC
This sequence comes from Schistocerca serialis cubense, assembly GCF_023864345.2. Classification (NCBI taxonomy): domain Eukaryota; kingdom Metazoa; phylum Arthropoda; class Insecta; order Orthoptera; family Acrididae; genus Schistocerca; species Schistocerca serialis. Next base: position 1,036,214,453 of record NC_064639.1, on the reverse strand, counting down.
ATCAGAAATGTTTTACTTGTAACAATTAGCTACACCTTTCAGCTACTTCTCTACGTAATCGCCGTTCTGACTTAGACTTTTGTCATAGCGTTGTACCAACTTTTCAATAGCCTCATCATAGAAGGCAGCCGCCAGTGCTTTCCGCCAATTCTCCACGCTGGCCTACACCTCGTTGTCTGTGTCAAAATGTTGTCTTCAAAGACAGCGGTTCATGTGACCAGAGATGAAACTCGGGGGGAGACAATTGCGGACTGTATTGTGGGTAATCTAACATTTCCATTTGAAAACGATGCAGGAGCATCTTCATTGCCCCTGCAGAATGCGGCTGAGGATTGTCGTGCAGACGAAACAGCACGACAGTTATGTAATGTTAGCTGCATAGCTTCAGGCGAAATTTCTCACCAGGCCCTCGTACTTGGCGGCAGACACTATTTTCTAGACATCTTTACGCACTCACTGCGAGCTCAGAAATGAGAAGAGCGACGTGATGCTAACTGGGGTTATACTAGAGACACTACCCAACACATCTGTGCAAAGCTTTATCAGATTTTCATAGTCGTTTCCATTTCGCGACCGATCGGAGCTTACTTTCTGAACGCCCCTCGTATATGTCCATCCTTTGCATTTACGATGGCTTGAAGATTGCTGGGGACCATTTCAGTGAGGTTGCTGAATGTCTAGAGGAAGAGCCGAAATCGCAGAAGGTACGAGGTATTCATATGGTCTGGACGTTATAACCCATCCGAAAGGTGTTGTATTGGGTTCAGGTTGGGTCTGAGCAGATCAGTCCTTTTCAGGAATGTTATTCTCCACAAATCACTGTCGCACTGATGCTCCTTCGTGACAGGGTGCATTGTCGCGCGAATACAAACAGTCATGGTGTCCGAACTATACCTACACTAAATGTAATATACAGTGCTGTAAAATGTGTTCTTATCTTTCCGCACTTAGCGTTTTCTTACGCACAATAAGGGGACTACACTGTAACCACGAAAAAAAACAACCATAACATAATACCTCCGTACTACACTACTGGCCATTAAAATTGCTACACCGAGAAGAAATGCAGATGATAAACGGATATTCGTTGGACAAATATATTATACTATAACTGACATGTAATTACATTTTCACGCAATTTGAGTGCATAGATCCTGAGAAATCAGTACCCAGAACAACCGCCTCTGTAATAACGGCCTTGATACGTCTGGGCATTGAGTCCAACAGAACTTGTGTGTACAGGTACAGCTGCCCACGCAGCTTCAACACGATACCACAGTTCATCAAGAGTAGTGACTGGCGTATTGTGACGAGCCAGTTGTTCGGCCACCATTGACCAGACGTTTTCAGTTGGTGAGAGATCTGGAGAATGTGCTGGCCAGGGCAGCAGTCGAACATTTTCTGTATCCAGAAAGGCCCGTACAGGACCTGCAACATGCGGTCGTGCATTATCCTGCTGAAATGTAGGGTTTCGCAGGGATCGAATGAAGAGTAGAGCCACGGGTTGTAACATGGCTGAAATGTAACGTCCACTGTTCAAAGCGCCGCCAATGCGACAATGCGAACAAGAGGTGACCGAGACGTGTAACAAATGGAACCCCATACCATCACGCCGGGTGATACGCCGGTATGGCGATGACGAATACACGTTTCCAATGTGCGATCACCGCGATGTCGCCAAACACGGATGCACCATCATGATTGGTGTGAACAGAGCCTGGATTCATCCGATAAAATGACGTTTTGCCATTCGTGCACCCAGGTTCGTCGTTGAGTACACCATCGCAGGCACTCCCGTCTGTGATGCAGCTTCAAGGGCACCCGCAGCCACGGTCTCCGAGCTGATAGTCCATGCTGCTGCAAACATCGTCGAACTTTTCGTGCAAATGGTTGTTGTTTTGCAAACGTCCACATCTGTTGACTCAGGGATCGAGACGTGGCTGCACGATCCGTTACAGCCATGCGGATAAGATGCCTCTCATCTCGACTGCTAGTGATACGAGGCCGTTGGGATCCAGCACGGCGTTCCGTATTACCCTCCTGAACCCAGCGATTCCATATTCTGCTAACAGTCATTGGATCTCGACCAACGCGATTTTCCGCCATTCTCACTTTAAGATGTCCTTGAAGTGACAAGAAGCGCATCCTTTGCCATTATCAGAAAAATAGTGAACTAAATCCAAGCTGAGTATCTACGAGGCTTATTCGGAAAGTAAGGTCCAATCCGTCGCAAAATGGAAACCACTGTGAAAATCAAAAATGTTTCATTTGAAACAGTTAGCTACACCCTCCAGCTCTTTCTCTACATACTCGCCGCTCCGATTTAGACATTTTTTGTAGTGTTGTTCCAACTTCCCAATATCCTCGTCACAGAAGCAAACCGGCTGTTCTTCCTGCCATTCTCACCCTCGTCTATAGCTTGTTGCCTGTGCCAGAACGTTGACGTCATACCTAGCGGTTCATGTGAGCAAATATGAAACTCTGGGAGAGTCAATTACGTGCTCTATTGTGGGTGATCAAACAGGTCCCATCGAAAACGCTGCAGGAGCATCTTTATTCCCCTTCAGAGTGCGACAGAGAATTGTCACGCACAAGGAAACGCATGACAGTTATGTTACATGGGCTGCATAACATCAGGCGAAATCTCACACCAGGCCCGCGTACTTGGAGGGAAACGCTATTCCTCTAAGCATCTTTACACGCTCGCTGTCCGCTCAGAACTGAAAAGAGCGACTCGACGTGATCGACGGTCATACTAGAGACACTGCGCAACACACCTGTGCCAAACTTCATCGGATTTTCACTGTAGTTTCCATTTCGCATCCCATTCAACCTTACTTTCTGCATAGCCCTCGTATGACGTTCAAACTCCGAGCAGGCGGTAATAACGCCAAATAATGCAAGCGAGATTCACATAAGCGAAAGTTTGTAAATTCTCAAGATTTACTCAGATTCCTGTTTACACCTACATCCGTCCGCTTCCAGTACTGAAATGAGCCAACATTTGTTTCCACAGAAGGAATTTCATAGTCGCCGCACAAATGCAGAAAATGCGCTCGGATGTTCTGTTCCATCGTGTCAGTGTATCAGCACAGGTAAAACTGATGCGAGTCCGTTGAAATATTTAGCTTTTAGGATTAACTTAATGTGGCACTGTTGTACATTTTGCTTTGTCTGATTCTGAGTATTTTTAATTTTTCGTAATAATCCGCTTCCGTAACCGAGATCGCTAATGCACGCCTGTAAAGTCGCATTCCAGTCGGCAGTAGCCGATTCAAATTCCGGTGGTGGAAGAAATTTTCACTGGCAGTATTTACCTATCAGTGGAAGAAGATGTGTTGGCCTAACGCTCCTGATCACCACGCGACGTGCCAGCGTCATGGACAAAATTCCAAACGTCTCAGCAAAGGCTAATGGAGTGAGGGCAGACGACGTCTTTGATGGTGATCGGTCCAACGGATGGACGTTAAGTACTTAGTGCTGCAGGGTATTGACTGGCATCTTGCTGACGATACAGCTATCCGTAATGAAATAATGTCTGAAAAAAGCCACAAAAATATTTAGTTATGTATTGATAAGGTTTCAAAGTGGTGCTATGAGTGACATCTTGCTTTAAATATTCAGAAATGTAATATTTGGCATTTTACAAAACGCAAAAAAAAGTCGTGTCCAATGAATACAATATTAGTGAGTCACAACTGAAATCAAGTAACTAATATAAAAACCAGTGTATGAACTTTTGTAGGGATATAAAACAGACCTTACGCTCAGTCGCAGGTAAAGTAGATGACAGACTAAGATTCAATGATTAGGACACTGGAAAATTGCAAAGGAATCATAACACGATATGTCCTACCTAGAGCATTGCTCAAACGTGTTGAACACGTACCACACTTATATTCTCACCTTTTTCCATTTTTCAACACATCTACACCACGAAAATGACCTGCAACAGACGAGAAATTTAACCGACAGGAAGAAGATGCTGTGATATGCAAATGATTAGCTTTTCAGAGCATTCACACAAGGTTGGCGCTGGTGGCGACACCTACAACGTGCTGACATGAGGAAAGTTTCCAACCGATTTCTCATACACAAATAGCAGTTGACCGGCGTTTCCTGGTGAAACGTTGTTCTGCTGCCTCGGTAAGGAGGAGAAATGCGTACCATCACGTTTCCGAAGGTCGGATTGTAGCCCATCACGATTGCGCTTTATCGTATGGCGACATTGCTGCTCGCGTTGGTCGAGATCCAATGACTGTTAGCAGAATATGGAATCGGTGGGTTCAGGAAGGTAATACGGAACGCTGTGCTGCATCCTAACGGCCTCGTATCACTAGCTGTCGAGATGACAGGCATCTTATCCGTATGGCTGTGACGGATCGTGCAGCCACGTCTCGATCCCTGAGTCAACAGACGGGGACGTTTGCAAGACAACAACCATCTGCATAAACAGTTCGACGACGTTTGCAGCAGCATGGACTATCAGCTCGGAGACCATGGCTGAGGGTAACCTTGGCGCTGCATCACAGACAGGAGCGCCTGCGATCGTGTACTCGACGAGGAACCTGAGTGTACGAATAGCAAAACGTCATTTTGTCGGATGAATCCAGGTTCTGTTTACAGCATCATGATGGTCGCATCCATGTTTGGCGACATCGCGGTGAACGTACATTGGAAGCGTGTATTCGTCATCGCCATACTGGCGTATCACCCAGCGTGACGGTATGGGGTGCCATTGGTTACACGTCTTGGTCACTTCTTGTTCGCATTGACGGCACTTTGAACAGTGGACGTTACATTTCAGATGTGTTACGACCCGTGGCTCTACCCTTCGTTCGATCCCTGCGAAACCCTAAATTTCAGCAGGATAATGCACGACCGCATGTTGCAGGTCCTGTACGGGCCTTTCTGGATACAGAAAATGTTTGACTGCTGCCCTGGGCAGCACATTCTCCAGATCTCTCCCCAATTTAAAACGTCTGGTCAATGGTGGCCGAGCAACTGGCTCGTCACAACACGCCAGTCACTACTGTTGTAGAACTGTGGTATCGTGTTGAAGCTGCATGGGCAGCTGTACCTGTACACGCCATCCAAGCTCTGTTTGCCTCCATGCCCAGGCGTATGAAGGCCGTTATTACGGCCAGAGGTGGTTGTTCTGGGTACTGATTTCTCAGGATTTATGCACCCAAATTGCATGAAAATGTAATCACATGTCAGTTCTAGTATAATATATTTGTCCAATGAATACCCGTTTATCATCTGCATTTCTTCTTGGTGTAGCAATTTTAATGGCCAGTAGCGTATGATACCTTTCTCTTACTCTCATCCTTGTCGTTACTTCGTTTCTCCTTATGGGCCCATTTACCTCTACTTTTCTTAATGAGTCCCCACAAATAGCATTTTGAAGTTACATTCACCCAATGTACAAAATCCTAAGAAAAGATTGTCTTCTTCCATATCCGTTAGTGTATGAAATTCTTACCGACCTCTCTTAGCGTTCTCCTTTTTCATAATGCAGTCACATCCATCCCGCCGAATTTTTCCCGGCTCACGTTTCTTGGTTTTTTCACTTGCATAACTTTTACCACTTGTCCTTCCGCCTTTCAGCAACATTTCCCTTCCAACCCCTCACAGTTTCGTATACGTCTTTTAGGCCTAACTACAACATCAGATTCGTTTGTATCAACACTCGCCATCTTAGGTTGGAAACTAATAATGTTTCTGAACACTCGAGCAGAACGAGGTAGCCGTGATATATCCACCCACCACTGTGCATGGTGGCATAGATCCTTCTCTTTCTCACGGAACGGCTGACACTCGAACCACTCTATTTTCCACGGTGTTTTGAACAGACAAGAGGATGAGCCACAGGTCCAAATAGTTTGTCATATAACGGACAGGTAGCACCGCAAGCCAAAAACGTGAAAACATGAATATTTAATATTGTCGGGCATAGCCTCTTCTGTGTCTCAGGAACTCGATTAGTTTTGATCAAAAAGTCAGTATAAATTTGAAAACTGAATAAATCACGGAATAATGTAGATAGAGAGGTACAAATTGATACACATGCTTGGAATGACATGGAGTTTTATTAGAACCAAAAAAATACAAAAGTTCAAAAATGTCTGACAGATGGCGTTTCATCTGATCAGAATAGCAATAATTAGCATAACAGAGTAAGACAAAGCAAAGATGATGTTCTTTACAGGAAATTCTCAATATGTCCACCATCATTCCTCAACAATAGCTGTAGTCGAGGAATAATGTTGTCCGGAGATATGGTAAGGCATTGGCGTCGGGTGTTGTCTTTCAGCATCCCTAGAGATGTCGGTCGATCACGATACACTTGCGACTTCAGGTAACCCCAAAGCCAACAATCGCACGGACTGAGGTCTGCGGACCTGGGAGGCAAAACATGACGAAAGTGGCGGCTGAGCACACGATCATCACCAAACGACGCGCGAAAGAGATCTTTCATGCGTCTAGTAATATGGGGTTTAGCGCCGTCCTGCATAAACATCGTACGTTCCAGCAGGTGTTTATCAGCCAGGCTGGGGATGATGCGATTCTGTAACATATCGGCGTACCTCTCACCCGTCACAGCAGCAGTTAAAAAACCAGAATCACGCATTTCCTCGAAGAAAAAAGGCCCGATAACGGTAGACGTGGTAAATCCAACCCATACCGTGACTTTCTCGTCGTGCAATAGAGTTTCCACTGCAGTTCTAGGATTTTCGGAATTCCAAATTCTGCAGTTGTGGGCGTTGACAGACCCTCGGAGCGTGAAATGAGCTTCGTCTGTCCACAACACGTTACTCAACCAATCGTCATCTTCCCATCTTTTGAAACGCCCACACCGCAAATGCCCTCCACTTCACTAAATCGTCAGGTAACAGTTCGTGATGCCGATGGATTTTGTACGGATAGCATCGGAGGGTACGCCTAAGTGCCAACCAAACAGTAGTGTATTAGTGTATGGAATGCCGATGCGACGTGCGACTGCGCGAGCGCTCACTTCCCCGTGCATAGACGAACCCGCTGCAGTCTCCATTTCTTCCTGAACTGTCTCAGCAGCTTTACGCCTTGTGCTCGGTAGGTCACTACGGGGTCTATCGTCTAAACAATCTGTGGCTTCGAACTTCGAAATCATTCTCGCCACAGCTGCATTTGTCTTCGGACCTTTACCCGTTCGAATCCCCTTCCTATCGCGATAGGATCGTAACGCTGAACTAGCACATTCCCCATTCTGATAATACAGCTTCACTAAAAGCACCTTTTCAGGTAATGTCAGCATGCTGCGACTGCTGGCGCATCTGATTCTCTCTCTCATTACGGTTCCTTTTATACACGATTGTCATGCGCAGTCACTGACGTTTTGCTGTCCAATGCCATCTGTCGGACATTTTGTGAACTTTTTTTTTTTTGTTCTAATAAAACCCTATGTCATTCCAAGCACGTGTGTCAATTTTTACCTCTCTATCTACATTATTCAGTGGTTTATTAAGTTTTCAAATGTATACTGACTTTTTGATCAGCCGGTATTTCTACAACTATGAAGTACTTGTCACATCACTTGTCAATAAAATGACCACGTTCTTCAGGGTGTTGTATTTTTCCGGCAGTGTATAATGCGAAAGCTTACAAGTTTCCAAGAACCAACTGTAAGTGATGAATCTAGGAATGTACTTGAGACCCTTCGTATCACTCCAGTAGGAAACATGGAGATAGTATTAGAGTCATTTCAGCGCGCACAGAGAAATTCAAGCAATCTCTCTGCGCCCTGTACGCGAATGGATTGGGAGGACTGCGTAAAACGAGGTACTCGATACACTTGACAGTGGTTTGAAAAGTGCGGGTGTGGATGTGGAAGTCGGCTTCCACGCAGTCTGTGGAGGGAGGCGGGGGCGTCGCCGCCCTGCGCCGACTGCGCACTTGCGCGCAGCCCCGGTCGGTGGTGGGGGGTCGCGGCGGCGGGGGGCGTGGTCGCCCGCCAGCCACCTATTCAAAGAGCGTGCCAAAAACTTCCGGCGGGACCCAAGTCTCCTCCACGTTAATTAATGAGTTTATCGGGACGTGGCCCCCCTCTCTGTCGTGGGGCAGGGAGGCGGTCTGGAGGCAGGGGCGGGGGCAAGACGCCGTGCGCCGCCACCGCCGCTGCAGTGCCATTTTAATTTTCGCCCAAGAAACTTTCTAATTACGAACTTTTCTGATTAATCACAGTAATTAATTAGTGCCTGAGGAAAATAAAGTTAGGGAAGGAGGCGGAGCGGGCCGGTGAGCGCGGCTGGTGGTTGGCAGCTTGGGGGACGCGAAAGGTGTCGCCCTGCTCGGGGATTCCCCGCGGCGGCAGCCGGCTAATGACGGCCCGAGGGCGGCGGCAGCTGGGACGCGCCGTTAAAAGCAAGTGCAGGCAGCAGAAGTCACAATCACATGTATAGCAGCCGAACTGAACTCTGTGGAAGGTGTCACAGGTTTTAGTTACGCACACGCACGTTCTCCGCTAGCTACTTTAGGTGCGGGGCGGACAGTACTCCGGACACCACTCTCGATTCGCCCCTTTCACACATCTACATCTATACTGTGCAAACCAGTTTAAAGCGCATGGCTAAAGGTGGCTGCTATCGTATTAGTTGCATTCGTGTGTGGAGTGCGGCAGCAATGATTGCTTAAATGCCTCAGTGAGTGCTCCTTGTGCAACCGATATGTAGGGGACTGTACTACATTGCTAGTTAATGATTCCGCCTCCGTTGCTAAGTGATCAGCGTAGCTGACTGTCGTGCGAGAGGTGGGGTTCCAGTTCGATTTCCGGCCGGGTTGGAGAGAAAAAAATGGCTCTGAGCACTATGGGACTCAACATCTTAGGTCATAAGTCCCCTAGAACTTACAACTACTTAAACCTAGCTAACCTAAGGACATCACACACACCCATGCCCGAGGCGGGATTCGAACCTGCGACCGTAGCAGTCCCGCGGTTCCGCGGGTTGAAGAGATTATCCGCTCATGGACGGGTGTTGTGTTATCCTCATCATCATTGACGAGCAAGCAGCCGAAATGGCGTCAAATAATGACTTGCTCTAGCAATCTGAAAAAACCCAGATAGGATCTCCCTGCTAGTAATGCCATACGATAGTTTCATTTCGTTTCTTATTGCTGATTGTCGAAATGTTGTTGGTAGGTTTTCGTGAAGTATTGGCGGCTTCTTCAGCCGTCTGCAAAATGAGGATTTTCAGCATTTCCCTGACGCTCTCTCACGAATCAAACAGATCTGTAATGATTTGTTGTGCTCTTCTTTGTACTCATTCGATGTGTCCCTATTAAACCTTGTAACTATTCTCAGATTAGCTACACAAATCATATAATATTTCCTCTCCGACAACACCGATATACTGCCATGTATCCAAAATAGTCCTCATCATAACACTGAGTACGAATTATTGTAAGAGCACTTTTGGTGGGGTTAGTAACTAGTGTAACACAATGTACTTATAACTGGGAAGAAATAATTACAAATGCTAATTATTTTCTACTTGTCTTTCCTCGTCGTCTTGCAGATGGTTCGCAGATAATCTTCGGATCTATTGCCTAGTATGGAGGGTTCGTTTCCGTACTAACTAAAGCACTCTGAAAGATTGATATTTAGTTTATTCCAAAACTCTGTAAAAACTTCATCTTGACAATACGCATCGGAAAAAATCAACATCATCTCACTCTATCTTCACGTGACTTAGCATCTCAAACAGCTGAACATTACAATACATACCGCAGTATATTGGAGAGATGTTTTGTCTACTTCTCACGTGACCTGACGTCTGAAATGAATCAGAACAATCGAAGTGAAGTTCACGCGCTTTACGTCTACTTATAATTTCATTGTTCGCGCCAGAACATTCTCGAACAATACATATTTTTAATTACTACAATTTTCTAATTCAAACGCGTATTTCAATAAAAGTTTATATTTTTAGAAACTATTATTTTAAAGCTACTGAAGTACAGCTTTTACTTAAATTATTTTCAAATTTCTATTCGAAGATTCTGGAAATTGTGTTTTTCTTTCTTTTAAAATTTTCGAATCAAAATGATTTTAAATTAAACTTACCATTCTTTCGTCAGTAAATAACTAAACTTTTCGCTGAAGATTTAATTAGTTGGTGGCTGTGTAGAAGTCTTACATAATTTCTATTTTGTGTGTGTTATTTTTTTTACTAGTTGTCTTCTAATAATGTTTTCAAGGAAACTAATTAAATTTTTTCACTCAGTAAACAGATACCTGAAACTTCAATAATAAATATTAATCCTAATGAACTTAAATAAAAATGAATGATTTTGGAAGCTCACATCTCTCTCATTATGAATTCATTAGATTGAGTGATGGAACATTAAAGCAACAGTTGTTTCCTTCTATCTGTTGCTATTTTCTCTGTTTCAAAATAAACGATGAAAAAAATGGTTCAAATGGCTCTGAGCACTATGGGACTTAACATCTATGGTCATCAGTCTCCTAGAACTTAGAACTACTTAAACCCAACTAACCTAAGGACATCACACAACGCCCAGTCATCACGAGGCAGAGAAAATCCCTGACCCCGCCGGGAATCGAATCCGGGAACACGGGCGCGGGAAGCGAGAACGCTACCGCACGACCACGAGCTGCGGACAATAAACGATGACATGACAAACCTGTATTGGCATATGCTATATATTCTGTCATACGTGACAATAATCCAAAAGATAGGCTTCTGTATATTCAACTCTTAGTAAATGAAATGATTGCTTTCATATAGTCACCTGTGTCGTGTCATAAGTATATGATTTCGTATCGTAAAGTATACTAGAGACATGGAATCGACTACTTCTTAGAAAGAATTTGCATCTGCCTAATACATTTCAACGTATATGGTCCAGGTCCCACGCACTTCATCAGTGTTCTAAGGTGGAAAGAACACGTCTGCATTTTCCCAGTAGCCTACGAATGAACAGAAGTCTGCCACCTGATTTACCTGCGACTGAACCTGTGTAGTCATTCCGCTCCATGTCGGGATAAACTATTATTCCTGGCATTAATGTGAGATGACTGATTCCAGTTACGCCTTATTAATATTGTTGTAATCGTGCACACATTTTTACCTGTTGTAAAGTGCACCATTTTACATTTCTGGACATTTACAGTATCTTTGCAACACTTCGAAATCTTATCAAGATCTAAAGGAATATTTGTGCAGCTTTTTCAGTGGTCGAATCCCGTGGAGTTGCATGCAGCTCCTGAAATCGGTAAAGGTCGGCCGACTACCGTCGCAGGAGTAGCAGGTAAGCTGCTGCCCTCTGGGGCGGAGGTTGTGTTTTAGAGTGTTAACAGTTTTGGAGTCGTGAGTTCGTTAGCCTTTGTAACCAACAAGGTTACCTTTCCAGTACGGGAAGGTATGAAAGAGTTCTTAACAGCGTTCCTGTGTGAGGACAGAAAACTACTAATTTTTTGGTTTTCTCGGTGAATGTTGCGGTTTAGCGCGCGTGTATGTGCACGGCGCTAAGAAGCCTCATAGCACAACGTGGAGCCATTAGATACCTGCAGTTGGTGACGGATACAAGTGATGGACTTCGCGAGGTTTAATTGAAGCCAATAAATTATATTTGTTTGCGAGGAAACTCGAAGTATGATGTTTTTGTGCGGCTCTTTGTCTGTTGACTTCGAACTGCGCTACTATTTTTATTTTTGTAAAGGTTAACGGTGGAAACTGCTAAGGAGCCAGATCGTAGCTGTATACCAACTGGTAGCGGTGTATATTTTCCTTCCAGTGATTGAATCTCGAAGTTTCTCTGAAAGTTGTTAGATTTCTGCAGGGCATTCATTAATGGCAAAAGAGTAGTGACAGTTTTAACCGTACACTGCAAGGCCGACGACCTTTATACAGACTGAAGTAATACTGTAGCAGCGCAAACGATTAATCCTCATTCGCCATGTAACGTCACCTACATGCGACCTGAGTAAAGAAGGCATTACGAAAAATCTTTTAGCTTAAACTAATCCCATGTCGGACTGAATCAATAGCGAATCGTGGTTTCAAATCACATAAAATCTGTCGTTACATCGGTGAGAAAAGTGTACTGATCTTTCCACGATGATACTACTATTTTTGAATCTCTCATTCTCTCTCTCTGTAAGGCATCATAGAAGTGAACAAGAAATGTTTCTTTTTGGAAGTAACTGGTTTGATCGAAAATTTTCGAAATTATAAGCACGTCAGTCTCTATCCATGTTGATAGGTCGGGCTTCGTTAAGATCAAACAGGCGGGCTCGATGTAATAAATGTAAATGATGATTATCTAAATGAGATGGCCACAATGACTCTGTGCAAGTCGTGACGAACCGTCTGATCGAGTAGATGAACTACTAAAAAAATCAAGAATAAATTAGCATGCTATGGTATTGAAATAAAGAGATACAGTACATCTGGTCTGCTAAAACATTCCATATTACTTAACACCATTTACTTGAACATTTAGGTCCAGAATTACAAGTAAGAAGAACATAGGAAGAACGTAGATAAGGAGCCATTGGTATAACAATCTAAATTATCGGAGCTTTATTGAGGAAGTACCAGAGCTCCAAGCACGAATAGAAAGCACTGATACTTAAATCGTTATAGAAACTAAAGCTGGCTAAAGCCGGAAATAAGTTCAGCCGACATTCTTGCGAAGATCCTAACGGTGTTCAGAAAGGATAGGCTAAACACCGTTGGCGGTGGCGTGTTTTGTTGCTGTTAGAAGTGGTTTATCTTGCAGCGAAGTTAAAGTGGACAGTTCCTGTGAGTTACTTTGGGTAGCGGTCATTCTTGGCAACTGGAATAAAATAGTAATTGGATACTTTTAGCGACCTCCCAACTCATACAACTGCTGAAAGGTTCAAATAAAATTTAGGTCTACTCTCAAAAACGTGCCCGACTCATACAACTATAGTTGGTAGTGACTTCAATTTACCCTCTATATGTTGGCGGAAATACTTGTTTAAAACCGTGGCTATTCATAAAATATCAGTCAAAATTGTGAGATACGTCTTCTCTGAAAATTATTTCGAGCACTTAGTTCATGAGCCCATTCGAATAGTAAACGTTTGTGAAAACACTCGACCTCTTAGCTACAAATAATCCTAAGCTAATAACGAGGATCAAGACGAATACAGGTGTTACTGAACACAGGTCTCTCTTAGCGAGACGCAATACCGAAACTCCCAAATCCACCAAAAATATACGAACAATATATCTATGCAAAAAGCAGACAAAAATTCGCTTGACGCCTTCCTGAGAGACAATCTCCACTCCTTCCAAATTAATAATGCAAGTGTAGACTAGATATTGCTTGAATTCAAAGAAATAGTATCGACAGCAATTGGGAGATTTATACTAAATACATTAACCAACACCAGAGCTGATCCCCCTTGATACACAAAAGGGGTCAGAACACTATTGCAGAAACAACGAAAAAGCATGCCAAATTTAAACGAATGGAAAATCCCGGAGATTGGCGATCCCTTACAGAAGCTCGAAATTTATTGCGGACTTCAATGCGAGATGCTTATAATAGTTTCCACAATGAAACTTTGTCTCCAAACCTGGTAGAAAATCCAAAAAGAACATCTGCCAACATGAGTAACGTAGAAGTAGATATCATCGGAGTAGTGAAGCAGCTTCAATCACTTAATAAATGCGAGTCTTATGTTTGAAACTGTATACCACTTACATTCCTTTCAGACTATGCTGATGCAATAGCTCCATACGTAACAATCATATGCAACTGCTCTCTCGACGAAAGATCCGTACCCAAAGACTGGTAAGTTGCACAGGTCACACCAGCATTCTAGAAAGGCAATAGCAATAGTCCACTAAAGTACAGGCCCATATCATTAACGTCGATATGCTGCATGATTTCAGAGCATATATTGTGTTCGAGCATTATGAATTACCTCGGATAGAACGGGCTATTGACACACAGTCAACACGAATTTAGAAAACATCGTTCTTGTGAAACACAACTAGCACTTTACTCGCACGAATTGTTGAGTGCTATTGGCAACGGATTTCGAATTGATTCCACATTTCTAAATTACAAGAAGGCTTTTGACACCTCTCAAGCGGCTAGCAGTCAAATTTCGTGCCAACGGAGTATCGTCTCAGTTATGCGACTGGATACGTGATTTCCTGTCACAGAGTTCGCAGTTCGTAGTAACTGACGGAAAATAATCGAGTGAAACAGATGTGATATCTGGCGGTCCCCTAGGTAGTGTTATAGTCCATCTGCCGTTCTTTGTCTATATAAACGATTTAGGAGAAAATCTGACCAGCCGTCTATGGCTGTTTGCAGATGATGCTGTCCGTTACCGTTTAGTAAAGTCATCAGAAGATCAAAACAAATTGCAAAACGACTTGCAAAAGATATCTGTATGGTGCGAAAATTGGTAACTGACTCTACACAATGAAAAGTGTGAGGTCGTCCACATGAGTGCTAAAAGGAATCCGTTAAATTTGGGTTACACGAAAGCCGATCAAATATATAGGCCGCAAATTCAACTAAATACCTAGAAATTAGAATTACCAACTACTTAAATTGGGAAGAACACATAGAAAATGTTGTGGGGAAAGCGAACCTAAGACTGAAATTTACTGGCAAACACTTAGAAGATGCAGCAGATCTACTATGGAGACTGCCTACGCTACACTTGTCTGTCCTCTTTTGGAGCACTGTTGGGTGGTGTGGGATCCTTACCATATAGTATTAACGGAATACATCGAGATAGTTCACAGAAGAGTAGCACCTTTTTTACTATCGAGAAACAAGGAAGAGAGTCTCACAGACATGATACAGGATTTGGGGTGAAGATCATTAAAACAAAGCCGTTTCTCGTTGTGGCGGCATCTTCTCACGAAATTTCGATCACCAACCTTCTGCTCCGAATGCGAAAATATTTTGTTGACGCCAATCTACATAGGGAGAAACAATCGTCATAATAAAATAAGGGAGACTAGATCTCGCGCGGAAAGATAAATGTGTTCGTTTCTTCCGCGCGCTGTTCGAGAATGCAATAACAGAGAATTATATTGAAGGTGGTTCGATGAAGCTTCTGTCAGGCACTTAAGTGTGATTTGCAGACTATCCAGGTAGATGTAGACGTAGATGAGACAAATGAACTAACAAATTGACAAGATCCTTTTTACAGTCGAAAAAAAAATCAGCGTTATAAAGAGACTACATGAATCTGATATACTGTATATGCGTGTTCTTCGCTCGGTAGAAACGCATTATTTTTCGTCTGACCAAACATCATTACTCACCCAAGATGAATTACACAGTTCAGGAGTGAGAAAACCACGGTGACGTTTCATCCAGTAAATGTTTCCGAGTAAATCTATGCAGCAGTCCCTCGCATAGTTTACCGTTTTTGTCACATCGTATTTGTTGCACTGTGTGTAAGTTGGCTCAACGCTTCCACAGGGCTAGAAGACGAAATATCAATTCCGTCGAGTGGTCTACAAGGCGTGTGAAGTATCTTATTATGCTTTTACAAGAAGTAACATCAGTTCTATCCAAAACGTCCGTTTTCTAAACAAAGTGACCGTTTGTATTTTGTGATTTTTGCGTAATCCAGTTACTGATACTGAAGCAATACCAGGATAGGAAACTTTATGTATTAGAAAACGTTGTTTATAGAGAAAACTCGAGTAGTGAGTTGGATATTAACATTCAGTCGTCACAAAATCTTTGTCATTCATCGAGTTTTAGGTGGCGGGTGAGAACCAATGTAGTCAACAGTTGTGGCATTATTAGTTGGGTAAGCCCATCCACCACTGCAAGGTCGAACCACATAGGATGGGAAAAATCGGTTTTTATGTGTCCTGAGGCCGAAAAACGCATAAAAAGCAAAATGAAATCTGTTTCTAAGTGGCGCAAGACATGTTCAATATGTTGAAATCGAGGAACAGCATGTACCACAACAGATCGGAGTGTCCCAGGGGTCACGTTTAGAATGCGTTGCGCAATGCCTGTCTTGTGTTCAGATATATTCGTAACAGGAGCACTGAACACATTTCAGATAACCCAACAGCCAGAAGTCACAGGGATTAAGATGAGGTAATCTGCACAGTCAGACTATAGGGAAATGACGGCTGATAATTCTAGAATTCCCGAAATGCCTCTGCAGCAGTCACTTCATTGGCTATGCAACGCACGGAGGAGCGCCATCTTGCATAACAATGATCCTACCTAAACATCCACACTGTTGACGGGTTCGCATGACGTTGGTACGCAAAAGACTCTCATAGCGTGCCCGACCGAGACTCGAACTCGGGACCTTTGCCTTTCGCGGGCAAGTGCTCTACCAACTGAGCTACCGAAGCACGACTCACGCCCGGTACTCACAGCTTTACTTCTGCCAGTATCTCGTCTCCTACCTTCCAAACTTTACAGAAGCTCTCCTGCGAAACTTGCACTCCGCTGCAGAGTGAAAATCTCATTCTGGAAACATCCCCCAGGCTGTGGCTAAGCCATGTCTCCGCTATATCCTTTCTTTCAGGAGTGCTAGTTCTGCAAGTTTCGCAGGAGAGCTTCTGTAAAGTTTGGAAGGTAGGAGACGAGATACTGGCAGAACTAAAGCTGTGAGTACCGGGCGTGAGTCGTGCTTCGGTAGCTCAGTTGGTAGAGCACTTCCCCGCGAAAGGCAAAGGTCCCGAGTTCGAGTCTCGGTCGGGCACACAGTTTTAATCTGCCAGGAAGTTTCATATCAGCGCACACTCCGCTGCAGAGTGAAAATCTCATTCTGGACTCTCATAGCGTTTGCCAGTGACGGTACAGGTAACAGGACCCACAAGAATCATCAGCTCGAGAAGATACAGCCTAACAATAAACGGTGCTGTCAACCTTCCCACATAGGCACATTTGCAGAGTGAAGTAGTTCCGGCTGACGTGCGTCCGGATTTTCCATTGCCTATATTCTGCAGCTCTGCGTATTGCATGTCCTTGGAGATGGAAGTGGGCTTCACCTGTTCAGGGAATGTTCCATGGCCATTCATTGTCCACTTCTTCGCGGGCGAGAAATTCCAGAGTGAAGTTCGTTTTGCTGGCAGGTGAACAGGAAGCAAGTCCTGGACATGATTGGTTTTGTGTGGTTAACAATGCAGGGCGTTTCGAAGGATTTTAAGAATCGTGCTCGCAGGCACGTACAACGGTCGGGCGGTTCCCCGAGCAGTGCGTGGTTGCGCACCATCGCTCGAGCCCTCCTGCATGCTGTGGCCATATGTTCGACAGAACCTGTCTTTTTGAATTCTGTAATCGTTTTCTAAGGACTCTTAGCAGTCTTGGTTTCAATAATTAAGATGCCCGTATCTACCGCATAGACAACAGTCATATTTATGTAAGTGGTTACTAGCCCACGAGTGGTGAAATGGAGCCTCAGGTGACAAGATGGAGTTTACCTGTCCGTCTCGACCTTTTAGGGTAATTCCCTTTACATTTATTTATAGCTGCAATCCAGAGACGAGTTCATCATTGTCCATTTATGGTATGCACATGGGCATATTAGTAGCTATCTTTATTACTTTTTAATTTTTCCCTGTGAAGAACATGCCGTTTCCCCTGTCAAGGGTCCAAAAAATTGTCCTATGTGTCCTTTCGGGTCAAGCACGTTTTATCGTATCTTATCTAATTAACAATGACCTTTAATATAAGAGGCGATAATTCTCTTTTGTAGCACGTAGTGAAATCAACCTCTCTCGGTCGATAGAGTAAAAGGGCGATGAAAGGGCGTTGTACGTCCGTTCACGCAATTACCATATTTTTTACACGTAAACGTAATTTGACCTATGCTGGTCAATTCCTATTACATGGCGATGAAGTGGCGTTGTTCGTTCACTCACGCGTTGTTTTTAGTAATAAGATAAACATTAATCTTGATAATATTCTTCATTCAGTGCGTGTCAGCAATAAGAAGTATATCTGTATCAACTGGTAAAAACACCTACTCGACAATCTGTGTACAGGTTATCCGAAATTATTGCATTTTCGCGTTCACATATTACAGTTTCGCTGTTTTATGTTATATTTCATGAATAACGATGGTTGCGTTATGCAGCATTCGTTGTGAAAGGGCAGATATATTCTAATAGGGTAAGTCGGGGTAGTGTGTTCGCTCTCATATAAATCCATGCATAGTTTGTTACATTATACTCAAACCCTGGTGCAGAGGCTTTGTGTTTCAGAGTTTCAACCATTCTATAAGATATTTGTTTGAAGATATAACTGCTTTGGTCTTTTACCTTTGACAGTCATGGTCTCAGTTAAACAAGCGCAGTGTTCCCCGCTATGTTGATATGCAGCGCGTCACCTAGGTCTACTTAACTACTGGCCATTAAAATTGCTACACCACGAAGATGACGTGCTACAGACGTGAAATTTAACCGACACGAAGCAGATCCTGTGATATGCAAATGATTAGCTTTTCAGAGCATTCACACAAGGTTGGCGCCAGTGGCGACACATACAACGTGCTGACATGAGGAAAGTTTCCAACCGATTTCTCATACATAAACAGCAGTTGACCGGCGTTGCCTGGTGAAACGTTGTTCTGATGCTTCGTGTAAGCAGGAGAAATGCGTACCATCACGTTTCCGACTTTGATAAAGGTCGGATTGTAGACTATCGCGATTGCGGTTTCTCGTATCGCGACATTGCTGCTCGCTTTGGTCGAGATCCAATGACTGTTAGCAGAATATGGAATCGGTGCGTTCAGGAGGGTAATACGGAACGCCGTGCTGGGTCCCAACGGCCTCGTATCACTAGCAATCGAGATGACAGGCATCTTATCTGCATGGCTGTAACGGATCGTGCAGCCACGTCTCGATCCCTGAGTCAACAGATGGGGACGTTAGCAAGACAACAACCATTTGCACGAACAGTTCGACGATGTTTGCAGCAGCATGGACTATCAGCTCGGAGACCACGGCTGCGGTTACCCTTGACGCTGCATCACAGACAGGAGCGCTTGCGATGGTGTACTCAATGACGAACCTGGCTGCACGAATGGTAAAACGTCATTTTCTCGGATGTTTCCAGGTTCTGTTTACGGCACCATGATGGTCGCATCCGTGTTTGGCGACATTGCGATGAACGGACATTGGAAGCGTGTATTCGTCATCGCCATACTGGCGTATCACCTGGCGTGATGGTATGGGGTGCCATTGGTTACACGTCTCGGTCACCTCTTGTTCGCATTGACGGTACTTTGAACAGTGGACGTTACATTTCAGACGTGTTACGACCCGTGGCTCTACCCTTCATTCGATCTCTGCGAAACCCTACATTTCAGCAGGATAATGCTCGACTGCATGTTGCAGGTCCTGTTCGGGCCTTTCTGGATACAGAAAATGTTCGACTGCTGCCCTGGTCAGCACATTCTCCAAATCTCTCACCAACTGAAAACGTCTGGTCAATGGTGGCCGAGCAACTGGCTCGTCACAATACGCCAGTCACTACTCTTGATGAACTGTGGTATCGTGTTGAAGCTGCATGGGCAGCTGTACCTGTACACGCCATCCAAGCTCTGTTTGGCTCCATGCCCAGGCGTATCAAGGCCGTTTTTACGGCCAGAGGTGGTTGTTCTGGGTACTGATTTACCAGGATCTATGCACCCAAGTTGCGTGAAAAAGTAATCACATGTCAGTTGTAGTACAATATACTTGTCCAATGAATACCCGTTTATTAACTGCATTTCTTCTTGGTGTAGCAATTTTAATGGCCAGTAGTGTAGTTTCACGTGAGCTCCCGAGGCCCACCGCACGGCGTCCATGGAGACGAGGCGCTCGCCGGAGCGTAAGTCTTGGTGGTGACTTAGTGCCTATGTACCGCATTTTTAAAATGTGACTACCCCTATTCAGGGTGTTTTAGTTTTATTTCTAGACCATGCCCTCGTAGACCTATTATAGATTCAGGTTTATCTTCTGAAGAAGGCTCAATTACTTGGGCTGAAACGTAGGTAAAAGTTGGTTTCTTTACCGCAGTCAAAACTGATAGTTTCTTATATATGTCTTAAATACTCTTAGCAGACATGCGACAATGCCTTTTTCCATACCCTTGAGTGTCCAGAATTTCTACAGAGCTACTGGCACACAGTCACCGTTCTTTTTAAGAGAGCTTTACCAGCAGCGCACGACCCTTCATGGACGTAGTAATGTTGGACGTGTCAGAAGCAGACTGAGAAACAACCGTGCGACGCCCGCCTGTTGATGTGCGTATTCTAACGCTTACAGCGTTAAATTTTCGTAATTTTTTTCTTGCTCTATGATGTTTCTCATCTGAGCAGTGGTTCTCGTCGACAACGTTTTGAAACTGGATCTTTAACTATGGACACCCTATAATGTGACCCTTATCATTAAATTCGAAATGTGTAGACAGAAATAAATACTCTCAAATAGAAGAACATTTGCATCAGCTGAGTAAAAATACCACTCCTTTGCTTCAGCCAGTAAATGCACTGACTCAGCCTCGAAAACAGTTTTCACATATCTTTTCGCATTTCTAAAACAATTTTACGTGTGGAACCAAAACGACTTCCTTTCACGTATCTCTCGGTGCAACCAATCGCTGTACAAGATTTCAACAGTGGAATAAAGAAATTTTAACCGAAAGTACTAGACTGATGATAAATAGGGCAGTGTATCAGAAATCATCCGCAAATAGAAAGTGCCACTATTCACCTAATCGAAATACTGGTCTAAGATCTGTGTCCACTGAAATTTTTATCACTTGGTCGAAACAGTGTGTTACAGAGATTGAAGCTGTAGGCGCGTCAGTGGCGAGTGAGACTGAAAATCATTTACCTATTGAGAGAACACCTGCTGATCATCCTAAACTGCGAAGGCATCCATGTTCTTCACCTACTTGCAGGGAATTCGGCTGCTGAGTCGGTGATATACTTAATAAAAAGGAGATGGGGGAAAATCTGTGTAAGTGAAAAGCCTTCAGTGAAGTTAAACATGAAAGTATACCGTAAACTAAGAGGACTGTAAATTGTGGTAGACCTGTCACACAATTACATTTGCATGCTCACAACTACAAACGGTTTGGCGAGCCGCTTTCATGCTACAGGCCAGGTATCACACGTGGCAAACAAATCAAGAAGTTCGATAACGACAGTGAAATCGAACACCTGTCCCTAGAGAGAGAAGGGCAGCTAATAGCGAGAGCTGAACCTCAAAAATGGGAAATGCAAGCCACGGCACGTTGAAGATTACTGCATTGTTGCTGACGGGCTCCCGGTGCTGCATGCGAGTGAGGCATTCGGTGTGCACAGTAGCAGTCACCGTAGTTGGTGCAAGCTTCCGACTGCCAATCACGTTACTCAATTAGTATGTGTGCAGTACACGTTGCTGCTTCCAAGGTAATGGGTACACAGCCCTATTCTAGAATGGCATGAAACTCCTCGTTGCGGCTACTCATGAAGCGACACAACTGACCAAGGACGCCTATACAATAGTTTGATGAGAGGGGGGAAGGGGAAGGTGGGGGCAAACCTTGGCTATGAAATATTTTTTAATATTATTTAAGACGAATGGTGTCTTGCAAGTCCCATAAAATGTTACAGTTCCGACCATGTTAAAAAGAAAAACGTCGTCTACACTATATTATTTTCCTTTTTCTGAGAGTTAGGGCGGGATGGGGGCTAGGCCCCCCCTTGCCCACGCATATGGGCGCCCTTGCTTCTAAATTCTTCAAGCGACTGCATACGACCACAGTCTACCGTACAAAGTCGCTACCCACGTTGCCGTCAACGTTGTTACCGTGGAACTCGGAGCGGCACTAGCGCCCCTAACGGCGAGAAAATGGCCCTATGATTAAACTTTGTTTTCAGTTTTTTTTCTTAATTAACAAAATAGTTATTATCTTTTTCCGTTGCAAGCATTAGTAAATTATCAATAGACATGAATGAACGTCAAATAAACGTAAAAACATGAATTTCACTGATTCCGAGCCATAAGCTACAACTTAGTCGTGAAGAAATACAATTGCAGCTTGTACCATTGCAGTCAAAAAAATATAAATAAGTACTTCATTCATGAGAACTACACTACTGGCCATTAAAATTGCTACACCAAGAAGAAATGCAGATGATAAACGGGAATCTATAGGACAAATATATTATACTAGAACTGACATGTGATTACATTTTCACGCAACTTGGGTGCATAGATCCTGATAAATCAGTACCCAGAACAACCACCTCTGGCCGTAATAACGGCCTTCATACGCCTGGGCATTTTTGAGTGAAACAGAGCTTGGATGGCGTGTACAGGTACAGCTGCCCATGCAGCTTCAACACGATACCACAGTTCATCAAGAGTAGTGACTGGCGTATTGTGACGAGCCAGCTGCTCGGCCACCATTGAGCAGACGTTTTCAATTGGTGAGAGATTTGGAGAATGTGCTGGCCAGCGCAACAGTCGAATATTTTCTGTATCCAGAAAGGCCCGTACAGGACCTGCACTTTGCGGTCGTGCATTGTCCTGCTGAAATGTAGGTTTTCGCAGGGATCGAATGAAGGGTAGAGCCACGGGTCGTAACACATCTGAAATGTAACGTCCACTGTTCAAAGTGCCGTCAAAGCGTACAAGAGGTGACCGAGACGTGTAACCCATACCATCACGCCAGGTGATACGCCAGTATGGCGATGACGTAAACACGCTTCCAATGTGCGTTCACCGCGATGTCGCCAAACACGGCTGCGACCATCATGATGCTGTAAATAGAACCTGGATTCATCCGAAAAAATCACGTTTTGCCATTCGTGCACCCAGGTTCGTCGTTGAGTACACCACCGCAGGCACTCCTGTCTGTGACGCAGCATGAAGGGTAACCGCAGCCATGGTCTCCGAGCTGATAGTCCATGCTGCTGCAAACGTCGTCGAACTGTTCGTGTAGATGGTTGTTGTTTTGCAAACGTCCCCATCTGTTGACTCAGGGATCGAGACGTGGCTGCATGATCCGTTACAGCCATGCGGATAAGATTCCTGACATCTCGACTGCTAGCGATACGAGGCCGTTGGGATCCAGCACGGCGTTCTGTATTACCTCCTGGACCCACCGATTCCGTATTCTGCTAACAGTCATTGGATCTCGACCAACGCGAGCAGCAATGTCGCGATACGATAAACCGCAATCGCGATAGTCTACAATCCGACCTTTATCAAAGTCGGAAATGTGATGGTACACATTTCTCCTTCTTACACGAGGCATCACAACAACGCTTCACCAGGCAACGCCGGTCAACTGCTGTTTGTGTATGAGAAATCGGTTGGAAACTTTCCTCATGTCAGCACGTTGTAGGTGTCGCCACCGGCGTCAACCTTGTGTGAATGCTCTGAAAAGCTAATCATTTGCATATCACTGCATCTTCTTCCTGCGTCTGTAGCTCGTCATCTTCGTGGTGTAGCAATTTTAATGGTCAGTTGTGTATATATTTCTTTTGTTGTCGTTCTGATCACGGTAAGAATTTTCTTTTATATATAACAATTTTGTATGTTTTGTATAGCGTCTAATGATTCTCACTTTCTTACGCTTCACTCGGCTCTGCTATGCACGAATATATTTGCAAATGTAACTATTTTTGCTTCAAAAGCGGTCAACGCGCTTGAAGATTCTTGCCGTTTGTGGGTCATATGTGGCAACGATAGCGGAACTGATTTCCTCTGTGTTGGGGAATAGTTATATTGCTTTTGACTTTTATTATCACGTCTGTGTGGTCCTCCCCTCAGCTACTGTTGTGGCAGTTTATTTGGTATTTTATATAATTTAGGTATTACATTCCATACAAGTTTCCTACATTCCACATTCACTTATTTGACTCGAAGTGCAGTGAACAAAACTTCCCTTTTTTGAGTGGGTATACAACGTCTTTCTGCAAAAGTTCAGGAGTTCTGTTGTTTATTAACCATTTTTTGTTCTTCAGAGAAACCGACATTCTACAATAAATACCTGCATGTTACTAGGCAGTCGTAAATAAGCTGCTGTGTAATGTACTGTTTCATACCCCCCCAGCCGGCCGAAGTGGCCGTGCGGTTAAAGGCGCTGCAGTCTGGAACCGCAAGACCGCTACGGTCGCAGGTTCGAATCCTGCCTCTGGCATGGATGTTTGTGATGTCCTTAGGTTAGTTAGCTTTAACTGGTTCTAAGTTCTAGGGGACTAATGACCTCAGCAGTTGAGTCCCATAGTGCTCAGAGCCATTTGAACCATATCCCCCCCCCCTCCCCCCAGGGTCCTTAGGAAACTAAAGAAAGACAAATGTATTGTCCACTTTTTTAAAAATATTGTCGATTTTTATTGCACTACACATGCTCCCCATTGTAGAAACTATGTTGAAAATCAGTATAAATGATACTATTCGCACTCATCCAATATCGTATTCAGATGTGTAGCTTGCTGGTCGCTTGGAGCGCTGCTGTCGCAGAATGTAACGAAGATAAGCAGAAGTGTCGTGACTGTGAGTGTTGGGCTTTGATAGAACTGGGCCCGGAGACCGGTTCTCCGTGCTTTTGTTACCTGAGACGCCACCCAGCAATGTGCTTTCGGGGAAGGAGAAGAGCATAGCTGGGGAAGGGAGCAGTAATTGTTCCTGTGGCTTCAGTTTGGCCGTTTGAATTTATGTTACAAGGCCTGTTTGGGCACCAGTTCTTCGAATACATAGACAGTTGTCTCTACATGCCAGTGTGCTCTCTGGTCGAGTTAGAAAACAGTGACAGCTCAAAATTTCAGAGAACTCGCTATCGTGAGCGGTTTCAATATCAACTGATTGGTGAACGGGAAAAATGTTGAGCCCCTCCACTCGCTACTTTGTCATGCAGGCATGACCTTGGCGGAGTTTGTTGGCCGGAGAAAATTGGTTTTGATACTCAGATTGATTAATTTAAATAGGGAGCTTTTTAATTACGCAATTGATAGATCCAAGTTTGATACCAATAATCTCGTCATCTCGTCAGCATCATGAAACTGTAATCACATTTTCTGCATTAATTTTATTTCATTCTCTCCCTTTGCTTCGTGGTACTAGTAAGTGCAAATGGGTGGCTTTGTTGTGTATTGTGTCAGTCCACTTAAAGTCTATGCGTTACAAATCTACACATATAGACCGCGAATGTAGTGACTGAATCTCGTATTTTTGCCCTTTGTCACGTGACTTTGATGTCGGTTTCAATATAATGACGTCACACACGATCTATATAGGGTGTTTTAAAAGGCAGCAGGAAACTCGTATACCAACAAGAGAAAAATTCCATTTGTCATGGTATATCTTAAGAGCTATGAGTACGTTTTCATCTTCATTACTGTGAAACATATCTCTTTTACTGCAATCTCTATGCTTTCCATACTTCGAGAGGGGGTAGTATGGACCAACATAAGAAAAATGTTCAGTAAACATGAGTTCTAAAATGCACACCTTAAGAGCTATGAACAGTTGTTCAATAGAAGAGATGCGTTTCACAGTAGCTCTCAAGATACGCATTTTAGAGCCTATGTTTGCTAATTTTTTTTCTTTTTTTGCTCCATGCTACCTCCTTCCAGAGTATGGAAAGGAAAGAGATTGCGGTAGAAGATGAAGGGGTGCTCTTAAGGTATGCACATCACGGCCTATATTTACTAGACTGTTTTTCTTCTTGATAGGCTTGTATGAAGAATTCAGCCCTGAAGTTTTGCCGTCGAGTTTTGAAACAACCTATATTATAAATGACGAGTACGTAGAAGAGCAATATGTGCCATTGAATTTGCATCTTTGTATTTATCTTTGATTCCCAGAATGCACCTTGTCTCGAAGGGAATTTGTTATCTTACTTTTTGAACTACCCTTATGCAATAAACTGCCACTCAGAAACTCAATACTACACTTTGTTCAGTAAAAAACACACATGCACACACCTAAAAAACACAATTTTAATTTTTGACTGGGACAGTATCCTCAACGAGAAATGATGTTCCACAAATAAATGAATGTGGATCCTATCCCCCGGTTCCGACCAAGGATTTCGGGATGTTTCCCTTGTTTGTAAGGCGTATGCCAAAACTGGTAAACTCCTCCCATTTATTCCCAATTGGGATCCCCCATTTGCCCTACTATCAGTTTGTGTGATAATTAGCTGAACAGAACCGTGACTATTAATGGGTCGGATCTCGATCTCGAACAGGCCGCTCCGCTTCTAGGAGTGGAGAATGGAAAAAAAAGATTAAATAAATAAAACTGTCACTAGAGAGGCGCTAGTTCTGTTGTGTCATCTGAGCAAAGTGGTACCGGTATCATATCATATCATACTGATGACCGTCTCTAATGACCTCGATGTCGACAGGACGTTAAAGCTTAATCTTCCTTCGATACTTCCTTTCTTCTCCCCTCTGATGAGCTGTTTTATTTTATTTGCTATTCTGCAACCACTTACCTCAATAAGTGTCATTCTGGAATTCATACTCTGATTGAAAAGACGAATAACAGAACATTCTTCCTCCGTGAAATATTTTGGGAGAACGGAGCTTAACTGAATGCACCACAATAATGGTTATTGTGTAACAAACCCATCGATTCCGTATCTGCATGGATGTAGTGATATCTCGACCAACACGAACAGCAATATCACAGGATGGTAAACTGCAGTCCATATGCGCCGTTTTCCTGTCGCTGTCGGATTCCGAAAAATGCTTGTAGACGGTTCTCTTTCTTACGTGAGGAATAAGCTGAACATTCAAATTCGATTTCAGAATGAGAAACCCACAGTATAATCTTTCCACATGTATAGAACTAGCTGATTACCCAGTGTTGCCCGGGTATGTATTTATTCCACTCTTCTGATAGTGTATCTCCTTTTTCCCTCCACCTATCTGTCCATCTCTTCCTTTCTCCCCTTCTCTGTCCATCTCCTCCAACCCCCACTCTCTGTCCACCTCCTCCACCACCCACTCTCTATCTCCTCCTGCTCTCTCTCTCTGTCCATCTGCTTCTCCCCCCACCCTCTTTCCATCTGCTCCTTTCCCTCTCTATCCATGTCCTCCTCTCCCATCTAATTTCTTCTCGTCTTTCCACCCTCTTGGTCAACTCCCAACTCCCCCCATCTCTCTCCCTCCATCTCCTCCTCTACTCTCTCTCTCTGTCCATCTCCTTCTTCCCCACTCACTATCGATCTACTCCTCCTTCCTCTCGCTGTTCATCTCCTCCTCCATCGTCTCTGTGTCCATTCCGTCCTCTTTGATTTCTTTGTCCATGTCCTCCTGCCCCCTCTCTCTCCATATCTCTTCCTCATCCCTTTCTCCGCCCATATCCTCCTCTCCCTCTATGTACATCTCCTTATCCACCTCTCTCAGTCCACCTTTTCCTCCCCCTGTCCGTCTCCAACACGTGCTGTTTCCTTTTTCTGTCCATCTCCTCCTCTCTTCTCTCTCAGTTCATTTCCCCCTCACCTTTTCTCTGTTCATCTCCCCTCCCCTATCTGCGTCCCTCTCGTCCTTCCCCCTCTCTGTCTGTCCATCTCGTCCTCCTCCCTGAACTCTGCACGTTATCAGCCCCATCGTAGTAGGAGTCTGGCGGTTCTCACCCCCACAGTATTTCTTTCCCGATCGTAAATAGTATGTGTATAAAATTTTGTTGAAATTATTCGATAGGTTTAGGATTAGCTTTGGCCTCATATGCAAATGTCAAATACGTTTGACATGTATCTAACATATCTTACTCGCATTTGTAAATATATTTCACATGTATCTCTAGCGAATTTGGCTCTACAGTTTCATTTTCACGCAGCTCAGTATTATGATGTTGTATCTCCTGAAGTAGGTGTCGCACGATGATATAATTTTCCTCGTACATTCAGTGTTTTACGTGAATACTGTCTGCAAAATATGTAAAGAATAAAGTTAGTAGTAAATAAGCAATAAATTAAAACGTCAAACTTCATGTGGCAGTTTTGCTTTATGAACAGTGAAAATCTAGTGAGTGAAAGACGTATTTTCTTTCATTCTTTTGTGGCGGTTGTCAAGAGAAGTTTCGTCAGGTTTTGAAATAATGTGTAAAGTGTGTTGCAAGTTACTAAGTGCCCACATTCTGAAATGCTAAAATGCTGAGTGAGTGTAGTATGGGTATTAGCACGTCGTGAGCTACGCTGCAATTTCACCCTACTCACAATCATTTGATAGGTAGGAGGTTCTTAGCCCTACGGCAGTTCTTTCCAAATAGTAAGTATCCAAATTTGGTAGATATTGGTCATGTAGTTTTGGAGGAGCTGTGGAACATACATACGTGCGTGTATAATCTACATCTACATTTATTCTCCGCAAGCCACCCAACGGTGTGTGGCGGAGGGCACTTTACGTGCCAGTGTCATTACCTCCCTTTCCTGTTCCAGTCGCGTATGGTTCGCGGGAAGAACGACTGTCTGAAAGCCTCCGTGCGCGCTCTAATCTCTCTAATTTTACATTCGTGATCTCCTCGGGAGGTATAAGTAGGGGGAAGCAATATATTCGATACTTCATCCAGAAACGCACCCTCTCGAAACTTGGCGAGCAAGCGACACCGCGATGCAGAGCGCCTCTCTTGCAGAGTCTGCCACTTGAGTTTGTTAAACATCTCCGTAACGCTATCACGGTTACCAAATAACCCTGTAACGAAACGCGCCGCTCTTCTTTGGATCTTCTCTGTCTCCTCCGTCAGACCGATCTGGTACGGATCCCACACTGATGAGCAATACTCAAGTATAGGTCGAACAAGTGTTTTGTAAGCCACCTCCTTTGTTGATGGACTACATTTTCTAAGGACTCTCCCAATGAATCTCAACCTGGCACCCGCCTTACCAACAATTAATTTTATATGATTATTCCACTTCAAATCGTTCCGCACGCATACTCCCAGATATTTTACAGAAGTAACTGCTACCAGTGTTTGTTCCGCTATCATATAATCATACAATAAAGGATCCTTCTTTCTATGTATTCGCAATACATTACATTTGTCTATGTTAAGGGTCAGTTGCCACTCCCTGCACCAAGTGCCTATCCGCTGCAGATCTTCCTGCATTTCGCTACAATTTTCTAATGCTGCAACTTCTCTGTATACTACAGCACAATCCGCGAAAAGCCGCATGGAACTTCCCACACTATCTACTAGGTCAAACATACATACGTACATCCGTTTTTATAAGAGACTGACGGAAAGAGGAATCTCAACACCAAAAAATTATTAATGTAGAGTAATAAAATTTCGGAACTACATCTACATCTACATCCATACTCCGCAAGCCACCTGACGGTGTGTGGCGGAGGGTACCTTGAGTACCTCTATCGGTTCTCCCTTCTATTCCAGTCTCGTATTGTTCGTGGAAAGAAGGATTGTCGGTATGCCTCTGTGTGGGCTCTAATCTCTCTGATTTTATCCCCATGGTCTCTTCGCGAGATATATGTAGGAGGGAGCAATATACTGCTTGACTCCTCGGTGAAGGTATGTTCTCGTAACTTCAACAAAAGCCCGTACCGAGCTACGGAGCGTCTCTCCTGCAGAGTCTTCCACTGGAGTTTATCTATCGTCTCCGTAACGCTTTCGCGATTACTAAATGATCCTGTAACGAAGCGCGCTGCTCTCCGTTGGATCTTCTTTATCTCTTCTATCAACCCTATCTGGTACGGGTCCCACACTGCTACTTTTGCCTAGATAATATATTTAAGTGGTTAACATTGCAAGATCACAGTTTAATTGAAGAGCGAGGTAACCCATTGGAGATATCAAATGATCGTAGATTAACAGCCGGTGTAACCGCCAGAATGTTGAATGCAGCAAGCAAATATGCATGGATTGTGTTGTACAAATGCTGGATATCAGTTTCTGAGATGGAGTTCCGTGTCTGTTGCAATTGGTCGGCCAGTACAGGAACGGTTATTCCTGTTTGTGGATGACTCTGGAGTCGTCGTTCGATGATATTCCATGTATGCTGGACTAGAGGTAGGACTGGTGATCGTGCAGGCCAAGGCAACATGTCGGTACTCTGTACAACATCAAATGGTTCAAATGGCTCTGAGCACTATGGGACTTAACATCTGAGGTCATCAGTGCCCTAGAACTTAGAACTACTTAAACCTAACTAACCTAAGGACATCACACACATCCATGCCCGAGGCAGGACTCGAACCTGCGACCGTAGCGGTATCGCGGTTCCAGACTTAAGTGCCTAGAACCGTTCGGCCACACAGGCCGACTGTACAGCATGTTGGGTTAGAAAACTGGTGTGTGGACGAGCGCTACCCTGTTCGAAAACACCCCTGGAATGCTGTTCATGAATGGTAACACAACAGGCCGAATCACAAGATTGACGTACACATTAGCAGTCAGGGTGCTTGGGATAACAACGAGAATGCTCCTGCTGTAATATGAAATCGCACACCGGTCCACGGTTCCAGGTTCTAACAACCCTACCACAACAATGGTCAAAATTTAATAACGATTGTGGTGTTGTTCACGCTGCTAAATACTGCATTTTCGGGCAACGACAGTCATATTATGTGGCAGGTGTCATTAGAGCACAGTTAATAAAGTCATTTCATGTAATAATCAAAAAACTAGGCACTCATCTTTTCGTGTTTCCAACGCTGGTCTCGTTGTAAAATCATGGCTCAATCATCGAAAATATAGGTGGTGATGATTCCAAGCTCGGATGCAAAAAGGCCTAGGTTTTATTCTGCTATATTCAAAAGTTTTGTAGATGCGCTTCACAAACCATTCTTGAAGATTAAACCTTTCAAAGTTAGCACGATAGTGATGTAAAAAAAAAAAAAAAAAAAAAAAA
This sequence comes from Schistocerca serialis cubense, assembly GCF_023864345.2. Classification (NCBI taxonomy): domain Eukaryota; kingdom Metazoa; phylum Arthropoda; class Insecta; order Orthoptera; family Acrididae; genus Schistocerca; species Schistocerca serialis. Next base: position 1,036,183,613 of record NC_064639.1, on the reverse strand, counting down.
AAATTTGCACTCCGAATTTAAGTTACACTTCCTTTTTATAGCTTTTGTTGCAATATCACGTAACACACAAAACATCACTTCACAATACAAAACATACTTGAAAACATCTTCCTCACAGTCACTGTTAAAGTTCACATTTTATAAGCCGACTACAATATGCTGTAACCTCCCCACAATAAAATCTACTGATAATGACAATTAAACAAAAATTAGCAATCTGACCCAAGTTCCTCACAAAAAAAATGAAAGTCAATTCAGTGATAAGAAAATCTCAGTGACAATGTAAACTCAATTAAACCGAAATATCGGTCTTTGGCCCTTGTGCAAAAATCAGAATTAATTTCTTACCTCATTGAAACTGCTTGTCAAATTTCTGCTCTTATTGTTGCACACGGCTTGGAGGAACTGCATTGCAAATAATATATATTTTTTTTTTTTTAAATTTAACTGAAACTTTTCTTTAAGCGAAATGAAGGAAATCGTAATTAAATGATTTTTTTTTTTTGTAAAAATTGCTTTGAAATCAAAATTATTATTGGGGCACTTGTTGGAAATTAATTACAATAAATAAACTTTACATTATCTGATGATTACCTTAATTAACAATATACCTCATTCAGCCTCTTGACCAGAATGCCATGTCGACGCTCGCCGACTCCTCACACGCACAACTCCACTCGGCTGCTGCTACTGACCGACTGCTCTGCATGACGACTACTAGCGTACTGCTGGACGCAACTGAACTGAGCTACTGCTATCGACAGAGTGTACTGCATGACGACAACTAGTGTACTGCTCGCAACACTCGCGCGGTCAAGCGCAGACTAACCACGATAATAGGCTCTCTGGTCAAAGATTTTAACGTGCCTCACCATCGCTGCTACGTTACATACGTGTTTCAATGCGTATTTCCAACATGACGTCCAAGACTTGACTTTCTCAAGGTCCGACTCTCTAACAACCAACTAATAATCGCTTACGCGCCAAAAAATCAGTTACAAGTACGTCAAAGATCATAGTGACGAAAGAAAGAATACACATAAGAATAATATCATTGCAACATAAACATATCGATGTATCAAAGTACCTCTACATTAATGAAATCAAATCTGAATGTTGTCTCAGAAATATGTTAAGTAGTTAACAGAAACACAGTAGAATATCGCTAGTATCGAGAGGTTGAGTTGAGGTGCCGTAATGGTTACGTAATTCAAGTACCATTACAAGGTGTAAGTCCAGTGTATCTAGAGCGCAGCCAGGTTGGAGGAGAGGAGGAGATTAGTGTTTAACGTCCCGTCGACAACGAGGTCATTAGAGACGGAGCGCAAGCTCGGGTGAGGAAAGGGTGGGGAAGGAAATCGGCCGTGCCCTTTCACAGGAACCATCCTGGCATTTGCCTGAAGCGATTTAGGGAAATCACGGAAAACCTAAATCAGGATGGCCGGAGACGGGATTGAACCGTCGTCCTCCCGAATGCGCATCTAGGTTGGTTGCAGACACTCAACTGGCCTCCTACTAACTGACACAGGCCATCACTGGCACCGAGGCAGAATAAGCTTTTATCAGAAAACACAACAGACTTTCCCTGCCCTGCAATGATTTCTCGCCTGACACTACTGAAATCCAAATGGCGCGGGTTTGGGGTCAGTGGAATGCACTCTACTAGGCGTCTGGCTCGGAGATCTCCTTGTAGTAACCGATTTGTAACACTTCGTTGTGCCACTGTGGTGCCAAGTGCTGCTCAGATTGCCGCTGTAGATGCAGTTCGATGCGCCAGAGCCATACGCCGAAAACAGTAGGCTTCCCTCTCGATAGTGCGGCGGCGCCGTCCACAGCCGAGTCCGTACATTCTAGTAACCACCGCTGGCAGCAATTATGTACAGTGGCTACATTCCTGGCACGGTAGTTCCAGCTTTCAAGAAGAGTCGTCGAGCAGATGCGCAAAACTATAGGACTATTCTGACATGTTTTGCTCGCGTATCAAGTCATTTCTGGAAACCCAGAATCTACTCTGTAGGAATCAACATGGATTCCGGAAACAGCGATCGTGTGAGACCCAACTCGCTTTATTTGTTCATGAAACCCAGAAATTTTTAGATACAGGCTCCCAGGTAGATGCCATTTGCCTTGACTTCCGGAAGGCGTTCGATACAGTTCCGCACTGTCGCCTGATAAACAAAGTAAGAGCCTACGGAATATCAGACCAGCTGTGTGGCTGGACTGAAGAGTTTTTAGCAAACAGAACACAGAATGTTGTTCTCAATGGAGGGATGTCTACAGACGTTAAAGTAACCTCTGGCGTGCCACAGGGGAGTGTTATGGGACCATTGCTTTTCACAATATATGTAAATGACCTAGTAGACAGTGTCGGAAGTTCCACGCGGCTTTTCGCGGATGATGCTGCAGTATACAGAGAAGTTGCAGCATTAGAAAATTGCAGCGAAATGCAGGAAGGTCTGCAGCGGATAGGCACTTGGTGCAAGAGTGGCAACTGACCCTTAACATAGGCAAATGTAATGTATTGCGAATACATAGAAAATAGGATCCTTTATTATATGATTATATGATAGCGGAAAAAACATTGGTAGCAGTTACTTCTGTAAAATATCTGGGAGTGTGCGTGCGGAACGATTTGAAGTGGAATGATCGTATAAAATTAATTGTTTGTAAAGCGGGTATCAGGTTGAGATTCATTGGGAGAGTCCTTAGAAAATGTAGTCCATCAACAAAAGAGGTAGCTTACAAAACACTCGTTCGACGTATACTTGAGTATTACTCATAGTGAGGGATCCGTACCAGATCGGGTTGACAGAGAAGATAGAGAAGATGCAAAGAAGAGCGGCGCGATTCGTCACAGGGTTATTTGGTAAGTGTGATAGGTTTACGGAGATGTTTAACAAACTCATGTGGCAGACTCTGCAAGAGAGGCGCTCTGCATCGCCGTGTAGCTTGCTGTCCAGATTTCGAGAGGGTGTGTTTCTGGATGATGTATGGAATATATTGCTTCCCCCTACTTATACCTCCCGAGGAGATCACGAATGTAAAATTAGAGAGATACGAGCGCGCACGGAGGCTTTCCGGCAGTCGTTCGTCCCGCGAACCATACGCGACTGGAACAGGAAAGGGAGGTAATGACAGTGGCACGTAAAGTGCCCTCCGCCACACACCATTGGGTGGCTTGCGGAGTATAAATGTAGATGTAGATGTATCACAGAAGGAACATTCAGCTTCTGGTAGTTCTTCTACACGACCTGATTCAAACTCAGTGCGGTGTTGGTAACTGCGTCCTTGTCATCTTGAAGGCATTATTGACTGACAGCAACTCACCACATTCGATCTCAAAGGTAACCGACGCTCACGACCGTTGCAGCGTGTATTTAAAGCAATCCTGATTTGCATCCTCATAGTTGCGTTACTACCACCACTCTTATGTGACTGGCGGGAAATCTGAATACACATATCTGTAAAATGTGGAAACACGCCTACCAAATTTACTGATGCCTGCAATTCCTACTTGGTGCTAAGATTTTTTTGCCGTTAGTGTACACTACTGGCCATTAAAATTGCTACACCAAGAAGAAATGCAGATGATAAACCGGTATTCATTCGACAAATATATTATACTATAAATGACATGTGATTACATTTTCACGCAGTTTAGGTGCATGGATACTGATAAATCAGTACCCAGAACAACCACCTCTGGCCGTAATAACGGCCTTGATAAGCCTGGGGATTGAGTCAAACAGAACTTGGATGGCGTGTACAGGTACAGCTGCCCATGCAGCGTCAACGCGATACCACAGTGCATCAAGAGTAGTGACTGGCGTATTGTGACGAGCCAGTTGCTCGACCACCATTGACGAGACGTTTTCAGTTGGTGAGAGATCTGGAGAATGTGCTGGCCAGGGCAGCAGTCGAACATTTTCTGTATCCAAAAAGGCCCGTACAGGACGTGCAACATGCGGTCGTGCATTGTCCTGCTGAAATGTAGGGTTTCGCAGGGATCAAATAAAGGCAAGAGCCACGGGTCGTAACACACCTGAAATGTAACGTCCACTGTTCAAAGTACGGTCAACAGGTGACCGAGACGTGTAACCAACGGCACCCCATACCATCACGCCGGGTGATACGCCAGTATGGCGGTGACGAATACGCGCTTCCAATGTGCGTTCACCGCGATGTCGCCAGACACGGATGTGACCATCATGATGCTGTAAACAGAACTTGGATTCATCCGAAAGAATGACGTTTTGCCATTCGTGTACGCAGGTTCGTCGACGAATACACCATCGCAGGCGCTCATATCTGTGATGCAGCGTGAAGGGTAATCGCAGCCACGGTCTCCGAGCTGATAGTCCGTGCTGCTGCAAACGTCGTCGAACTGTTCGTGTAGATGGTTGATGTCTTGCTAACGTCCCCATCTGTTCACTCAGGGATCGAGACGTGACTGCACGATCCGTTACAGCCATGCAGATAAGATGCCTGTCATCTCGACTGCTAGTGATAAGAGGCCGTTGGGATCCAGCACGGCGTTCCGTATTACCCTCCTGAACCCATCGATTCCATATTCTGCTAACAGTCATTGGATCTCGACCAACGCGAGCAGCAATGTCGCGATACGATAAACCGCAGTCGCTATAGGCTACAATCCGACCTTCATCAAAGTCGGAAACGTTATGGTACGCATTTCTCCTCGTTACACGAGGTATCACAACAAAGTTTCGCCACGCATCGCCGGTCAACTGCTGTTTGTGTATGAGAAATCGGTTAGAAACTTTCCTCATGTCAGTACGTTGTAGGTGTCGCCACTGGCGCCAAGCTTGTGTGAATGCTCCGAAAAGCTAATCATTTGCTTATTACAGCATCTGCTTCCTGTCGGTTAAATTTCGCGTCTGTAGCACGTCATCTTCGTAGTGTAGCAATTTTAATGTCCAGTAGTGTATTACGTTTTAAGCCCTGTTCACGATGTTGCACATTTTATTGCTAGCAGTGTACTCGAGTTTTAGTACGGCGTATGGAGGAAGGTGCGGTGCGGATAGGGACGCGACCGTGTCGGACGCTGCGCCCCGCTGGGCGGCGGCCAATCGGCTTAGGCGGAGCGTCGGCCTCAGCCGCGCACTGTGCGTGGGCGGGGCGGGCCGCGGTCGCCGGGCAACGCGCCCATCAGCCGCAATAATCACGGCCGCGGACGCCTAATGAGACGCGTGCTGGAAGCGGTCGCTCCCCACTAGCTGCTGCGCTGCCTTCATGTGGTAGCAAAACCCTAGTCCCCTACGCTTCCTGACGGCACAGGTGTCAAATTACGAGGCGTGCTTTTTAAGTAAGTACCGATTGAAAGTAGACTGCATGAGGAGCAGTACGGTTTCAGACCGGGAAGATCAACAACGGACGTCATATTTGCGGTAAGGCAACTGCAGGAAAGGCACTATGAGTACGGGAAGGACTTAATCATGGCCTTTTTGGATATTGAGAAGGCGTATGACAGTATCTGTAGGGACAAGCTCTGGGATGTGCTGAACGCAAAAGGGATAGATGAAGAGATAACACGAAAAGTCAGAAAAATGTATGAGGGAAGTGAGAGTTGTGTGAAAGTGGGGAGGGAACGTACTGCATGGTTCAAGCTTGAAAATGGGCTGCGACAGGGAAGTGCACTTTCGCCTTTATTGTTTATTATTGTTATGGATGAAATCCTACAGCAAGTATCAGATGCAATTGGAGATCATAAAATGAAAGCAGTGCTTTTTGCCGATGACCTAATGTTATGGGGAAACTGCGAGAAGGAGGTGCAAGAGCAGTTAGATGCATGGGAGGCAATGGCAGCACAATATGGAATGCATTTCTCTGCAAAGAAAAGTGAAATAATCGTCACAACAGGGAAGAAGAATAGGCCAAATGTGGATATAACTTGTGGAGGGGAAAAACTACAAGTGGTAGAGAACTTCAAGTACCTGGGAAGCGTGATTGAAAGTAAGGGGGGAAACGCAATGGAAATAAATGAAAGGTGCAGAAAAGCAGGGCAGTTCTACAAATGCATTAGGGGGCTTATTTGGAGCAAGGAGGTGCCACAGAAATCCAAGGGAATTATATACCGAACCTACTTTGTCCCCATATTGGCATACGGAAGTGAGACATGGGTAATGCACAAAAGCGACAAAAGTAGAATACAGGCTAGTGAAATGAAGTTCCAGAGGAGCAGGTTGGGTGTAACAAGACGAGACAGATTGCGAAATGTGTATGTGAGGGAAAGACTAAAGGAGGAACCAGTACAGGACAGGATAGAAAAATCAAGACTGCAGTGGTATGGACACATGAAGAGAATGGATGAGGGAAGAATTCCAAAGAGGATGTTTGATCTGCAACTGGAGGGGAAGAGGCCCAGAGGAAGACCAAGAGATAGATGGGTGAAGGGAGTGAAGGAATGTGTGATGAGAAGAGGAGAGAACTGGACGAAGGTGGAAGAGGGGGAATGGTGGAAAGACAGAACACGATGGAGAGGCTTGTGTTCCCGACAGACCCAGCCAGTGGCTGGAAACTGTCCAAGATGATGACCGTTTTGAAATTAAGAAAAGACGTGCTAAGATGTCTCAATAATTTTATTTTTACATGAATTCCTGTACCTTAATCTACTTTTCTACATAATTTCCGTCAATATTGAGGCACTTGTCATAATGTATCAGTTTTTGAATACCCTCCTCATAGAAGTCTGCCGCCTGACTTGTTAACCTCTGCATCACCACTGTTTTGGCTTCCTCATGAAGACGCTGACCGCCCAGGTGTTTCTTCAAGCGCAGGAACAGATGGTAGTCACTGGGCGCAAGGTCGGGGCTGTACGGAGGATGATCTAGAGTTTCGCATCGAAACGATGTTATGAGATCTTTGGTCTGATTCGCCACTTGCGGACGGGCATTGTCTTGCAGCAAAACGATGCCATTGCTCAACTTCCATGGACTGTTGGTTGATTCTTGTGGACGTAGGCCACCCATGTTTCATCGCCTGTAACAATTTCGCTTAAGAAATCATCACCGTCGTTGTGGTATTATGATGTATCATGCAGCGTAACTTGCTGTGGCAGTGCGAGAGAGAGAGAGACAAAGATATTGTTTATTACTCTGTGGCGGTCAGTGCTCACATAATTATTCTTAGGATATAGAGCTTTTGTTCTTGTTAAGAGTAATTTTACGAGAGGGGAGCCATTCTTGTGATGTAAAAATCGACGCCATTGCGAGATTTTGATTCACATTGTAAAATATATGTGTATATGGAAGGAAATCAGTTAATAGAACAATAAAATATTGTTCATTTCAAGAAGGTACGTGTTATTCCACAACTAGTGTACACTTGTATTGTGATTTAATAATAAATACCAGGTTGAGAACAGTTCCGACGGGAGCGTTCAGTTCTAGTGAAATAGTTCGATGCTTTCTTCTGAAAAGAAGTCACTTCATGGATCATTCAAATCCACAACTGTACCTGGTCATTTCTCAGAACTGAAAGCAATCTGATTGCTATGCAACAGAGCCCCGAAGAATATTTCTCCGTACTTTGGTTACCACTTTCAGCTCAACACGGTATCTGCAACACTGGAGCAGATTTCTACAACAGCGGAAGCTTGTAATCCCTATCAGTTTCACACATCGCCCTGTGTACGCTGTATGTATTTACCCACAACAGTGAACATACAGTTACTCACACACATAGAAAGACAATACAAGGTGGTGTGGGAAACATTTCAGTATAAAGGTCCTGTAGAGCTAAACAGTAATTAGCCTAGTAGTAGTAGTAGTAGTAGTAGTAAACAAATTTAATTTTTTTCAAAGGAGCCTTTATAGTACCGCTCAAGGAAAGTCAATGCACTGTCTAAACGTTTGGTCTTGTGCACATCCGTCAACATTTTCGGTACCCAACGTGCGCACAATTTTCGGTAATTCAGGTGCTGGGTCACAATGCCATACAAAACACTACGAGAAACATTAGGAAAGTCATCCCGCAAGGAGGAAATCGTAATGCGTCTGTTTTCTCTCACCTTATTGTACACTTCCTGCACCAAATTTTCATTAACGACCGAAGGACGCCCACTCCGTTGTTCATCATGCACATTTGTGCGGCCGTCTTTAAATGCACTCACCCACTTTCTTACCATTCCATCACTCATATTGTTTTCTCCGTAAACTGCACAGATCTCACGATGAATATCGATCGCTTTTTACATCTACATATATACTCCGCTAGCCACCAAGCGGTGTGTGGTGGAGGGCACCATTAGCGCCAAAGTCATATTCCCCCCCCTCCCCCCCTGTTTGACTCACGGATCACGGAACGCCTCAGTACGAGCTCTTATTTCCCTTATCTTTGAATGACGAATTAGCCCTTTAGCACTAAGAAATCTTATAACAGCCTGTACTTCACAGTCGGCGGGACTCACGATTATCGGAGGCATCTTAAACACTCAGTACACAACGTAAACAAGGAAGAATCAGACTGTTATGGCGTCAGTGCGTAGATTAAGGTACAGGCTTTCCTGTAAAAATAAAATTATTGAGATATCTTAGCGCGTCTTTCTTTAATTTCTAAACGGTACTTACTTAAAAAACACGCGTCGTAAGACTGATTTATTACTTAGTGTATATGGCCCGAAGGAGTCGAAAATAATTCATAGGCGACTTTGAAAGGATGCTGTCTGTTCACAACTTCCCATCACTATAACAGCTGCCCATAAACAAAAGGCTAGCAACATCTGCGAGGAAACATCCTTACTCCTACGACGTTAGTAAGTCAATGTGTGCGTATAGACAAATTTTTGCTTCTTCCTCTACATTAATCTGACAAAAATCACGCGATACCTCCTAATATCGTGTGTGACCTCCTTTTACCCGGTGTAGTGCAGCAGCTCGACATAGCATGGATTCAACAAGTCGTTGGAAGTCCTCTGCAGAAATACTCAGCCATGCTGCCTCTACAGCCGTTCATAATTGCGAAAGTCTTGCCGACGCAGAATTTTGTGTACCAGCTGACCTCTCACTTATGTCCCATAATTGTTCGATGGGATTCACCTCGGCCGATCTGAGCGGCCAAGTCATTCAACTGAATTGTGCAGAATGTTCTTCAAACCAATCACGAACAGTTGTAACCTGGTGATATGACGCATTGTTACCCACAACAGTTATATCGTTGTTTAGGGACATGAAGTGCACGAATGCCTGCAAACGGTCTCCAAGTAGCCGAACACCACCGTTTCCAATCAATGATCAGTTCAGATGGACCAGAGGACCCAGTTCATTCAATGTAAACACAGCCCACACCGTTACAGAGCCACCACCATCTTTCACAGTGCCTCCTTGTTAAACTTGGGTCAATGGCTTCGTGGCGCTGCACCACATTCAAACCTTACCAACTGAAGTCGGGACTCATCCGATCAGGCCACGGGTTTTCAGTCGTCTAGGGTCCAACCGATATGGTCACCAGCTCAGGAGAGGCGCTGCAGGCTGTGTCGTGCTGTTAGGAAAGACACTCGCGTCGGTCGTCTGCTGCCATAGCCATTAACGTTACATTTCGCCGCACTGTCGTAACGGGTTCGTTCGTCGTACGTCCAACATTGATTGCTGCGGTTATTTCATGCAGTCTTGTTTGTCTGTTAGCGCGCCGGCCGCTGTGGTCGAGCGGTTCTAGGCGGTTCAGTCCGGAACCGCGCTGCTGCTACGGTCGCAGGTTCGAATCCTGCCTCAGGCATGGCTGTGTGTGATGTCCTTAGGTTAGTTAGGTTTAAGTAGTTCTAAGTCTAGGGGACGGATGACCTCAGATGTTAAGTCCCATAGTGCTTAGAGCCATTTGAACCATTGTTAAGGTATGAGATGTTAGATTCCTACATAATAAATGTTACAACAGCCTCCAATGTTACGCTCCTTCGCAGCACCTCGAAAATAAATGCTATAGCTGATTCTGTTAATCTCGAATTCAAAATTGTCCCTTTAACTAATCTATTCGATTTTTTCTAATCATGAACAAAGTGGAATTAGAGTGCTAAAAAGATAGAAAGGAACCATTAACTGCATACATCTCTACTCTAAACAGAAATTCACATAATAATCCGCGTTGTCAAGTTTTCTCATTTAATTTAATTCCTAAGTAACTCGTACATCATCTCTGCTTGTAACGATTTCTCCATCTTTCTTTGATATCTATGTCTAAATAACACAGGATACGTGTGTAAATGACTATCCTCGGAGGGTTTATTATTAAGACGTGTAAACAAATTACGCAGGCTACTTACAAGTTATCCTGGTGGAAGATGCCATCGCTGTCGTGAAAAGGCTCAAGCGTGATGGGATGAAGATGGTCCACAGTAACTTTCACGTAGTCCAAAGCTGTCGTGGTGTCTTCGAGTACTAACACAGGTCGCATGTAAATCCAGGTAAATGTCCTTCATAGTATAATTACGTCCCCACCGTCCAGCATCCGTGACGCGGTGCGTGTTTCGAGCAGTCCTTCTCCTAAGGGGGGTGGGTGGGGGGGACACCGTATCTAGAGACGAGCATCGACCTGGTTTGACAAGAATCGTGATGCATTCTGCCAGATGACACGATTCCGTTGACCCGCAGCCCAGTCTCGATGATTCCGTGGCTCCTGCAATCGTAAATGACGGTGGAATTGGATTTACGTGGGAAAACTTAGCGGCCGTCTGCTGCGGAGGTCTATGATCAACAAAGTGCGCTGAACGGCGTCCTCCAGCACCCTTGTGCCTGGACCTCCATTGTGTTTTGTCACCAGATCTGCCTATCCTCTTGTACAGAGCGGTCACACTTCCGAAGTCGGTGTTCTTTGATGAGGCGCGGACGGCCAACACTTTGTCACCTCGTAGTTTCGCCATCCTTCAACCACTCCCTGTAGATACTCAAAATAGTAGCACGCCAACAGCCGACCTGCTTCGCCGTTTCCGAAATGCCAATTCCCAGACGCGGGCGGGTCGTAAAAATCTGGTCTTTGAAGAACTTCACGATTCGCCTCCCTGCTGATAGAATTTGTTTGTTGAACAATCAATTTCGGCCCACAGACCATCATCATGTTGCTGTATACTAACGGAAAGAATATACACTCCTGGAAATTGAAATAAGAACATCGTGAATTCATTGTCCCAGGAAGGGGAAACTTTATTGACACATTCCTGGGGTCAGATACATCACATGACCACACTGACAGAACCACAGGCACATAGACACAGGCAACAGAGCATGCACAATGTCGGCACTAGTACAGTGTATATCCACCTTTCGCAGCAATGCAGGCTGCTATTCTCCCATGGAGACGATCGTAGAGATGCTGGATGTAGTCCTGTGGAACGGCTTGCCATGCCATTTCCACCTGGCGCCTCAGTTGGACCAGCTTTCGTGCTGGACGTGCAGACCGCGTGAGACGACGCTTCATCCAGTCCCAAACATGCTCAGTGGGGGACAGATCCGGAGATCTTGCTGGCCAGGGTACTTGACTTACACCTTCTAGAGCACGTTGGGTGGCACGCGATACATGCGGACGTGCATTGTCCTGTTGGAACAGCAAGTTCCCTTGCCGGTCGAGGAATGGTAGAACGATGGGTTCGATGACGGTTTCGATGTACCGTGCACTATTCAGTGTCCCCTCGACGATCACCAGTGGTGTACGGCCAGTGTAGGAGATCGCTCCCCACACCATGATGCCGGGTGTTGGCCCTGTGTGCCTCGGTCGTACGCAGTCCTGATTGTGGCGCTCACCTGCACGGCGCCAAACACGCATACGACCATCATTGGCACCAAGGCAGAAGCGACTCTCATCGCTGAAGACGACACGTCTCCATTCGTCCCTCCATTCACGCCTGTCGCGACACCACTGGAGGCGGGCTGCACGATGTTGGGGCGTGAGCGGAAGACGGCCTAACGGTGTGCGGGACCGTAGCCCAGCTTCATGGAGACGGTTGCGAATGGTCCTCGCCGATACCCCAGGAGCAACAGTGTCCCTAATTTGCTGGGAAGTGGCGGTGCGGTCCCCTACGGCACTGCGTAGGATCCTACGGTCTTGGCGTGCATCCGTGCGTCGCTGCGGTCCGGTCCCAGGTCGACGGGCACGTGCACCTTCCGCCGACCACTGGCGACAACATCGATGTACTGTGGACACCTCACGCCCCACGTGTTGAGCAATTCGGCGGTACGTCCACCCGGCCTCCCGCATGCCCACTATACGCCCTCGCTCAAAGTCCGTCAACTGCACATACGGTTCACGTCCACGCTGTCGCGGCATGCTACCAGTGTTAAAGACTGCGATGGAGCTACGTATGCCACGGCAAACTGGCTGACACTGACGGCGGCGGTGCACAAATGCTGCGCAGCTAGCGCCATTCGACGGCCAACACCGCTTTTCCTGGTGTGTCCGCTGTGCCGTGCGTGTGATCATTGCTTGTACAGCCCTCTCGCAGTGTCCGGAGCAAGTATGGTGGGTCTGACACACCGGTGTCAATGTGTTCTTTTTTCCATTTCCAGGAGTGTACATAGAGCATTACGAAATTGTACTGTCACTATCTCAATAACTGATGTATACGTTTGTGAAAAAGGTGGCGTAATAAAATCTTATACACTCACGTAAAAATATTACGTAATACTAGGCCAACAATTAATAAAATCCATTAAATCGTCACTGATTTCCTCGCCTGGTGTGGTGATGTAAATGTTTTTATGTAAGTATGAGATATTTTATTACGCCAGGTTTTTCGTAAACATATAACATATCGTATATCAGTTAGTAAGATAGTGACTGTTCAATTTCGCTGGTATACTGAAACCTGATGATGACTTGTGTACCGAGCCTGATTGTTCAATAAAGAAATTTTATCAGTAACGCTTGGAGGCAAATCGTGTCGTTCTTCAAATATTTATGATCTGCGGGCCACCATCTTTTTAAAATAATCTACCCTTTGTCAAAATCACTGATGTTCGAGAATTCCCCTGTTAGTATCCAGTATCGCTGCTAGAATGATTCGCCATTCATCTCTGCTCCGCTTATACACAGTCTGATTATAACTAAACTTTGCTACTTGAACCAGTACAGACGAAAACTACACTACTGGCCATTAAAATTGCTACACCAAGAAGAAATGCAGATGATAAACGGTTGTTCATTGGACAAATATATTATACTAGAACTGACATGTGATTATATTTTCACGCAATTTGGGTACATAGATCCTGATAAATCAGTACCCAGAATAACCACCTCTGGCCGTAATAACGGCCTTGATACGCCTGGGCATGGAGTCAAACAGAGCTTGGCTGGCGTGTGCAGGTACAGCTGCCCATGCAGCTTCAACACGATACCACAGTTCATCAAGAGTAGTGACTGGCGTATTGTGACGAGCCAGTTGCTCGGCCATCATTGACCAGACGTTTTCGGTTGGTGAGAGATCTGGAGAATGTGCTGGCCAGGTCTGCAGTCGAACATCTTCTGTATCAAGAAATGCCCGTACAGGACCTGTAACATGCGGTCGTGCATTATCCTGCTGAAATGTAGGGTTTCGCAGGAATCGAATGAAGGGTAGAGCCACGGGTCGTAACACATCTGCAATGTAACGTCCACTGTTTAATGTGCCGTCAATGCGAACAAGAGGTGACCGAGACGTGTAACCAATGGGACCCCATATCATCACGCCTTGTGATACGCCAGTATGGCGATGACGAATACACGCTTCCAATGTGCGTTCACCGCGATGTCGCCAAACACGGATGCGACCATCATGATGCTGTAAACAGAACCTGGATTCATCCGAAAAAATGAGATTTTGCCAGTATGGCGATGACGAATACACGCTTCCAATGTGCGTACTCCGCGATGTCGCCAAACACGGATGCGACCATCATGATGCTGTAAACAGAACCTGGATTCATCCGAAAAAATGAGATTTTGCCATTAGTGCACCCAGGTTCATCGTTGAGTACACCATCGCAGGCGCTCCTGTCTGTGATGCAGCGTCAAGGGTAACCGCAGCCATGGTCTGGTCTCCGAGCTGATAGTCCATGCTGCTGCAAACGTCGTCGAACTGTTTGTGCAGATGGTTGTTGTCTTGCAAACGTCCCCATCTGTTGACTCAGGGATCGAGACGTGGCTGCAAAATCAAAAATGTTCAAATGTGTGTGAAAACTTATAGGACTTAACTGCTATGGTCATTAGTCTCTAAGCTTACACACCAGTTAACCTAAATTATCCTAAGGACAAACACACACACCACTGCCCGACGGTGGAATCGAACCTACGCTGGGACCAGCCGCGCAGTCCAAGACTGCAGCGCCCCTGACCGCTCGGCTAGTCCCGCGCGGCACGTGGCTGCACGATCCGTCTGTCATCTCGAATGCTGGTGATACGAGGCCGTTTGGATCCAGCACGGCGTTCCATATTACCCTCCTGAACCCACCGATTCCATATCTGCTAACAGTCATTGGATCTCGACCAACGCAAACAGCAATGACGCGATACGATAATCCGCAATCGCGATAGGCTACAATCTGACCTTTATCCTAGTAGGAAAAAAATGGTTCAAATGGCTCTGAGCACTATGGGACAGAATATCTGTGATCATCAGCCCCCTAGAATTTAGAACTACTTAAACCTCACTAACCTAAGGACATCACAACATCCATGCCCGAAGCAGGATTCGAACCTGCGACCGTAGCGGTCACGCGGTTCCAGACTGAAGCGCCTAGAACAGCACGGCCACACCGGGCGGCCTAGTCGGAAACGTGATGGGACGCATTTCTCCTCCTTACACGAGGCATCACAACAACGTTTCACCAGGCAATGCCGGTCAACTGCTGTTCGTGCGTGAGAAATCGGTTGGAAACTTTCCTCATGTCAGCACGTTGTAGGTGTCGCCACCGGCGCCAACCTTGTGTGAATGCTCTGGAAAGCTAATCATTTGCATATCACAGCATCTTCTTCCTGTCGGTTAAATTTCGCGTCTGTAGCACGTATCTTCGTCGTGTAGCAATTTTAATGGCCAGTAGTGTACTTACCGTATGTTTACCCCACTTTACAGGAATGATGTTCGGACTGTGGGCTGTAGGATTTGCGTTGTTGGTACTACTAGTGTCATGGTATGCCTTTAGGTGCCGCTGCTGGTCCGGCGACCTTGGGTTGAAACAATCGTCAGTGTGCATAGCAGTTACGGACAGTCAACATGGGCCTGGATAAGGTGAGCACGGCTTTACTCGTAAAGTTCTTTTATCAAAACAACTGCAATAATGCTGCTCCTGCTGCTGCTCTTCCCGAGTATCGACGCATTAAAGGAATACGAAGAGGTCCTATTTCAGCAATGGGTTGGGTTTGGTTATTTGGGAGAAGAGACCAAACAGCGAGGTCATCGGTCTCATCGGATTAGGGAAGGACGGGGAAGGAAGTCGGCCGTGCCCTTTCAAAGGAACCATCCTGGCATTTGCCTGGAGCGATTTAGGGAACTCACGGAAAACCTAAATCAGGATGGCCGGACGCGGGATTGAACCATCGTCCTCCCGAATGCGAGTCCAGTGTGTTCGGTTTCAGCAATGGGATTAAAGAAGATGATCCGGAAGTTCGAATTACCTGGCTATTTGGGAACTGCTCCTGGGGGAAGCAGACGGCCAGTTGCACCAAAAATTGTTGAAGAAATTATTGTTGCTATGGCTGAGAATGCTGCATGCAACGTGCGATCTTCAAGCAGTGCACGAGCTGTGTTACGGCAGCTGAACGTTCCATGGCCGCCGTTCGAAAAGAGCTGCGAACAATTGTGCAATGGTTTCTGTACACACCTGACATTACTCACCAACTTTTGCCATGTGATGCAGGCATTCGAGTAGGTTTTGCTTTTACGTTTTCCCCATCCGCTGTTGAAGTTGACAACATATGGCCTTGGAACGTTTTGTGGAGGGAAGCACGCTTTACGCTCACTAAGGTAGTGAACACTCACAATTATCACTTTGGGGATCGTCACCGCCATCGAATGTTCCTGAAGTTTCTCCGCTTAGTGAACGCGTCAGCGTGTTGTGTGGCTTCACGGTACAGTTCCTGATCGGGGCTGTTTTTCTTCGAGGAACACGAACCTCAAGAACTAGGGACATGCTGCGTGAACGGCACACGTTACTGTGTTCTGCTTTACCAACATACGATCCCTGCCCTACTGGAGAGAGGTGATTGGACTCTACGGTTTTGATGCTTAACTTCACATTGCTCGTGAGGTTACTGTGCTACTACATTTAGAAAAAACGGAATGATTTGCTGGTCAAACTGATTCTACATTTTTAGATTTCCGTATCACTTCTGACAGCGTTCCTCACAAGCGACTTCCAACCAATTTGCGTGACTATGGTGTATTATCTCAGTTGTGTGATATGACTCGTGGTTTCCTGTCAGAAGCGTCACATTTCGTAATAATTGACGGAAAATCATCGAGTAAAATAGAAGTAATATCTCGTGTTCTCCAACGAATTGTTATAGGCCCTCTACTGTTCCTGATAGATATAAACGATTTAGGAGACAATCTCAACAGCCCTTTTACATTTTTTGCAATGATGCTGACATTTACTGTCTTGTAAAGGCATCAGATGATAAAGAGGAATGCAAAATGATTAGAAAAGATCACATAGATAATGTTGTGGCGAAAGCAAACGTTGTGGCAGGATCTTCTCACAAAATTTCAGTCATCAACTTTCTCCTCAGAGTATGAAACTAGTGAGAAGTCTATATCAGATTCGTTTCAAATTATTAGAAGTTGTATTTCGTGCTGTTCACACTCAATCATTTGTGATTATGATTTGTACCTCTTGTTTGTTCTTATGCAATGGTATAGAGCTACTTTAAAGTATTGACTTTTCCAGTAAGCACCCAATATTACCTACATTTGGAGCTTCCAAATTTCCTTCCTCTCTGTATGAATGAGTGATATAGTTTAACCTTTCAGCCTCTGACTTATTGTGATGGGCAAAATTCTTTTTATGTCCATTCTTGTGTGTGTGAAGTGCGTGGGTATGTGTGAACTATTCCCACGCACGCCTAAGCTTTACTTTCTGTTTATCACCGTAATACACTTAAGCACTTAGGAGATAGAAGTATAAACGAACTAAATAACTAAATGTCAGGCAATGACAAATCACAATGTAAAATTACTTTGTGAATTTTTAATACGATGTTATATTTCAATAAGCTGTGTTAAACTCTATTACTGTTTCTCAAACAAGACCCTCCCCTTTCGTAATATCATCTTAGTACATCCTACCTGGCGTTTCTGAACGCAAAAGGCAGGACTAGTAATTCTAGATTTTTCTCTGATTATCTTTCTTTTTTTTATTTCAGGCTTAAGCTCTTTCTTGTTATGAATTATTTGTTTTATCACGTGTACTTAAATTGTTCCCGTATGCTCATTCCAGCTATTCACTTGGATCTCTTTATTAATGTTAACACGCTAGTAATGTTTACCAGTTCAGTGATTAATTCAGTCCTTATATGAAGTATTCCCAATTTTATTTAAATTGGGTGGCGACCAAGCAAAATATTGTGGCACACGGAACTTACATTAGACTGCAGACTTCCCCACTGGCTAACTTCCCCCAATTTCTGTTTGCAAATCGCTTTCCAGATAACCTTTCACCCATTAATAACAATTTAATATTTTTTGCCGCCGTCATTCATAGGGAGGAATGGCCATCGTAACGAAATAAGAGAAATCAGAGCTAGCACGGGAATATTTAAGTGTTCATTTTCCCCGTGCGCTGTTCCAGAGTGGAACGGTAGAGAAGTAAGTTGAGGGTGGTTCCACGAATCCTCTACCAGGCAGTTGATTGTGAAATGTAGAGTAATAATGCAGATGTAAAAAAAAAAAAATGGTTCAAATGGCTCTAAGCACTATGGGACTTAACATCTGAGGTCATCAGCCCCCTAGACTTAGAACTACTTAAACCTAACTAATCTAAGGACATCACACACATCCGTAGCCGAGGCAGGATTCGAACCTGCGACCGTAGCAGCAGCGCGGTTCCCGACTGAAGCGCCTAGAACCGCTCGGCCACAGCGGCGGGCAATGCAGATGTAGGTGTAGATATAGATCGTTCCAAACTGTTTGGCCACAAAGATAACCAGATTTGAGCCCATGTTATTTCTGGCTGTGGGGTTATCTGAAGGTCACGTTGGAGGTTCAAGACGAGTATAGTGAGGCAGCCAACTTTCCGCCGGCAGTCTCTAGTGCGGTTCCAGGTTGCCGTGGATGCAGGCGGTCGTCACATTGAGCAATGTAAACATGGTACCCAATTCACTAATGTTACCATATCACTTGGAAATTAAAATGTTTCTTTCGGTAGTTTTTTTGTCATTCCTCTGCCGCATGTCCTTACAAACACTTCCACGAAATTTTTGTCTTACGGTCACTCATTTCTCATGGGGGCCCTCTCAAGTAACCTAAGTTTAGTTATAATCACTTTGTACTTTCCTTACCGCGTCACGTACTCTTGTCGCCACCAAGCAGCACAACGTCGTGCAGTATGCAGCAGGGATGACGGTTATCGCTGAAACAACCAGTTTTCCGTTATTTCGTTTTTTCTCATGCCACTTTAATCCGACAGTCAAAACAGCTCAAAATAGCCAGTTTCTGAAATAACCGATTTTCCTTTTTTTAAAATTCCTGTTATTTTCAATAACAAACGTAGATTGAAAAATTTTCTCTTTCAGTTTCAAGATACATGGAATGAAAATATTAAATTCAGTAGGGCAAACAAAAGAAAATTTAATCCGTCCACCATTCGCTGCTTTTCTCGAAAAGTGACATCTGGCTGAATACTACAAAAATCGGTAGTGTTCTCCTACTGATTATAATTTTTTGAAATTCTGTTTAAAAATTATGTTGTAATCGAGGACCATACCACTATTTGGGCATTACGAACAGTCAGTACCATAGTCTGAAAACTGAAGTTGAAGAACTCTGTTTTTGGTGTTAATTTGTCCGTTTCCAAGGGCTACAAGAAGATAAAGTCACGCAACGTAGAACAGGCAGAGGATCAGCTACTTTCTATTTTCATTGTGTACTGCCAATGAATTGTTGTTTTTAATTTATTACAGCTACCACAATTTCCTTTATCTTTTACTGCTTTATAGAAATGGGTGACGCATCTTTCATTTTTTAAAGAAAATGAAGTATCGTACTTCATTGCTACATCACTTCGTATAAATTTTTCCAGACTAGCTTCGGTGGTATTCTTCAGTATAATGGATTCCGGCGACGAGGGCTAGAAACTACCGTACAGACCAAGTGGGGGCAAGTTTTGCACACTGTAGGCAGACGCATAACGTAGGCCACAGCACACGGCGACAGGTACATTACTATCTCAGCAATACTGTACCAGATCTTATGTCAAGTGTTAGTTGCTCATTTCCGTCGGCATTGTCATTAAAATAGCTCTGATCACTTTTCCCGTTTTCTACAGTACCGCAATTTTTAAAAAAATGTTCAAATGTGTGTGAATTTCTATGGGACCAAACTGCTGAGGTCATCGGTCCCTAGACTTACACACTACTTAAATTATCTTATGCTAAGAACAACACACACACACAAACACACACACACGCAATACGTGACATGGCGCCTCAAACTGCGCGGCCACTCCGCGCGGCCGCTATTTTTCAAACCAAAGCAAATTTTACAAATAAAAATTACTTCTTTTTAGTAAAAGGTATATTTTAAAACATAAACCTGTCGACTGCTGCTATGGCTAATTGATATTTCGTTTTTTTATTCGATCATTTGTAAAAAATAAAAAAATAACATCTGTTGCACCCGAGACCAAACGAATATCGAAAAATACCGGTTATTCAGAACTAAAATACCGGTATCGGTTTTCTTCCAACCTTAGTGCGTAGCGGGCACAAAATTGAACAAAACTCGAGGCCCCGATTTAATCCCTGTCAGATTCTATACTAAATTTGCGTCGGAGTTTGCTCCTTTTCTAATTATAATCTATCTGAACAAAAAACCACACCTAGTTCTTAGAAAAAGGCACAAGCACACGCGTCTACAGGAAGGGTAGTAGAAGTGATCCACAAAACTACCGTCTAATATTCATGACATCGATTTGTTGTAGAATCTTAGAACATATTCTGAACTCTGGCCGAGCAGTTCTAGGTGCTACAGTCTGGAACTGCGCGGCTGCTACGGTCGCAGGATCGAATCCTGCCTCGGGCATGGATGTGTGTGATGTCCTTAGGTTGGTTGTGTTGAAGTAGTTCTAAGTTCTAGGGGACTGATGACCTCAGATGTTAAGTCCCATAGTGGTCAGAGCCATTTGAACCATTTTATTCTGAGCTCAAACATAACGCAGTATCTTGAACATAATGACTTCTTCAGTCACAGCCAGCATGGATTTCGAAAACATCGATCATGAGAAACCCAACTCGCACTTTTCTCACATTACATACTGAAAGCTTTGGATCAAGGCAACCACGTAGGTGCAGTGTTTCTTGATTTGCGGAAAGCATTTGATTCAATACCGCATCCTTATTGACAAAAGTACTGTCATGTGGGTTATCAAGTGAAATTTGTGACTGGATTGAGGACTTTATGGTAGGCAGGACACAGCATGTTACCTTGGATGGAGAACCATCGCCAGACGTAGAAGTAACATGGGGTGTGCTCTAGGGAAGTGTGTTGGGATCCTTGCTGTTCATGTTTTATGTTAATGAACTTGCAGACAATACTGGTAGTAAAAGTAAGATTTTTGCAGATGATTCAGTTATCTATAATGAAGCACTATCTGAGAGAAGCTGCATAAATATTCAGTGAGATCTTGATGAGTTTTCAACGTGTTGCATAGATTGGCAACTTTCTCTAAATGTTGAGAAATGCAAAACGAAAAAACCGTAGTATAACATCAGTGAGTCACTGTTGAAATCGGGCAACCCATACGAATACCTGGGTGTAACGCTTTGCAGGAATATGAAATAGAATGATTACAAAGGTTCCGTCGTGGGTAAAGCAGGTTTGTTGGTAGAATACTACTAGTCTACGAAATAGATTGCTTACAAATCACTCGTGGGACCTGTTCCAAAATATTGCTCAAGTGTGTGGGGACCTGTACCAGACAGGACTGACAGGGGCTACTGAACGTACACAGAGAAAGGCAGTACGAAGCAGGTTTTTTTAAACCGTGGGAGAGTGTCACAGAAATAACGGTGGAACTGAACGGGCAGATTCTTGAAGACAGACGTAAACTATCCTGAGAAAGTCAATAAAGTTCCAAGAACCGGCTTTGAATTATTATTCTAGGGTATACCACAAGCCCATACGTATCGTTCACACAGGGTTCGTGAAGATAAGATTAGAATAATTACTGCACCCACAGCGACATTCAAACTATCATTCTTCTACATCTACATCTACATCTATACTCCGCAAGCCACCTGACGGTGTGTGGCGGAGGGCACCTTGAGTACCTCTATCGGTTCTCCCTTCTATTCCAGTCTCGTATTGTTCGTGGAAAGAGAGATTGTCAGTATGCCTCCGTGTGGGCTCCAATCTCTCTGATTTTATCCTCTTGGTCTCTTCGCGATTTATGGTATACCTAGAAGGGAGCAATATACTGCTTGACTTCTCGGTGAAGGTATGTTATCGAACTTCAACAAAAGCCGGTACCGAGCTACTGAGCGTCTCTCTTGCAGAGTCTTCCACTATCATCTCCGTAACGCTTTCGCGATTACTAAATGATCCTGTAACGAAGTGCACTGCTCTCCGTTGGATCTTCTCTATTTCTTCTATCAATCCTATCTGGTACGCATCCCACACAGTGAGTAGTATTCAAGCAGTGGGCGAACAAGTGTAGTGTAACCTACTTCGTTTGTTTTCGGACTGCATTTCCTTAGGATGCTTCCAATGAATCTCAGTCTGGCATCTGCTTTACCGACGATTAATTTTATATGGTCATTCCACTTTAGATGAATCCCAAAGACTACTCCCAGATAATTTATGGAATTAATTGATTCCAGTTGCTGACTTGTTATATTGTAGCTAAATGACAAAGGATCTTTCTTTTTGTGTATTCGCAGCTCATTACATTTGTCTACACTGAGATTCAATTGCCATTCCCTGCACCATGCGTCAATTCGTTGCAGATCCTCCTACATTTCAGTACAATTTTCCACTGTTAAAACCTCTCGATATACTACAGCATCATCCGCAAAAAGCCTCAGTGAACTTCCGATATTATCCAAAAGGTCATTTATATATACCGGGTGATCAAAAAGTCAGCATAAATTTGAAAACTGAATAAATCACGGAATAATGTAGATAGAGAGGTACAAATTGACACACATGCTTGGAATGACATGGGGTTTTATTAAAACAAAAAAAATACAAAAGTTTAAAAAATATCGGACAGATGGTGCTTCATCTGATTAGAATACCAATAATTAGCATAACAAAGTAAGACAAAGCAAATATGATGTTCTTTACAGGAAATGCTCAATATGTCCACCATCATTCCTCAACAATAGCTGTAGTCGAGGAATAATGTTGTGAACAGCACTGTAAAGCATGTCCAGAGTTATGGTGAGGCATTGGCGTCGGATGTTGTCTTTCAGCATCCCCGGAGATGTCAGTCGATCACGATACACTTGCGCCTTCAGGTAACCCCAAAGCCAATAATCGCACGGACTGAGGTCTGGGGACCTGGGAGGCCAAGCATGACGAAAGTGGCGGCTGAGCATACGATCATCACCAAACGACGCGCGCAAGAGATCTTTCACTCGTCTAGCAATATTTTTTTTTTTTTGGTTCTAATAAAACCCCATTTCATTCCAAGCATGTGTGTCAATTATTACCTCTCTATCTACTTTATTCCTTGGTTTTGAAATTTATACTGACTTTTTGATCACCCGGTATATTGTGAATAGCAACGGTCCTACTATACTCCCCTGCGGCACACCTGAAGTCACTCTTACTTACTTCTTCCGGCGCTCCTTACGTGAATGGGACAGGAAGAAACCCAGTGAGTGGTACAATGTGACGCACCCTCCGCCACGCATCTCAAGGTGGCTTGCAGAGTATAGATGTAGATGTAGAAATGCAGGAGCAGTAAGAGGGGTTAGCAGAGCAGAGTTCACAGATCCACGGCGCCAGCCTGGAACCTCCGAGACTGCGCGACGAGCAGCCCCCCCCCCCCCCCCCCCGCCCCACTCCCCGGGTTATTTTCCGGATATCAGGAGCGGCGTGGGCCAGCGGAATGCGGGCTCCTCTAATTAATTGCTTGTCTCGCGCCTGTCACTGCGGTGCCCGCTGCATAGTCATCCCCGATCAAGGTCACCACGAGGGGAGGAGGGGCGGCAATATCGGCTCCTAATATCCGCCGGGGCCTTGGAATCGGGATGAAATGAAATTCCAATTAAGTCGCCAATCAGTTCTTTAGCGGTAATGAAAGTCGACAGGTAGCGGCGATGAGTCGGTAAGTTTGGGCGGCCCCGTCATCCCGGCAGGCAGCACCTGCGCCCCGCCAGCCTGCAGGTCACCGAAAAACACCACAACACCGCGCCGCCTCATGGAAACCGCCGTCTGCTCTCTGCGAGAACTGCCTGGATGTACGACGTAATACAGTTTCTAGGAAATTGTTATTTCCTTTAAACTTCGCAAAATGAATCTAGGAATTCATACTGTGTAACTGATACACTGAGGTGAGAAAAGTCATAGGGTAGCGACATGCACATATACAGACGGCGGTAGTATCGCTTACCCAAAGTACGATGGTCACTCCAAAAGATACGCACACTATTTTTTTTAAATCCATCTTTTATTCTACATGTTTGAAAGTTTTACAGTGTGTAGATACATCCTTTAGGAACAATATTTTCATTTCTCCACATAATTTCCACCCCTCTCAACTGCCTTACGCCATCTTGGAACCAGCGCCTGTATACCCGCACGGTAAAACCTGTTGGAGCCACTGTTTGGCAGCGTGCACAAGGGAGTCATCACCTTCAAACCTTGTTCCACGAAGAGAGTCTTTCAGTTTTCCGAAGAGATGATAGTCATGTGGAGCCAGGTCAGGACTGTAAGGCGGGTGTTTCAGTGTTGTCCATCCGAGTTTTGTGATCGCTTCCATGGTTTTTTGACTGAGATGTGGCCGTGCATTGTCGTGTAACAGCAAAACACCCTGCTTTTGCCGATGTGGTCGAACACGACTCAGTCGCGCTTGAAGTATCTTCAGTGTCGTCACATATGCAACAGAATTTATGGTGGTTCCACTTGGCATGATGTCCACAAGCAAGAGTCCTTCGGAATCGAAAAACACCGTAGCCATAACCATAGCAGAAGGTGTGGTTTTGAATTATTTTTTCTTTGGTGAATTTGCATGATGCCACTCCATTGATTACCTCTTTGTCTCTGGTGAAAAATGATGGAGCCATGTTTCATCACCTGTCACAATTCCTCCAAAAAATTCATGTCTACCATTCTCGTACTGTTCCAAAAGGTAGCTGCATACCGTTTTTCTTGTTTCTTTGTGAGCCACTGTCAACATCCTGGGAACCCACCTAGCACAAACCTTTTTTAACGCCATCACTATCAGTATTCTGCAAACATTTCCTTCCTCTATCCCAATGTAGCGTGACAATTCGTTCACTGTGATGCTTCTGTCAGTAGTCACCAATTCGTTAGCTCTCTGTACACTGTCTGGAGTGTGTGCAGCTGCGAGGACGATCCTCAATATTGCCGTGCCCGCTTTCATCACGTAACCTGTTTGCCCACCGACTAACTGTACTGCGATCGACAGCAGCATCTCCATGCACCCTTTTCAACCTCTTGTGGATGTTTCCCACTGTCTCGTTTTCACAGCACAGGAATTCTGTGACAGCACATTGCTTCTGACTAACGTCAAGTGTAGCAGCCATCTTGAAGACATGCTGTGACGGCGCCACTCACGGGAACAGGTTGAACTAAGTTTGTGAACAAGCGGAAAGGATGTACCTACACACTGTAAAACTTTCACACACGCAGAATGAAAACTGTATTTTTACAAAAATAGTGCGCATTTCTTTTGGAGTGACCCTCGTATAAAAGTGCAGCGCATTGGGTGATTCACGTGAAAAGGTTTCCGACGTGATTATGGCTCCACGACGGGAATTAACAGATTTTACGCGCGGAATGGTAGTCGGAGCTAGACGCACGGGGCATTCCATTTCGGAAATTGTTAGGAAATTCAGTATTCTGAGATCCACAAAGTCAAGAGAGTGCCGATAATGCTAAATTTCAGCCAGTACCTTTCACCGCGGACGACGCATTGGCCGACGGCTTTCACTTAACGACTGAGATCAGCGGCATTTGCTTAGAGTTGTTAGTGCTAACAGACAAGCAACACTGCATGAAATAGCCCCAGAAATCAATGTGGGACGTACAACAAACGTATCTGTTAGGACAGTGCGGCGAAATTTGGCGGTAAAGGGCTATGGCAGCAAACGACCGTCCGAATGCCTTTGCTAACAGCACGACATCGCCCGCAACGCCTCTCCTGGGCTCGTGACCTTGTCGGTTGGACCCTAGAGGACTGGAAAACCGTGGTCTGGTCGGATAAGTCCCGATTTCAGTTGGTAAGAGCTGATGGTAGGGTTCGAGTGTTGCGCGGACCCCGCGTAGCCAAAAATCCAAGTCAACAAGACACTGTGCAAGCTGGTGGTTCCTCCACAATGAAATGGGTTCGTTTAAGGGAATGGACTGGGTCGTCTGGTCCAACTGAACCAATGATTGACTGGAAATGGTTACGTTCGGTTACTTGTAGACTATCTGCAGCGAACAACGATGGAATTACACTCCTGGAAATGGAAAAAAGAACACATTGACACCGGTGTGTCAGACCCACCATACTTGCTCCGGACACTGCGAGAGGGCTGTACAAGCAATGATCACACGCACGGCACAGCGGACACACCAGGAACCGCGGTGTTGGCCGTCGAATGGCGCTAGCTGCGCAGCATTTGTGCACCGCCGCCGTCAGTGTCAGCCAGTTTGCCGTGGCATACGGAGCTCCATCGCAGTCTTTAACACTAGTAGCATGCCGCGACACCGTGGACGTGAACCGTATGTGCAGTTGACGGACTTTGAGCGAGGGCGTATAGTGGGCATGCGGGAGGCCGGGTGGACGTACCGCCGAATTGCTCAACACGTGGGGCGTGAGGTCTCCACAGTACATCGATGTTGTCGCCAGTGGTCGGCGGAAGGTGCACGTGCCCGTCGACCTGGGACCGGACCGCAGCGACGCACGGATGCACGCCAAGACCGTAGGATCCTACGCAGTGCCGTAGGGGACCGCACCGCCACTTCCCAGCAAATTAGGGACACTGTTGCTCCTGGGGTATCGGCGAGGACCATTCGCAACCGTCTCCATGAAGCTGGGCTACGGTCCCGCACACCGTTAGGCCGTCTTCCGCTCACGCCCCAACATCGTGCAGCCCGCCTCCAGTGGTGTCGCGACAGGCGTGAATGGAGGGACGAATGGAGACGTATCGTCTTCAGCGATGAGAGTCGCTTCTGCCTTGGTGCCAATGATGGTCGTATGCGTGTTTGGCGCCGTGCAGGTGAGCGCCACAATCAGGACTGCATACGACCGAGGCACACAGGGCCAACACCCGGCATCATGGTGTGGGGAGCGATCTCCTACACTGGCCGTACACCACTGGTGATCGTCGAGGGGACACTGAATAGTGCACGGTACATCCAAACCGTCATCGAACCCATCGTTCTACCATTCCTAGACCGGCAAGGGAACTTGCTGTTCCAACAGGACAATGCACGTCCGCATGTATCCCGTGCCACCCAACGTGCTCTAGAAGGTGTAAGTCAACTACCCTGGCCAGCAAGATCTCCGGATCTGTCCCCCATTGAGCATGTTTGGGACTAGATGAAGCGTCGTCTCACGCGGTCTGCACGTCCAGCACGAACGCTGGTCCAACTGAGGCGCCAGGTGGAAATGGCATGGCAAGCCGTTCCACAGGACTACATCCAGCATCTCTACGATCGTCTCCATGGGAGAATAGCAGCCTGCATTGCTGCGAAAGGTGGATATACACTGTACTAGTGCCGACATTGTGCATGCTCTGTTGCCTGTGTCTATGTGCCTGTGGTTCTGTCAGTGTGATCATGTGATGTATCTGACCCCAGGAATGTGTCAATAAAGTTTCCCCTTCCTGGGACAATGAATTCACGGTGTTCTTATTTCAATTTCCAGGAGTGTATTTACGGATTAGAGTGCACCATGTCACCGGCCACAACTGTTTGCGATTGTTTTGAAGAACATTCTGGACAGTTCCAGCGAATGATTTGGCCACGCAGATCGTCCGACATGAATCCCATCGAACATTTATGGACATAATAGGGAGATCAGTTCGTTCACAAAAACCTGCACCAGTAGCACTTTGGCAGTTATGGTCGACTATAGAGGCAGCATGACGCAGTATTTCTGCTGGGGACTTGAAACGACTTGTTGAGAGCATGCTACGTCGAGTTGCTGCACTATGCCAGACAAAAGGAGATCCGACACGATATTAAAGAGTTATCCCATGGGTTTTGTCGCCCCAGTGTAATACACACAGACTTCAAGATTTTGGCTGGTATGAAATCATATTATCCTCAGGTTTCAATTTTGGATCTCATACTTTTTCCCTCTGACTGTCGAATTAGTTTATTTCACTGCTTCTGAGACATCTAAAGCTGCATAAGTTCTCCGCAAGCCACCATGCAGTGCAAGGTGGAGGGCACCTCGTATCACTGTTAGTCATTCCCCTTTCTGTTCCACTCGCAAAAGGGGCGATGAAAAAGCGACTGTCTCAATGCTTCCATACGAGCCCTGATTCCTCTTACTTGTTATCACTATCCTCGCGCGAGATCTCCGGTGGTGGTAGTAGAACAGCTCTGCAGTCTATCTGCAGTCTATTCTGTAAATTTTCACAGCACTGTTTCTCGAAAAGAACGACTTCTTGCATCCACGGATTCCCATTAGCGTTCACGGAGCATTTCTGCAACACTCGCTTGTTTATGGATGCTACTGATAACGAATCTAACAATACATTCGTGAATTGCTTCAACGTCTTCCTTTAATCGGAGTGAAGGGCATCCCAAACACTGTTGCAGTACTCAAGAATGAGTCACGAAAGTGTTCTGTACGCGGTCTCCACTATAGGTAAGCAACACTTCCCTACAATCCTCCCAATAAACCGAAGTCGATCATTCGCCTTTCCTACAATCCACGTCATGTGCTCATTCAATTTCATGTCGCTTTGCAGCGTTTCAGCTAGGCATTTAATCGACGTGGCTTTGTCAAGCAGCACATCAAAATGGTTCAAATGGCTATAATCACTATGGGACTTAACATCTGAGGTCATCAGTGCCCTAGACTTAGAACTACTTAAACCCAACTAACCTAAAGACTTCACCCACATCCACGCCCGAAGCAGGATTCGAACGTGCGACCGTAGCAGCAGCGCGGTTCCGGACTGAAGTGCCTAGAAACGCTCGGTCACAGCGGCCGGCGCAGCACATCACTAGCACTGTATGCGAACATTACAGGCTTATTTTCTCTGTTAAGTTGCATTAATTACTTTTTTACACGTTTACAGCAAGCTACCATTCATCGCGCCAAATACAAATCCTGTCCACCAACCTGCACCAATGATGATACTTTCTCGTACACTACAGAGTTATCTGCAAATATTCGCAGACTACTGATCACCCTACCCGTCAGATCATTTATGCATATAGAGGGCGCTCCTGACAACACTCTTGTCTCAGACGAATACTCGCCGTCCAGGACAATGTACTGTGTTCTGTTGGTTAAAACAACTTCGAGCCACTCACATATCTGAGAAACTGCACCATATTTTTTGACATTCGTTAACAGTCTGCAGTGTGACACTATGGCAAGCGCTTTCTGGAAGTCTAGGAATATGGAAACAGCCTAGTGTCCTTCAACTTCGTAGCATATCGTGCGAGAAAAAGGCAAGCTGAATTTCGAACGAGTGATGATTTCTAAGATTTCTAAATTCGAGTTAATTTGTGGGTACAAGCTTTTCTTTCTCAACGAGATATTTTTTTTTCCGCGTGACTAGGGCCGGTTGTATGGTGCAAGTCTTTTGGGTTGACGCCACTTCGGCGACTTGTTTGTCGATGGGGATGAAATGATGGTGATATGGACAACACAACATCTAGTCCCTGAGCAGAGAAAATCTCCGACACAGCCGGGAATCGAACCCGGGCCCGTTGGTTCGACAGTCCTTCGCGCTCACCAATCAGCTACCGGTGGTGGACCTCAACAAGATATTGTCACATTAGAGCTTGGAATATGATCATGAATACCGCAGCATACAGACGTTAAAATACTGGAATGTTTCAGGTCTGTTCTTTTATTATATACAAAGGCTACCTGCCCTTAAAGGCCACCTGCCCTTTTTTCCAGTCGCTTGGGATTTCCCTCTAAACGAGAGATTCTCGATAAAAGCGAGATAGTAACTACCGTCTAGGCGAGCTGTAGGTAACATTTTCAGATACTGACAGCTATTCATGAGTCTCTCGAACCGTGCTGTCCATAACACATACAAACAACCGTAGAACGAAATGTATCGGAGGATTAACACTGCAGGTACTACAGCAGAGATGGCACCGCAGACGAACAAATTAATCCGCGGTATTTTGAGGTCATGGAAGCAAGTTGAAATGTTAGTCGTACTCTTCCTCCTATCTGGGCAAACTTATAGCAGCTTATAGTGGTGTATTGATTTACTGGATAAATCGATCGTCCATGCGGAAATGAATGGTGAACTTCGATTGTTTTCAACCTCAACTGAAAGCCCAAAGGTCAAGAAACTTAACTGAAAAGGCAGCTGGTGCATGTCTGGTAGAGTTATTGGGAAGGTGTGATACGGGCCGAAGCTCCTCACGTTCTGGACGATGTTGGCAGTCCCCCAACCCAAAGCGAAAGCAAAGGGTGCGTAGCTCAGGGGGAGCTGCGTCAAAAGGAACATAACATCTGTTGGGCTGCCTGACGCTATTGCTCCCCAGAATGCAGAGACACGCCACCATCTGTGTCTCTGCTGCCGGTGGCCTGGTTTGCCGGTGTGGTACCTTGGACCAAGTTGGCAAGTGTGCCTCGCCATTCTTCTGGTTTCCAGAGGCATGTTCCACCAAGTCTGGGAGGTGGTGACACAGCCTGGATCAGGTTAGATAGGACCAGACCCCGAATGACTGGGTGACTGACCAACCAAATGAGTAGGAGCGGGTCTCTGGCTGTATGGTGAAGGCTCAGCATAGTAGGGGGCGAAGGGTGAGAGGTGCATCCACTTCTCCAGAGTGCGGGCACACTTGCCAATGTGGGATGAGTGAAATCGATGGTGAACAGGTACTGAAGGGGACCAGTGCCCTGGAGATGGCGTGTTGAACCCAGCGAGGGATCCTTGCTGTAAAAGCGAGACCAGTGGGCGAGCTGCAGTTAGTCCCCCCACCCCCCTCCCATACCAGAGGGGCTGGTCCTGGGCGAGAGACGTGGCTCTCAATTTCTTCATTTGTGAACTGCTCATGATGGCCGCAGATGAGGCAAGTGATTTGAGGGTTCCTATGCTAGCAGATCCGTCACCACAAGAAGGCCTGGGTCAGGTGATGGAGGACGATGTAATGAGTAGGCACACAAGGATCACCCATATCTTGACCAGAATATAAAAAATTGTAAAATTAGTCAGGCCACAGTCCAGGCCATTAGAAATGAACTGGCAGCGTGTGCAATTGCAAATGCGAAGCTCGAAGGCTGCTTTGAGGAATTAGAGAAAGAGAATGATAGGCTACATAAACAGCCGTGAAAACGTGGGCTGGCGTGGCCACACAAGCGGCACCAAAGACCCAAACAACTAGAGAGACCATAGCCAGAGTTTACAAATGGCCAGACACGGCAGTCTTTTTGAGAGCTATGCCCAGCCAAGATATCGAAAAGGTGCAGAAAATATTTATTACAACAGTCAACTCGGCGCGAGAAAAAATTAAAATAAACAGAATAAAGGCAATTAAGAACATGGTGATAGTTGATGTTGCCATCGAAGATGATAAGAATAAGTTATTAAGTAACTAAAAACTATGCAAGGCCGTGAAATGTGAACCCCCCAAAAAGCGTTACTTGAGACTCTGCATCAACAGAACTTAGACGATATGGACATCGACACTTTTAAGAAGGATTTTAAGTTAAGGTTCAGAACCGGAACTGAGGATCATGATGTTATTTATCGCGTTGCTGAGGTTTCAGATAGTTTGTGGAAAAGACGTGCGACGGTGGGCAAGGTATATGTTGGCTTTCATGCCATAAACGTGAAAGATTATCTTGTGGTGCCTCATTGCCAAAGCTGCTGGGACGTTGATCATGTTCATAAGCACTGCAGCAGGAGGCCAGCATGCTCCAAGTGCGTTGCTGAGGATCACAAAATGAAGGACTCTAAGAAATCAAGTATATGCATTCCACGTGTGTGTAGGGGCAAAAAGACGTGCAGTGCCACTGGAAGAGCCTGTTCCACATATAAAATATTGGAACAACGCCTAATATCCCGAATTGATTATGGTTGAGGCCATTATCAAGACCAGGGAGGTAAAGAAGAGGAAGTCCCAGAGTAAAAGGAGAAGAGATGGTGAGAGGGCGTGCAAGTTTAAAGATTTTCTGAAGTCACTGTCAGAAGTGAGAGCTCGAAGAGCAATAATGGTTGACGCTTGCATTCAGACTGAGCCTCTGGCTCAAGCTGGTGTCTCCTCATCCTACTACAACCGGGGGCACAATCAGACAGAGGAGGCTGAGATACACGTGGGTCAACCAGTGGTGGTTGGCCAGCCAGTGGTAATTCAGGACAGTGCAATATTGGACAACTGCTTGCGAGCAAGTACAATCAACAGTACCCTACCAATCACCTGTACACATGAAACAGCCACAACAACGAATACAAGACAGCACTGTAACCAGCACAGTGCCAATACAGGAAGTGCCACAAGTGAGGAGTTCAGACGCAGACCCAAGAAGGATATACCCCAATATAGAGCACACCATGCAGTTGTCGCGCTTGGAGCCGCCAGCTGTCCTGACAACTGCCCTTAGACATGTCATTCGCATTGGCACAGGTACCAAAAAAAAGTCACCTTCTCGACAATGGAGGCTGTGGACAGATTACAGTTAAAGTCGATGAATCTCCCCACTAACTTCGGAGCCCTTCGTGACCTTGTTAAAAAAGTCTTTGAAAGAAGAGATGAAAGATTCGATCCAGACGAAATCTATATACAGTCTGTCCTAGGTAATGGGTGTATTGCGCTAGACTGGAGAAAGAACTGGCCTGAGTGTAATGTACACACATATTACCCATAATGCTTTCCGAAATAAATATCGGGCACATCAATACACACAACAGTCATTTGGTGATGCAGCAATGGCCAAGGGTGGTGGAGGAGTGGAGGCTGGATGTAGTCTGCCTGCAGGAGCCATACTCCTAAACTGGGCGAATTTCTTTTATGGCTGTCACCTGGCAGGTAATAAGCATCGGCGATGATCCAAAAGCAGCACCAATTGCAGTTAATAAGGCACTATGTGTCACAGTCCTGTCACAATTGTCAGATAGTCAGTACAACATCGTGGAGCTTCAGTCACCTGCCGGACTCGTCTACATCATAAGTATGTACTTGCAATATGGAGGTAATTTTGAAGATTACCTAGATCACCTCACACAAGTGACCACGGCGTTGCGAGGGCGCAAGGTTATTGCAACATCTGACATGAATGCTAAACCCATCCTATGGTTCGGTGGCACTCGAGATGCAAATGGAGAGAGCCAAAGAGATCATAATGGCTTTACAACTAGTTGTCGCAAATAGACCTGGGAATCCCTTCACCTATAGTGTTGGAGGTGGGGCTGGCACCAACATAGATGTAACTCTATCAACACCCAGTGTCATTGGCAATATTAGGGATTGGCGAGGCCTTGATCAGGTCACAACAAGTGACCACAACATGATTGTGTTCACCTTAAGCGATGGGGAGTGTCGCTGGGACATGGGGTGGGAAGTTCAATTCAACTTCAATGAAACCGATTGGAAACGCCTAGCTCGGGAGTGTGAAGTTCACCCAATGCCAGAAGGTTACGAAGTTGTGGATAGGTACGCCGAGGAGCTGGTGGGATCAATATTTGAGCGGTGAACGCTGCTGTACCAAGAAGGAGAGCTGTTGCGGCCTCTCCATCCCCATGGTCGGCCGACCTAGAACGTATGCGTCAGTCTGTAAGAAGGGCGAGGAGTTACTACCAGCAAAGTGTCGTCTGATAGGGAAAGCAGATCTGGTTAGAAAGGTATCGTGACGCCAAGGAGTTGTTCCAGAACGAACTAAAGGAAGTGAGAACTAAGAGTTGTGAGAAGTATGTGCGGCCTGAGTTAGGCACTGACCCTTGGAGAGTCCTCTATAAGCAGGTCAGGGAGAAAATAAGATCTCCAACGGATCTGTCGACCATCAAGGACGGTGGCCGGGTGACAGAGTCATGGCAGGAGACTGCTGAGGTCCTCCTTCGGACTCTGCTGCCAGATGATGACGAGCATGAGGACATGGAAATGCAGCATCAGATCCGCAGGGATGATCTTGCTGAGTACACCAACAACACCGTGGTGCACCGCTTCTCTGATGAGGAGATGGCGGCACTCGTAAAATCCATAAAAAGGGGGAAGGCTCCGAGGCCAGACGGCATTCTAGCGGAGGTGGTGTAGTTCCTCGCCCCTCAGCTAATTACACCTCTTACTAGGCTTTATAACGAATTTGGAAGAAGGCAAATGTTGTCATCATAAAGAAGGGAAAAGGTAAAGACTCAATGGAAGCCAAGTCCTATAGGCCAATATGTCTTCTAGATGTTCTGACGCAATCGCCCTGGCGGTCGAGGTCTGCTACTCAGCCCTGCATAAGCACATGGCGGGCATCATGGTGGATATCAGTGGCGTCTTTGACAACCTGTGGTGGCCTTCACTCTTCTCCTGCATGCGGGGGAAGGAGTGTCCAGGGCTGCTATGTGGCTGTCTGAGGAGCTATTGGGAAGAAGGTAAGGTCTCGTTATCATCGCCAAGCGGAAAAATAAATAAAAATATCACCAAGGAGTGTCCACAGGACTCTGTCCTGGGGCCATTCTTTGGGGATATAAATGTGGAGCCCTTGCTGGAAAAACTACAACTTAGTGATGACATGCTAGACGTGATGGCCTACGCAGAGGACCTCCTCCTGCTGGTTGGTGGCCATAGCCACGAGGACTTAGAACCTAAAGTGGAACAGGCAATGACATCACTTGCTTAATGGTGCCACAAATCCAAAATGAAGATCGCACCAAATAAGTCGACATATTTGCTGCTTAAAGGTACTTTAATTAGGAATCCTACTGTGAGGATAGAGGAGACTCCAGTTCTTCGGCGCCGCAAGGATCGATATCTGGGAGTAATTACTGACGAAAAAAGGAACTACACAGCCCATATTGATGCAGCAGCCCAACTATTTCTTTAGAAGTTTTAAATCATCTAGTGAAAATTGGGCACAAAAGATTCCATTTGCCACCTGACTTAGTCAGACTTTACCTCAATAGCATATTAACCTCTATAGTAGGTTACAGGTAGGGAATTTGGGCACAAAGGCTCACGAGGGTGATGCCTGCCATGGCTGTGAGGAGGGTGCAGCGGAAAATGGCGTTACGTTTTGCTGGTGCTGATGGTGCTATGTCCTCTAGACATTAGAAACTGTGAACAGGCAGCGTAGTATTAGGTTGTTGTTGTTGTGGTCTTCAGTCCTGAGACTGGTTTAATGCAACTCTCCATGCTACTCTATCCTGTGCAAGCTTCTTCATCTGCCAGTAGCTACTGCAGCCTACATCCTTCTGAATCTGCATAGTGTATTCATCTCTTGGTCTCCCTCTACGATTTTTACCCTCCACGCTGTCCTCCAGTACTAAATTGGTGATCACTTGATGCCTCACAACATGTCCTACACAACCGGTCCCTTCTTCTTGTCAAGTTGTGCCACAGACTCCTCTTCTCCCCAATTCTATTCAACACCTCCTCATTAGTTATGTGATCTACCCATCTAATCTTCAGCATTCTTCTGTAGCACCACATTTCGAAAGCTTCTATTCTCTTCTTGTCCAAACTATTTATCGTCCATGTTTCACTTCTATAGATGGCTACACTCCATGCAAATACTTTCAGAAAGGACTTCCTGAAACTTAAATCAATACTCGACGTTAACAAATTACTCTTCTTCAGAAACGCTTTCCTTGCCATTGCCAGTCTAAATTTTATATCCTCTCTACTTCGACCATCATCAGTTATTTTACTTCCCAAATAGCAAAACTCCTTTACTACTTTAAGTGTCTCATTTCCTAATCTAATTCCCTCAGCATCACCCACTTTAATTCGACTACATTCCATTATCCTCGTTTTGCTTTTGTTGGTGTTCAACTTATACCCTCCTTTCAAGACACTGTCCATTACGTTAAACTGCTCTTCCAAGTCCTTTGCTGTCTCTGACATAATTACAATGTCATCGGTGAACCTCAAAGTTTTTATATCTTCTCCATGGATTTTAAAACCTACTCCGAACTTTTCCTTTGTTTCCTTTACTGCTTGCTCAATATACAGATTGAATAGCATCGGGGAGAGACTACAACCCTGTCTCACTCCCTTCCCAACCACTACCTCCCTTTCATGTCCCTCGACTCTTATAACTGCCGTCTGGTTTCTGTACAAATTGTAAATAGCCTTTCGCTCCCTGTATTTTACTCCTGCCACCTTTAGAATTTGAAAGAGAGTATTCCAGTCAACATTGCCAAAAGCTTTCTCTAAGTCTACAAATGCTAGAAACGTAGGTTTACCTTTCCTTAATCTTTCTTCTAAGATAAGTCGTAGGGTCAGTATTGCCTCACGTGTTCCAACATTTCTGAGGAATCCAAACTGATCTTCCCCGAGGTCGGCTTCTACCAGTTTTTCCATTCGTCTGTAAAGAATTCGCGTTAGTATTTTGCAGCTGTAACTTATTAAACTGATAGTTCGGTAATTTTCACATCTGTTAACAACCGCTTTGGGAAAAATTGAAAAGACTATGGAGATTATGGGGGTACGGGTGACAGACCAATCTGCAATCAAAAGAAGAGGGGAAGAGTTATGGAAATAGTCATGGGAAAATGAGAAAACAGGGCAGAGGGGTTTTTAACTGTTGACTGGTGTTAGAGAAAGATTACAGATGGGATACTTAAGCCGAATATGGGTCTGCTGCACTTCCTTACAGGACATAGACCATATCCGACATATTTGTCTCGTTTTGGGAAACGGGCTACACCTGCGTGTGACTGTGGCACTGAAGAAGGCGACAACGATGTGGCAACCGATCTAAGACAGCAACTATCCAACCCTGACGCCTTGTCCTTACGAAGAAGCTACGATACCTTCCAGATACTTAACGCCTTGGCAAACGAGGTATCACAAAAGAATCTGAGGGAGTTTATAAGGAACCACAATGGTCGCTGAATGAAAAAAAACTGACCAAGACTGAGATGCACCTGCCGAGTACTGCCGGGCGGGGAATTGCCGATCGACGTTACTTTCGAGATAGGCCACGCTCCTGGATTAGGGAGGCAGGTGTGTCGCTAACAAAGAACTGAAAACAGCACTTACTTAGTAGTTATTAAGTTCTAGTAGTTTTAGAATAGAATGTAGATATTAATTAGCAACCAGTAACATGATAGGGACTGCAGCGAGTTAAAGTAATTTGGGCCAGCCCAGTGCCAGGGGCACCACCACTGGGATTAGCTCGGTGGGCAGGCCAGTAACCGTAGGTTTGCAAGATCTGCTGGCACACCTGTAACGCTGCAGAAATTACAGCCTTTTGTATTCTTCTAGAGCAGAATAGTCAGACATACTAACCTTGTCATAGTAATAGCCTCTTAAGAAAGTATGTAGCTGCAACTGTTAATGTACTAATTATAAGACCCACTAATTACCTTTGGTAGTGATTTATTATGTATGATTACTGTATTGTGCTTGGAATAAGGATTTTTAAAAATATATTTCATCTATAAGTTTTGTTGATTGAGTCTGTGAGCATGAAAATATGTGACATAAAAGGCAGTAGCTTTTGATTACGTTGACTTAGTAGCTTTAATTTTTCACACCACCAGCCCTCTACCCATTCCTGAGAAAAAGGGATCAAACCAGTTGGTCAGCGGAAAGACAGATAGACTGATGGACAGAACGTAATGCTGTAAAGGTTCAGTTTTTACCTATTAAAGTGTGGAATCCTAAAAATGCCCAAAGTCAGACTATGGCGAATATAGCTGTCTTTCACATATAAAATCTGACCATCGTATTTGCACAGCGACAGGACATTTCAAGATTTGGAGCGAAACAGATAGTTTAACCATGATCTCAAGAATGGAAGTGAAGTTCAGTGATGGTTTTCATGTTACAGTACTTATAGTACATCGGAAGTTGATTCAGCGGGTCTAGAAGCCAACTGTGAATGTGATGTCATCAAATCTGGTGAATCTGACATTACCAACTAAACATACAACATTAGCAAAGACTCTTAGGCTCCATTCCATTGCAGTGTTGCCATTTCCGTGATGGTAAGACGACTGTTCGCGAAAGTCACGAAAATTTGGTACTATCACTAAGTTTCTGTTG
This sequence comes from Schistocerca serialis cubense, assembly GCF_023864345.2. Lineage (NCBI taxonomy): Eukaryota > Metazoa > Arthropoda > Insecta > Orthoptera > Acrididae > Schistocerca > Schistocerca serialis. Next base: position 1,036,145,902 of record NC_064639.1, on the reverse strand, counting down.
TCCACTCAAATAGATACCATTATGGTTATTGTGAGGAATAGCTAGTCCATCAAAATATTTGATTGCCTTATGAATAACATCCTTACATTCATTATTACTGTCGTTATCATTTTCTCTATCAGCCATTTGAAATCCACTGTTGCATAAAGGGCTCCTCCAGACTCTTGCCAGGGGCCTTCAGAAAGGGAGTGTCATTATTATGGTAGATCAAATAACTTTATATGACGGTAGTATCTGTTCCTGAAATAACTGTTACCGTGGATGACCATGCAGCTTTGCTAGAAATGAAATGATAATTAAATGGACACCCTAGCTGCAAACAGGCGTTGATGTACTTTTTTGGGGGCACACATTTTCAACATGTCCCCAATGAAGTACATCAACGCCTGTTTGCAGCTAGGGTGTCCATTTAATTATCATTTCAAACAACTTTTATAAAATAGTGCACTACATATCAAAGATACCCTCTGCCAGGCATCTAATTTTGAATTGCAGAGTAATCATCCAGATGTAGAAACAGATAAATGACACTGTTTTTGAACATAGTCACCAGGTTTCTCTAAACAAACTGAACGTTGTAGCAATCGTTCAGTTCCTCGGCAACAGAAATCCGCTCCATGCTCACGGAGCAATTAGAGAACCACAGAGTGAACGTGTTCATTGGCGAAAAAGCTACGATTCCTGCGAATCAGTTTTTCGGTTACCTAGACATTGTCGTTGATAGTCGATGTTGATGGGGTGGCTTTCTGATCAGCAACACCAACATATGTGCAGCCTTGGCCAAATTGTTTGCACCATTTCACAGTGGCTGGATGCGACCTTGCATATGCACATACCGTCAGAATTTCACAGTGAATCTGTGTGTAATTTAGACTTTTGTCTACAAGAATCGTACTGTGCCGTGTACTGCAAGTTCGGTGTATGTGTCCAGTTGGCACGCCATTACACTTGCACCCTGTCGGGCACCTGTTATCTGCATCGCAGCAGAATTGTGTCTGCTGAAAACGCAAAAGATGTACCCTCTTACTGCGCAATTCTACTAGCCTGGGATGGCATGTGTAACTTAATTTCTGATTTTCCCTCACATTACAGCTACACGGACGTTACTCGTAAATGATTTCTTATGTCACTTATCATGCATTTACAACGAGGTGACAGAACTCATGGGATACCGATATGGACGTATACAGATGCTGGTATTATCGCCTAAATAAGGTATAAAAGGACAGTGCACTGAGGGAGCTGTTATTTGTAGTCACGTGATTCATGTGAAAAAGTTTCCGATGTGATTATGGCCACACGACGGGAATTAACAGACTTTGAAACCGGTATGGTAGTTGCAGCTGGACGCAAGTGACATTCTGTGGTGTCACCGCCAGACACCACACTTGCTAGGTGGTAGCCTTTAAATAGGCCGCGGTCCGGTAGTATATGTCGGACCCGCGTGTCGCCACTATCAGTGATTGCAGACCGAGCGCCGCCACACGGCAGGTCTAGAGAGATGTCCTAGCACTCGCCCCAGTTGTACAGCCGACTTTGCTAGCGATGGTTCACTGACAAATTACGCTCCCATTTGCCGAGACGATAGTTAGCATAACCTTCAGCTACGTCATTTGCTACGACCTAGCAAGGCGCCATTATCATTTGCTATTTATCTTGTGAAGCATGTACCGTCAGACCGATGTTTACCAATTATGGATTAAAGTTAAGTATTCCAGAAGCTACGTACTTTTTTACTAGACTCAACTCCTTTAACTGTTCCAGACCTCACGCCAGCCTGCGTGAGCTTAAACGCGTGCCTTTCGGCTACCTCCTAGTGGCTTGGCTGTCTTGCCAAGTCACAACACATTCCATTTCGGAAATCGTTAGGGAATCCAATATTTCGAGATCCACAGTGTCAAGAATGTGCCGAGAATACCAAGTTTCAGGCATGTGGGCTGTGTTTACATGGAATGGACTGGGTCCTCTGGTCCACCTGAACCGATCGTTGACTGAAAACGGTTATTTTCGGCTACTTTGAGACCATTTGCAGGCGTTCATGGACTTCACATTCCAAAACAACGATGTCATGACACTGGGCGACAATTACGATTGATTTGAAGAGTATTCTGGACATTTCGAGCGACTGATTTGGCTCCTAGATTGCCCAAAATGAACCCCACTGAACATTTATGGACGTAATCGAGAAGTCAGTTCGTGCACATCATTCTGCACCAGCGTCACTTTGGCATTTATGGATGGCTATAGAGACAGCATGCTCCATATTTCTGCAGCGAACTTCCAAAGACTTATTGAGTCCATGCCACGTCGAGTTGCTGCACTATGCTGGGTGAAAGGAGGTCTGACACCATGTTGGGAAGTATCTCAGGACATCCTTCACCATCGTACTGTTGGCCGTTTCATATCATAAATACTATTTCGACTCAATTGTGTTTCATGATCCATTTGTTTCCTATTCAGTCACACCTGTAATTCCCGACATGTCTTCTGGACAAGACCTTAAATAAATTATGCATGAGTAGGACTAAGAAAGCTGAAAAAGAGTGATTAGGACTCACGGTCTGAGGGCTCCATAAAATCTTAATTTTGTTGTTGTTGTTGTTGTGGTCTTAAGTCCTGAGACTGGTTTGATGCAGCTCTCCATGCTACTCTATCCTGTGCAAGCTCCTTCATCTCCCAGTACCTATTGCAACCTACATCCTTCTGAATCTGTTTAGTGTATTCATCTCTTGGTCTCCCTCTACGATTTTTACCCTCCACGCTGCCCTCCAATGCTAAATTTGTGATCCCTTGATGCCTCAGATCATGTCCTACCAACCGATCCCTTCTTCTAGTCAAGTTGTGCCACAAACTTCTCTTCTCCCCAATCCTATTCAATACCTCCTCATTAGTTACGCGATCTACCCACCTAATCTTCAACATTATTCTGTAGCACCACATTTCGAAAGCTTCAATTCTCTTCTTGTCCAAACTATTTATCGTCCATGTTTCACTTCCATACATGGCTACACTCCATACAAATACTTTCAGAAACGACTTCGTGACACTTAAATCTATATTCGATGTTAACAAATTTCTCTTCTTCAGAAACGCTTCCCTTGCCATTGCCAGTCTACATTTTATATCCTCTCTACTTCTACCATCATCAGTTATTTTGCTCCCCAAATAGCAAAACTCCTTTACTACTTTAAGTGTCTCATTTCCTAATCTAATTCCCTCAGCATCACCCGACTTAATTCGACTACATTCCATTATCCTCGTTTTGCTTTTGTTGATGTTCATCTTATATCCTCCCTTCAAGACACTGTCCATTCCGTTCAATTGCTCTTCCAAGTCCTTTGCCGTCTCTGACAGAATTACAATGTCATCGGCGTACCTCAAAGTTTTTGTTTCTTCTCCCTGGATTTTAATACCTACTCCAAATTTTTCTTTTGTTTCCTTTACTGCTTGCTCAATATACAGATTGAATAACATTGGGGAGAGGCTACAACCCCGTCTCACTCCCTTCCCAACCACTGCTTCCCTTTCATCTCCCTCGACTCTTATAACTGCCATCTGGTTTCTGTACAAATTGTAAATAGTCTTTCGCTCCCTGTATTTTACCCCTACCACCTTTAAAATTTGAAAGAGAGTATTCCAGTCAACATTGTCAAAAGCTTTCTCTAAGTCTACAAATGCTAGAAACGTATGTTTACCTTTCCTTACTCTTTCTTCTAAGGTAAGTCGTAGGGTCAGTATTGCCTCACGTGTTCCAACATTTCTACTGAATCTTAATTATGTACATAGATAGTTCGTTTATAGGTTTTGGTGAGTGAAAGTGTGGCGAACAGTCTTATCTTTTGATTACATTGACTTACGAGCTTCAATTTTTTGTGTGCCAGTAAGGGATCATAGATGTCAGTACTTGACATGAATTTCAGCTTGATACCTCTACCCATTGCTGAGGCAAAGGGATCTGAGCAGACGGACAGACACATAGACAACAAAGTGATGCTATGGGGATTCCATTATTACCGATTGAGATACAGAGTGATAAGAATAATCTTTTATGCCGAGATGACAGTAACACAGCAACAAGCATTCTCTATTACAACAGATGCAGTTCAATAACGGCATTTCTTAGCAATGAGTTGCTGCAACGATGGATCGGCGATAAGGTGTGTACTGATCTCACTGTGCACTATTGGGAAGTATGAGATGAGGATGACTATCGTCTGTATATGACTCATGCGTTCGGTGAGCACACATTGTAAGTTTGACAGACGTATGTGAAAATTTGGATCCTGAAAGTAATGAGCGGACTTATTTTGAGAAGATGTGCTTATGAGCCAAAACATTATGACCAGTGCTTGCTGCAAGATTAAACGCTGCCTGCTGGCGTTGCCGTCACGTGACACTGTAGGGAAAGTGTATGAGCGGAGCATAAATGAATAGAGTTCATTCTGGCGACGATAAGGGTCGAAAATGGGGAAATACACTGATGTAGGCGACTTTGACAAAGGCACAAGTGTTCCGAAGCACAATGTTCAGCCTGTGTTGTTGTACATGCGGCTTCGGAACAGATGACCACTACGTTTTCCCGTATTGGCCCAACGACATCGTCAGTTACGACTGCAGTGGGCACGAGACCACTGAGATTGAATCGTGGATCGATGGATACGTGTTACGTGGTCGCATAAATGACCAGGTCGATGGTCATGTCCGGATAAGCAGTCATCTACGAGAACTGCTGATCGAAAAACGTCCCATGCCACGGACGCACGCCAGTGTGGGCAACATTATGTAGTGGGAGACTACAAAACACTAATTCACCCAGTGCTCATATATTACTCTTCAGTCTGGGATCCATATCAGGTTAGATTGATAGAAGAAATAGAGAAGATCCAAATAAGGGCAGCGCTTTCCGTTGCAGGCCATTCAGTAAATGCGGAAAACGTCACGGAGATCGTCATCCAACTCTCGTGACAGACGCTACAAGAGAGGCGCTGTACATCACGGTGTGGTTTACTATTAAAATTCGGGAGCGTACCTTCTTAGAAGAGTGATAAGATGTACTCCTCCCTCGCACTTGTATCTCGACAGAAGACCATGAAGGTACAGTGTAGGTAGGCTGTTCAGGTTTTTATGTTGGTAACGCCACGTAGCGCTCTATATGAAAATCACTGACTGTGCCGTGTGAAGCCTGTGGCTGGCTTGCACTGTTGGAATATTCGCTATTGTAGTGTTGGGCAGCTGGATGTGAACAGCGCGTACCGTTGCGCAGTTGGAGGTGAGCCACCAGCAGTTGTGGATGTGGGGAGAGAGATGGCAGAATTTTGAGAGCGGACGATCTGGACGTGCGTCCATCAGAAAGAGTAAATTTGTAATACTGGATATCATGAACTGATATATATATATATATATATATATATATATATATATATATATATATATATATATATAATGACTATTGAACACTATTAAGGTAAATACATTGTTTGTTCTCTATCAAAATCTTTCATTTGCTAACAACGCCTATCAGTAGTTAGTGTCTTCAGTAGTTAGAATATTTTATTTAGCTGGCAATATTGGCGCTCACTGTATTGCAGTAGTTCGAGTAACGAAGATTTTTGTGAGGCAAGTGATTCATGAAAGGTATAGGTTATTGTGTCAGGGCCATTCTTTTGTAGGGATTATTGAAAGTCAGATTGCGTTGCGCTAAAAATATTGTGTGTCAATTTAGTGTTGATCAGAATAAGTAAAGAGCGAAATGTCTGAGTACGTTCAGTTCTGCTTAGCTGTTTGAAAATCAAATAACGTAAGGGGCTCACCAGCACTGTCATTCATAATTTTTCTAAGGGGACGTTTCAACAGTTCGAGTGATTTGAGGTCAGATAGAGGCTTACCAGCAACCGTTCGTCTTGCGTACCACTCCTGACTGGAACAGGAATGGAGAAGTGACAGTGATCCCCTTCCACCACATATTGTAAGGTAGCTTTCGGATTAAAGATGTAGACGTAGTTGAATGATATGAAATTTGTATTTAGTTATCTCGAAAAGTAAATTACGTATGTCGTCCCACGCTGACTGTGCAAGCACAGTTGACATATTTCCTGTTTTCTGCGGACACAGTCCTTTCTGCGGTACGGATAGACGCATCACAGCGTGCGAGTGAAATTCCGCGGCAATCGGAAACATACCTCTTAAGTTAAGGCACACGAGACAGTACGATTCTTGTGGACAAAAGTCTAAATAGCACGCTGGTTTTCCGGATATTCTGGCGATATGAGGACCAAATGCAGTGTCGCATCCGAACGCAGTGAAACGTTAGCAAAATTTTGACCAAGGCCGCACAAGCATGGGCCAAGCTGATTGGAAAGGAAGGCCATCGACATCGACTACAGAAGACAATATCCAGCGAATCGACGAAATGATTCGCAGCAAATGCAGAGTGGCTATCGCCGACATTGCTCAGCAGACGCGCATCTCAACACGCAGTGATCGTTTTATCGTCCGAGGTCGTCAACAGTATCGGAAATTGTGCTCGCGCTGGGTTTCGCAATCACTGACACCAGCACACAAAGGCACAGGTTTTATTGTTTCTCGGGACTTGATTGAGCGTTACTCCACCGAAGACAATGATAAGGTGCATTATTACGGGTTGCGAGTGTGATGGATCCATCATTTCATAACTGAAACAGAGAAGGACCCATAGAATTTTACAGATGCTGATTGGTACTTTAACACACAACTCAACAAAACCCGACATTTTAATTTCACAGAACGTGAATATGACTAGTGAAACTGAACAGCTCAAATTTCTAGGTGTTCAGATAGATAGTAAACTGTCTGGAAAGCCCGCGTTCAGGATCTTGTTCAAAGACTTAATACTGCCATTTTACTATTCGAACGGTATCAGAAGTGAATGATACTTCGACACGGAAATTAGTCTACTTTGCTTATTTTCATTCGGTTATGTCGTACGATATTATATTTTGTGGTAACTCCTCCCATTCTACAACGATATTTTTGGCTCAGAAACGGGCGGTTTGGGCAGTAAGTGGAGTGAGTTCATGAACCTCTTGTCGACCTCTGTTCACGAGTCTGGGTATTTTGACATTAGCCTCTCAATATGTATATTCCTTATTGTCGTTTCTTGTTACCAATATTAGTTTATTCCCAAGAATAAGCAGCTTTCACACGGTTAATGTCCGCTGCTCGTGGTCTTGTGGTAGCATTCTCGCTTCCAGCGCAGTAGGTCCCGGGTTCGATTCCCGGCGGGGTCAGGGATTTTCTCTACCTTGAGGTGACTGGGTGTTCTGTATTTTTTATCCTCATTCACTCGCAAGTCGCCGTAGTGGCGTTAAAGAACTTGTGGAGCGGCGGCCGAACCGCCCCGCGAGGGGTCTCCCGGCCACCGATGCCATACGCTCATTATTCATTATTATTACTCGGTTAATACTCGGCAGAAATCAAACCTGCATTTGGATCGGACTTCCTTAACTCTTGTGCAAAAAGGTGTGCAGTATACTGCTGCATCCATTTTCAATAAGCTGCCACTCGAATTCAAAAATATTATCAGTAATCCACGCGCTTTCAAATCGAAACTGAAGAGTTTCCTCATGGGTCACTCCTTCTATTCTGTCGAGGAGTTCCTTGAAAAATTAAGCTGATTCTTATTGTATTGCTGATAGAGTTTTCATAAACTTATGGACTGAAATTTTTCAGGTTCATGAACATTTATTTTTATCTGTTATTACTTTTATGATGTAATTTCATGTACTGACACGTTCCATGACCTTGGAGATTTGCTCCTCAATTTGGTCCTACGGAACGTGACGTGTAAATAAATAATAAATAAATAACACAGTGACACTGCTACTCAACACCATAAAGAACACGAGGTGACGAGAATTAAGCAGAGGCAGTTTCTCCTGCACAAAAATGCAACAACCCACATATGCGCAAAACACAAGCATTCCTTCTTCGTTTTCAAAAAAATGGTTCAAATGGCTCTGAGCACTATGCGACTCAACTTCTGAGGTCATCAGTCGCCTAGAACTTGGAACTAATTAAACCTAACTAACCTAAGGACATCACACACATCCATGCCCGAGGCAGGATTCGAACCTGCGACCGTAGCGGTCGCTCGGCTCCAGACTGTAGCTCCTAGAACCGCACGGCCACTCCGGCCGGCTCTTCGTTTTCGATGGAGGTTTGGAGGCATACGCCATACATTTAAGGTCTTATACCATGCGATATCCATCTTTTCCCTCAAGCCGAAAGAACATCGACAGGAAAACAGATATTCCAACAATGAAGAATCTCAAACAGCGATAATGGGATGGCTCTGTGAACAAGGATCGGATTTCTGTCGTTGTCGAACTAACCAATTTAAAGAACTTGCCGCCTGTCGCTTATGAAAAATAGTGTCTTGTGCGAGGGCTATTTTTTTAAGCCTCAGATCGGTAGCGAAATGAAAAGCACAGTTAAACTTAAAATGTTTTATTTGCAACGTTTAGCTACACCTTCCAGGTACCTCTCTAAATATTCGCCACTTCGACTTAGACATTTGTCGTAGCGTGATACCAACTTTCCAATACGCTTGTCATAGAAGGCAGCGACCTCTGCTTTCCGCCAGTTCCCTACACCGGTCTGCAGCTCGCTGTCTCTGACAAAATGCTGTCATAGCCAGCGGTTCAAGTGAGCAATGAGATGAAAATCAGAGGGAGCTCAGCCCGCTGATCAAAAATTTCAAATCGAATACGCTGCAGGAGCGTCTTTTGCGGCTGAGCATTGTCATGAAGACATACGCACATGGCAGTTACTTCATGTGGATTGCATGAAATCTGGCTGAACCGCTCGTCATGCAGCTCTTGGAATCCATCCTTTCCCGGCGCATCCATCTCCACCTCCACCAAAACCACCTCCTCCCAAACACCCAATGTGGCTTTCGACCTTCCTTCTCTGCTGATGACCAACTCCTCCGCCTCACTCATCTCCTCTCCCTCCAGCTTAACTCCCGTCGCTCCGCCATTTTTGTCTCACTTGACCTTGAAAAGGCCTACGACCGTGTCTGGCATCCCGGTCTCCTGTTTAAACTCCAAACCTACGCCCTTCCTATCAACTACATCCGTCTGGTGGCCTCCTTCCTCTCCCGCCGCCCCTCCTACGTTACCATCCATCATGCCAATTCCCGCACCTTCTACCCCTCTGCCGGTGTGCCCCAGGGCTCTGTCCTCTCCCCTCTCCTCTACCTCCTGTACACGGCCGATATGCCCCAACCCCCCCCTCCAGTGCACCTCTTGCAATATGCTGATGACACCGCATTCCTCGCCCTCGCTCCTACCCTCCAACGGTCCCAACGCCTTCTCCAGAATCACCTTGACCTTTTTTCTGCATGGTGTAACCAATGGCTCCTGAAACTAAATCCTTCCAAGACCCAGGCAATCATCGTAGGTCGTACCACTCGCTCCTTCCGGCTCCTGGATTTCTCCCTTACTGTCTGCGCACGTCCTGTCCGTCTCACCCCCACCCTCACCTACCTTGGCCTCGCCATTGACCGTCACCTCACCTGGATCCCTCATCTCCGATCCATCCAATCCAAAGCCCACAACCGCCTCCGCCTCCTCAAACTCCTCTCTGGCCGGACATGGGGGTTGCACCCCTCCACCATCCTCCACACCTACAAATCCTTAATCCGTCCCATCCTCTGTTATGCCAGTCCTGCCTGGATATCTGCCCCCCCCAAATTCTATCAGTCCCTCCAGATCCTTGAGCGTCATACACTCCGCCTCGCCTTCCGTATCCGCCTCCCGTCCCCCACGCGGATCCTCTATGATCTCATTCCTTTCCCCCATCTGCTCCTCTTCCTCGAACATATCCGCATCCTCTATACCTCCCGCCGTCTTGAACCCCCTCACCCCCTGGTTGCTCCTCTCCTCTCCCATCCCCGCCCCCTGCCACGTCTTCACCGTTGTGTCCCCCCTACCCTCCATCTCTACACCCTCCATCTCCTTTCCCAAGGTGGCTTCTGTCAGCTCCCCCTCCCGGATGATGCCCTCTCTCCCTCCATTTATCCTTCCTATCAACTCTGATCCTCCCTCCCCCTCCTCTCCTCTGTCCTTTCCCTGGGCTCCCTCTTCCCCCCCCCCTTCCGTCCTGTTTCCTCCCCACTACGGCTCTCCCTACCTCCCTTCTCCCCCCCAGTCCTTTTGTATTCCCCTCCTCTACCTACCCCCCTCCCTGTCGCGTCTGCCCCCTACCCCTCTTATGGGTCCTCATCCTCCATCAGCTCCTTTCCCGGTTCCCCCCCCCCCCCCCCTTCGCTTTTACTCTCCTTTCCCCCCTTTTGTTTTCCCATCTCCTGTCCAGTTTCCCCCCACCTGCTCTCGACTGTGGTGTCACCTTTGCCGACTTTTTCGTGCTGTGTTCTAGTGCCTATTCAGTGTTGTGTTGCGAACAGAAACCATGCTGTCGCTGGGTGTGAATTTTATATACTTTGCGAACAGAATCCAGACTGTCGCCGTGTGTTTTTTTTTTTTTCTTTTTTTTTAACTGTCTATTGTTTTCCCTGTCTGCTCCGTATGTATTTTTATTCGCTTCATCATCCCTCTGTTGCTTGTTTAATTTCCCCATTTTCTTTTCACCTTGTTACTCACTAAGTCCCCGATTTTATCGCCTGTTTTTTATTATTATTTATTCTCCTGCTCTTTGTCAGAAAATCTGTAGGCTGCAGAGCGGCGTCCTAAGCTGCTGCCAGCCCGCCCCCCTTTGGGGGGAATTGAAATTCAATAAAGAAAAAAAAAAAAAAGACTCGTCATGCACATCGCACTTAGCAAGAGACACTGTTGGTCTAAGCATCTTTCTGTCCCTACTGTGCGCTCAGCACTGAAAAGTGCGGCGTGACGCGGTTGACGGGTATACTGGAGATACTGTACAACACAACTTCCTTGGGTTTTCACTGTAGTTTTAATACTACGACCGATTGGAGGTTAAAAAACAAATAACTCTCGCATATGTAGGAGTTCGGAGTGTTGTACAGAATTCAATGAAAGTTACCTGGACTCCTATGATAAAGTGTAACTTCCTTTTTGAAATCCCTTTGTTCTTTGCATTCGGTAGTGAAATATGATTGCGATCTTGGTATCAACGTAATATACCTTTAAAATATTGTGTGGATAACCGTCAGATTTATTTCTTGGGGCAAATTCGTAAGCAAAACGTAGCAGTTCAGAAACGGGAATTAAGGAATCGTGCCCGTCTTGGATGAACTCCTGTAGACCCAAATACACTGACGGTTGCCTGCCTGCATGTTGTGATCTACCTCTTTGTCCAAGTTGGGTGTCAACGACTTGATACTGCATGGTTATTATTAAAATAGAGCTACCGTTAGAGGTTCAGTGTGAAATGTAATTTTCGGGTGTCAGCGAAACTTGGTATATATTTTCATGCGTTAATGTGCAACCGATTTACGCTTGAAAAAATATTAGTTCCAATTTTGTCCACCAGGTGCAAATCCGGCGCCGTGAATGCAAGAAAGACATATAGACATGTTTTCATATGTAATGGATTAGGAATGGGACATGGGCAGAAAAGGTCAGAGAAGTGAGGAAGGCATGATGTTGATTGTATTATTAACTGCTACTTACACAATTTGCTCATTATGACCACCAGAGATGGCGATAAGTCAGACATACGAGGTGGTTATAATTAAAGCACAACTACTCACGGAGATCAACTGTGGGCTGTTGTTATAGTGTGAAAGCGAAGCTCAGTAGATGCGCTGATGCATTGATGCAGAACTGATTTACACTGAAAAAATTTTAGTTCCAATTTTGGCCACCAGGTTCAAATCTGACATTGTACATCATCTCGGTCACATCGTTGGTGCTCACATTGAACAAACTGTGTAAGTGGCGCTTAAGAGTAAAATCAGTACTATGCCCTTCTCACTTGTTTGACCTTTTCTGCCCACGTCCCGTTCCTAATCTATTACATATGGAAACATTTCTATCATATTTCAGGCATTCACAGCGCCAGATTTGAAGCGTTTCGCGGCTAATCGGACCTTACTTTCCGAATGCGCCTCGTATGTTAGGCCGGTATTACACTATCAAATTTCTTTGTCAAATATCTTCGTCAAAAAACTTTGTCGAAGATATTTGATGGTGTAATAGGGAACTTTGTCAAATGTCGTCCAATATTTGATCAAATCTAGGGCCTCGCTGTAGATTTGATCAAAGAAGTCGCTTGTCTTCTGTTCACTGCAATGTGACATGTTACCACGTGGAGCGCTAGCATCGCTGCAGCGTTCTGTCGTCTGTAGTGCTTTTATAAACGTTGCCGGTAAATACAATTGGTGTGTGCTGACAACCACAAAATTAATAGAGATGTATGAAGCTGATGAGGCGCTTTACAACGTGAGGCACCCTGAATACAAAAATAGATTAAGAAGATTGGAGACCTGACCTGACCTAACCTAACCTAACCTAACCCTCTCCTGCAGCTAGGAATCGGAGTGTTACAGTGAGCCTGTCGTCTGCAGATGCAGCAGTTCTTAAGTGAATATTGTGCTTTGTGGCATGAGGATACACTTCACCGAGCACATACAGAAATGTATGTTCATCCATTCTAAAGTAAATGATGTACGACTTGACGTCCTCCACTACAAGCTCACGTAACAAGTTTTGTTGAATGCTTTTATCGTGTCGTCGTAAAACTCATGGCTTCACCCAGGTATGTTTCCTTTTTTTTTCCCCCGCTTCTCTTCCGCATGTGCACACAGTGCAATTGTGGTACAAGCAACTGCTGAGGTTAATAACAAGTTGTTGTTGTCAGCCATCTTGAACTTTGACGAAAAATATGATGACAGTGCTTCTAGCGCTACGTTAAAGATCTTTGTCAAATATATTTGACGGAATATTTGATCACATCTTTGATCAAATCTTTGACAAAGAAATTTGATAGTGTAATATCGGTCTAGCTATAACAAATGCACAGACAAATAGAAACGTACCCTGCAGGAGGGCGGCAGGGCGCGGTGCTGGGGTGAGAAGTCGCGCTGTGTAGCGGCTACACGCGCTCGCCAGCTAGCCCGCACGCGCGACCCGCGCTCCGATCTGCGTGTCGCGCTATCGCGGAGCCAATTACGGCCGTGAAAGGAGGCGGGCTGGCCTCAGATGGACACGTCCAGATAGCGGCGGGCGCGCGCTAAAGAGTGCGTGCCGCAGCCGTATCGAGCCGACATCGACACCGGCGCGCATCAAAGCGGCCGGCCGGGCGTTCCAGCGCGGACAGAACAGCCTGTCGGCCCACCCCTCTCGCCGGAGCGCGCGACATTCCTCCGGTCGCGGGCGGCTGGAACGCGTCGCATGCAACTCGCGGGCCATGATCCGGCCAGCCATTCCCAGAATCCTGCAACTATTCGGCTGAGCGAGGTGGACCAGTAAAGAGTGGCGCTACACCACGCGACAGTCAGCAGTACCATGTGCTGCCACAATGAAGCGCCAGAGAAACTGATACAGGCATGCGTATTCAAATACAGACACGTGAAACAGGCAGAATACGGCACTGTGGTCTGCAACACCTATATAAGACAACAAGTGTCTGGCGCAGTTGTTAAATCGATTACTGCGCCTACAATGGCAAGTTATCAAGATTTAAGAGAGTTTGAACGCGATGTTATAGTCGGCGCACTAGCGATGGGGCACAGCATCTCCGACGTAGAGATGAAGTGGGGGTTTTCCCATACGGCCATTTCACTGTACCGTAAGCATCAGGAATCCGGTACAACATCAAATCTCCGACATCGCTGAGGCCGGAAAATGATCTTGCAAGAACGGAACCAAGAAACTGAAGAGAATTGTTCAACGTGACAGAAGTGCAAACCTTCCGCAAATTGCTGCAGATTTCAGTGTTGGGCCATCAACAAGTGTCAGCGTGAGAACCATTCAACGAAACATCACCGATATGGGCTTTCGGAGCCGAAGACCCACTCGTGTACCCTTGATGACTGCACGACTCAAAGCTTTATGCCTCGCCTGGGCCCTTCAATACCGAAATAGGCCAGTTGATGACTGGAAACATGTTGCCTGGTCGGAAAAGTCTCGTTTCAAATTGTATCGACCAGTGGACGTGTACGGGTATCGAAACAACCTCACGAATCCATGGACCCTACATGTCAGTAGGCGACTGTTCAAACCGGTGGAGGCTCAGTTACGGTGTGGGGCGTGTGCAGTTGGAGTGATATGGGATCCCTGATACGTCTAGATACGACTATGACAGGTGATATGTACGTAAGAATCCTGTCTGATCACCTGCATCCATTCATGTCCATTGTGCTTTCCTCAGGCTTGGGCAATTCCAGCGGGACAATGCGACACGCTACACGTCCAGAATTGCTACAGAGTGGCTCCAGAAACACCCTAAACACCCTTCTGAATTCGATGACCACCAAACTCCCCACACATGAACATTGTTGAGCATATCTTGGATGCCTTGCAACGTGCTGTTCAGAAGAGATCTCCACCACCTCGTACTCTTACGGATTTATGGACAGCCCTGCAAGATGATGGTGTCAGTTCCCTCTAGCACTTCTTCAGGCAATAGTCGAGTCCATGTCACGTCATGCTGCTGAACTTCTGAGTGATGGGGGGGGGGGGGGGGGGGGGGGCGCTACACGATGTTAGCCAGGTGTGCCAGTCTCTTTGGCTCTTCGGTGTAACTAAAGAGTAGTTACTCATCAAGGTACAGTGCCGGCTACAATTATCGCATGCCAGAGAAATTAGTAGACATGATAATGGCTTAATGCGGAATCAATTTACTCTGAAAAAAAAAATTAGTTTCAATTTTGTAGTTCCAGAATGAAGCGCTTAGAACCGTTCGGCCATACAAGCCGACGCGCGAAATGGAAACCACTGTGAAAATCCGGTGGAATTTCGCGCAGATGTGTTGGGTAATGTCTTCAGTGTCCCTGTAGATCGCTTCACGTCGCTCTTTTCAGTTGGGAGCGCAAAGTGATCACGTAGAAATGCCTAAAACAACAGTGTCTCCCAGCAAGAATGTGGATCTGGTGAGAGATTTCGCCTGAAGCTGTGCAGCCCACATAACATAAGTGTCATGCGTTTCTTCCTTCGAGACAATTTTCAAGCACACACTGTGGGAGCAATGAAGACGCTCCTGCAGCTTTCTCGATGGGAAGTGTTTCACAATGCAGCCCTTAATTGGCTCCCTCCCTTGTTCATCTCTGCTCAGATGAAATGAATACAACATTTCGATACAAACAACGAAGGGCAGGCCAGCGTAGAGAACTGGCGGAAAGCGCAGGCGGCTGCTTTCTGTGAAGAGGGTACTGGAAAATTTGTACGACGCCACGACAAATGTCTAAGTCGGAGAGGCGACTATTTAAAGAGGTAGCTGGAAGGTGTGGCTAATTATTGAGAATTAAAAAAAAATTATTTTCTCTATGATTTTCATTTCGCGACCAATCATTGGCGGAATCCTTAGAAAATGTAGTCCATCAACAAAGGAGGTGGCTTACAAATCACTTGTTCGACCTATACTTGAGTATTGCTCATCAGTGTGGGATCCGTACCAAGTCGGGTTGACGGAGGAGATAGAGAAGATCCAAAGAAGAGCGGCGCGTTTCGTCACAGGGTTATTTGGCAAACGTGATAGCGTTACGGAGATCTTTAGCAGACTCAAGTGGCAGACTCTGCAAGAGAGGCGCTGTGCATCGCGGTGTCGCTTGCTGTCTAGGTTTCGAGAGGGTGCGTTTCTGGATGAGGTATCGAATATATTGCTTCCCCCTACTTATACCTCCCGAGGAGATCACGTATGTAAAATTAGAGAGATTCGAGCGCGCACGGAGGCTTTCCGGCAGTCGTTCTTCCCGCGAACCATGCGCGACTGGAACAGGAAAGGGAGGTAACGACAGTGGCACGTAAAGTGCCCTCCGCCACACACCGTTGGGTGGCTTGCGGAGTATAAATGTAGATGTACTTCCCGAACAGCACTCGTAAAATTTCTCTGGTTATGTTTCCGCTCCATATTCTAAAATAACTACCACTGCATAAAACCGAAAGTGGGAAGCAAGTGAGACTTCCTTCCAGTCACCACCAGTTTTAAGACACACAGCCAGGCTCTGCCATCCGTCCGCACCGAGATCGTAGTGGTGACGTCACTGCCTGTTGTACATTCATTTTAGAGCCGCTAAGGAAAGTCTGCGCAGAAAATGTAATGTGGTCAATGCGTATAGTGTAAAAGAAAACAGGTTTTGCAAAGTTTCTTCAAAATTAAACACACACTTTTGGAGATTTTTTTTCTGATGTATTTATGACCGCTAGGGGGTTGGGAGGCTTTTCTAATGAGGTGATGGAAAAATAAATGTGATTCGAGATAGAAGAGATACAGGGTCGAGCATTAGAGTTAGAATTTAAAAGAGCTTTGGAAGACTTAGCACCAAATAAGGCAGAGGGGATAGATAATACTTCACCAGGATTTCTAAAATCATTGTGAGAAGTGGCAACTAAATGACTATTAACGTTGGTGTATAGCATGTATGAATCTGGCGATATGCCATGCGACTTTCGGAGAAAAACATCATCCACACAGTTCCGAAGGTAGCAACAGCCGACAAATGCGAGAATTATCGCCCACAGCTCACGGATCCAAGTTACCGACAAGCGTAATATTCAGAAGTTTTGGAAGAAAATTGAGGATGTGTTGGATGACAATCACTTTGGCTTTAGAAAAGGTGAAGGCACTAGGGAGGTATTCTGAAACTGCTGTTGATAATGGGAGCAAGGCTAAATAAAAATGAAGACGCGTTCAGACAATCTGTCGACCTGAAAAACGCGTTCGACAATGTTAAATGGAGCAAGATGTTCGAAATTCTGAGGTAAGGGTAAGCTATAGGGAAAGACGAGTAACAATACGTACAAAAGACAAGTCGGGAACAATAAGAGTCGAAGAACAAGAACAGAGCGTTCGCATTAAAAGGGGTGGAGAACAGGGATGCAGTCTTTTACCCCTAATATTCAGTCTATACATCGAAGAAGTAATGAGGGAAATTAAAGAAAGCTTCAAGAGTGGAATTAAAATTTAAGGTGAAAAGCTATCAATGGTAAGATTCGCTGGCAACTTTGCCATCCTCAGTGAAAGTGAAGAAGCAGCGCATGATCTGATGAACAGTCTAATGAGTACAGTCTAATGAGTACAGAATGTGGACTGAGAGTAAATCGAAGGAGGAGGAAAATAACGAGAAGTAGCAGGAATAAGTACAGCGAGAAACTTAACATATGGATTGTTGATCACGAAGTATATGAAGTTAAGCAATACTGCTACCTTGGCAGCAAAATAACCCATTATGGACTTGCAGACGAGGTTCTCTAATTAAATTTACTGTTGAGTACTCGGAGTGAGATGGCACAGTGATTAAGACAGTAGACTCACTCATGGGCGGACTGGGATTACAAACTCTCCTCTGAATTCTTTTTCCTTTGCTTCCGAATGAGCGTATGCCAACCGTATCCAACGTATAGTGCTTTATCAGTCTTTTTCCACGTCACACAAGGTGCATTTCAAAAGCAACGATCTGGAGGATGTAAAATGGAAACCTCTGAACGGATTGTAAAGCCATTGCTAACAGAAGAAGGTGTGGTAACTGTAGGAGCGCTGGAGCCCTGATAGAGGGACATGAGCTCACAGCCATGTGGCGACAGAGCTAGCACATGCTGGCATACCACTCAGCCTTGCTGAAAACAGAGGAAAGTAGGCTTCAAAACTTGAGCAAAGGGGTTTAGTGCGTTTACATACAGCGTAAGGAGAACGGGGAACTGAAATTCATGGGAACAATATCTCAAGTTTACGGAGAACACTGCACGTCCCTTGCAGTTCCGACGCTCAGTGGCTGTCACCGTAGCTCAATAATAAGAGCACCCATCTGCTGCATAACGCTTTTAGTAAAGCGGTGTGGCGTTCCAGATCGTGCGTCGTTGGCCAACGACGTCCGTACTTCCTTGAAGCGCTTGTGAGACGTGTTGACCCTTGCAATGGACTTGCAGTGCTCTTCGTACACTTGCGCTGTTCTCTGATGAATTTCAGTTCCCCGCCCTTCTTCCGCTGTCAGGAATCGAACTACTCTCCTTTGCTGTTCTTTTGAAGACTCCATTTCACCGTTCTCAGCACAGTTGGACAGATGATGTGCGCATGTGCCCACTCTTTTATCGCTTGGGCGTTGTAACGTTACCAGCATACAGGCAAGTTATTCGTGCACCTTGGGCTGGTACTGATGGGAGCTAGAATTGCTTGTGCGGCTGAGGACAAGCTGTGCAGCCCCGGGACCCAGGAAAAGTCGCGTCCGGTACCGGCCAGCCAAAAGAAGCGAAGAGCAGCGTCGCTGGTAGTGGGCCAATCCTAAAGCTGGGAATTTGGGCGGCTGTATCTCGCATGGCCTTCATGCAAGAGACAACGCTCCAATATATGGCGGAGTGTCAGATGGGTTCCTACAGCCCTTTGAGATTCGACAAAAAATAACAGTCAAATATTAACGCAAATTTGAATACACCTGCGATCTGAGATAAATGAGGTGCATCCAGTGACACAAAAAATGTGTTCAATATCTATAAAACTACAGAAATAAATATTTCACAGCGACTATCATTTTCACAACGTACCTATGAATTAACAACTTTTAAATACACACATCAAAAAAAGTTTTGCATCACCCTTGTTCCCAGAACTCCTGAAGACAGACGTTTACTGCGGGTATTGTAGCACAGACACAGTCCCAATGGCTGTTCAGAGGTTTCACTAACCCTGCCCAAACATGTAGAAACTATGCATGAACAGCGCCCATATGACGGCGGGGGTCCGACAGCCGATCCGTTCCAGTCATTCCACGGCTCGTGTTGTCTGTAGTTTAACCATGCTTAGAAGGTCAATACCGCGGTTCGATCGCGTCCGCAATGTTGCTTTTTTCCAGCAAGGGCTCTGAACAAGGGAAGTGTCCAGGCTCCCAAACAGAACGAGGGAAAAATGACTGCCTATATGCCTCTGTACGAGCCCTAATCTCTCGTATCTTATCATTGTGGTCTACCCGCGAAATATAATTTGACGGCAGTAAAATTGTACTGCAGTCAGCCTCAAATGCTGGTTCTCTAAATTTCCTCAGTAGCGATTCACGAAAAGAACGCCTCCTTTCCTCTAGAGATTCCCACCCGAGTTCCTGAAGCATTTCCGTAACACTCGCGTGATGATCAAACCTACCAGTAACAAATCTAGCAGTCCGCCTCTGAATTGCTTCTATGCCCTTCCTCAATCCGACCCGATAGGGATCACAAACGCTCGAGCAGTATTCAAGAATAGGTCGTATTAGTGTTTTATAAGTAGTCTCCTTTACAGACGAACCACATCTTCCCAAAATTCTGCCAATGAACCGAAGACGACTATCCGCCTTCCCCATAACTGCCATTACATGCTTGTCCCACTTCATATCGCTCTGCAATGTTACGCCCAAATATTTAATCGACGTGACTGTGCCAAGCGCTACACTACTAACGGAGTATTCAAACATTACGGGATTCTTTTTCCTATTCATCTGCATTAATTTACATTTATCTATATTTAGAGCTAGCCGCCATTCTTTACACCAATCACAAATCCTGTCCAAGTCATCTTGTATCCTCCTACAGTCACTCAACGACGACACCTTCCCGCACACCACAGCATGATCAGCAAACAATCGCACATTGCTATCCACCCTATCCAAAAGATCATTTATGTAGATAGAAAACAACAGCGGACCTACCATACTTCCCTGGGGCGCTCCAGATGATACCCTCACCTCCGATTAACACTCACCATCGAGGACAACGTACTGGGTTCTATTTCTTAAGAAGTCTTCAAGCCACTCACATACTTGGGAACCAATCTGATATGCTCGTACCTTAGTTAGGAGTCTGCAGTGGGGCACCGAGTCAAACGCTTTCCGGAAGTCAAGGAGTATGGCATCCGTCTGATACCCCTCATCCATGGTTCGCAAGATATCATGTGAAAAAAGGGCGAGTTGCGTTTCGGATGAGCGATGCTTTCTAAAGCCGTGCTGATGCATGGACAGCATTAGGTGGTAGATAAGGGGGGGGGGGGTCGAGTGCATGCCTCGTTCTTATGCAAAATTCGTCAGAATTAAAGAGGTACAAACTCTTCTCCACCCCGGCACCTCGCAGGAATAACGAACGGTTTCGATTTTCTTACAACTAAGGCGAGAGACGAAAACTGATTATTGACAGTTCAGAGCGGAGAAGTGTTGGTGCGAATATAGGAGCTGTCAGTTTTCCTTCCGAGTTACAAAAAGCAGAACAACTGCTTGTTTTTCTCGCTCGGTGAGTTGGCGCCGCTGCCCGTCTGACGCCTTCTGAGAACGCAGGCGGCTGTCCGGACCGGCGGTCGCTCTCGGTCAGTACCCCCAGCCGAGACGCGGACAGGCGTCAGTCGGCGCCCGGAGCGCGACGCTCGCGCGTCACGGTCGACGCCTAGCGTCGGTCCGCGGCTTTTAATTGCGGGCCGGCGAGCAGCTCGTGGAGCCTGGGCTCGGCCGATGGGCGGCCACAGATAGTGCGTCCGCGGCTGACAGCGCGGCGGTGTGTATTTAGTGAGGCGTGGGGCGCTGGCGGCGTGAAACAAAGTGGCGCTGAGTCAGCGCCTAATGACGGGATCCCCGTGACCTCAAACAGGATCCTGCCAGCCGGCCCGATAGCCCGTCAGCCGGCCGCGTCTGCCGGCGCGCCTGACAAGTCCTCCCTCGCCTCTCTCCTCGCACCTACCTGCCGGCCGACAGCCACTCCACCGGCCAGGCGGCGCGCGTTTCACTGCTGGCCTTCCCCGCCCTGAAAGCGCAAGTGCTGCCGCGGGAGAAAGGAAAATACCAGCTGTTTTCACCTTCTGCCAACTGCAGTGGGTCTCAACCGTGCCAGGAGGACAATATGAAGCATCGTACAAAAACAGTAAAATACGAGGGCTGATCGCTAATTAAGCGGAGACTCCACCCTAAAATTTCAATTGTTTTTTCAAAAAAATTTTATTGGCTATTTTCCGTCTTTGGAGTGTTCTCTCGTACACTATTGGCCATTAAAATTGCTACACCAAGAAGAAATGCAGATGATAAACGGGTATTCATTGGACAAATATATTATACTAGAACTGACATGTGATTACATTTTCACGCAATTTGGGTGCATAGATCCTGAGAAATCAGTAGCCAGAACAACCACCTCTGGCCGTAATAATGGCCTTGATACGCCTGAGCATTGAGTCAAACAGAGCTTGTATGGCGTGTACAGGTGCAGCTGCCCATGCAGCTTCACACGATACCACAGTTCATCAAGAGTAGTGACTGGCGTATTGTGACGAGCCAGTTGCTCGACCACCATTGAGCAGACGTTTTCAATTGGTGAGAGATCTGGTGAATGTGCTGGCCAGGTCTGCAGTCGAACATTTTCTGATTCTAGAAAGGCCCGTACAAGACCTGCAACATGCGGTCGTGCATTATCCTGTTGAAATGTAGGGTTTCAAAGGGATCGAATGAAGGGTGGAACCACGGGTCGTAACACATCTGAACTGTAACGACCACTGTTCGAAGTGCCGTCAATGCAAACAAGAGGTGAGCGACACACGTAACCAATGGCAACCCATACCATCACGCCAGGTGATACGACAGTATGACGATGACGAAAACACGCTTCCAATGTGCGTTCACCGCGATGTCGCCAAACACGGATGCGACCATCATGATCCTGTAAACAGAACCTGGATTCATTCGAAAAAATGAGGTTTTGTCATTTGTGCACCCAGGTTCGTTGTTGAGTACACCATCGCAGGCGCTCCTGTTTGTGATGCAGCGTCAAGGGTAACCGCAGCCATGGTCTCCGAGCTTATAGTCCATGCTGCTGCAAACGTCGTCGAACTGTTCGTGCAGATGGTTGTTGTCTTGCAAACGTCCCCATCTGTTGACTCAGGGATCGAGACGTGGCTGCACGATCCGTTACAGCCATGCGCATAAGTTCTAAGTAGGCTGTTAAGGTTTTTTTTATTGGTAACGCCACGTAGCGCTCTGAATGAAAATCACTGGCTGTGCTGTGTGCAGTCTGTGGCTGGTTTGCATTGTTATTGGCTATTGTAGTGTTGGGCAGTTGGCTGTTAACAGTGCGTAGCGTTGCACAGTTGGAGGTGAGCCGCCAGCAGTAGTGGATGTGGGGAGTGAGATGGCGGAGTTGTGAGAGCGGATGATCTGGACAGAGACAGTAAATTTGTAAGACTGGATGTCATGAACTGATATATATATAATATGACTTTTGAACAATATTAAGGTTCAAAAATGGCTCTGAGCACTATGGGACTCAACTGCTGTGGTCATTAGTCCCCTAGAACTTAGAACTACTTAAACCTAACTAACCTAAGGACAGCACACAACACCCAGCCATCACGAGGCAGAGAAAATCCCTGACGCCGCCGGGAATCGAACCCGGGAACCCGGGCGTGGGAAGCGAGAACGCTACCGCACAACCACGAGATGCGGGCCAATATTAAGGTAAATACATTGTTTGTTCTCTATTAAAATCTTTCATTTGCTAACTATGCCTATCAGTAGTTAGCGCCTTCCGTAGTTTGAATCTTTTATTTAGCTGGCAGTAGTGGCGCTCGCTGTATTGCAGTAGTTCGAGTAACGAAGATTTTTGTGAGGTAAGTGATTTGTTAAAGGTATAGGTTAATGTTAGTCAGGGCCATTCTTTTGTAGGGATTGTTGAAAGTCAGACTGCGTTGCGCTAAAAAAATATTGTGTGTCAGTTTAAGCACAGTCATGTATAATTTTTCTAAGGGGACGTTTCATTTGTCGACCCTTAGCCGAGGATACCTCACTGGAATCTTCTGATTTTTTTCTTGTAGCTTGTGTAATTAGTGTAGCTATTGTTAATTGCTAGCGCGTAATTGTAGAGAGAATCTCCTTTGTAGTTGCAGTCTTTCATTGTTGTACAGTAAAACAGTTGTGGCATGCATGCAGATTTGCAGCAAGTACTTCGCACCTGCGCTTGCAATTAACTAGATATTATTTTCAGTGCTATGTTAATGTGTTCTCTTACTTTTGCTCTTCAAATTGTGCTTTCCTGTGTTATCGTGTGAAATATTCTGACAATAATGGCGTGTGAAAAACGTAACACTAGGCTCCAAAGTAAACTGAGAAATAATAGTGACGACGAGCTTAGCTTATCAGCACCACTGTGTAGTGAATTAACAGACATTCGAAGAAGTAATTTGGTAATTGTGCATAGGGAAATGAAGGGGGCGGCAAATAATGGTGTAGACAATGAAACAAGTAGTGAACAGGGAAGCATTATCGATCGATCGGTCGGCAACAGCTCGCCTCAGGAATCCGAAATGACAGAACACAATATTGCAAATACTGTAGGCTTAGGTTTTGGGTCTTCACCGTTTTCTCAAATGAGTCAAGACACATTTTCTGCTTGTCAAATGTGAATGTTGCCGGTGAAAATGCACTGCCAAAATGCATAGAGAAACAGATTCCAGACTCTAATACATTATTATTGCAATTAATGCCACAAATGGAACAAAATCGAGACAAACACAGCAAAAGCTTCAAAAGTTAGACACAATGGAACAAAATCAGAGACAAACACAGCAAAAGCTTCAAAAGTTAGACACCACGCTTGAAAAAACACGTGAAGATTTAACTACTGAGTTACAAAACATTGAATCGAAATGTCAAAAAGTCTGTAACGACGTAAAAACACAAATTTGTGAGCATTTTCAACCTATTTTTTCGCGGCATGAAAATGCATTACAGAATCACGAAGCAACCATAAAAGAACTGCAAACTATTGTTCATGAAAATCATGAAACCTTGCAAGCTAAGATTGACTCAGTTTCATCTACCGATTCGGTTACGCAACTTGCAAAAATTCAGGAAAACTTAAAGGACGCAGTAGATACTCTGAAAATTGGTTCAGAAAGACACATGGAGGAAATTAGTTCATTATCAGAGAAAGGAGTTGAACTTTCGGATCAGCTAAATAATTTATCTAAGAAGGTAGATGATAATCTGAATGACACAAAACCGGTAGTCTTTAATGACACAGAAGAGTGCGAACAAATTAGGAAATTGAAACAAAATCACAATCAAATTAATACGCAACACCAAAGAGAAATCCGGTAAGTACAAGATCAGCTGACACAGGTAACACAAGAATTACGTATTTCAGAGGACACTCGCGCTCCAATACGGGAAGAGGGACATAGAAATACGGAACAGCCACTAAATAATAACACAGGGCACTTCGGAAATTATGAAAGACATTGACAAGGTACACCGAATTTTGAGATGGAACCGCCGAAACGACGTAACAATGACCGATATGCGACTCGCCGACATGATGATTTTGACTATGAGCTGTTTATTACTACACATAAATTCAAAACATTTAAGAATTCCGGCAACGATATTCATCCACAAGCGTGGCTTCATCAATTCTCTCATTGTTTTCCTCCCAACTGGTCATTAGAGCACAGATTAGAATTAAGTGTGGCTATTTAGGGAATGAACCAGCTGTAAGAATGCGATCGGTCATTCACGATTGCCACAGTGAAGGAGAATTTTATCATGCCTTCCTCTCAGCATATTGGTCTCAAGCTACACAAGACCAAGTAAAACATAGCATCATAATGATGAAACATTTCGAACAATCTTAATTTTCCAGTCTTGTGAAATATTTTGAAGACATGTTGCACATGAATCAGTATCTGTCAAACCCATACAGCCCTCAGAACTCATCCGCATTTGCTTAATCAAATTGCCCGAACATTTACGACATATTATTTTAGCAGGACGTTGCAAAGACGACATTGAAGCTTTTCAGAGACTCTTACAAGAATTGGAAATTGACACTGACTATCGCGGAATGCGAAAACAGGAACACAACAATTACAGGTCACATCTGTCGCAATTCTGCGATGAAAGAAATAATAACTGGACACGACAAGGCTATTCTCACAACACAAATCGTGACCAAAACAGACACCACCCGTAAGACAACCGTTGGCAGAGTAGTAATAATTACATGGAAAGATCACCTCTCCAAGGTAGTGACTATCACAGAGACAATCAGAGAAACAGACAATATGGGCACCAAAATAATTATTATCAAGGGAGACAGAATAACTTTAGACGCAACGGTCCAGCGCGCAGTTACGATTCAGGGATAAATTCTCCACCACGTGACCGACAAGAAAGAAACTATGGAATCTACCGACATGACGACAGACGATATGATCGCAACGACAGAGCTGAATTGCATCACAACTGGCGGGATTCAAACAGGGCAGGGCCCTCTCGACAAGGTGAATTTGTAGAAGTTAGGTCTCCTAATCCTAATAACGACACACGCCAACAAAGAGACAGACAATGACTCGCACCGCAGGCAGCCACGTGCGCCGGCTGGCTCAGCGAAAAATAACATAGGCGACAACCTTGAGAAACATTTTAGCATTCATTACCGACGTATTTCACATGATAATTACGTTGAAGTTCAAACTCTGCGTACTAGGATGAGTAAATGATTGCACCACATTTCACATGTAAAACCGTTTATTGAGAGATAATCTGCTTTTTAACTTAGTCTTTGCCATAAAATTTTTCACTTCACGCTACTAGTACAATTTGTCACACTGAGAGACTGTTAACATGCAACAATGTTTTGAAGTTAACTATCCAGTCTAGAACCTAGGGAACATATTTAGACAGCATTTACGAGTGCATTGTTGTAGTGAACAGACGACACAGTGTTGTTGTGTGTGTACATTCTTGCTTGTTAGTTGCACGATTACATAATGACTATAAGGCTCACATACTTAGAACATGTACCGGTACTGCTAATGAGATTTTAATGCAACATTTTGGTTTACTTGAAAATACATTCTGGATTTAAAGTTCTTTCTGAGAGATACCAGACGACACAGTGGTTTGTTTATTTGACAGCTACACGATTATATCACAATGCTACTAATGAGTGACACAATTTATATTATTGCTTTTGCGCTGTATCTGTTTTATATCTGCACAGTTTTTCTGAATTCTTCTGGAAAGTAAAACATGTTTTAGTAGTAACTTTTGTGGTATAGCTACAATGAGACAGCCTTTTCCGCAGCACAACAATACATTACAGCACAGTACTATCTTCATCACGCCAATAAGCGTAATAACTAATATATCCATACGCAAAGCATTTCACTTTTGTTTATGAGGAGGTGAATACATTGACTTCAGCAGAACTTTGCTTACAGAGGACGATAACTACGACAGTTCCACAGAATTATCTTACAGCAAGACGCACATTTAGCGCTACAGGAGACGCATTTGAGTGATTAATTTTGTACTTAAAACATTTATTTTTAAAGACTTTTGAATTACAATGCTACAAAGGTTTTCCGTGATACATTTCATTCCATTGCTGTAATCTGTAACACCTGAGGTTATAATTACATTAATCCTCAGGGGGGTACATGCTTACTTTGTGTATCATGTGTTTGGCAAGCACAAGGAGCCCTAGCTAATACGGTATTTGTTTACGCAACTTTACACATCGGTACCATATCTCTCTAACACATAATTACACAGCTATCTGATCATTTAACTGAGAGAGACAAACATTTTTTTTACTACATCAGTGACACATGTTTACGTAATTACACAGTTGGATAACTTCACACTTATGAAATTATATTTTGTCTGTACTTTGTGACCTGTTCATATTTTTTCAGAACCATTATGATACTATGAGAGCTTTGAATGATGTGTTTGGTATGGGATCACGATTTTAAAGTACGTTTGAGGTAGATGACACTGTTGAAATGAGCAGAGAATTTTCTTAAAGTTTTGATATTATTGGAGGAAACTACGACGATTTTGAGATTTGACTGAGGTGTTATGATGATATTATTATGACGACCATGTGTATTTTGCTGTTGAGGTATGTTTATGATCAATAAGCTGTTTCTATGTGAGAAATTTGATTATGCTATGTATTTATTATGATGAAATATTGAAGAAGTGTCGACGAATATGTATATGTGTAATAAGGTAAGGAATAATGAGTAGTGGTTAGGGACTCTCAGTTATGAAAAGGATGTTGGAAACCAAGAATCGTACTTCAAGAGTTATGAAATGTGTGTAAATGCGTGAATGTATCACAATGCCGCCGAAAATTTTTTGGACACTATTATACTTAAAGGATTTTGTTTCTACACATTTGTAACGCAAATTCTCGACCTGTGAAATTTTATATGAGACTGTCACTGTAGTGCAAACTGGTGTCGTAAATATTTCGGGAAGAAAGTTAAGTGACCACCTTCACGTAATGCGCCGTGAGCACCCAGCTGTGCGACAGTCGCCTGGAAAAAAGCCATTAGTGTGTGCCTTTCAGAGGCACAGGTGGAGAAAAAAGGAGGTCATTATCCTCGCTATTGACATTTCTTTGTAGAAATCATCGCAAATACGTCACGCTCAAACTTGAAAATGTGATTACACTGTAGAGTTCTTAATTTATGATATTTACTGAAATGAAATGATGAGAAACATTTCACATCTATTGTCTTGCTGGTTGAAAGATTGTTTACTGCATTATGAAATGCCAGATGGCTAGTGAATGACGTTTCATGCCTTGCTTTGCCTATTTTGTTTAATATGTAGTTTCTAGCTGCACTGCAACATTGGTTAAAATAAAATTTTATAGATGTACTAATATAAATATTTTCTGTCTATAGATCCAGTAAATAATAATTTTGTGATATACTTCCAAACAAATGAGGGAGCACAAAGAGACATTTCCCTTCACAGGAACTGTATACATAATTTTCTTTTCAAGTACTTGGTAATTTTTTGTAGAATAAGTTTTTGTGGTGCACCACTTTAATTACATAGACATTAAGATGTGAATAGACATTTCCCTTATATGCATTGTTGTCTTTAGTGTACTATTTTTTCTGCTTGAGCTTTGTCATGTTTAGATATAAGTTATTGCATTTGCTGCTGCTGTTTGCCAGGCCTAGTGCTACTGAATTTCACTTTGTATTACTCTGTTAAGCCAGTTTTATTACTCATTTATTTTTCTTGTTTACTGCACATTGCCTTATATTAGTTGTAATGTTGCATTTCCTCTGTTAATTTAGATTTACTGCTGCTTGCTTTGCCAATTTCCATTTTTTTGTCATTGCTGTTTGTGTTAATTTGTTACGTGCTGCTGCATTGCCTCGTCCCTTGGTATATATATCTGTGCTCTGTGGATTTAAGTTAGCTTAAGAGGGGGTAGACTATATAAGAAACTAACTATGATGAATTGGAAGAACAGCATTGAGAAGCTATAAGAAAATGGTTTGGCCAAAAAAGTAGTGTACAGTGGAGAAAAACTATTTTTGAAAGAGGATGTGAACAGAATACAGAAAGCAGGGTTAGATAGGACTTTTTGGGAATAATGATGAACGAAGGGAGATCTCCATGCAAAATACTGTAGTAAAACAAACCCTGTCCTGAACTTTTTGTTATTACGCTATGTGTATTACTTTTTCCTGTCTTTATGTGTTAAGCTAATAAGATTTATGTTGTAGAATTTTTCAAATACTATATTATTCTCTTTGTAAAGATGTTTAGACATTATTTATTCTGTTTTGTTTTAATGCTCACGTGTGAAGTTGATGTTTCGAAAGTTATTCAGACCTTTTATGTATTTACTTATGTCATAATTCCTTAACACTGATGTATACGTTATTTCGATTCTTTTGTAAGGCCCGTATTACTACAAATGTTATCTGTATTGTTATGTTCTTTAATGATGTATTTTGTATCTTTGTTATTGTATTCTTATGTTATAAAATTGTAATTTACACCAGTTCATCAACTTAAGTAACTTGTAAGTTGCATTTCACTGCACACGTTTCTGTTGGTCATAGTATATGGACAATATGTGAGAAGTAGGAACTGTTAGTTTTTGCACGTGTGTTGATAATTCAGCAAGGGAATGGTTAACAGAACTGCTGGTTCTAAGGACAATTCCAAAAACTTTGTGAGTGCACAAGTGGTGGTTTATGGACTTGCTATATTCTCCGCAAGACTCTTCGATGGTGATTGTGCACCTGCACAGTCGCGACGGATGGCTCCTAGCCATGTCTACAAGGACTACAGCGGGGTTGCATCTTTGATGGGCCACCAATACCATTATTTCTACAAAGACTACAGTGGGTCTGCATCTTTGATAGCCCACCAATACCATTATTTCTACAAGGACTACAGTGGGTCTGCACCTCTGGTGGCCCATTAATACCGTAATCTCTACCAGGACTACAGTGGGTCTGCTCTGTGACGACCTACCTACCAATATTCTTCAAAACTTCGACTGACTCTGTGGTGGGTTTGCTCTGTTGTGGACCATTACCTGTCTGCATGTTAAGAGTCAGCACTGTCTTTCCGTTGGAAGGACAACAATACTTCTTCAAGACTGCATGGAAATCCACTACTTCCGTGTGAATTTTCTTTTACTGCTCAGACTTTGAGAAAAACACAGCAATTTTACTATGATGAATGATCAGGACTGTCTTTGTGGACTGTGAGAAAATTTTAGCTTTTGACCAACATTGTATCGATAAGTGTGTGCATTTGATTTCTTTGTTATTGTAATTATGAAATTTTTTTTCAAATCTGTATTGGCCACTGCCCAAAACAATTTGTAAAATTTTTTGTGTGGAGAATGGGGGCTATGTAAGTAAGCTATGAAGGTTTTTTTTATTGGTAACGCCACGTAGCGCTCGAATGAAAATCACTGGCTGTGCTGTGTGCAGTCTGTGGCTGGTTTGCATTGTTATTGGCTATTGTAGTGTTGGGCAGTTGGCTGTTAACAGTGCGTAGCGTTGCACAGTTGGAGGTGAGCCGCCAGCAGTGGTGGATGTGGGGAGTGAGATGGCG
Organism: Schistocerca serialis cubense; assembly: GCF_023864345.2. NCBI lineage: Eukaryota > Metazoa > Arthropoda > Insecta > Orthoptera > Acrididae > Schistocerca > Schistocerca serialis. The sequence continues at coordinate 1,036,115,901 of NC_064639.1, read as the reverse complement.
GAGTTGTGAGAGCGGATGATCTGGACAGAGACAGTAAATTTGTAAGACTGGATGTCATGAACTGATATATATATAATATGACTTTTCATCAACATTAAGGTAAATACATTGTTTGTTCTCTATTAAAATCTTTCATTTGCTAACTATGCCTATCAGTAGTTAGTGCCTTCCGTAGTTTGAATCTTTTATTTAGCTGGCAGTAGTGGCGCTCGCTGCATTGCAGTAGTTCGAGTAACGAAGATTCTTGTGAGGTAAGTGATTTGTGAAAGGTATAGGTTAATGTTAGTCAGGGCCATTCTTTTGTAGGGATTACTGAAAGTCAGATTGCGTTGCGCTAAAAGAATATTGTGTGTCAGTTTAAGCACAGTCATGTATAATTTTTCTAAGGGGACGTTTCAAAGTTGCCTGCCATCTCGACTGCTAGTAATACGAGGCCGCTGGGAATCAGCACGCCATTCCGTGTTAACCTCCTGAACCCACCGATTCCATATTCTGCTAACAGTCATTGGATCTCGACCAATGCGAGCAGCAATGTCGAGATACGACAAACCGCAATCGCGATAGGCTGCAATCCGACCTTTATCAAGGTCGGAAACGTGATGGAACGCATTTCTCCTCCTTACACGAGGCATCACAACAACGTTTTACCAGGCAACGCCGGTCAGCTGCTGTTTGTGTATGAGAAATCGGTTGGAAACTTTCCTCATGTCAGCACGTTGTAGGTGTCGGCAACGGCGACAACCTTGTGTGAATGCCCTGAAAAGCTAATCAATTGCATATCACAGCATGTTCTTTCTGTCAGTGAAATTTCGCGTCTGTAGCACGTCATCTTCGTGGTGTAGCAATTTTAATGGCCAGTAGTGTTGATCCGCAAATGGTTTAGCTGTATTCCAGTTAGTTACAAGTACGCCTAAGAAATATTTGAAATATGGACTGCTCGAGGAGCCGAGGAACGCTGACAGCTGCCGGTGTGGTCAAGATAGTACCTGTCCCTTAAAGACTTGCATCTGATGCGCTACTAGCAAAATGCACTGGCGGCAACTCACAAAAAGCAAATGAAAGTTAGTGGCTAGCGTGCTTTCGTCCCAGTCTCACAAAGAAAAAAAAAGAAGAAAAGATACTTTTGTGCCATGCATAAGCAGTTTCTCAGCTCAGTACGACATGTTTGAAGGCTGAAGAAATCAGGAGTCTTACACTCCCTTAACACCCGTCTCAGAAGAGGATCTATACCTAGAGATCAACGACGGATCAAGCAGTCCAATGAAGTCCACAAAACGTTGGCTGGAGCAGTAAAATTTCAAGGAAAGGCTACCTGGTTCTTGAAATAACAACAAGAAGCAGGAAGGGAGAACGCATGGTGAATTTTAATGGGTATGCCATTGTAATAGCCTTCATTTTATTAAATAACAGTGTAAAATCCATTTTCTCACAAGTTTGTTTTTCTAAGTTCAGTGCCAACTTTTTCATCCCACATGTTAACCAATCCCAATGAAAATTTAGCATGAAACAGTGTGGAGGTATTTGTATACTTCTATGTATTAATATTATCGAATACGTAACCTGTTTTATCATCATATTTATGTAGCGATAATTAATGGAATTTTAAGTTTGAAATTTGAAGAAAGTGCTGAAAGTCAATTACTAACATTTCTCGTAAAATGAATGTAGAGAACGGTTCAACGTCTCGTGAATGTACCTACAAAACCTGAAATGTGAAATTTGAGGCTGAGTACCGAAAATTGGTTTTCGAAAATACCATTAAAATCTTATTAAAAATTCAAAACTCATACACCAATGCAGTTCTGGACCGCAAAGCTAGAGTATCTCTACATATTTACGTGATAGATATGATTTTAAAATTGGGATGAAATCGGAATAATAGGAGAAGAGAGATATTTTTGTTTGAAATCTTCCCTTAAGGTCAGATCGGTCGCGAAATGGAAACCACAATGAAAATCGGATGAAGATTTGCCCAGATGTGTTGGGCCATGTCTCTAGAATGCCTATCGATTGCATCAAGTCTCTCTCCTCAGTTGTGAGCTCACAGTGAGCATGTAAAGATGTCCAAAAAATAGTGTCTTCCGTCAAGTATGGGTGCCTGCTGCTGATCCTTCTTCATGACAAAAGTCGGCTACACACTGCAGGGGTAACGAGGAAGCTCCTGTAGCGTTTTGGATGGGAAGTGTTTGATCATTCACCAGACGATACGGACTTGGCTCCCTCTGAGTTTCATCTGAGCGCACATGAATCGCTGGCTATGAAGACAACATTTTCGCACATAGGACGAGCTGCAGACCAGCGTAGAGAATTGGCAGAAAAGCACAGGCAGCTGACCTCTAAGTCGAGGGTAATGGAAAGTGGTACAATGCTACGACAAACGTCTAAGTCAGAGCGGTGTGTATGTAGAGAAGGAAGGTGTGCTCAAAACGTGTGTGAAATCTTATGGGACTTAACTGCTAAGGTCATCAGTGCCTAAGCTTACACACTACTTAACCTAAATTATCCTAAGGACGAACACTCACACCCATGCCCGAGGGACGACTCGAATCTCCGCCGGGACTAGCCGCACAGAAGGAAGGTGTAGCTAACGGTTTAAAGTACAACATTTTTGATTTTCATCGTGCTTTCCATTTTATGGCCGATCAGATCTTGATAAGCAAATAGTCCTTGTAAAACTTTCTAGGAAAATTTTTCATGTAGCTTAAGATAGGCAGCGCAGATTACATCATCTGCCTCGAGTGTAAGTTATTTAAATTGGGTTGCTTATCTGAAGGAGGGTGATATTTTACGTGCTAGTTTTACACTGGTGTGCAGAGCTTAAGGACGAAAGTAGCTTCCACATTATGTGTCAAACTGCAAGTAACATGGCTCCATGTACCTTGGACCATACGTAGAAAAAACTGCTGTAGTGTAGTACGGAAGGTAATTGGAAGAAATGTGCAATGAGATGTACAGAAATGACACTTTTATTCAAGGACAATAATTACATTAAAGTCACGGCGATTGATGATGGTCCCCTGCATATTATAAAAGGCGGAAAATTGTTGTTAACAGAGTGTGCGATCACCACGGGGCGACACTGCACGCTGTGCAACGTGATCCCGTGCTGGTCACGAAGTCGGTAAGGAGCCCTTGTGGTAGGACTTTCCATTCCTCCGGCAAGTAACGTCTCACCCTGTAATTTTGAGAGATTTGACCGTGGTCTTAACTGTTGGCTGTAGCACTAAAGGGCGAGGGACTTCAGCCACGATCGTACAGGAAACTGAACTGTAGCCTAATTGTACTTGGCATCGCTGTAGTCACTTACTACAAAATTAACCAAAGAGCGTTCTTTAACTTAACTTATTCAACTTCAAACAATGGTAAAACGCGCTTGCCTATCTCAGCTTCATTCCTTTGATGATAATAAATTTTAAAGTTCAGTCACTCCAAAGTAACCACTGACGATTCTACATTCCTGTTCCTACGAAATATTTCCCTTAGTGAGGTATTAGGCCTACACATTTCATAATTCAACGTTGCGTTTTTCCAGTCTTTAATTACATTGTCAGTCGACCGAATTTTCCGCACTACTGCCTCGCACGCTCGCAAATAACTGGCGTTGTCTACGCAACACGACAGTACCCCGGCCAGCGGAAAAGGCAGACGACTGCAGAAAGTTCTAGAAGCTAAGGCTCGCCGGCTAGTGCATTATGCTAGCTAGTTTGCCAGCAAGGATATCGATGACGGTATCCTTACAACCATCGCGGTTGAAAAACTGCTTGATGGTTGTTGCTGCATGTGGTCTTGCTGCAGTATGTCTCGCCACTGCGTTCCACACGTGCTCGATGGCATTTAAGTCGGATTAATGGGCAGGACAGTTAATTCGCCGAATATCCCGAATAACAAAATATCCATGGATGTACTGCCGGTCTACAGTGTCCAACGGGCACAATATTTCGGCGATCATACATGTCGCCATTCATCAGGTGAACTGACGGACTGAGCTCCTGGGAACGTGCCGGTACGGAGATCCGTACGCTATGGCTGCTCAGGGGGAACTGGGTTCCGTCGCGGCGACGGCCGATTTAAATACCCTCCGCCCGCGGCGCACTGCCTCCGCCGTCCGCGCCCCGCGCCACGGTCGCGCGGTGGGACAGATTGCGACGGCGTCTGAGATTACGTCGGTGTGATGGCTCTGTCCGCCGTGGTCGTCACAACTATACGTTTGCTCGATTTACTCTTGATTAACCCAATCGCTGGTTCTCGACTGATGTATCCCAGCTAGTCGGCGGTCGCTGAATATTGTTTGTCGGAAAACCACGCTATGGAGTATGAACGCACGAGGATTCTGGTACAGACGTCGAGATACTGGGACAGCGTTGTTAGGGAGGCCATCGAAATTCGCATCAATGACGACCTCATAAACCGTGACTGTGGCTATAATCTTAGCAGGGCTTGGGAACCAGCGATTGCGTTAATCATGAGTAAATCGAGCAAACGTATAGTTGTGACGACCACGGCGGACAGAACCATCACTCTGACGCCATCTCAGACGCCGTCGCAATCTGTTCCACCGCGCGACCGTGGCGCGGGGCGCGGACGGCGGAGGCAGTGCGCCGCGGGCGGAGGGTATTTAAATCGGCCGCCGCCGCGACCGAACCCAGTTCCCCCTGAGCAGCCATAGCGTACGGATCTCCGTACCGGTACGTTCATAGGAGCTCAGTCCGTCAGTTCACCTGATGATGGCGACATGTATGATCGCCGAAATATTGTGCCCGTTGGACACTGTAGACCGGCAGTACACCCGTGGATACTTTGATTATCAAATACGCCGGGAGAAACTCGAGAATCACATCCTGAATATCCTTTTGTTCAAGAGCTCCTCCACCTGCTCTGTTCGATATAGTCGCGCGTTGTCATCCATAAAAACAAAGTCAGGGCCGAATGCACCCTTAAAGGACGCTTGTGAAGGAGTACAGTGTCACAAGAACGTTGGCCTATGAGTGTACGGTGTATAAACATTTGGAGCATGCAACATTACGCCCCCCCCCCCCACACACAGCACCTGGACCACCAAACGATCACGTTGACAATTTTCTACGTCTACATCTACATACATACTCCGAAAGGCACCGTACGGCGCATGGTGGAGGGTACCTTGTACCACTATTAATAATTTCCTTCACTTTTCCACTCGCAAATGGAGCGAGGGAAGAGCAATTGTGTAAAAGCTTCCCAATTTCTTGCTTATCTTAACCGTCCTGACGCGAAAAGTGCGTTGGTGGCAGTAGAATTGTTATGGAGTCGGCCTGAGATGCCGAGTCTCTTAAATTTCCCCGGAGTGGCCGCGCGGTTTGAGGCACCATCTTACGGATTGCGCGGCCACTCCTGCCGGAGCTTCGAGTCCTCCCTCGGTCACGGGTGTGTGTGTTGTTCTTAGCATAAGTTAGCTTAAGTAGAGCGCGGGGTTAGCCGAGCGGTCTATGTCGCTGCAGTCATGGGCTGGGCGGCTGGTCCCGGCGGAGGTTCGAGTCCTCCCTCGGGCATGGGTGTCTGTGTTTGTCCTTAGGATAATTTAGGTTAAGTAGTGTGTAAGCTTAGGGACTGATGACCTTAGCAGTTAAGTCCCATATGATTTCACACACATTTGAACATTTGAGCTTAAGTAGTTTGTAAGTCTAGGGACCGATGACCTCAGCAGTTTCGTCCCTTAGGAATTAAAACACATTTTTTTCTACATTTGCGCAATAGTGCCTCGCGAAGAGAACGTCATCTTCCCTCCAGGGATTTCTGTTTCACGAATCATCGCCGTAATACATACTTGCGTGCTCGCTGGACCTACCGGTAACAAATCTAGCAGCACGCCTCTGAACTGCTTCGAAGTCTTCCTCTAATCCGAGCTGTTACTAGGTGCTTTGCTTGTTCCAACCTCTCGCCATGTGAGGGTATGTCCGGAATCACTATGCAGGATGAATCTGCTCTCAGCTGAGTAAAGCATGTGACCCCACTCCTCACTGGCCCAGTCTCTATGTTCTTGGCTGCCGCCGATGTGCGGGAGTCGGCGGAACACAACGAAGTGCTCGTTCGTCAGAGAGACCCCGCCCGTGCCGTCGCCGTGCCATTGTGGAGAGTGAGATTATGTGTCTTTCAGTCGCGTTGAATGTGGTTGCCATTGCATCCGCTTTTTGACGTTGAACCCTTCTTGTTTGTTGCACAATGCAGCGAACACCTACTACTGCAGTTGAACGTAGTAGATTACCTCTTCTCCTTGAAAGTCTTTTCGGGTTTGCTGCCGGATCCTAAAATCAACTTGACTCGATATTTCGGCGATCCATCTGCTCGCCATCTTCAGGAAATGCTGCTTCTGCTGATGAGTCCCGCTGAGAACTGACGCAAGATTGCAATTCGACGTCCTACATAGGCCACCGTTCAGTACACGGCGCATGCGCCGCCCGTCACGGTTTCTGACATCCAAAACAGGGAGGTGGCGCCGCCCATAGTGAAACACTGCTGGCAACGATATATCGCAATCAAGGCCGCACCGAAGAACGTTCAGTTTTGATGCGAGATAATACAGGATTCCACGTTTTGCTAAGAGGAAACTCATTGTCCCTGTTGATTAAATTATCAGCCAACCTAATTTCGATCGCCTCTTTATACACACTATTCCAAAAACCGGAAACGTTGGCAATTACAACAGTTTCCTCAAATTTCATTTTGTGTCTCTCATTCAGACAGTGTTCTGCTACGGCCGATTTTTCCGGCTGTTGTAGCCTCGTGTGACGGCGATGTTCCATACACCTGTCATTCACTGTGCGAATAGAACGGCCAACGTAAGCTTTCCCACATTGACACGGGATTTTGTACACCCCGGGTTTCCTAAGTCCCAACGTTTCCGGTTTTTGGAATAGTGTGTATAAAGAGGTGATCGAAATTAGGTTGGCTGATAATTTAATCAACAGGGACAATGGGTTTCCTCTTAGCAAAACGTGGAATCCTGTATTATCTCGCATCAAAGACTGAACGTTCTTCGGTGCGGCCTTGATTGCGATATATCGTTTCCAGCAGTGTTTCACTAAGGGCGGCGCCACCTCCCTGTTTTGGAAGTCAGAAACCGTGATGGGCGGCGCATGCGCCGTGTACTGAACGGTGGCCTATATAGGACATCAAATTGCAATCTTGCGTCAGTTCTCAGCGGGACTCATCAGCAGAAGCAGCATTTCCTGAAGATGGCGAACAGTTGGATCGCCGAAATATCGAGTCAATTTGATTTTAGGATCCGGCAGCAAACCCGAAAAGACTTTCAAGACTTATTACGCCGGGAAAGCCTACGTAGTTATACCTCTTCTCCTTCCAGCAGCAATGCCTCTGGATCGGAACGCTTCCCATGAACATGGAAGTCTACTGTGAAAAATTCCGTACTCCTGCTCTACACTCATCACACTTCATTCTGTCTCCAGTTTCCCAATGATTCTTCCCCCTGTGAAGTTATCCAAATGTTGTGACCGCTCCATGTTAAACCATCACAGTGAGCCTTAACAGCTCTCTGAGTGACAGCCACTGTCTTTTTCCATTCCTTCAACTGACTCCTGTAGCAGGGGCAGTCTCATTTGGCGCTGTAGTCACTTTGACCTCACGACATGTGACGTCCAGATTTCTGTGCACGACTGGGAGAACTGTGCTCCCGCAGTTTCAGTCATTTCCACCGAGTGTTACTATGTTACGTTATCTTATCTAACTCGTCCTTAAGTTTAGAAATGGACTGTATTTTGCCCACCCTGTAGATGTAAAAGTAGTTTCAGGAGTGACACAAGGAAGTGTGATAGTGCTGTTACCGTTTACGATAAATGGGGTGTTAGGGGATAACTGCAGATTTCTATTGATGACTGAGGACGGGGCACTGAACAACAGTGCATCAGTATTTACTTCATTTGCAGCCTAATAATTACAGCTACTACGAGTAGCATGTTTTTAGGTGGGCTAATACTTCCAAGTATGTGTGGCACAAGCAAGCCATTAACTTATCTCCTGGGCAGCAGGTCAAGTTTTGAACTGTGGACACATGGACGCAAAACGGTTTGTCTATACTGACAGGTGTAGCCCACTTTGTGTCAGAGTTACAACTGTGCAGAAAACATCAGGCAGTAAATTATATGATGTGTTTGCGGAAAGACTATTAGACACAGAGAAAAATCAACAAACACACTGAAGTGGTTACATATTAAAGTACCAATTATCGTAACATCTGTTCCTGTACCCTAACGCCCTGTATATTAATGATATAGTAGATAATATTGCAGGCTTCGTGAGGCTATTTTTAGATGATGCTGTTGTCTATATCTTTTGATAAATATACATACACCTGTTAGTGGAGATTAATACAGGGTGTGTCCACTCCTCGCATTTACGATAGCCTAAACACTGTCTGGGTCACCCTCAATGAGTTGTTTGAATACGTGTGGAGGAATGGCGGCCTGTGCCCCCTCAAGAGCGGAAATCAGAGAAGGTAGTGATGTTGGAGGCTGGGGTCTGGAGCGAAGATGATGTTCTGCTTCACCCAAGGATGTTCGGTTGGGTCCATTTCAGGAAAGTTATTGTCCACAAACCGTTGCCTCATGGGTGTTGCTTTATCACAGAGTGCAGTCTTGCTGATACAAACAGTTATCGTCTCCTAAGTTTCCTCTAATGTACGCAGTGCACAATGTTGTAAAACACGGTCATATCCTTCCGCATTTTGCGCTTTATTAAGGGCAATGAGGGGACCACGCCCAATCCACGAAAAACCCCTCCATACCGTAACACAGCCTCCTCTGTAGCCACTAAGCAGAGCCATTTTGCTAGCTAGATTGCTGATAGCATTTCGTGACTCGCGAGTGATACCTTCTGTTCATTTCAAGCCATTTTATACAAACACCTTGCACAGTGTTCGACGTCCCTTCTTTGTTAGTACGTGATGTCTGCATGGTCCCAGTGGCAGCTAACGTCGGTGGTAAGTGAAGTATGTAGTTCCTGTCGCATATTGCCGATGAAGACTTTTCTTTCATGCTATGATTTACCTTCATCGGGGTCCGTACATCACTACAACAAGCACTTGACTACTAGATCTTTTTACTGTATTGTATTCGGTTTTTGGTTTAACTTCGAGCAGGGTCTGACCATAACAACACAATATAAAAACTTCGGAGAACTCTTCTTTTGCCGGCTGGGGCAGCCGAGCGGTTCTAGCCGCTACAGTCTGGAACCGAGCGACCGCTACGGTCGCAGGTTCGAATCCTGCCTCGGGCATGGATGTGTGTGATGTCCTTAGGTTAGTTAGGTTTAAGTAGTTCTAAGTTCTAGGGGACTGATGACCACAGTAGTTAAGTCCCATAGTGCTCAGAGCCATTTGAACCATTTTTTTTTAAGTGGGAGTTGTTTCCTCATCCGTCGTACAGTCCCGACCTGGAACCGAGTGACTGCCACTTATTCCCAGCAATGAAGAAGTGGTTGGCTATGCAGCGTTTTGATCACGACGCACAGCTTCAAGAAGAGGTAACCAAGTGGTTGAAGGCGCAGGCGGCCGAATTTTACGACGAAGGAATTTCCAAGGTCGTCCATCGCCACGATAAGTGCCTTAATTTAAATGGCAACTATGTAGAAAAGTAGTATTTAAGTGTGGCTTTCATCTGTATATAATAAAAAAAAATTCCAATACTTTACTTATTTTTTATTCCAAAACGCAATGTACTTTGTGGATAGCGCTCGTATAACGAGTCCCTTCTGACTCACCGTCTAGCTGCCCCGTTGCCAGCGTTTTCTTCGGGAAGTAGTAAAGAAAACAGTGGAGCTGTCCTCGTATTGGTGAGTGGGGAAGCGCGCACGGCAGGGGACGGGCAGCTTCCCGCCAGACGGACAGGCGCCCGGCGGAATTAGCGGAGCCCGCGGCGCCATTGGCGGTCGTCCATTGTGCCGGCCACAATGGCTGTCAGCGACATGGGCGCGTTGCGTAAATACCTGCGCCACTGTTTTGAACACCTGCTGGCGCGTCTTCGCTCGGGCAATTACGCCTAATTCAGGGGGCAGAGCGTCCGCCGCCCGTCTTCCGACGACGTCACCTGCTTTTGTCTCAATTCCGGCCGATGGCCCAGACTCTTACAGCTACACAGTGGCTTGTAGACACGAACTGAAGCAAATCGCACAGCAGGTTTTGCGCAGACTACGGGTTTTCTTCGAAGTTTGTAACCCCTAACCTCCGATTCTTCCAGCGATCGAACTCACATTATATAAAACAATGTTATGTAAACAGCTGTTTTTGGGTTCCGTACCTCAGTCGTTACAAATGGAACACTCACAGCAGTGACAGTCAACGTAGTCCCTACCGCCCGCTAATGGGCGTTCCAGCGTTCATGATGGGTGGTAGGCGGTGGGGTTTTTGAAACCATTTCGACTGGGTTTTTTAAAATTTTGTCATGAAGCATCTGGTAAGTAATTACTAATACAGGGTAAACCTACCTAACTTCGTGATATTAAGGATTATAAATGAAGAAGCAAAACAAATATTAAATCTAGAAATTGTGTATTGTACATGTAAGAGAGACTTACTTTGCTTTACTAACCCATAATGAATAACTTTTAAGACATGAAAAATTGCTGATGCTATAAAATGTAGTAAATGGTTCAAATGGCTCTGAGCACTATGGGACTTAACATCTAAGGTCATCAGTCCCCTAGAACTCAGAACTACTTAAACCTAACTAACCTAAGCACATCACACACATCAATGCCCGAGGCAGGATTCGAACCTGCGACCGTAGCGGTCACGCGATTCCAGACTGAAGCGCCTAGAACCGCTCAGCCACACCGGCCGGCAAAATGTAGTAAAAAAAGAGAGCATGCTACCTAATTTCAAATGGTTCAAATGGCTCTGAGCACTACGGGACTTAACCTCTGAGGTCATCAGTCCCCTAGAACATAGAACTATTTAAACCTAACTAACCTAAGGACATCACACACGTCCATGCCCGAGGCAGGATTCGAACCTGCGACCGTAGCGGTCGCGCGGTTCCAGACTGAAGCGCCTAGAACCGCTCAGCCACACCGGCCGGCAAAATGTAGTAAACAAAGAGAGCATGCTACCTAATTTCAAATGGTTCAAATGGCTCTGAGCACTATGGGACTTAACCTCTGAGGTCATCAGTCCCCTAGAACATAGAACTATTTAAACCTAACTAACCTAAGGACATCATACACGTCCATGCCCGAGGCAGGATTCGAACCTGCGACCGTAGCGGTCACGCGGTTCCAGACTGAAGCGCCTAGAACCGTTCGGCCACAAAGGCAGGCTACCTAATTTCGTTACAGCATATCTAATTCTGTAACACGATATTCTTAATTTCTTGGCAATGTGCTTAATTCTGTGATAATTTTGTTTTGCATTGTTAAAGTCTACTTAACGCACTTTTCATTCGTTTTCAGCATCGGTGTCACTGTCACATTTGCAGAAATATCGATGGAGCGACAACTTTCATGGAACCATTGCAGACAAAAACAGCACTGAATCCAAACACTTGTGCTCTTTCCACAGCTGCAGCTCTCTGTGCAAGTGGCGCACTTGTCATCATATCTTTTCTTATTCGACTTCCGTTTTTCCTCACACACTTATCTCGCTTTGCCACAACGGTCAGTGGATTAACTAGTTAAAGTTTGGCCGAAAGCTATTCCCTGCATTTGAATTAAGAAATTAACTTCCAATTCCCTCGTAAGGGCAAACCGTCTACCTATTTTAACAAAAGTCACATTGTTTTTGTCACCATCACTGCGGTTTACAAAGTCCATGGAATGGAGAAATCTTATCAACTTTCTAAATCGCTTACTTTGATAGGTGTCATGTATAATTTTGGAATATTAATCGATTGTGAGCGAGCAGTGATGTTGTAAAGCTGTACCGCGGAGGTTAGGTTATTACCTTTGGTGTGCACGAAAGCGCAGTAGCAGATTGTGTTAAGGTGTGTCAGAGTTAGGAAACAATGGTAAGGTTATGTTTCAAATGTAAAGTCTCAATTTATCAATGTGTTTAATGAACATGATTGTATTAAGATTGTGATGGAAACTGATTTGCGAAGTGGAATGTCAGAGGTAAATATTGTAATGATGTTACTTTTTTTTCATTATTGCTGCGCCATTGGACTAACTTGATCACTGCACTGAGAGTTCCCAGATTTTAAGGATAGGTAAGTGTATTGTTTGGATGTTAAGACGTTCATTACATTTAAAATCAGCCTTGAGCATTTTTTCGCATATGCAAAAATATTTTCTTTCACTTACCTTCTTCTTAAAATTTTTAATTGATCATGGTTTTTCCAAAAGTATACTTCGATTTGAAACTAACAGAAAACTCATTGCACCTCACGAGTGTCTCTGTGTAGATACAGTAATTTGCAGCTTTAGTTTAGCTGCGGCAAGACAGCAGTACTGCAACGCGTTATCCTGATTTGCACAAAATGGAGGTAACGACTAAATATTAAAAAAAAAATTATTCAATCAGAGCCAACTTATGTCATTCAGAGACAATTAGATTTTCTGAGTTGTGTATCACTTTTTGTTCTGGGATCAGTGATCAGGTTTGCAAAACTAATTATCGTAGATTTTATATCAAAGTTCATTATTCAGGCAGTTTCCACTGTTCAAAATTCTTGCAGTCAGATTGTTCATTTCCACAGTATGAAAAACTTCTCTTTACATTACGATAATTAATTATTATTACAGTGCAGCTTTGCTTTCACATTACGACAGTACAACTTTCATTATGACAGTTCATTTATTTTACAGCTCAGATCTTACAATCAGAAAGTGTACGTCAGTCATATTTACTTAGATAACTTTGAACTTTTCTTCGAAAACCGTCTGAAGTGCTCCACGATAGTCATCAGACTGTTTAGCTCATCTGCCAAGAGACGGCGCCATTGTTTCCTAAATGGACACAAAACTTAAAGAGTTGTCGTTTTATTAAGCGGACCATTCAGTAACAAGGCATTTAAAATCAACTATGATGAGTAACATCGCAAACATGTCCCAATGATAATGCAACTGCATTAAGTGCTTGACTAATTCTCTGAACAGCTTACCTCAATGAACTTATATTTCAGGAATAGCGCGGCAAATCACGTATTTCCCTCCACACAACATACAATAAACTACCTATTCCGCATTCTCGCCCAGAATGTCTTTCGCGTGTGAAAATATTCCTGCCATTTGTTGCCGACGGCTAGAACTGTGCTTAGAAGGTCTGTCTTACTTAAGGAAAACTAATTTATGTGCTATAGCGAAGTAAAGTACGCCACGGAGTTAGATAGTTTTACCCTCTGCTTTAACTTGCTGTAACTCTGCTTTATAAATTTTATAATGTAAAGTCACGTTCCTACTTTATAAATCACCATTACTGTGGAACCGGTAGGTGGTTAGAAAATTTTACTGCTAAGAGAGGTACAGGAGCGGGCAGTGGGAAAAGAAGGTTGACTACACCTGTTTTATAAGGTCACTCTGTTGTGCGATCTGTCTGTCTGACTGTTAAGAACTCTTTCTTCAGGAACGGACGACGTATCAAGGTGAAATTTATGTTAGATACTAAGGTGTATGGTCCCCAGGCGGTGTAAGAAGTTTAAGCTTCAAAAGACTCGTCCATCTAAGCCACATATTTTGCTACTCGCAAACTCATTCATCAAAAGCTATGGGGTACTTCCTGTTGACCTAGAATCTTGAAAGTTGGCAGGAAGAAAGGTTTTGCAGCTCAACTAAAGAAAAATAATACGAAAATTCTTAATCTATAATTATATCACAAGGAAAAGATATTTTTTGTCATACTATACGGCTATCTGTCCGCTCTTCTGTTAAGACTCCTTTTTCCCAGGACCGGCTAGGCGTACCAAGTGGAAATTAATGTCACATATGAGGGACGCTCAGTAAGTACTGCAACACATTCTTTTCCTCGGCCAGTTTTGTGTTGAAAAAATGCGTAACTGATACCCTCAGGATGTTGAAGAAATGGCTTCAGCGTGTTCGTCTTCACAAAAATGCAAACGTACTACTCCTCCTCCATGACAACGCAAGGCCTCACACACCCGCCTCAGCGCAGCCGAGAGGAGCTCACAAAACTTCATTGGACTGTTCTTCCTCATTCACCCTACAGCCTGGATCTCGCATATTCCGACTTCCACCTCTTTTGGCCCAATGAAGGATGCACTCCGGGGGAAGCAGTACGAGGATGATGGGGATATTATTGATACAGCAAGACGGTGGCTGTTATGTTTTAATAAATGGTCTCTAGCACGGAAACTATGCATTTCCGGACATAAGTTGATTAGACCTTTTCTGTTGCGCATCCTATTTTAATATTTTTTTTTGTGGGAAAAAAATTGTAAAAACCTCTCTCACACCGGCCTGATTTAGCTTCACTGATCAGGATAGTAAAAACATGCGTATGTTAAGGGAATTTTCATTCACAAAGCAGGCTTATCACATTCGCACAGTTCAATACTGTTCTATCCTCATTGAATTGAGCTTAACTTAAATTCCATAAGGCAGTGAAGCAATTTCGAAGTCTCGGTGCGACGAAAATTGTCAGTCGATCTCCTGGAAACATTAGTAATAATTATTAACTTTCGGTGTTCACATGGGGAAGACCGGAGATCTGCTGGTAAGACCGTGTTAGCCTATTTATTTGAAATAACTGGATATCTTGAGCGTACAAAACGGCAGGTTCGTCCAGTGTAAATCAGACGTTCCCCACTGATCCCGTGCAACACAGCGTAGTAAGCAGACACTGTCAATAATAATCAGTTAAATAATACGCGAACACACTTACTTTTGTTTAGTTCATGTATTAAATTCCTTCTCATACAGAATCTCATCAAGATGGCAACTAGCTCAACAATACATACATATACATCCTCCTTCTTTCACGACTAATCGGCAAGAATTCCTTCATTCTTTCCATAAGAGAAGACATAGATAGCAGAGCAGCTATTCCATGGAGTAAATGGACGCTCCAAGGAATAATTGGGCTTGAAACTACTTTGCATTGATAATCGGTAAGATAAGAAGAGGTATTTCGAGATATGTACTGAGTTATGTAATTTATAAAATTTCTGAAAATATCGCGGAGAGACAGCTGCAAGAGACATTACACTATCATCGATGAATCCATATAATTTGTACACGGTGGGAAAAAATCACCCTATACAGGGTGTTACAGAAAGGTACGGCCAAACTTTCAGGAAACATTCCATACACACAAAGAAAGAAAATATGTTATGTGGACATGTGTCCGGAAACGCTTACTTTCCATGTTAGAGCTCATTTTATTACTTCTCTTCAAATCACATTAATCATGGAAACACACAGCAACAGAACGTACCAGCGTGACTTCAAACACTTTGTTACAGGAAATGTTCAAAATGTCCTCCGTTAGCGAGGATACATGCATCCACCCTCCGTCGCATGGAATCCCTCATGCGCGATGCAGCCCTGGAGAATGGCGTAGCCGGCCGCGGTAGTCTCGCGGTTCTAGGCGCGCAGTCCGGAACCGCGCGACTGCTGCGGTCGCAGGTTCGAATCCTGCCTCGGGCATGGATGTGTGTGATGTCCTTAGGTTAGTTAGGTTTAAGTAGTTCTAAGTTCTAGGGGACTGATGACCACAACTGTTAAGTCCCATAGTGCTCAGAGCCATTTGAACCAGAATGGCGTATTGTATCACAGCCGTCCACAATACGAGCACGAAGAGTCTCTACATTTGGTACCGGGGTTGCGTAGACAAGAGCTTTCAAATGCCCCCATAAATGAAAGTCAAGAGGGTTGAGGTCAGGAGAGCGTGGAGGCCATGGAATTGGTCCGACTCTACCAATCCATCGGTCACCGAATTTGTTGTTGAGAAGCGTACGAACACTTCGACTGTAATGTGCAGGAGTTCCGTCGTGCATGGACCACATGTTGTGTCGTACTTGTAAAGGCACATGTTCTAGCAGCACAGGTAGAGTATCCCGTATGAAATCGTGGCGGTGAATCGAGGAAGTACAGTACATACTGACGAAACTAAAATGAGCTCTAACATGGAAATTAAGCGTTTCCGGACACATGTCCACATAACATCTTTTCTTTATTTGTGTGTGAGGAATGTTTCCTGAAAGTTTGGCCGTACCTTTTTGTAACACCCTGTATACACAATTAAGTTTGTACAGAATCCTCGCTGCGAGAGTCCTACTCACACTGATACGGATTTTTTTCATATAAAGCCACACGTGTTTCAGCACAGCACCTTGTGCCATCGTCAGTGAATGTACTTTATCCAGTTCTGTGAAATGTAAACATGTTTTAAGAGATAATTACCCTAACGAAAATTAGGCATAAAACCAGTTTTAGTCTTTTGTCGTCCTTACCTTAATTCTCCTGAATCATTGAGTTAAGCAGTACCGTCTACACATTATTGGGTATTGGTAGCTTGTCATCCGCCATTACTGTGAGTTTTGTTGGCGACTGAACAATTTGTAGCACTTCATTTCTACCACGTGTGTGAGAAAGCCGTCTCCTCTTCGAAAAGTTATTGATTAAATATTGAAATTAATGCCCCCCCATTTCCACTATTGTTCCGCGTAATGTGACATCGACAGTGCACTTTTTGGGGTAAGCTGTTATGTTGCAATAACGGCCACATTCTGCCAACTGTAGGGAGTGGCCGCCATTAGCTTTCGCTAGGGAAGAGTTCTTTCAGGTCGGCTCTTTCAAGCCACCACCGCTCGTGTTGACACTGAAGACGGGTGGTGGTGGGCCTAGCTCAACGGAAAGTTCCCCGGTGCGCCGACACATAACATGTTTCCACCAGACGAGCCTTTATGCTTGAGTCCTGCGTCGGTCTCTTAGTTTATGCTTAGCTGAGACAATAAAAAATATGAATAATTGGTTTCAAGGTGGTATGGTCACACAATGAGGAAGACACTAGTCTAAAAACAGGGAATGGGGGGCAAGGTTGGTTTGAGATATTTCCTGAAACAAAACCTTGACGTATTCCTTTCTTCTTTCGTGTCTAGTTCGTGGACGTTCATTGTCTGCAATGGCCTCGACTTAACCTTATCTATTTTTTCATATGTCCATTGCTTGGGCACTACCTTTTGTTTTCGGTTCCCCTAAACAACATTGGACATTCTGGTCTGGGTGTCCACTGGAAACATTTGTTGCCACCTGCAAGAATACCAAAGTAAAAGGAGCAGATACACAAGAGGCTACTTGAGCAGTTCAATCCGTGTAAACCTCACCACCCCCCTCACTCCCACTACTATTACCACTACAACGTTCTCTCTAAAGTTCCAATGTCGCTTTCGTAACTAGGTAGCTCCATCCTCAACTGCCATGGTAGGACGCTTGAATCGATCGAGATCTGCAAATTTGTGCTGTGATACAAATTAGGTGTATATACTTCGGATCGTCATGAACCAACATTACTTCAAATTCTGTTGTTGTTGTTGTCGTCGTTTTTGACGATTTCAGTCAGAAGACTGACTTGATGTAGCTCTCCATGTTGTTCTGTGAGGTGTAAATCTCTTCATCCCTGCATAACTATTACAATCTATATCGCCTTGGACCTGTTTCTGAAGGCAAGCCTAGGTCACCATCCACAATTTTTAGTTCTCCCGCCCTCCACTCTTAGCTCCTCTGATTCCTCTGAATGTGTCCTATCAACCTTCCTTTAGTCAATATGTACCATAAAGCTCTTGTCTCCGCAATTCATTATTACCCTATCTAACCACCTAATCTACAGCGTTCTCCTGTAACTTCAAATTTGTCTGTACCGCTTACCATCCACTCTTTTCTTTCATGTAAGACTATCCTCTAGACAATACTTTCAGAAAAATCTTTCTAAGGCCTACCTCCTGTAACGGCAGCATGCTTGTAAAGCACTGTGGTGTTCAGGCCTGTCTTCGTATTGATGACTACTTTACTTTTAAGACTTAAATTTATATTGAAAGAGAATTTATTTGTGTTTAACAGAAAAGCTCTTCTTGCCTTTGCCTGTCTCCGTTTTGTGTTTATTTTACATCTGCCATTATCAGTTATTTTGCTTTCGAAACAGCAAAAAAAGTCAACTACTTTCAGTGTCTCATTAGCCCTTTCCCCATGGCTGCTCTTGCATACATGTTCATCACATTTATTGCACGTATCTCCCCCTCCCTGCTTTCTGCATCCATCTCTGCCTACATCTGTCTCTCTGTTCATCTCATCTTCTACTCGCCCTTTTCCTCTCCTCCACTCCCTCTCTTTTTCTATCTCCTTTGTCCCCTCTCCCCAACCATATTTTTGCCCCCCCCCCTCCCTGTGCCAGTATCTTCCTCCTCTCTCTCTGTCATCTTCTCCTCCCTCCTCTTCCTTTCCCACTAGCCCACTACCCCTCTACAACTTCCAACTTCCAACTCCCCCTCCTGACCTCTCTCTCTCTCTCTGCTGATCCCCTCCTCCCCTCTCCCTCTGATGATCCTCTACTGCCAACGCTTGCTGCCTCTTCATCTCCTCCTCTCCCTATCTTTTTACACCTCCTCTGCCTCCTCTCTCTGAATGTATCTTACTCCCACTCTGTTCATATCCTCCTTTCCCCGCTCTCTGTCCATCTGCTTTTTCCCTTCTCTCTAACCTCTTCCATCTCCCCCTCTCTCTGACCACCTCCTTCTCCCCCTCTCTTCTTATATCTCCTACTCCCCCTCTCTCTGTCCATCCCCTGCTCATCCCTTTCTCTTTCCATGTCCTCTTTCACCTGTCTCTGTCCATCTCATCCTCCCCACAATCTGTCAGTCTCCCCCTCTCCTCCCTCTAACCTTCACCTTCCCTCTCTCTGTCCACCTCCTCATCTCTGTAAGCTTGTCCTTCTCATTCTCCCTGCCATCCGCCTCCCATACTTACCCCAATCTCAATCAATCACCTCCTGCCACCTTCGCTCTATCTACCCTCTCCTGCCCCCCCCCCCCTCTCTCTGTCCATCGCCTGCTGCTCACCTCTCTCTGTCCATCCCATCACCTACCCACCTGATGCTTCCCCCAACTGTGCCCATCCAGAGTTGTTGCTCCTGCAAAACAGGTCAATAAGGCAGGCCGATACTAATGCAACACAACACACATGTTGTACTAGGCAGTGTACAAGTCAGGAGCTGGATAAGTGTTTTTTGCCCCTGATGTCTAGGCTGCCCTAGAAAGCAGGTCGATAAAACAGGCTGATGTTATTCCAAAACACACCTGTCATTCAGGGCAGCCGATATGGCAGCCGCTGGAAAAACACGTTTTTGCCCGCATCTCCGCTCCTATTGGCGCTAGTAAGTTATAAAACCCACAGTTCTGATGCTCATGAAGTTTGCTGTTTGTATCCAAAATGGGTTGAAATCGATCCAGGCATTTGGGATGAGATTCTGGACTTACATACATACAAGCTGCTTTATACAACACGATTCAGCTGCCCTTATCGATGTCATTTTATGCGTCCCATTATGTTATATCTGGCCTTCATAAACCATGTGCGAGATTTTCATATTTTCTCAGTGCTGTGTGCAATCTATTAGTGCTACAGAAAAAATGAACAGGACCTTTTTGTTAGATATTTAATGAAGTTAAATTTTATACTGGGATACGTTTTTGCTAGAGGCCATAGTTTTCGAGTTATTACAGAAAAACGTACAAAAAAGAGCTTTAAACACCCCCCCCTTCCACTCCCACACTTAGTCCCCACTGGCCAGAATTTCTAGTATGTTGTTCATGGCACTCCCTCCGATCACTATACAAAAATTAGTGATAGCATGCATGAATTATTTCCCACATTCGACCTCTTCTGGCTTTCGTTGACTGGCCTTATTACCCCGCCAGATTAGTCGAGCGCTTAGAAATGGTAAAACTGACGTTTGTGTAAATTTTACCTAACAGTTTAGTGAATTTTAACAGCATAAAATAAACAATTGGATCGATGTTTTCGCCAGGCCTTCTGACTACGTACCTTCTGTGCTTGTAAGTGTTAAGTTTGGATCGAATTGTCAAAGTAATTAGTGTTAGCGTAACGTGGAGTGAAACTTACACTTGCACTGATGGCTTGCCTGCGCACGACTATGTGGTGGGCGGGACGCGATCGTCCATTGTCGTCGGCTTCTCTATGTTCTCAATAAACAAGTATGACAAATATGTGTATAGGGGAGTTTCTAAGATGCTTGCCGCTGATTTTTTAATGTAAAACGAACGAAACTACCTACGAGCCAGTCCTCACCGATGAATTTTAAATAAGATTTATTAAAATCAGTCGAATTTCTCTACATACAAATAGAAGATCTGGGTTTACCCCGCACAGTTTTATGTAAACACCCTCCAGGACTCCCCCGGACGCCCTCAGAACTAGGAAAAATTAGGGGAAGCCCGGACATATGGCTGCCCTAATTATTAGTGGCCCGAAGCGGTGGAATTGGTTGTCGTAGGGAGTTAAAATATTGAGAAGGAGTCAGTAATTAAATTCAGAGCGCCAGTCATAACTTATTCCGGAACACTGACTGTGTCAGGGGATTTCTTTTTTAGGCCACTAGTAGGAAATAGTGCACCGGAGAAAAGAGACTTTCTAATTTTTTTTCCGATACGTTCGGAAACCGATGATTGAAATTCGTTCATTTAAACCCAGTCATTCAATACAGTAGTAGAACCGTCACAACGAATATTGGACATCTCCATAAAATGTCCAAGTTGCATTATTTTCAGATTTATGGTCAATATGCTATTCTGTTTTTGTATTTCGTATATTTATTCTTCCTTTTAACTGTAAGCTGAAGAATAAACAATACTAAAATAATGGTAGGCCTACTGCAACTCCGGACCTGCTCTCACAGCTTGACGCACAGTGCTGTAGATTGCGAGACAGGAAAGCGAGTGCGACCAGAAATGAACACGAGTGAAGCATTAACGACCATTGGGCTGGTATACCGGCCAGCAAGGTTGCGGTTCTTAGGCTGTTTTCCATGCACACGCCGGTTTGGCTAAATGCTGAGCTGGTCTCCACCTCAGAAAATACAGGACACGAAAAGTTAAAATACAGTAACACCCACAACACAGTTTACTCGATTCACTGACAGATGGCGCAAACGACTTCCCTCCAGTAGGATGACTGACCACTGTCACGGCAGGAAGGACGTCCGACTACAAAGTTACAATAAAATAAATTCTGCGGAATCACGAAAGCAGTCGACCTTGTAGGACGGAAGAAAGTCAGGAAAGAGAAACTTCAGGGCTTGTTTTTTTAGATTGCCGCTGCTGTCACTAGATAACTGAACACCGTCGAAAGACAGTGTCGCGTCCACTTATAAAAAGCTATTTTCCTGCGCTTTTTCTGAGAAATGGAGTTACTCTTTCTACTGCTGTTGGTGGACTGTCGTCATTTGGGAAATACTGAAAGCAGGTACTGACAGAGGGGAGGGGGGGGGGGGAGTTATACAGCTTACTGCTTCCGTTGTGCCTCGGTCCTTTCGTGGTAATTACAGACATCAAAAAAAGTTTCACTTCAACGCCATTTGCAAGAACTCCTGAAGACAGACGTTGACTGTGGATATTGTATCACAAACACAGTCCCTTTGACTGTTCAGAGATGTCACTAAAACCGCCCAAAGATGTAAACAGCCATGCATGGTTCAAATGGCTCTGAGCACTATGGGACTCAACTGCTGTGGTCATAAGTCCCCTAGAACTTAGAACTACTTAAACCTAACTAACCTAAGGACATCACAAACATCCATGCCCGAGGCAGGATTCGAACCTGCGACCGTAGCGGTCGCGCGGTTCCAGACTGTAGCGCCTTTAACCGCTCGGCCACTCCGGCCGGCAAACAGCCATGCATGACCAGCGCCTATTAGACGGAGCGGGTCCGACAGCCGATCAGCTCCAGTCATTCCCCGAGGAAGGAGGTACAGGCCTCGTGTTGTCTGTAGTTCAACCATGCCTAGACGGTCAATACCGCGGTTCGATTGCGTCCACATTGTTACTCTGTGCCAGCAAGGGCTCTCAACAAGGGAAGTGTCCAGGCGTCTCGGAGTGAACCAAAGCGACGTTGCTCGGACATGAAGGAGATACAGAGAGACAGGAGCTGTCGATGATATGCCTCGCTCAGGCCGCCTAAGGCCTACTATTGCGGTGGATGACTGCTACCTACGGATTATGGCTCGGAGGAACCCTGACAGCAACGCCACCATGTTGAATAATGCTTTTCGTGCAGCCACAGGACGTCGTGTTACGACTCGAACTGTGCGCAGTAGGCTGCATGATATGCAACTTCACTCCCGACTTCCATGGCGAGGTCGATCTTTGCAACCACGACACCATGCAGCGCGGTACAGATGGGTCCAATACCGCTCAGGATGATTCTCTTCACCGATTAGTGTCACATACGCCTTCAACCAGACAATCGTCACAGACGTGTCTGGAGGTGATCCGGTTAGGCTCGACGCCTGAAGACATACTGTCGAGCGAGTGCAACAAGGTGGAGGTTCCCTGCTGTTTCGTGGTGGCATTACGTGGGGCCAACGTTCGCGACTGATGGTCAAGGAAGGCGCCGTAACGGCTGTACGATACGTGAATGCCATCCTCCGACCGACAGTGCAACCACATCGGCAGCATATTGGCGAAGCATTCGTCTTCGTGGACGGCAATTCGCGCCCCCATCGTGCACATCTTGTAAATGACTGCCTTCAGGATAACGACATCGCTCGACTAGAGTGGCCAGCACGTTCTCCAGACATGAAACCTATTGAAGATGCCTGGGATAGATTGAAAAGTGCTGTTTATGAACGACATGACCCACCAACGACTCTGAAGGATCTATGCCGAATCGCCGTTGAGGAGTGAGACAATCTGGTCCAATAGGGACTTGATGAACTTGTGGATAGTATGGCACGACGAATATAGGCATGCATCAATGCAACAGGACGTGCTACTGGGTATTAGAGGTACCGGTGTGTACAGCAATCTGGACCACCACTTCTGGAGGTCTCACTGTATGGTGGTACAACATGTAATGTGTGGTTTTCATGAGCAATAAAAAGGGCGGAAAAGATGTTTATGTTGATCTCTACTCCAATTTTCTGTAGAGGTTGTAAGTAGACTGTTTAGGTTTTTATGTAGGTAACGTCACCTAGCGCTCTGTATGAAAATCACTGGCTGTGCTATTTGCAGTCTGTGGCTGGTTGGCATTGTTGGGATATTCGCCATTGTAGTGGTGGACAGTTGGATTTGAACAGCGCGTAGCGTTGCGCAGCTGGAGGTGAGCCGCCAGCAGTGGTGGATGTGGGGAGTGAGATGGCGGAGTTTTGAGAGCGGATGATCACTCGAGTAGAGTGGCCTGCATGTTCTCCAGACATGAACCCTATCGAAGAGAGTAAATTTGTAAGACTGGATGTCATGAACTGATATATATATTATGAGTTTTGAACACTATTAAGGTAAATACATTGTTTGTTGTCTATCAAATCTTTCATTCGCTAACTATGCCTATCAGTAGTTAGTGCCTTCAGTAGTTAGAATCTTTTATTTAGCTGGCAGTATTGGCGCTCGCTGTATTGTAGTAGTTCGAGTAACGAAGATTTTTGTGAGGTAAGTGATTCATGAAAGGTATAGGTTATTGTTAAAATGGTTCAAATGGCTCTGCGCACTATGGGACTTAACTTCTGAGGTCATCAGTCCCCTAGTACTTAGAACTACTTAAACCTAACTAACCTAAAGACATCACACACATCCAAGCCCGAGGCAGGATTCGAACCTGCGACCGTAGCAGTCCCGCGGTTCCGGACTGAGCGCCTAGAACCGCGAGACCACCGCGGCCGGCGGTTATTGTTAGTCAGGGCCATTCTTTTGTAGGGATTATTGAAAGTCAGACTGCGTTGCGCTAAAAATATTGTGTGTCAGTTTGGTGATGATCAGAATAAGTAAAGAGAGAAATGTCTGAGTACGTTCAGTTTTGCTCAGCTGTTTGAAAATCAAATAACTGAACGTACTCAGACATTTCGCTCTTTACATATTCTGATCATCACTAAACTGACACACAATATTTTTAGCGCAACCCAATCTGACTTTCAATAATCCCTACAAAAGAATGGCCCTGACTAACAATAACCTATACCTTACATGAATCACTTATCTCACTAAAATCTTCGTTACTCGAACTACTGCAATACAGAGAGCGCCAATGCTGCCAGCAAAATAAAAGATTCTAACTACTGAAGGCACCAACTACTGACAGGCATAGTTAGCAAATGAAAGATTTTGATAGAGAACAAACAATGTAGTTTCCTTAATAGTGTTCAAAAGACATAATATATATATGAATATCAGTTCATGACATCCAGTCTTACAAATTTACTGTCTCTGATGGACACACATCCAGATCATCCGCTCTCAAAACTCGGCCATCTCACTCCCCACATCCACCACTGCTGGCGGCTCACCTCCAACTGCGCAACGCTGCGCGCTGTTCACATCCAACTGCCCACCACTACAATGGCGAATATCCCAACAGTGCCAACCAGCCACAGACTGCACACAGCACAGCCAGTGATTTTCATACAGAGCGCTATGTGGCGTTACCAACATAAAAACCTAAACAGCCTACTTACAAGGTTCCGGAACTTTCGGAAGTGACGTGACGCAAAACTTTTCTTGGATTGGGTATTAATGTCCGCCGCTCGCCGTAGCTGCGTGTTTACGTCCGTGATAGCGGGTAACTACGAAAGCCTGTAGTCGTGATCCATATTGAAATTGTACCCATTCGTCAACATTTCGCCTCCTTCAAGAACTTCCTTTCTATGAATAAACGGTCCAGTTACATTCATGTAACCGCCGTCTATGTTCGACTTCAACGTGCAATAACCACTCGCAGACGGCAGCTCGCAGCAGTGTCAGTTGGGGGCATATACAGAATGCCGGGGGAACGCGGAAAACGGGGCATTCGTTGTCGTAATGTGGAAACGGTGCGATTTATCTGACATCCAAGAGGGCATGATCACTGCCTTTCGAGCCAAAAGTGGAAGCAAGTCCGAAACGGATAATTCTGTAAACTGTTCGCTTGCCGCCTTGGTTAAAGTATACCGTGCATGACCAAATGGCACTGACCAAAACAGGCGCCTAGGCAACTGTGGTGCAGTATGGGCCATAGACGTCAGCGATGAACGACGGCTACAGGCAGGTATAGGCTGAATAGATGTGCGACTGTTCAGCAAATGACCGCCCATATGAACCAACGGGATACCAACAGCGTCTGCTCAATGGTCATTCAGCGAACGTTCCTGCGTAGAGGCCCCATCAGCAGATACCTAGTTCATCTACTCATGGTGACTGCCGTTCATTGGTAACAAAAAGCTGGGATTTGCACATCTGGACGTCCACCGAGTGGCGACGGGTGGCCGTTTCAGATGAATCATAGTTTTTGATCAGTCGAACAGATGGTCTTTGGTGTCTACGGCGTGAAACGTCAGAAAACAATACCCAGCATCCATTAAGGTTTGGGGAATGTTTTCATGGCATTCCCTGGGTAATATAGTCATTATTGACGGAACATTGGATCAACACAAGTATATACTGAGCCTTGGGGAGCTTGTCCAACCCAAGGTGCAGTTTGTTTTTTTCTCGGGGCGATGGCATCTACCAGCACCACAATGCACCGTGTCACGCACCTCGCAGTGAACGCGCGTGGTTCTAAGAGCACCAGCATGAGATTTCCGAAGTCCCCCGGCCACCAAATTCTCGAATTTAACCACAATCGAGAATCTGTGAGACCACCTCGATTAGGCTGTTCGCACTACGGGTCCTCAACCGAGAAACCAAGCACAACTGGCCACTGGCCTGGACTCGGCATGGCTCCAGGTCCCTGTCGGTACCTTCCAGTTCATCGTTGACTCTCTTTCTGCATACGCTGCACGGTCCATGCTGGAAAAGATTGCTGTTCACGCTCTTGACAGGTGGTCACGTTAGTGTGAGTGGACAGTGGTTCAAATGGTTCAAATGGCTCTGAGCACTATGGGACTTAACGTCTGTGGTCATCAGTCCTCTAGAACTTAGAACTACTTACACCTAACTAACCTAAGGACATCACGCAATCCATGCCCGAGGCAGTATCCGAACCTCCGACCGTAGCAGTCCCGCGGTTCCGGACTGAAGCGCCTAGAACCGCTTGGCCACTCAGGCCGGCAGTGGACAGTGTCTGGGTAACAAGCCTTGTGTTCTTAACATTCACAACCTGGTCAATTTCTTCTTAGTGCTCTAGTACCGCTGATTTCACCTTTTGTATAAATCCGTGTGGTGTTCGTTCTCGTTAACGCTTTGTTTTACTGTCCTTCCAGTTTCACCAACCAATACGTTACCACAGCCACACGTTACTTGATATACTTTCGCAGCCTAATGGATACGTTACCACAGCCACACGTTACTTCATATACTTTCGCAGTGTCGAGGCGAGCAGGCACATCCGTTGCATGTCGGAAGAAGTGTTGACTGGAAAACGGAGTCCTTAAACAATTTTCCAAAGGATCCTGCCCACCCCCGGATCTATGATATTTCCGAAACGGGGAAAAACTTGATACTGCCGCCCCTTCCACTCCAGCGTTTGAAATAGGACGTCAGAGATTTCAAAAAAATGATTTTTCAAAAATATGTTCATTTTCTAGCGCACGTCTTTCTGGAGAGTTTTAAGTATAAAACACGTATGTTTAAGGAAATGTAAGACATGTTATTTGATCTTAAAGTGTGCCAAAGTGCAGTGCCACCCCTGTTGACACAGCATTCTACTATCGCACTTCACTGTATTTCGCTCTGTGGAATTCAAACGTGTATATTTTGTAATGGAAGCCATCACACCTATATTCGGGACAGTGGGAATTAAAATATTCTATGGTGCCTCTCCTGCTCTCAGTTGGCAGGTTTGCATCTAACCCCCTTAAAAAAACCTCACAATTAATACTGGGTGGGATTATTTGCGATCGGGAGAATAAGAGCTCTTCAGAAAATTTGCACCGTTTATTGCCTATTAGCTAATAACTTTCTCTTTTCTATGACAAAATTAAATATACGAAACACAAAATCCGTAAAGACAAGAGACAAGCAAGACAGTACGCATTTCTTCAAACATTAGGGGCCAGCCGGAGTGGCCAAGCAGTTCTAGGCACTTCAGTCTGGAACCGCGCGACCGCTACGGTCGCAGGTTCGAATCCTGCCTCGGGCATGGATGTGTGTGATGTCCTTAGGCTAGTTAGTGTAAGACGTCGTGGTCTCCTGACCTTCATTGCTTACATACTCTGCCCTCACAATCATATTCCGCACATCAAGACGCTTCATTCAAACCCAAAATCGATAAGATAAAGTCAATGTTGTATGAATTCGTGTAAACGATATGCAAATAACAAGTAAGCGCACCATGGTTGAAATACTCGAGGCTGGTGTACACATATACATTCAAGACACGACGGTTGCAGGGGCTTGCTTTTAGTTCGGGAGATGCAAACTGCATGCCAGGGGGGCGGTCCCTTCAGAGGACGACTCAGCCTATCTATGTCGGCCGGTGACTGCCCATGGAGCAGACAGCATTGGCCCGAGTGAAAAGGGGGAAAGACCCCAAGTTCGGCTTAAAAGCAAATTCCGCTACATTGTGTGGGAGAGTCCGCAGCTCGTGGTCGTGCGGTAGCATTCTCGCTTCCCACGCCCGGGTTCCCGGGTTCGATTCCCGGCGGGGTCAGGGATTTTCTCTGCCTCGTGATGACTGGGTGTTGTGTGCTGTCCTTCAGTTAGTTAGGTTTAAGTAGTTCTAAGTTCTAGGGGACTGATGACCATAGATGTTAAGTCCCATAGTGCTCAGAGCCATTTGAATTGTGTGGGAGCGGCCAGCCTACACATTATTTACACATAGCATGCAGTTTCAAAGATTTTTACAGGGAGACAGCAAATGGCAAACGCCGATACTACAGGTTTCTGGATTGGTCGCCTTAAACGAAACGTCATTCTCCCGTTTTAGAAGAGCAATGCTGATTGGCAGACGATATTTCTGATGCCTTGAGCTGAAGGAGAAATGGAAGAGACTGAAAGATGTACCCCTTCACGTCTGGCGTGGGGAGGGGCCGTTCCATTGTCGCTCTTGGAGCGAGAACACGTAACGAGAGTGTGCGCGCTCGTACATGTACTCGAAGAGCGAGGAACAAGTCTCTCCTCAGTACTTCACTGGGAGAGCACCTCTGTCGAGAGTGAATGGAAGTGCGACTATAAATTGAGTCCTTGCGATTAAGCATTGTTCACTGTGTTGGCTGACACACTTATTGTGCGGTGTGAACGGACGGAGTTATAGTTAAACGCCTGCGAGCGAATTTTGAGTGGCATCACGGTGGACTGGTTATCTGACCGGTGTACCACGCCAATAGTTAGACTAGGGGCGAATAGGAGTCCTTGACTTCATCAAGGCGTAGGGAGACTTTGATTGGCGAAGGTCAATCCAGATAGAACGAGAGTTATCTTATTTGTCAGCAGCGAGCGGCGCAGACAGCAGTCATCACAGCTCACAGTATTGTGCGCTACAGCTACTGCGAGCCCCATATTTCCTCCACAACAGTACCCTTCACTGCATTTCACACACGACAGCCTCGACCGTACCTAGCAACACTGTAATGGATTGAGTAGGCGCGGCTCTCAGCCATTCTGTCAAGTCAATAACAATCTTAAACTTTGTATACAAATTTCATTAGCGAATCCTATCCTTGAGAGGTAACTTCACATTCCGAAAAGAACCAAACTTGTTCAATTCATAATTAAAAGTGCCATTGTGATTTATCAGAATTTTTGCAAAATAAATAATAATTTTCGTTAGTTTCATGTTTTTCTTACACTAACTAGCACTACTCCAGTACCCAAGCATCTCACTAGTAATGTAAGAAATTTTGCGAATTTTTGTGTCATTTCCTTACAGTGGACGACTCCAGAAGATATTTATTGCTGAAAGTTTTTCAGGCATTTCTCTTTAGAACATTAGGAGCGTCTGACTGACTTCTGTAGTAGTGTGGGGGTAGAAATTGCATCTTGCAGGAGCCACATGGTAAAGGGTACATGTCAGATTAATCCGTTGCGCAGAATAACAGAAGAGCAACCCCACGCTCACATTAGGTTTAAGTAGTTCTTAGTTCTAGGGCACTGATGACCTCCGATGTTAAGCCCCATAGTGCTCAGAGCCATTTGAACCATTTTTTTTCAAGCATTAGGTCTCATAATTTTTTTCTCTCTATCTTGCTACAGCTTTACACGGCGTGCTTTCCTTTCTTCAAAAGAATCTATTACCTCATAAAAATTCGTCAAACGGTTTGCTGCGTGAACAATCAAAATGTCGTTCTCTAATAGTGGAAAAGCTGCTAATAAGAATAGTACCCAAAATGGGAGTGGTTTCTCGATTTGATTGCGTCTATTTTGTCACTGTCTGAGCCGGTCGGAGTGGCCGAGCGGTTCTAGGCGCTACAGTCTGAAACCGCGCTACCGCTACGGTCGTAGGTTCAAATCCTGCCTCTGGCATGGATGTGTGTGATGTCCTTAGGTTAATTAGGTTTAAGTAGTTCTAAGTTCTAGAGGCCCGAGGACCTCAGCAGTTAAGTCCCGTAGTGCTCAGAGCCATTTGAATTTTTTTTGTCACTGTCTGCTAGGTAAGAAGAAATAGGGCTGATAGTGCAGCAATTGTAGCACACGCCAAATAAGCGAGACTCTTTTGGCACTGATGGACGTTTTTATCTACCACGTGTACATAAATAACACGCAAGAATATAATTAACGAAGCATCAATATCAAATGGCTGTTAGGCCTACTGGAAGCAAAAAGTTTTATGTTAGCAAATAGTGTCAGATTTTATTCATATACTCCAGTTTCTCAAGCACTAGATCGAAAAGTAGTACTAGTATGAAATTTCTATGTAAATTTGGAATCGCCATAGTTTTCTTAATAATCTGTGTGATATCCCCGTTTCTTCTCCTTCGCCGGCCGGAGCGGCCGTGCGGTTCTAGGCGCTACAGTCTGGAACCGAGCGACCGCTACGGTCGCAGGTTCGAATCCTGCCTCGGGCATGGATGTGTGTTATGTTCTTAGGTTAGTTAGGTTTAAGTAGTTCTAAGTTACAGGGGACTGATGACCTCAGAAGTTAAGTCGCATAGTGCTCAGAGCAATTTGAACCATTTGAATCTTCTCCTTCCTCGTCCTAGCAAACAATGTTGTCATCACCAATTCTGTAACTATTCGTGCCACTGTCAAAACTTACAACTGACCCTTAGTTGTGTAGCGATCTGGCGAAAATTTTCTGTCAAAATTTCATTTTCTTGGATACAGCGAGAAGATAATATGTAATCTTTCATACCTTTTATTTCTGTTAGTCTTTTTAATCCGAATCTTTGGCTTTCACTACTAATTATAACAACGTTTATCATTCGCGCACTCAATAATCAACCACATGAACAAACACCGATTGGCATTCACCCGTTCGTGTTTATTCGGCTCAGCTTAGAAAGCCCCGTTCCCTTCCATGTGGGGGAACGGTTTTTATTTCTATATGCTATGAGGATTCTCCTGGCAGCGACATCACGTACACTATGCACGCATTCAAAAATCAACTTATGATTCGTTCAGACATCGACTTAGAATGTGTTAAAAAATGAACAGGATGCGTTTCAAAATAATATGAATAATCGATACAGCAACGTGCTTTGGATGCTAGGCGCTTTGTAAAACAAGTTTTTTTTCTCCAAGAATATGAATTTGACGCCACCCGGGGCAGATACCCCAGTTTGCCCGCCGCCCCCCCCCCCCCCCTCCCCATCTTCCTACACCCGGACCTGATTCTGCATGTGCGGTCGGTTACTCTAGACACAGAATCTGCAGGAGGTTCCTTGTTCTTCTCGTTTGCGTTGTTATTATTACAGCTTTGTTCAAAGACCCTCTAAGGAAGTCTACCCCTGATTGCCAAGTTCTTAATGTCACGGAACACCCACAGAGACAGAGTGCGCAGAGTAGCTTGCTTATGGGATAGAATGGTGGTGCGAAGTTGCGTCTAGATACCTGTTTGTTTTGGTTGTTTTCTTGAAAACTCTGCGCCCTAGAGTACTGTCGGGTCTTCTTAAATGAAGACATCTGAAAACGGGAGGCTGAATGTTGAAGCTGAATTTTGGACGAATGTTCAGGAAATCGTGGAATTTATGTATCTCTTCCTTGTTGCGTGTCTAGATACGTGCCGTTAACATTGCGGAGCCAGCAGGATAGAGTAGCGTCGTTGAACTCACTGAAGTACAGTGTTGTAATTGTGGTGCACTTTTCTAATAACAGGCTCGGCAGATTGGTTCAAATGGCTCTGAGCACTATGGGACTTAACTGCTAAGGGCATCAGTCCCCTAGAACTTACAACTACTTAAACCTAACTAACCTAAGGACATCACACACATCCATGCCCGAGGCAGGATTCGAACCTGCGACCGTAGCGGTCACGTGGTTCCAAACTGAAGCGCTTAGAACCTCACGGGGCTCGGCAGAGTTTGGCCTGCTGTAGCTGTCGCAGTGTGGAAGCCGAGCTGGTAAGCAGTCTGAGTTACAGCTGAGCTGCGGAGACATTTACATGGCTACCGGGGCCCGGCGACCCCTGGAGCTGGAACAAATGGCGACAGGCCCGGCTGTCGTGTAGCCGCCTTCTCCAGCGGCGACTTGCCGGGGGAACAGCTAGCGATGCGTTTGTCTCGCGGCGCAGGTACGTCGCGCACTGCGTGGGCAGACAATCTGGAGGGCAGGAGCGTAGCTCGGGAAGTCGACTATTACCGGCCTCACCGGTCTGTAGAGCGTCTAAACAACATGTCTTAACAACATATCGGAACACTGATCCCACGTCAGTATTAGGAAAAATCAACTGTAGCAGAGCATGCTCATCAACCAGGAAATAATGAAGCGAAGTTCTGCGAAACCAAAATTTTATCTGCTGTGACAAGCTATTACATACGACTTTATAGAGAAGCCATCAAAATACGAGGGTTTGAACTTTAATAGTGGCAACTATTTATTTACAGCTCGTACAAAATAGATACGTATTTCAAAGTATTACTGAACTTTAAAGTAGTCGCCAGCATTGTATATAACCCGTTGCCAGCGATGTGGAAGTCGTAGGAGCCGGCCGCTGTGGCCGAGGGGTTCTAGGCGCTTCAGACTGGAACCGCGCGACCGCTACGGTCGCTGGTTCGAATCCTGCCTCGGTCATGGATGTGTGTGATGTCCTTAGGTTAATTAGGTTTAACTAGTTCTAAGTTCTGGGGGACTGATAACCACAGATGTTAAGTCCCATAGTGCTCAGAGCCATTTGAACCATTTTTGAAGTCGTGGGATACTCTTAGCAGTGCCAGTTGTGTTGACAGTTCGAGCGGCGCGGTCTATTGCCCGACGAATTTGGAGCAGTTCTGAAGCGAATGCCGTGAAGTGTTTCCTTCAGTTTAGAAATCGAGTTGAACTCACGAGGGCTTAAGTCATGGGAGTGCATTAGGTGGTATAGTACTTAGCAGTCCCGTCAGTCAAACAAATCAGTAACAGCTTGCATTGTAAGTGCTTGAGCATTGTCCTGCAAAATGATAGTTAGGTCCTGCAGAATGTGTCATTTCTCTCTCTATGCTGTTCATTTTTGGAACACAACCTACGAAAAGCTTAGACACAGAAGTGATGACAATGCTCAAGCACATACAGTGGAAGCTATTACTGATTTGTCTGACTGATGGGGCTGCTAATTGCTGTACCACCTACTGCATTCCCCTGACTTAAGCCCTCGTGAGTTCAACTCGATTTATAAACTGAAGGAAACACTACACGACATTCTCTTCGGAGCTACTACAAATTCGTCGGGCAATAGACCGCGCCGCTCGAACTGTCAACACAACTGGCACTGCTAAGAGTATCCTACGACTTCCACATCGCTGACAACGGGTTATACACAATGCTGGTGAGTACTCTGAAGGTCACTAAAACTTTGAAACACGTATCTGTTTTGTACGAGCTGTAAATAAATAGTTGCTACTGTTAATGTTCCATCTCCCATAAGTCCAACCGAGCGAGGTGGCGCAGTGGTTAGACACTGGACTCGCATTCGGAAGGACGACGGTTCAATCCTGCGTCCG
This sequence comes from Schistocerca serialis cubense, assembly GCF_023864345.2. Lineage (NCBI taxonomy): Eukaryota > Metazoa > Arthropoda > Insecta > Orthoptera > Acrididae > Schistocerca > Schistocerca serialis. Next base: position 1,036,082,753 of record NC_064639.1, on the reverse strand, counting down.
GCCATCCTGATTTAGGTTTTCCGTGATTTCCCTAAATCACTCCAGGCAAATGCCGGGATGGTTCCTCTGAAAGGGCACGGCCGACTTCCTTCCCCATCCTTCCCTCATCCGATGAGGCCGATGACCACGCTGTCTGGTCTCCTTCCCCAAACCAACCAACCAACCATAAGTCCAACCGCTCGTCCAAGTCGTGGGAGATGGGCAACGGCACAAAGTAGGGGACTGCCTATAGGGGCGATGTGCGGGGACTTCGTGTGCCCCAGGACCGCTACGGTAGCTGGGAAGGCCCTATGGGAACCCTGAGACGTGACGGCTAACGGGGCTCTGGTGAAGCTGCGATAGGCCTAGCAAGCCAGTAGTGGATAAATCAACTGCTTTCAAAAAGGGATCATGCCTCGGATCACGGAACGGATTTAAAGGAAACCGACCAAGCAATGGAAAAGAATTACGATATGGTTTACGACTGGGCACATTAAACGTAAGGACTCTAACTGGGAAGTTAGAAGAAATTGTAGAAATGATGGAAAGGAGGAAATTGGACATCTTGGGACTTGCTGAGACTAGGTGGAGAGGAGTTGGTGAAAAACCACTAAGTAAAGGATGTAAACTTACTGGATAGGGAATGAGAGGGGAAGAAATGGAGTGGCAATAGTGGTCAGAGAGGGTCTGCAGGAGGAGGTGGAAGGTATCAATGATCGAATGATAAAAGCCAGAGTACGAGTGAAAGGAAAAAGCATTGAAATCATCCAAGCATATGCCCCACAGGTGGGGTGTACAAAAGAGGAGAAGGAGGAATTTGAAGATGACATGCAAAAGCAGCTAAATGGAGGTAATCAGATTATAATAGGGGACCTCAATGCACATGTTGGCACAGACAGGAAAGGATTCGAGGAGATAATGGGACCAGAGGGCTGGGGGAACCGAAATAGAGAAGGAAAATTGTTGCTGGAATTCTGCAAGAGGAATGGGCTGGCGATCGCAAATTCCTGGTACAAGAAGAGAAGTAGCCACAAAATAACTTGGTACGGTGGAGACTGGTCCCAAACTTCAGTAGCAGACTATGTACTAGTGGATAGGCAGATGATGAGCAGCCTCACAGATGTTAAGGTCATTCCATCTGAGGCCTTAGACAGTGACCATCGGCTGTTGGTAGCCACCCTGAGAGAGAAAAAAGATAGGAGGGCAACAGACATACAGGAGAAAAGGTTGAAGACATGGATGCTGAAAGAGGATGAACGGAGGACCCAGTACCAGACACTGATCAGGAAGAAGCTGCCAAAGGAAGATCAGAGAACAGTGGAAGAAGAATGGGGAGATTTTAAGAGGGCTCTAGTTGAGGCAGCTGAGACTGTGTGCGGAAGAACTAGCACAAAGAGGAGAAGTAAGGAAACCCCATGGTGGAACAACATATGTAAAGAGGCAGTACTTCGAAAGAACAAAGCCTTCAGAGAATGGTTCCAGACCCGAACAGAGGAAGCTAGGGTAAAATATAAGGAAAGCAAGAAAGCGGCACAGACCATAGTAAAGGCGGAGAAGAAGAAGTGGATGGAAAAATGGACAAGAATGTTAGAAGAGGACAGTGAAGGGAACAAAAAAGTACTTTACACCATGGTAAGAAACAAGAGGAACGACAGAAGCGAGTGCCTGAGGATCATGGATAATAATGGAAGAGTTGTGGAGGAAATGCATGAGCTCAAAAAGATTTGGAAGGAGTACTATGAAGATCTGTTGAATGCCGCCAAGCGGGTAACTAACAGCGATGGAGAGCCTAAGGCAGCAGACGATTATAATAGTGGGGAAATTAATGATCTAACTTGGAATGAAGTGGAAGAAGCCATAAAGAGGATGAAAGGGGGCAAGGCACCAGGTTGGGACGAAGTAACAGTGGATATGATACGAGCAGCAGGAGAAGTAGGAACCCAGTGGCTATACAGAGTGCTGAGGGTGGTGTGGAAGGAGAACAGAATTCCTGAGGATTGGAAGAAAGGAATTATAGTCCCGATCTTCAAGAAAGGGGATAAAAGGAGATGTGAGAACTACAGAGGAATCACCCTGCTATGCCACTGTGGAAAAATCTATGAAAAGATCCTGGAGAAGAGAATAAGAAGCAGTATTGAAAGTAGACTGCAAGAGGAGCAGTATGGTTTCAGACCGGGAAGATCAACAACGGACCTCATATTTGCGGTAAGGCAACTGCAGGAAAGGCACTATGAGTACGGGAAGGACTTAATCATGGCCTTTTTAGATATTGAGAAGGCGTATGACAGTATCTATAGGGACAAGCTCTGGGATGTGCTGAACGCAAAAGGGATAGATGAAGAGATAACACGAAAAATCAAAAAAATGTATGAGGGAAGTGAGAGTTGTGTGAAAGTGTGGGAGGGAACGTACTGCATGGTTCAAGCTGGAAAATGGGCTGCGACAGGGAAGTGCACTTTCGCCTTTATTGTTTATTATTGTTATGGATGAAATCCTACAGCAAGTATCAGATGCAATTGGAGATCATAAAATGAAAGCAGTGCTTTTTGCCGATGACCTGATGTTATGGGGAAATTGCGAGAAGGAGGTGCAAGAGCAGTTAGATGTATGGGAGGCAACGGCAGCACAATATGGAATTCATTTCTCTGCAAAGAAAAGTGAAATAATTGTCACAACAAGGAAGAAGAAAAGGCCAAATGTGGATATAACTTGTGGAGGGGAAAAACTACAAGTGGTAGAGAACTTCAAGTACCTGGGAAGCATGATTGAAAGTAAGGGGGGAAACGCAATGGAAATAAATGAAAGGTGCAGAAAAGCAGGGCAGTTCTTCAAATGCATTAGGGGGCTTATTTGGAGCAAGGAGGTGCCACAGAAATCCAAGGGAATTATATACCGAACCTACTTTGTCCCCATATTGGCATGCGGAAGTGGGACATGGGTAATGCACAAAAGCGACAAAAGTAGAATACAGGCTAGTGAAATGAAGTTCCAGAGGAGCAGGTTGAGTGTAACAAGACGAGACAGATTGCGAAATGTGTATGTGAGGGAAAGACTAAAGGAGGAACCAGTACAGGACAGGATAGAAAAATCAAGACTGCAGTGGTATGGACACATGAAGAGAATGGATGAGGGAAGAATTCCAAAGAGGATGTTTGATCTGCAACTGGAGGGGAAGAGGTCCAGGGGAAGACCAAGAGATAGATGGGTGAAGGGAGTGAAGGAATGTGTGACGAGAAGAGGAGAGAACTGGACGAAGGTGGAAGAGGGGGAATGGTGGAAAGACAGAACACGATGGAGAGGCTTGTGTTCCCGACAGACCCAGCCAGTGGCTGGAAACTGTCCAAGATGATGATGATGATTAATGTTCCAACCCTCGTATATAAGCACAGTGATAATTTTAACCGAAAAGGTGAAACCATGAAACTCTACGGTGTATGGAAAGTGGCTCTGTGGAATCAATAGATAAGTTTTTATCCGTGACAGGTGACAATCGATAACTAAGTTTTATCTCTGATCACGTGTTAACTCGACCACATACAATCTACCCAGTATTTATGTCGCCCTTCGATGTTCCACTTGTCAATCAACGAGACTCAGCGTCAACAGGAGCACCTCCGAAAATGTCCAGCGCAGCTCTGAATAAAACGTCAGGTTTCTTCGACCACGGCCATACAGCCCGGAAGACTAATCAACAGTTATGACATCCGGTCATGAAAGCCTTCATATAATAATTAGTCCTGTTTATAGTAGTAACTTAAAACACGAGAACTGTTCATGACCCCAGCAAACATAAGAAACAGCCATATTATTGCAGTGACCACTGAAGATGCTTTAAAATGAAGTGAAATGAGTTTTGTCTTAATAAGACTTTCATTACAGTCCGTAAAAACAGTATTTAACCGATATAACTTGTGATGTTATGTTCAAAATGGTTCAAATGGCTCTGAGCACTATGGGACTTTACATCTATGGTCATCAGTCCCCTATAACAAAGAACTACTTAAATCTAACTAACCTAAGGACATCACACAACACCCAGCCATCACGAGGCAGAGAAAATCCCTGACCCCGCCGGGAATCGAACCCGGGAACCCGGGCGTGGGAAGCGAGAACGCTACCGCACGACCACGAGATGCGGGCGGTGTGATGTTATGTTCTTCAGTTTGAAGACTCATGTGTTTGCATCTCTCCAAGCTGGTCTATCCTGTGCAATCTTCTTCAGCTCTGCGCAACTACCGCAACTTACATCCATTTGAACCTGCTTACTGTATTCAAGCCTTGGTCTTCCTCAACAGTTCTTACCCCCTCCCCTCCCCCTCTCCTCCAGTTACTTCCATCATCAAATTGACAGTTCCTTGATGCCTCAGGATACATTCTATCAACCGATCCCTTCTTTTAGTCAGGATGTACCACAAATTTCTTTTTTCACCAGTTCCATTCTGTATCTCCCTATTTGCTGTTCGATTTGCCCTTCTAATCTTCAGCATTCGGCAATAGTGCGATCACATTTCAAAAGTTTCTGTTTCTCTTGTAAAAACTGTCTATCGTACACGTTTCATTTCCACAATACGCTACACTCCAGACAAATGTTTTCAGAAAAGAATTTCTAAACACTTAAATTTATATTAGATGACAAAATTCATCTTTTTCAGAACCACTTGTCTTGCTATTGCCAGTCTGTATTGTATATCTTATCTACTTCGGTCACCATCAAATAACTTCCTGCTCAATTAAAAAGATTCACCTACTACTTCCAGTGTCTCATTTCCTAACACATTTCCCTAAGCGTCACTTGATTTCTTTCGGCTACATTTCATAATCCCTGTTTTACTTGTATTGACGTTCATCTTCAGACACTATCCATTTCATTCAATTACTTTCTGCATCTAGAGCTACATCATACTTCGCTGACCACCTAATTGGGTGTGGTGGAGAGTACTTTTGGTATCATTAACTGCTCACCCCTTCTCTGTTCCACTCGCTAGTAGCGCTTAAGAAGAATGATTGTCGGTAAGCCTCTGTGTTAACTCTTAATTTCTGGAATTTTATAATCGTGGTCATTAAGCGAGAGGATTAGGGAGGAAGGAACATATTGTCCGACTCTCCCCGGAAATAGCTCTCTCGAAATTCTAATAGCAAACTGTTCAATAGTTCAATATTAAATTGTGATGCGCAGTTTCTCTCTTGTAGCGTCTGCAGTAGAGTTTGTTGAGCATCTCTGTAAAGCTTTCGCGAAAAATGCCGCTCTTTGTTGGATATTCTCTGCTTCTTCTATCAGTACTACCTGGTAAGGACCACAGAGGGACGAAAGTACCCAATAATCGGTCAAACAAGTGCCTTATTAGCTACTTTTTTCTTGACTAAATCACATTTCTTTAAGATTCTTCCGATCAATCTGTCTGGCATCTGCTCTTCGTACTGTTTGTTTTATGTGGTCATTCCAGTTGAGGTCGCTCTGGATAGTTACTCCTAGATATTTTACAGTGGAAACTGTTTCCGGCAACGTGCCATCAATAGTGTAATTGTGCAGTAGTGGATTTCGTTTCCTCTGTAGGTGCAATATGCTACATTTATTGACATTCAGTGTCAACTGTCATAGCCCGTACCATTCATCAATCCTCCGCAGGTCATTCTGCAAATCGATACTGTCTTCTGGCGTTGCTGCTTTCTTATAGACAATCGCATCACCTTCGATGCTTTCTGGCAAATCATTTATATGCATTGTAAACAGTGCAAAGGCACTCGCATCGGTCGTCTGCTACCATATCCCATTAACGCCAAAATGTCGCCGCACCGTCCTAACGAATACGTTCGTTGTACGTCCCACACTGGTTTCTGTGGTTATTTCATGTAATGTTGCTTGTCTGTCAGCACTGACAACTCTACGCAAACGCTGCTGCTCTCGGTCGTTAAGTGAAGGCCGTCGACCACTTCGTTGTCCGTGGTGTTGGGTGATGCCTGGTATTCTTGGCACACTCTTGACACTGTGGATCTCGGAATATTGAATTACGTAACGATTTCCAAAATGGAATGTCGCTTGCATCTAGCTCCAACTACCATTCCGCGTTCAAAGTCTGTTAATTCCCGCCGTGCGACCATAATCATGTCGGAAAACTTGTCACATGACTGACCACCAATGCGGAGACGAACAGCAACACGGTTCAGGTGACAACCGAGATAGCGGGAACGAACGAGTTCTGGATAAAACAACAGATATGGACGGAGTCACAATCATACAGACTATACCACCGACAGCGACAGAGCGAAGACTTCATGCGTGTGGGAAGGAGGAAGCGGTGCAGCAAAGTGGTTAAATAAGAGATGGGGCCCCTCCACGCCCGCACCAACGTGGTGACCAAACCAAAAGTTCTACTGTCACCTCCGTAAACATGTTAGTTATCTAGTAAGTGGATCACAGGATGCTGGGCTGTGATGTTGTCCGTGCGTCTGGGTAAGACTACGCATTAACACGGTCCATCAGGTGATAGATAGTGGACGAAACGCGAGAGAGGGTAGCGATTTCAAGAGGAGAGGGAAAAAAGTGCCATGGCTCGTGCCGTGGGAAAAAAACCTCTGCGACAGTGGGATGGGTAGTAAGAGCAGTAGTGGCTTACTGGCTGCGATAGCTCATGCAAGGTTGGATTTGTCAGTATAGGTATCATGCATCATTACCGTGACAAGCGGTGGCGATGTGTCCCAGTTGCTGCAGCTGCTACATTCCTGGAACAATCAAGATCGTTATACAGTAGTGGGAGATCGGCCATAGATCATCTCACTGTGTGGGGGATGTGTGGAGCTTGTTTGCATGCAGTGTACGGTACGGCTTCCCTGTGTGGTGCCAGTTATTCGGCAGTGTATTTCAGCTGGATATCCAGTAATGGCAGCAAAGTGGTGATTATCCTGCCTCTTATGGCGGCCGCCTCCCGCCAAGAGGATTGGCTCAGGAAATGTAGCAGAGTCTAGGTAGGCAAGACGTTGCCTTCCTTTGACGGTCACTTCCTGCCGCAAATATGCACGGGACGAAGTTTTGTTAGAAACACTTTCGTGCCATTGGTATGCAAGTAATCGCGCTGCAGCGTCTGAATGCATGAATTTTGGTTCACCCCGTATGTCTATCAAACCTACTAAAATCCGCCTCTACAGCTACTAAGTACTAAATATTTTAATCGCCAAAAGCATATCATTTTATTGGCTCTGAGCACTATGGCACTTAACATCTGTGGTCATCAGTCCCCTAGAACTTAGAACTAATTAAACCTAACTAACCTAAGGACATCACACACATCCATGCCCGAGGCAGGATTCGAACCTGCGACCGTACCAGTCACGCGGTTCCGGACTGCGCGCCTAGAACCGCTAGACCACCGCGGCCGGCCATTTTTTTGATTTACAGCGTTCTTCAGTAGTAATATTTTCATCCGGAAAGGACGTTCCTGCAAGGTTGTTCGATAGAGAGTGGAAAAGGCAAAAATCTGAGCGCGCAACATCAGGTGAATAAGGTGGATGCGGAATGACTTCCCAACCCAACTCCTGTGTAGTGCTTTTTGTCGGTCTAGCTGAATTCAGGTGGGACTTATCGTGGAATGGCATCACTCACGCAGTATTCCTGGCCATTGTCCTTGCATGTGTCTGCGTGAAGTCTCAGTTGTTGACACTAAACGTCAGCAGTGACGGTTACACCTCGCAGAAGCAATTCGTAGTACACCACACCGTCGTTGTTCCACCAGATGCATAAAATGGTTCAAATGGCTCTGAGCACTATGGGGGACTTAACTTCTGAGGTCATCAGTCCCCTAGAACGTAGAAATACTTAAATCTAACTAACCTAAGGACATCATACACATCCATGACCGAGGAAGGATTCGAACCTGCGACCTTAGCGATCGCGTGGTTCCAGACTGTAGCGCCTAGAACCGCTCGGTCACCACGGTCGGCCCAGATGCATATCATTATTTTTTGTGGGTGTGTGCTGGTCGAGGTGCTGCTTTGTTTGGGCTCAAGCATTCGGTTTTTTTCCTTATGTTAGGATAAATACACCATTTCTTGTCACCATAGTATGATACAGGATAGGAATGGTCAGTGCTGTTCACGAGCCGCGCGGTTTGATGTGCTGCAGTCATGGACTATGCGGCTGGTCCCGGCGGAGGTTCGAGTCCTCCCTCGGGCATGGGTGTGTGCGTTTGTCCTTAGGATAATATATGTTAAGTAATGTGTAAGCTTAGGGACTGATGACCTTAGCAGTTAAGTACCATAAGACTTCACACACATTTGAACATTTTTTTGCTCTTCACGAGCCAATTGATGACGTGCAATCAGAGATACACATACGGCCACCCACTGACTTTTGTGTTTTTGGCTTGAAGCATGCCATTACTTGTACACCCAATTTCTGAACCTTCCAGACTGCGTACAAATGTGACTCGGTGGTGTAATGATCACAGTTCATCACATTTGCCAGTGCTCGAATACACTGATGTGGACCATTCTGGATTAATGCGTTTAATCGATCTTCCTTAACGTGGAGAGTTAATAATGTCAAATCTATCCTCCTCAAACACGAAGAAACCATTTACTTGCCGTGTTCTGTCTAATTCCATTATCCCCACACCCGGCGCAAATGTTTCTGGATGCCTCCGCCGCTGTCACCCCTCTATTGAACTCAAACACAAGAATATGTCGGAAATGTTCCGATTTCTCAACTTGGCACTCCATTTTCCAGAGTCCACGACTCCACTCACTATCTCCAGATGGCAAAATGACTATATGTAAACTCAAAGAGCAACAGTGAACTGTAAATAATAAATGACAATCGGTAAATAAACCCATAGCGACACAAATACAAACAGGCAAAACGAAAACTCTAAGAACTTATGCACCACCCAAATAATTCTTATGTCGTGTGTTGGGTTTGTTATTGGCGGTAGATACAGCCACACTACGAATGCCTGCCTTTCACGTGGCTGCGGCGTTTTCTGCAAGCGACCAGAACTCAGGCCCATCCAAGTGGGTTAGCCCTCACGCAAGCAGCTGAAAAGTATCCAGCGTTGAACGTAGTTCTCGTAAGTTTCTACAATTCCTCGCCTTTTTCGTGCTATTTTATACACCAAAAGTAAGGTGACGGATTTGGAAACTGATGTGCACAAAAAATATGAGCGCCTTAGGCAAATATTTTTGGAGGGGTGGTGGGGGATGGAGAAGAGAGTTCATCGTACAATTTCCCATATACTACCCTCCTCCCACCTCCTCCCCGTGAACCTGGTCCAGAGACCTCTTCAGCTCTTCTTCCGCTGTCGTTGCACTACATTCAACTCTCCGCGTGATCTGTCGGCAAGATGCTCCCTGTCTCTCATTACCAACGATTCGACCTTCCTCGAAGTCTGAAAGATGGCTATAAGTTGCACGCTGATGTCCTTTGGAATCCTCTGTTGCGATCTCCACCTGAAAAGCACCGTTAAAGTTAGACACACACAACAACTGCCATGTATGTACTTACACCATTCTTTACCTCTAGCAGCTGTTTTCTATGCTGAAATTAAGCTCTCGTAAATAGAGAGGATATAAAATACCGACTGGCAATAGGAAGAAAAAGATATCTGAAAAAGATCTTAGAAGGTAAGTTAAGAAAGGCAAACCAACGTTTCTAACATTTGTAGACTCTGAGAAAGCTTTTGACAATGTTGACTGTAATACTCTCTTTCAAATGCTGAAGATTGCAAGGGTAAAATACAGGGTGCGAAAGGCTACTTACAATTTGTACAGAAACCAGATGGCAGTTATAAGAGTCGAGGGGCATGAAAGGGAAGCAGTGGTTGGGAACGTCCTGAGTCAGGGTTGTAGCCTATCCCCGATGTTATTCAATCTGTATATTGAGCAAGCAGTAAAGGAAACAAAAGAAAATTAGGAGTAGGAATTAAAATCCATGGAGAAGAAATAAAAACGTTGAGGTTCGCCGATGACATTGTAATTCTGTCAGAGACAGCAAAGGACCTGGAAGAGCAGTTGTACGGAATGGACAGTGTTTTGAAAGGAGGATATAAGATGAACATCAAGAAAAGCAAAACGAGGATAATGGAATGTAGTCGAATTAAGTCGGGAGATGCTGAGGGAATTAGATTAGGAAATGAGACACTTATAGTAATAAAGGGGTTTTGCTATTTGGGGAGCAGTCTCTGGACTAAAGATCACCACTACAACAAGTTTGATAAAAGTAAATTTAAGTGTTAGGAAGTCTTTCCTGAAGGTATATGAGTGGCATGAGGCCATTTACGGAAGTGAAACATGGACAGTTCATACTAGAAGGAAATAGATGCTTTCGAAATGTCGCACTGTAGAAGAATGATGCAGGGTAGCTGTGTAGATGGAGTAACTAACGAGGTGGTAACTAATCGAATTGGAGAGAAAATAAATTTATGGCACAGTTTGACTAAAAGAAGGGATCAGTTGATAAGACACAGCCTGAGATAGTGCGAAATGCTTCCTTAGTTGGATAAACTTCACCTACTGAGAGGCAGATCGCTCCGTGAAACGCAAATTTACGCAATAGGGCTGAATCTGACACGACTTTAATGATGAAGTGATCCTAGCATTGAATTTCAAGTACGGACATTTCCACTGTTAACATACTGAATAATTTCATGAGACGGCTGATTACAAAATTAATGCATGTTCCAGGTAAATCCCAAATCTACTCATATTACGTCTTATTGTATGTTAAAAGATTAGTAGGACAAATTATGACATTTGGTTACACATACGTCAAGGACACTCAACTGATACGTGAATTCGACTGCAAAAAGAAATACAATGAGAGGCTGGAAAAGCTATCTTACAGGGATGTGTACAAAAATTATAAATCATTTCGTAACAGATTCATTAAGTAAGTAGAATCGCCTGAATGCAGTGACTGAGTGACGGAGAGAAACAAAGAGATTTACATGTATACTGATCCTCTGAATTAAGTTTTGCTGAGCTTGCTTGATTTTGGTGGAGTAAACTGTGACCAGACGAGATGGCTGTAAACGTGCAGATGGAGCTCACCAGCATTCCGACTGCTACCAATCTACTGTAGATATTGACTTCACTCTCTTTATCTCATGGTCCACAACCATCCGCGCTCTCTGCATGCGAAGTCTGAGGTGGAGTGTGTAGAAGTCTGGCCAGTACGTCTACCTGAGAAGTCTGCCCCAGATATAAAGACTTCAGGAGTCTGCAAAATGTCTGGCTAAAATGTCGTCTGTCCGCTAAATGAAGACACTGCGCTGCCAGTGTCTGCTCTGCGCGTGATTTCGCGCTAAAAAATTTTGTCTGCCAATGTCAAGATTTTTCCAAGTTTCCGGAAATAGTATTTGTAGTTTTACTCCCACCATGGATTGCAAATCACATAGCCTTCAGTCCGGTGTCCGTCGGCCTGCTCTGTACTGAGAATTCTGGGTATTGGGTCTCCGTCATGAACGCTCGTTTATTAGTCAGCCAATCACCGGTAGTTTCGCATGGAAAAATACTGAAACGGCACTCTGTTTTCTCGCGATTTCTCAGGAAGCTTTTGTCCGCTTATGGGTGGTTCAAATGGTTCAAATGGCTCTGAGCATTATGGGACTTAACTTCTGAAGTCATCAGTCCCCTAGAACTTAGAACTACTTAAACCTAACTAACCTAAGGACATCACACACATCCATGCCAGAGGCAGGATTCGAACCTGCGACCGGAGCGGTCGCGCGGTTCCAGACTGAAGCGCCTAGACCCACTCAGCCACACCGGCCCGCGCTTATCGGTAGCATCTGGTGGTAGAAAGCGACACACAAGACGTCTTTTGCAATGACCTGCTTGCTTTCAGATGAGGGGAAAAGATAAGTATATATAGAAATGGGCATCCTCACTCCGTCCTCTACGAATTTTGCTGGACGTCCAACCAAGCTTAAAAGACACGCCGCCTTTCCATAGGAGTGCCACTCAGTCCAAGTAGGTCGCTCCTTTGCTGCGAAAAGTCGCTAGCGTGCTGTTTGAATTGAGTGCAAGTCTGTCAGTATGTCCCTTAGCTGGCGAAAGCGTGTCGAGAGGCCACACGTGAATGCATCCGCCGTGCCTCCATCCCTGGACCCTGTTCTCAGCTCCACAGTGGAAACCAACCACTACTTAAACCCTTGCTGTTAATCAGAGAAGGAGAAGATCATCTGACCTTACAATCACTGTTGTTACTCTCTTATTATATGAGAGAAAAGTTCGATCGATCTGAACGTGATTTGTCGAATCGTTAATTATATTCACATATCAGAAAGAGAAGAAATGAGGAGTAGCAGGTCAGAGAAGCCCTGACGGACCTCAACTTCAAGCAATAATCAATTTGCTAATGGAAGAAAGTGTGGGGGGGGGGGGGGGGGGGGAGGGAAATTGTAGAGGGAGACCAAGGACTGATTATAGTAAGTGGGTTCAAATGGATGTTGGTTGCAGGGGTTATGCAGAGATAAATGTGCCTGCTCAGGACAGACTAGCGTGAAGAGCTGCATGAAACTCTGCAAATTGCAGACTGAAGAGCAAAACAGAACGGGGATGAAATTTTAATCAACAGCCCCACATGCGTGGAGATACTGCAGTAGTTGTTTGGCAGCGTTCGGTCTAGGCGCTCTTAGTGGAAAAACTGTTATTTACATTAGTGTACTTTATTTATTATTGTTTACAATCTCGACACCCGCCACCTGAAATCTACTGCAGAGTGTATTTCTACAGAGCTACAGAAAGTTGTACTCAACTGTAATTGAACATTCGCTTCGAGATTTGTAGTGTGTTTAAGCGATTTCAGTGACTGGTGAAATTAAATATAACACAGGAAATGGAAAAACACAAAAAAGTTTTACACCATGGCACTACATTTGCTGATCATCGACACTATCAGCGCTGCAGATGGCTCATTGACAGTTCATAATCTTACCTAATAGGACAAGTCGAAATTACGGAAGATACATTCTTCGGGAAGGGCCTGTTGTGGAATTCTACATCTGTTACCCATGCCGATAAATATCTAAGAAAGGGAATGAAATGGCTCTGAGCACCATGGGACTTAACTTCTGAGGTCATCAGTACCCTAGAACTTAGAACTACTTAAACCTAACTAACCTAAGGATATCACACACATCCACGTCCGCCCGCATCTGGTGGTCGTGCGGTAGCGTTCTCGCTTCCCACGCCCGGGTTCCCGGGTTCGATTCCCGGCGGGGTCAGGGATTTTCTCTGCCTCGTGATGGCTGGGTGTTGTGTGCTGTCCTTAGGTTAGTTAGGTTTAAGTAGTTCTAAGTTCTAGGGGACTGATGACCATAGATGTTAAGTCCCATAGTGCTCAGAGCCATTTGAACCATTTGAACCATCCACGTCCGAGGCAGGATTCGGACCTGCGACCGTAACGGTCGCGCGGTGCCAGACTGTAGCGCCTAGAACCGTTCGGCCACCCCGGCCGACGAAAGTGAATCTCCACTTGCTGTGGGCACATGCTAAATCTCAAGAACCGGCGTTGTAGGAAACGTACATAATCCCCAAACAGTGCCGTAGCCACTGCGCCTCAGCCATAAAATTGGGTCACAGTGCCGTCGTCCGCATTCTCAGTGTCTGGGACTTAATGGATCAGCCACACCACCCACCGCAGCCTGCTCTTGATGGGAATCACATGTAAGTTCAAATGGTTCAAATGGCTCTGAGCACTATGCGACTTAACATCTATGGTCATCAGTCGCCTAGAACTTAGAACTAATTATACCTAACCAAGCTAAGGACATCACACACATCCATGCCCGAGGCAGGATTCGAACCTGCGATCGTAGCGGTCGCTCGGCTCCAGACTGTAGCGCCTAGAACCGCACGGCCACTCCGGCCGGCTTAAACACATGTAAGCCTCCTGCTGGTTTGAGAGTCTGTGGCGGAACAGGATGTCCACAAACACATCTGTCTAGCATGTCCCACATATGCACGGTATGGTTTAGGTCGAAACATATCGTCGGATATTCCATTACTTCAGTATCCAGGCTTCGGAAGACATCCTGCAGACAATTGCCACATAGGCCCTGGCTTTAGAAGGAATTTAGGGCCACCAGCGTTTGCACCAGTCACAGCATGGTCCAACAGGATCTGTTCGATGTACTGCCTGGCGGTAAGGGCACAATGGACAGTGAGAAGATCAGTATGGCTGTGAACACTGAAGCCTCTGCACGACATCGCAGCACCTTGGAAATCTGTCACTTTCCACAACATTTGGCAGGTACCGCTCACCACGGGTCTCTGCACATGAACTACGACATCACTTTACGTCAGAAGATATCTGGATTTATCTGTGAATAACATGTTTTGCCAGCGACGAAGTTGTCAGTTGACATGGGAACGGCAGTACTGAAGGCGAGCTACTAGACGTTGTGTCAAGCGGGGTACTCGAACGGGATGTCTGGGTTGTAATGTCCTTTATCGTAACCTGTTCGTTAGGTTCTTATCGGACACAACGGCTTCGAGGGCCCTTCCGAGATGGTGTTGCAGCGCTCTGGCGGTACCCGAACTATGCCGCAACGCAGGGATGGCCGTATATTGGTGTTCACGTGGGTTGTAATGCGTCGGCGACATTTTCCAGCCCGCCTTGTACACTGATCTGTCGTACTGCAGCGTGTCCACGGCCTATAGATGAAACATGGAGAGACAATGACATCTGCAGCATACGACCAAAAGCCCGTTCTTTTTGGATCAAACAGACCGTCCTTGCAACTTGCACTGCATTAAGATGTCGGACTGCATGTGCTTGGTTGAATACACCGTCTACGAATGACAAGTGCCATCTGTGTATCTCACTAGAAATCAGTGGGACACCGGTACCCACTTCCTTCTGTGAGGGTCGCCTGACACTGTACTGCATCATACGGCCAGTTGATGGCGAATGAGTTTAATGTTGTCTACATTGGAAGGGAAGATTTCAAGTTAAGCAGTAAGACCGCCGATACCGCATGTATTGAAACAGAGTTAACGTACAAGTGTTCCCCAGATTCTTTAGAACCGGTGACCGGTGTGTATATACAGTGGGCCTATGAACACTAATAAAACCAAAAAGCTGCAGGGACGAATTCCTGAATGCAAATGGACGAAAAAAGGTCCTATGAACATATCTCCGTTGCCACGGTAGATGGAGCTGATGAATGGAAGTTCTTCTGCGCTCGTGCCGTGTGTTCGTTGCGTGTGGCAGGCTCTGTGACCGGCGCAGTGGTATTCAAGTTGGGGGCCAACGGCCTTGCCGCAGTGGTAACACCGGTTCCCGTCACATTACCGAAGTTAAGCGCTTTCGGGATGGGCTAGCACTTGGATGGGTGACCATCCGGTCTGCCGAGCGCTGTTGGCAAGCGGGGTGCACTCAGCCCTCGTGAAGCAAACCGAGGAGCTACTTTATTGAGAAGTAGCGGCTCCGGTCTCGTAAACTGACACACGGCCGGGACAGCGGTGTGCTGACCACATGCCCCTCCATATCCGCATCCAAGGACGCCTGTGGGCTGAGGATGACACGGCGGCCGGTCGGTACCGTTGGGCATTCATGGCCTGTTCGGACGGAATTGACTTGTTATTCATGTTGGGAACAAGCCGAGACGGTGTTTGCGTACGGCGAAGCAGATGAAAACGTTCGAGAGATACGCGAAGGAACCTGCCCCCCTTCTTGCAGCGGTGTACCGTAGGTCTCTAGAAGAGCGTAGCGTTCCAAAGGATTGGAAAACGGCACAGGTCCATCCCCGTTTTCAAGAAGGGACGTCGAACAGATGTGCAGAACTATAGACCTATATCTCTAACGTCGATCAGTTGTAGAATTTTGGAACACGTATTATGTTCGAGTATAATGACTTTCCTGGAGACTAGAAATCTACTCTGTAGGAATCAGCAAGGGTTTCGAAAAAGACGGTCGTGTGAAACCCAGCTCGCGCTATTCGTCCACGAGACTCAGAGGGCCATAGACACGGGTTCCCAGGTAGATCCCGTGTTTCTTGACTTTCGCAAGGCGTTCGATACAGTTCCCCACAGTCGTTTAATGAACAAAGTAAGAGCATATGGACTATCAGACCAATTGTGTGATTGGATTGAAGAGTTCCTAGATAACAGAACGCAGCATGTCATTCTCAATGGAGAGAAGTCTTCCGAAGTAAGAGTGATTTCAGGTGTACCGCAGGGGAGTGTCGTAGGACCGTTGCTGTTCACAACATACATAAATGACCTTGTGGGTGACATCGGAAGTTCACTGAGGCTTTTTGCGGATGATGCTGTGGTATATCGAGAGGTTGTAACAATAGAAAATTGTACTGAAATGCAGGAGGATCTGCAGCGAATTGATGCATGGTGCAGGAAATGACAATTGAATCTCAATGTAGACAAGTGTAATGTGCTGCGAATACATAAAAAGAAAGATCCCTTATCATTTAGCTACAATATAGCAGGTCAGCAACTGGAAGCAGTTAATGCCATAAATTATCTGGGAGTACACATTAGGAGTGATTTAAAATGAAATGATCATATAAAGTTGATCGTCGGTAAAGCAGAGGCTAGACTGAGATTCATTGCAAGAATCCTAAAGAAATGCAATCCGAAAACAAAGGAAGTAGGTTACGGTACGCTTGTTCGCCCGCTGCTTCAATACTGCTCAGCAGTGTGGGATCCGTACCAGGTAGGGTTGATAGAAGAGATAGAGAAGATCCAACGGAGAGCAGCGCGCTTCGTTACAGGATCATTTAGTAATCGCGAAAGCGTTACGGAGACGATAGATAAACTCCAGTGGAAGACTCTGCAGGAGAGACGCTCAGTAGCTCGGTACGGGCTTTTGTTAAAGTTTCGAGAACATACCTTCACCGAAGAGTCAAGCAGTATATTGCTCCCTCCTACGTATATCTCGCGAAGAGACCACGAGGATAAAATCAGAGAGATTAGAGCCCACACAGAGGCATACCGACAATCCTTTCCACCAACAATATGAGACTGGAATAGAAGGGAGAACCGATAGAGGTACTCAAGGTACCCTCCGCCACACACCGTCAGGTGGCTTGCGGAGTATGGATGTAGATGTAGAGATTCATATGGCTCTGAGCACTGTGGGACTTAACATCTGAGGCCATTAGCCCCTTGAACTTAGAACTACTTGAACCTAACTAACTTAAGAACATCACACACATCTATGCCCGAGGCAGGATTGGAACCTGCGACCGTAACGGTTGCGCAGTTCCGGACTGAAGCACCTAGAACCGCTCGGCCACACCGGCCGGCGTTCGAGAAGTACCACGGCTATACCAAGACAAGTACCTCCACATACACCAACCACATCGCAAAACATTTCTACTTCCTGCATGTTCCTCTGTCTGAAAGGGCCCATGATTGCACAAACGCCCGAAAAGGGCTTGAAATGTTGTGTGGTGTGGTTGGTGTCTGTGATAGTATTCGTTTTGGTATAGCCGTGCTAACTCTCGACCGTTTCTATCTACTTGATCGTACAAAAACACCATCTAGGCTTGTTCCCAACATGAATACTGGACCATTCTGGAGGTTACAGTACGCTGCGTCAGTCACACAGACTGCAACACAAAAGTTCCACTCGGCACTTGGGCAGAGGAACTTTCATTCGTTAGCGTCATCTACCATAGCAACGATGCATTTGCGGTTACATGTTCATAGGACCTTTTATCTTCCATTTCTAGTCAGGATTCGTCCCTGCAGTTTGGCGGTTTTATTAGTGATCACCCTGCATATTGGGCACACGCTAAGTGCGACTAACAGTACCTCTACCAATGTTTTCCCAGAGGCTCGTGCGAACCTTACAAGGGAACCTCCCCATCGCACCCCCCTCAGATTTAGTTATAAGTTGGCACAGTGGATAGGCCTTGAAAAACTGAACACAGATCAATCGAGAAAACAGGAAGAAGTTGCGTGGAACTACGAAAAAATAAGCAAAATATACAAACTGAGTAGTCCATGTGTAACATATGCAACATTTAGGGGAACGTAAACCCAGGACCGCCGTGGTCTCGTGGTTAGCGTGAGCAGCTGCGGAGCGAAAGGTCCTTGGTTCAAGTCTTCCCTCCAGTGAAAAGTTTAATTTTTTATTTTCAGTTTATGTGACAAACTCTTATGTTTTCATCACGTTTTGGGAGTGATTATAACATCCACAAGAAAACCGAAATCGGGTAAGGTAAAAGAATCTTTTTACCCATTCGCCAAGTGTACAAGTTAGGTGGGTCGACAACATATTCCGGTCGTGTGACGCACATGCCGTCACCTCTGACGTATAGAATATATCAGACGCGGTTTCCTGTGGAGGAATAGGTTGACCTATGAGCTTGCGATGAAATGTTTTCGGTTCGCATTGGAGAGGCACGTCCTTTCGTCTACTAATCGCACGGTTTACCGGTGTGGTCGCAAAACACAGACACTAAACTTATTACAGTGAACAGAGACGTCAATGAACGAACGGACAGATCATAACTTTGCGAAAATAAAGAAATTAAACATTTCACTGGAGGGAAGACTTGAACCAAAGACCTCTCGCTCCGCAGCTGCTCACGCTGACCACGGGACCACGGCACTCCTGAGCTCACGTTAGCCTAGATGTTGCTTATCTTACACATAAGACTACTCAGTTTGTATATTTTGCTTATTTTTTCGTAGTTCCACACAACTTCTTCCTGTTTTCTCGATTGATCTGTGTTCAGTTTTTCAAGGCCTATCCAGTGTGCCAACTTATATCTAAATCTGAGGGGGGTGCGATGGGGAGGTTCCCTTGTTAGCAACACACTCATCTGCGTGTAGGTTTGGCTTCTACCGATTGTGCCGCAGTTTGTGCGGCCAGATACTGGCTGCAAATCCTACAGCAGAAGTGTGGATACTCACAGGAGTGGAGGCCTCTTGTTGTACACTAGAGGAGGCACACGCAGGTAGCTTCGTGGGAGAGCGCGGCCACGCGCGACGCCGAATTAACACGCGCGATATATGGGCGGTCGTTTGTCGCGGCCACCGGGCCGGCACGTAAAACAGTGGCAGCGGCCCGGGGCTGACAAATGCCCCCAGCGAATTCCTCATAAATACGGCCGCGCCGCGATGGCTGTCCGGATAAGAGCGGGCGACACGCTGAGAACGCGCGCGTGCGGGCGGTCGCCGTCGCCGACGCCGGCGCTGGTGTCGCTTACCACCGCCAGGAGCGCTGGCTGCACCCCTCCTCCGCTCTCAGGAAACGGCGGCTGCTGCGCGAGGCCGAGCCGGTAAGTTATTGTCTCACGAAGACGCTAGGATGTCTCCGAATGTGGTCGATATAGCGGTTTTTTTTTTACATGATATCTCATTAGTTTTCATAACTGTGCAGAGGTGTGGTGCTTGGAGGAGTTCTGTACGTCGAGACAAGACAACGAAAACGATGGTATTACATTACAAGATTAGTGTACGCTGCCACACCGTTTAAATATCTACAGGTATAGCTTCGCGCTAACGAGAAACAGACATCAATCTTCTGACTGGTTTGCTGGAGCCTACCACTGTTTTCCCTCCTGTGATCCTGTGAGAACCTCTTCATTGTAGTACTTGCAATGTACTCGCAGTTCCTAATTTGGCAACCATCGGCTTTATAATGGAATGCTGACAGTGAAAATTTATGGTGGACAGAGACTCGAACCCGGATTTCCGGCTTATCGCGAGCGCTTGCCTTATCATTTGGCTACCTGAGCACGATTCACGGCCAGAGTGAAACTTTCATATGTCGTCAACCATGTGTCTACAAGCTGTGTTGGTACATCCATTATGTCTATTGCCGTACAGGCGAGACATTTTACTTCAAAGTCGCACGGTCGGTGTCGGCAGATAAATTTTAATTGAAACTCGCATGCATGGATGTCCCAAGGAACATTACGTCGTACTTCTGAACAACACTGGCACTGTCTGTATCGTATTTATCTACCGACACCGGGCAAGCGACTTTCAGCTAAAATGTCCCTCCCGTACAGTGGTAGCCAAATGATCTGTAGACAAATTAATACTCACACAAAAATCAGAAACACTCGCGCACATGCTAAATTACACTCTATACTAATGACATAAATTTTCTCCTAACATTCTTAGCCTGAAAAGTCACTATAAAACAACATTAAAGTATACCAGATCAGTCCAATAGCTGTATTCACATTACAAAGTGTCTACGACGGACATAACTTGACTTACCAACAGCTCGAACCAGAATATCTAGCAATTCGACTTCCCCGCTCTGGAGGCCAGAGAGAAGGAGAAGGCTAAGTCAAAGACACTGCTATCTGATACTAATTCTTCCGTAAACTCTCATACAAAAGGCTGTTGGTAAAACTCTCTGCCCTTCTGAATCATCACCCTACATTAGCAAGACTGCGCTAACAGACTAAAAGAGTCCCTTCATCCCTGTGAAAACGTATACACTCAAACCAGACATACAGAATCGCAATACATTTTTAGGACATGGTAAAAAGGATTAGGTTAACAGAACATAGATGCAAAGATTGAAAAAAAAAAACGCTACACTTTTCCTCCCTTGACGTTCCTTTTGCAGCAGAATACCGCTGGAAACTAATACCAAGCCTTCAAATCATATCGTTCTGTGGAGGTTTCCGTACCGTACACGGCGCATCACTCACCCACTACAGTTGTTGCCCCTCCCCCTCCCCCTCCCCCCCAAAATGGGCATGTGGCACCGCCCCTAATAGAACATCGGCGCCAACGACGTACCTCACTCAAAAACTATACTGAAACACTCGGAACGGTCGCACCAAAAAACGTTGTGTTTTGACGTGGGATAGTGCACGATTCCAGGATCTACTAAGAAAAACCCTTCTCTGATAACAAATTTGTCTACCAACCTAATTTCAATTGTCTCCTTGTAAAAACCGCTCCAAAAACCGAATGTACTACCAATATGAGGTTCTTGATCAATTTCATCTCATGTCTCTTATCTAAGCAATGTTCCACTACCTTTCCAGTCCGTTGTAGCCTCGTGTGATGGTGATGTTCCACGAACCTCTCCTGAACTGTACAAATCAACTGTCCTACGTGAGCCCTCCCACACTAACACGGAGTTTTGTATATGTCAGACATCCTAAGTACTAAATCATCCTTGACAGAGCGAGCGAAGTAGTGCCCTAATCTTAGAAGATGACAGAACGCACTCTTAATATCAAATCTGCTTAAAATTGTTCCAGAATTAAAGGATATGCCCTCCCCCCGCCAACGTAAATAATAAAAACCACAGATCCGTGTTTCTCTTCGTGCACCTTCAGGAATGGCCTAAACTCCATAGCCCGACTAGTCAGCTTCTCGCAGTAGCAATTTTGCTTAAACAGTTGGACCAAGTGCTCTGAGTACCAGAGTCTTAAGGACGCCACTGCGTTGGTACGTAGGTGGCTACTCTATACGTGCGGATATCGATCAGTATGTAACGGTTTTCGGTGAACACCATGTCCCATGTGCCATGTTTTCTTGTAAACCATTATGTCTCTCCTGACGATGGCAGACAAATGATTAGCATGAATACCGAGTCATGATTTTACGCCTTGGCAGCAAAACCGAGGAGCCTACCATAGTTTTCCATGTACAATCTAGGGCAACACAGACGATGCACCACGAGGAAATTATCCGAATGGAATGGAAATCGGTTCATGTGATGTACATGTACAGACAGACAAATGATTAAAATTTCAGAAAAAATTGGATGATTTATTCTAGAGAAAGAGCTTCACAAATTGAGCAAGTCAATAACGCGTTCGGCCAGCTCTGGACCTTATCCAAGTTATTCGGGTTGGCAATGATTGATAAAGATGTTGGAGTGCTGCTGAGGAATATCGAACCACATTTTCTCCAGTTGGCACCTTAGGTCGTCAAAATCCCGAGATGGTTCTGGGTTCTTCCCATAATGCTCTAAGCGTTCTCAATTCTGGAGAGATCTGCTGGCCTTGCTGACCAAGATAGAATTTGGCAAGTACGAACACAAACAACAGAAACTCTCGCCGTGTACGAGCGGGCATCATCTTGTTGAAATATGAGCCAGCATGGCATGCCATGAAGGGCAACAAAAGGGAGGATAGAATATCTTCGACATATCGCTATGCTGTGAGGGTGCCGCTGATGACAACCAAAGGGGTCCTGCTATCAAAAGCAATGGCAACGCAGACCATCATTGCTGCTTGATGGACCTAATGGTGGGCGACAGTCAGGCTGGTATCCAACCGTTGTCCGGGGCATCTGCAGACACGTCTGCACTGGTAATCGGGGCTCAATTCGATCCCACTCCAGCCAATGGAATTACAGACCGAGGACGTGTCTGGAGACGGCCTGAACAGCGGTGGGATGCCAACAGGACTGTCGCCCGCCATATTGCCTGACCAGCTGAAGTGATGATCTGTGGTACCATTTCTTTTCATAGCAGGACCCCTTTGGTTGTAATACGCGACACCCTTACAGCACAGTGGTAGCTCGACGATATTCTACGCCCCGTTTGGTTGCCCTTCATGGCAAGCCATCCGGGTTTTACATTTCAGCAAGATAATGCCCGACCCGTACACGGCGAGAGTTTCTGCTGCTTGTCTTCGTGCCTGCCGAACTTTCCTTGACCAACAAGATCGTCTGGCTTCTCCTCAACAGAGAACGTTTGGACCATTATTGGAAGGCCCTTCAACCACATCGCGATTTTGACGATCTACCGCGCCAGTTGGACAGAATGTGGCACGGTATTCCTCAGTAGAACATCCCACAGCTCCACCAATAATGCCACGCCGAATAACTATTTTCATAAGGGCCAGAGGTGGACCAACACGTTATTGACTTGCTCAGTTGGTGAAGCTGGCCGCTGTTGCCGAGTGGTTCTAGATGCTTCAGTCTGGAACCGCGCTGCTGCTACGGTCACAGGTTCGAATCCTGCCTCGGGCTTGGATGTATGTGATGTCCTTAGGTTAGTTAGGCTTAATTAGTTCTAAGTCTAGGGGACTGATGACCTCAGATGTTAAGTGCCTAGAGCCGTTTGAACCATCAATTGGTGAAGCTCTTTCTGTTGAATAATTCTCTTTCTCTAAAATTGTAATCATTTGTTTGTCTGCACGTTTACATCACATCTACCGTTTTTCGTTCCATTCAGAAAATACCTTGGTGGTGCATAATTTTTTTTAGAGTGCATCTTCACGAATTTGTGGACAACACTGTTCCCAAATCCCGGCAGTATCTACTCAGTCTCATAGATACCACACTCTAACTTGAATAATCGTTTCGTTGGATTGCAGTTCTCCAAATGTTTCAGCAATTCCACGAAATATTACCTCTTCTACCATTTTGACCGCAAGTTTTCAAAAGCTCTTCCTATTTCTGAGTCTGTTACGGTAGCTCTATAACTTCCAAACGGACACCCATTTCTTCTTCTGTCACGTCAGCAGACCCTTCCTCCAACTTGTAGAGGCCGTCTGTGTATTCCTTCCACCTCTCCACTCTTTCCTTCGGGTGAAATTCCTTTTGTGCTCGTAATGTTGATGACTTTAATTTTACTGTCGCCGGAAGTTTTTCTGACTTTACTTATGGAGGGGTCTGTCCTTTCAACGACAATTTCCTTTCCGATTTTTTTATATTTTTCGTACCAGATATTTACTTTAGTTTCCCTGCATTTGGTGTTAATTTCATTCTAAGTTGCTGCATATCTTTCTTTTCCTAAACCTTTTTTGTATTTGATTCTTTCGACAATCATCTGAGTTATTTGTTCAGTTATCCAAAGTTTCTATGCAGTTACTTTCCTTGTTGTACATTTATCTGTCCAAATTCTTTGACTTCCCTTTTTAGGGATGTCCATTTCTCTTCAAGTGGACTGTCTAGTATTATATTAATCAACGCAGTATCTACAACCCCAGAGAACTTCAAATATATGTCATCATTCGTGAATAGGTCTGCTGCAATACGCTACTTTCTTCCACATTACTTCGCCTAACGATTCTCTTTAACATCAGCCTACGTTCTTACGACACGCAATAACTAATTTCTCTAGGAGTTGTTTCAAAGTCGTTAAATTATAATTAGTGTAAGTTGAATGTTACTACATGATCATAGGTATACCGGAAGTCCCAGAAGTCATTCCCTGATTACAAACATCTCCAGGCATGGAATGTGACACACGGACAAACGCTTTCTATCTTAAATTGCTTGTGACGCTTTCAGGGCTTTGTACATATGCATACTTAGTGATACTTAGTTTGTTACAGAGCCCAGTGACGTAACAACAGCGGAATCGGACACCATTTGCAAACAATACGTACTGTAACCAGGAGAAAACCCAATGTGTCCTTTGGTCTTCCAGTCGGCACACCATAAACAGACCATCCGAGACAGCCATAAGCTGAACGCATAGCGCTGTCTTATGCACACAAAATCATACAACCTTTTTCGTTCAGTGAAACGACAATCACAGCCAATACCTATCCTGATGTTTTGCAGTTATCCGTTGTGCAACAGATTCAGGACATTCCGGAATTAATTTCCGAACAAGACGGTGCGTCACGTCATTGAGGGTTAGATGTTCGCGCCTGTTTGGATCCAATATTTCTGGGAAAATGGATCGGGCGTGATGATGCTATGAACTCGCCTCCAGGATCACTGGATATAACACCACTAGATTTGTTCCTTTCGGTTATGTCAAGGACCGGGTTTACCAAACACTAGTGAACGACATTGCAGCATTACGGCGTAAAATTACTGATATCATAACATCCATACCTCAAGAAATTCTGAGCAACACGTGGGTGGAATTGCAATACCGCCTGGATATCCATCGGGCAACGAAAAGAGCATATGTCGAAATTTATTAATTGTGTGTGTGTGTGTGTGTGTGTGTGTGTGTGTGTGAGCGCGCGCAAAAACTAGAATATGTAACCTGTACTTCATGATAAAAGATATTTGTCATATTTTCTGCCTTATGCATATTTGTAATCAGAGAAAGACTTCTGGGACACCCTGCATAACCACACATTAAAATTACGGTGTATCGTGATGTTTAGTAAATACGAGGGCTGTCCATAAAGTAAGTTCCGATTCATCGCGAAACGGAAAACACTGTGATAATCATAAATATCTTATCTGCAACAGTTAGCTACAGCTTTCAGCCACTGCCCTACATAGTCACCACTCCGGCTTAGACATATGTTGTAGTGTTGTACCAACTTTCCAATACCCTCGTCATAGAAGGCAGCCGCCTGTGCTTCCCGCCAATTCTCCACGCTCATCTATAGCTCGTTGTCTGTGCGAAAATGTTTTCTTCATAGCCAGTAGTTAATGTGAGCAGAGATGAAACACAGAGGGAGCCAATTACGAGCTGTAGTGCGGGTGATCAAACTCTTCCCACCGAAAACGCTGCAGGAGCAGTTTCATTGCCCCTGCAGATTGCGAACGAGAACTGTCACAAAGTAGGAACCTTATGACAGTTCTGTAATGTGGGCTGCATAACATCAGGCGAAATCTCTCACCAGGGCCTCACACTTGGCGAGAGACACTATTTTCTACGCATCTTTATCTGCTCACCATGCGCTCAGAACTGAAAAGAGTGAAGTGATGCAACCGACAGGTGTACTAGAGACACTGTCAAAAACATCGGTGCAAAGCTTCATCGGTGAACCGTGAAATTATTTTCAAAACGTTTTCTTAAGAATTATCTTTATTTACTAGCGATTCATCAAGAACATTAACACATTTAATGAGACTATGTGAGCGTGGAAGTAGTTGCCAGTGGGTAACTGATGAAAACAAATTAAATTTCTTTCAACAAATGGAAATTTTATTCCTAAAAGCCTTTTTTTAAACAGATTTAAAATTATAATCAGAAAGCACCCTCTAAATATCAAGTTACAATTTATT
Organism: Schistocerca serialis cubense; assembly: GCF_023864345.2. Classification (NCBI taxonomy): domain Eukaryota; kingdom Metazoa; phylum Arthropoda; class Insecta; order Orthoptera; family Acrididae; genus Schistocerca; species Schistocerca serialis. The sequence continues at coordinate 1,036,056,902 of NC_064639.1, read as the reverse complement.
CAGAGGCAGAAAGAACAAATCTTGACATTATGAGCTTTCGGGCTGAGAACCTTGCCGCTGCCTTTTGACACGGCCGTAGTCACGACCGCTCACAACAACCTCTGAAAGACTACTCTGGTGCAACTTTGCAACACACCAGATTACTTTAAAATAAAAATTTTAACAACTCACACAAGCACATAAACTATGCACCCCATAGGAGGGACGGAAATGGTACAAACACTAACATTAAAAAAAATTAACTTGCCACCGAAGGTGCAACTTGATTTTTTTTAAAAAAAAGAAAAACTCTTACAGTGGATGGGTGGCAACTTTATACACTAAAATGGTCATTTAAATAAAAAACCCATGAAATGCACTCTTACATAAAATATACAAACATGCTCTACATTACACATATACCGTCTCTCAAGATGATAGCTGAGATAAAAACATATTTCAGGAATTCGGCCGTTACACTTCAAGCAATAAATTCGTTAACACCGAACCCGACAAACATGACAGAGGCAGCTATTAACGTACAGCAGACCGACAGGGAGATTACTGAACACCCCGAACCGCAGATTGCTCTAATCCGCCCCTACTCCACAAGGGAAAAACGGACCAGCCAATTCATAAATAACCACCTTCCCGCGGGGGGCAAACCGAGAAGAATGGTGGGACGACCCCAAAAGAAAGCGGCTGGTGACCTCACCAAGAAAACAAGTAGAATTTAACAAGTAAATGAAAGAACATATCTCCAATCACTTAACTTCTAATAAACTGCGATTTCTGGCTAAGACCTGGCGCAGCACCCCCAAAACGCTCGCCGAACCGTCCGCTGCCAGCCGCTTCAACGGACGCAGGAAGGCGCGCTGATCTCCCGTCTCACGGCGTCGCAGCTCGCACCGGCCAGCGCGATGTCGTGGGTTGACTCCTGTTGCTCTCGTGTCGACTGCGACGCCACTACCCCTCGCTATACGGCGCGGCTCACTGGACTCACGTGGCGACCTCACCTGCGCTGACGCTCAAGGCGGACAAGTCATATTGCGCGACCGACCAACCGATCGATCCAACCGTCAATGACCTTTGCCCGAGCAACTCGAGCAGACTGGCGGCCTAACGCGAAGACTCAGATGCAGAAACTCAGCGCCGACCGGACGGCCACTAGCTGAGTTCTGTTACTGGCGGGGTGGCAAGACTCTCATTTGCCGGCTTTAAGGTTTGATCCAAACGGCAGACATATTAGCACTCCGACGACAGACAGATACTAACTGCCGCACAAAGGCGAACGAGAGACAGACCAGCAACTGGTGACGCGAGACTGATCCAGACTCACTCCAACTGACCAACCGCCGAGCTGATAGCGCCCCTTAAATGCACGTGAACAGTCAACCTTTCCCCTTTCCCACCAGAGGGAGACACCAAAGCTGCGGTTGCCACAGCGGCGCCACCGCCAGAAACAGAAGGCAACTGCTTAACACTACGCGCTGCGCGCTCTTCAAAACAGCAAATTTTTACCACGGCTCAATCGGGTTTTCACAGTCGTTTCCATTTCGCGGTCGATTGGAACTTACTTTCTGGACACCCCTCGTAGATGTATCGTATACTACGATAGGTGAATCTCTGTTGCATTACAAGGTGTATGGGGCATTCAGTCCATCCAGCTGCAGTCTTCCGTGAGACAGTCCAACGCTAACCGGAGCATGTATGGGGCCCTTAAGCGTGCACCCACCTCGAATGGAGTGTTTCACGATGAGAAGCACGTCCCACGTGTGTAAGGCCTTAAGCCGTGGGTACACGGACTGTGCATCCGAACGTTGATCGTTGAGGGTGCCGAGTTTCTGACGTCACAGAGTGGAATTGCACGTTCGGGAGTTTTTCCGAACGTGCAGAGCAATATCTGGCATGTCAGATATTCTGAGCGTGCGTCTGAGCGTTGACCAATGAAATGGAAAAACGCCACCTACGTCACACGCACGCCATGTCCCTTCAGTACAGAGTTGTGAGGCGCCATATTGGCATTCACTTCAACCCTATATGTATATATGCCGTTTCTGAGCAGCAGGAAATTGAGAATCACTGGATAACCCATTGTCAGTTGTGTGATTCGATCCAACAAAATAATGAGAATCATCATATTCGAAGCCAAAGAATTATTGTGACTTGCGCATCATGAGAGTAGGCTATTTGAAGGCAGCGACACACTGAAGATCCACCCAAAACGCATTGTTCTTGGTACATTTTGTTATAATTAAATTTGAATTAGTAACATAATTATCTACGATTAACGTTTTTAGCAAGGGTAAGATAATATGATTAAATACAGGCTCCCAGTTGTTGGTTCAGCGTAGTGAGTAGCGCCTCTGTCCAATGAATCGCAGTCCGCTGTTAGCAGCGGTGGGGCAAGGTCGTCGTGCCTAGGTCGTCGTGCCTGTGTCCCCCTGTTAGCGCACCGCGCGCGCGAGTGTTTACTGTTTACCTTCCGCTGCGGCGAGTGTCACGCGTCCGTGTCTCGGTAGTGCCCTGGCGCACTCGTACCGCAAGTCCACAATTAAGATCACATTTCAAGCGGACTACGCAAGACCTCGAGCACTTGACATTGAACGTTTCATCCGGGAAGAACTTCATATTGCACCTCAAGACATCATTGGGATCCACTTTTCTATAACACATAGTGTCACCTACATAAAAATGATCAATGAAAAGGCGTGCACTGATGTTGTGTGCCGACACGCTCATGGACTTAAATTTTAGCATTCTGATGGTCACTCAGGATCGACCACGCTGGATTAGGCCTTCGCACTTTGAGGGTCTTCGAGCTGCCATTCCAAGTCCCGCCAGATGTTGTGATGACAGCTTTCAAACCGTACGGCAACGTGCTAAGCCACTTGGCCGAAAAATGGCAAACGTTTGAGACGAACCCCGTCTTAAATCGAGTGCGACAAATTAAGATTGAACTGACGAGGCATGTGCCATCCTATCTAGTAATTGGCGGCTGCAGAGCCATTGTCACGTACGACGGACAACCGCGTACTTGCGCCGGCTGTGGCCAGGAAGGACGTGTCCGATCGGCCTGCATTCAACGCCGACTGACTCAGACACCGGTTGGTGAAGTTCCATCCCCGGCGACGCCTACTTCACTCCCCATCACGTATGCAGCGGCTGCAACCGCAACAGCTCTTCCTGTCCAGGATCGTAACACCATATTGCAGTCAGTGGTCGATGACAGTGTGGCGTACAGCATATCCCCCTCCACGACGTCATCGGCAGACTTGCCTCAAGACGGTGATCAATTGTGCCACCAAGACGAGCCTAAAGAGAAGATGGAAGCAGTAACTGAAATTGTCCCGACCTCTGCCTTCCTACCAATGGAGACCGCATCAGATGATTGTCGCCCGCACTCTGACACAGAACAACATGTCCGGAAACAATGGTCCCCTCGAAAACGCAAGAAACGGCGCCATACGCCATCCGATGATTGGCTGCTTCGGATGTGTGACCCGGACGAATATCCGGCGTCGGACGACACTCAGAACTCTACCACCACAACTCAGCCTTCCCATCACGATGCTACGGCGGATACAATTTCTGAGCCTCGGTCTGACATCACTTCTGCTACTGAACATACGCGCAAGCGCTCTACTGACAGCACTAATCAACAGTTACCAATTGCTGCATCTGATTCTTGGGCGGATGATGTCGAGGATGAGCCACAGCACCAGGAGGATGCCGAAGGCAGAGATGCTCCCTCGGCTGTTGTAACGTTGTTGCTTTAATTTGCTATGAAAGCGGTGCTGATATTCAATAAAAGCGGGTTAAAAGCTGTGAGCTGTCTGGGGAAGTTAACCGTGCATTACTGAGCAACTGTTTCACCAGGTATCCAGTGTAGCTTACCAAATTCCCAACCAGACTAACATTAATTATAATCTTGTAATAGTCATACGACAACCGGTGATATATATATATATATAAGAGAATTTAAATAAAAGGAAATAAATCAGTTTATATTTGGAAATTTATTTTAACATTGATCATTGAAATTTCAGCATATTAAACTTGAGTCATAACTAAGCTGGTGCCTTATTTAGGACTGTGAAAATGTGAATTTGTAATCTTACAGAACACATCAAATATGGAGCCAAGATTGGGAGAGTGCATACAACACTGCATTCATAAAATAACACACGAAGAACGTTGAAACATATGCAAGAGGAAATTAACCACAACCAACCGATTCAATTTTCACCCAATGAAGTTACGTTCGTAGCACAATCCTGTCCATCACGTAATTACCACACACTGGTATACTAAATTCATACTAACTCTCTGTGAAATCTTCCTGAAAAGAATAGCTGAGGGCTACTTTGATGATTTCACCACATGCTTCACGTGGTCAATTTGGTTTACACAAAGAGTGTAACTCCACAATAATTTTGATAATTAAAATAAATTACATCGAAACGCAATTTCCTAAAGAAAAACCTCGAACTGGTTACTGTCGTCTTACTATTAACCTGATGGGTCAAACAGTTGTATAAGCACGTGGTACTGGTCTCATAAAGTACACCCCACGTGGGTTGAACATTAAGAAAAGTTGCTATATTGAAAAATATTGTCAAGACGAGACGTTATAATCACACGAGCATTCGCATTTAAGATTGATGACCTTAGTTAGAGTTACTGATCAGCACGTGGTTCCACATTACTCACAAAGTAGTGACAAAGCAACTACCGGAAGATATTCTGAACTTCACACGCGAATTACACTGCGTTGCAGTTTAAGATAACATTAGATATTTTAGAGCTAAACCTGAAATAAAGGTGATTAAATTTTCGGTTAGGCTGAACTTAAGAAATCCATTGTCCTACGGACTTAGCAGACACGCGCTTAGCCAGAGATCTTACCACTTCAGACGCTCGCCGCGGACAGACTGACCTGGGCTCCTACCAAGGGTGCTTCCGTATATAAACGGAAGTGGCCAGAGAGGCAGCTTCCTATACCAACATGACAAGGGACGGACAGGACCATACTAAGGATAGAAACCTCTTTGCTTTTAGAAAGCGTAGCTACCTGTTCCGACAGTGGTCCTACTGTTTTCTAGCGGACAGGCTTGTCTGCTACCATCCAGCATGCAACTAGAAATACATTTGCTCATTCATCCTCTCACACAGAAGGGAAGGGGGATGACAGTATCTTATCATATACAGTATATAAAAGAAAGCGGATGTAGGTTCCGTATGAGACTGTGTGACATGAATTACATATAAACTGTGTTTTAAAGTGTAGTAGTGTGACAAACCGTTCTTGTTTATGTGTAAAAGTAACACGTTTCACTGCTCAGTCTCCTCCCAGATAGTCAGAAACACCACAGTAAATTTAGAAGAGGAATTTATGCCGTAAATGACAACAGATTTCAGAAATTAACATGAAAGGAATCCAACAGAGACCTTTCACTGTACCCAGCACCAACCAACAACAGTGACTACGGCTGTATCGTCAGCCTCTGTGGGGCCGCCCCTGCCGCCCACACCTGGCCTGCTACACAACCCAGTTGCCGACCTGGCTGACCAAACATACCGTCTAGTGACGATTAACATCAACAACATACGTGCCCGACATAAACTAGCGATGCTACAGGATCTACTCAACGCTGCAGACATCGACATTGCGCTCCTTCAAGAGGTGTATGTCGCAGACTTCAAGGGACCCTATGGCTACAAGACTTGGGTCTCACATGCGTCTGCCAATGGCAGTGGTGTGGCGATCCTCCTCCGCGAAGGTATATCCGCAGAAGACGTCGAATATCTACCTGACGCCAGAGGCATGGCTCTTACTATCTAAGGAGTCAAACTTATTAACATCTATGCACCGTCAGGATCTGATCGGCGTCGCGAACGATCCACCATTTTCGCTCATACAATCACGCCCCTCTTTATGGGCCGTCAGGACGCCTTGATAATGGGAGGGGACTTCAACTGTAGCCAAGCACCTAAGGATCAGTTACCACATCATTCTCTCTGCGCAGAACTTACGACAATTATAAATAATCTTCAATTGGTGGACTCGTGGGAACATGTTTGTGGCGATCGGCCCGGATTTACTCACTACACCAGCCATTCCTCCAGCCGCATCGACCGGATTTACATCTCGTGCTCCATAACTGTGGGGACAAGAGCTGCCGAAGTTTGGCCCAGAGCTTTTTCTGACCACGAGGCCTACATCTGCGCTATTACCCTCGGCCGCCAGAAGGTATGGCACAGCCGTGGTCCTTGGAAGTTGAACGTCGCCCACCTAGCTTCTCAGGAATGCTGCCGCCTTATAGAGAACACGTGGGACTCTTGTAGCCGCCGGCGTGGCACCTACCGGTCTACCTGTCGTGGTTGTTACTCTGCGCCAAACCAGCCCTCCGGAAGACCTTGATACGCTACGGCCGAGATGTTGCAGCATGGAAGAGACATGCCATGGACTTTTACTACAGCATCTTAAGGGAATGTACAACACTGCCGTACTCACCTGCACGGCAGGTGACGGTGAACCGTGCCAAGGCACAGATCATCAGATTAACACGTTGCCACCTTGAGGGTGCGATCGTCAGAGCGCGCACTCAAGACAGAGTGGCCCAGGAGGAACCGTCTATGTACCACGTCATTGCAGAACGACGGCGCCGACGCAGGACACTGATCCAAGCTATCACGACGGAAGACGGACGACGCCTTGACACCCAGCGCGACATAGGAAACGCCCTTCATGCTCACTACACTAGGCTGTACTCGTAACATCGACATCCCCCAGAGGTGATCGCCGAAGTCGCTCAATTCACTTATGGCTCGATCTCTCCGACAGCGGCGGCGGATTTGACTGCAGATGTAACGGAAGAGGAAATCATTGAAGCAATACAGGCTGGGGCTGCTCATAAGTCCCCGGGACCTGATGGCCTTCCTCTGGAATTTTACCGGAAGTATTAACAATTGCTGGCACCAGTATGGACTGATATTTGCCGCGATCTTATCTCTCCCACGACGCAGATACCTGGGGCCTCCCTAGAAGGACTGATTGTGCCCATACACAAACCACGAGGCGGATCCAGGATCAGTGACTATCGGCCCTTGACCTTACTCAACAGTGACCTGAAGATTTTCACCCCGCTTCTGGCGGCACGCCTAAAGCGATCAGTACGATGTGTTGTGTCGCAGGACCAGGCATCGTTAGGTGGTGACCATACTATTCGCACTGAATTGTGCTGATATAGAGATATGATCGCGCTAGCCAAAGCTCGCCAACTGCCAGGAGTTTTGGCCTCACTCGACTTTAGCCAGGCCTTTGACAGAGTCGACCACACATTTTTGATGGATGTACAGCGACACATGGGGTATTCGGACGCCATAGTTAATGTACTGATGCGTCTCCTACGCGGCGCGACGTCCAAGGTGTTATATAATGGCCGTCTTACGCCGCCGATACAGATCCAGCGATCGGTGCGACAAGGCTGCCCTCTTTCGGCGATATTGTACGCCCTCGTCTTGGAACCACTCCTCTGCGGCCTCCGACAACGCCTGACTGGGATGTCCCTTGGTGGACACACTTTTTGCTGCACTGCCTATGCGGATGATCTGGTACTCCTTCTTCGCAATAATGACGATGTTCGTGCAGCACTGGCGTGGGTGGCGACCTACGGCGCGGCATCGGGGAGCCATCTCAATCTCCACAAATCACACGCTCTGTCTATAGGCAGAGGCCTACCCGACGAGAGCGTCGCACCGCTACGAATCAGTGACACAATCCGCTGTCTTGGCATTGATTTCACATCTGACATGAAGCGTTCAACAGCCCTTAACTACAGGCGTTTATTGAATCAGATGAGAGCAGGAATAAGTGAACACCGTCTGAGACGTCTAGACCTCCTGCAACGGACACGATATGCTAACGTCTATTTGGCGTCACGTATCCCCCATTTTGCACAGATACGCCCCATACCACCCATCCTGGCTCACCGCATGTTGGCGGTTTTGGGATTCTTTGTTAATACGGGCATGTTATTTAACATTCGTTACGAGTCCCTAACCCTCCCGAGGAGCAGAGGGGGCTTAGGCCTTTGTCATGTTCAGAACAGAGCGAAGGGCCTGTTCGTCAGCTGTAACCTGCAACTGTGGCGACGAAGTCCGACGTGCCTCACAAGTCTCTTACTGGAAGCCTTACGACCAATCTCACTCGCACCCCCTGTGATGATATCGGACATCCCAGCGCCTTTCTTCTACATTAGCCAATTCTTCCTTGAATTAAGCTACATCCGCACCGCACTACTACCCACACGCTTGATAATGACGAGGGCGATATATGCTGCCATGCAAATGAACAGGATACCCAATGTGATTGAAAGCAAACACCCCACTACAAAGTGGCGCGCTGTGTGGCAGGCGGTGAATGCCACCACCCTTGATACTGACGCGCAATCTGCATGGTACGTAACTGTTAATGGGAAGCAGTTGTGCCAGTCCCGCCTACATCACATCCACCTCGCTGATTCACCCTTGTGTGCCACATGCCAAGTGATTGACACGGATGAACATCGTTTCGAATGCGGGTCGCCAAAGGACGTTTGGTATTTGGTGCGTCAGATATTGGCTTTTCTCACAAGCACGACTCCCGACAGGATAACTACCAGATCACTTCTTTTCCCCGATAAGATTTACTTCCCAAGAACAAAAACGAACTCTGTGACGTGGATCAGCGGCCACGCTGTTCACTACCTCTTCGGTAATGGCGAACAGACAGTACCCGATTTTTGGTATTACCTCAACGAAAGACATTGTGCGATCGTCAAGAACCCTAAATATAGGCAATATTTTTCTAATTTCCTTTGGAGCGCATCCCATAATCCGCCTCGCAGCTGGATTATCAATGACATGAGAAGATAACCATAGCACCTCTTCCCAGTTCCTTTTTTTTATGAGATTGAACAAACAACGGAAACAACACAGCAACGAGAAGACAGTCATCGAAAAATTCGCAGCGGGCTATAGTATGGAGCATCCTTTGTCGTAACGGGACGACTTCCTATTATTCTGTTTATGTAGCCGAAGAGGAACGGCCTTCCTTTTATCCATTTGTATTAAAAAAAAAAAAAAAGATGAGTTTTTGATGGGGCGGTGATTCGCGTCGCAACACTTCCAAAATTTTCTTCCTAACATTCGCGTTTTTATTAGGTTCTGATACTTTATTATTAGTTTAATATAAGTATATAATATAATATTTGATGTTATGTAAATATAAGTTCACATTATTTTGAGGGGTGACTTTGTTCGATTGGCTTAATCTACAGGACAGCTTGCGCTACTTGTTTAAAGATATTTTGCTCCTTTTTCTTTTACGCTTCGTAATTCACATGTTGCAAAGATTCTGCTACTGGGTAGGAACAGTGATTAAGTAAGACTGACCTTGGGGTTTTACTAAAATGTGGGAATGATGAAATAATGTTTATCTTATGCGGAGAAGTATTCCAAATTTGTTTGTAATGGAACTTTTATATGTCTCTGTCCTTATTGATTGGACATGGTACTTTCCTTATCGTGGACGATGGGAGAAATGTGCGTTTTAATAGAGCTAACGTGGGAATTTTACGCTAGCCCGTTGAGTAAACAGTGTGATTTACGAACTAGAAACATCCCTCAACTGCCGCTGGAGTGCGTTGCGATCGTGTATGCCACGTTGTGGCCCATGTACCGTATGCACAAGTCACATCGTTCCTGAGCGTTCAGCAGCACGTTGAACTTGGCACGCTCAACGTTAACGTTCGACAGCACGGTCCGTGTGCCGACGGCTTAGCTGCGAGTTAACAGGTTTAGAAACTCATTTTGTTTGCTGAGTAGAGCGAGCGAGCGAGCGAGTTTTGGACTACCTTCGTGACGTGCGCGCCGCGGCCTATCTTTCTCGTGGGCCTCGCATTCCATGCTAGCCGGCCGGTATGGCCGAGCGGTTCTAGGCGCTTCAGTCTGGAACCGGGCGACCGCTACGCTCGCAGGTTCGAATCCTGCCTCGGGCATGGGTGTGTATGATGTCCTTAGGTTAGTTAGGTTTAAGTAGTTCTACGTTCTAGGGGACTGGTGACCTCAGATGTTAAGCCCTATAGTGTTCAGAGCCATTAGAACCATTCCATGCTATGACGTCCGAAACTCGGCACGGTCAACGCTCAACGTTCGGATGCACGGTCCGTGTGCCGACGGCCTTAGCGACAAGCGACCTTGCTACCTCCGTATTAGCCAGCTCGCCACTATGTACAGCGCGGATTCCCACTCCTGTTCGGCGGGTTCGATTGCTTTGCTGAAATCGAGTAGGGCGGTCAGGATTGTTTTCGCATCGTAGGTGACCCAGTGGGCAGCGCACGCCGGGCTCCACTCCAGTAATCCCGGCGGTTGCCGCGGCCGCATTGTGCCAGGGCCGGGCCGGGCCGCCCGCTCTGCTCATCCGCTAATGCCGGCCGGCTGTCCGGCGGCGCCGCTTCCAGCTTCCAGCTCCAGTTCCTCGTAGCTCCATCTCCAGCTGCAGCTGCAGCCGGGCCCCTCTCTAATTGAAAAGACGGCGGGCGGCCGGCCGGCAGGATGAGGACTTGGACGAGGCGCGCTGTTCCCGGGGGTCGAGCAGGGCCACGCCGGCGGCGGGAGCGGGGTAATCCGGCGACAGATGAGCCGGGGGGCCGCAGATTGGAAACGGCGGCGGGGGCGGCGGGGGTGGCAGTGCCGGGGGACCGAGCCGAGAGGACGCGGCAGGGCGGCGGCGGAGACAGTCGCACAAAAAAAAAAAAAAGAAGGACGCGCGGCCTGGGACAAGGAAGGGGACGACGGCGAAAAAAAAAAAAAAAAAAGAGAAGTAGTAGGAAAGAAAATTGAAATCCCGAAATGATAAAAGTGAGGCCGGGGGGAGCATTAGCGTAATCCTGGAAATGAAACAGGGAGTTAGTCGGTCACGGGGCAGGGATGGCCCGAGCGGTCGGCCGCGTGTCCCACGCGCGCGCGGCGCGGTAATGGCGGCCGGGCCGGTGCCAATCTGGTCGCCTTTGTGGATTACCGCGGCGGTTAATATGGCTGCTATATTACCGCTGGCCGCAATTCCCCGCTGCGACCCCCTCCGGCAATCCGCCGGCCGTGTCAGACGCTGGGCGCCGGTGCGCCGCTGATGGGGCATTACGGCCGCTCCCCGCCCTGCGCCACGCCAAAACCGGAATCCTCTGGCCCGCATTTGGGGGCTGTCGATTAGATTAACTGCCGCCTTGAACTCTACCTTCTCCATTAGCAGAATAAAACAGTACTTAATTTTGCCACACATGTAGTTAACACGTTTTAGAAAGTTTACATTTACCACAGTTAGCCGGCCGGAGTAGCCGTGCGGTTCTAGCCGCTACAGTCTGGAGCCGAGCGACCGCTACGGTCGCAGGTTCGAATCCTGCCTCGGGCATGGATGTGTGTGATGTCCTTAGGTTAGTTCGGTTTAATTAGTTCTAAGTTCTAGGCGACTGATGACCTCAGAAGTTAAGTCGCATAGTGCTCAGAGCCATTTGAACTTTTCTACCACAGTTAAATGAAATGATCGAATGGGATTTATGGCTGGGACTCTCCGCCTAGTGAAGTTCGGCCTCCGAGTTGCAAGTTTTCAAGCTGATGCCAGAATGGGCGACTTGCGTATCGATAATGATGAAATGATGATGAGGACAACACAACACCGAGTCCCCGAGCAGAGAAAATCTCTGTTGTGGACAGGATTCGTGCATGGCAGTCAGACGCGCTGACCACTTTTTTTCTTTTTTTCTTTTTTTCTTTTTTTTTTTTAATCTCACTTTGCTCGTATTCGTTCGTTGTATCTGCTCTGGGAGGACGTCGAAAGACACCCGTTTCAGTTCGTTGTTGATACATTAACTTAGTTTTTTTATTAGAGAGGGCAACTAACCCTCTGACCGAACACGCTGAGCTACCGTGCACCACTCAGCTAAGGGGGCGGACATGCACCACAGTGCTACAGGTATACAGCGGTGTCCCCATCTATCATGATCGCAGGAAGAAATTTTTTGACGCTATAAATCTCGGGTGAACAGCCAACCAAGAATTGGACCCAGAATGAGATTTTCACTCTGCAGCGGAGTGTGCGCTGATATGAAACTTCCTGGGAGATTAAAACTGTGTGCCGGACCGAGACTCGAACTCGGGACCTTTGCCTTTCGCGGGCAAGTGTTCTACCAACTGAGCTACCCAAGCACGACTCACGCCCCGTCCTCAGAGCTATACTTCTGTTGCTAGAACACTTGCCCGCGAAAGGCAAAGGTCCCGAGTTCGAGTCTCGGTCCGGCACACAGTTTTAATCTGCCAGGAAGTTTCATATCAGCGCACACTCCACTGCGGAGTGAAAATGTCATTCTGGAAACATCCCCCAGGCTGTGGCTAAGCCATGTCTCCCCAATATCCTTTCTTTCAGGAGTGCTAGTTCTGCGAGGTTCGCAGGAGAGCTTCTGTAAAGTTTGGAAGGTAGGAGACGAGGTACTAGCACAAGTAAAGCTGTGAGGGCGGGGCGTGAGTCGTGCTTGGGTAGCTCAGTTGGTAGAGCACTTGCCCGCGAAAGGCAAAGGTCCCGAGTTCGAACCTCGGTCCAGCACACAGTCCTAATCTGCCAGGAATGTTCAAGAATTGGACTATCTGAAGACCGTGTTTCGGAGGAACGGTTGCAAGGAAGAGCCAATTCGGAAGGCTGTACATCCCACACCTGCAGCACCGGCAGAAACTGAGGATGAACCTCAGTGGGAGGCAGCCTTGGCTGTTATTCCGTTTTGTGGGGCCTTATCCGGAAAAATTGGACGCATTTTACGTAAACACCAAGTGAAAACCATCTTCCGTCCTCCAAACAAAACCAAGAGCCTTCTTGGTAGTGTCAAGGACAACCTTGGTCTACGTAAATCAGGGGTTTATCAGATACCTTGCCAATACGGCAGTGTACACATAGGTCAGACCATTCGTACCGTTGAGGACCGATGCCGAGAACATCAACGGCGCGCTAGACTGCAACAGCCCAGTAAGTCGGCAGTCGCTGAGCATTGCCTGTCGTAACTCCACAGCATGGATCATGACCAAACCAAAGTCCTGACACAGACTTCCAAATACTTGGACTGTGTCATCAAAGAAGCCATAGAGATTAGAGTAAGGGAGCCACAACTAAATCGTGACAGCGGTTGCATTCTTAGCAAGGCGTGGGAACCCGCGATCACCCAGGTTAAGAAGAAAAATGATATTTCCCAGAGTGTACCGACTTCGGGGGAGGAGGGAAGAATAACGATAGCTGTGCCGGCAGTCCCTCCTGAACGAAAAGGCCTAGGACCCAGCGCCCAGACGGCGGGAGGAAGGACGCTGTACCCGGACCGCGCGCGGGGCGCGGACCGCACCGACTATGGGAAACGCCTGAGGGAGGAGGGAGATTGTCCTATATATACCTGGCGCCAGCCCACCGCCGGTCAGTACATCAGCGCACCTGATGATGGCAACGTGGTCGATTGCCGAAATATTGTGTCCTATGCACACTCATACCAGACTGTTCACCCGAGATTTATTTCGTAATAAAATACGCCTGGAGAAATTGAAGAATCACAAAACGAAAAATGTTTCAAGCAAATGATTCCAGAATGAGATTTTCACTCTGCAGCTGAGTGTGCGCTGATATGAAACTTCCTGGCAGATTAAAACTGTGTACCGGACCGAGGCTCTCTACCAACACAGTTTTAATCTGCCAGGAAGTTTCATATCAGCGCACACTCCACTGCAGAGTGAAAATGTCATTCTGGAAACATCCCCCAGGCTGTGGCTAAGCCATGTCTCCCCAATATCCTTTCTTTCAGGAGTGCTAGTTCTGCGAGGTTCGCAGGAGAGCTTCTGTAAAGTTTGGAAGGTAGGAGACGAGGTACTGGCACAAGTAAAGCTGTGAGGACGGGGCGTGAGGCGTGCTTGGGTAGCTCAGTCGCTAGAGCACTTGCCCGCGAAAGGAAAAGGTCCCGAGTTCGAGTCTCGGTTCGGCACACAGTTTTAATCTGCCAGAAAGTTTCAAGCAAATGTTGTTTTCGTATCTGAGGACGTTAATTAGAGTGACTGACTTGCTTGTACCTCTGGTCGTTATGAAGAACGAGCAGCACTATGTCTTTTTTTAAATATCGTCTATAGAGTCACATTGGTACACTGAGGCCACAAAAGTCATGGGATACCCCTAATATTGTGTGGGACATCCTTTCGTCCGGCGTAGTGAGACTGTTCGACATGGCGCGGACTTAACAAGTCGTTGGGAGTCCCCTGCAGAAATACTGAGCCATGTTGCCTCTACAGGGGTCCATAATTGTGAAGGTGTTGCCTGACCAGGATCTTGTGCTCGAATTGACTCATCGGTGAAGCCCCATAAATGCTGGACGGGATTCATGTCAGGGGATCTGTGTGGCCTAATCATTCGCTCGAATTGTCCAGATTGTTCTTCAAGCCAGTTGCGAACATGCCGCATTGTCATCCATAAAAATTTCTTTATTGTTCAGAATATGAAGTCAATGAATGGCTGCGAATGGTCTCCAAGTAGCCGAACATAATCATTTCTAGTCAATGATCGGTTCAATTGGACTACAGGACCCCCTCCATTCTATGTACACACATCCCACACCATTATGGAGAGAGTACCAGTTCGCACAGCGCCTTGTTGACAACTTGGGTCCATGGTTTGGTGGGGTCTGCGCCATACTCGAACCCTACCATCGACTCTTACCTACTGAAATTGGGACTCACCTGACCAGACCACGATGTTGCAGGAGTCTAGGGTTCAACCGATATTGGTTCAAATGGCTCTGAGCACTATGCGACTTAACTTCTGAGGTCATCAGTCACCTAGAACTTAGAAGTAATTAAACCTAACTAACCTAAGGACATCACACACATCCATGCCCGCGGCAGGATTCGAACCTGCGACCGTAGCTGTCTAGCGGTTCCAGACTGTAGCGCCTAGAACCGCGCGGCCACTCCAGCCGGCTCAACCGATATGGTCACGAGCACAGGAGACGTGGTACAGGTGATGTGGTGCTGTTGGCAAAGGGATTCACGTCGGTCGTGGCTGCCACAGGCCATTAACACCAAATTTCGCCGCACTGTCCTAACGTGCGTCGTACATCCCACATTGAACTCTGCTGTTATTTCATGTAATGCTGCTTTTTCTGTTAGCACTGACAACTCTACGCTAACGCCACTGCTGTCGGTTGTTAATGAAGGCCGCTGGCAAGTGAGTTGTCCATGGTGAGAGGTAATGCCTAAAATTTGGTATTCTCGTCACACTGTTGATGCTGTGGGTCTCGTAATATTAACTCCCTAACGATTTTCGAAATGGAATGTCCCATGTGTCTAGCTCTAACTAACATTCAGCATTCAAAGTCTGTTAATTCCCGTCGTGCGGACATAATCAGGTCGGAAACCTTTTCACGTGACCCACCATAGCACAAATGACAGCTCCGCCACTGCACTGCCCTTTTCTACCGTGTATACGCGATACTACCAAAAATGTGCAAATCTCCTTCCCATGTGTGTATAGGTGTTCCCATCTACCGCGATTGTCCGAAGAAAAATGTTGTCCAGAATCAAAACAAAAACTAAACGAAGCAAATTTTATTTTTTTACCAGAGGGACATTAACCAGTGCAACTGACTTCCTTGTTTTAATCATTGTTCGTTGTTCGTTGTGAAGATGCGATCAGCAGTACGTCTCTTTTAAATAGAGCCTTTAGAGACACAATAGTATTTTTTTATTTATTCTTTTGTTGAAGAGGTTTGATTCTTAAGAGCAGATATAATAGTCTGAGTGTGGATTATGTTATCTACGATAAGAGAAGAACTTATGGATTTAAAACATAAAAATTTTAAAATTGTGTCGGTAAAACTTCGGAGGAATGGCGTGAGCAGTAGGACCATCTGTTAAAAATAATATTCGTCTTTTATCTAACATATTCACCTCTCACTTCCTTCTTCACCTTTTCTGCTCCTGTACTTGTACTGTTTTGACGCATACGTTAATGTAAGTGTATTTGAAAAATAATAATCCCAAACTGATTTCACACCTTGTGTAATACAGGGTGTCCATAAAGTATGGCCGGCCGCGGTGGTCTAGCGGTTCGAGGCGCTCAGTCCGGAACCGCGCGACTGCTACGGTCGCAGGTTCGAATCCTGCCTCGGGCATGGATGTGTGTGATGTCCTTAGGTTAGTTAGGTTTAAGTAGTTCTAAGTTCCAGGGGACTGATGACCACAGATGTTAAGTTCCATAGTGCTCGGAGCCATTTGAACCATTTGAACCATAAAGTATGTTTACAAATTAAGACTTTAATAGCTTTGAAACTGTACAGGATATTAACAAGAAAATTTCAGCATGTGATAATGTAACTCATGAAGTTTTGTGTCCTCTGTCATACACATAAATGTGTTCCCCTTTAATGGCGTGGATAATGTCTAGTCTAAATTCCATTTTGCTACACGTACTATTCAAGATGTCCACGGAGACTTTTCAAATGCATTGCGATGCGTGCTTTCAGGTCCTGTTGGTCTCTAACCTTGGTTTGGTACACCAGGTTGTTTGCAAAAACCCGGCAGGAAGAAGTCTAGGGATATCAGGTCAGGGGACCACCTCGTTCAAATCTACTATCCAGAAACTTTTCATCTAGAAACTGACGGATATTTAGCGACAAATGGGGTGATATCTCATCCTGCTTGAATGCTGGTACGATTTCTGTGATTTATTGATTCCTTGAGAGTTGGAAGGACTGGAGCCAAATGAATATTAAGCACCATTCGTAAACTAAAAAATACAATTTATTTAAAACTACGCAATGAGACTATGTTCAAATGTGTGTGAAGTCTTATGGGACTTAACTGCTAAGGTCATCAGTCCCTAAGCTTACACACTACTTAACCTAAATTATCCTAAGGACAAATACACACACCCATGCCCGAGAGAGGACTCGAACCTCCGCCGGGACCAGCCGCTCAGTCCATGGCTGCAGCGCCTTAGCCCGCTCAGCTAATCCCGCGAGGCCGCAATGAGACTGAAATGTAGGAGAATATTTAAAGCAATTTTAGTAGTGCGGTTCTTCAATTTCTCCAGGCGTATTTCATGACGAAATAAACCTAGGGTGAATAGCGTGGTGTGAGTGTACGAAGGATACAATATTTCGGCAATCGACCTTGTTGCCATCATCAGGTGTGCTGATGCAATACATATTGTGTCCTTTGTACACTCACACCAGGCTGTTCACCCGAGATTTATTTCGTTAATTTTAGTAGTGATAACAATATTTTGATTAATGCAGAACAAGAGCCTTTAGGCTTCATTAGTGCTTTGAAATACCATTGAACAACTATTCTGAAGTGATAATGGTCAACCAACGCTCAAACTGAATGTAATTTAACAAGGATTATTAAGCAGTTTTTAGATTTTTAAAGGAATCAGAAATCCAAAAGAGGACAGTCAAGTGGTCCAAGAGCTGCGCCAAAGTTAAACAGAATTTCAGCAACAAGAACAGTTACAGAATAATAGCGGTATTATAAACACAGCAACATCAGAATTAGTGCGAACAGCCTTAGTCGCCCAGGCTGGAGTATACTAACACTTTCGGCGCCGGCTGGCCAACCGAGCTGCCGCACTAATCTTTAGGCTAAGCACGGGACCAGAACATGCCTATAACACGCAAAATAAAACGAGACGTGGCAATTCAATACCAGTTCAAGTCTCCGACAGCAATATCGGGTGTAAGTTCAGTTAAGAGCGGGTGGGTGAAGTGAAATCTGCAGGTGAGCGAGCTAAGAACGCAGTGAATAATTAGTGTTAAGGGGGGTAGGACGTCAAACGGGCCGACTTGGAGCAGGAGAGGCACAACAGGACATTTTAAATTCCACTGTCTATACTTTTACAAGTAAATTCATAAAACTTTGTCAACATGACCAGGGAGGATTTAGGATTCACACTCGTAGCAGCGGAAGTTAAAAAACATAACAAAATAATTTTTTTACATGTGAAATTTCAACATTTTTTCACTTACTATTGGCTGCATTTGTTGCTATAGGTACACTTTTCTTCATAAGTAAGAGGGACTGTTCGATGAATTTTGCACAGCATACAAACCATACTTACAGCTGTCTGAAACTCTAGAATCTATTTAATTTATGAAAAAATGAATGAGCTGTTACGTTTTAAACTTTATGTTTACAAAAAAAAAATCAAATTTTGTAGTTAATTATCTCCATTTTTACCACAGTTTTTAATAGATTTGGAAAATTCTAGAGTTTCATACACCTGTACGTATGGTTTGTATCCTGTGAAAAATTCATCAAAGAATCTCTCTTACTTGTGAAGAAAAATGTTCCTATAGCAACAAATGCAGCCAACAGTAAGTGAAAAAATGATGAAATTTCATATCTAAAAAAAATTTATTTTGTTATGTTTTTGCAGTTCCACTGCTATGAGTGTGAATCCTGAATCCTTCCTGGTCATGTTGACAAAGTTTTATGATTTTATTTGTAAAAGTATAGACAGTAGAAAATAAAATGTCCTGTGGTGCCTCTCCTGCTCCAAGTCGGCCCGTTTGACGTCCTACCCCCCTTACGACGTTACCTGCTTTTCCTTCCCCCCGGAATAGTAAAGGACTCGCGAGGAGATCCAGAAAGAGATTTTGTTAGAGTAGAGACAAAATTTAACCCAGAAGAAGAGAGTACACGAAAGTAGCAGGAAGGACGAGAAAATGTAAGTAGGCTCGGTCACACTGTTTTTAAAAGTGATCAAGCACTTTCCAGGAGGAATGCATTACTATTCTACCGGCTGATCCGCACTTTAATCTTCCCACGGAAAGGAAGCAAGCTACACAACAGAGAGGCGCCAAGCAAGTAGGCCCGCTCGGTTCCACAGTGTAAAATGCAACAGTGAAATCAATATCCGCAGCACTACTGTCTTCCACAGAAAATAAGCAGCAGCGCTAAAACGACCGGGCGCCGCAGGTTAACGGCCAGGTGGGCACGGGAATTATGATCTATCGATCACAGAATACCTGAAGATGGACACAAGTGCCGCTAATCCGGGAACACATACGATACAGGGAGGCTGAGCCGAACCACTCTACAGAACTTGATCAAAAATCGGCTACCGACAGTACAACTAGCGACCGTTATGATTCTGGCGGGAACCGTTACTGCGAAGCTACGAACTAACCATTGAATTAACCCGCATCGACCACCAATTAAACACAGCACAGAAACGGATCTGTAGTTCGAATAATTCCGCACCAAGTATGCCCTCACCGCATTCTTAGTCGACATTGAAGACAGCTTTATCCGCCTGGCGGCAGCAGCAAGACCAGCGGACGTAATTCCAACAGGTCACACCTCCAACAGCCCATTCTATTGCTGATAGACCAGACCGTTCAGATCGCTCTGCTCCTTTCCAACCAGACGTCCCAACCTACATCTACATCTACATCCATACTCCGCAAGCCACCTGACGGTGTGTGGCGGAGGGTACTTTGAGTACCTCTAGCGGTTCTCCCTTCTATTCCAGTCTCGTATTGTTCGTGGAAAGAAAGATTGTCGGTATGCCTCTGTGTGGGCTCTAATCTCTCTGATTTTATCCTCATAGTCTCTTCGCGATGTATAAATTGGAGGGAGCAATATACTGCTTGACTCCTCGGTGAAGGTATGTTCTCGAAACTTCAACAAAAGCCCGTACCGAGCTACTGAGCGTCTCTCCTGCAGAGTCTTCCACTGGAGTTTATCTGTCATCTCCGAAACGCTTTCGCGATTACTAAATGATTCTGTAACGAAGCGCGCTGCGCTCCATTGGATCTTGTCTATGTCTTCTATCAACCCTATCTGGTATGGATCACACACCGGTGAGCAGTATTCAAGCAGTGGGCGAACAAGCGTACATCCCCCAGGCTGTGGCTAAGCCATGTCTCCGCAATATCCTTTGTTTCAGGAGTGCTAGTTCTGCATAGTTCACAGGAGAGCTTCTGTAAAGTTTGGAAGGTAGGAGATGAGGTACTGGCGGAATTAAAGCTGTGAGGAGGTGGCGTGAGTCGTGCTTGGGTAGCTCAGTCGGTAGAGCGCTTGCCCGCGAAAGGCAACGGTCCCGAGTTCGAGTCTCGGTCCGGCACACAGTTTTGATCTGCCAGGAAGTTTCAAGCATACTGTAACCTACTTCCTTTGTTTTCGGATTGCATTTCCTTAGGATTCTTCCAATGAATCGCAGTCTGGCATCTGCTTTACCGACGATCAATTTTATATGATCATTCCATTTTAAATCACTTCTAATGCCTACTCCCAGATAATTTATGGAATTAACTGCTTCCAGTTGCTCATCTGATATATTGTAGCTAAATGTAAAGGATCTTTCTTTCTATGTATTCGCAGCACATTACACTTGTCTACATTGAGATTCAATTGCCATTCCCTGCACCATGCGTCAATTCGCTGCAGATCCTTCTGCATTTCAGTACAATTTTCCATTGTTACAACCTCTCGATGCACCACAGCATCATCTGCAAAAAGCCTCAGTGAACTTCCGATGTCATCCACAAGGTCATTTATGTATATTGTGAACAGCAACGGTCCTACGACACTCCCCTGCGGCACACCTGAAATCACTCTTACTTCGGAAGACTTCTCTCCATTGAGAATGACATGCTGCGTTCTGTTATCTAGGAACTCTTCAATCCAATCACGCAATTGATCTGATAGTCCATATGCTCTTACTTTGTTCATTAAACTACTGTGGGGAACTGTATCAAACGCCTTGCGGAAGTCAAGCGCCACTTTGTTCACAACCTCCCCCCCCCCCCCCCCCCTGTCTTGTGTGGTGACCACGACGTCTTCTGTCGGACTCAGGAGCCTTGGAAACCAGAAGGCCAAGTGCTAACATCGCACGGCTTCAGTCTGAAACCTCCACTCTGCTCCCTCCGCCTCGCCTCGCGCTGTACTGTCAAATCCTCCTTTTCCAGAATACGCCCGTCTTCTCGCTGATCCGTTCTGCGCAACAGAATCTTTGCCTGAAAGTTTGCTGCGATTTATCGACAGATCCTGGCACGGCTCAAATATGACACCAACTTTCAGGTGTTCCAGTGGTGGCACAGCAGTCTCTCGTAAAAGATCCAGATAAACGACACCGTTGACGGCAGCCTCGATGAAAAAGAATGGAACAACGAAGCAATTTTGCAATAGCCCGGGACTGTCTCTTTCCGTTTCAAGTGTAACATGAAGATGCCGTGAAACGAACGTTATGACGATTCAGTTTGCCGGATACATGAGACGTTGCCTCATTGGAGAAGCAAGTGTTTCCCAAAAAGTCACTCTTTTCTTCAGTCTTGCACAGAATATCCATTGCAAGCTTTCACGCTGAGGTTTGTCCGTAAGCTTCAACGCTGCACATTTGCAGGGATACAGCCATAACCTGTTATACAAGACATTGCGCAATGTTGATCGACTCATTTCCGTCTCTCTGGCCGCCGTACGCACCGATTTTGTCGGAGTCCTTGCAAACGTCTTCTGTAGCTTGTCCATGTAGGCGTCTGAAAAGGATGGGCGACCGCCCCTTTTTATGGTTAACACTACCTGTTTCCAGAAATGACGTATGTCAAACCCGAGTAGTTGTTCGGGACGTTGATAGCCTTCCGTAAAATTCAAGACACGTGATATAGGAACCGAAGGCTAATTAATAACCCCAAGAAATAACATACTGTACACTCAAATACCACTTCGCTTTCCACGGTGTACATAATACTTATAGTGTCTTCGTAAGTACCGTTTAGAAATACTAATCCGCAAATTAAACTGTAGCGAACCGGGGCTGCAAGGTTCGAAGTAGTTCCGAGGCTTTCAGACCAGGCTGCCTCAGATAGAGTCACATTTCTCTCACTTTCTCTCTCTTACTATACTAGTCTTTCCTATCGTCTGTCATCATACCTTCTTAAAATCTGGATTTTTTTGTGTGTTTTTTTTTCTCCAGTTTCTAATGTATTTTTAATTATTATTTCTTCCATTGTAATAGCTGAAAAATAATTGCTATTTGACATATGGAATATGTTTTGTAATCAACATGAAAAGCTGCAAAATGAACGACAGTTATAAAATGTAAGGCAACAGGTCTCTAAATGAGCAATAAATCAAATCTTCTTTACAGTCTCATACCGTTTGTATGTTATTAACAGGTTTCTTTTTAGTGCAAAGGTGGGTGAGTCCTATATCGTACGAACTGATGTAACCGGCTTGGGAGAAGTTTGCTTGACCGTCATTCTGACCGTCTCATTGTGATAGTCGTGTACTGTAGTTATTATTCAGAACGTGCTCGTTATTTAATTTGCGAAGTTCAGTTGGCAAGTGCGAGCAATAATGACGCATATGAGATATTCAGAAGTTCTCACGGTCGCGAATATATAAGACCAAGTCAGTTATTCCACTAACACTTAATATAAAGACACAAAGGAATTAGACATTAACTGCCAGTGGGCATTGATTTATATCAGTGAAGCACGTTGAAAATTTCCGCCGTATCTGGATTCGAACCCAGGTTAACTGCTTACTAGTCAGATACGCTGACCGGCTTGCCTTTCAGACACAGTGGTCACCACAACCGCACGGACTATCCTAGCACGCCTCCCGACGGACACAGATTCTTAACCTGTACCACACACTATTGATGTAGTGCCCCTGCTCATTAGCCTCATTACTCGCGGCATCTCGCCGATTCCCGTAAGATTTTGAGCTTGGTGTGCATCTGCACTGATGGGACTACTGGCAATCATCGCCGCAAACACATGTGTATGCATATACACTACTGGCCATTAAAATTACTACACAAAGAAGAAATGCAGATGATAAACGGGTATTCAATGGACAAATATATTATACCAGAACTGACATGTGATTACATTTTCACGCAATTTGGGTGCATAGATCCTGAGGAGTCAGTACCCAGAACAACCCCCTTTGGCTGTAATAGCGGCCTTGATACACCTGGGCATTGAGTCAAACAGAGGTTGGATGGCGTGTACAGGTACAGCTGCCCATGCAGCTTCAACACAATACAACAGTTCATCAAGAGTAGTGACTGGTGTATTGCAACGAGCCAGTTCCTCGGCCACCATTGACCAGACGTTTTCAGTTGGTGAGAGTACTGGAGAATGTGCTGGCCATGGCAGGAGTTGAACATTTTCTGTATCCAGAAAGGTCCGTACAGGACCTGCAACATCCGGTCGTGCATTATCCTGCTGAAGTGTAGGGTTTTTGCAGGTATCGAATGAAGGGTAGAGCCACGGGTCGTAACACATCTGAAATGTAAGGTCTACTGTCCAAAGTCCCGCCATTGCGAACAAGAGGTGACCGAGACGTGTAACCAATGGCACCCCATACCATCACGCCGGGTGATACGCCAGTATGGCGATGACGAACACATGCTTCCAATGTGCGTTCACCGTGATGTCGCCAAACACGGATGCGACCATCATGATGCTGTAAACATAACCTGTATTCATCCGAAAAAATGACTTTTTGCCATTCGTGCACTCAGGTTCATCGTTGACTACACCATCGTAGGCGCTCCTGTCTGTGATGCAGCGTCAAGGGTAACCGCAGCCATGGTCTCTGAGCTGATTGTCCATACTGCTGCAAACGTCGTCGAACTGTCCGTGCAGATGGTTGTTGTCTTGCAAACGTCCCCATCTGTTGACCCAGGGATCGAGGCGTGGCTGCACGATCCATTACAGCCATGCGGATAAGATGCCTGTCATCTCGACTGCTAGTGATACGAGGCCATTGGGATCCAGCACGGCGTTCCGTATTACTTTCCTGAACCCACCGATTCCATATTCTGCTAACAGTCATTGGATCTCGACCAACGCGAGCAGCAATGTCGCAATACGATAAACCGCAATCGCCATGCGCTACAATCCGACCTTTATCAAAGTCGGAAACGTGATGGTACGCATTTCTCCTCCTTACACGAGGCATCACAACAACGTTTCACCAGGCAACGCCGGTCAACTGCTGTTTGTGTATGAGAAATCGGTTGGAAACTTTCCTCATGTCAGCACGTTGTAGGTGTCGCCACCGGCGCCAACCTTGTGTGAATGCTCTGAGAAGCTAATCATTTGCATATCACAGCATCTTCCTCCTGTCACTTTCATTTCGCGTCTGTAGCACGTCATCTTGGTGGTGTTGCAATTTTAATGGCCAGTAGTGTATGTATACTATCGCTCAAAACATTAGTGATTTTGAGGAATAAATGCAAATTGGAACCAGAAATGTTAGAAATACTCATAATCCAGATTTTGAATAATCTTTGATTGAAACTAAATACATGCAGTCAAATTGTACTCTCCTCAAAGTAACCACCTTTGGCTTTAATCACTGCTCTGAATGAGCGAGACATTCTTGCTGTCAGCTTCACTATGATTTCCTCGGTGAAATGCCACCATTCCTCTTGTAGTTTGGTCCAGAGGTGATTAGCGTTGATAATAGGCCTTGATTTAACTGCTCTATCAAAGTGGTCCCAAAGCAGTTCAGTAGGATTACAATCAAGGGATTGGGGCGGCCAGATCACTTTGTCAGTTCCTTCTTTTTTTCTAAATTGGTCAAATTCGGTTTACACAGTTTTGAAGTGTGTTTAGGGTCGTTATCTTCCTGTAGGACGAATCCCTTGGCAATCAAAGGTCTTCCACACAGCTTTGCATCATACTGTAGAGTGCCATGTAATCCTCTTTCATCATTGTTCCGTTTTTTTGTACAAGAACACCAGTCTTATTGGCGCCAAAACATCCCCAGACCATGAGGGAACCCCTTTCATGCTCTAATGTTGGAGATACACATTAGTGTAACATTTGTTCACCTGGCAACTGGCGAACAAACTTGCGTCTCATTGTGCTCAAATTCTGTTTCGTCAGTGAAAATTACCTTTTTCCATTGATTTCTGGCTAACTTTCATGTTGTCTTGCCCAGTGTAGCCTTTTCCGCCTATTAACAGCCGTCAGTAATGGTTTCTTAACCGGCACACGCCGTTTAAGGTTCACTGTCTGAAGACGTCTTTTCGAAATTCTAACACTCACCGGCTTTTCCCTAATATGGTTGAGTTCTGCTGCTAAAACTGGCGCTGTTTTGAAGCGATCACGTTTAGTTGTGACTAATGTATATTTGTCATCACTTTTTTATGCGGCTTTTGGCCTACCCTTTGGAGGTCAGTTCATATTCTGACCAATATCCGCATGCCTCTGCAATGTGACACATTCCAAGGAAATATGTTCTTCCCGTCCTATTTGTCGTATACGACAGGATGCACGTAAAGACACAATTGCTGAACGTTTTTTGTTGGACGCTCCTTTCCTCGTTCTATTATCGATGTTTACACTGAGCCCTCACTGAAGATCACTCTTTGATATCTAGTGCGTAACTACACATGCCCCTTTCTTGCCTGTAACTATGTTTACAGGCTTGTTGACGTCCTATGAACGCCATCTAGTGAGGAAAGATTATATTACGCCACTACAATACAAAATTAGCGACGTGCAATGTTTTAACCTGAACAGCACAACAACGAAAGTTATGTTTTGAACGATTTCGTTTTTAAAAACGCGAAACACAACTCTTAAATATTATATTGAGCATGACGCTGGGAAACAATATAGCTAACTCGTATTTGAATGTAGTTCAAATGGCTCTGAGCACTATGGGAGTTAATATCTGAGGTCATCAGTCGCCTAGAACTCAGAACTACTTAAACCTAATTAACCTAAGGACAGCACACACATCCATGCCTGAGGCAGGATTCGAACCTGCGACCGTAGCAAGGAGAAACTCGGCAGATGGTGCACTGAAAACTTCAACATGTGAAGTTTTAGTTTTCACCTTAAAAAAAAAAGAGCTGCGTAGTTAAATTTTGGTTTGTTTGTAGATACGTGTCTGCGGGCCTCAGTCACAACGGAAGAGCCGTGACACCCTTGAGCACGCCCCTATAGAGCCAAAACAAACGCGGAGAAGCCTGTCGATACAGTGGTGATGCGCGTGCCAGTTTTGTCGTCGTTCATGTCAAGCCATGTGAAGCTTACGTTTCAGCAAGATAATGTATGTCTGCACAGGGCGAGAGTTTCTACTGCTTGTGTTTTGTGCTTGCCAATCCCTACCTTGGCCAACAAGGTCGCCGGATCTCTCCTCAAGTGAGAACGTTTGGACCATTATGGGCAGTACCCTCCAACCATCTTGGGATCGTCAAAATTTTGACGATCTAATGCGACAGTTGGACAGAATTTGCCACGATATACCTCAGGAGGATATCCAACAACTCTTGCAATGAATGCCAAGCCGAACAACTACTTGCATAGAGGCCAGAGGTGATTCGCACGTAATTGGCCTGCTCAGTTTTCGAAAACCTTTCTCTCGAATAAATCACCAGTTTTTCTGAAATTGTAATCACTAGTTTGTCTGCATATGTACATTACATTTACCGATTTTCGGCCCATTCGGGTGATATTTTTGAGGTGCGTTTTTTCTTTTCTTACAGTATATATCGTAAGGTGAATCTCAGAGTAGTTCAGTTTGTTATCGATGTTTAACTGTTCGTGTGCCATGTTTTCTAAGATGGAAATCAGGGACCAGGCTAGCATTTCCCAAAATGAGCGTGGAAAACTGCCTAAAATGCACAATCAGGCTGTCCAGTGTTGCCAACCTATGGCCGTTAATCCGACGCAGGCTGTCTCGCCTCCCTATCACACAAGCTAGGGCACTGCATGTTAAGATATACACTACTGATCATTAAAATTACTACACCACGAAGATGACGCGCTACAGACGCGAAATTTAACCGACAGGAAGAAGATGCTGTGATACGCAAATCATTAGCTTTTCAGAGCGTTCACACAAGGTTGGCGCTGGTGGCGACACCTACAACATGCTGACATGAGGAAAGTTTCCAACTAATTTCTCATACACAAACAGCAGTAGACCGGTGTTGCCTGGTGAAACGTTGATGTGTTGCCTCGTGTAAGGAGGAGAAATGCGTACCATCACGCTTCCGACTTTGATAATGGTCGGATGGCATCCTATCACGATTGCGGTTTATCGTATCGCGACATTGCTGCTCGCGTTGGTCGAGATCCAATGACTGTTAGCAGAATATGGAATCGGTGGGTTCGGGAGGGTAATACGGAACGCCGTGCTGGATCCCAACGGCCTCGTATCACTAGCAGCCGAGATGACAGGCATCTTATCCGCATCGTTGTAACGGATCGTGCAGCCACGTCTCGATCCCTCAGTCAGCAGATGGGGACGTTTGCAAGACAACAGTCATCTGCACGAACAGTTCGACGACGTTTGCAGCAGCATGGACTATCAGCTCGGAGACCATGGCTGCGGCTACCGTTGACGCTGCATCACAGACAGGAGCGCCTGCGATGGTGTACTCAACGACGAACCTGGGTGCACGAATGGCGAAACGTCATTTTTTCGGATGAATCCAGGTTTTGTTTACAGCATCATAATGGTCGCATCCGTGTTTGGCGACATCGCAGGAGCGCCTGCGATGGTGTACTCAACGACGAACCTGGGTGCACGAATGGCGAAACGTCATTTTATCGGATGAATCCAGGTTTTGTTTACAGCATCATAATGGTCGCATCCGTGTTTGGCGACATCGCGGTGAACGCACATTTGAAGCGTGTATTCGTCATCGCCATACTGGCGTATCACCCGGTGTGATGGTATGGGGTGCGATTGGTTACACGTCTCGGTCACCTCTTGCTCGCATTGACGGCACTTTGAACAGTGGACGTTACATTTCAGATGTATTACGACCCGTGGCTCTACCCTTCATTCGATCCCTGCGAAACCCTACATTTCAGCAGGATAAAGCACGACCGCATGTCGTAGGTCCTGTACAGGTCTTTCTGAGTACAGAAAATGTTCGACTGCTGCCCTGGCCAGCACATTCTCCAGATCTCTCACCAATTGAAAACGTCTGGTCAATGGTGGCCTAGCAACTGGCTCGTCACAATACGCCAGTCACTACTCTTGATGAACTGTGGTATCGTGTTGAAGCTGCATGGGCAGCTGTACCGGTACACGCCATCCAAGCTCTGTTTGACTCAATGCCCAGGCGTATCAAGGCCGTTATTACGGCCAGAGGTGGTTGTTCCGGGTACTGATTTCTCAGGATCTATGCACCCAAATTGCGTGAAAATGTAATCACATGCCAGTTCTAGTATAAAATATTTGTCGAATGAATATCAGTTTATCATCTGCATTTCTTCTTGGTGTAGCGATTTTAATGGCCAGTAGTGCACTAGCAGGTGCACCAGGACTTACTACTAGGAATTATCTTCTTTTCCAAAAGATTAGTATCAACATTTTTTATGCAGAAATACCTCCAAAGAATTGGACGACATTCGTATTTGATTTTTCGTCGCATTTAGGGTCGCATAAATTTGGATGCTGTGGTCGGAATCACATGGATAAGTTAATGCAGTTAGATCAGAATTCGACTTCAGTCCCTTTACCGATCTGCACAGTGTGCAGTAAAGAAGCGTAAGTGCTCTTTCAGTGCAGCTGTGAAAGAAGGGTTGCGTGCCGTCTGGGTAGGAGGCGCTCACCCAGAAGCCTGCGGCCCGCTAGCCAGCCAGCCAGGCACCCTTTAATTATCTCATTGTGCGCCGCCCGCCGCCGTTTAGCGGAAGAACAATTATCCGATACTCCCGGCGCAGGACGGCGCAATTAAGCCCTCCAGAAAATACATCAGGCGCGTTACGCTAAACAGTAATGAAGGAGCTCTCCGCCTTCATTTCTCTGATAGCTGCCGTATCTTTCGGGCTAATGCGGGTTTTCTCTTCTCATTATCGCCGGGATTGGACATAATTTTGTCGGGTGATGCGACGCTAATGGCTGCGAACGCGAGGGGTTTGTTAAATGTGACCGTGTGGAAACAGAAAACAGTCGATTTAGGGCGTGTGCTTCTTTTAGGAAATGTACTTCACAGAAGCGAAGATTGAGTCTGCTCCTACGGGAACTTTTGCCGTCTGAGGGGTAGGAGAGATGCGAGGGAGTAAGTTCCGCCTCCTTCACACAGGGCTGGCTGTCTACAACCGTGTTCTGTGTTTCAGAAAAAAGCAAAACTGACACGCTGTCATAAGGACCACCAGTCCTATATGGTGTTATGAGAGTCGTAGTCAAATCCTATAACGGACGGGGATTAATCTCTTCGCTTATTTCAAAATAAGAAAAGAAAACAGCGAACAACCACAACCCAGAGCAAACTGGAGTGTACAAATCATTAACAGCTACTGCGCTAATGCTTGCTGACGCTGGCAGTGTCGTAAACGCGGTAGTCCAGGACCAACCTGTACAGATATCTTCTGCAAAAATGGTTTAAAACACCTCCCCCAACTTAAAACTGTCACGTTGAAGTGTTTGAATAATACCATGCTCTCAGATTCCTTCCCCATCGTTGTCCCATGCGATTTACTCATCCGTCGTTAATGACGTACATGTCTCCTGGACATGAAACTCTAGCCTATTTAATTCCTAAATCACCACAATAAATGATGACTAACTTAAACCCTCAGCTGCCGACAGGTGTTGTTGATATACCTCGATGTGGACAGCTGAAAATGTGTGCTCCGACCGGGACTCGAACACGGGATCGCCTGCTTACAGTGCAGACACTCTATCCATATGAGCCACCGAGGACACAGACGAACAGAGCGACTGCAGGGACTTATCCCTTGCAGGGTTCCCGTGAGACTCACATTCCCAACTGTCCACAATTCCACATATGTAACGTACCTTATAGACATTTGCCCATCCGCTCATTACTCGCGCACGCTTTGGCGAATCCCGTAAGAGCTTGGGCAACCTGTGCGCTAGGTCAATGGCTGGGTAGCCTTTAACTATATATATGAAGACAGTAACTGTTCTTGAAAGAAAGAAGATGGATAGAGCGTCTGCCATGCAAGCAGGAGACCCCGGGTTCGAATCCCGGTCGGGGCACACATTTTCAGCTGTCCACAGCGAGGTATATCAACAACACCTGTCGGCAGCTGAGGGTTTAAGTTTGTCATCATTTATTTCGGGGAAAAGCTGCACGGTCATCAACAGTATCTGTATTGATGTATTACTGCACCTCTGTTCATAAATATGCACCAACATTTTTTTAATTTTATTTTTTACTGCCATACAAAATGTGAAAGTAATAAAATTTTGTTTCGCTAATAGAACTACTACCAGGTGCTATTCATCTTGATTATAGAATCATTGCCGGCTTGATGGCGGACTGATTCTAGGCGCTACAGTCTAGAACCGCGCGACCGCTACGGTCTCAGGTTCGAATCCTGCCTCGGGAATGGATGTGTGCGATGTCCTTAGGTTAGTTAGGTTTAAGTAGTTCTAAGTTCTAGGGGACTGATGACCTCAGCAGGTAAGTCCCATAGTGCTCAGAGCCATTTGAACCATTTTTTATTGAATCGTTATCTAGCAGCACATTCAAGATTATTCCGGACACTCAATATTGTTGTTGTTGTTGTGGTCTTCAGTCCTGAGACTGGTTTGATGCTGCTCTCCATGCTGCTCTATCCTGTGCAAGCTTCTTCATCTCCCAGTACGTACTGCAACCTACATCCTTCTGAATCTGCTTAGTGTCTTCATCTCTTGGCCTCCCTCTACGATTTTTACTCTCCACACTGCCCTCCAATGCTAAATTTGTGATCCCTTGGTGCCTCAAAACATGTCCTACCAACCGATCCCTTCTTCTAGTCAAGTTGTGTCACAAACTTCTCTTCTCCCCAATCCTATTCAATACCTCCTCATTAGTTACGTGATCTATCCACCTTATCTTCAGCATTCTTCTGTAGCACCACATTTCGAAAGCTTCTATTCTCTTCTTGTCCAAACTGGTTATCGTGCATGTTTCACTTCCATACATGGCTACACTCCATACAAATACTTTCAGAAACGACTTCCTGACACTTAAATCTATACTCGATGTTAACAAATTTCTCTTCTTCAGAAACGATTTCCTTGCCATTGCCAGTCTACATTTTATATCCTCTCTACTTCGACCATCATCAGTTATTTTACTCACTAAATAGCAAAACTCCTTTACTACTTTAAGTGTCTCATTTCCTAATCTAATCCCCTCAGCATCACCCGATTTAATTTGACTACATTCCATTATCCTCGTTTTGCTTTTGTTGATGTTCATCTTATATCCTCCTTTCAGGACACTGTCCATTCCGTTCAACTGCTCTTCCAAGTCCTTTGCTGTCTCTGACAGAATTACAATGTCATCGGCGAACCTAAAAGTTTTTATTTCTTCTCCATGGATTTTAATACCTACTCCAAATTTTTCTTTTGTTTCCTTTACTGCTTGCTCAATATACAGATTGAATAACATCGGGGAGAGGCTACAACACTGTCTCACTCCTTTCCCAACCACTGCTTCCCTTTCATGCCCCTCGACTCTTATAACTGCCATCTGGTTTCTGTACAAATTGTAAATAGCCTTTCGCTCCCTGTATTTTACCCCTGCCACCTTCAGAATTTGAAAGAGAGTATTCCAGTTAACGTTGTCAAAATCTTTCTCTAAGTCTACAAATGCTAGAAACGTAGGTTTGCCTTTTCTTAATCTTTCTTCTCAGATAAGTCGTAAGGTTAGTATTGCCTCACGTGTTCCAACATTTCTACGGAATCCAAACTGATCTTCCCTGAGGTCCGCTTCTACCAGTTTTTCCATTCGTCTGTAAAGAATTCGCGTTAGTATTTTGCAGCTGTGTCTTATTAAACTGACAGTTCGGTAATTTTCACATCCGTCAACACCTGCTCTCTTTGGGATTGGAATTATTATATTCTTCTTGAAGTCTGTGGGTGTTTCGCCTGTCTCATACATCTTGCTCACCAGATGGTAGAGTTTTGTCACGACTGGCTCTCCCAAGGCCATCAGTAGTTCTAATGGAATGTTGTCTACTCCTGGGGCCTTGTTTCGACTCAGGTCTTTCAGTGCTCTGTCAAACTCTTCACGCAGTATCTTATCTCCCATTTCATCTTCATCTACATCCTCTTCCATTTCTATAATATTATCCTCAAGTACATCGCCCTTGTATAAACCCTCTATATACTCCTTCCACCTTTCTGCCTTCCCTTCTTTGCTTAGAGCTGGGTTGCCATCTGAGCTCTTGATATTCATACAAGTGGTTCTCTTCTCTCCAAAGGTCTCTTTAATTTTCCTGTAGGCAGTATCTATCTTACCCCTAGTGAGACAAGCCTCTACATCCTTACATTTGTCCTCTAGCCATCCCTGCTTAGCCATTTTTCACTTCCTGTCGATCTCATTTTTGAGACTTTTGTATTCCTTTTTGCCTGCTTCATTTACTGCATTTTTATATTTTCTCCTTTCATCAATAAAATTCAATATTTCTTCTGTTACCCAAGGATTTCTATTAGCCCTCGTCTTTTTACCTACTTGATCCTCTGCTGCCTTCACTACTTCATCCCTCAGAGCTACCCATTCTTCTTCTACTGTATTTCTTTCCCCAATTCCTGTCAATTGTTCCCTTATGCTCTCCCTGAAACCCTCTACAACCTCTGGTTGTTTCAGTTTATCCAGGTCCCATCTCCTTAAATTCCCGCCTTTTTGGAGTTTCTTCAGTTTCAATCTGCAGTTCATAACATTAAAGCTGCATGTCCTCGGGAAAAATTACGGCTGTAGTTTCCCCTTGCTTTCAGCCGTTCGCAGTACCAGCACAGCAAGGCCGTTTTGGTACTAAATATATCCATCGCAATTCCATGTTGTAGGCTTCATTCACATAGTAAGGATATAGTCACTGATTGTGATAAATGTGTCTTTCCACCGTAAAACAGAAATAAAATTTTCTCAGTAATGCCTACTTCAGGCGAATATTCACAGAAACAGACCAGGTGGCCGAGGTGCTCTTGCTAGTATTGCTCGGAAGAGTAACGCAACCATTACTAAATGTTCTTATCATCGCTCGAATTACCAGCAAGTGGAACTGGGAACTGCCCATCCTCGCTGTCTCCAAGTTAATATTAAAATATTAATATAGCTACATTAAAAAGTAAAATGCATTCTATTTTAAACTTAAGAGATGTAGAAATCAGCATAGACCAAATTTCACGAGTGGTAACGTGTTTTTCTACTATGCAGAGAGTCCGGATTCGATTCCCGGCCGGGTTGGAGATTTTCTTCGCTCGTGGACTGGGTGTTGTGTTGTTCTCATCATCATTTCATCATCATCGAACGCCCAAGTTACCCAGTTTGGCGTCACCTGGAATAAGACTCGCAACCCGGCGACCGAACGTCCTCCCAGGGTGGGGCCTCCCGGCCATCGCTGCCACACGATCATTTTATTCTGATGACCGACCCAGATATCTTATTCAGGTGCTGCAATTTCTGCTTTTATGCGTACTCGCTGTCTGGACTCCAACTAGACTATGAACTATTGTTAATCTGACGCCGCTATTTATGGGGACTCCCAATGCCTGCTAGACCTTTTGTTCCTGTTTTTTTTTTGTTCTTCAGAGCTCATGTTGAAATACTCTTAAGTGTAGGGACATAAATTTTTCGAAGTTAAGATGGCTGTCACTGGATCTGTTGGTGAGGGAGAATTTGTGTACATAAGGAGCTGATGGTTTCGACTATAAGCACATATCTCCATTTTCAAATTTCAGGTATTTCGCAATTCCAGAAAAGATACACATCCATGAGTTAGACTGAGAAGTTTGATTACTCGCTACCACCAACATGGCTAATTGGCCACAAACCAGAGTTCATGTCTGTGCATCTTGAAGGGGAGCCTGCCATCTGACTGCATCCTATAGCTTGTAAATGTCAAACAAGTGGGATTTTTGTCACATTTTCCTGTTTGCTTATTGCTCACAAGCAACACAAATCTGTGCCAAGCGTAACATAATTATATTCCGAAGCTTCAAGGAATCTCAGTTTTCAATATCATGCATTATTTTGAGCACATAGTTCGAAAGAATCAATTTGTATGCAATCCCAAGAGCACTGCAGAGCCCATTTGGGCTTGTCTAACTAAATTGTCTGTGTCACCGAGAAACATTGTTCTAATGGGACGTTGCAAGTATGACACTGAAACGTTTCAAAGTCTCCTTCAAGAACTGAAATTTGACTATAGTGACCACTCACCAAGGAACAACAATCAGAAGACTAATAGGCAAGGATTCCAACTTCAGACCTATCTGCCAAATTTTATCAACCGGAGCAGATAAAGAGATTAGATTGGAGAACTGGCGCTTGGTATCTGAGTGCCAATAATAATAACAATAATAACAATCACAATGACGATGGGAACATATTCAGCCCAAAACACCATAATTAGTTTTGTATCCAAGGGTCATTCGGATTCCCCCCTAGCCTGAGTGTCCGCAGAAAGAACATGTCAGAGATACTCAGGCTCCAGTGACAGCTATGACTGGTGCCCTTGCAGGTTTCGGCCGCCACAGCAAGCACGTGAGGTGGCTTCACCCTCTGACACCTGTTCAGCCACATACCACAGTCTGGCAACTGTGGCCAGTGCCTCACTAGTCACTGAAGCCTTATGTACACGTAATTGGATATCAGAATATTTCAGTCTTGCCTGATTAACGTTTTATGATTTGGACTTTTCCCTGGCTTGAGGTATATGCTTAGACGACTCGGCTGTGCCCTGGACTTGGATTGCTTGTTAATTCACTTCTTGATCTCGGTCATCAGTCACCACCAGACCGCCTGTATTATTCTGCTGATCTTCTCATTATCACTAGTTAGATAATCATTAACTGTCTTTCTGACTACGCAGATTAGCATAGAAAAGTCAGGGAAACTTTTTCTTACAGTGAGGAGTTGTGACGTCCCCATTGAACAATTGTACAAGACTGTGCTTAACCTGACACACAATGTTTTAGCGCAACGCAATCTGACTTTCAAAATTCCCTACAAAAGAATGGCCCTGACTAACATTAAAGTATACCTTTCACAAATCACTCACCTCACAAAAATCTTCGCTGCTCAAGCTACTGCAATACAGCGAGCGCCACTACTGCCAGCTAAATAAAAGGTTCAAACTATGGAAGGCACTAACTACTGATAGGGATAGTTAGTAAATGAAAGATATTAATAGAGAACAAACAATGTATTTACCTTGATATCATCATATATAAATATAGCAGTTCATGACAAATTTCAAAACTCCGCCATCTCTCTCCCCACATCCACCACTGCTGGCGGCTCACCTCCAACTGAGCAACGCTACGCGCTGTTCACAGCCAGCTGCCTAACACTACAATGGCGAGTATTACAACAATGCAAAGCAGCCACAGACTGCCCACAGCACAGCCAGTGATTTT
This sequence comes from Schistocerca serialis cubense, assembly GCF_023864345.2. NCBI lineage: Eukaryota > Metazoa > Arthropoda > Insecta > Orthoptera > Acrididae > Schistocerca > Schistocerca serialis. The sequence continues at coordinate 1,036,021,502 of NC_064639.1, read as the reverse complement.
CATATAGAGGTGGCGTTACCAATAAAAAAAACCTAAACAGCCTACTTACATAGAGAAAACATAAACAGCCTACTTACATAGCCCCCATGCTCCCCACAAAAAAATTTTTACAAATGGTGTTGCGCACTGGCCAATACAGATTTGACAAAAATTTTTCACAATTACAGTAACAAAGAAATCAAATGCACACACTTATTGATACAATGTTGGTCAAAAGCTAAAATTTTCTCACAGTCTATAAAGACAGTCCTCATCATTCGTCACAGTACAATTGCAGTGTTTATCTCAAAGTCTGAGCAGTAAAAGAAAATGCACACAGAAGCAGTGGATTTCCATGCAGTCTTGAAGAAGTAGTGTTGACCTTCCAACGGAAAGACAGTGCTGACTCGACATGCAGACAGGTAATGGGCCACAACAGAGTAAACCCACAGCAGAGTCAGTCGACGTTTTGAAGAATATTGGTAGTTAGGTCATCACAGAGCAGACCCACTGTAGTCCTGGTAGAAATTACGGTACTGGTGGGCCACCAGAGGTGCAGACCCACTGCAGTCCTTGTAGAAATAATGATATTGATGGATCATCAAAGATGTAGACCCACTGTAGTCCTTGTAGAGATAGCCAGCAGCCATCTGTTGTGACTGTGCAGGTGCACAATCACCATTGAAGAGTCTTGCGGATAATATAGCAAGTCCATAAACCACCACTTGTGCACTCACAAAGTTTTTGAAATTGTCCTTAGAACCAGCAATGCTGTTATCCAGTCCCTTGCGGAATTAGTAACACACGTGCAAACACTAACAGTCCCTACTTCTCACATGTTGTCCATATACTATGACCAACAGAAACGTGTGCAGTGAAATGTAACTTACAAGTTACTTAATTTGATGAAGTGGTCTCAATTACAATATTATAACATGAGAATACAATAACAAAGGTACAAAATACATAATTAAAGAACATAACAATACAGATAACATTTGTAAAAAACAGGCTTTACAAAAGAATCGAACTAACATATACATCAGTGGAATTATGACATGAGTACATACATAAAAGATCAGAATCACTTTCGAAACATCAACTTCACACATGAGCATTAAAACAGAACAGAATTAATAATGTCTAAACATCTTTACAAAGTAAATAACATATTATTAATGCCAATTATATTCGAGGATAACAGTATTCCTCATCATAGTGAATGTAGCTTAATATTAAAAGAAGAAAAAATTCTATGAAACTACACAGAGACAGGAAGAAAACAAATACACAAGGGTACACAAACACATAGTGGGATAACACCAATAGGAAAGGACAGGGTTCGTTTTCAGTGTAACATTTGGTACTGCAGTCCAACCCAAAACTTCATATATCTTTCCTCTTATTTCATCCTTTGTTTCCACCAAAAAAATTCTATCTAAGCATGCTTTCTGTACTTATATGTTCACACATTTCTTACCTCAACATTTATTTCCAAGAAAATCCTACCTAAACCTGTTTTCTCAATGCATTTTTTCCAATTCACCGCAACTCATTCTCTTAGAGGCTACCCCCTCTTAAGCTAACTTAAATCTACTGAGCTCAGATGCTAAACTAAGGGACGAGGCTAAAATCTTCGCTGCTCAAGCTACTGCAATACAGCGAGCGCCACTACTGCCAGCTAAATAAAAGGTTCAAACTATGGAAGGCACTAACTACTGATAGGGATAGTTAGTAAATGAAAGATATTAATAGAGAACAAACGATGTATTTACCTTGATATCATCATATATAAATATAGCAGTTCATGACAAATTTCAAAACTCCGCCATCTCTCTCCCCACATCCACCACTGCTGGCAGCTCACCTCCAACTGAGCAACGCTACGCGCTGTTCACAGCCAGCTGCCTAACACTACAATGGCGAGTATTACAACAATGCAAAGCAGCCACAGACTGCCCATAGCACAGCCAGTGATTTTCATATAGAGGTGGCGTTACCAATAAAAAAAACCTAAACAGCCTACTTACATAGAGAAAACATAAACAGCCTACTTACAGAGTAGAGACGGTCAAGATCACGTATGTGGACCCCAAATTATCAGAGAGGAGTCAGTCCCCTGCAGCAGTGACTGTTACAGGAGGAGATCGAGACCAGCCTGGCCGATTCTGCCAGTACAGAGGATGATAGTTAACAGAGACAATCTGCAAAAGCGTATGCAAGTTTGAAGAAAAATTCAGTTGCATTTCCTTTGCCAGCGACACAAGTTAGCTGTCCCACTGCTTGTGATGGATACAGTTCTAGGGACAGATTTTTTAGGTGAGCAGAAGGCTGTGTTGAATTTTGGCGATGCAGAGGTAGAATCGAAGTGAATGATGTATCCATGTGGTTAAAGTTTGAGAACTGGATTTTGAAATAAGTTTCCTGAGATTTCTCACCCATCCTTGTCGTATTCACAGCTAAAGTTTTCGGTAGTGGTATGGTTGCTGCCATTGAAAAGTCATACTGTGAGCACATAGAATCTGGTGATGTGCTGAAAACGATACAGGACAAAGTTGGTAAGAGAGAGGATTCCCCTGATGCAGACAGGTAGGAACTGATCGAGATTTTGTGGTCTCCATTTAGACTTTTTGATAACATGCCAGAGACAATCAAAAACGTCTGACGTGAAAGGAAAGTAATGGAATACAGAAATTCTTTATCAGATCTTATTCTTTTCCGTTGGCATACACCTATTCCAAGAAACAGAAAAAGATAGTGCAGTAATTCAGAAAACGGTAGCGTTTACTCATAGAATGTTATCAATGTGTGAACACAATGACTCCGTCATGGAGCTGGAACCCTTTCCAATATTTTGGGCCTTCTTTGAATTTGTTTTTTACTTATTTGGAAGGAATGTGAGAGTGCAAACTGATAATCACGCCATCCTGTTCCACATGGCTGTCGAGTTAACCCATGGCGGCTTAATGCACTGGACTCTGTATATGCAGTCCATCTTTACTACTGTATATGTTCCTGAGGCTCAGAACATCATTCATGATATCTTGTTGGTTTAATAAGAGGAATTGAGGAAGGCTGCTACGAGAATAATTTCAATCTTTTGTATCATAAGAAGATTGCATTCGAGAACTTTGTTTCTTCTTCTCTTATGGATATTTCAAAAAACAGGATGATGATCCTGTTTGGCTGGAAGTTAAGGAGCAAAAAGAATCCAGCTGAGAATTCGTTGAATGGCTTCTGTGTTCATACTGAGTCAGAAGGCGCAACTTCCCACTTTTCACACATGGCTTCATTGTCTCCTATAGCACCTGTAAAATTGGGAGAGTTAGTGACTGTTGATCTCTTTGGTCCCGTACCAAGGATAAATCGAGGTTTTCTGTTGCCCATGTTATAGTAGAGGTGACTTAAATTTTTTGCACTTACTCTACTACAGGACCTTTCCTCTGCCGCATTGTTTGCAGCTTTTGCAAATTTATTTCTTGCATAGAGTCAATCGTGTGGTAACGGACCTCAGTTTTGGTCGCCTCACTGGACAAAAACTGCTGCAACCCCCAACCCACCCCCTCCCAGAAATTAATATAATTATAAAATTTGCAACAAACAAAAGATCTTATGGTGTTGATGGGGTTTCAAACAGAATTATGACAAGTTGTCCTAACTTCATAAGTTGCACCCTTAGATATATAGCTAATGCATCACAGGTATGGAGAATTGTTTCAGGTAGATTAAAATATGCAACTGTTGAAGATCTTTATCATAAATGTGTCAAGAAATATTTAAAACATTATCATACAATGTCCTTACGGACATCTCTTTCCAAAACATTCGAAAATGTAACTTACGCAAGAGTAGTCTCACATTTATATAGAAACTGTTTACTTAAGACATCATGGAACGATTCCTCGATTTTGAACGCTATTTATACATTCACTCACCAAATATTACAAATCTCAAATAGTACAATATTGCCAGTTGGTACTTTTTATCTTTCCATGGCGTCTAGGCGCGTAGATCATGTTACTCTCCCAGAAAAACTTAAATTTCTTGGAATTGATAAATTTAAGCACAACCAGATTGCATCCTACTTAAGAAAGGGAATGTAAAAAGTTATGATGAATAATTTAAACATGCTGGAGGAAGGGAAAATTTTACTGTTCGTTGAGAAATCATGAAGGTAGTCCACAAGATTCAATTTTGGATCGACAGCTACTCCTTGTATAGGTGAATGACGATCCACTTAATATCTATCAAGCAGAATGCGAGAAATGAGAATCATTGAACCCCCCTTATTGCCTATCGTAGTCCCTTATTATCTGTTACGAAACCTGATGGGAGTGTTCGTTTGGTTCTGGATGCAAGGTCAGTTAATAAACTTATTGTACCTCTGAGAACATGTCCAGAAAATTTAGATGAGCGAGTACAGAAGTTTCACAGGGTGAGATATCTCAATAGTATTGATTTAAAAAGTTCTTACTGGCAGTTGAGTCTTATGAATGAATCTAGGAAATATATAGCCTTTATCTTGGAAGAAGGAGCTAACAGTTCTGTGTGCTTCCATTAGATCTCAATGTAATCTCAGGTGTATTCATAACTGCACAGTACCTGCAGCTGAATTACATGATAGCGTTACATTATACACTGACGATATACTGATAGCCACTGATACCTGGAAGGAACATATGGATTTATTAGGAAAGACGCTTCTGAAATTCTCTGCAGCAGGTATAACTACAAACTTAAAGAAATCAAAGTTCGTGAAGGATAAAATAAAGTTTCTTGGGCACATAGCATGTTCTGTAGTAATCGTATCTGATCATGATAAAATCAGTGCCATAGATCTCTTGCCATACTCATGCATTAAAAGGCAACATAAGGCATTTTTTGGTTTGTGTTCATTTTTTTGAAGATTCAAACCAAATCAGTTTTTGAATGGTACTGATTTTTTAAATCTGTTGAAGAAAAAGGCACCACAGGTTTCGACCAATGAATTTAAACAAGGTTTTGAACCTATAATGGGTGCTTTGCTTAACTAAAACATAGTACACCATCCTGACGTGAAAAGGATTTTTGTCTCTACATTGATGTATCGTTTTCTGATCTCAGAAATCGTCTACTTCAAATTTATAATGAAGATCGAAATCAGAATATCTGTGTCATTAGTTTTGTAAGCCCTACACTATCAGAATGTGCCTGTGCATATTCAGCCACAGGACTAGAAACATTTTCAATGGTATGGGCACTTAAAATGTTTGATTATTACATTTTGAGGAAGAAAATTAAAATGTTCTGGAATCATTAAGCATTAAGTGTTTTCGTCATCTAGCAAGTTGCTTCATTCATGCTTAGCATGCTGGTTATAGTTGTTTTTACAAGAATACTGTTATGAGGTCATCCACACTTCTGATAAAGGTAACACTGTGTTCAGTGCTCTGTCACGAGTACTTCTGGGACTGTCCAAATACACAGAACTTATTGAGCTATCTAATAACTACCATATTCTACTCACGAAATACTACCTGTACATGTGCAAAGGCATGGCAGAACCACAGAATGCTCACCCACATTGGTACAGAGTTAAAACATTGCTTACACTAAATTCAACAGGTAAGATAAAACAACATTATACATTGCAAAATGATGTTCTACTTTACAGGCACGATCCGAGACCTTACGAATCGTGCATTCATATACCAACCACATGGGAGAATGCACTAATCTGGTATATTAATAATGTGTGGGAACATCATGGTTCATCCAGATACTTTAGTAAGATCAACATATACTGCTACTTCCCTAACATGAGGAGATTCATCAAATAGCTCACGAAAACATGTTTTATATTAAAAAAGTTAAAACCGGAAACAGCTGCTGTCACGCAGAATCACACCCCACAATACTATATAGACCGTAGGAAACCATTACAATTGATATCACATGGCCCCTTCCATCAAGCAGGGATGTTGTTAAATGTGTGCTCATAGTGTATGACATTTTTTCTACGTAAATTAAGTTAATATGCTACATAGTCCACTGCACTGGAACCCATCAAGAGAATAATAAACAGTTACATTCCAACAGATGGCAAACCTGCCGCTCTGTTGTTAGATAAGGCCATAGATTTTACGTGCTGCAAATGGAAAACATTTTTACAAGAAAATAACACTAAATAAACACTTATATCACGCTTTCGTCCTCAAGGAAATCTGGCAGAACGTATTTTTCTTGAATTCAACTGGTTTATTAGGACATACACAATAATCAAGCTAGATGGATAGACTATTTAGGACTTTTTGAGCAAGGGTTGAACAACTTGCCACTATGCAATACACGAATATCACCAGCGAAACTCATCAATAATGAGCGGGAGAGAAACGAGTGGATTAATCCGCTTTCACATACATGCACAAAGACGAGTTGCTGGGAAGAAAAGGTAAGTAGAGTTTTAGTTTCTCTTACTGAACAAGCATGCCTGTTGTGATTGAAGATTACGACGAATGCAGAAGTATGGAGGATAATTTTTGCTGAAAACTCACCCTAAGTTGTTTCTTCTTAGAAAGAAATTCCTTGGATGTCGTACAGCACATACATACAAATGGTGACTGTTTACGGGAGTCCTATAAGATTAAAGGTATTCTGCATAAGAGAATCTATCTTCTAGTGCACCCTAGAACCAGAGGGTTACATGCACATAATGATCTGAAGGAATACTTCACCGTGTGAAAAACGAGCTTGTCTGCAGTAAATTAATGATAGTACCTAGTGTAGCTATTACAGATGAGTTGAATGTGAACTGGCATGTGCTAATGGTTATAGAATTGATGGTATTTGAGATAACACTCGTAGAAATTAAGGAGAACTGTAAAATGTTCATATTAAAAACAGATAAACACACAAGAAGAAAATTTAAAAAAGTAAAGGATAAAAGAATACTACTCCTACTTACAGATTTTACTGGTTGAGTCCACTATATTGCTGGACATTTCTCTGCCTAGAATATGAAACTTATTAGTAGATGTGTATAATTATGTAAGTAGTATTGGTAATATGATTTAAACACAAACATTCTAGTGTTAAGAATATTACTTGGTCAGTGCTCAGAAGGACTAAGCCTAAGCAATGTAATGATAATGAGTAATCTTGTTACACAGATCAAGGAACAAAATGAGAAGATTTATTAGTTTAAGACAGTTAGATGTAGTGATTAAGAAAATATGGAATGTACCTTTTTTCTAAAATGTTGATATGTTGATGGATAAAATAGACCATTTGTAGTAATAATTGTAATTTATCACCATTACTCGATTTAGCTCTGATTCTCTGAAACATTTACGAAAGGTTAAGTACTGTAAACGAAATAAAGCCTGTATGATTACACATCTAATTATACAAAGAAAGACTGGAGACACTTGGGTAAGTGTGGCAGAAGGGAGGTGTATTTTGGTCCATAGATACATTGTAACTCAGGGGCAGTCCTCACTTGTATTTGTTACAGTATTATTCCGTTTGCGAATAGTCGCCCAAAGCTGTGGGAGGGAACTTATATTGATTAAATAGCTGAGCTCTGTCTGGGTACCAGTCCTGAGACAGACGTAGTGCGGGTTGCATAAAACTGATCGGTATCAGCAGGTGAATCAGCCTATTATGCTTAGGTACTATTGATTGACTTACAGGTGTCACCCATGTACAGTCAACATGACAATTCTGTACAACTTATTGTCTAGCCTCTTGAGTATTCTCCTTCGAAAGACTAATTTCTGGTTTTACAAACTCTACCATGGGTCTGTTCTCAGACTTTAAAGTTTCTTTACATTTTCCAAACTCATACCTTATATCAGCTATTAATTCTTTGTGTGTAGCATCTAATTTCCCAAAACTGGCTCACAGAAACGAGTCTGAATGGTCAGACAACCTTGAATAACTAGTTCTAACTTCTGACATAAATTGTCGGTCATTAGCAATCAGAGAATCCAGTTAGTCACATAATTTTCTATTGCTAGCTTTCATTTCTTTGTAAATATGTTCAGCACAAGACAACGTAAACTTAATTCTTCCTCCATTTTGCCTATAGATTATTGTAACATAGGAGTATCTAAAACATATACCAAATCTACTCAGCGAGGCGTTGTAGTGTAACCAGTGTGTGGATCAGCCGGTGGATCCATGAGTTGAAGCCTGTAGCTTTGACCCAGTGGTTGAACATCTTGAGTGTGACGCTGTCACCCTTGTGCGCAACTCTCTCGCTGAGGTTGAGAGTTAGCACTGTGAACCCACCTGGAAGGTACTGGACCCGCCAGGTACAGCGCAAACCGGTTCATGCTGCCATAACAAAGCAAATTAGCAGACATACTAACATCTCGTTCTGCGAACACAGCATCTGTGTTGCTCATACTGTCGTGAAGACGGCGCCACTGAACGTAGGACCTCCATCTAATCAACAAACGTCGCGCTGTCTGCACCGGGCTCGCCAAGTACCACCACTGAAATAATGAGGGGTACGTTGAACCGCATTCCGTCACAAGATGAGTCGATCAGTACTCCCAGCATCGCACATAGATGTTGGAGTCGTCGCCGCCGATCACCCACTCGCCTACTACCAACCTAAACTTTCCCTGAAATCTATGTATTGCTAGTACAATTCTGGAACAACAGGTCGCGAATGTGACTGCCTGCCTATCGGGAGATGATTCACCGAGTGTTCTTATACTAGAAACAGAAGTATAGCTTCGAATAGTGAAGATTGATGTTGTACAGCATTTATTGTGATGACCTGTTTCAGCAAACTACCTTGCCATGATCATACATGCGGCAGTACATTCTACTGAATCTTGATCAAATCATATTGTATCTCGTCGTATAGAACGATGCTTCATGAGCATGGGAAGAATAGAATATCAGCAAGTTAACCATAGGATAACTATTAAATAAAACAACGTCTATATTCCACTGATAATGCAAGCTCATGTTTGTACATTGGCAGAATGTAGACTGAGATTATCTTGTAAACATCATAGACGTTACAACCAGCCACTAGGTGGCACTGTGTGAACTACTTCCACGGTGTCACCTAGTGGCTGGCTGTAAAGTCCATGATCTTTACATGAGGATCTCAGTCTATATTCTGCTAACGTACGAGCATGAACTGGTATAATCAGTGCAACATTGACGTTGTTTTATTTAATAGTATTTTATGCTTGACTTGTTGATATGCTAACGTTTCATGTTCAAGAAGTGTCATTCTATGATATGACTTTATACACTCCTGGAAATTGAAATAAGAACACCGTGAATTCATTGTCCCAGGAAGGGGAAACTTTATTGACACATTCCTGGGGTCAGATACATCACATGATCACACTGACAGAACCACAGGCACATAGACACAGGCAACAGAGCATGCACAATGTCGGCACTAGTACAGTGTATATCCACCTCTCGCAGCAATGCAGGCTGCTAATCTCCCATGGAGACGATCGTAGAGATGCTGGATGTAGTCTTGTGGAACGGCTTGCCATGCCATTTCCACCTGGCGCCTCAGTTGGACCAGCGTTCGTGCTGGACGTGCAGACCGCGTGAGACGACGCGTCATCCAGGCCCAAACATGCTCAATGGGGGACAGATCCGGAGATCTTGCTGGCCAGGGTAGTTGACTTACACCCTCTAGAGCACGTTGGGTGGCACGGAATACATGAGGACGTGCATTGTCCTGTTGGAACAGCAAGTTCCCTTGCCGGTCTAGGAATGGTAGAAGGATGGGTTCGATGACGGTTTGGATGTACCGTGCACTATTCAGTGTCCCCTCGACGATCACCAGTGGTGTACGGCCAGTGTAGGAGATCGCTCCCCACACCATGATGCCGGGTGTTGGCCCTGTGTGCCTCGGTCGTATGCAGTCCTGATTGTGGCGCTCATCTGCACGGCGCCAAACACGCATACGACCATCATTGGCACCAAGGCAGAAGCGACTCTCATCGCTGAAGACGACACGTCTCCATTCGTCCCTCCATTCACGCCTGTCGCGACACCACTCTAGGCGGGCTGCACGATGTTGGGGCGTGAGCGGAAGACGGCCTAACGGTGTGTGGGACCGTAGCCCAGCTTCATGGAGACGGTTGCGAATGGTCCTCGCCGATACCCCAGGAGCAACAGTGTCCCTAATTTGCTGGGAAGTGGCGGTGCGGTCCCCTACGGCACTGCGTAGGATCCTACGGTCTTGGCGTGCATCCGTGCGTCGCTGCGGTCCGGTCCCAGGTCGACGGGCACGTGCACCTTCCGCCGACCACTGGCGACAATATCGATGTACTGTGGAGACCTCACGCCCCACGTGTTGAGCAATTCGGCGGTACGTCCACCCGGCCTCCCGCATGCCCACTATACGCCCTCGCTCAAAGTCCGTCAACTGCACATACGGTTCACGTCCACGCTGTCGCGGCATGCTACCAGTGTTAAAGACTGCGATGGAGCTCCGTATGCCACTGGCTGACACTGACGGCGGCGGTGCACAAATGCTGCGCAGCTAGCGCCATTCGACGGCCAACACCGCGGTTCCTGGTGTGTCCGCCGTGCCGTGCGTGTGATCATTGCTTGTACAGCCCTCTCGCAGTGTCCGGAGCAAGTATGGTGGGTCTGACACACCGGTGTCAATGTGTTCTTTTTTCCATTTCCAGGAGTGTATAATATGAATTTGACCAAAATTCAATGAAATGTACTGATGGTGGGCATTAAAATAAATACTTTACAATAGCAATTTTGGCTGTCTGAAATTATGCTTCTGTTTCTACTCTAATCTAGACCGTCCCCCAACTCGATAACGTCAAGCATGCATAATGTTCTTATAATGTCTATCTTCACGTATTCCCGATCAAGGTGACACAAATATTCTTAAGTCTAGACCAAGTAAGATAATCCACATTGGGGCTTAAAGTAAATTCGAAGTGAATGCGCAATGGTAAATTAAAACGATAACCCTGTCTAAAATGTTCTGCATCTAACTCCGCTTAATTAACGTATGTTTCTAGATGCGTAATGTAAAAGTTTATAGTTCCCTAAGAACTTCTATAGTTTCCAAGAATTAAATGTTTTCCATTCATTGTAATTATTTGCCACACAATGACTAAATGAAACTTTTCAGTCCTAAAATTCAGTCAGTAGTCACTGCAAAATACTATCACTTCAATAAATTCCACTTTCAAATCACAATGATCATAAATACTCTGGCGAATTCCTGTAAGTATTGTAAAAACACACATACAGGAAATGCGCCGTATTTTTCTGACTATCCTTTTAGTAATTCAAATAGTTCAAATCCAATATCAATTCAATAAAAGATTGACTTGACGTAAAATATAGTATTACGTCAGTCAATTACGAATGTGTGAGTAGCACTGGCGTGTGACAGTATTATCATTTCCGTGTTCTGCAGCAGTGGGGTCCCGACGTTCTTCGACTGCCGGTGTATAGCTGCCCTGTTTCTTTCTTCACGTAACCGGGTGCCAGGAAATTTCATCTTTCCTAGTACCTCCCGATACTACGTGCCGTCGTTACAATAAATAGCTCCTGCAACATATTTTTACAAATATGGCATTTACTCCATTTGTAGTTTCACTTGGCTTCTCAGCAATATCGATCGATAAAATCTCCTATCTTCGTGCTGTACACGAGTATTAAAATTACACACTGAAAGTCTTCATAGTCGAAGTTTCACAGTATATATAAGAAATGAATATTTTACCACGGTGGATGGAAGATCATTTGCATGTGTTAGAAAAATACAAACCTGAAGCCGTTCTAATTTGACAGTGCCCCAGTAGGGTGCTGTCATTCTGACCCTCATCTCATTAACATGTTATTTCGCCACTTACACAATAAAAAGAAAGTTTTGGGATCGTTTACCATAGGCAATGAATGAGTATTTGTGTGTAGCGAAAGCGGACTAGTTCAAGAACAGAACAAAGAGATGATGCATAAATTGTAGCAACACTGTCAGCTATAAACTATGTGTTACTCATACTATTTTACGTTACATTCTGTCACTTACATTGCACAATAAATTTCTTAGTGATTTATCATGTCTTATAGATCACCTTCTGGTGGTCTATAACTCAATGATCGCTTCTGAATCCATTCATTATTTACAAAACGCTCAAAACACTATATTGACCTCATTCCAGGAAAGTATCATCGGACGCCTGGACGACATATTTTTGATAGTGTACAAAACAGAAAACGGTTCCTCGAAATTCAAGTAACTGGTAAGAAGGAGATATAATAGCCAGTTACGTGGTCAGTAGGGGTACAAGTAAGTGTAAGTGTAAGCGACTATTCAGTCAATGAATTTGTAGAAATTTTCTATTTTGCAACTGCTCTGTTTGTGAGTGATTGCATTTCACGCTATTCTCATTATAACCGTGCCCACATACATTTGAGAATCACGATAGGATTTCACGTGGATTTCTAACATAGATTCTCCTGTAAGGATACACAACTTGTTATGTCCAAGAAGACTTTTATGTATTCATAAACATACAGAAAATATTGAAATACAAAGAGTGGTAGCTCTTAGTTCAACGAAATATTAGTCACACGCTTCATCAGTATTCGAACATAAAACACACAATCTTAATAAACAGTACTTTCCGAAAACGTATCGAAACCTGACATTTTCTTGCCTTACCAATTAATACCATTGAAGCCATACGATCCTTCGACACAATATTTCTCTCTCATATATCTACATGGTTATAAGAACTTCATTTATGAAACATTGATCTTCCAGTAAGTCGTTACTACAGTTTTGTTTTAGGAAGAGAAGAACTTATCATTTTCTGTTTCGTGCACCAGATTGATATTTTCTATTAAACATGCTGGATCGTATTACTATATTTTTATTGGATACCATTTCTTCATAGTATCTGTGTCGTCTTCAAAAAACTTAGTGGTTCAGGTGTTAATAAGGCATAGTTTTTTTTTAAAGTTAACAGAGCACACAACATATTAAACTTTTCAGTTTCCTATACTATAGATTAAACAAACAAAAAAAGAATAAACTGAATGCCTTTAAATACTTCTACGGAACGCGGAAACAAACTTTCGTAAGAAAAGATGACAAAGAAAACCAATTGCAATTTTACAAAGTAATGTCATTGTTAGCTTTTCGAGGGGGCTGTGTGAACTAGGTTGTAAGTAAGCAAGACAATCACAGAGTAGCAACTAATATGAGATTTTAGAGATGTATAATGGGATAGAAAAAGAAACAAAGACATTCGGTTCGAAATTAATAATTCGGAATGCAATGGAAATAATAAAACAAAACCACGAAATATGGAAAGAACAAGTTGATAATATGGGAAACACGAAATCTCTAAAACCGTAAATAAACATATACTAAAAGGGAAACGAGCTTTGGGAAGACCTAACCCCTACTGTAAATGAGGATGATGAACAATAGCCTATATCTGACCCAGACTCCAACAAAGAAACTTACGAGTTTCAGAAATTCTTCGTGACAATAAAACGAAACACATATGAACGGATTTTAGTCATCTGCACAGTTGACACCACTGTAATGACTTTTTATGTAGTACTTTAAACGGATTTTATACAATTCGCTATTCGTTATTGGTTTCAGTCATGAGTTCATTATCGGGTGCTAGAATAAATTTCATGTATATGTTGCAAAATATTTATCGGGGTGTTGCGAAAATAGTTTTAAATACCATATACAGAAATTAATAGCAATGGCCTATAGACACATGCGGAAAGTGTGCATGCTCGGGAATAAAGTGAAATATGTGATTAATTCAGTGTATTTTTTATATCCCATGCATTAGAGATCTAATAATATTGCTGTTATGAAAATACTTCTAAACTACCGTTAGACACTTGGTACAAATGTTTTGGGGGTCAAGTAGCAACCATTTCTATTTGCAAATTTATTTAAAATCCGAAAATCCAGTGTTTAGTGCTTCTTGCATATGATATGATATTTTCTACACTGGTTTGTCGAGCCATTTCAGTAACTTAGAGGATATCAAGCTTCTTTGGAAAATAAAGCAGCGTCGTTTATAATGCTATTAGTTGGCTGCCAAGTTTCATACACTACTGAAGGATTGTAATGTAGAAATTAGTTCCAGGCAACAAATTTACTGAAAAGGGTACACGATATGAGAGAAACTTTAGCCCCGCGTATGTTAATATCGATACTTGCCGCTCATTTAACTTCTCTGTTCTTTGTATCATAGCAATAGGTTCCCTATCATTGTCCTAGAAACAGCATAGCCAACCATCAACAGGTCTTAACCATCCGTACATTCTTTCAACCTCTCAGTGTTCGCTGAGAGGTTGAAAGAACGTACGTATGGTTAAGACCTGTTGATGGTTAGCTATGCTCTTTCTAGAACAATGGTAGGGAACCTGTTGCTATGATACAAAGAACAGAGAAGTTAAATGAGCGGCAAATATCGATATTAACATACGCAGGGCTAAAGTTTCTTTCAAATCATATTGAGTTGTTAACCAGCGATCGAGGTCCAGTTCGGCATGTTATGGATGGTAATCCTTAATTGGGAAAAGTGTGTTTGTGCCAGTCGCAAAGCCATCCGATTTTGCCGCGTGGTCTAAGGCACCTTGTCACAGTTCGAGCGGCTCTCCCCATCGGAGGTTCGAGTCCTCCATCGGGCATGGGTGTGTGTGAGTGTGTGTGTGTGTGTGTGTGTGTGTGTGTGTGTGTGTGTGTGTGTGTTGTCGCTAGCGTAAGTTAGTTTACGTTAGGTTAAGTAGTGAGTAAGATTAGGGACCGATGACCTCAGCAGTTTGGTCCCATAAGATCTTACGACAAATTAAAAAAAAATCATTTGAAAAATTACTGCACCCCACTGCCATCGTGCTCTTCACTGTCTGCACATTTCGCATTACTACTGCTTTGGTTTGTGTTTGGTGAGATGTCAATATTTACTATTCTACCAAGGACCAGCGTAGAAAGAAAACGGTAATCACTTTTGTTACGTGTGACAAAAGTACTGTTTGTCATTCACGATAACCTCTGTTTCCACAATGAAATTTTCACTCTGCAGCAGAGTGTAAGCTGATATGAAACTTCCTTGTAGACTAAAACTGTGTGCCAGACCGAGACTCGAACTAGGAACCTTTGCTTTCAAGGGTAAATGGTATACCACTGAGCTACCTACCCTGCGTCGGAGACGGGCTACGGGCAGAAGTAAAGCTTTGAGTTGTGCTTGGGTAGCTTGTTGTTTAAAAAAAAAATTAAAAAAGAAAGAAAAAGAAAACGTCGTCGGGAAAGGCAACAGTCCGGAGTTCGAGTCTCAGTACGGAACACAGTTTTAAGCTACCAGGAAGTTTGAAAGTTTGATAACCTCTCTTCTTTGAGCGAGACCTTCTCATAAAAATTTATTTTGGTTTCTCCCATGTAACACTGCTTAGTTTTGACTAGTGACTGTGATGTTTGTTTTTTTCCTCAGTGTGGATCAGCATGCCGAACTATCTCAACATACCGGAATTATTCTTAAGTCTACTTGTAAAAGCAATACCTGGGGAAACTGAATTTCTTTTACTATTTGATAGCTGGACATAAAGGCTATTTATACATGTTTTTGTAAATTGTGTGCTTCCTTTTTTAAGAACCGTGTGTTAAAACTTTCATGAAGGATTACTTTTGAACTGTTTGTTTGCTTTTAGACTCTTGTGCGTTAGATTGCCACATTTACGTTTTTAATCAAGATTACTCAGGCGAAATATAAATACTTGTGTTGTTTACATTTAAAGTCTGGAAAGGCCCTATGAGATCTTCCGGCGTGTGATCGCTAATTATTTTCTGTTGTCGTCACCTTGTGGTTATGTGGTTTTAATTTTTACCCTCTGTACGCTTTAGAGCACCTAATCTGAAATGTGTGAAGGGACTGATTGATGTCTGGGCTAAGTTCAAGCTGGTCGCCTTACGCCAGGATCTGATTATTAACTAGATGTATTTGTCTTCAGCTCTTTCAACTGCGATTCAATATTGTTTATTGTTTATGTACACAATGGGCGTTTTATTAGCAGAGCATCATTGTGAAATTTATAGTCTGTTATTATGGATTCTCTCACTGTCTATGGGATTTAAAATTCATATATGCCAAATTTTAATGTTTTCTTTCAATGCTTTTAAAAAAAATTTAAGTGTTATCCTTATTGTGTGAATCATTAATAACGCTTGATTTGGAAGAAGGCAAAATAATTCTTTGTTAATTTAAATACTATCTTTCTCTAAACTTTAGCTCTTCAAAATTGTCACTATTGTTTGAATGTTGCTAGGGCATAAAATGTTCTCTTCTTTCTAGTTATGCTGAGTTCAACATTTTATCTCTCCCAACTCCATGGTACCTGTCATTTCAAAACTGTTATCTCGAACTTACTCTTACATTAAAATCGGCAAACATTAAAGTCTTATTTCTTCCGTGAATTTCAATTCCCTTCTCAAATTACTCCTTTGTTTCTTTTACTGTTTGCTCAGTGTGGAAAATGAATGACAGGGAGATCAGCGTCAAACCTGTCTCGCTTTCTTTTCAACTACTACCCAGTTTTCTGCTCTTCGTCTCTTATAATTGCACTCTGGTTTCCGTACAATTACAATAATATTATTTGTCTCCATGGCTTTTACAAGATACTGTGTTAAACACAGTTGTTTGAAGTGGCAGCCTGCCGCTTCTAGACAAACTGGTTGTCATGCTCCTTAGGGATACCTCTTGCCTATTTCACTTAACCATTGAAGCAATGTTGGAAACAAGCTGAGCATCAGGTATAACTTATTTTACATCTTTTGAGATATGACATATTTCGATACATTTCCCCTTGTCGATCACTCCTGAAAATTGGCTCTATCATTGCAGAAAAATCTTGTATTTTTTAAACACTAACAGATACATATTAGTTTGATAGAAGACATTCCGAAAAAAACACTGCGGGCTTTACACACAAACTTCTTTACTTTATTGGAGCACAACTAATTTCGATCTTCTTGGTCATTATCAAGAGAGAGAATACAGAAAAATATACTGAACACAAAGGTCCTTTTCAGCCGTTGTATCGCAAAAGTTAAAATTCATCAAATTACTCAAAAACTAAAGACAGTTGCATTACAAACAACCAGTACAATAGCAAAAAGGAATTTTGACGTTCATGTATATTTCTTGTATTTAGGCCCTTAATAGTGACTACCAGGTCAAAACTGGTTGTTCGCAAATGTACAAACTATGATGCTTTCCAGAATGTTTTTCATTAAATTTATTAAGGCTGATAGTGACTATTTTCATGAAACATTTTCAGGTGCATATTAGGTAAGATTTTCACAGCTGAGATACTACCTGTGACATGGGTGAGAGTGGAATTTGGATGACAGTTTGTGCCAGCGTGGGCTTTTAATCAATCTTGGTTTTCTTAAACTGAAGTTAAAAATAGCCGAGCGCGTATGAATGCAACAAACCCTTGCAATAAGTAGCTTCAAATAAAAAATGACGTAACAGAAAATGAAACAATTATTTGCTCCAACGTAATAAAATAATCTCGTCAGCAGTGTGGGCAACAATAATATCCACTAAAAACCTATTTTGAGATATGGCATACATTACGCAGATTTGACAATATTGCTTTTACCAAAAAAAATACTTTAGAAGAGGGCATCGAAATAAAATAGCAACAAGCGAAATATGTCATTACAAGGATCTACAGTCCAGTACCATCAGCACCTGCGCTGACACTGCTCACAGTCACCTATGATGCTGATTCTAGTAGATGTGGCCGCTGCTGCTCCACACCGCTGACTCTCCACCTGCTGCGTTGCACTGCCACAGGAAGACTAGGCGGTAATGCCTTTGACAACTTGGCTCCACATGTGCCCTCTGGCAAGACTTGAGTTCGTACCTGCACTGGTGTCACAGGCTAAAGTGGACAGGAAAATCATTTGCAACGAAATTTCAATTTCATCGCACTAACCAAATGAATTTCTTTTGGTTTCTGCATTGTGATATAAAACGACCGACAGTTCTGTATTGCTTCAGACAACCTCAATTCTATTGGAGTGGGTCCTTGGAGCTGTATAGTGCTACTGAGTACCTATCTCTTCAATCGTCACTCGAGAGCTTTCTAATTACAATGTTAACTGAATGACATGGTCGGGAGGGTGGGAGTTCAAGTGATTCATTGTTTTGAGTTCTGGATTCTAATTTTCAACCATCTGCTGTCAACAAGGAATCTCTTTAGATCTGCTTCTGTGACATGGTGCTGCTTATGATTATCCAAGTGGCGGCTGGGACCTGTCTATGGCACCTGTTTCTCCCTGTGTGGTGCTTACCTTGTCATGTGCTGAGGCAATACCACAAGCGTACTTGCTCAGGATGGTGGGATGGTGGTTCGTTTTCGTAAGCCACGTTCGTCTTAATTTTCCGCCAGCTCCTGTTTTATGGACTTGTGGAGACTTACGCCGCAGTGGATATAAGTATTACAGGGTGTTCCCTCTTGTAACGTACACCCGTCCACTTGGACATCTAGTCACATAAGCTCTTGGCATGTGAAGTGTATTGACGGAATACGTAAAAGAACTAACAAAATATCTGATTTTCTGAACTTCTTCTAACATTCATACTATACGAACCACTGTCAAGTGGGTGGTAAGGTGAAACCCCCCCCCCCTCTCTAGACCACACATTAGTGGTTCTTATCGCTCCATTCACGTATGGAACATGGGGAAAATGACTGCTTGATTTCCTCTGTGTGCTCCGTTATGTGTCTAATCCTAAGTATGGTCTCATCACAGCTTTAGGTCCTTTTCACAAGAGTCTACTTGTTATTAAAATTTTGTTATTAATGGGTAAGGCCCATTATCACAATGCCAGAGAGAACTAAACGTTGAGTATCGTGTGAAGTATTGTAACCTCAGTGCCGAGGAAATGGTGTCTATCGTAACACTCGTGCTCAGCACCCTGGGTTCCACGACTACTCACACGCACGCAGGAAGTCCACCAAAACCGAGACAACAGTGGAAATGTTCCAGCTGTGCAGGACATTTCGGTTGACTTCTGTAGACTCGTATACACATTGGACAAGAGCTGGTTTATCGGTATGACCCGGGGAGAAAGGAGCAAAGCAAGCAGACTAAATATGTGGAATCACCATAACCAGTAAAGACGAATACCCATTCATCATAGGTGATGCTGACTATATTTTTTTTATCTTGTTTTTGGGGCTGCCATAGCGTTCTGTAAGTACTAACAGATTATTCTAGTAAGGTGCATACCGCCACAGGAATAACTACCAAAATATCTTAGCGATGTTACAGAAGGCGTTCAAGACGAAGTGTCGCGGGAAGGTGCCTAAACGTATGTTTCTGACTCACAACGCAGCACCAGCTCATTCTGCACAGAGCACAGGGACACATACTGCTTTTTGGGCTGTCAGATTACTTCTTACTCTCTGTGTCTACTGGCGTGGCTCACAGCAAATTATTCCTCTTGCCTTGCATGAAGAAACCATTGGGTAGCAGGCATTTCAAGAACGGCGACGAGGTGAATTTCGAGGTGTAACGTTTGTTGTACAGCCAGAATGCAGACTTCTCATCCAAGGTTTCCACAAAGTCATTCATCGATAGGAAACCATGTCGCATGGAAGGGGGGATATATAGAGGAATAACAGCGCTGGATCCTATTTAATATGTCCGTCCAGCAAGAAAACAGAGCGGACTATCAGGGTAGGCACTATTTGCTATTGCCACCCTAAACGGCCTTTTCTTCAACAAGTTTGCGCCTTACCGGCGAGTTCTGAAGGAACTCTCCAGATCTGTTAGCTTGCCATTACCCGGATGGTCCTAAACGGCAACTACCTCGCAGGAGTATATCCCATCGCTCCTGATGTGCTTCTGCAGACGAAGGAGCTTCTCGAATGGTCACCCCCATCTTGCAGACCGCCAGTAATTGTAGTCTGAAAGGCACTGCGTTAAAGTTAACCTGGTCCAAAATTACTCCTGTATGGAACAAATAATGTGGAGTCTCTCTCGTCTCGGCTGCATACAGAAAACCGAAAGGCAAGATTTTCTCTTGTTTTAATTAACAGCTTAATTCACTAATAAAATAAATCTGTTATCACAGTACCTCACATGAGCGTAATTTCGTACACTGCTCCTTCAGCCAGAAATGGTTTCTATAATATCACTGACTCTTTTTGCTGGACTGTATGATTACCACTTGTAGTACTGACTGCTGAGTCGTTAAATTACAACATGAAGAACAAGAATCCCACCACACTTCCCTGGAGCACGCCGGAAGTTACTTCTGCATCTGGCGATGACTGTACGTCCAACATAATATGCGGCGTGTTTCCTACCGTGTTACCTTCACTGAAGTCAGAAACTTCGCTTGATAATTCAGTTCGCAAATAGAAACTTCATACACTGCTTTCAAGTTGCGGAATCATCTCTACATTGTCCAGTCACATTAATGCGACCACATATTAAAAATTTGTGTAACCACCTGCGAGGCGTGCAGCAAGAGAGGTAGTGATGTTTGGAAGTTACAGACAGGGACGTGGAACCATGCCACCTCCATGCTGCGACTAGCTGCAGTAGATTTCTAGGTTGAGGGTGCACGGAGCGAATGGCCGGATCGAGGTGGAAACGTACATCCTCGACTGGGTTTAAATCCGGGGAACTTGGTGGCCACGGGAGCAGGTAAATTCATCCTGGTGCTCTTCGAACCACGCACTTTCAATGCGAATTATGTGACTCATTGAACTGTTCCGCTGATAGACGCTATCGAACCGAGGAAAAGAAACTGTATTTTAGGGTGGACATGGTCCTCAAGTATAAGTGCATTCTTGTGTTGATTCATTGCGCCTTTCAGAATGACGAGATCACCCAGAGAATCTCACGAAAACATTCCACAGATCACATGGCTCCTTCCTCCGACCTGGACGCTTCTGACGATTGTTGCAGGGCGCATGTTTTCAGTCCGATGGAACTCAAAACGTGTTGTTGTGGTCTTCAGTCCACAACTGGTTTAATGCAGGTCTCCGTGCTACTCTATCCTGTGCCATCTTCTTCATCTCCCAGTACCTTCTGCAACCTATATACTTCTGAATCTGCTTAGTATTTCATCTCCTGGTCTCTCTCTACGATTTTTACCCTCCACGCTGCCCTCCAATACTGAATTGGTGATTCCTTGATGCCTCAGAACATGTCCTACCCACCAATCCCTTCTTCTAGTCAAGTTGAGCACCAATTCTCTCCTCCCCTATTCTTTTCAATACCCCCTCATTAGCTATGTGATCTACCCAAATAATCTTCAGCATTCTTCTGTAGCACCACATTCCGAAAGCTTCTGGTCTAAACTATTCATCGTTCACGTTTCACTTTCACCCATGGCTACACTCCATACAAATACTTTCAGAAATGACTTCCTGACACTTAAATCTATACTCGATGTTAACAAATTTCTCTTCTTCAGAAACGCTTTCCTTGCTGTTGCCAGTCTACATTTTATATCCTCTCTACTTCGACCATCATCAGTTATTTTGTTCCCCAAATAGAAAAACTCATTTACTACTTTAAGCGTCTCATTTCCTAATCTAATTCCCGCAGCATCACCCGATTTAGTTCGACGACATTCCATTATCCTCCTTTTACTTCTGTTGATGTTCATCTTATATCCTCCTTTTAAGACACTGTCCATTCCGTTCAGCTGCTCTTCCAGGTTCTTTGTTGTCTTTGACAGAATTACAATTTCATCGGCGAACCTTAGAGTTTTTATTCCTTCTCCATGGATTTTATTTCCTATTCCGATTTTTCTTTTGTTTCCATTACTGCTTGCTCAATACACAGATTGAATAACATCGGAGATAGGTTACAACCCTGTCTCAATCCCTTCCCAACCACTGCGAGGCTATAACCCTGTCTCACTCCCTTCCCAACCACTGCGAGGCTATAACCCTGTTCAATCCCTTCCCAACCACTGCTTCCCTTTCATGTCCCTCGACTCTTATAACTGCCATCTGGTTTCTGTACAAAATGTACATAGCCTTTCGCTCCCTGTATTTTACCGCTGCCACATTCAGAATTTGAAAGAGAGTATTCCAGTCAACATTGTCAAAAGCTTTCTCTAAGTCTAGAAATGCAAGAAACATAGGTTTGCCTTCCCTTAATCTATTTTCTTAGGGAACTCGTAGGGTCAGTATTGCCTCACGTGTTCCAACATTTCTACGGAATCCAAACTGATCTTCCCCGAGGTCGGCTTCTACCATTTTTTCCATTCGTCTGTAAAGAATTCGCGTTAGTAGTTTATTAAACTGATAGTTCGGTAATTTTCACATCTCTCAACACCTGCTTTCTTTGGGATTGGAATTATGATATTCTTCTTGACCTTTGATGGTATTTCGCCTGTCGCATACATCTTGCTCGCTAGATGGTAGAGTTTTGTTAGGCCCGGCACTCTCACGGCTGTCAGTAGTTCTAATGGAATGTTGTGTACTCCCGGGGCCTTGTTCCGACTCAGGCCTTTGAGTGCTCTGTCAAACTCTTCACGCAGTATCAAATCTCCTATTTCATCTGCATCTACATTCTCTTCCATTTCTCTAATATTGCCCTCAAGAACATCGCCCTTGTATGGACTCTCTGTATACTCGTTCCACCTTTCTGCTTTCCCTTCTTTGCTGAGCTCTTGATATTCATGCAAGTGGTTTTCTTTTCTCCAAAGGTCTCTTTAATTTCCTGTAGGCAGTATCTATATTACCCAAGTGATATGCGCCTCTATATCCTTACATTTGTCCTCTAGCCATCCCTGCTTATCCATTTTGCACTTCCTGTCGAACTCATTTTTGAGACGTTTGTATTCTTTTTTGCCTGCTTCATTTACTGCATTTTTATATTTTCTCCTTTCATCAAATAAATTCAATATCCCTTCTGTTACCCAAGGATTTCTACTACCCCTCATCTTTTTACGTACTTGACACTCCCCTACCTTCACTATTTCATCTCTCAAAGCTAGCCATTCTTCTTCTACTGTATTTCTTTCCCCCATTGTTGTCAATCGTTCCCTAATGCTCTCCCTAAAGCTCTCTACAACCTCTGGTTCTTTCAGTTTATCCAGGTCCCATCTCCTCAAATTCCCACCTTTTTACAGTTTCTTCAGTTTTAATCTACAGTTCATAATCAATAGATTGTGGTCAGAGTCCACATCTGTCTCTGGAAATGTCTTACAGTTTAAAACCTGGTTCCTGAATCTCTGTTTTACCATTATATAATCTATCTGATACCTTCCAGTATCTCCAGGCTTCTTCCATGTATACAACCATCTTTTATGATTCTTGAACCAAGTGTTAGCTATGATTAAGTTATGCTCTGTGGAAAATTCTAACGTGGTTTATCTGAGAAGGCCGCCATTGGCCACTTAGTGGACGTCCACTAGCGGTGATGGTGTGCAAATTTCAGCCTCCGTCGCTTCTGAACAGCAGTCGGCATGAGTGCGTGAATAAGCGGCCTGCTGTGGAGGCCCATACGCAGAAATGCTCGCTCAGCGGTCCCTGAGGAGACACTATTC
The DNA here is from genome assembly GCF_023864345.2 of Schistocerca serialis cubense. Classification (NCBI taxonomy): domain Eukaryota; kingdom Metazoa; phylum Arthropoda; class Insecta; order Orthoptera; family Acrididae; genus Schistocerca; species Schistocerca serialis. Next base: position 1,035,997,953 of record NC_064639.1, on the reverse strand, counting down.
ATCTGGGTGGGCACTTGTTCAAAAGCTACACATCTATTCGCCCATACACATCTCTGCCATCACCACTGCCATCTATGGCCTGTGGCTTACTGCAGATACCTTGGCACCGGTTTGGGATATCGCCATTTTGCCACGCACAGTATACTTTAACCATGGCGGCATCCAAACAGGTTACAGACTTTCCTTTTAGGAAAGGTTTCCACCCTTGGCCAACAAGTGAACGGCATGCTCTTTTGGACGTTAGATTAATCGCTGCGTTTCCGCAGTACGACTACGACTACACTGTTTTCCGTGTCACCCTCCGTTGCTGCCATCTGTGAGTGGTTCCTGCACGTTGATGTCGGTCATTGGCAGTGGTCATATTAATGCGACTGGACTGTGTGCGAGGGCTGATTAGAATGTACGGGTCGATAGGTCAAGAAATGAAAACTACAGTGAAAATCCGGTGAAGCTCTGCACAGCTGTCTTGAGCAGCGTTTCTACAACACTGGCCATTAAAATTGCTACACCAAGAAGAAATGCAGATGATAAACGGGCATTCATTCGACAAATATATTATACTAGAACTGACATGTGATTACATTTTCACGCAATTTGGGTGCATAGATCCTGAGAAATCAGCATCCACAACAACCACCTCTGGCTGTAATAACGGCCTTGATAAGCCTGGGCATTGAGTCAAACAGAGCTTGGATAGCGTGTACAGGTACAGCTGCCCATGCAGCTTCAACACGATACCACAGTTCATCAAGAGTAGTGACTGGCGTATTGTGACGAGCCAGTTGCTCGGCCACCATTCACCAGACGTTTTCAATTGGTGAAAGATCTGGAGAGTGTGCTGGCTAGGGCAGCAGTCGAACATTTTCTGTATCCAGAAAGGCCCGTACAGGACCTGCAACATGCGGTCGTGCATTATCCTGCTGAAATGTAGGGTTTCGCAGGATTTGAATGAAGGATAGAGCCACGGGTCGTAACACATGTGAAATGTAACGTCCATTGTTCAAAGTGCCGTCAGTGCGAACAACAGGTGACCGAGACGCGTAACCAATGGCACCCCACACCATCACGCCGGATGACACGCCAGTATGGCGAAGACGAATACACGCTTCCAATGTGCGTTCACCGCGGTGTCGCTAAACACGGATGCGACCATCATGATGCTGTAAACAGAACCTGGATTCATCCAAAAAAAATGAGGTTTTGCCATTCGTGCACCCATGGTCGTCGTTGAGTAGACCATCGCAGGCGCTCCTGTCTGCGATGCAGCGTCAAGGCTAACCGTAGCAATGGTCTCCGAACTGATAGTCTATGCTGCTGCAAACGTCGTCGGACTGTTCGTGCAGATGGCTGTTGTCTTGCACACGTCCCCATCTGCTGACTCAAGGATCGAGACGTGGCTGAACGATCCGTTACAGACATGCGGATAAGATGCCTGTTATCTCGACTGCTAGTGATATGAGGCCGTTGGGATACAGCACGGCGTTCCGTATTACCCTCCTGAACCCACCGATTCCATATTCTGCTGACACTCATTGGATCTCGACCAATGCGAGCAGCAATGTCGCGATACGATAAACCGCAATCGCGATAGGCTACAATCCGACCTTTATCAAAGTCGGAAACGTGATGGTACGCATTTCTCCTCCTTACACGAGCCATCACAACACTGTTTCACCAGGCAACGCCGGTCAACTGCTGTTTGTGTGTGAGAAATCTCTTGGAAACGTTGCTTACGTCAGCACGTTGTAGGTGTCGCCACCGGCGCCAACCTTGTGTGAATACTCTGAAAAGCTAATCATTTGCATGTCACAGCATCTTCTTCCTGTCGGTTAAATTTCGCGTCTGTAGCACGTCATGTTAGTGGTGTAGCAATTTTAATGGTCAGTAGTGTAGTATGCCTGTCGATCGCATTAAGTCACTTTTCACAGTTCCGAGCACACAGGGAGCCTAGAACAATACTGTCTCCCACGAAGTACGGGTGCTCACTGAAAGGTTTCGCCTTATTTCTTGCAACGCCACACAAAGTACCTGTCATGCATTTCTTCCTTCATGACAATGAGGACGTTTCTGCAGCGTTTCCGCTGGGAAGTTTTTGATCACCCTCTATACAGCCCGGACTTGGCTCCCTCTGATGTTCATCTCTGCTTACCTGAACGGATGGCTATGAAGACAACATTTTGGGCCAGACAATGAACTGCAGACCAGCGTAGAGAAGTGGAGAAAAGCACAGACAGCTGTCTTCTATGACGAAGGTAATGAGAAGTTGGTATAACGTTACGACAAATGTTTTAGTCGCAGCGGCGACAGTACAGGGTGAACTTTAATAAAACTGAAAAACTGCCGGGACAGATTCCTGACTGGAAAAGGTGGAAAAAATATCTTATGAACTTGTGTCTGGGAATGCATCGTTGCCATGGCAGATGGTGCTGACGAATGACAGTTCTTCTGACCACATAGCGTGGGTGTACCATGTGTCTTGCAGGCTGTGCGATCGACGTACCGTACTGTAAGCTGCAGAATGGTCCAGTATTCATATCGGAAACAAGCTGAGATGGTGTTCGTGTACGACCAAGCAGATGGAAACGGTCGAGAGGCAGCACGTCTAGACCAAAACAAACGGCAACCCATCACACAGTATCTCAAGCCCCTTTCGGGCATTTGTGTGATCATGAGTACTTTCAAGCAGCCGAACGTGCAGGGAAGCAGCGGACTGCGCGCACACCAGATTTGGAGCACCGGGTTCTACAGGATATTGGGATGGACCCTAGTAGAAGCAAGAGGCAAGTGGTCCGCCAACATGGTGTAAGCCAAAGTATGATTATGTGTATCCTACATGAGAACAGTTGCTTTCCCTATCATCTGCAATCCCATGGAAGCCTCTTTGAAATCCGATGCGATGCAGCTCTATACTGCATTCTGAGACGATTTGTTGCCGTTGCACGCACCCCCTCAACATTTTCATAGCACCTTCTTTCTTCTATTCAGGATTTCGTCCCTGCAGTTTGTAGGTTTTATTAATGTTCACCGCCGCGCGGGGTAGCCCCGCGGTCTAGACAGCCTTGTCACAGTTCGCGCGGCTCTTCCCGTCGGAGTTTCGAGTCCTCCCTCTGGCATGTCTGTGTGTGTTGTCCTTAGTGTAAGTTAGTTCAAGTTATGAAACTTCCTTGCAGATTAAAACTGTGTGCCAGACCGAGCCTCGAACTCGGGACCTTTGCCTTTCGCGAGCAAGTGCTCTACAATCTGAGCTACCCAAGCACAACCCACGCCCTGCCATCACAGCTTCACTTCTGCCAGTACCCCGTCTCCTAGTTCTGCAAGGTTCGCAGGAGAGCTTCTGCAAAGTTTGGAAGGTAGGAGGCGAGGTACTGACAGAAGTAAATCTGTGAGGGCGGGGCGTGAGTCGTGCTTGGGTAGCTCAGATGGTACAGCACTTGCCCGCGAAAGGCAATGGTCCCGAGTTCTAGTCTCGGTACGGCACGCAGTTTTAATCTTCTAGGAAGTTTCATATCAGCTCAAAGTCCGCTGCAGAGTGAAAATCACATTCTAGTTTGGGTTGGGTTGTGTGGGGGAGACTGGACAGCGAGGTCATCGGTCTCATCGGAGTAGGGAAAGATGGGGAAGGAAGTCGGCCGTACCCTTTCAGAGGAACCATACCGGAATTTGCCTGGAGTGATTTAGGGAAATCACGGAAAACCTAAATCAGGATGGCCGGACGCGGGGTTGAACCGTCGTTCTCCCGAATGCAAGTCTAGTGTCTAACCACTGCGCCACCTCGCTCGGTAAAATCGCATTCTAGTTTAAGTTAGATTAAGTACTGTAAAAGGCTATGGACCGATGACCTCAGCAGTTTGGCCCCATAGGAACTTACAACAAGTTTCCAAATTTAAGGTTAACCCTAAGTACAGACATAATTGGAAGGTGTGGCAAACTGTTTCAAATAAAAATTTTTTGATTTTTACTGTGGTTTCCTTTCCGCTACCTATCGGACCGTACTTTCCGATGAAACCTTCCCGTCTCCTCTATACCTCTTTTGTTATTACGCAATAACCGTCTCCTCTATATCTCTTTTGTTAATGATAACCTTCCCTTTTCAATAAATTGTGAACGCTTTCCTTAGGATTTCTATCTCTTGCTTAATAATAACAAATGAAATCTTCCCTTTGAAATTTATTCTCTTTCTCTATCTTCGCATACAAATTTAATTGCTGCTTATTAAAAGTGATTTTCTGATTATTTCGACGAAACATAGAATGTGTCGTCGTCGTGGCCCTCAGTCGTTATCTGCAATAACCCAAAACTGTTCCTTATCTTTTTTACTGTTACTGGATCGCCATCTGACTGCTACATCGAACTGCGACATGAATATACTTACTCTGTTTTACTATACTCTATTAACTGCTGATGGGCTGTCATAATAAGTGGCTGTATTTATTACCAAAGCTGACGTTATTCTTTAATAGCAAAGCTGACGTTATTCGTTAATTAATTTGACTGAAGTTACGTAATTCATAGTTACACTTTTTCTTGACAACAATAAAATTTTTGCAAAGTTTTACGTTGACAGTTTTTGGGATGGATTATAATAAGTAATGCAACATTGCTGGCAAAAATTAATTATATTCTGAAAACGCTTCAAATATTTACTGTTGGTAATGAAATGATTTTACAAAAGTTCAAATGGGACTTTCTTTTTTAGAATAATCTTACAACTAGCAATGCGCAAACATACCTTCTATAGTCTTGAGTTTCTCAAAAAAATAATTCAATAATATTAGTTCCTCTTATTATAATAGTTAGCTGATGTCTCTGTACATCCGTTTACAATCTCTTGTAAATCATAGCTAGTGGCTGGCAGGCACACCGCTCCTCTCAACCTCTCGCTTCAGACCTGCTACCGACTCGCTTCACTTCTCGCTTGCTACTGACATCCTACGAACGCTAAAGTGCGGTCTCTCCTGCCAACAATGCTTTCTGGTGCAGACAATCCCTGCTACCATTACAAAATGTATCAATGCGCCGTCTTTCCCGCTCTTTTCTTAAAATGTGTCCGTACGCGGTTTCTCCCACCCTTTTTAAAGTTATATCAACAATACTTTGGTGCAGATATTCCCTGCTACCACAATTATTTCCAACATGACAAATACGAGGGTCGTCCACAAAGTAAGCTCCGTTTTTATTTCTATCCGCGGCAGCGCTACGATCGCAGTTACGAGCATGCGCGGCAGTTACTCTGACTCAAGGAGAAGACATGTACGCCATTTTCAGATCGCTGCTGCCGACGTGTGCTTTGTAGTGCTTCTTTATAATGTCAGCCGTAATTGAAAATGCCGCCGAGTGTGAAATCAGATCTGTGATTCGTTTTCTAAATGCAAAGAAAGTTAAACCAAAGGAAATTCATCGGCAAATCTGCGAGGTTAACGGACAAAATGCTATGAGTGATTCAATGGTTAGAAGTGGGTCAGACTGTTCAATGAAAGACGTGATCAAGTGCTCGATGAAGAACGATGTGGACGCTCGTCTGTGGTTACTGATGATCTTGTTTCACAATTGAAGAGAAGATTAAGAACAACCGTACCTCACTACTAGTGACATTCATCTCTTCGTACACCTAAAATCTGTCCTCGGTGGTCAACATTTCAACGATGATGACGAGCTGAAAGAACATGTTACCATATGGTTGGATGCACAGACGGCAACCTTCTGTGAAGAAGGCATACAAAACTTATGCTACGCTATGGTAAGTGCCTACAAAATTTCGGAAGCTATGTAGAAAAGTAGTTTAACAGTTGCAGATTTTTGTACAATAATTTTTTTTCTGTATCTGTACACGTTTGTTTTATGTAGCCAAATGGAACTTACTTTGTGGACATACCTCGTATTAATTATTCCTCCAACATGACAAATATTAATTATTCCTACTTAGTCCTATTAATAAAATATAAACATCTTTCATAAATTGTGATTTGACAATAAACAATAGAAATATACATGTCTTACACCGAATAGCCCTCGCGTAAAGCGAGTGAGCCTCGTTGCTGCAGAGCGATCAGTTAGCTGTTGGTGTTCGTCTCTGTTGCTATTAACCTCGTTACACGCTGTCGGATGACAGGAATGGAACCTTACCCCGCGCTACCTGGCTAGGCGACAACCCCACGATCCGTCAGGGTGGCTCGCACTCGCGCCGCCCCCGGCGCAGATGCGCGCGGCGAGCTATCGACGCGGGCGCAGAAAAGCGCCTGTTTACGACGAAACCTGGAGGCGCATTCCGGCGCGAAGATTGGCGCCGGGCGTGTGACGCTCGGCGGAACACCGGCAGCCGGGGAGAATAATAGCGGCAAAAAATGAGAACGCACGTCAAAAAGTGTCCTCGTCCTCCGCCCGCTGGCAGGACTTTCTCACCTCAGGGGCCCGGGGGATTTTTCATAGCCCGCGCGGGCACCGTCGCGGGGGCGCCGCTTCCACGTGACGTGCCTAATAGAGCGGCGCGCGCGGCGACGCCGGGCGTCGGGACGCCAGGCTGCTGCCGCCCTGCCCGCACAATGGCGCCGTGTCAACCGGCGGCGCGCGCATTGTTAATTCCGCGAGGCGCCCGCGCATTGACACGCGGAGAAAATTACGAAACGCCCGTCCGCTGCGGGGAGCGCCACGGGACAGGGGCGGGAGAGAGAGAGAGAGAGGGGGGGGGAGAGAAGGAGCAGCCAGAGAGAGAGAGAGAGAGGCGGGGTGGCTAAATACGAGGCCGCGGAGAGAGATCTGCGACGAGCGAGCCGGTCGCGCCGCGGGCTGCGCGGATAATGGCGGCGCGGCAGGTGAGTGACGTCTGCCGCGGGCGCTCGCCGATACAAAACACGGCAATTATCGGCGCCGCCTAATATCGGGCTGCCCGCGGCGCCGCGGCGCCGGCTACGTGGGCGACGCCGCTCTGCGTCCGCCGCCGCCGCCGCCGCCGCCTCAACCTGTCGCCCCCGGCCGGCCAGCGACGCCCACGTGCGTGACGTCACTGCCGCCGGAATCACCGCCGACAGCCTCCTACAACCTGGATTAGCGCCTTTGGCGGTGACAAAGAAAATGAGGCGCACCTACGGACGGAAGGCGATAATCAGGCGACGGCGAACACCGCAGGGTCCTCATTGCTGCCTCCCGTAATAAGCGAGGCACCCTCGGGAAGCGGACAGTTGATTGTATTTGACTGGGACACTGCAAAACGGGGGTACCTCGAGGGTCTATACTTGGTCCAGTTGTTTTAATGGTATGCGCAATCATCCCCCAGTAGACGTGACAAACGAGGCCTTTGTTTCCTCGTCACTGGTGGAATGCAATGTAAGTGACTCAGGTGATTGCGCATGACGTGTGAGACACTATAAAATATGGGTAACGCGAAGGTACCGAGAGTGACCCAGTTTCTCTCTCTGTATTAGGGAATAATTGTGGGATGTGATGTACAGCTGTCTTTTTTCCTTACTACGTTGAAACTGCACATAAACCCCATATCGCCTTGCTAGGCACACATCTGATTAACTTCTCACAGTCCTGCAGAATTTTTTAAAGAACATCATATTCGCCGTTGACTGTGGAAATTACCCATATTACAATTTCAATGGCGGCGTTTTGGGCCATTATTCATTACTACGTTGAAATTGCAGTTAAACCCCATATGCCTGGTTAGGCACACATCTCATTAGCTTCTTACAGCTGCAGTTCACAGTCCTGCAGAATATTTTAAAGAACATCATCTTCACCGTTGACTGTGGAAATTACCCATATTACAGTTTCGATGTCGGTGTTTTGGGCCATTTTTCCTTACTGCGTTGAAATTGCAGTTAAACCCCATATGCCTGGTTAGGCAAACATCTGATTGACTTCACATGGCTGTGGTTCACAGTCCTGCAGAATTTTTTAAAGAACATAATATTCGCAGTTGACTGTAGAAATTACCCATATTACAGTTTCAATGTCAGAGTTTTCGGCCATTTTTCCTAACTGCGTTGAAATTGCAGTTAAACCCCGTATTCCTGGTTAGGCAAACATCTGATTAAATTGTCACAGCTGTGGTTCACAGTCCTGCAGAATTTTTTAAAGAACATCATATTCACCGTTGACTGTGGAAATTACCCATATTACAGTTTCAATGTCGGCGTTAGGGCCATTTTTCCTTATTACGTTGAAATTGCAGTTAAACCCCATAAGCCTGGTTAGGCACACATCTGATTAACTTCTTACGGCTGTGGTTCACAGTCCTGCAGAATTTTTTAAAGGACATCGTATTCGCAGTTGACTGTAGAAATTACCCGTATTCCAGTTTCAATGTCGGCGTTTTGGGCCATTTTTCCTTACTACGTTGAAATTGCAGTCAAACTCCATATACCTGGCTAGGCACACATCTGATTAACTTCTTACAGCTGCGGTTCACAGCCCTGCAGAATTTTTAAAGAATGTCATATTCGCCGTTGACTGTAGAAATTACCCATATTACAATTTCAGTGACGGCATTTTGGGCCATTTTAAGTGTTACTGCAAAGGACTTTGCTTCAACACATGTCAGACCTGTTTTGACGATGACATGTATACATTTCTGAGGATTTTAAAGTCTGACATGTGGTGAAGCACAACCTTTTGCAGTACTGCTTGGAAATGGGGCAAAAGGTCGAAATTGCATTTATGAAATAAATAACTTCAGCAGTCATTTATTGTGATTTTCGTCTTAAGCTTACTGCAATTTAATTAAAAAGAATTTGATACCAGACACGTTTCGCTTTCATTTATAAAGCGTCTTCAGTGGTTACTTTGCATGATGGAAAAACCAATAACAACTGAATTTGACACCTGTTGCGCAAGATGGCCATGCAGACAAACATATTAATTTATAAGTTAACAGCGAATATGAAGCTCTTCAAAAATTTCTATATTACTGTGAAGACTACGACAAGTTAATTTATTTATTTATTTATTTATTTATTTTATTTTTTTTTGCCATTTGATACAATCATGGAATGGAATAGAAAGGACTACCGACACTGTGTCAATTGGACCTACCGATACCGAATTTTGGCTTCGTTCCGTGATGTAACAGTCTTTTGATGTGTTACGTCATACATACGCAAACAAAAACAGATCAGGTATGAATCGCCAATAACTACGGGAACAACAATGGATAGATCATATCTGCAGGTTACGTATTTGCCGCGCAGTATTAATTTTGCCTGTGACGTCATCGTACCAGTGTGGGCGCACTACACGTGGTTAGCTTTGTGTAAAGTTATAAATTAGTGTAGAGTGGAAATGCGTTTAGCTGTTTCTGGTCTCATTGTGTAAGGGGTTGCGGAGCACTACTAGGACTTAAAGTGAGATGATGAAAATATTCACCGGAATATAAGTGAAAATCAGCATTAAACTGAAATTACAAAATAATGAAGGATACTGTCTCATATGACTAGTAAATATGCTCGGAATCCTGGCAGATTAAACTGTGTGCTGGACCTGGACTCGAAATCGGAACCTTTGCCTTTTGTGGGCAAATGCTCTACCGCCTGAGCTACCCAGGCACGACTCACATCCAGTCCTCACAGCTTGAATTCCGTCAGTACCTCATCTTCTACCTTACACACATCGCAGAAGTTCTCCTGCGAAGCTTGCAACACCAGCACTCGTAGAAGACGTTAAACTTATGTCTTAAAACGTTTCTTTATACCACATCTGTTGGTTTTACTATCACCAGGTAAGGATTTCAAACCCTAATATTGAATGACAGAGACATTAAGCACAGGGCCACCTATTAGTTTTAACTCTAATTTGTCAAGTGCCTAACGGCACTCATTCGGTGGTCCTTTCGCATAAGTAGTCATCCTTCATTAACATTCGAGGTACTACTTTAATTTTTTAAGTAAATATGGTAAGTACACTTTATAAAATAACATGTAGTTTCCATTCAATGACAAATCTCTTTACCAATCTCAGAATATCTATGTATATAATATTTTGTTATAGGTGTTATGCTAGAGAAACTTCTAAGTAATCTACGTGGCCTAACCTTGCAACATCCAGAACTCTGAGCCAACGCGACGATTTTTCGAAAATCGTCATCTCACAACTTATAAAGCTAATATAGTTACAATGAATATATAGACAATACATATATAAATGGAGACATATATATATATATATATATATATATATATATATATATATATATAATCAAAGTAAATTAAAGAAATTATGTTATTAACAGAAGGTCAAAATAATATGGAAGCAATTGTTATAAAATTACCTGGGAACTGACACCATGCGCATTTCGGTTGTACAAATATATTCATGTTCAAACTATAAGAAATACAGTTACTTATAACTTGTTTTAGTGAGTATTTATTTTTGTAACATAGGTTTTTAGTTAGCAGCCTGTTATCTAGCAGACCTGGCTAAGATTATCAGCAACATTATGTGTTGTAAGTGCGTCATGTTCATCTTAAATGTTTTGTGTTTTGGTAGACAGTTGGCTATTAACCCAAGACCTACTGGCTCACAGAAGTAAGCTATTAGTGAAGAAATTGGAAAATAAGTGTATTTTTTCATGAAATAATGTTTCACTAACTACCCATAGTAAAATCAACAGAAGCCATTAAGAAATTTATAGAGCCACTGCACCCATCAGCTAATGAGTAAGTAATATATAGTTATAAAACTAACACAGATGGTGACTGGAACATTTTATGGGAATTAAATTTGGTATGATCTTGTTTTTGTATTACACCCAGAGTTTTAAAACGCTGAACTATTGTAAAATACAACTACTTAAATGAACTTTTTTAAACTATAGAGTTGCAACTTTAATAGACACAGGAGACATGTAATATTCTCAAATATCTCTCTTGTTTAGCTTAATTTTAATGTTTAATGCACCACTCAGATACAAAGAAAACGTAATTTAATATCATATAACACATCTAGTTCCCGCCTCCATAGCAGAGGTCACTAACATCCTCCTGTGCGATATTGCTCAACTTGGAGATAAGCTAGTTGAAATCCTGCTGGTGGATGAAATTTTCACTGGCAGTTTGGTCGACAGGGGGGGGGGGGGAGCGTGATAGCATGAAGTTCTTGATCACCATACTTTTCGCCAGAGTCCTGGGTTAAATTCCAAACCTCTCTGCAGTATCTCATGAAGTGAGGGCATGTGACACTGTTCATTGTGATTCATCTGTCGAATGTGGCCGTTAAGTTTGGTGGGCACCTTGCTGCTTTTCAGTAGGAGTAGGCGATGTGCTAGCAGTGGGTTTCACCCTCTCCCTTCCCTTCATCAATAATAACACAAACCTAGCACTACAGTTTATGAGATTTTACAAGCACTTAACAGTCATCCACACGACCCAGATATGCACTTGACGCTTCGTAAGAGGTCAGAGTAAAACAACAGTAAATCACCTGCACTAAGGCCTTGCCATGAGAGGCAGTGCATCTGCTTGCCCCACACTCATTGCATGAGTGTGGGACTATATATTATAGAAGCTTTGTAAGATGTTCTTTATATCTAAATTACGTGGATATGTATTGTCTAAATATTTTTTATATGAGCCCTGTGACACGTCCATACAAGGTGCAGCTCTGAAGATAAGAAAATAATGCATCTTACTAGACAATAACAGTTCACGAAACTTTCCTTCGTTATCATTGTGTTTTAGGGAGGAACATTACATTTGTTGCTCGACAGGTCACTAATAGTGGAATCTGGATGGACTCAACAGAGCACAGAATTTGCAAATTAATGGAGATAGATGAGCACACTAAACATTTCTTTAGAATGCTTTCAGAGAGAATGTGTTTTGATAAGTGTATACATAATTTTGAATGTCTCATGCGAAAGCAATGAAAGTTTCTAGCAAATTATTCTATTATGGTTACTCAAAACCTATTCAATACATCAAGAGTGGATTTCTCAAATTGCCAGGGGAGACACGAGACTTGATATAATTCCACTGGGGAACACTTTCCTACTGGTTGTGATGTGAGACACCTTGATTTGAGCTGGAGGGATACTCAAGACTTTGGTAGTGGGCATGAGTAGTCATGTTTAAAATGAGTTTTTATTGACAAATGCCTGATCCAACTTCCCTCAAGTGCAACCATGTCCCGCTTCCATCACTTACAAATGTTGCCTTCTCTCAGATCCAGATGGAAGCCACATAATGGCTAATGCAGTCAATAAACCGATTACTGCCTCATACTGGAACACACTAAAGTGTCCCAGCCTTAATTTTGCCTGTCTATGAACGTTCTGCTCTTTTTGAAGTCACTAATGAGTAACGTCCAGAAAAGTGACCCTGAGCTTCTCATTATAGAGTGGACACATTATTGCTTTTGAATATTTCTTGGGTTTAGCACTTCAGAGTGAGGCACTAAGTAATCTTGTAAGTGAAACTTCCTGGCAGATTAAAACTGTGTGCCGGACCGAGACTCGAACTCGGGACCTTTGCCTTTCGCGGGCAAGTGCTCTACCAACTGAGCTACCGAAGCACGACTCACGCCCGGTACCCACAGCTTTACTTCTGCCAGTATCTCGTCTCCCACCTTCCAAACTTTACAGAAGTTCTCCTGCGAACCTTGCAGAACTAGCACTCCTGAAAGAAAGGATATAGCGGAGACATGGCTTAGCCACAGCCTGGGGGATGTTTCCAGAATGAGATTTTCACTCTGCAGCGGAGTGTGCGCTGATATGAAACTTCCTGGCAGATTAAAACTGTGTGCCGGACCGAGACTCGAACTCGGGACCTTTGCCTTTCGCGGGCAAGTGCTCTATTAACTGAGCAACCGAAGCACGACTCACGCCCGGTACTCACAGCTTTACTTCTGGCAGTACCTCGTCTCCTACCTTCCAAACTTTACAGAAGCTCTCCTGCGAACCTTGCAGGAAGGTAGGAGACGAGGTACTGGCAGAAGTAAAGCTGTGAGTACCGGGCGTGAGTCGTGCTTCGGTAGCTCAGTTGGTAGAGCACTTGCCCGCGAAAGGCAAAGGTCCCGAGTTCGAGTCTCGGTCGGGCACACAGTTTTAATCTGCCAGGAAGTTCCATATCAGCGCACACTCCGCTGCAGAGTGAAAATCTCATTCTGGAATCTTGTAAGTGTCACTACTGTCAGTTTAGCCTTGGTCCAAAATCGACAATTCTTTCCTTTACAAAAGCAATTATGACATATGTACCTTAAATTCCTGCTCCTACCAAACCATATTTCTTAACCTTATTGACTGAAAATGCTTTACTCAAGTGTGTCACCGTTTGATATTGGCTATACTTGCTTCAACTATATATCATCAAATACAATTGATACTAATTAGCTCAGTGAACTGGATAATATAATAAAACCTTCACCACATAAATTGCCTGATGTATGTTGCCCTAAACAAGTACAATTTTTTATTCTTCTCAAAATACCTGTTGATCACATTTCTATGACAAATTATTTTGATACTTTTTTTTAACAGTCAAAAGTGTGTCACTGCAGTGATGCAAAGTGACTTGTCTGTCTCATTTATATCAATATTCAACCAGTAAAGAATATGAATGTATTCCAAATGACTATTTTTAGTCTTAAGAGCTCAGTTAAACATCGACTATTTAAACTATTTAATAGCACACAGCGTTCTTTATTTGTTTATTAAGGCTCATCTTTGTATCTTTATTCGCTTGCATTTTTATTTTTAATAAGTATTCTCTTCTCTCTGCTTTTTCTGTAAACATTTTCAGCGAGCGAAAAAAGAACGCTAGGCTGACTTGTTGATTATATGAACATTTGATAAAAAGATTAATATTTTTAGCATTCTGCAATTCCTCGACATATTCGCACGCTATTTTTGGTGTTTATTGAATAAAACTGTAAAACTCCAAGTGCCTTATACTGACAGGGGATGAGATATATGTTATTTTCTATGGAATTAATAAACAGAATTACAGGGAGTATGTGTCAAAAACCTAATATTAATTGATTGAATTGTCATTAAAATTAGAAATTTACTGGCGCAGTCACTGCAATTTTCAGGAAGGACAATGATTTTCAAACATTTTCGAGTCTATACTGCTGTTTCAGGCTAACAGCCTATCAATGAAAAGTAAAGTAATCTAAGATGTAATAATTCTACCCACAGAATTACAGATTGAGCAACAGTTCAAGTACAGTTTAGCCTTTTTTACACATTGTAGAGAAATGCCTTCGAAACTCTTTTAACAAGGCAAGTAATTATGGTTCAAATGGCTCTGAGCACTATGGGACTCAACTGCTGAGGTCATTAGTCCCCTAGAACTTAGAACTAGTTAAACCTAACTAACCTAAGGACATCACACACATCCATGCCCGAGGCAGGATTCGAACCTGCGACCGTAGCGGTCTCGCGGTTCCATACTGCAGCGCCAGAACCGCGCGGCCACTTCGGCCGGCGCAAGTAATTGTCATTTGATCACAAGTGCTATGTATCTTATTCTACGAACATCTGCAGGGATGACCAGTAAACAGGAAATATTGCTCGTGGATAGCCATGTCGGAGTTGTGGTAATGACCTCGACATAGTAGACTTTTTCTTTTGAAAATGCTACAAGCGTCTTTCTACTCTAATAGACCACGTGGACAGTCTGCAACACCAAATTTTCGATGCATTTCAGAGACTTTGTGATGTGTTTGCAATGTTAACATGATTTTCTGTTGACTGGATATTTTCATATGATGAACGATAAAGGTATGTGTCTGTATCTTTTTAAAAACATATGAACAGTAACTATTCAGTAAATAAGTTATTTAGTGCCCTTTGTTTACATGGCCTCAGCTTCCTCTTTTGAGTGCAGGAACACCTTTCCAAAGTTTGTATCGTTACTTACATAATATCCTATGTTATCGCAAATAATTTGTTTTTCATATTTATTTTCAGCATTCTGTGAAGTAGAATGTAGTAACTCGATCTCCGTCCTAAATGTTGTGTATGAGACGGTTCCACTATATCTTAGAAAAGTAATGCCGAAAATTAATCCAAAATCTACTTCCACAGCGTTCCTCACGCAATCTTTTGAATCGGATTATGGTTTGACCCTGTTTTTCAGTTATATCTATTCCAGAAAGATACATTTTTTTAAATCAGATTTAGTTGTTAACTGTCTGGTAAACCGTTCGATAAAGTGTTGTGCATAATTGATCGCCGCGCGGGATTAGCCGAGCGGTCTACGGCGCTGCAGTCATGGACTGTGCGGCAGGTCCCGGCGGAGGTTCGAGTCCCTTGGGCATGGGTGTGTGTGTTTGTCCTTAGGATAATTTAGGTTAAGTAGTGTGTAAGCTTAGGGACTGATGACCTTACCAGTTAAGTCCCATAAGATTTCACACACATTTGAACATTTCAACGTAATGGATCACGATAAAACTTAAATCTTTAATGACGAAGAGACTAATAGCGATCGGTTAATTTCTAATAATTATTTTTCTCTCTTAATCTCTTCTCTTACGCATTATCTAAATAGTGCTGAATATTTCAGTGGAGAGGGAATCTATTATTATATAGTGGAACGTTCAAAGCTAGCAAACTTCCTGGCAGATTGAAACTGCATGTCGATTCTGAACTAGAGCTTGACTGTCTTGACATTTCAATTTTAATGAACGGGGAAATTTTTATTTTTGTGGTCGTTTGAGTGGTGTATTCAGTGGAGCTTCACGTGTCGTAAAGACAGCATTATATTCCTGTAGGTCGACGCGAATAAGAAGCCACACTTGCATGAAATTGTCGGAGGCAAGTCGAATGGTTAGTTTACTTCTGCTTCTACACTCTGAAAGCCACATCACTCTGCGTGGCGTAAGGTACTCGCCATACCGGTGTAATTTCAGCCCTAGCTTGGTACATTCGCGAATGCTTCGTGGGGGGGACGTCTGTCGTCAATCCTCTGCATGCTTCTAATTCCTCTGATGTTCACCTCGTAGTCATTTCGCGAAATGTATGTGTAAGTAAGTAGCGCTCACTCTCGAAATTTCAGCAGTAATGCTCTCCATGATACTCAACGCCTCTCTTGTAACGCTGCCACTGGGGTTCGATGTGTATCTCCTACCATTCTCGTGCTCACTAAACGAAACCGTGACAAAACGCTCTGCTCGTCTTTAAGTGTTCCTTATGTGCTCTGTTAATTCTTAGGATGATGAGCAGTAGTGAAGAAACGGAGGAATGTGTGTTTTGCAAGCCACTTCTTCCGTGGGCGAACTACATTTCCTTAGGATTCTCCTAGTGAATCTTCCCCTGTCATCTGAATTTGTAACAACTAGTTTCACATGCTCGTTCCACTTTAGTTCACTCCGGACGGTACTCCTACCTTTACTTACGGTTTTGCTGTTCCAATAATTTTTCGTCAATATTATAATAAAAAACTGTGGCTGGGACTTGCGCTATAAATATTTCCCACAAACTGAATTATGTCAGAGTCTACAATCTATAGGTTCTGATGAATGACTTTGCGCGTATCAAAATATGTGACATAAATGGTTGTATCTTTTGACTACATTGATATCGCCGAGGGAGTGCAGACCTTAGTATTTTACATAGACTTCAACTTAATACCTCTGCCCGTTCCTGAGAAATTGGTGTCTTAACAGACGGACAACAAAGTGGCCCCATAAGGGTTCTGATTTTACCAACTGTGGTACGAAACCTTGAAAGTAATGTCTTCCAGATATTTTTGCGCAATATGTCACATTTATTTCCGATGACGTTCAGCCGCCAAGCCCTGCACCAAACGTAATCTGTCACTACTGTTTTCCGGCGTTGCTACTTTCCTGTACACAACAGCATCATCCGTGAACAGTCTGCTACGTAGTCAACTAGATCAGACTGGTACGTTATTTCCCAGTTCAGTCTCCTACAATAATCTACTTATATTAATCACGCATACAGGGCGATTCATCTACAACTTGCCCAGCCATAATGCGGAAAAGGGAAGTGCTATTGATGCAAGATTTCACAGAATGGATTGGCAATAAGGGGCTTGTACTGTTAGACAATCAACAAATTGTAATAATACTTAGAAAGTGTATTTTTTGTTCAAATATACGTTTTTAAATGGAACATTACCTGTTGACATTAGCAAACTAAAAGTAGGGGTTATTAAAATGTCAGTGGTGTTTGTTGCAGGATTCTAGTACGAGTCGCGTACGAGATGACGTATTTTGAAAAGGTCCCGCACCGACACATGTAAAATACCTGTGGTAGCAAACACTAAACAACAGCACAAGTGCATACAGTAGTTACGTGGATTCTGACCAGTAACGAGACAACTGGCCATGACAGGTTGCGTTCTTAATGACCACTGGCAGCGTCAATATACGCTTCCAGTCTGATATGGAACTCCTGCTGCACACGTGCTGGCGTTTCAGCGGAGATTTCCGAGCAGACTGCAGTAATACATTACTGCATGTATGCCCTTACAGTTTTCCTCACATAAAAAAGTCTACAGGCGTCAAATCCGGGGAAAGGCCGCCCAAGATACAGATCCTGTGTGTCCAAGCCAACGATTTGGAAACAATTCGTGAAGACATGCTGCAGAACTTCGTGCACTACAGGCTGGACAGCCACCAAGTTGATACCACAGGTTCCTCCAAGTAATGCAGCAGAACGTGTTGTAGCATCTGCGGAAGACGGTCTGTTAGAAGACATGCTGCAGGAGTTCGTGCACTACAAGCTGGACAGCCATCAAGTTGATACCACAGGTTGCTCCAGGTTCTGCAGTAGAACATGTTGTAGCATCTGCAGAAGACGGTCTGTTAGAAGACATGCTGCAGGAGTTCGTGCACTACAAGCTGGACAGCCATCAAGTTGATACCACCGGTTCCACCAGGTTCTGCAGTGGAACGTGTTGTAGCATCTGCAGAAGACGGTCTGTTAGAAGACATGCTGCAGGAGTTCGTGCACTACAAGCTGGACAGCCATCAAGTTGATACCACAGGTTCCTCCAGGCTCTGCAGTGGAACGTGTTGTAGCATCTGCGGAAGGCGGTCTGTTAGAAGACTGCGATACTTGTGCGCGTTCAGTGTTGCCACATCTCACGTTTACACTCCAAGGACGCTGACGTTCCACCTGACGAAGCCACCGGGGATTGTCAACAAACCAATAGTGCAAGCTTCGATGGTTTACCTGGCCATGATTCGTAAATATGACTTCATCACTAAACGAGAGACATGATACATCTGGATTATTCTGCGTCAATGCCCATGTACAGAAGGTAAGACGATTCTCAGAAAAGATTCCATGCAGCTATTGAAGAAGAGAGATGTGATAGGGATGAAACCTATGTTGATGGAGAATGCGTAAGACACTTGCCTGATTCATGCTGCTTCCTCGTGCGCTTCCGCTGGAGCTAACATGCGCATCAATTGCAACACTAATTTCCCCTCTTCTGCCGTCACTTGTTTCCTACTGTTACGTTGTCTAGGTGTTGCACTACCACTTCCACGTAACTGGCTGCAGAGGTTGATAAATAATTTCCCAGATGGTTGACGTCTTTTAGAATGTCTTGCCGTATCAGAACGAAATGCATTCTTCCTACAGTCTCCATACATTAAGAGTATCTTGGCTTCTTCTGCATTGGTAAATCCCATCGTCGACTCACGACCTATCGCATGGACTGCCAAAGAATATCTGTCTAGCATGTCACGATACACTCAAGGAACACATAAGCACATCATAAGCAAATATGGCATGATCATACTTAGCAACGACGCAGACTGAATGTCAGAAATGAGCATCGGTGTGCGAACTTTTCAAAATACGATATCTCGTAAAAGACTACAAC
This sequence comes from Schistocerca serialis cubense, assembly GCF_023864345.2. Lineage (NCBI taxonomy): Eukaryota > Metazoa > Arthropoda > Insecta > Orthoptera > Acrididae > Schistocerca > Schistocerca serialis. The sequence goes on along the minus strand of NC_064639.1, from coordinate 1,035,979,162 downwards.
CAGAATCCCACAACTGAAATTCTAATTTATCCTACTTTTAGTTTGTAATATCAGTAGGCATTGGTCCATTTGAAAAAGTGTAAGCATACACAAAAAATACGCTTCCGAAGTGTTACTGCAGTCTGTTTATTGGCCAACAGTACGAGCTCCTGACTACCAACCCATTCTGTGAAAACCGCACATCAACAGCACTTTCTATTTCCGCAATTTTTGCAGTGCAAGTTTTAGGTGGTTCACGCTGTATAGTGAACCCTAAATGGTCCATAACATTCCCTTAGGATGCTCACGAAGTGACTATTACATCTGACAAATGCAGCACGTTAGAACGACGTGTTGACTTACATATGAGAGGAAGTTCTGAATCTGGCTTCAAATCTGGTCCGATTCTCAGTGAGCTTGTACAGCATTACGTGACAGTGCAGAACTTTATACAAGCACCGCTGATTGCGCTGCACGTATTTTCCTTTCCTAAACAGTGATATTAGGTGCTGGCTCCCTGCAATGAGTTGGGACGGCCTGCTCGTCTCCAACCGACAATTTGCTTTATTTTTGACATGGAAATGAATGTCCGTACTGAACGTATGCCCGAAAGGACTATGTATTGAGGGTAGTTATTTCCTTCTGGTATTAGATGCACTTTCTGAGGTGTTATTCTTCCAGTAACTTATTCGCACTGCAGCGGCGCGGATATAAACTATTCTTCCTACAGAGAATGTCCACTCACCTTGCAGTGATCTTCTCGTCTTCTGCAGCTCGAACACACGCCTTTCCTGTTAGAAAACAAATCGATGTTTCTCAACTGGACAACTGTAGTAGAACCAGCCGCACCAATCGTATGCAAAGGATGCATTGAGTTGTTCTAGGGTCAGGATAACTGAGCTATTAAAGGATAGATAGTTTTCGAGAGAAAACTTCGATGTATTGTTATTTTTTCCATGCAAAAACACCGCCGAAACTGTTACCCGATTACCAGTAGCAAAATGCTCAATCAAATATTGCACAACTCGATCCGTGTGAACGTTCAGTTCTCGGCTTCGACTAGCACAATACGCCACGCGGATTATGGTTAATTCAAGAGTTACAGCTTACACATAAAATCCGTGACTACGCGCATTCGTCATTCTAACTATTTCACGTTCACCTTGCGACCCTCCACGGTCACGTTTAACTCATAATTTTGCAAAATTGCCACATCTGTTTACAGCTCCTTATACACACGTCCGAACATGATGAGGTCTGTGCTGTGAATTTAATCTAGGTTAAACAAAGCAGTTCCTTGGCTCATATAGTACGCAGGAATGGCTGATATGCATCACAGTCAATCTGGTATCACTATTAAACCGCGCAATCCCCTGTCTTGTCCTGTGGACCAACCGCAATATAATAACTTTTCATTGAGATTTATTAAAAGAACAAATTTGTCATACCCATGAATATCACAATAACTTCCTCTTTAAATGAATGAAATCGTAAAATGTTTCCTGTTTTCCCCCGTACCATGAACCGGCGAATTACACTTGACAGATTTCCCCTGAGAGTATGGTTCACTCTCTCTGCGCTGATACTATTCCCATGCTACCATTAACTCAGCTGATACACATAATAGTATTCGTTTATTATATTATTTGACATCTCCACTCTATTTATGTTTATTGTAAAAAAAAAGTTATCGGATTTGTGGACTTGTAAGAACTGTTACTTCAAGAATAATGTAGATAAGGATCGTATGGTCACTGGTTCTTGATTGAGTAAAATTTTGACGTTCTAAAGTTAAGCTGCAGATAGAGATGGGTAATATTCAATAGCTGCAATAACCAACACCGATTTATAAGAACTGGAAGACGAGGAACGAAATGCTCGGGTCGAAAAGGGAATAGGACTGTGGTGAACTCGTTTTTCGCGCCTACTGCTCAATGTATACATCGAAGAAGTAGTGACGGGATTAAAAGAAAGGTCAAGGAGTGGAATTAAAATACATGGTGAGAGGATATCGATGGTAAGATTCGCTGATGACACTGCTATGGTGAGTAAAAACGAGGAAGAATTGCAAGACCTGTTGAACCGAACGAACACTGTAATGAGCACACGGTATGAGTCGAGAATAACGAAAAAAGACGAAAGTAAACAAGAATAGTAGAAATTAGGTTAGAGCGAAACCTAACTGCAAAATTGGGGACCACGAAGTAGATGGATTGAGGGAATTCTGCTACATTGGAAGCAAAATAACCAAAACAGACGACTGAAGGAGGAGATCATAGTTAGACTGGCAGAGGCAAAGAGGGCATTCCTAGTCAAAAGGAGTCTTCTAATATCAAACATAAGCCTTGACATGAGGAAGAAATTTTTGAGAATGTACGTTTAGAGCAAAGAATTCCACGGAAGAGAATCGTGGACTGTGGTAAAAGCGGAAAAGAAGAGAAGCGAAGCGTTTCAGATATGGTGGAGTAAAAGGATGTTGAACATTTGGTGGACTTATTATCAACAGGGCAGTTTTCTGCACGATCGCCGAGGAGAGGCACGCGTGGAAATCATCACAAGAAGAAGGCAAAGGATGATAGGATACTAAGGAAAAACTTCCTTAGCACCTGAGAGAGCTTTAGTGGAAAAGGAGAGGAATTCGTGCAAGGCTGCATCAGATCAGTCACAAGACAAATGACACAAAGAGAAGTAATAGGTTATCTGAGATTAGAAATCTTAGCAAGGTCAGGCAACCTGGTTAGTGGAGCTGGCAGGGAGTTAAGAATGTGGAACTGGATGGTTTCTGTAACGGGCTATCTGACCGGAAGGACGTAGATGGCAGTCTCAGATGTCGCTGTGTTACGCATATTTGTCCGCCCATTAGCTGAATGGTCAGCGCGCGGGAATGCCACGCACGGGGGCTCGAGTATGGATTCCCGGCTGGGGCAGGGGATTTTCTCTCCTGAGGGACTGGGTGTTGTGCTGTCCACATCATCATTTCATCTCCATTGTCGACGCGCAAGTCACCCAATTTGGCGTCACAGTCAATAAGACTGGCACTTGGCGGCCGAACTTCCCGACTGGGAACTCCCGGCCACTGACGCCATACGATTATTTCGGTTTTTGTAACGCATATTTGCATTTAAGTCCATTGAACGACTAGCAGCACTCATAATCAGGAAAAAATTGGTGCAATACATTAAGCACTGAAGTTCGTCATCCAGCAGTCTTGAGCCAAATACTGTAATTTGTGAGCGTTGTAAGGTATAACATGTGGTCGACAGTACCAACATCAGATCTCGATAACGTACATCTCGCCTCATTTGAAAAAGTATTAATGAAAATAACATTCAAGGGTAGCTCAGGAAATAGTGTTCCAACTTTTTACAGCCGTTAACATACAAGACCGTACTGAAGAAGTAATGCCTCCGATTTTTTATGTGACTGCTCTTGAAGCTTTTTAAATAAAAGAAACGCCATTAACATTCTACATCTTCGTTCTTCATGTCTCCAGGTTTGCAGCCCTCTGCCGCTAGAGGGCTTCGAATTGTAGCGTGTAACACGGCACTGTATGACGTAACAATGTCGGTGGGAGAGAAACAGCGTGCTGTAACAGAGTTGTGAAATCAAAGAGTTCGGTCACACACGGAGCACCCTCTCCATTAGCTTGATAATGCCAGATAACACACGATCGCTGCTACATCTGCAACAGCCCGATGCCTCTGGTCCACTGTCGTCGATCATCCTCCATATAGTCCCGACTTGGCCCCATCCGGTTCAAATGGTTCAAATGGCTCTGAGCACTATGGGACTTAACTTCTAAGGTCATCAGTCCCCTAGAACGTAGAACTACTTAAACCTAACTAACGTAAGGACATCACACACATCCATGCCCGAGGCAGGATTCGAACCTGCGACCGTAGCGGTCGCGCGGTTCCAGACTGTAGCGCCTAGAACCGCTCGGCCACTCTGGCCGGCGCCCCATCCGGTTTTCATCTGTTTCCAAAAGTTAAAGAACACCTTAGACAACTTCATTTTGATAGTGATGAAGCGGTCCAATCAGAGGCGTGATAAGCGTGTGTTGGTAAGAGGAAGTCAGTTGACGGCCTCCAACAAACCTGTCTGCTCGTTAGACCTACTGGCTCCACATCTGAAGTTGTGGTCTGGGGTGCTATTTTGTACGACAGCAAGAGCACTCTTGTGGTTATCCCACGCACCCTGACTGCAGATTTGTACATCATTCTGGTAAGATGGCCTATTGTGCTGCCATTCATGAACAAAATTACAGAGGGTATTTTCCAACAGGGTAACGCTCGCCCACGTATCGCTGTTGTAACCCAACATGCTCTACATAGTATCGACATGTTGCCTTGGCCTCCCAGTATTGACCAACCAAGTGTAGCAGGCATGGTACTACATCCAATAAACTGATACCCGGCACCTGTACAACACAATGCATGCACATTTCCTTGTTTACATTAATCACTCAGGCTGCTACACCCATTACTAATGTACCAACATTTCCCATTTGCAATGGCTTATCTCCTCCTTACATTATCCTGTGATCCTGCAATATTTATCTCTTAAATATGTAACCTAGACAAATGTATTTCAGAAATTTCATTACTCTACATTAATTATTTTTCGGTGCTGCGATTTTTTCCTTCCATGTCTACTAAAAAATTATATAAATGGTGTCTGTATTGTTTTTATACTAGGTCTACAACTTTGCTTCCGCCGTTTTTTCTCGAAGTTCGGGGCTTTATTGTGAAAAACGTACAAAAAATTATGATTCATAGTATTGCCCATCGCTGGCCACTACATTATCCCATATTTCGGAAAGCATATGAATCCCGTGGCGGAAGTACTGGGCGTCTTTTGTGGGGATCCATGAATCGATTCAATTTTGCACTTGTTCATATGATCGGAAGTGCTAGTCAGCTAGACTGTATGTCACTGGTCGAAAAAGGTGGTAGTCAGAGAGAGCAACGTAATGGAGAATACGGCGGGAGGGATAGGACTTCTCATATCAACGTTTCCATGTATATTTTGACGGGTTTTGCGACATGGCGTCGAGCACTGACCGGCTGCAAAATTACCTTTACGTGTCTATCGCTGTATTGTGGCCGTTTGTGTTTCAGTGCTGGGCTCGAACGCATGAATTGCTTTCGATAATGATGTCCTGTGACTGTCTTCGTCTGTTGCAGTAGCTACGAAAACGTTCTGTCTTCCACCGCCATGCCAGTCTTCGACATCAAAATCACCGTTCTTAAGGCGTTGAAAACATTCTCTGTACGTTCTTCCACTAATAGTTCCCTCACCATTGGTCTTACCCATCACTTTAAGAGCCACAGCCGCAGATTTCTTGCTGTTAAAGCAGAAAATAAAAACTTGCCGCAAATGGCGAGAAATGGGTACGTAAGTTGACGTAATTAATCGGGAATAACCTTATGATGCAATTACAAATCGACTAAAGTTTTTATGGCATTATGTTTACGGATGCCTAAGCTTATTGTATTACACATATGACTAACCACCTGAACCCCTCTTACCGCAACTGCCGTATATTGCAAAACGGCGGATGCAAAGTTGTAGACCAAATACAATTTTACATTGAATCTTCCTTTACGTTTCTTCCTTGTGATCGCTAACTGTGTGATACACAGGTCTAGCAAAGTCAGTTTTGTACTACATTCAAAAGACAAGACATATGTTCATATAAACAGGCGGAGTAGGTAAAATAAAACTGTGTAAGGAACCCTCTGAGATTAATTTAAAGCATTTGCAAGTAATAAGAGTTCAACCGTGAACGAAAGCATTTGTGGATAACAGCTAATGATCGACTTCTCAATGGAAATCAAGTTCTCGTGTTCTCACTCTCTGCGAGATGCTGTGGAATATCTCTGCATACTCACTGACCTGCTACTGTGAAAGCATTATTAAAATTTTCTATCATACTACTGTTTAACGTAAATTATACGAGTACAAAGAAAAGAAATATAGCAGAAAACATCTGCATGTTCATGACGGAAATGAGGTTTACAGCGTTTGCCACCCCATGGGACAACGGTATTACAATATTGTTTAGCTAATAACAGTAGAGATATTGATAAAGGAAAAAGACTTATTGGGCTTATGAAACAGCGATATGGTTACGTAGATGGATGTTGCACATGTAGGCACACAAGCATTTATGGGTAACTATCTCTTACCCGCTGCTTCGCTCGCAATGATGAATTATGGTAAGTAAGAAAGTTAGTAATTTTACGAGATGTCTTTGCATATAATGGTGTATACAGGGTGTTACAAAAAGGTACGGCCAAACTTTCAGGAAACATTCCTCACACACAAATAAAGAAAAGATGTTATGTGGACATGTGTCCGGAAACGCTTTCCATGTTAGAGCTCATTTTATTACTTCTCTTCAAATCACATTAATCATGGAATGGAAACACACAGCAACAGAACGTACCAGCGTGACTTCAAACACTTTGTTACAGGAAATGTTCAAAATGTCCTCCGTTAGCGAGGATACGTGCATCCACCCTCCGTCGCATGGAATCCCTGATGCGCTGATGCAGCCCTGGAGAGTGGCGTATTGTATCACAGCCGCCCACAATACGAGCACGAAGAGTCTCTACATTTGGTACCGGAGTTGCGTAGACAAGAGCTTTCAAATGCCCCCATAAATGAAAGTCAAGAGGGTTGAGGTCAGGAGAGCGTGGAGACCATGGAATTGGTCCGCCTTTACCAATCCATCGGTTACCGAATCTGTTGTTGAGAAGCGTACGAACACTTCGACTGAAATGTGCAGGAGCTCCATCGTGCATGAACCACATGTTGTGTCGTACTTGTAAAGGCACATGTTCTAGCAGCACAGGTAGAGTTTTCCGTATGAAATCATGATAACGTGCTCCATTGAGCGTAGGTGGAAGAACATGGGGCCCAATCAAGACACCACCAACAATGCCTGCCCAAACGTTCACAGAAAATCTGTGTTGATGACGTGATTGCACAATTGCGTGCGGATTCTCGTCAGCCCACACAAGTTGATTGTGAAAATTTACAATTTCATCACGTTGGAATGAAGCCTCCGTAAAGAGAACATTTGCACTGAAATGAGGATTGACACATTGTTGGATGAACCATTCGCAGAAGTATACCCGTGGAGGCCAAACAGCTCCTGATAGTGCCTGCACACGCTGTACATGGTACGGAAACAACCGGTTCTCCCGTAGCACTCTCCATACAGTGACGTGGTCAACGTTACCTTGTACAGCAGCAACTTCTCTGACGCTGACGTTAGGGTTATCGTCAACTGCACGAAGAATTGCCTTGTACATTGCAGGTGTCCTCGTCGTTCTAGGTCTTCCCCAGTCACGAGTCATAGGCTGGAATGTTTCGTGCTCCCTAAGACGCCGATCAATTGCTTCGAACGTCTTCCTGTCGGGACACTTCGTTCTGGAAATCAGTCTCGATACAAACGTACCGCGCTACGGCTATTGCTCCGTGCTAATCCATACATCAGATGGGGATCTGCCAACTCCGCATTTGTAAACATCGCACTGACTGCAAAACCACGTTCGTGATGAACACTAACCTGTTGATGCTACGTGCTGATGTGCTTGATGCTAGTACTGTAGAGCAATGAGTCGCATGTCAACACAAGCACCGAACTCAACATTACCTCCCTTCAATTGAGCCAACTGGCGGTGAATCGAGGAAGTACAGTACATACTGACGAAACTAAAATGAGGTCTAACATGAAAAGTAAGCGTTTCCGGACACATGTCCACATAACATCTTTTCTTTATTTGTGTGTGAGGAATGTTTCCTGAAAGTTTGGCCGTACCTTTTTGTAACACCCTGTATACGGGTGTTTAAAAAATGGATAAGTATCGCCATGTAGGTACATAATGAAAGGGTTTCTATTATTTTGCCGTATGTCGAATCTGGAAACATGCATTATATTTTCTAATTATGTTTAAAAAGCGTCGATTCATTACATTCGTGGAAAAGTAGGGCTTTTAGTGGATTTTCTGGCTCACCAATTACTGGATGTGAGATTTCTGCCACTAGAGCAACTCATAAACTGTTTTTCCCTTCCGTTTTAATGCATAATGGTGCCTGCACTTTTGATCCATCCCACTTTCTTTCTTTCTTTCTTTTTTTGAGTCCTCACTCTTCTGACTGGATTGATGCGGCCCGCCACGAATTCCTCTCCTGTGCCAAACTCTTCATCTCAGAGTAGCACTTGCAACCTACGTCCTCAATTATTTAGGTGGATGTATTCGAGTCTCTGTCTTTCTCTACTGTGTTTACTCTCTACAGCTCCCTCTAGTACCATGGAAGTTATTCCCTGATGTCTTAATAGATGTCCTGTCCTCCAGTCCATTCTTCTTGTCAGTGTTTTCCATATATTCCTTTCCTCGTCGATTCTGCGTAGACCCTTCTCATTGCTTACCTTATCGGTCCACCTGATTTTCAACATTCGTCCGTAGCGCCATATCTCAAATGCTTCGATTGTCTTCTTTTCCGGTTTTCCCACAATCCATGTTTCACTCACATACAATACTCTGCTCCAAATGTACATTCTCAGAAGTTCTTCCTCAAATTGAGGTCTGTGTTTGATAGTGGTACACTTCTTTTGACCAAGAATGCCCTTCTTTTCTGTGATAGTCTGTTTATGATGTCCTTTCCCCGTCCGTCATTGGTTATTTTGCTGCCTAGGTAGCAGAATTCATTAACTTCATCTACTTGGTGACGATTAATTCTGATGTTAAATTTCTCACTGTTCCCATTTCTGCTACTTCTCATTGCCTTCGTCTTCCTTCGACTTACTCTCAATCTATATTCTGTACGCTATTGAGCTGTTCCTTATGGCAGAATCTATAGCCCTAGAAAACTTCAATCGTATTTCTCCATTCCTTAGTACTTTCGTATCACACTTCTTTGCGTATTGATAGTTCTCGACTAATTTCTTAAAGTTCAGCATACTCTTTACTACTACTAAATTGTGATCTTAGTCTCTATCTGCTCCTGTGTACGCCGTGGAATCCAGTATCTGATTTCGGAATCTCTGTCTGCCCATGATGTAATCTAACTGAAATCTTCCTGTATCTCCCGGCCTTTTCCAAGTACACCTCATCCTCTTGTGATGCTTGAACAGATTATCCACTATTACTAGCTGAAATTTCTTGCAGAACTCAGTTAGTCTTTCTCCTCTCTCATTCCTAGAACCAAGCCTATATTCTCCTGTAACACTTTCCTCTGTTCGTTTCGCATCCGAGTCCCCATTACTATTAGGATTTCATATCCCTTTACATAGTGAGCAATCCATTCGATATCCTCAAATACAGTCTCTGTCTCTTCATATTCAGTTTGTGACGTCGGCATGTATAACTGAACTATTGCTGTCGGTGTTAGTTTGTCGTCGATTCTGATGAGAACAACCCTATCACTGAACTGTTCACAGAGACCCACTCTCTGCCCTACCTTCCTATTCATAACGAAATCCTGCTCCCGGTATACCATATTCTGCTACTGTTGATATTAGCCTATACTCTTCTGACAAGAAATCCTTGTTTTCTGGCCGGCCGAAGTGGCCGTGCGGTTAAAGCCGCTGCAGTCTGGAACCGCAAGACCGCTACGGTCGCAGGTTCGAATCCTGCCTCGGGCATGGATGTTTGTGATGTCCTTAGGTTAGTTAGGTTTAACTAGTTCTAAGTTCTAGGGGACTAATGACCTCAGCAGTTGAGTCCCATAGTGCTCAGAGCCATTTGAACCTTGTTTTCTTCCCATTCCCTTTAGTGATGTTCACTATGTCTAGACTAAGCCTTAGCATTTCGCTTTTCATATTGTCTAAGCTTCCCTACCACGTTCAGACTTCTGACAATCCACGCCCCGATACGTAGAACGTTATCCTTTCGTAGGTTATTCAGTCTTTTTCTCGTGCTCAGCAAGGCAGTCCTCTGCCGGAGATCCGAATGAGGGACTAGTTAGGGATCTTCTGCCAATGGAGAGATCATCACGACACTTTTTCAGATACAGACCACGTGTCCCGTGGATACACAATATGTGTCTTTAATGCAGTCGTTTCCATTTTAGGAGCATTTCCGTACACCATGAGCAGGAGAATACGTTGAATCTCTATCCGCTCCTTCGACCTCATTGACAAGGCCATTGACGGAATAAGTGTGACTTCTTATTCCGGAAGTCATCGGCCGCCAATGTTGGTGTTTTTCAGTCGAAATTTAAGCACAGGCAGGATTTGAACCCGGGACCGAGGACGTTTTGATTGCTAATCAAACACGATACCCCTACACCACAGGTGTAGTAACCGTGGCAAATTTCTGCAGCTATAGAATTTGGTGGAGGAACTCTTCATCATAAACCACGCGCGCAGTAAAAATGGATTTGCACTGTCAGGGAATAATCTGTAGACACTAAGAGCCGCTTACCATAGCGGCAGTGTCGTCTGCGTGCCTCTCTCATATACGATAGAGTATCTCAAAATGTTAATAATACTCAAAAAGGTACAACTTTCTGAAGTACTCTTTGGTCATCGTCAGGTGTTAAGTTATCTCCATAACAAATACCATCGGAATCGCTTCAGCGATAGAGTCGTGAAAGCGTAACAGATGTTTCCAGAATGAGATTTTCACTCTGCAGCGGAGTGTGCGCTGATATGAAACTTCCTGGCAGATTAAAACTGTGTGCCCGACCGATACTCGAACTCGGGACCTTTGCCTTTCGCGGGCAGGTGCTCTACCAACTGAGCTACCGAAGCACGACTCACGCCCGGTACTCACAGCTTTACTTCTGCCAGTACCTCGTCTCCTACCTTCCTGCAAGGTTCGCAAGAGAGCTTCTGTAAAGTTTGGAAGGTAGGAGACGAGGTACTGGCAGAAGTAAAGCTGTGAGTAGCGGGCGTGAGTCGTGCTTCGGTAGCTCAGTTGGTAGAGCACTTGCCCGCGAAAGGCAAAGGTCCCTAGTTCGAGTCTCGGTCGGGCACACAGTTTTAATCTGCCAGGAAGTTTCATAACAGATGTGTTACTTTCGCAAATTAATAATACTCGTGTTAGTATGAAAGTATAGTTTAAACACATTAAGGATTAAATAAGACGGATCGGCATTGATTAAACCCACGAGGATTACAGAGACTTTGTATTCTAGCTGTTAGTCACGGCTGTGCTCACCTATTAATAAAATGAAATTAAACGGGCGAATGGCTTTATTGGCAGGGAGACCCCGGTTGAGATGTTGGTGAGCTTGGTGCAAGTATTTTTATTTGAGGGCACTTCGGTGACTGGCTCGCCGATGGTGATAGCATGATGAGGAGGACAACCCACACATGCAGACGGGAGCAGAGGAAAACCGACCCGGGTGAGAACTGAACCCGGGAACCTATGACCGGGAAACAGCAACGGTAACCGCACGAGCCCGGACTCTTAAAACAAAATTCAGCGCAGCAAAGAAGTTATAAGAGACGCATGACTCTCAGCGGCTAAAATATGACGTGCTTGTGACTGATATTAGTAAAGAAGTATGGATTAAACACATAGAGGGTTGTATAAGCATTGTATTCATTACGTTACATCGTCTTATGTAGAACATATCAAACAGTAAAAACATTTTCACAAATGTGTTCAAAAGTGGAAGAATAAATAGCTTTTTCAAAGAGCAACTATTGTTCCATACTTCGCGTTGCATGTATTCTTCAAAGCAATAAATATAGATATTAATCGGCCGTAATTCAAAAGTTAAGTGTGGATTTACAGTTTCAGAAATAGGTCAGACTATGCATCTTTTCATTAGTATCTATGCCGCTCTCACCAAAGCCGTGGAATATGTCGTCTACTGCTAGATGAATGAATACTTACGCAAATTCAACGTATATGAGAAGTATGTTTGTTTTCATAACCACCATATACCCCATTCACGAGAGAAAAATGAAATATGTCTGTCAACACTATTAGTAAGCTAGCCGCAACGTACTTTGTCCCGATAATGTTAACACCGTCGTTACATAACGCTTCACAAGAGTCACACTAAGGTTTTCTTGTCGTGTTTCTTGAAACGTGATTTAGGTTGAAAGTGTACGTCTGCTCTTTTGTACTTATGGCTTCTGTGTAATTGACTGCGAGCTGCTTTCTGCGATAAAAAATCTACTTTATTGGCATTATGGTCACGATATTCAGAAAGTGGTAGGTTATATAATAGATTTGATGCTCTTTGGCTATCACACTGTGTATCTTTCACATGGTGAATGCACAGCGGAACAGAGCCAAGATAAACCCCGCGCAAAAAACTCTCCCATAAATGGAATTATTTAACAAGACCTGTACATGAAACTTCCTGGCAGATTAAAACTGTGTGCCGGACCGAGACCCTAACTCGGGACCTTTGCCTTTCGTGGGCAAGTGCTCCACCAACTGAGCTACCCAAGCACGACTCACGCCCCGTCCTCACAGTTTTACCTCTGCCAGTACCTCGTCTCCTACCTTCCAAACTTTACAGAAGTTCTCCTGCGAACCTTGCAGAACTAGCACTCCTGAAAGAAAGGATATTGCGGGGACATGGCTTAGCCACAGCCTGGGGGATGTTTCCAGGATGAGATTTTCCCGCAATTTTGATTCATATATTCAGATTCATATACAGATTGTCCCAGGAGGAATAGTCAGCATTCAGGTATATGACAGTAATTATCATTTGAACTGGACCTATCTACTTGTTACCTACCATACTGCGCAAAGCACTGATCGAAAAACGAACTTGGAAATGGTTTTCTATTGCAGCGTGTGTATTTTCCTGCGACCATCGATGATTGTTCTGTGTGTTTTTGATTCCATAATGTGTAGATGCGGTTTCATGAGTGGATAGTGTTAACGAAAGGATTTCCGCCTACCTGAAGTTTATGGGAACGTTGCATGTGAAACGGGTGCAAGTTTTACGCACGTAATGTTCGCCATACACGTGTTCGTGGAACATTGACAGGTGCAGGAAATCGCCAAGTACTGGTAGTAGGACTACGCTGCACCATTTCAACAGTGTGTTGCTGTTCGTGCACAGGTTGTTGAACTATACGTTCAGGAGAAAAATAGGGACTTCGGAGGATGCCTTTCTTTCCCAGCGCCACTCATAAGAAATGTTCGTGGTTTCATCCCTGGCGTCGCTGTTCTGACCTCCATCGCAAAAGCATCGAAAGAATGGATAAAATTTGGTTAAGAGTGGGTGTGACAATTTTCAGATCGTCTGACACGCCCACGGTGGCGTTGGGAAGGATTGTGAAGTTTGTTGCCAAACATCATTAACCCACCTTCCACGTCACATGGACTTCCGTGCTGTGGCTTTTTGTCGCATGCGTCGTCAGCTTGAAGTCTGAAGCGTCGTCGAGCCCGAGGGTGACGTGGCAAGGCGGCACGCTTTTGCTCCATTACAGCGGTGGGCTGTACACACTTTTGAGCCAAATTTCAAACATAAGCGCCCCAATGGGCGGGCGTTAGGGGGTTCGGAGAAAGTAATCCTTTAATTCTGTTGCGAAACGTCGATTAGATTGTAGGTTAGCATACTGTTTGATAACGAGGTCATTACAAATGTATCACCACCTCGTGATGAGCTATAACGGGTACAGGGAATTTGCCATAGCCTATCGAAAGGAACCATTCTGGCAGTTGTTTCAAGTGATTTAGAGAAAACCCGCAGAAAACCAAAATCTGATCGGTGGGGCGGATTTGATGCGATGTGATTTAACCAGGAAGACAAAACAACTGCGGTCTTAGCCTCTTGTTACCCGCATCGAGACCAAGTTTGTTGTTGCTATCTCTCCTGGTTATTCTAGAAAAGGCAACCAGCTCTCACAAATAGTATGAGTCCCTTTACTACATGTACATTACCTACAGTTTATTCAAGAGCTAATCACCCAAATATAAGGGGCGTTCAAAAAGAAACGAGCCGGAGGCACAATTATAGAAAGCAGTACCTGTACGTTAGAAGTAATGACACTCGCTGTTGAGACACTTATCCCACTGTGACACAAGGCAGTGAATGGCCGTCTCATAAAATTCCTGGGGCTGCGATGTTAACCAGTTCCGCAAGTACAGCTGGACGTCGCCGTCCAAGGTGAACTGTTTCTCCCTCAGGGCCTTTTTAAGGGGACCAAAAATGGGATAATCACAGGGGCAACATTGAATGCCCAGCGTTACTCGCAAACCTTGACCACCCTTCACCAAGCGATCAAATAAAAACGACCAGGCAATGTCATCCACCGGGGCATTCTGCTCCACGACATTGCAAAGCCTCATATGGCCAACACAGTCGCGGCACTCCTGCAGAAATTCAAATAGGAGGTTCTCGGCCACCCTCCATACGGTCAGGACCTCTCTCCCTGTGATGACGCCGATTTTGTCCCCTTAAAAAGGCTCTGAAGGGCAAACGATTCACCTCCGGAGCCCCAAGGAATTTTATGAGACAGCCATTCACCGCCTTGTGTCACAGTGGGACAAGTGTCTCAACAGCCAGGGTCAATACTTCTAACATACAGGTACTGGTTTCTGTAATTATGCCTCCGGCTCGTTTCGTTTTGAACTCCCCTTGTATATTATGCCTTTTGGCATCCAGTTCTTCTCTTTGGAAGATTTAAGTGTGATGGAGTGTATGGAGCAAACAGTAAAGGAAACAAGAGAGAAATTTGGAGTAGGAATTAAAATCCATGGAGAAAAAAACTTTGATGTTTCCCGATAACACTGTAATTCTTTCAGAGGCAGCAAAGGACCTGGAAGAAAAGTTGAATGGAATGGACAGTGCCTTGAAAGGAGGAATAAGATGAACATTAACAAAAGCAAAACGAGAATAATGGAATGTAGTCGAATTAAATCAGGCGATCCTGGGGAAATTAGATCAAGAAATGAGTCACTTAAAGTAGTAGTTGAGTTTTGCTCTTTGGGGAGCAAAAAACTGATGATGGTCGAAGTAGAGAGGATATAAAATGGAGACTAGCAATGGCAAAGAAAGCGTTTCTGAAGAAGAGAAATTTGTTAACATCGAGTATAGATTTAAGTGTCAGAAAGTCTTTCCTGAAAGTATTTGTATGGAGTGTAGCCATGTACGGAGGTGAAAAATGGACGATAAATAGTTTGGAAGATTACGAAATGTGGTGCTACAGAAGAATGCTGAAGATTAGATGGGTAGATCACGTAACTAATGAGGAGGTACTGAATAGAATTGGGGAGAACAGGAATCTGTGGCACAATCTGACTAAAAGAAGGGATCGGTTGGTAGGACACATTCTTAGGCATCAAGGGATCCCAATTTAGCACTGGAGGTAATCGTGGAGGGTAAAAATGGTAGAGGGAGACCAAGAGGTGAATACACTAAGCAGATTCAGAAGGATGTAGGCTGCAGTAGTTACTCGGACATGAAGAAGCTTGCGCAGGATAGAGTAGCATGGAGAGCTGCATTAAACCAGTGTCTGGACTGAAGAGAATAACAACAACAAAAACAGTTGCATTCTCCGTCCCACATAGTCTGCACTAATGGGCTTCTTATTGTGTACTAATCGTTGCACGCGTTTCCTGAAGTTTCTGTGCCCAGTCGTTAGACCTATCACGCGTTTAATCTGTCTTCTGTTGAATCTCAGGTGTACGGATTTGGATTGTTTGGGGGAGGAGACAAAATTGTGGGGTTATCGGTCTCATCGGATTAGGGAAGGTTGGGAAGAAAGTCGGCCGTGCCCTTTAAGAGGAACCATCCCGGCATTTGCCTGGAGCGATTTAGGGAAATCACGGGAAACCTAAATCAGGATGGCCGGACGCGGGATTGAACCGTCGTCCTCCCGAATGTGAGTCCAGTGTGCTAACCACTGCGCCACCTCGCTCGGTTCAGGTGTACGGAACGTCTCTTAAAACATGGTTTCACCATCAATACCTTGTCTTATTTTTGTTTTTTGGTGTTAGTCTAATATTCTACTTGCAACCCTCTGATGCAGCTACGTAATTTAGATTTTACCAGTGCCTTAGTTTCCGATCCAACAAATGGAGTCATCGCCGCTGTCTTGGCCAGACTATCGGTTTGTTCGATAACCACTAATTTGTGACTGGGCTGGTTTATTACCCTGCTTCTTTCCTCTAGTCTCTTAAGGCTTTCATGGTGTTCTGCCACGAGTTTTGATCTCGTTGCAGGGGCTGATGGAGATTTCGGAGCGGCTTGGCTGCCTGAATGAATACAGATGCTACGATCCTTGTAACACCTACATAGATTTTCCTCCGCACATACTCTGAGAGCGAATATCTCCGCTTATAATTCCGTAGCCATCTTCCCTAGAGAAACTGCGCTCTCCAGTTGGGACTGAACCCCATATTCCCGGCCCCAGCATCTTCGTTTCTTCTGGATCCTTCACTAAACCAGACTAAATCACAAGAACGGTACCACTTTTTTTTTTCACTAGCTGCTTATATTTTATGACCCACCGTCTAATTTCTTATGGTGGGTCGTATGTTGCCACTTAGCGGCTGTGACTGGGTCCGGGGTCCGGAGTGACTGAAAATAACACCACACCGGCTTCCGCCCCCACTCACACCGTTGCCTTTGTCCCGCCACGTGGAGGCGGGCTCTATTTGTTTAGATCCATTTGATATCTTTTTTTTGTGCAGCATTAGAAAAACTTATAACTAATACGAAATCAAGTAAGATATTAATAAACAAAACGAAATTAAATATTTAGAAAGAAGGAGGGAAGAGAATTGAATAGAGAAGGGATAGGTACAATATTGCCCGTCACCTGGTTGTGGGCGGCGGCCCGGGTCTTGGAATGACCCTCAAGACGCTGGCCGTCGCTCACCATGCCTTTAACATCTACCATCCTAAAAACTAACTTAACTGGAAGATATTAGGGTACGTTAAAGCTAGAAACTGAGACTAAGACCTCCATGGTTCAAAAAATGGCTCTGAGCACTATGGGACTTAACAGCTGTGGTCATCAGTCCCCTAGAACTTAGAACTACTTAAACCTAACTAACCTAAGGACATCACACACATCCATGCCGGAGGCAGGATTCGAACCTGCGACCGTAGCAGTCGCGCGGTTCCGGACTGCGCGCCTAGAACCGCGAGACCACCGCGGCCGGCAAGACCTCCATGTCCAGCCTGCTAAACTATTTACGATATACAATAGACAGGTATATGATTTTGTGCTTGGCTCAAAGTTGCTAGTGAAAGGGTACTTGTGGTAAAAGTAATAAGGTAATGACGCTAACGGTTTGTGTTGAGCCTACAGGGCTCCTAGTAGAGTACATCAGGCGCAAGCACCTCCCGGCCCCGCCGACAACACGACCTGAACGGTGGTTTTCCCCGATCTACCATAGGTATCCGTCGGGTTGGCCTCAAAAGAGAGGAACCACAATTAAGATCCTTCCATCCAGGCCGTGCGTCGCCTCTTACCAGGGGGCGTAGGTCCCTTGAAGAGGTACCCAGCTTTAAGCTCTTATTAGACATGGAGATGCTGTTAACTATTTACATGTAAGGTGCTATCTGTTTTTAGGTATCGTGGTTCTTTTTTCCACCGCTCACTCCTTCCTACGGTTACATAGAAAGGATTACTGAAAAAGCTGGGGAGTAATTGTATAGTCAGCCAACATTTTCCCTTGCAGCGGGACGGGTATTTGATCTACGATACTTCTAAATGCAAGTCCAACGTCGGAGTCGCTGTGCCACATCATTCAGTCTATATTCAGAAGCGATCCTAACGTTCCTTAGTAAATAAATAAATTAAGGCTTACCTCACACGAAAAAACCTGAGATAAACACGTTACTAAAATTTCGCAAGATACTGTCAGCAAACGTATCTTTGCAACAGAGCAATATTTACCAACTTCATAAGAAAAATTCTGAATTCCACTTCGTCTGAGAAATAATTTTCAATAGCTTGATCGCCCACTCTAGAATGGAGGGCCATGAGAAATGATGTGTAGTCTCGACTTTGGAGTACATAATCACTGAAGCAAACCGAAAACTGAAATTATGAAATTGTGAATCGCTATATTTTCCGCCTTAACTGTGGTGATGTGACAAAAATTGAAACAGTAATCTCAAAGAGGTAAATATGGTGAAGATCAATGAACTTAAATGGACTGTAAGACTCGTTTCGTAACGATATGAACAATTAATAATGATAAGTGCTTATAATTTCGGCAACTTAAGGCTAGAGCTCCCCATATTGGAAGTTGCTGGGTCAATGGTATAACACTTATCAACATTATATTTATATGTGACGTTATACTTCTGGCTAACTTAATCGAGAACACATTCCATCGTAAGCGATTTCACCTATAAACTTCGTTTAGTAGGTCTGAGAATAATCCCTTCTACAACCAAACTTATGTCCAAGAAATAGATCTTTTTAGAAGATGTTTGCATTGATGACATACTTCTGGAAAATATCCGACATACATACCATACGACTTGTAAGTATGAAGAATGATATGCACTCCTGGAAATTGAAATAAGAACACCGTGAATTCATTGTCCCAGGAAGGGGAAACTTTATTGACACATTCCTGGGGTCAGATACATCACATGATCACACTGACAGAACCACAGGCACATAGACACAGGCAACAGAGCAAGCACAATTTCGGCACTAGTACAGTGTATATCCACCTTTCGCAGCAATGCAGGCTGCTATTCTCCCATGGAGACGATCGTAGAGATGCTGGATGTAGTCCTGTGGAACGGCTTGCCATGCCATTTCCACCTGGCGCCTCAGTTGGACCAGCGTTCGTGCTGGACGTGCAGACCGCGTGAGACGACGCTTCATCCAGTCCCAAACATGCTCAATGGGGGACAGATCCGGAGATCTTGCTGGCCAGGGTAGTTGACTTACACCTTCTAGAGCACGTTGGGTGGCACGGGATACATGCGGACGTGCATTGTCCTGTTGGAACAGCAAGTTCCCTTGCCGGTCTAGGAATGGTAGAACGATTGGTTCGATGACGGTTTGGATGTACCGTGCACTATTCAGTGTCCCCTCGACGATCACCAGTGGTGTACGGCCAGTGTAGGAGATCGCTCCCCACACCATGATGCCGGGTGTTGGCCCTGTGTGACTCGGTCTTATGCAGTCCTCATTGTGGCGCTCACCTGCGCGGCGCCAAGCACGCATACAACCATCATTGGCACCAAGGCAGAAGCGACTCTCATCGCTGAAGACGACACGTCTCCATTCGTCCCTCCATTCACGCCTGTCGCGACACCACTGGAGGCGGGCTGCACGATGTTGGGGCGTGAGCGGAAGACGGCCTAACGGTGTGAGGGACCGTAGCCCAGCTTCATGGAGACGGTTGCGAATGGTCCTCGCCGATACCCCAGGAGCAACAGTGTCCCTAATTTGCTGGGAAGTGGCGCTGCGGTCCCCTACGGCACTGCGTAGGATCCTACGGTCTTGGCGTGCATCCGTGCGTCGCTGCGGTCCGGTCCCAGGTCGACGGGCACGTGCACCTTCCGCCGACCACTGGCCACAACATCGATGTACTGTGGAGACCTCACGCCCCACGTGTTGAGCAATTCGGCGGTACGTCCACCCGGCCTCCCGCATGCCCACTATACGCCCTCGCTCAAAGTCCGTCAGCTGCACATACGGTTCACGTCCACGCTGTCGCGGCATGCTACCAGTGTTAAAGACTGCGATGGAGCTCCGTATGCCACGGCAAACTGGCTGACACTGACGGCGGCGGTGCACAAATGCTGCGCAGCTAGCGCCATTCGACGGCCAAAACCGCGGTTCCTGGTGTGTCCGCTGTGCCGTGCGTGTGATCATTGCTTGTACAGCCCTCTCGCAGTGTCCGGAGCAAGTATGGTGGGTCTGACACACCGGTGTCAATGTGTTCTTTTTTCCATTTCCAGGAGTGTATATTCAGGAACCTCCTGGCTCATGAAACTATTGTGAGATTGCTGAAATTTGGGAACAGCCGTCAGTCTTCAGGGGAAAGATACAGTAACGATAAAAGAGGACAAGTTGAATAAGTCTGTTACAAATGCCAGTGGCTAACCACATTACCAGAAAAGATTACAAGTGACGAATAAAACTGGTGCTGGAAGGGTGTTCGAGGAGCAGATGAAGAAACAAGGAAAGGCTACTAAATCAGAGGCTAGAATGGCCGTAAATCACCGGAGTTATTTACCACAGGAAAGTTCAACGTCTCACTAGCTGGGGAGGTCTTCTAACGGACGCCTTCATTGTGTGACTTTATAAATATTTTTTCCAAATCTTTGACAACGTGACAGTTTCAGTTATTGGGCCAGTTAGGATTTTTCCTGAGAGTAGTCCAGAGGTATGTGCTACAGTTAACAATTTAATTAATTTGCTCTGTTGATGGTATCATGTGCTCGTTGGGGAGTGAGGGCACATTCAGCTGCTTTCATTATCTGCTGATTGTGCACCATTAACTAAGAACAGATTTGCCCATACAACAAACTCAAGAATTCGAGACAGTTTCTTGGTTTTCGAGGGTTGGCCAAATCAGAAAGAGTTTTCTGTTGTGATGTGGTCTGGGGTGTTAAGGTGGAAATAAGGGCAATGAGAGGTTGTGCCGAGAGTTAACACTGTAATTGGCATAAAGGTGTAACGGATGCACAAACGCAATACAGTCTTTATCAACAGGACTGAATTGCTAAAAGCTTTATTTGAACACGTGTTGAAGGCTACCCCACTCTTGACATGGAGAAGGGCTCTCTGTAATGAGGAAGATACGAGGGTCACTCCAAAAGAAATGCACACTATTTTTTTTTAATACATCTTTTATTCTACATGTTTGAAAGTTTTACAGTGTGTACATACATCCTTTAGGAACAATATTTTCATTTCTCCACATAATTTCCATCGCTATCAACTGCCTTACGCCATCTTGGAACCAGCGTCTGTATACCCGCACGGTAAAATTCTGGACCGACCTGTTGGAGCCACTGTTTGGGAGTGTGCACAAGGGCGTCATCATCTTCAAACGTTGTGCCACGAAGAGTGTCTTTCAGTTTCCCAAAGAGATGATAGTCACATGGAGCCAGGTCAGGACTGTAAGGTGGGTGCTTCAGTGTTGTCCATCCGAGTTTTGTGATCGCTTCCATGGTTTTTTGACTGACATGTGGCCGTGCATTGTCGTGCAACTGCAAAAAATCCTGCTTTTGCCGATGTGGTCGAACATGATTCAGTCGAGCCTGAAGTTTCCTCAGTGTCGTCACATATGCATCAGAATTTATGGTGGTTCCACTTGGCGTGATGTCCACAAGCAAGAGTCCTTTGGAATCGAAAAACACCGTAGCCGTAACTTTTCCAGCAGAAGGCGTGATTTTGAATTTTTTTCTTTGGTGAATTTGCATGATGGTTCAAATGGTTCTGAGCACTATGCGACTTAACTTCTGAGGTCACAGTCGCCCAGAACTTAGAACTAATTAAACCTAACTAAACTAAGGACATCACACACATCCATGCCCGCAGCAGGATTCGAACCTGCGACCGTAGCGGTCGCTCGGCTCCAGACTGCAGCGCCCAGAACCGAATTTGCATGATGCCACTCCATTGATTGCTTCATCTCTAATGAAAAATTATGAAGCCATGTTTCATCACCTGTTACTATTCTTCCAAGAAATTCATCTCCACCATCCTCGTACTGTTCCAAAAGCTCGCTGCATGCCGTTTTTCTTGTTTCTTTGTGAGCCACTGTCAACAACCTGGGAACCCACCTGGCACTAACGTTTTTTAATGCCAACACTTTCAGTATTATGCAACCACTTCCTTCCCCTATCCCAACGTAACGTGACAATTCGTTCACTGTGATGCGTCTGTCAGCAGTCAATTCGTCATCTCTCTGCACATTCTCTGGAGTGTGTGCAGTACGAGGCCTGCAGCTGCGAGGACAATCCTCAATATTGCCGTGCCCACTTTCATCACGTAACCTGCTTGCCCACCTGCTAACTGTACTGCGATCGACAGCAGCATCCTCATACACGTTTTTCAACGTCTTGTGGATGTTTCCCGCTGTCTCGTTTTCACAGCACAGGAATTCTATGACAGCACGTTGCTTCTGACGAACGTCAAGAGCAGCAGCCATTTTGAAGACATGCTGTGACGGCGCCACTCACGGGAACAGGTTGAACTAAGTTTGAAAACAAGCGGGAAGGATGAATCTACCCACTGTAAAACTTTCACACATGCAGGACGAAAACTGTGTTTTTACAAAAACAGTGCGCATTTCTTTTGGAGTGACCCTCGTATGTAGCACACGCAGCGAGGCAAGGAAAGAAGATGAAAGTGTTTCAGAAGTCTTTGTTTAGACAGAGAGATTGTGGTCCAGAGTAAAGAGAACCAAAGTCATTTTTTCGATGTCCCTCAGTGGTATACATGTGAAAAGCGCCATAGAAACCCCAAATTTTATACTACGCTAACGAGTAAGCTGTTTTGTTGGTGCCAGATCATGAACGTTTCCATCGCAAGAGAGCGTTTTGATGGAGCTTAATGACGTGTGGCATCACTTACAGGAAGCTGAAGACATAATTAGTGTAGGAAACTGATTAGATTAGACGCGTTAAGACGGAGAAAAGTTACACTAGCCTTCAAAAAGTATCCCGAAGGCCCTATGTAATGCGGAATTGTTGAGAAGATTTCACGAGAGGAGGAGCTGCCAGTATAAGAGCGGACTGGGAGTGCTGTGTCACCAGTGGAGAGGCAGTAAAGGCAGATGGGCCGGGCTGAAGAACTGAGTGACTTCGGATGTGGACTAGCCGTTGGAAGTATCAGGAGTAACAAATGTACCAGGGAAATTTCAACCCTTCTAAAGGTCGACTGTTGGTGGTAAGATTGCGAACAGGAAACGCGAGGGCGCAACAACATATAAGGTCAGGTAGACTTCGTGAACTAATGGACAGGGACACCGAGCGTTGCAGAAGTTGGTTGTAAAAAAGAAAAAAAAAATCTCATGAAATCAACGGAAGGGATCACTCGTGAGTTCCAAAGTGCTAGCGGCAGCCAAGCTGGCGCGATGACTGTGCGTAGGGGGTTAAAACGAATGGGGTACAATGAATCAGCGACTCCTCATACGCCACAAAATTCTGTACTCAGTGCTAAACGACACCTGAGGTAGTGGGCAGTGGATTACTGGAAATGAGTGATTTGGAGTGACGAATTACGCTATGCCCTGTGGATATGTCGAATGCTTGGAAACCGTTACCTGCCGTTATGTGCACTGCCAACAATAAACTACGGTGGAACTGGTGTTACTTTATGGGAGTGTTTTTCGTGGCTAGTTTGTGGTCTACATACTAAGCTTAAGGAAAAGCTAAATACAGAAGGATATTGATGTGTTGGTAAATGTGCCAACACCTTGTAGATAGAGGCGGCCTTTATGCACGCTATCTAACGCAGACGGGCGTGACTTCTGGAACAGGATAAGTAGTGAATTATAATAAGAAAAGTATGCAGCTCCTCGAATACTTAACTTTTATTTATCCTTGTTGTATACATCGTTCTTCTTGTTGAGACATTTCATACGATAACTATCAAACTATGTAAGGCTAATGGCGCCTTGCTAGGTCGTAGCCATGGACTTAGCTGAAGGCTATTCTAACTGTCTCTCGGCAAATGAGAGAAAGGCTTCGTCAGTGTAGTCGCTAGCAAAGTCGTCGTACAACTGGGGCGAGTGCTCGTCCGTATCTCGAGACCTGCCTTGTGGTGGCGCTCGGTCTGCGATCACACAGTGGCGACACGCGGGTCCGACATGTACTAAATGGACCGCGGCCGATTTAAGCTACCACCTAGCAAGTGTGGTGTCTGGCGGTGACACCACAGATATGAACACATTTTTTAGCATTCTGCGCACAGTGGAGTAACAGTCCTGAGACAATGGCTATTACAACCTGTCATAAAGCAGCGTCTGTGAGGCAGTGGTTTGTGGACAATAACATTGCCGAAATGGTCTGATCTTTGCGATGAGTTAGGACGTTGACTTGACTTCAGCCCCCATCGTCACTACCTTATCTGGTTTCGGCTGTTGAGGAGGAATGCACTGCAGCCATATTCCTCCTGACCTTGAGACGCCTTAGCAGAGTTCAAGGCTGTTTCAAGGCAAATTGTAGACACAGGCCATATCAGTGTTTTTAATAGGCCTCCGGATACTTTTCATCAGTTAGCATATGTGTAGTAAAGCAGATATGGTACCCATATTTTCGAGTATGACTAGACAATAATTAATATGAGACTAATCAACTTACTTAATTTGTTTTCAATCCACAATGAAGAGAAACTGCCTGTTGGCTTTTGACTCGGGTCCTTCGGTCGACGTTTGCTTGATGATTTTTCTAACGTCTCGCCAGCCACTCGTGCTTGCGAAACGTCAGAAGAATCACGAGACAAACATCAACAGAAGAACCCGAGACAGAAGCCAAAAGGTAGTTTGTCAAAAAATGGCCACGAAAGCCTCAAGAATTTTTCAAAAAAATGATGAGGTTTTGTACTTGAAGAACAATGATTGTAACCTCTAATTTCTAGATGGCTTTTTGCCTTGAAACACAGTTTACACTTTGTTTCAAGTTCAGTGATCCTTGAAGATAGCGTTTGGACTGAGAAAACAGAGATCAAAACATAACTCATATTTTCAGTATTCTTTTGGCAAGTACATATATATACACCTGGAATACTCTCTTTCAAATTCTGAAGGTAACAGGGGTAAAATACAGGGAGCGAAAGGCTATTTACAATTTAGACAGAAACCAGATGGCAGTTATAAGAGTCGAGGGAGATGAAAGGGAAGCAGTGGTTGGGAAGGGAGTGAGACAGGGTTGTAACCTCTCCACGATGTTATTCAATCTGTATATTGAGCAAGCAGTAAAGGAAACAAAAGAAAAATTTGAAGCAGGAATTAAAATCCACGGAGAAGAAATAAAAACTTTGAGGTTCACCGATGACATTGTAATTCTGTCATAAACAGCAAAGGACCTAGAAGAGAAGCTGAACGGAATGGACATGCTCTTGAAAGGAGGATATAAGATGAACATCAACAAAATAAAACGAGCATAATGGAATGTAGTCGAATTAAATAGGGTGATACTGCGGGAATTAGATTAGGAAATGAGACGCTTAAAGTAGTAAATGAATATTGCTATTTGGGGAGCAAAATGACTGATGATGGTCGAAGTAGAGAGGATATAAAATGAAGACAGGCAACGCCAAGGAAAGCATTTCTGAAGAAGAGAAATTTGTTAACATCGAGTATAGATTCAAGTGTCAGGAAGTCGTTTCTGAAAGTATTTATATGCAATGTAGCCATGTATGGAAGTGAAACATGGACTATAAATAGTTTAGACAAGAAGAGAATAGAAGCTTTCCAAATGTGGTGCTACAGAAGAATGCTGAAGATTTGATCGGTAGATCACATAACTAATGAGGAGGTATTGAATAGAATTGGAGAGAAGAGGAGTTTGTGGCACAACTTGACTAGAAGAAGGGACCGGTTGGTAGGGTATATTCTGAGCCATCAAGGGATCACCAATTTAGTGTTGGAGGGGAGCGTGGAGGGTAAAAATCGCAGAGAGAGACCAAGAGATGAATACAGTAAACAGATTCAGAAGGATGTAGGTTGCAGTAGGGACTGGGAGATGAATAACCTTGCACAGGATAGAGTAGCATGGAGAGCTGCATCAAACCAGTCTCTGGACTGAAGACCACAAGAACAATATATATATATATATATATATATATATGAGCTATGTAACAGGTTTAAGCACTCTTGGAATTTAATGTGATATACAGCAAATGGCGCACTTGGCGGTCGGCACGCAATTGGTTCAAATGGCTCTGAGCACTACGGGACTTAACTTCTGAGGTCTTCAATCGGCACGCAATTGCTCGACCCAGTTCACGACAAAAATATACGTTGCAAAACATAGTCCCTCCAATCAGTCTCGCCAGTCAGTTTGATAGAAATATGATTAAAAAAAAGAAAAAAACCAGTCTCTGACAACGCTGTAACTTCATGGAATCTGCACTGTGCTGGAGCTGTCCCTTTAGCTGAGTGAGACGAGGCAATGGCGTGAGGAACGGCTATGCAGGCTCACCGATGCCCGAGTCGCATGCGAACTAAACTTCTTTCCTCAGTTAAAGCATCAGGTTGTATTCATTTTGCAGCTCCACAATATGTATTCTTTCTGTTACCGTTCCCTTTATTTAAACATAACATCCACTTCTTACAGACGTAAATAACCACTGTACTTCGTTCGTAGCCCAAAGAACTATAATACAAAACAGTGGATGTGGTAACAACGTCTGTATCCAATGAGGGGTAAAAACTACAATAGGTAAGCTACACTAGATTACACATTATGCTATGCACAATAATTCGGTTCTGTACGCTTATCTTCACAAACCCGGTGTGTAGACGTATGGACAACGTTCACTTTAGAGAAGATGTTCAAGGCGACCACCCTGCATTTGCAGACCTTTCGCCACTCGCTGGATCATACTTTGCTGGACTCTACGCAACACACCTGCACCCACCAGTGCTGAAGCGGCATGCGCACGAGCTATCAGATCGAGTACATCCGTGGGTGGAGTACTATAAACTTGTTCTTTAAGTGACCCACAAATAAAAGTCTAGTGGATTAAGGTCTGGGGAACATGGAAGGCACATGATTGGACCTCCACCACCAATCCGTTTTGTCCGCAGCTCGTGGTCGTGCGGTAGCGTTCTCGCTTCCCACGCCCGGGTTCCCGGGTTCGATTCCCGGCGGGGTCAGGGATTTTCTCTGCCTCGTGATGACTGGGTGTTGGGTGCTGTCCTTAGGTTAGTTAGGTTTGAGTAGTTCTAAGTTCTAGGGGACTGATGACCATAGATGTTTAGTCCCATGGTGCTCAGAGCCATTTTTGAACCAATCCGTTTTCCTGGAAACGTTACAATTAAATAGCTACGCATAATCATTCCAAGGTGTTGCAATACACCATCATGCTGAAATCGCTGTTGTCGCCTAACACAAAGTGGAACGTTTTCTAATACGTCAGGCATGTATTGCAAAGAAACGTACGATACAACGATACCGGGGCGCATTCAACTTGTCCGACGATAGATACGGGCCCAACAGCACTCCTCACACGATTCCAGCCCACAGGTTTATGCCAAAGCGTGCCTGAAAGCCACATGCGTGGGTCGTGTTCCTACAAATAACGGCTGTTGTGGAGGTTAAAAACATATTTACGAGTGAATTTAGATTCGTCAGTCTATATCACGTTATTTTAAAACATTCGTTATCATCCACTTGGAGCAAAAGCCATTCAAAAAACGGTTCTCATCGAATACGGTCTTCTAGTCGCTGGTATTGAGTTAACGTGTCATGATATGGATCCAGTTCTTCATCGTGCAGCACTTCGACAACCGGGCTTTGAGATATCTGGAACTGCCAAGCAATTTCGCGGGTACTTTGCCGAGTTGACCGGTGAACAGTTTAAAGAATCGCGTCCTCTGTTTGTGGAGTACGTCTCGTCCTTAGACGACCTCTGTCCATTACTTATAGACGAAGAGTACTGGTTTCCCGAAAGCCTTGCTGCAGGTGACGAAGAATATTATTATGGAGATGAAGTCTCTGAGGAAACCGTGCAGCATAAGCACGAGCAGCAGCAGATGCAGCAGCTTGGTTATCGCATGCACCCAGCACCAATGGCATATAGACGTATTCATCATTTGTGTACTCCATCGAGAAGTCACCTTACATGCACTTGACGGGAGCAGTTATGGTTGTGCACTGTGCGATTAATAGACACATGCATGCTGTTTAATGGACCCCACAGCCATATAATAGGCTACTGTTATGTGACAAAATGATGACCTGCTTATAAGCGACGAGAAGTAGGGAAACGACGCCTAACAAATAAAAATGGAACCTGAGGATTTGTTCCACAGCTCCGTGGTGGATGTGGGTTTGATGTTCCAGCAGTCTATTCAATGAGCTACGATGACTGATAGGGTAGTGGGCGTTGATACACGTCCCGCTGTACATTACGATGTATTGTACGATGTGACAGTGTTGACAACTCCTCGTTTTCTTTACTGTGTTTTCAAAATGCATCAATATGATTTTTCTAGGTAAATTTCTGTCTTTAATCTGTATGAGAAATCACGTACCGACTTTCACGTATGGCATTTTTACTCCACCCTGCGTAATTCATTATGCATAAAACTAAGTACATTTAGCGAGTAAAAATCAGAATAGCTAATATTAATATAGACAAACTATCTACATCTACATCTACGTGATTACTCAGCTATTCACAATAAAGTGCCTGGCAGAAGGTTCAATGAACCACCTTCAAGCTATCTCTCTACCGTTCCACTCCCGAACGGCACGCAGGAAAAATGAGCACTTAAATTTTACTGTGCGAGCCCTGATTTCTCTTATTTTATCGTGATGATTATTTCTCCCTATTTAAGTGGGTGCCAACAGAATGTTTTCGCAATCGGAGGAGAAAACTGGTGATTGAAATTTCATGAGAAGATTCCATCGCAACGAAAAACGCCTTTGTTTTAATGATTGCCACTCAAATTCACGTATATGTCTGTGACACTATCTCCCCTGTTTCGCGATAATACAAAACGAGCTGCCCTTCTTTGTACTTTTTCGATGTCATCAATCAGTCCACCTGATGCGTATCCCACACCGCACAGCAATACTCCAGAATAGGGCGGACAAGCGTGGTGTAAGCAGTCTCTTTAATAGACCTGTTGCACCTTCTAAGGGTTCTGCCAATGAATCGCAGTCTTTGGTTTGCTCTACCCACAATATTATCTATGCGATCGTTCCAATTTAGGTTATACATATTATTCCGTAGCCTTTTATATAAATTCCAAATTTTTTAACTGAATTATTGCAATTGTAGCCACTGTGATTCTTGCTCAGTAGCTCAATGTGCATTAGACTCACCCCATACAGATGTACAAGCGAGCTTATTATAGAATTTACTTCTAGTATACTTTCACATGGTAAAATTTCTTAACGTTATAAAGTATGTCTTACTTGTCATTACAGATAAAAAAAATGAACAAAAAATAGTAACGCAGAAGAACGCCAAAACGTTACAATAATATTGCACAACTCTAATATAGGATTAAAGCGCGAACAGTATAAAAATAGACAATCTTAATAAAAATAGTAAGCAGTGCTTATTATAATGATAAAGTGCATCAGTATGAAGAGCTCCTGTTTTGTTCTTCTTACTTATCGATGCCAAGTTTCAGATCTTCTGATAAATAAGGATTTTTATGAATTATTATCTAGCCACTGTAAACTAGCAACAACCTTGAAATCCTTATAAGTGCAGTAAAATATTGTTTTAGCTATATTCATCTATTAAAACTTATTTACTTGAGTTTTTTTGCATTGTAATAACAAAATGCATAGATGCTGTTCTGTAAGTTTTTTCATTTGTGTGAGAGAATCATTTGATTAATACTCATTCCCAAATAAAAATGACCTGGAATGCTCGA
This sequence comes from Schistocerca serialis cubense, assembly GCF_023864345.2. Taxonomy (NCBI): domain Eukaryota; kingdom Metazoa; phylum Arthropoda; class Insecta; order Orthoptera; family Acrididae; genus Schistocerca; species Schistocerca serialis. The sequence continues at coordinate 1,035,949,694 of NC_064639.1, read as the reverse complement.
GCATATGTTCGATTTCCCTGGGCAATAACAAAATTAACATACGAAAACGAATTGAATTAGATACAGAGGTATTTGTCCGGAGTGTAGCACTGCACAGAGACGAAACTTGTACGATAGGCAGTTTAGGCAAGAAGAGAGTAGAAGAAATTTGATGCTGAAAAAGACTGTTGAAGATTAGTGGGTATATCGCTTATGTAATGAAGAAGTACTGAACAGAATTTAGGAGAAAAGAAACTTGTGTTATAACGTGACTAAAAGAAGGTTTCAGTTGGAAGGACACATTCTGAGATATTGAGGAATCATCAGTTTAGTACTGGAGGGAAATGTGATCGGTAAAAATTGTAGAGGGAGACCAAGAGACGAATACAGTAAGCAGGTTCAAATGGATGTACGTTTATGTAGTTATTCAGAGATAAAGAGGCTTGGACAGGATAGAATAATGTAGAGAGCTGCGTCAAGCTGGTCTTCAAACTGAAGACCACAACTACTACTGCTACTACAACTACTATTACAACAAAAACATGCTGTTAATGGTGTTGGCTATCTTTCATTGTGATGAAAGTTTCTTGGGGTGGTGGTATCATTAAAAATGCTACGTTATTTTGTGGCACTATTGACTGATTCTGAAAAAGTTCACATTTCGAAGAACAGAAAGTAAGACTGAAAACTTTTCTATTTGTTGAAGTTACATATATAGAATAATCTATCACACAAACATACCCAAACATGTTGGTCACGGACACGTTTATATACAAATATGGCATTTACAAAGACTAAATACTGCCAAGGAATATATCTCACAGAGAAGTTGCAACTTGCACATAAATGTTACAACAGAAAGTTCATAGGACAGAAATGGTCCAACACTTGCTATATACGTTCAGTGAATATTAATGGTAATATATACAGACAAATGAAGAAAACAGACCATCTTATAATACGTAAATACTATGGTAGCAGTTATTTTGACAGTTTTCTGGCAATTTACATTATGTTAATTATTTTGTACTGTGTAACAAACATGTGACGAAATACAGTTTTATATATGAAAATACAATGACAAAAGATATTGAACAATCTCTGTGATTGCTAGATGAATGTTTAAATTTGTGTAACTGCATGAACATGAATATGTTCATGAAAAATATGTTACATGAAGAAGTGTTACTTGAAATAGTAGGCTGTTATATTTTGCTGTAGCATTTGATGTTATGTTAGTGGCTGAATGTTTTTACTGCCAACATCAACATGGTTTATTTATTTTGTAAAGTGGAGACGATGTGGGCAAAATTCTGCAGAAAGGTTGAATTTGCTAACTAACATTCTTCATTTCATAAAAGATATTGTGATCTGATTTTATGTATGTGTGTTTCTATTTCCTCAAGCAGATTCGTAAGGCTAATTTTTCTGCCTGGAACAATATTTGGAAATAGTCTTCAATGCATTTTAATTGATACCTGATATGAGTAGTATTCATTGCAAATGTGGGCTTTGATGTGTTATTTAGACATATGGCATCTATGTGTTATTCGAATAAGGTCCCGAAACTTCTCCCAGTTTGGCCTGTATAACAGGAAGGGCACCTTTAGCAACTGAGCTCATATATGGCTAATCCTTTATGGGGGGATTATTATTGCTGAATTTGTGAATAGCTAGTTGCTAGAATACATTGTTTATGTGAAATACTTCATACTTTTATTTTTAAACAGATTGGTTATCTGATAGGATAAGCTTCCATAAACAAGAATGTTAATACATTTTCTGTTGATTGCTTTTGTCTCTGGTGCAAGCTACATGGATGTCTGGTGTGAAACTTCATTGTCTGACATTGCCTTGAGTTTATGTGACACTTTTTCTATCATAGAAGGTCTGTATACATTGTCTGAAGCTAGGGAGTTAATTACTGATTGATTTTCCCTCTGGTGCAGACTACAAGGATGTCTGGTGTGAAAGTTCATTGTCTGACATTGAATTGAGTTTATGTGATAGTTTTCCTATCATGGAAAGTCTGTATCCATTGTCTGAAGCTAGGGAGTTAATGATATTAAGTGCTTTTTGTTGTTCAATTGGTTCTAGTGAAAATTTATGTAGGCGACCTAAAAATGCAACTTCACTCTGGTTTGTGTAACAGGATGTGCCACTGATCCTGTATTCTCAAAATATGTTTGTTATTCTTCTTGGAGATTCAAAATCGAAGAAGTTAATACTGTTATTGACATTACATTCTATGATAAAATTATCTTTCTTATGTACACTGATCGGATTTGATAGTAATATATTAGTTTCATTATTTGTGCTGTCAAAGACAGTTATTGTATCGTCCACATTCGTTCTGTAGTGCATGATTTTGTTGTTAATCTAACTGTTAACTTTGAAAAGTGTTTGTCCTATGTGGTTTATGTAGATATCTGCTAACATCCGAAAGAGACAGCTGCCCATTGCCAAACTGTCTCTCAGCTCGCACGTTTCGTCATTAAAACGGATGTAATAACAGATATAGTGTAAGTAACTCAGTGACTTTACTTATCTCTGTCATGTTCAGTTTGTTATGTTTAATTAGATTATTGCCGATTTTGTTACAGACGTTTAACCTATCGCTGGATGGACACCTGGTTGTTGGTGAAGCTCGCACTCTACCGAGAGACATGTTAGACTTATCAGGAGCTCCATTTCTTCAGAAGTAAATATTCTTCATAGTGATTACCATCTCTATGTGCCTCATCGGTGCTTTGTCGACATGTGGGGTACAACGCTTCAAGTGATTTTCAATATGCTTGCAGTCTGTGTGTACAGTTGTATATACATCGCTGTTCATCAGTTCAGGTGTACTTTCTCCATGCTTCGAGTGCCCAAAGAAGATGTTCCTGCACGCACGCTAATCTGTGTGCCCTGGCTATGTGGGGAGGAGAAGCATACATGTGGAGGTTGTGTGGCGTCTGAACGTCACAGCATGGCAGTGGTTCTGTATGGTGTGGCTACTCGTCTACTGGTGTTAAGGGTTCAGTTGGCAAGTGATCTGCTGTACTTTGGCCCACCTATCCACTGTTACAATCCGGGATGATAAACAGTGACTCCCAGTACCAACGCATTGTCACCTACGACAGTTGGCTCTGGGATTTTGCTGGTCCAATACACTTATGCTATGTCCTTTTCACAGTGGCGTATGGGGGTCCAGCACTCCACTACCGTGTACATGACGTATCCCACACCTAGCACACTTATAATCTTTCACTATCAAATACGCTTTTATGATGTGTCTTATCAATGCTGTGCTCTACAGTAAGGTTGATGCCCAGTAGAAAGTCAGACATGTTAGTGATACGAAGCGATAAACTATTCCATTCACTGTGATGGCAACAGCCCTCTCTCTCTCTCTCTCTCTCTCTCTCTCTCTCTCTCTGCCTGTCTCTCTCTCTCTCTCTCACACACACACAAACATAACTTCAGTCTCTGATTGAACTGCATGTGAGTTTGCTTGTATCATAATTATCAGGCATCTACTAGACATTTTTATCCGTTACAATCTTCAGCTATGTGCATCCATGTTGATACAACATAGGTTTCACTGTTGTGTACTCACCCTCAGTTAGGTCTCTGTCTCAGTCTTTCCTCTCTCTTGGAATCCAGCAAAGAGCTTGCTAGGTACACCTACTATCCACACGTCTCGCACGCGTCTATGCCATATTTATTACAGTCATAACTGCATCTTCCTCTCCAGCCAGTTTGAGATTCATTTGTTTGCTTCTCTGTCTCCAATTAGTAATTCCCAACGTTCAATGTCAACATCCAAGATGGCCACCAAATGAGATATGTAGATATATCTCAGATGCATAAATCACTTACTGAAGAGCAAACAGTGTTTAATTTAATTTTGTTTTGTTTCCCATACAAGTGAATATTTAGCGTTTCTCTAGTGATTTTTCTTGACAACAACTGGTATTATTTGAAGTCATGACAATTGCAATAAAGACTGAAACTTTACGTTTATAAACATCGAAAATTCTATTTAAAAATTCGAAGTACCGTAGTATGAACTTCATTAAAAAAAGACTTTCTTAGTCTCAGTATTGTCTATTCGCTTTACAAGAGTGGAATTGAGCGTTTCTAAATTCTATTACTATACACATTTAATGTTAGTTATTACGTTGGATATACGCGACCTAGGCCTACGTTTTCCCAGTTATAAACGTTTAAAAATCTAACCATATGACATCAGTGACGCAAATTCTCTCAAAACAGAGGAAATACTAATCTGCTCCTTCGTCAGTGTATGTACAAATCAGTATAAAAACAAGTACACCTGCACAAAAAGTATTACACTTGTGTCTTTGACAAACTGAATGCATTCTTTCGTGTTAAACTCAATTCTTCCTTCGAAATCCTTTGGCCTTGACAGAGAAATCTGGGAGATGTTATAGGGTATTTGTTGTCAGTCTTGTAGGAAATATTTTTATTGTGGGATATGAAGTTAAGGTACTGTAAGAGAATACAAAACGGCTTAGAAAAAAATTCTGGTTTGTGTGATGAATAGCAGCTAGCTCTAAATGTAGAACAGGTAAACTAATGTGGATGATCAGGAAAGACAAACTCTTGGTGTTAGGATACAGCGTTAATAGTGTCTTGCTTGACACAGTAACGTCATTTACATATCTGAGCGTAACGTTGCAAAGCGATATGAAATGGAACGAAGATGTAAGGATTGGGGTGGGGAAGGTGAATGGTCGATTTCGGTTTATTGGGAGAATTTTGGGAGAGTGGAGTTCGTCTGTAAAGGACATATTCTTGAGTACTACTCGATTGTTTGGGATCCATATCAAGTCGTATTAAAGTAAGACACTGAAGCAATTCAGAGGCGGGCTGCTAGATTTGTTACCTGTAGGTTAGAACAACACACAAGTATTACAGAGAAGCTTCAGGAACTCAAAACGGAGGTGAGGGGACGTGAGTTTTCGGGAATATTATTGAGAAAATTGAGAGAACCAGCATCTGAAACTGTCTGCAGAACGATTCTACAGCCGTCACAAAAATTTCGCGTCAGTATCGCATAGGTAAGATATGAGAAATTAGGACTCACACGAAGGTATACTGACAGTCTTTATCCCCTCGCTCTATTTTCAAGTGGAACAGGAAAAGAAATGACTAGTAGAGGCACAGGATACCCTCCATCACGTACCGACAGGAATACTGTGGAGTACGTGTGTGCAGTATATAAGTAATGAAGAGAACACTGGGAAAACAGAAGAGGCTCTCTTCTGGAACTGCGGAGTATGCAGCAGGAACATTTTGACTTAACAGCAGAAAAGGTAAATCTGTGGCCTTCAAAGACAGCTGGAGGGAGCAAGGAAAAAATTGATCAGGATCAAGGGAAACAGAGTGGAGGATAGTGACTAGGAACCAGAAGCTGGTAGGAACCCTCTACCAGGCGTTTAAGTGTGAATTACAGAGTAACCATGTAGATGTAGATGTAGAGAAGCTACGACAAAAATTTTCAAAAACAAATCTAACATGTTTTAATAATTGTACACTAAATACAATGATGCTATTAGCAGCTGCAGAGCATGCAGTCATAAAAAACTGTACAAAATGGAAACTAAATAGTAGGCTTAGATGAACTTCGAATGTGCATGCTTAAACAGTGTGCACAGATTATAAAAGTCACCTTCACAAACATAACGAATGAGTCAGCTTCATTAGGGAAATTTTAAGAACGTCTAAAACTAGGGAGACCAGATGCAGATACATAAAATAGAGGGCTAACAGTTTCTAAAACGAGGCCACACGGAAAAATACACCTGAATTTAACAATTAAACTAACTAACAGATATAATATACATTCCTTAATTTTTATTGGTGCTTCTCTGAAGGGCGAGTTTTCTGTAGTAGTGTAGGCTTACTCAGCAAATAACTGTCAAAAGATAGACAGGAAAACCCTTTTAAATTATACTAGACCACCAATATACCACTAAAAGATTCAAGGTTCAGACTATTTCTGTCATCAGTCCACTGTACTGTAATGAGCAAAAATAATCTTTCTGCATTTGCGTTGTGCCCAGATATACTGAAAAACTATTCATTAAGTTTTATCAATTGTAAATGATAATAAACAGACTTACTTTCACAAAAATTCTTGGCCAGTTTTTTAATACAAGATAACCCACTAAATTCAGGATCATTACTATTTTGTTTCAAAAATTTCCTAAATTTAAAAACTACATAATTAGTCAGAACGTTTTACATCTTCAGTTTCAAAAGCTTTACATTTATTTTGCAATTAAAAAACGCTTTTTTTGGTGTCACTGTCGCTAACATCTTTTTTAAGAGACATCCATTTGAAACAGGCAACATCGTCTAACATACAGAGGCATCGTTTTAAACATTCATGGCACGGCTGACACAGCAACATAGTTTCCTTCATAAAAAGTTTAACTTCTTTATTAAAGCTTTCTTCTGTTTCGATTTCCAGCTGCTGTTTAACTTTTAGGTAAATGAATTTTTCATTTAATCGGTCGTCAGGCACATTACGCACAGAATCTAAATTTCAGTCACTTCAAGTACAGAATTATCTTCCTTTTCTAGTTGCAGAATATTTGAACTAAACACAGACATCAATGAATGCAAATGACATCAGTAGACTTTACTCAACCTATTCTCAAGAAATTGAAACAAATCGTTAGGTGGCTTGCTTTCAGACCGAAAGTAAGATTTCAGAGCAGGATATATTTCCAGACCCTTTCAGTGGGTGGGAAAAGAGACAATCTCCTAGTTTTCAAGACACAGTACTTGTTTGTAATTTAGCTCTACAAATGCACTCAAAGAGTTCAACTGTTCCGTTCTAAATACGTAAATAGAAAAATAATTATGACACACTCCAAATCAACAGAAAGACTATCAGCTCCATACTGAATTCCATTATGTAAAATGCGAGCTGAACATCCCACACCGATTAAATTCTCCTTGTACAAAGATGTCTTTAATCTCCTGTATATATTTTTGCTTTCCTTGCGATTTATACCCCCAGAGTTTGCGCTAGCATTATCATTGGTAAATGATACACACTTATTAGCAATACCCAAATGTTGTAGCGTTTCCGTAATATACTGTGCAACAGTCTCTGATGTTTCATTTGGAGTAGATTTTTGTTCAGTTATTTTTGATTTTGAACCACCAGGTTCGTAGTCAAAATATTGGGTAAGAATGGGAAACACTTCTATATTGCCATGGTTACCTCAATCGGTCAAGACACCAAAACAAGATATGCCACTCAACGCTTCCATGGTCACGCTCGCGGCATGAGGAGCAATTACACTGCTTACAATGCTTCGAGTTTTTGATCTGGCTGAGGAGATTTTTTTCAGCGACATCTAGATCAAAATAAATGACTCCTTCTGCAGCAATAATCGGTGACTTAAAGTTGAAGTAGATTGCTATAGCTGAAATAATATGTCTGTCCTACATATTGGACTGCAAACCTGAAGACTTTTCTTATACTTCTGAGTGGTAATATGATGTTGGTCACCTAGTGCAAGAAATTTAAAATATTTCAGTGACACAGTGACATACATTCTATTTATAACATTTAAATAAATTAAATTATGTTTATATATGCTATGCAGAACAGGAGAATTTTATCGCAAATTTTTCTCATTCAGCTTTACGAATATAGAGAACTTTAATGACTAAGAAAGGATGAAATGAAGTCACGACAGGAAAACAATCTGTCGAGCTGTTTCTTGCCTTTATTAGCCACTGAGACGTAAGTTCTATATCCACATATTTTACATTCTGCTTCGAATGCAGTTATCCCTTTCTTGAAGGTAGGACATTTATAAGCAAGAACATCTGAGAATGTACGCTTGCGTTTAGGCATTGTCAGATATTTTATAAAACGCACTCGGTTACAATAAACAGCGGATCACTCTCACACATAAGTACTGAGTACATGACATGAAACCTATAATGCCAAGCTAAGACAATGAGAATCCGGAACTGACACTAAGGAACGGAAATTTTAAATAATCGGTATTTGCACTCTATGGATCGATCCATGATCAGTGGACAAAAATCGTTAAAATCGACGATCAATGATCCATCTGTGGATAAGGTATTTAAGAAAAGAGAACGGGAATTACTGCAAATATATTTTTATTACTGTCAGCTTTGCGAAAAAGTAGGACAATATAAAAATCCACCCGGAGCAGGGACAAAGAGAGAAAAAGGAGGTCAGATCCGGATTTATCTCGCCATCTGATCATCCTATCTAAAACAGGCAAGAGTTGTGTCTCTGCAAAACAAAGATAATGCAAAATACCACCTTCAAAATGAACCACTATTCTTACAGCTAGCAATGTACGTTCGTGGTCTGAAGAGCACCAGGATCAGTTTACCTTACTCTCCTAGCCACCTAACTTCCCGTATTTAAACCCAATCGAGAATCCGTGAGACCACCTCGATCAGTGCTGTAAGCACCATGGATCCTCAACAGAGAAACCTAGCGCAGCTTGCCCCCGCACTGGAGTCGGCGTGGCTCCACATCCCTGTCTGTATCTTCCAGAGCCTCAGTGATTCTCTTCCTGAGCATCTCGCAGCCGCCCGTGCTGCAAGAAGTGGTTATTCGGGCATCTGACAGTTAGTCACAGTAATGTAACTGGACAGTGTGTATTAAGAGGGAATACCAACATAAAAGCTGTGACACCCTCGGAGTTCTCAGGGATTAGAATTTTGATGCTAGCGCTATAGAAGAAGAAATTCGTGAGAAGTTTATGGTAATAAACGCAATATATGGGGTTCATAAAATCACTCTTTCCTTTTTCTTCTAAGAAATAAACACATTTTCAGATATGAAACTGAAATATGTTGTCTTCTGGCTATGGACACTGCTACTTTAATACAGGGCTATTACAAATGATTGAAGCGATTTCATAAATTCACTGTAGCTCCATTCATTGACATATGCTCACGACACACTACAGAAACGTAGAAAAACTCGTAAAGTTTTGTTCGGCTGAAGCCGCACTTCAGGTTTCTGCCGCCAGAGCGCTCGAGAGCGCAGTGAGACAAAATGGCGACAGGAGCCGAGAAAGCGTATGTCGTGCTTGAAATGCACTCACATCAGTCAGTCATAACAGTGCAACGACACTTCAGGACGAAGTTCAACAAAGATCCACCAACTGCTAACTCCATACGGCGATGGTATGCGCAGTTCAAAGCTTCTGGATGCCTCTGTAAGGGGAAATCAACGGGTCGGGCTGCAGTGAGCGAAGAAACGGTTGAACGCGTGCGGGCAAGTTTCACGCATAGTGATGTGAAAGATTCAGTGTTTAAACCTACTCTACCAAGAAACGTGCCAGAACCGCGAGCTCGCATCAACGATGCTTTTGAACTCATTGATGGGGACATGCTGCGCCGAGTGTAGGAGGAACTTGATTATCGGCTTGATGTCTGCCGAATCACTAAAGGGGCACATATCGAACATTTGTGAATGCCTAAAAAAACGTTTTGAGTTTTTGTATGTGTGTGCAAAGCATTGTGAAAATATCTCAAATAATAAAGTTATTGTAGAGCTGTGAAATCGCTTGAATCATTTGTAATAACCCTGTACATGTCTGATATTGTCGTAAAGATCGACTTTAAATAAAGTTCGTAAGATTATTAATTGAGTAAAATTGTGTTTTCAAATGGACTCTCTTTGTATTCTTTGTCCAGGGATGTAACAGAGACCCGTATTTTCTGATTCATAGCAAAGAAGCTCTTTTACGACGCTGTATGGCGGTTTATTTCATTTCTGTTTCTTACAGTAACACCAAAACCTGACAAAGGAAACACTTTCCATACTCAACAGAGCTTTTCTGTAAGTGCTGCTTTTTAACGATGACTGCGATCCACATTGCTCGCATATAAACATAAGAGGAATATTCGCGCATATATGTTGACAACTGCTGACTGAGACGTAGAACACGCGGTAGGCTCACTATTTACACGGTAGGTGTAGTCTCAACAACGACTGTAAATCGTCTGCATTGATGCGGAATTTGTTCTGTATATCAGAACATAACTTTCTGAAATGTGTTAGTAACAGTAATTCCTCGAACTACTGTTTATATTTGCTTCTTGTTGTTTAGTAGTGAATAATTTAAACAGGACTACATATTATGAAATTTACAAAAATGTAAGAAAAACGTTAGTAACATAGCCTGTTTTAAATAATTACGAAATATAATTTTTAAAATTTTTGTATATGCTACACGTGTAAGACGATAACTATTCAGACTTTCCAACTACGTGAATGTCTTCATGGAAAATAAGGTATGTTTTTAATACACAACACAATTTTATACAGTATTTTTTTTTTTCGTTCGTCTGGGTCTGCAGCGTAGCATACGTCAAACAATGACATTATTATAAAGAATGTCCAGAATAGCAGAAATGTAATTATCAATCTTTATTTCAGGACAGATCTGTTTAGTCTTTCGTTGTCATTTTCAAGTAACCTTCGAGTACAATGTTAGTGAGACCATTTACGTACATAATACGTTTTGCATATATGATGGATTACATGCTGGTACTTACGTAAAACAAATATTACAATTGCCTAATTTTACCAACAACTGAGAACCGACAGTTATGTGGCAGTTTACTATGGATGTAATACAGGGTGTTTCAAAAATGACCGGTACATTTGAAACGGCAATAAAAACTAAACGAGCAGCGATAGAAATACACCGTTTGTTGCATTATGCTTGGGACAACAGTACATTTTCAGGCAGACAAACTTTCGAAATTACAGTAGTTACAATTTTCAACAACAGATGGCGCTGCGGTCTGGGAAACTCTATAGTACGATATTTTCCACATATCCACCATGCATAGCAATAATATGGCGTAGTCTCTGAATTAAATTACCCGAAACCTTTGACAACGTGTCTGGCGGAATGGCTTCACATGCAGATGAGATGTACTGCTTCAGCTGTTCAATTGTTTCTGGATTCTGGCGGTACACCTGGTCTTTCAAGTGTCCCCACAGAAAGAAGTCACAGGGGTTCATGTCTGACGAATAGGGAGGCCAATCCACGCCGCCTCCTGTATGTTTCGGATAGCCCAAAGCAATCACACGATCATCGAAATATTCATTCAGGAAATTAAAGACGTCGGCCGTGCGATGTGGCAGGGCACCATCTTGCATAAACCACGAGGTGTTCGCAGTGTCGTCTAAGGCAGTTTGTACCGCCACAAATTCACGAAGAATGTCTAGATAGCGTGATGCAGTAATCGTTTCGGATCTGAAAAATGGGCCAATGATTCCTTTGGAAGAAATGGCGGCCCAGACCAGTACTTTTTGAGGATGCAGGGACGATGGAACTGCAACATGGGGCTTTTCGGTTCCCCATATGCGCCAGTTCTGTTTATTGACGAAGCCGTCCAGGTAAAAATAAGCTTCGTCAGTAAACCAAATGCTGCCCACATGCATATCGCCGTCATGAATCCTGTGCACTATATCGTTAGTGAATGTCTCTCGTGCAGCAATGGTAGCGGCGCTGAGGGGTTGCCGCGTTTGAATTTTGTATGGACAGAGGTGTAAACTCTGGCGCATGAGACGATACGTGGACGTTGGCGTCATTTGGACCGCAGCTGCAACACGGCGAACGGAAACCCGAGGCCGCTGTTGGGTCACCTGCTGCACTAGCTGCGCGTTGCCCTCTGTGGTTGCCGTACGCGGTGGCCCTACCTTTCCAGCACGTTCATCCGTCACGTTCCCAGTCCGTTGAAATTTTTCGAACAGATCCTTTATTGTATCGCTTTTCGGTCCTGTGGTTACATTAAACCTCCGTTGAAAACTTCGTCTTGTTGCAACAACACTGTGTTCTAGGCGGTGGAATTCCAACACCAGAAAAATCCTCTGTTCTAAGGAATAAACCATGTTGTCTACAGCACACTTGCGCGTTGTGAACAGCACACGCTTACAGCAGAAAGACGACGTACAGAATGGCGCACCCACAGACTGCATTGTCTTCTATATCTTTCACATCACTTGCAGCGCCATCTGTTGTAGAAAATTGTAACTACTGTAATTTCGAAAGTTTGTCCACCTGAAAATGTACTGTTGTCCCAAGCATATTGCAACAAACGGTGTATTTCTATCGCTGCTCGTTTAGTTTTTATTGCCGTTTCAAATATACCGGTCATTTTTGAAACACCCTGTATGAACGATATTCCTCTAGACGTAAGTACCAACATGTTATCAATGAAATATGTAAGGCGTATTATCTACGTAAATGATCTATACAACACTGTAGAGGTTTCTTGAAAATGGCAATGAAAGCCGAAATACGGCTGTCGTGAAAGAAAGACTGACAATTAATGAGTTGGTGCATAAATTCGTATCGTTTTTTCCAGAAGTTTAATAAACACAACAGAAACGCGTAACAGAGACTTTAGTTATCATTAATACATTCTTCTTCACTATTTACGACAGTCTGCCAACATTGGGGTAACTTTTCACGTCCGCGACTGTAGACATCGCTTGGTGTTGAGGCGAAGAACTCGTAGAGCCATGTTCGGAGCGCAGTTTCATCCAAAAAAGAAGTTCCTTGAAGGTTATTCAATAGAGAGTGGAAGAGATGAAAATCTGAGCCTAAAGATTTCAAAAACCTGAATCTGATAATTTGTAGTTGAAAATCAGATTAAACATTACCGAAACACCTAGATGCAAAATTAAAGCTTTTTACTTCTAAACTGAATGAAATAATGGTGACAGTTTAGCATTTTTGGGCATGTATAAATAGATTGTCACTTCATGTAATTTATATCTGCCTCATAAAAGTTGCAGTAAGATCTACGGAAACCATCACGCACTGAGACTACAAAAGTCATGGGATACCTCCTAATATCGTGTCGGACCCTCTTTTTCCCGGTGCAGTGTAGCAGGTTGACGTGACATGGACTCAACAAGTCGTCGGATGTCCCTGCAGAAATACTGGGGCACGCTGTATTGCTGTCCATAACTGCGGAAGCGGTACAGGTGCTGATTTTGTGCACGAACTGACTTATCGATTATGTCCTATAAATGCTCGATGGGATTCATGTCGGTTGACCTGGGTGTCCAAATCACTCGCTCGGATTGTCCAGAAGGTTCTTCGAACTATTTGCGGGCAGTTGTGGCCCGGTGCAAAGGCGCACTGTCATCCATAAAAATTCCATTGTTGTTTGGAAATGGTGTCCAGCTAGTCGAATATATCCATTTCCAGGCAATGATCGGTCCAGTCGGGCCTAAGAACCCAGTCCATTCCACGTAAACACAGCACCACATCTTGATGGAGCCTCTGACAGCTTGCACACACCCTGTTAACAGCTTGGTTCCGTGTCTGCGCCATACTCGAACCCTACTATCAGCTCTTGCCAACTGAAATCGGGTCTCATATGACCAGACTAGGGTCCAGCCGATACGGTCACGAGCCCAGGAGAGGAGCTGCAGGCGATGTCGTGCTGTTAAATGCACTGGCGTCGATTGTCTGCTGCCGTTGCCCACTAACGCTAACTTCTGCCGCACTGTGCTAACAGTTACGTTCGTTGTACGTCCCACAATGATTTATGCGATTATTTTATGCAGGCTTCTTTGTCTGTTAGCACTGACATCTCTAAGCAAACGCCGCTGTTCTCGGTCGTTAAGTGAAGGCCATAAGCCAATGCGTAGTTGTTGGTGAGAGGTAAAGCCAGAAATGTGGTATTCTCGGCACACTGTTTACATGTGGCTCTTGGTCTATTAAATACCCTAACCATTTCCGAAACGGAACGTCCCAAAACGTCTTGCTCCAACCTTTGTTCCACGTTCAAAATCTGTTAATTCCCGTCGTGCAGCCACAATCACTTTGGACACATTTACACACGAATCACCCGAGTACAAATGACGGTTCAGCCAGTGCACTGCCCTTCTATACAGGGTTATTACAAATGATTGAAGCGATTTCACAGCTCTACGATAACTTTATTATTTGAGATATTTTCACAAAAACACATACAAAAACTCAAAACGTTTTTTTAGGCATTCACAAATGTTCGATATGTGCCCCTTTAGTGATTCGGCAGACATCAAGCCGATAATCAAGTTCCTCCTACACTCGGCGCAGCATGTCCCCATCAATGAGTTCGAAAGCATTGTTGATGCGAGCTCGCAGTTCTGGCACGTTTGTTGGTAGAGGAGTTTTAAACACTGAATCTTTCACATAACCCCACAGAAAGAAATCGCATGGGGTTAAGTCGGGAGAGCGTGGAGGCCATGACATGAATTGCTGATCATGATCTCCACCACGACCGATCCATCGGTTTTCCAATCTCCTGTTTAAGAAATGCCGAACATCATGATGGAAGTGCGGTGGAGCACCATCCTGTTGAAAGATGAAGTCCGCGCTGTCGGTCTCCAGTTGTGGCATGAGCCAATTTTCCAGCATGTCCAGATACACGTGTCCTGTAACGTTTTTTTCGCAGAAGAAAAAGGGACCGTAAACTTTAAACCGTGAGATTGCACTAAACTCGTTAACTTTTGGTGAATTGCGAATTTGCTGCACGAATGCGTGAGGATTCTCTACCGCCCAGATTCGCACATTGTGTCTGTTCACTTCACCATTAAGAAAAAATGTTGCTTCATCACTGAAAACAAGTTTCGCACTGAACGCATCCTCTTCCATGAGCTGTTGCAACCGCGCCGAAAATTTAAAACGTTTGACTTTGTCATCGGGTGTCAGGGCTTGTAGCAATTGTAAACGGTAAGGCTTCTGCTTTAGCCTTTTCCGTAAGATTTTCCAAACCGTCGGCTGTGGTACGTTTAGCTCCCTGCTTGCTTTATTCGTCGACTTCCGCGGGCTACGCGTGAAACTTGCCCGCACGCGTTCAACCGTTTCTTCGCTCACTGCAGGCCGACCCGTTGATTTCCCCTTACAGAGGCATCCAGAAGCTTTGAACTGCGCATACCATCGCCGTATGGAGTTAGCAGTTGGTGGATCTTTGTTGAACTTCGTCCTGAAGTGTCGTTGCACTGTTATGACTGACTGATGTGAGTGCATTTCAAGCACGACATACACTTTCTCTACAGTGAATTTATGAAATCGCTTCAATCATTTGTAATAGCCCTGTACTTCGTGTACTCGGTACTCCGTCATCCTGTAGCCTATATGTGCATATCGCTATGGCATGACTTTCGTCGCCGGCCGGAGTGGGCGAGCGGTTCTAGGCCCTACGGTCTGGAACTGCGCGACCGCTACGGTCGTAGGTTCGAATCCTGCCTCGGGCATGGGTGCGTGTGATGTCCTTAGGTTAGTTACGTTTAAGTATTTCTAAGTTCTGGGGTACTGATGACCTCAGATGTTAAGTCCCATAGTGCTCAGAGCCATTTGAACAATTTTTTACTTTTTTCACCTCATTGTAATTAACGTCAGTGAAAAACATAATATGTTGTCTAAAGCAGTCAACAGTCTCAAGAAAGTCAGTGAAAAATATAATGTGTTATAAAATACCGTCTATAATCCCAAATGAAAGCGTATCAAAACAAGTTTAATAAATTTAAATTCCCGTTTCTTTTTAAAGTTTTTTGGTTTGCAAGTGGACTTAAGAATATCAACTGTCACCGCAATTAAACGTAGCGTGTGTTCTCCATAGCAGGAGACCACGACAGTGGCGTTCCAAGTACTGAATGAAATTGTTTGGCAACTCGCTAATGTGAGGTAGTGTCGAAGTGAGCGATCGATTGTAGGCGAGCGGTATCGCTGGAGTTATCGTCAGCTCGCATGCGGGGGCCTAGTAGCATTCATTTATGAACAAGTGTTTGAGAATTTCTTCAAAGCGAAGCAGTGAGGGTAGAGGCGTGAGGCAAGAGCCATTGTAGTACAACACAACGGAGCTGAGGAAAGGAACGATGAAAGTTGTTTACCCTTCTGGTACACACAAGTGCATGCGTGGTGGCGGTGACCGTCGAAATTCATTCATGTGGAGGTATAAAGAGGCGCGAGCTAGGCGCCAGCAGGTACGTGGTGGTTCGCACCTGGCGCGACAGTAATGCCCCTCCCCCCCTTTCCCACCGCTTCCACTCCCCGTCCCCGTGCTCAGGCAGATGAATGCTCTCCTGTCCGCCGCGCGTAATAGCGGAATAAAAAGCCAGAGACAATGGCGCGCCGGGCCGTATGTGCGGCCCTCACAATGGCCGCCAGATTGAGCGCGCGCGTGCGTCGCTGATTGGGAAGTGCGGTAATTAATTTCTTGAGGTGACGCCCGCCAACAACGGGGCAAACAACAGGTAGTCGTCAGCGCGCGTCTCCACGGGCGAGAGCTGCTGGAAGCGGGAGAGAGAGAGAGAGCTGTGCGAGGGGCGAGGGGGGGAGAGGGAGGAGAGGTGGTGATGAGACGGTTGGGTGGGGGGGCGGTGGTGGGAGGGGTATGGGGTGAGGCGAGCTGCGCTTGCAGCGGCCGCGGCATAATAATGCCGGTGGCATCCCAGTAACAAGGCATTGAGAGGCTGAGCGCAGCGCACCCCACAAACCCCCGGGCTGCTGAATATTCGCAATTTGCTCGCCGCAGCGCCTGCCTGCCGAGGACGCTGGAATGGGACGGGCCAGATTTGTTCCTGCGCCGCGCACGCCAGAGATAGCGGCGCTGATGCCGAAGCGATGCTGCTGCCGCCGGCGGCGAGACTCGGAAATTAGCCGGCCGGCCGCGGTGAATGCGCTCTCTGGCCGCCACGCCACGCCAAGCCCCGCCCACCTGCCTCTTGCCGCAGGATGTCCGTCCTGGAAATTGCACGCGACCTGATGGATGCGCATCCGGACCGGCGCACGCGTAATCACTCCCGTATATCACACGCCGTACGCCACTAATATTCGCGGCGACATCGACCCTGCTTGTTCGCTTGTCATATCCATTACGGGGCGGTCAAGATAAGATGGTACTACGGCTCACGTCTTCCGGTTACGGCTCACGTCTTCCAGTAATGGACCCGACCTAAATAAGTTATTTAGAGCTTATGACAATACCTGTCTTTAAATATGGATAAAACAAAGATAATGTCTACAACAACGGGAAACAACCGATAGCATCTGATTACAAGTGGTCAACGTCTTGAGCACATCACAACGTAAAAGTATTTTCGAACATCACCCTATAACTGAGAAGTTTGTCTCATACTGAAAAAGGGCGGAGATTTTTAGCCAGAAGGAAACATTGGCACAGGCAGGGTTTACAATAGAGAAGACCTGACACGCGAACGACTTAAGGTTCTGAACTGCTTCACTGGGGAAGACCGCACTGCAGTTCCTTCTCTAAATCCTCGCACAAACGAAAAAATGGCTGACATCGCAATAAGTGTCCGAGGAATAGAAAAGCAACTGAAATCACTCAACAGAGGAAAGTCCACTGGACCTGACGGGATACCAATTCAATTCAACACAGAGTACGCGAAAGAAATTGCCCCCCTTCTAACAGCCGTGTACCGCAAGTCTCTAGAGGAACGGAAGGTTCCAAATGTTTGGAAAAGAGAACAAGTGGTTCCAGCTTTTAAGAAGGGTCGTCGAGCAGATGCGCAAAACTATAGGCCTATATCTCTGACATCGATCTGTTGTAGAATTTTAGAACACGTTTTTTCCTCGCGTATCATGTCATTTCTGGAAACCCAGAATCTACTTCGTAGGAATCAACATGGATTCCGGAAACAGCGATCGTGTGAGACCCAACTCGCTTTATTTGTTCATGAGACCCAGAAAATATTAAATACAGGCTCCCAGGTAGATGCCATTTTCCTTGACTTCCGGAAGGCGTTCGATACAGTTCCGCACTGTCGCCTCATAAACGAAATAAGAGCCTACGGAATATCAGACCAGCTGTCTGGCTGGATTGAAGAGTTCTTAGCAAACAGAACACAGCTTGTTGTTCTCAATGGAGAGATGCTTACAGACTTTAAAGTAACCTCTGACGTGCCACAGGGGAGTGTTATGGGACAATTGCTTTTCACAATGTGTATAAATGACCTAGTAGATAGTGTCGGAAGTTCCATGCGGCTTTTCGCGGATGATGCTGTAGTATACAGAGAAGTTGCAGCATTAGAAAATTGTACCGAAATGCAGGAAGACCTGCAGTGGATAGGCACTTGGTGCAGGGAGTGGCAACTGACCCTTAACATAGACAAATGTAACGTATTGCGAATACATAGAAAGAAGGATCCTTTATTGTATCATTATATGATAGCGAACAACCACTGGTAGCAGTTACTTCTGTAAAATATCTGGGAGTATGCGTGCGGAACGATTTGAGTGGAATGATCATATAAAATTAATCGTTGTTAAGGCGGATGCCAGGTTGAGATTCATTGGGAGGCTCCCTAGAAAATGTAGTCCATCAACAAAAGAGGTGGCTTACAAAACACTCGTTCGACCTATACTTGAGTATTGCTCATCAGTGTGGGATCCGTACCAGGTCGGCTTGACAGAGGAGATAGAGAAGATCGAAAGAAGAGCGGCGCGTTTCGTCACAGGGTTATTTGGTAAGCGTGATACCGTTACGGACATGTTTAGCAAACTCAAGTGGCAGACTCTGCAAGAGAGGCGCTCTGCATCGCGGTGTAGCTTGCTCGCCAGGTTTCGAGATGGTGCGTTTCTGGATGAGGTATCGAACATATTGCTTCCCCCTACTTATACCTCCCGAGGAGATAACGAATGTAAAATTAGAGAGATTCGAGGGCGCATGGAGGCTTTCCGGCAGTCGTTCTTCCCGCGAACCATAAGGGACTGGAACAGGAAAGAGAGGTAATGACAGTGGCACGTAAAGTGCACTCCGCCACACACCTTTGGGTAGCTTGCGCAGTATAAACGTAGATGTAGAGGTAGATGTAGAACTATGATATGCTCCATTACGGTCTTCAGAATTTGTGGCCTCAAGATGACAGAGTAAATGTGAAGGTCTCAGCTAGAAAGAAAAAGTGACAAACATGACAGAACTGAAGATCATTATGTGGAACTATGTGAGCCAAAGTGTAAATCTGACACTACTTGCTCTGGTTTAATGTAGGGAGGGATCAAAAAGCTTCCGTTTGAGGGCGTTGCTGCGGTGTATACGCAATGTAGCGCGTCTCCGATGTCGGTATACAGGGTGAATTTTCCCACCGAGTACAAACTCTAGGGACTGATCGATGGGAGGATACGGAACAAAAAAGGTCAAATGAATTTATGTGTACATCTACATCTACATGAGTACTATGCAAATCACATTTAAGTGCCTGGAAGAGTGTTCATCGAACCACCTTCACAATTCTGTACTCAGAATGAGATTTTCACTCTGCAGCGAAGTTTGTGCTGATATGAAACTTCCTGGCAGATTAAAACTGTGTGCCCGACCGAGACTCGAACTCGGGGCCTTTGCCTTTCGCGGGCAAGTGCTCTACCATCTGAGCTACCGAAGCACGACTCACGCCCGGTACTCACAGCTTTACTTCTGCCAGTATCTCGTCTCCTACCTTCCAAACTTTACAGAAAATCTCCTGCGAACCTTGCACAACTAGCACTCCTAAAAGAAAGGATATTGCGGAGACAGGGCTTAGCCACAACCTGGGGGATGTTTCCAGAATGAGATTTTCACTCTGCAGCGGAGTGTGCGCTAATATGAAACTTCCTGGCAGATTAAAACTGTGTGCCCGACCCAGACTCGAACTCGGGACTTTTGCCTTTCGCGGGCAAGTGCTCTACCAACTGAGCTACCGAAGCACGACTCACGCCCGGTACTCACAGCTTTACTTCTGCCAGTACTTCGTCTCCTACCTCCCAAACTTTACAGAAGCTCTCCTGCGAACCTTGCAGAACTAGCACTCCTGAAAGAAAGGATATTGCGGAGACATGGCAGAATAAAACTCTGTCAGGAAGTTTCATATCAGCGCACACTCCGCTCCAGAGTGCAAATCTCATTCTGGAAACGTCCCCCAGCCTGTGGCTAAGCCATGTCTCCGCAGTATCCTTTCTTTCAGGAGTGCTAGTTGTGCAAGGTTCGCAGGAGAGCTTCTGTAAAGTTTGGAAGGTAGGAGACGAGATACTGGCAGAAGTAAAGCTGTGAGTACCGGGCGTGAGTCGTGCATCGGTAGCTCAGATGGTAGAGCACTTGCCCGCGAAAGGCAAAACTCCCGAGTGACGTTTCCCTCATACTGTCCCACTTAACAGTGTAACTAGAGGAAGAGATCAAACCAGAATACACAATGTGCCTGTGGCATCACATACAGAAACATAAACTCAAAAACAACGCATCGATGCCAAATATAAACTGTTATACCTGTCCTGCAATGTCAACCTCCTCAAAAAAAAAAAAAAAAAAAAAAAAAAGACGACAAATGGCCATGTAAAAGGGTTTAAGGAACAAAAAACAAGGGAAAAACGAAAAAGGAAACTATAAAAGACGAAAACATATAAAATGACAGTAATATTAAACAATACTAGGAATATAATAGATTAATAGAAGAAAATGTCTTTTTTTTTAATGTATCGTTGTTAATATATTTAAATAAATATATATGGTTAAAAAAAAAAGTTCGAGTCTCGGTCGGGCACACAGTTTTAATATGCCAGGAAGTTTCAATTCTCTACTATTCCAATCTCGTATAGCGGACGGAAGGAATGAACACCCATATCTTTCCGTACGAGCTCTGATTTCCCTTATTTTATCGTGGTGATCGTTCCTCCCTATGTAGGTCTGTGTCTACAAAATATTTTCGCATTCGGAGGAGAAAGCTGGTGACTGGAATTTCGTGAGAAGATTCCGTCGCAACGAAAAACGCCTTTCTTTTAATGATGTCCATCCCAAATCCTGTATCATTTCTATCACACTCTCTCTCATGTTTCGCGATAATACAAAACGTGCTGTCTTTCATTGAACTTTTTCGGTGTACTCAGTCAGTCGTATCTGGTAAGGATCCCACACCACGCAACAGTATTCTAAAAGTGGACGGACAAGCGTAGTGTAGGCAGTCTCCTTAGTAGGTCTGTTACATTTTCTAAGTGTCCTGCCAATAAAACGCAGTCTTTGGTTAGCCTTCCCCACAACATTATCTGTGTGTTCCTTCCAGTTTAAATTGTTCGTAATTGTAATACCTAGGTATTTAGTTGAATTTACGGCTTTTAGATTAAACCGATTTATCGTCTAACCGAAGTTAAACGAGTTCTTTTTAGCACTCATATGGAAGACCTCACACTTTTCGTTATTTAGGGTCAACTGCCGCTTTTCGCACCATACAGGTACCTTTTATAAATCGTTTTTCAGTTTGTTTTGATCTTCTGATGACTTTATTAGTCGATAAACGACAGCGTCATCTGCAAACAACCGAAGACGGCTGCTCAGATTGTCTCCAAAATCGTTTATATAGATAAGGAACAGCAAAGGGCCTATAACACTACCTTGAGGAACGCCAGAAATCACTTCTGTTTTACTCGATGACTTTCCGTCAATTACATCGAACTGCGACCTCTCTGACAGGAAATCACAGATGCAGTCACGTAACTGACACGATATTCCGTAAGCACGCAATTTCACTACAAGCAGCTTGCGTGGTACGGTGTCAAAAGCCTTCTGGAAATCCAGAAATACGGAATCGATCTGAACTCGCTTGTCAATAGCACTCAGCACTTCGTGTGAATAAAGAGGTAGTTGTGTTTCACAGGAGCGATGTTTTCTAAACCCATATTGACTGTGTGTCAATAGACCGTTTTCTTCGAGGTAATTCATAATGCTCGAACACGCTATATGTTCTAAAATCCTGCTGCATATCGACGTTAACGATATGGGCCTGTTATTTAGTGGATTACTCCTACTACCTTTCTTGAATATTGGTGTGACCCGTTCAACTTTCCTGTCTTTGGGTACGGATCTTCCGTCGAGCGAACGGTTGTATATGATTGTTAAGTATGGAGCTAATGCATCAGAGTACTCCGTAAGGAACCTAATTGGTATACAGTCTGGACCAGAAGACTTGCTTTTATTAAGTGATTTACGTTGCCTCACTACTCCGAGGATATTTACTTCTACGTTACTCATGTTGGCAGCTGTTCTCGATTCGAATTCTGGGCCGGCCGCGGTGGTCTAGCGGTTCTAGGCGCTCAGTCCGGAACCGTGCGACTGCTACGGTCGCAGGTTCGAATCCTGCCTCGGGCATGGATGTGTGTGATGTCCTTAGGTTAGTTCGGTTTAAGTAGTTCAAAGTTCTAGGGGACTGATGACCACAGATGTTAAGTCCCATAGTGCTCAGAGCCATTTGAACCATTTTCGAATTCTAGAATATTT
Source organism: Schistocerca serialis cubense (assembly GCF_023864345.2). Lineage (NCBI taxonomy): Eukaryota > Metazoa > Arthropoda > Insecta > Orthoptera > Acrididae > Schistocerca > Schistocerca serialis. The sequence goes on along the minus strand of NC_064639.1, from coordinate 1,035,927,407 downwards.
ACTTCGTCTTCTTTTGTGAAGGCATTTTGGAAGGCTGTGTTTAGTAACTCTGCTTTGGCAGCACTGTCTTCGATGGTATCTCCATTGCTATCGTGCAGAGAAGGCATTGATTGTTTCTTGTCGCTAACATGCTTCACATACGACCAGAATCGCTTTGGATTTTCTGCCAGGTTTCGAGACAAAGTTTCGTTGTGGAAACTGTTATAGGCACCTCGCATCGAAGACCGCGCTAAATTTCGAGTTTCTGTAAAAGATCGCCAATCTTGGGGATTTTGCGTCTGTTTAAATTTGGCATGTTTGTTTCGTTGTTTCTGCAACAGTGTTCTAACCCGTTTTGTGTACCAAGGAGGATCAGCTCCGTCGTTTGTTAATTTATTTGGTATAAATCTCTCAATTGGTGCCGATACTATTTCTTTGAATTCAAGCCATATCTGGTCTAGACTTATATTGTAGAAATGCATGGTTTCCACGTTGGAGGCCATTTATTCAATCATACTTGGTTGTAGGGACTGTGGTGTAATACGCGCTGTACCATGCAGCCACAGTTACAGTAAGTATTGAAAATAGTTTCCATGTGTCTCAGCGCATGCGTGTGCGGGCCGTAGTATGTTCTGTTTCAAAAGTTCACATCGGCCAGGCTGCATCCGAAGACACTCAAAGTCAGCATGAGTACGCTGCTGCAGTGTCTCCACATATTGGAATGGGCTCTGCGTACATGATACTATTTAGATGGCCCCACTAGCAGAAATCGAACGGGTTGAGATCCGGTGAACGAGCATTCCATGCAACTGGACCTCCTCATCCGGTCCATCGACCAGGCAAGACACGACTGAGATGAGTCCGGACATAACCGGCGAAGTGGGCTGGAGCACCATCATGTAGCAGCCATGTAGCCTTTCGAATCATCAATGTCACTTCTTCCAGCAGTTGAGGCAAAGGAACCCGCAAGAAACGCCGATAGTTAGGCCACATGGAAGGAAGACTGGTCCTAAAATACGGTCGTCAATTACCCCAGCCCAAACATTCCGGCTGCACCGATGCTGATGATTCGCTGTCACCATACCATGGGGGTTCTGCATACTATCCCACAGATGACTGTTATGAAAGTTGAAGATACCACTCTTCGTACAGGTGGCCCCATTTTTGAACTGAAACAGTCCTCCTTTGGCCTACCTGCCTAACATCTTATGATCCAATGAAATCACTGGTGTTAGCGGCCGACTCTTCTGATTACGGAAACGGCACAGTTTTGTCCCACATTGAGGACGGCAGGGAGCAGACTATCGCATTTGTATCCAACACCTTCGTGGCAGCACACAGGAACGACAGTCAGATAGAAAAGGAGTCTTTGACCATCATCTTTGGCGTGAAACGCTTCTATGATTACATCTGTGGCTCCGTTCCATGCTCACAGGTGGTCATGAAACTGTACAGCATAAATCTCTGCAGCAACAATACGTACCCTCTCTACGTACTGGCTACAATGGTGCGCCCTGTTTCTGTCGGGATATGCCTGTGACATCCAATATGGTCTCGCTGGGCAGCCTCGTTATCTTATTCGGCAGCGTCAGCAACTAGAGGTGGCGTTATAAAAGAGATAATTCCTCTCCTTCAGTTAAGATGATTTTGTTACTCCAGGAACAGATCCACCAAGGGAACACAGTACCACCATTGCCAGTAAATTCTCAATGAAGCAGTGTTGTTATGAGAAAGAAACGAAAAAGTGTGACGTTACAAGCAATAGGTTGCACATGTTAATTAATCATAAAAAGGAAGGTTGAGTAGAGTAACATGTTGCCGGTAAATTCCAGTGAAGTGGCCATAGCAGCCGGCTGTGCTCCTGGTTCTTGGAATTCCCGTGTCGTTAAGTACTCCACCTATCACTCACTTGAAAGCAATTCGGTAACATGGCGAGAATGTGACTATACGAATTTACATAGTCCCATTTATCCACCAAAATACGAAAATTGTTTCCAGAAAGAAAAAAATCTGAATGCTGATTTGAATTTGTAATAAAGAAACGATGCCTAGAAAATTATGACACCTTTGAGCAATCAGTATTAACATTGTTAATAACGTTTATGTGTATAATTTTTTATAAGAAAATTAACAGAAGGTACAGAGAAACTGCAGGTACATACGATACGCTATCCGAAAAACATTAATTCAGCTACAAGATGACCATATGAAACATAAAGGAAAGCAAAAAAATAAAAAAATAAAAAAATTATTTGTTATAAATAAAATAGAACATTATTACTACTGAGTACCAAATCAGAGTTTTCCTCAGTTACATCAAAAGATTAGCCTCTAAATTAAAGATTTACATGACTGTGTCTGTTTATTTCTCTTTAATATGTAATTTGTGAGTCAATGTTGATGAAACATCCATATAAATTCGGTTTGTACTAAGCGTGAAATGTAATTTATGTTAGTAATTTGGCAATGAGAAATAGAAAAGTTTGGTTGCAATTGTTCAAACGTGCGTGTTACACATATTTAAAATAGTTAAAAGTTGTATAAAATTGTATTCACGGAATGGTGCTCAAGCGTTAAGTAGGTCTTTTGACTAAGAAGGTCGGTCGCGTGAGCGAGTTGGGGTGGGAGCAAGCAGATGAACTTCAAGGGTGTTTTGGTCGCTGTACTTTGTGTGGCAAGGTGGTAAGAGCCTCTGCAACATATGAACTGCATGTATTTCAAAGTGGTACCGCGGAGTGCAGCCACATTGGACGTAGTCATTTCCATGAAACAGTTTTCAGTTTAATAATATGTACTCACTGTGAGCTTATACAGACTTCTGATAACGAACGTTGTTGTTGCTACGTTTTTTATTCAGACAGACTTGAGTGAATTGTTAAATTTGGGGAATTTGTCCAAGTTAACTTCCCAGTGCACCGCACACGGCTATTTTTACAAGTTAAAAGTTGCCTGTGTACACCCTGCTTCCTTTGACTGCACTGCTGTTTCAAATCATATTTGCATCACTGGATATAATTTTATCTTCTGTAAGGCCATCATTCAGTATAACAGAAATAAAATTGACTGAGTGTTAATACCGTTGTCAGCTTACACCCTTGTCCTAACGGACTATTCCTATAAGATCTTGTTTAATATTTCACATGTATTTGTATTTTGCAATTCATTCGTTGACTATCCCTTAAGCTGGACTTTATGGTTCAAAATATTTCATTAGGGCGAGGTGCAAGAATGCGCAACCAGGCCATTAAATTGATGCATGGCTGTGTGCTCGTTCTCCAATGGTGGAATAGTAGCGAATTAGATTCACCTGACGATGAATTTCACTCCATTTATGTGTTACCATAAACCACCCGTTGTTGCAAAGCCAACAATTGATTGACCAGGAACAGAGGGGCACATGCTTTTTTTTGCATGAAGTACTCTACATATGCCACAACAGACGAAAGATAGTTTTCAACAGAGGAACTATAGCAGTTGCTGTTAAGACTCTTATTTAAAATTCTACTACAAACACAGATATACACCACAAGCAAAGAAAGAGAGAGAGAGAGGTGGGAGAGGGGGGGGGGGAGGGAGAGATTTGTTTGAGGAGCTATCTGTTTTCAGAAGAGGCAGGTTGGTTTTCGTTACAACTCCCATTGTTAAACAGCTCATGGAAAAACGGCGAGAATGTAACTGAAGAAAAAATCACGTAGCTTGAGTAGGTCACAAGTTGGTACACGATAAAATAAATAATCTGAGACTATGGATTATGTAAGAACAGACAGGAACATTAGAGCTTCTAATAGGGATTATCAAAAGCATGTGGAGGTTTACGTGTATTTTATTATCAATGACAATAACGCTACTGACTACTAACTTGTAACGAGGTAGGTGGTCAACAGTGTAGGGCATCTGCGATCATGCTACATTTGTCTTTAAATGTTTTAATAGTATAATAGGAACCCAAGCAACTGTATGTGCAGAGTTGCGGCGAGATGTCATTAAAATGTCATACAAGCTCTTTGGAAAATGGAGTGTGTAAAATTCCGTTTTAGGTGATCTGCAAAGAAATAAAATGAAATGTCGTGCGGCTAGGGCCTCTCGTAGGGTAGACCGGTTGCCTTGTGAAAGTCTTTTGAGCTGACGTCACTTTGGCGACTTGCGCGTCGATGGGGATGATGATAAAGACAACACAACAAGCAATCCCTGAGCACAGAAAAATCTCCTACCGAGTCGTTAATCGAACCGGGGCCCCTTAGCATTGCATTCCGTCTCGCTGACCACATTTTTTTAAATCACATTTTGTTCGTTCTAGTTCGTTGTATTTGTTCGGGGCGGACGTTCCATGACGCTTCTTCAAGTTCATCGTTGATCGATTAACTCAGTTTTATTTTTATTACAGAGGGCAGTTAACCCTCTGACCGAAAACACTGAGCTACCGTGCCGGCAACCATTCAGCTATCGAGAAGGACTGTAAAGAAATGATCGTTTATGTAGTAAGTTTAAAACAAAAAAAAGCGTAAATTCTGAGGCAAAAGTACTGTACATTCAGAAGTAGGTCCTGGTAACGGCATACCTGAATAAGAAGTACGTAACAACATGACGTTACACAAAAGTACAAAAAGGAGATAGTGAGATCTCCAGTTTCTAATAAATACACTCCTGGAAATTGAAATAAGAACACCGTGAATTCATTGTCCCAGGAAGGGGAAACTTTATTGACACATTCCTGGGGTCAGATACATCACATGATCACACTGACAGAACCACAGGAACATAGACACAGGCAACAGAGCATGCACAATGTCGGCTCTAGTACAGTGTATATCCACCTTTCGCAGCAATGCAGGCTGCTATTCTCCCATGGAGACGATCGTAGAGATGCTGGATGTAGTGCTGTGGAACGGCTTGCCATGCCTTTTCCACCTGGCGCCTCAGTTGGACCAGCGTTCGTGCTGGACGTGCAGACCGCGTGAGACGACGCTTCATCCAGTCCCAAACATGCTCAATGGGGGACAGATCCGGAGATCTTGCTGGCCAGGGTAGTTGACTTACACCTTTTAGACCACGTTGGGTGGCACGGGATACATGCGGACGTGCATTGTCCTGTTGGAACAGCAAGTTCCCTTGCCGGTCTAGGAATGGTAGAACGATGGGTTCGATGACGGTTTGGATGTACCGTGCACTATTCAGTGTCCCCTCGACGATCACCAGTGGTGTACGGCCAGTGTAGGAGATCACTCCCCACACCATGATGCCGGGTGTTGGCCCTGTGTGCCTCGGTCGTATGCAGTCCTGATTGTGGCGCTCACCTGCACGGCGCCAAACACGCATACGACCATCATTGGCACCAAGGCAGAAGCGACTCTCATCGCTGAAGACGATACGTCTCCATTCGTCCCTCCATTCACGTCTGTCGCGACACCACTGGAGGCGGGCTGCACGATGTTGGGGCGTGAGCGGAAGACGGCCTAACGGTGTGCGGGGCCGTAACCCACCTTCATGGAGACGGTTGCGAATGGTCCTCGCCGATACCCCAGGAGCAACAGTGTCCCTAATTTGCTGGGAAGTGGCGCTGCGGTCCCCTACGGCACTGCGTAGGATCCTACGGTCTTGGCGTGCATCCGTGCGTCGCTGCGGTCCGGTCCCAGGTCGACGGGCACGTGCACCTTCCGCCGACCACTGGCGACAACATCGATGTACTGTGGAGACCTCACGCCCCACGTGTTGAGCAATTCGGCGGTACGTCCACCCGGCCTCCCGCATGCCCACTATACGCCCTCGCTCAAAGTCCGTCAACTGCACATACGGTTCACGTCCACGCTGTCGCGGCATGCTACCAGTGTTAAAGACTGCGATGGAGCTCCGTATGCCACGGCAAACTGGCTGACACTGACGGCGGCGGTGCACAAATGCTGCGCAGCTAGCGCCATTCGACGGCCAACACCGCGGTTCCTGGTGTGTCCGCTGTGCCGTGCGTGTGATCATTGCTTGTACAGCCCTCTCGCAGTGTCCAGAGCAAGTATGGTGGGTCTGACACACCGGTGTCAATGTGTTCTTTTTTCCATTTCCATGAGTGTATGAGAAGTACTACTTGTAAACCTTTTTTTGCGGCCGGAACTTCGTTGTTACAAGTGACAGATCTTACAAAGTTTAGTTTTATGTTCGTCCACTGACAATATTAATGCCCAGCTCGTGATCTGGCCATTAGCATTCATGCTCTAGATCGCGGGGTACCGGATTTCATTGCCGACCGGGTCGGAGGATTTCATTGCTCCGGGACTGGGTGTTGTGCTGTCCCCATCATTTCATCTCATCTTCATCGACGCGCAAGTCGTCGAAGTGGCGTCAAATAGAACGCCACGCACCAGACGCCCGAACAAACTCGGACGGGCTCTCCTAGCCAGTAATGCCATATAACCTTTCCATATAGTTTCACTGGGAGCGAACTTAACTGCAACGCGACAACCACGAATGAAAAAAGTCAAGATTATTGACAATATGCCAATACCAGAGTTTACGAATGGAAAACCATCGTTCGCCAAAGCGAGTTCCCGAACGACTACAAGAGGGACAAGAGGGAGGAACATGAGCTGTGCGAACATCAGCAACGTATTGGCCACGATCATGTTTGTTAGGCAGTTTGCATCAAAAAATTTGAGTCAGTTGTTGTGCTTGACAGAAGAATGAAGTCTGTTGTATTTCCTTTCTTCCATGGGATGTTATTGCATTGTCTAGCACACAAATGTTCCAGTACTTGCGTACTCTGGCACACATTTGCAAAGCTTGAATTACTACGAGTTCAATGTCCAGCAGAGATACGTAGAATGCTCGATGTTACACATTATTCACGACTCTTCCCCCCCGCCCCCATGAACCATGGACCTTGTCGTTGGTGGGGAGGCTTGCGTGCCTCAGCGATACAGATAGCCGTACCGTAGGTGCAACCACAACGGAGGGGTATCTGTTGAGAGGCCAGACAAACGCGTGGTTCCTGAAGAGGAGCAGCAGCCTTTTCAGTAGTTGCAGGGGCAACATTCTGGATGATTGACTGATCTGGCCTTGTAAAACTAACCAAAACGGCCTTGCTGTGCTGGTACTGCGAACGGCTGAAAGCAAGGGGAAACTACAGCCGTAATTTTTCCCGAGGGCATGCAGCTCTAGAGTATGATTAAATGATGATGGCGTCCTCTTGGCTAAAATATTCCGGAGGTAAAATAGTCCCCCATTCGGATCTCCTGGCGGGGACTACTCAGGAGGACGTAGTTATGAGGAGAAAGAAAACTGGCGTTCTACGGATCGGAGCTTGGAATGTCAGATTCCTTAATCGGGCAGGTAGGTTAGAAAATTTAAAAAGGGAAATGGATAGGTTAAAGTTAGATATAGTGGGAATTAGTGAAATTCGGTGGCAGGAGGAACAAGACTTTTGTTCAGATGAATACAGGGTTATAAATACAAAATCAATTAGGGGTAATGCGGGAGTGGGTTTAATAATGGGTAAAAAATAGGAGTGCAAGTAAGCTACTACAAACAGCATAGTGAACGCATTATTGTGGCCAAGATAGACACGAAGCCCATGCCTATTGCAGTAGTACAAGTTTATATGCCAACTAGCTCTGCAGATGATGAAGAAATTGATGAAATGTATGATGACATAAAGGAAATTATTGAGGTAGTGAAGGGAGACGAAAATTTAATAGTCATAGGTGACTGGAATTCGAGGGTAGAAAAAAGGAGAGAAGGAAACATAGTAGGTGAATATGGATTGGGGGTAAGAAATGAAAGAGGAAGCTGTCTGGTAGAATTTTGCAGAGATCATAACTTAACCATAGCTAACACTTGGTTCAAGAATCATAAAAGAAGGTTGTACACATGGAAGAATCCTGGAGATACTAGAAGGTATCAGATAGATTATATAATGGAAAGACAGAGATTTAGGAACCAGGTTTTAAATTGTAAGACATTTCCAGGGGCAGATGTGGACTCTGACCACAATCTATTGGTTATGAACTGCAGATTGAAACTGAAGAAACTGCAAAAAGGTGGGAATTTAAGGAGATGGGACCTGGATAAACTGAAAGAACCAGAGGTTGTACAAAGTTTCAGGGAGAGCATAAGGGAACAATTGACAGCAGTGGGGGAAAGAAGTACAGTAGAAGAAGAATGGGTAGCTTTGAGGGATGAAGTAGTGAAGGCAGCAGAGGATCAAGCAGGTAAAAGGACGAGGGCTAATAGAAATCCTTGGGTAACAAAAGAAATATTGAATTTAATTGATGAAAGGAGAAAATATAAAAATGCAGTAAATGAAGCAGGCAAAAAGGAATAGAAACGGCTCAAAAATGAGATCGACAGGAAGTGCAAAATGGCTAAGCATGGATGGTTAGAGGACAGGTGTAAGTCTGTAGAGGTCTATCTCACTAGGGATAAAATAGATACTGCCTACAGGAAAATTAAAGAGATCTTTGGAGAAAAGAGAACCACTTGTATGAATATCAAGAGCTCAGATGGAAACCCAGTTCTAAGCAAAGAAAGGAAAGCAGAAAGGTGGAAGGAGTATATAGAGGGTTTGTACAAGGACGATGTGCTTGAGGACAATATTCTGGAAATGGAAGAGGATATAGATGAAGATGAGATGGGAGATACGATACTGCGTGAAGAGTTTGACAGAGCACTGAAAGACCTGAGTCGAAACAAGGCCCCGGGAGTAGACAACATTCCATTAGAGCTACTGATGGCCTTGGGAGAGCGTCCTGACAAAACTTTACCATCTGGTGAGCAAGATGTATGAGACAGGCGAAATACCCTCAGACTTCAAGAAGAATATAATAATTCCAATCCCAAAGAAAGCAGGTGTTGACAGATGTGAAAATTACCGAACTATAATATTAATAAGTCACAGCTGCAAAATACCAACGCGAATTCTTTACAGACGAATGGAAAACTGGTAGAAGCCGACCTCGGGGAAGATCAGTTTGGATTCCGTAGAAATATTGGAACACGTGAGGCAATACTGACTCTAGAAGAAAGATTAAGGAAAGGCAAACCTACGTTTCTAGCATTTGTAGACTTAGAGAAAGTTTTTGACAATGTTGACTGGAATACTGCCTTTCAAATTCTAAAGTTGGCAGGCCTAAAATACAGAGAGCGGAGGACTATTTACAATTTGTACAGAAACCAGATGGCAGTTATAAGAGTCGAGGGGCATGAAAGGGAAGCAGTGGTTGGGAAGGGAGTGAGACAGTGTTGTAGCCTCTCCCCGATGTTATTCAATCTGTATATTGATCAAGCAGTAAAGGAAACAAAAGCAAAATTCGGAATAGGTATTAAAATTCATGGAGAAGAAATAAAAACTTTGAGGTTCGCCGATGACAGTGTAATTCTGTCAGAGACAACAAAGGACTTGGAAGAGCAGTTGAACGGAATGGACAGTGTCTTGAAAGGAGGATATAAGAGGAACATCAACAAAAGCAAAGCGAGGATAATGGAATGTAGTCGAATTATGTCGGGTGATGCTGAGGGAATTAGATTAGGAATGAGACACTTAAAGTAGTAAAGGAGTTTTGCTATTTGAGGAGAAAAATAACTGATGATGGTCGAAGTAGAGAGGATATAAAATGTAGACTGTCAATGGCAAGGAAAGCGTTTTGGAAGAAGAGAAATTTGTTAACATCAAGAATAGATTTAAGTGTCGGGAAGTCGTTTCTGAAAGTATTTGTATGGAGTGTAGCCATGTATGGAAGTGAAACATGGACGATAAACAGTTTGGACAAGAAGAGAATAGAAGCTTCCGAAATGTGGTGCTACAGGAGAATGCTGAAGACTAGGTGGGTGGATCACATAACTAATGAGGAGGGTTGAATAGAATTCGGGAGAAGAGGAGTTTGTGGCTCAACTTGACAAGAAGAAGGGACCGGTTGGTAGGACATGTGCTGAGGCATCAAGGGATCACAAATTTAGCATTGGAGGGCAGTTTGGAGGGTAAAAATCGTAGAGGGAGACCAAGAGATGAATACACTAAGCAGATTCAGAAGGATGTAGGTTGCAGTAAGTACTGGGAGATGAAGAAGCTTGCACAGGATAGAGTAGCGTGGAGAACTGCATCAAACCAGTCTCAGGACTGAAGACCACAACAACAACAACAACATTCAGAACACATATCAGTTTCCGAGGTGATTATGCGCATTCCATTATGCTAACACCTATCTTCATACAGAGAAGGTCATGATGATGGTTATAAAACGCAGCTCTCATTGCGTCTACCATCTTCTACAGGGTTCCAGTTACAAACTTCTAGGACTTGTAGAGGAGAGTGAATAGATAGTATTTCGAATTGGAAATCATATCCGAAAACACATTGGTAACTCGACCCAGCAAGCAATTAATTAGGTGAGACCCAGTACGTCGCTTGTTTTACAGTGTCACTCATTAATTAGCAAATAAATTGCTTATGTACTCGTTGACGGGTTCTTTTCAATGTGATGCCTTACGGTCTCTTGCTGTTCGGGTGAGCGGCGTCACCTTGGAGCATCACCGTCACGTCCGCTAAAGGTGATGGTACTCTTTCTTGAAGCCGTTGCGTAGTTGTGGTTAACAGGGTATGCGATGGAGTCTGAAGCTTTGGAGAACGATCCTGATAAAGGAGACGAGCAGCTCTTTCATTACCGTGGCACAGACGCGTGAATGAGTCTCGAACCAGGTCAGAGAGGTAGGACAGACATCAAATGGCATCAGGCGATTCGACGTATCCACCCCCGACCGTGACTACTCTGTTGCATATCTGACTAGAAAACATGCTTCCAAACGGATACAGCACGGAAACGATACGTTTCCGGACATACGTACCTGTTCAAAAACTATGTACTCAATCACCTCTACATGTCCCAGATGTTTCTAACGGCAATTTCCGAACACCATGTATAATCAGACAATATCAGCTGTGACGGCCGCTGTGGCCGTGCGGTTCTAGGCGCTTCAGTCTGGACCCGCGTGACCGTTACGGTTGCAGGTTCGAATCCTGCCTCGGGCATGGATGTGTGTAATGTCCTTCGGTTAGTTAAGTTTAATTAGTTCTAAGTTCTAGGCGACTGATGACCTCAGAAGTAAAGTCGCATAGTGCTCAGAGCCAATATCAGCTGTAGCCCTCTGCTATCCCGTATGTCACATATTTTCCTTAAATATCACTTCTAGCATACGATATGGCAACCTTCATGATTTGAAGTATTAAACGTAATTAGGTGTACTCTCTTCTACAGTTTGATATATGTAATACTCGTGGACGTCTGATAATAGCTGTTGGACTATACTGAAGTTTTCGATGCCAAAGTTCTAAATTAGTTTTTTAAAAGCATTAATTTCTCAATGCAGTATTCTCCTTCACCAACAAAAATCCTATATCCTATATTTACATTGATTAATTACGTAGTGGGTTAAATGAAACAACAAGTTTAGTAGTGGGTAATTACTTACTTGAGGTACCGAGTACTTGTGGCTACTGAATGTGCTGTCGGATGCAGCTTACTACTTCTGCCATTTTGGCAACAAACGCAAAAATTATCGATGTACTGCTAGCTTTTGTTCCGGCGTCATAGCAAAGAGTAGGCTACATATAGCATAAACGTTATGCTGTGCAACTGTCGTATCCTTCAATGTAGTATTATCTTTGGTGACCGCGGGCAATATTTAAATTACGTTTATACAACGCTTTCGGTTACATATACGATATGCTAGAGACAAAGAACTTTAGTATTCATTCCCTCGTAGTAGGCTAATGTGAGAAAATTCAGCGACAATGCTTAATGATATCACTGTGTGGTGTCTAAATACGTTTATTTCGTGATACTTTTGCACGTAGCATAGAACTGAACCTCCAAGTGCTTCATCTTGCTAACAAAGGCATTAAACTTGTGTTGTGTCTAGACAAGACAGCCTAGACACAATGAGAGGAAGCCGAAAGGCACGCGTTAAGTCACGCAGATGGGCGTGAGGTCTGAAACAGGATACGTAATGAATGCTATAAAGAAAAGTACGTAGCTTCTGGAATACTTAACTTTAATCCATCCTTTTGGTACATCTGGAGATTGTGGCGATACAAGTGAGACTCTTTAGATACATGCAATGTTACTAATGGCGCCTTGCTAGGTCGTAGCCATTGACTTAGCTGAAGGCTATTCTAACTATCAGCTCTGCAAATGAGCGAGGCTTCGTCAGTGTAGTCGCTAGCTACGTCGTCCGTACAACTGGGGCGAGTGCCCGTCCGTATCTCGAGACCTGCCTTGTGGTGGCGCTCGGTCTGCGATCACACAGTGGCGACACGCGGGTCCGACATGTACTAATGGACCGCGGCCGATTTAAAACTACCACCTAGCAAGTGTGGTGTCTGGTGGTGACACCACATTCCTCCCCCGCAAATCGGCGAACGGTCGTGTTATAAGGCTTCCGCCCGCCGTGGGGAGGACCCCATGTTGACGTATGCGATGAGGTGGGGAGCCTAACAACAGGCGAGGCTGTGCCACCCGCACCCGGCCATTCGGTCCGAGGGGATCTAGGAAACGCCTGAAAACCTAGTCCAGGGTGCACGTCAACATGCGGTGTATGCGCCCGTAAAGACACAGGAGGGGCCGAAGGGTCGACCTCCATTGCGTCGGGGTACCAGACGCGCGAAGACGGCATGTGGTCCGGAGCGGGCAATAGTTCCATGGCGGAGGACGGCCGGTCACGGGAAGCGATCGGCGGCGTGTGACCCAGGGAGGCGCTTGGCGGCTGCAGTGAAGCGTCCACTGCGGGCGGCGCCGGCTGGAGAACAGGCGGCGGCGGCGAAGGCGGCAGCGGCGCGTCGCCATGGGGCAAAATGGAAGGCATCGTCGGTAACACCTGGGGATGAGGCGAGCCAGTAGATGGGTCCCCAGGGCGCTGACCGGACGGCACCGTCGCTGAAAGCAGACGGGGAGCGGCAGAACCTGTGCGACGACAGAGGCGCGGCTGATTGAGATGCCGACGCACCTCACCAGAGGCCCCCAAAACCAAATACATCGCGCGGCCGAGGCAGCGAAGAATGCGCCCTGCGAGCCAACGCCGTGAACCGCGGAAGTTGCGATAGAATACAACGTCGCCTGGAGCAAAGCAGGAGTCTGCCGCTGCACAGGAACCTGATGCGGTGGATGCAGCAAAGACATCAAGGTTCGATGAGGACGACCGTGGAGCAACTCAGCCGGCGAGCGACCATCTCGGGGCTGAGAGCGATACGAAGACCAAAAGAGCAACAACGCGTCCTCCCGAGAATGCGACTCTTTCAACTTCAACATCTGTGACTTGAAAGTCCGGACCAATCGTTCAGCGGCACCGTTTGACTGAGCCGAAAACGGCGCGGATGTCAGATGTTGAATACCATTGGCCTGGCAGAATGACTGAAATTCTGCGGACATGAATTGTGGGCCATTGTCGGAAACAATAGTCTGCGGAACACCTTCAATGCAAAAGATAGCAGACAGCCCTTGGATGGTGGCAGTTTACGTCGTGGAAGACATCCGGGCAACAAAAGGAAAATTACTGAAGGCATCTACCAGAACCAACCATCGAGCATTCCAGAATGGACCAGCAAAATGGATGTGCAAGCGTTGCCAAGGGGAAGTGGCTTTTGGCCATGCAAAGACTTTCCGCGGCGGTGCGGATTGTTGTTCGGCACACGCCATGCAAGAAGAACACATATTCGTAATCGCAGCATCGATTCCGAACCAAGTACAGTGCTGACGAGCAAGTTGTTTCGTTCGCACTATACCCCAATGTCCTTGGTGAAGAAGCCGTAAAACAGAGGACTGTAACGAACGTGGGACCACGACTCTGGACTGATCATTATCAGAACGCAACAACAAAACACCACGTCGAACAAAAAGTCTCTCCTTGTGAGCAAAAAATCGGCGAACCAACGGATCCTCGATCCGAGACTTTGACAAAGGCCATTGCGTAGCAACAAAACGCAAAACGGTAGCAAGGACCGGGTCAGCAGCTGTGGCTGTAGCTACACGACGAAAATCAATCGGAAACGATTCGACCACTTCATCGGTTTCCGAATCAATGAACATGCAAGCAAGTTCGGAAGAATCGAATGCTCTATCCTCAGCAACAGGCAAACGGGACACCGCATCAGCGTTTCCGTGCTTAGCAGTGGACCGATACAAGATATCGTAGCGGTACTGCGAGAGGAAAATAGACCAGCGAATGAATTTCTGCGCTGTACGCGGAGGTACAGGCTTGGTCGGATGAAAAAGCGACGTCAAAGGTTTGTGGACTTTGAAGGCAATGTGATCCCATCCTCGTCGCCAAAAATGTTGTGTCTAGACAAGACAGCCTAGACACAATGAGAGGAAGCCGAAAGGCACGCGTTAAGTCACGCAGATGGGCGTGAGGTCTGAAATAGGATACGTAATGAATGCTATAAAGAAAAGTACGTAGCTTCTGGAATACTTAACTTTAATCCATCCTTTTGGTACATCTGGAGATTGTGGCGATACAAGTGAGACTCTTTAGATACATGCAATGTTACTAATGGCGCCTTGCTAGGTCGTAGCCATTGACTTAGCTGAAGGCTATTCTAACTATCTGCTCTGCAAATGAGCGAGGCTTCGTCAGTGTAGTCGCTAGCTACGTCGTCCGTACAACTGGGGCGAGTGCCCGTCCGTATCTCGAGACCTGCCTTGTGGTGGCGCTCGGTCTGCGATCACACAGTGGCGACACGCGGGTCCGACATGTACTAATGGACCGCGGCCGATTTAAAACTACCACCTAGCAAGTGTGGTGTCTGGCGGTGATACCACAACTTGTCCTTCTTGAAGACATTGAAATCTCTATCAACAAACTTACAGCATCTGACTTTCTGCTCAACAAGACTGACTTAGAAAACCAAATTTTCCATCAGAATATCGGAGCCTCACCAGATCAAAACAGGTAATCTGTCAATCAATCGCATTCAACCCCCTCATGCCGCCCCTCTCACCTATCCTTCTCCTTACAGTCTAATTACATTGAAGTCTGTGTAAATAACCTACTAAGGAATAAACTGTGTACTGTACGTCTAAATATTCAATCCTACTACTCTTAAAATTAATTTTCATATACATATTCTAAAATTGTGTGCTGTAAAAATAATCTGGCTTTACCAATATTCCATACTATGTTAATGTAATAATAGAAATAACAAGGCAATTCATTTGAAGTTTTTTTCATGTTGTTTTTAAACGTGAAGTTAATTGTATATAAAGAGCTGCACTTCTCTTCAAACATTATAATTTTATTTCATTTTACGTTTGAGCATTCATGTTAAAGGCAGTTTTGATTAAAGTATTTGGCCATAGATCGACTGTATGATATGCAAACAAAAGTAAATAACCTCTCTGAGCAAATAACATTATATTTTCAAGAAGCTCAGTTGTAGGGCACACGTTGGATGCCGCCCACGTTTTTACTATCGGTATATACGTTGGTGTCCAAAATCAAAGCAACAAATTGAAATATTTCAAGGTTTCGTTCATTTTGCCACAAAACAGTATAAACAGGTGGTAGTAAAGTAGAAACAATGTAGAGTATCCACACCGCAATTAATTGCACGATGCATAATGATAGAACAAATGTTTTTCTTTTTTTTTCTAACTTAACGGGTTTCAGCACACATTATGACAACTGGTTAATGTGCTCAGTTTGGGGTGTGACCACCTCTGGCACCAAATAGAGGCCTGACAAAGGCGGGACATGCCGTGAACGATGTCATCAATCCCATGTTGAAGCAATAACGCGTATTCTTCCCGCAGAGCTGCTCGTAAGTCTTGCAGAGTGGTTGGTGAATGCTGACGTGATGCAATCTGCCTCCCTGCGGCATCATAGTCATGCTCTATGGGATTCAAATTGGAAGAGGGAGCAGGCCACGCCATGCGTGCAGTATCTTCCGTTTCCGAAAAAACATCAACGACCCGTGCTCTGTGCGGCCGAGCATTATCTTCCGTCAATAGGACGTCTGGGCCCACAGCACATCGCAACAACCGCGTATGAGATCACAAGATCTACTCACGGTACCTGACAAGAGTTAAATCCTGCTGATTCGCCCGTACAGTTTCATGAAGAGGTGTTCGAGTGGTCAACATAATCCCTGCCCACACCATTCAGAATCCTCCTCGATATTGGTCTCTTTCTACAATATTTGGGTCCCGAAATGATGCAAATCCGTCGAGAAACATTTTCCAGACCACATATGGAGTCATCTGTGAAAAGAACTTTGGCCCATCGATCGACCGTGCAGATGGCTTGTTGACGGCTCCACTCTAGACGTTCCTTTCTGTAAAGACACATCAGAGGTAAACAAACAGACGGTCTCCAACAATAAAGGTCACTGTGCTGAAGCCTCCTGTGCACCGTTTACCTCGGTACAGCACGTCCAGGGGATGCTGCGAGGTCAGATGCCAGTTGCAGTGCAGCACTAAGGTGGTAATGTACACTTACAGCCAAATAAAGTTCCGCGCTTTCTGATATCACACATGGTCGGTGCTGTCCTGACCTCTGGGATACAGTTTCAGTTTCTATAAACTTTCGCCTCATCCGAGAAACAACAGAACGATTCACATTAAGCCATCGGGCCACATCAGTTTGCGATTGTCCTGCTTCCATTCTTTCTATGGCCCTCCGCAGCAGAGAGTCTGTAAGCGTCTTCTCTGTGCCACACTGCACCGTCTGTGACTGTGTACACAGCGTCTGTGGATGCGGGACTACCCTGCAAACACTACTCCGTTTGGTAGGTGCACTGCTGTCATTGCTGGAGTGGTTGTCCATTGATTGGAATGCAATGTCCTGTGGAGTACACGATGGTAACGACATCTGTTGACAGTTTGCATGATTATATCATGAGTTACACACAGGACAGAGAAATAGCAGTTTCCTGCTTTAATTTTGGACACCAGTGTATACACATATCTTCTGGAAAGCGAGTTATGTGTTACCAACTGTCAATTAGAATGGAAACTGATAGAAGGATAGCAATAACAAAGCCGTTCACACTGTCGCAGTAAGTACAGAAGCCATTTTTAGGTTCAAGTAGCCTTACAAACAGTATTCATGGCTGATACATTAAGGATGTCTTCTTGTCACCGAGCCAGCATCTCCGGCGGTAATCGGGTAGGATACCGCCCTTCGATTGGGCTTTCGGTTCTAATCGAAGTGTTAGGTATATTGCAGGTGCCAGCCACCCTGCAGCGGTCCAGCAAGCAGCCAGCAGCGGTCCCAGCCAGCAGCCAGCAGCCAGCAGCCAGCAGCCTGCCGCCTGCAGCCAGCGTCCAGCAGCGGTCCCAGCCAGCGTCCAGCAGCCAGCAGCGGTCCCAGCCAGCAGCCAGCAGCCAGCAGCCAGGAGCCAGCAGTGGTTCCTGCCAGCAGCCAGCAGCCAGCAGCCAGCAGCGGTTCCTGCCAGTGTCCGGCAGCGGTCCCAGCCAGGAGTGGTCCCTGCCAGCAGCCAGCGTCCAGCAGCAGTCCCAGCCAGCGTCCAGCAGCCAGCAGCGTCCAGCAGCCAGCAGCCAGCAGCGTCCAGCAGCAGCAGCAGCAGCATTCCCACCAGCCGGCCAGCCAGGTCGCCTCCCCCGCCAGCAGCAGCAGCAGAGTGGGGCTTCGGCCCCAGTCTCCTTCATAGTTTCTCCGTCCCTTTTACTCTGTGTTTCTCGTCACCTTGTCCGTCCCTTGTTTGCTTCTTTGTCCTGTCCTGTGCTTTTCCCCTACTCATAATGTCGATCCCCACCACCACCACTACTGCCACCACCACTGCCATCATATACACATCCCCCTCCGCCGCCGCCACCACTATCACGTGGTGTGCCGCATCACTCCCCCCTCAGTCCATCCCCCACTCCTCACTCTCCCATCTCCCTCACTATTTGTCGCCTCATCCTCGTCTCCTCCCTCCCGCACCCCCTCTGATCCCTTCCCTCCACTCCCTCCCTATGCTCCTTCCGTTTCTGCGGCCCCCACTAGGATGGTCGCCCGGAGGGCTACGGCCCACACTCGACCCTCCCCTTCGCCTTCATCATCACTGTCTTCACCGTCGCCTTCACCATCGCCCTCACCATCTCTGGCGCCGACTCCAGCACCAGGACCTGCCACTCCCCACCACATTCCAGTCGCTCCCATCCCCCACACCTCCTCCGCCGCCGTCAAGCGCCCCAGTAGCACCCCTGCCTCCTCTACTCCCAAAAAGGCTCCGCCTCGTCCCCCTTCCCGAGCCCATGATGCCATGGATGTCTCCCCGCCTGTCCCTGCCCACTCCTCCTCCTCCTCCACCTCCTCCTCCAGCCCCTCCTCCTACCGCTACCTCCTCTCCTGTCCTGATCCCTCCCTTTTTGAGGCCCCGAACCTTACCCTCTTCCTTCGCCAGAATTTTCCTGGTGCCCTCATCTCCCTCCTCACTCCTCGCCGTGATTCGGTGCTCGTCTCCTCCCCCAGCCTTACCCTCCACACAGATCTCCTTTCCCGCATCCCTGTCACCCGCTTTGGCCCTAATGCCTCCCTCACCCATGCTCCTTCCCCACCTCCCTCCCACCAACCCCAACCCCCGCATCGCCCACTGACCCTCACTGCCGTGATCACTCGGCTTAGTCCGGCGATCACGGAGGAGGAGGTGTTGGCAGAGCTCGAGGCGCAGCCCCATCTGGAGGTGTGTGCGGTTCGCCGCATCCACAACTCAGCCGGCCCCACCGCCTTATGTGGGTCTTTTCCGAACACGCCCCCTCGATAGACCATCTCCTCAAGGAGGGTGCCCTTCTTTTTCACCAACGCTACCCAGTTGACCCTTCCTGTTCCCCTCCCCAATCCCTCAGCTGCCAGAGGTGCTTGTGGTATAATGCACTTACGACATCTGAGTGCCGCAAGGCCCCCACCTGCCCACACTGTAGGCAAGCCCACTTCTTATGGCAGTGCCCCAATCTCCAGTCCCCCACCCTCCTGTAATACCTGTAACCTACCTCATCCCACTTACTCCTAGAAATGTAAGGCCTAACCCCCTCCTACCACCCCTGAACTCACTGTTCCTGTCCACCCTCTGGACGCCCCCACCCCTCCCAGCAATTCCCTTTGCCCACCCCCTATCGCTGAGGACATCATCAGATTCCTCACCATCATCCTTCAGAATGTTCATCCTTTTCAGCGCCCCCACACCCTCCAACAGATATCCCGCGCCACCCGTTCTGTTTTCCACCTAACAATGTACGCCACCTACTCCAACAACCAGGCCCATTTCACCTTCTCCCATCTAGACACCCTCGTCTAAATCCCTGTCATGGCTCGACAGCACTGTATCCTTTACAACAACATCCGCTCCCTTCCCGCCAACAAAAACCTCTTCCTGCACACCCTTGCCACCCACCGCGTGGATGCCTTCCTCCTCAACGAAACCTTCCTCCAACCCCACCACACCACCCACATTTCGCCCTACCTCCTTCACCGCTCTGATAATCCCCTCCCGATTGTGTGTGGCAGAGTTGCCATTGGTCACCACCGTCAGATCCTCGTTCGGCTCCAACCTCTCCTTTCTGACCCCACCGAACACCTGATCCTTAGTCTCTTCTTCCCTGGCCTTACCGTCATCTGCGCCACCATCTATTTCCGCCCTAACGCCCCTATTCCCTTCGACTTCATCTCCCACATTGACCGTACCTTCTCCTCCTACGTGATAGCTGCCGACCTTAACATCCATAGTCGTTCCGCCGCCCAGTTACGGCGGTGGCATCGGTTCCTCTCCTCCCTTCAAGGCGACCTCATCCCCATCCCCCAGCACACCCATCCCGAATCCAAATCCACTCCCGATGTTATCCTTTCCTCCCCTAACCTCCTTGGCTGCATAACGGTGGTTGTCCTGGAGCCTATTGGTAGCGACCATCTTCCTGTCCTCCTCACCATTTCAGACGATCGTCGCCCCCGCCCCGATCCTCGTACTGACCCTCCACCAAAGTACGTCCATGACTATTCCCGTGCCAACCGGAATGGCTACCGGGATACCCTCTCCACCCAGGTCGATAGCCACCCCTTCACCTACCACCACCCTAACGATGTAACCCATGCCGCCTCCTTTCTCCAGCAGACCTTGTCTGAGGCCGTCGAGGCCCATGTCTCTATTGTCGCCATCCAGCCCCACCGTCCTACCCTACCCCCACAGGCCGTCTTCCTCCTCCGTAAATCCCGTCGTCTCTACCGTGCCTTTCTCCACACACGTGACCTGGACACACTACGACGCCACCGGCAACTACAGCGACACATTCATAATTTGCTCGCGGCTAAGAAACGCCGGAACTGGCGACAGACATGCACCCATTTAAATGCTACACTACCTATCAACTCGCCCAAGTTCTGGTCAGCCTTCCGTCGCCTTACCGGAACTAAACCCTCCCCTACTATCCTCTTCTCCATGATGATCACCCCTTCCCTGACACCCTTAGTAAGGCCAATCACTTTGCCTCCTACCTCTCCGATGTATTTTCCATTCCCGAAGATCCCCAGTTTGATTTCTCCCTCTTCCCGGATGTCCGCGATCGAACTGACACCTCTGTCCCTCCCCTCGCACCTGGTTTCTAGTACTTGGACAACATTGCACACACGGAACTCAATGCCCCTGTCACACAGGATCTCATTGCTACACTCCGCACAAAACGCAACACCACTCCTGGTCACGATCGTGTCACCTACCGTCACCTTCGTGAAGCTCCTGTCTCTTTCCTCTCCACCCTGGCCAGGCTCTACAATGTAGTCCTGGCCACCGATTACTACCCCGACCTGTGGAAAACCTCCTGTATCCTGATGTCCCTTAAACCTGGCAAACCGCCGTCCGCCGTCTCCTCCTACCGTCCCATCAGCCTTACCTCGGTCTTCAGCAAGGTCCTGGAATCTATCCTCACCCGATGCATCCACCAGCATCTCCGCCAGCACCGCCTCCTTCCCGTTACCCAGTGTGGCTTTCGGCCGTCCTTCTCTTCCGACGACCTTCTCCTTCACCTCACTCATCTCCTTTCCGAAGAGCTTCATTCCCGTCGCTCCGCAATCTTCGTCTCCCTGGACCTTGAACGTGCTTATGACCGTGTATGGCATTCCGGTCTCGTCTTCAAGCTCCAAACCTTCGCCCTTCCCATTAACTACGACCGTCTGATCGGCTCCTTTCTCTCACGTCGTCCTTCCTACGTCACCATCCCTAACACGGATTCCTACACCTTTTTTCCCTCCGCCAGTGTGCCCCAAGGCTCCGTCCTTTCCCCCCTTCTATACCTTTTGTATACGGTGAACATGCCGCCGCCGTCACCCCCTATCCACCTTCCCCAATTTGCCGATGACACTGCCTTCCTTGCCCTTGCCCTTGCCCCCACCCTACAGTGCTCCCAACACCTTCTCCAATCCCATGTTGACTGGTTAACCGCTTGGTGCAACCAGTGGTTGCTCAAGGTCAATCCCTCCAAAACCAGGGCGATCATTGTAGGCAAAGCCACCCCTTCCTTCCGCCTCCTTGATTTCTATCTCACCGTCTATGGCCGTCCTATCGCCCTCACCCCCACCCTCAAGTACCTTGGCGTCACCCTCGACCGTCGCCTCTCCTGGACCCCCCATCTCCGGACAATCCAAGCCAAGGCACGCTCCCGACTCCATATCCTCAAGCTCCTTTCCAGCCGTATGTGGGGTCTGGACCCCTCCACCATCCTCCACACCTACAAATCCCTCATCCGCCCTATCCTTTGTTACGCCCATCCGGTCTGGATCTCCGCCCCCCCTACCTTTTATAAATCCCTTCAAATCCTTGAACGCCATGCTCTCCGCCTCGCCTATCGCATCCGTCTCCCCTCCCCCATGTGGATCCTGTACGATCTCATTCCGTTCCCCCACCTCCTCCTTTTCCTTGAAAGGATACAGATCCTGTACACCTCCTGCTAACTCGATCCTCCTCACCTGTCTCGCCCATCCTCTCCCCCCCCCCCCCCCACCGCTGCCGCGCCTGTATTCCCACGTCCCACCCGGTCTCCATCTCTCCACCCTCCTTACCCTCTCGCAAGGTGGCTTCCGCCAGCTCCCTCTCCCTGATGATGTCCTTCTCCCCTCCATCTACCCCTCCTATCAACTTTGATCCTCCCCACCGCCACTTCCTGTGTCCTTTCCCTTAGGCACCCTCCCTCCCTTCTCTTTCCTTTGAAAACAATGAATGGAGAACTTAGTAATTAAGGGCATTATATGACTTTTCAACAGCTTGTTATTCGTTTATTTCTTTATTTTCCCAAACTAGTTTCGGCGAGAAATATCACCATCATCAATGGTTTTTTTAATCTAAAACATGCAGAAAATAGCATGGTTATACAAACACAAAGGCACATTATTACATTTTTACTATTCGTCTCCTGAAATATAGTTTTCTATGGCTACTTTCATAACACCTTATTTATTGTATGCTACAGCATGTTTTTGAGAATTATTGTCGCTGTTTGCGACATATTTTCTGTGCAATGTTTTTTTTTTTCTTTTTGCCGTTTTTACTCAGTGAACGTCATGTCATCTGCACCTGTGTGAGCGGCTGTCACGAAACAAAATACTAAAAGGTGGACTTCGTATGTCAGCAATATACGCTTGGGGTTGCCGTAGTGTTGTGGAATCCAGTTATCTGGTGTGTGCAGAGCTGTTACTAGCTATTCCAAAGAACGTGAGTACAGGAATAGCTAAGTAACAGCTCTGCGCGCACCAGATAACTGGATTCCACAACACTACGGCAACCCCAAGCGTATATTGCTGACATACGAAGTCCACCTTTTAGTATTTTGTTTATTTACAGCCGCTCACACAGTTGCAGATGAGACGGTCGGTGTGGCCGAGCGGTTCTAGGCGCTTCAGTCTGGAACCTCGCGACCGCTACGGTTGCAGGTTCGCATCCTGCCTCGGGCATGGATGTGTGTGATGTCCTTAGGTTAGTTAGGTTTTAGTAGTTCAAAGTTCTAGGGGACTGATGACCTCAGGTGTTAGGTCCCATAGTGCTCAGAGCCATTTGAACCATTTTTTTCACTGAGTAAAGACGACAACAACAAAAAAAACAGCGCACAGAAAATATGTCGCAAACAGCGATAATAATTCTCAAAAACATGCTGTAACATACAATAAATAAGGTAGTATGAAAGCATCCATAGAAAACTATGTTTCAGAAAACGAGTAGTAAAAATGTAATAATGTGCCTCCGTGTTTGTATGACCATGCTATTTTCTGCATGTTTTAGATTAAAAAACCCACTGATGATGGTGATACTTGTCGCCGAAACTAGTTTGGGAAAATAAAGAAATAACCGAATAACAAGGTATTTTGCATCAAGACGGACTCAGTTTCTGATATTTTTGAGAAGATCGATGTTAATAGTGCTTCGACAGATTTCTACAAGAAATCGATACACGTTGCATGTATCAGATGCTGTTTCCAATCGTAGTCACTTCATTAAAACTTCAGAAACGGAACTTCCCACAATCGTACAAAAACTTTAATTTGGCGCTAAAATGTTTCTTAACTTTGTGTGTTTCGATAGCTTTATGTAAAAGAATTCTTTTTTTGAAAAGTCAAATGTAATAAGAACTAT
The DNA here is from genome assembly GCF_023864345.2 of Schistocerca serialis cubense. NCBI lineage: Eukaryota > Metazoa > Arthropoda > Insecta > Orthoptera > Acrididae > Schistocerca > Schistocerca serialis. The sequence continues at coordinate 1,035,903,844 of NC_064639.1, read as the reverse complement.
CTTGGGCCCGCTACGAGTCAAGCACGGCTGTCTAATTTAGCAGTTGGTCAATAAAAAATGGACTAACTTAAGATTTGCAGCCGAAATAGAAGGAAGAAATTCTAAGCTTCGTGGTAGTCACGTGTCACTAAGATCTTCGGTTACCTGTTCGGCTTCCTTAAAAATCAGCTAAATAGTGGTTTATTTTAACACGTTTTATTTATTCGTTTTCATTTAAAAAAAACTATTACGATGTAGTTAACATTATACATGTCTGCAACTGGTACAAAACTACCTAACTTCGCCACTGTGTAAACATCAGTCTGAGCCAGAGTAATATATTGGATGTGCAAGTAACCAAATAGGGTATTCCTTGTACAGTTCTGTACACAGCAGATACCGTCAAGACATTCAATAACATTCAAATAGCTCATGAGTCTCATCTTTATGTTATAAAATTATGTGTATGTGTCTTAGAAACTCTACAAAGCGAATGAAAATTCACTCACAGGAACGAAGTTTTATTCTAATGATATGTGTAACTATAGCTCGTTATATCTTCACGTAAACGTAAATGTCGTGTGGGTAGGGCCTCCCGCCGGGTAGACCGTTCCACTGGTGCAAGTCTTTCGATTTGACGCAACTTCGGCGACTTGCGCGTCGATGGGGATGAAATGATGATGATTAGGACAACACAACACCCAGTCCCTGAGCGGAGAGAATCTCCGACCCAGCCGGGAATCGAACCCGGGCCCTTTGGACTGACATTCTGTCGTGCTGACCACTCAGCTCCCGGGGGGGGGGGGGGGGGGGGGATGGGAGGGGGGCACATTATATCTTCATTAATCGTCATAACAAACTAGCGAAAATAAATTTTGCGTTTGATGTTTTACGTCGCACCGACTGGATTTATCATCAGAGATTTACACTGATCAGCCGATATATCTACCTTTGGCACGGGTAACAGTGTCGACGCGTCGTGGCAATGAAGACCTGGAAGGTCTCTGGAGGGAGCTGGCACCACATCTGCACGCATAAGTCACCTTAATTCCCATATATTTCGCGGAGGAAGGCGAGGGCTTTGACGCCACGTTCAAGCACATCCTAGATGTGTTCGATGGGATTCAAATCTGGCGAGCGTGGCGGCGAAAACATAAACTGGAACTCGCAACCACCTGATCACACAACCACTTAATCACGCTCTTGCCATATTGACACGACGCATTATCTTGTTGAAAAGTGCCTGTGGCGCCAGGAAACATGATCGTCATGATGAGGATTACGTTGTCTGGCGGTCAGCAACCAGTTCAAAATGGTTCAAATGGCTCTGATCACTATGGGATTTAACTTCTGAGGTCATCAGTCCCCTAGAACTTAGAACTACTTAAACCTAACTAACTTAAGGACATCACACACATCCATGCCCGAGGCAGGACTCGAACCTGCGACCGTAGCAGTCGTCTGCAACCAGTGTCAGTACTCTTTTCCCGTCATGTTGCCTTTCACGAGCTCCACTGGACCCATGGATGGCCACGTGAATTTTCCCCAGAGCATAATGGAGCCACTGCCAGCTTTTGTCTCCATCCCGCAGTACAGGTGTCAAGGAGCTGTTCCCCTGGAAGACGACGGATTGGCGCACTCCCATCGGCGCGGCATGATGAAGAACGTTTGGGGATTCATCAGACCTTGCAACGCTCTGCACTGTGCCAACCTCCAGTGTCGATGGCCACGTGTCCATTTCAGTCGTGTTACCGACGTCGCGGTTTTAATAGTGGCACATGTATGACCATCGTCAGGAGTGCTCGGTGAACTGTGTTGAGACGCACTTGTACTCTGCCCAGCGTTAAAATCTGATGTTAGTTCCGCCACAATTCGCCGCTTGTCCTGTTTTACCAGTCTGCCCAGCCTACGACGTCCGACTTCTGTAATGAGGGATGGCCGCCCAAGTCCACGGCTTCTGGACGTGGTTTCGCCCACGCCTTGAAGAAATTCACCACTGGACTCCTCGAACACCAGACAAGTTGTGCCGTTACTGAAACGCTCGTGCTGAGCATGCAAGCCATCACAATCTGCCCACGGTCAAATTCGGTAGATCGCGCGCCTTCCCCGTTCTACATTCGGACGGCTCCCTCACTGATACTACATGCAACTTGCGTGTGTCTGACTCTAGTCATTCCTCGTCAGGTGACGCTGCTATCACCTGGACGGGTTATATCGGTAGCACGTCGGTGGGGATAATCTTCAGGCTGATCAGTGCAGCTTTCGCTCGGATTTGTGGTTATAGGAGGGCGAGGAAGCAATCATAGCCTTCTTAGGGAGCCATATCAGTAATTCACTGGAATGATCTGAGAAACTACGGAAAACCAAATTCGATATGGCCGGTCATAGAATTGAGCCCAGGTTTTTAAAAATAATCAGATTTCCATCACACTTTATCCAGGTTTAGGCTGGTTAAAATCAGCTTATATGCATCGTCAACGTATCTATTTTTAATTTTTTATTTACGAGGGCAGTTCAATAAGTAATGCAACACATTTTTTTTCTGAAACAGGGGTTGTTTTATTCAGTATTGAAATACACCAGGTTATTCCCCAATCTTTTAGCTACACAACACTATTTTTCAACGTAATCTCCATTCAATGCTACGGCCTTACGCCACCTTGAAATGAGGGCCTGTATGCCTGCACGGTACCATTCCACTGGTCGATGTCGGAGCCAACGTCGTACTGCATCAATAACTTCTTCATCATCCGCGTAGTGCCTCCCACGGATTGCGTCCTTCATTGGGCCAAACATATGGAAATCCGACGGTGCGAGATCGGGGCTGTAGGGTGCATGAGGAAGAACAGTCCACTGAAGTTTTGTGAGCTCCTCTCGGGTGCGAAGACTTGTGTGAGGTCTTACGTTGTCATGAAGAAGGAGAAGTTCGTTCAGATTTTTGTGCCTACGAACACGCTGAAGTCGTTTCTTCAATTTCTGAAGAGTAGCACAATACACTTCAGAGTTGATCGTTTGACCATGGGGAAGGACATCGAACAGAATAACCCCTTCAGCGTCCCAGAAGACTGTAACCATGACTTTACCGGCTGAGGGTATGGCTTCAAAATTTTTCCTGGTAGGGGAGTGGGTGTGGCGCCACTCCATTGATTGCCGTTTTGTTTCAGGTTCGAAGTGATGAACCCATGTTTCATCGCCTGTAACAATCTTTGACAAGAAATTGTCACCCTCAGCCACATGACGAGCAAGCAATTCGGTTAGACAACGAGGGACCCAGCGGGAACAAACCTTTGAATATCCCAACTGGTGAACAATTGTGACAGCACTACCAACAGAGATGTCAAGTTAAGCACTGAGTTGTTTGATGGTGATCCGTCGATCATCCCGAACGAGTGTGTTCGAACGCTCCGCCATTGCAGGAGTCACAGCTGTGCACGGCCGGCCCGCACGCGGGAGATCAGTCTTGCTTGACCTTGCGGCGATGATGACACACGCTTTGCCCAACGACTCACCGTGCTTTTGTCCACTGCCAGATCACCGTAGACATTCTGCAAGCGCCTATGAATATCTGAGATGCCCTGGTTTTCCGCCAAAAGAAACTCGACCACTGTCCGTTGTTTGCAACGCACATCCGTTACAGACGCCATTATAACAGCTCCGTACAGCGCTGCCACCTGTCGGAAGTCAATGAAACTATACCAGACGAAGCGGGAATGTTTGAAAATATTCCACAAGAAATTTCCGGTTTTTTCAACCAAAATTGGCCGAGAAAAAAAATGTGTTGCATTACTTATTGAACTGCCCTCGTATATGTTGTTATTTACATTTTGTAAATTTTTCTGTCTGTATACACGTTCTGATAAATTAAGTCAGGTTTTTGTAGGTAGGTAGGTTTGAGCAAGCCCTGATCTCACCATCCTCTTCGCACTTTTTTAATGTTTTTTTCCAACCTTAGATCCCGTTTCATGTAGACTGTTATTTTTTTTTTTGTTTACCTTCCATACTCAGCTCTTCCCTCATTAGCACGCACGCTGAACTTTCTGCTTCTCTTTTCATACACCTAATTACTTAATTGATTTTAGGATTTGGTTTAGAAAACATGTTTTTAACTTTTTGATGCCAGCCTTCCATAGCGTTGGTCGTTCGTTGACGCCGTTTGTAGCAACTCCAAGGCTTGATAGGGTTTCCTTCATTTTCCAACCATCTACTACAAAGTAGCCAAAAAACTCAGAAAACCTGGGGATATCCTGTGCCTGTGAATGTCTCTCGAGCCAGCCACCACACACATCTTCAAGCTGTAAAAACGCCACAGCAGCACGCATGCGAACTTGTTGTCTCACTTCTTCATTTCCTTTGCGTCCGTCCCCGGTAGCTGAGTGGTCAGCGCGATAGAATGTCAGTTGTAAGGGCCCGTGTTCGATTCCCGGCTGGCTTGAAGATTTTCTGCGCTCAGGGACTGGGTGTTGTCTTGTCCTAATCATCATCATGTTATCCCCATCGACGCGCAAGTCGCCGAAGTCGCGTCAAATCGAAAGACTTGCACCAGGCGAACGGTCTGCCCGACGGGAGGCCCTACTCACGCGACATTCACGTTCACATTTCATCAGTAAGTCCTAGATATTACACTTTTCTTAAAAAAACCACTTTTTCATGCAGAAATAATATCCATGTACTTTGGCTGTCGGTAGTACAACTTCACTCGCAGAGATCGCTGTTTATTTGAAATCTACGATAACGTCTGCAATTTTCCAGTCTGGAATATTTTCCACCAATTTTCGGAAAGGACTGATGTATGTCTCTTTTACTTTGCTCGGCAATAATACGAAGGAAACTGCATAGATATTTGCCTCATAATTTGTATTCCTAAAGTCATCGTGAATGTTGTATATTTGCTACAGCGCTTGAGTTTACCGCCAGTAACACTTTCTCGTAATTTGCCATCGCTTAAAGGAGACTGCTGCAATAACTCATAGCTAGTAGCTCTGCTTTGAAATCAATTTCTTCTCTTGTATGCAGATCTCTTACAATTCCCTTTGATTCTGCCCGCTGGTAGTAAAAAATTTTCTTCGTTGTTTGCTGGTTTGCTGTTCTGGCATCTCAGTGACAAACTCATATCCTCGATTATGCAGGCGACTCAGTTCCTCTGAATATATTTTGGAAATAGAAGTATCTTTCGCGCCCTTTTGTTTGTCTGGTTTAAAGTCTTCATTACTTCCAACCGAGTGTCGTCTGGAGTTCCACAATGATATTCAAGTGACGAAATCACAGTCGAATCTTTGGTTTTAAACAGTCCTCGGCAGTGGACTGACTTCTCTCTCGAACAGCGTCACGTCACATCCCGTCCGTCTTCTTTCCGTTTCTTCACTATGTAAGAGTAATCTTCATAATGGCAACATGGCATACCGTTGATGGTCGTTGAAACTTCCGTATCGGAGCTATTGTATAGAAATACACAAGTCGCACGACGTCAACTCTACGACAGGTAGAGCTGTTCTAAGGCTGTTTGTTCAGAGAGTCGGCTATTGTCGTAGAGGACGTCTATCGGGTTGCGGGGCGGCCGTGTCTGGGGATCAGGTATTTTAAAGTAATTGCGGCGGTCCGCGCATAGGTAAGTTGTACATAAAGGGAGCAGGTATTGGGCAGAGATTTCTGGTTGGGTGCAATTTTCACTGGGCGCAGCTTTCATGAATTCGATTCGAACTGCACGCAAGTATTACGACGATCCTTCGGGAACTCAAATGGGACTCACTGGAGGAAACGCGCTGTTCTTTTTAAGGAGCTCTACTGAGAAAATTTAGAGAACCGGCGTCTGAGGCTGACTGCAGAACGATTCTACTGCCTTCAACGCACACTTCGCATAAGGACCGGGAAGATTAAAGTAAGCAGGTCAGGGCTCGTATGGAGACGCATACACAGTCATTTTTCCCTCTCTCTATTTGCGAGTGGAACAGGAAACAGCGACCGCTACGGTCGCAGGTTCGAATCCTGCCTCGGGCATGGATGTGTGTGATGTCCTTAGGTTAGTTAGGTTTAATTAGTTCTAAGTTCTAGGCGACTGATGACCTCAGAAGTTAAGTCGCATAGTGCTCAGAGCCATTTGAACCATTTGAACAGGAAACGGAATGGCTAGTAGTGGTATAGGGTACTCTCCGCCACGCACCATACGATGGTTTGCGGAGTATGTATGTAAATAGGATTGCGGATGTATTGTATGCACCGCCTAACCCATTGACAATATAAAGACGTTGCAGGGGCGTGTGTTCAGGACATGTGACACAGTCGGAATGGAGCCAGATGTATTTGAAAGAATGCGTTATTAACCGTGAAGAAGTGCTGATGGATGTGTCAGGATGTGTGATAACCGCAAGCAGCAGTTTCTAAAATGTCTATTTCTACCTAGCAGACAGACGAGAATGAGAGTGTAGATGGGCCCGTATCTCAACAAGTATTAGTTTTCAGGACACGTTATGAGGTGCAGGCTATGGTTTTAGTGTTTGGTAGCATGGAGTGCTCTGATGGTTAGCTAGTGATCTTAATCTGTACTTCTGGCTGAAAATAGTAAAAAATGTGACAGTAATCCCATAATCACTGATTCCTATTGTTCTTTTAATACATACATTGATGATGGTTCACACTCCATAAGCGAAATGACCAGAATGTAACAGGAATTTCTGTCCGAAAACATGTGAAACAATTTCTTTAAACCAACGCAACGGGAACAAGCAATACAGTATGGCTTTATGCAGGCAAACACAATGCTTAGCCGTTCCTCATATATTTCTAACTCTATTGTTTGATTCATATGAAAATGAGCTGGGAGGCAAAATGTAAATGTCGTGTGACGAGGGCCTCCCGTCGGGTAGACCGTTCGCCGGGTGCAAGCCTTTCGATTAGACGCCACTTCAGCGACTTGCGTGTCGATGCGGGTGAAATGATGATGACTAGGACAAGAGCGGAGAAAATCTCCGACACAGCCGGGAATCGAACCTGGACCCTCAGGATTGACATTCTTTCGCGCTGACCACTCAGCTACAGGGGCGGACACCTGGGAAGTAAAAAATTGAATTCAATACTTTGGATTTAAGGACAGTTACTTTTATATGAAGGGTATTTGAAATGCTTAACCCGTTGCCTAGGTGTTGCGTCTTTGGCTACAATCAAAGCGTTCTCGGTTCCGCGTACGAACCCCGCCCCCGGTTAAATTTTAAATAAAAATCATCAGCAGTGGCGGCCGAAGACATTCAGTGTAGGAAGTCATCCTCATTCTGCCAACGGCTTTGTGAAAAAGTGCGGAAGAGCGAATTGAGGTACAGGGTACTCTTTGGCCCTTGGGGTGGGAAACTGTCCTAAAGGCGGAAGAATCAGCAATGATCATCGGCATGAGAAAGCAGAAGGCAATGGAAACCACAGCATTAAAGACACATAAGGTGTATCCACAGACATGTGGCCTGTAATTTGAAAAGTGTCTTGATGATCTCTCTATTGGCACAAGATTCCGGAATACTTCCCCATTCGAATCTCCGGGAGGAAACTACCAAGGGCAAGGTATCCATGAGAAACAAAGTGAATAACAAACGAAAGAATAACGTCCTGTGAGTCTGGGGGTGGAAAGTCAGAAGTTCGAACGCGATAGGGAAGCAAGACAATCTGAAAATGGAAATGCTAAGGCTCAGTCTAAATATAGTGGAGATCAGTTACGTGAACCGAAAAGAAGACAAGGATTTCGGGTCACATGAATAGGATAATATCAACAGCAGCAGAACAGGTTATAGAGGGAGTAGGATTCGTTATGAACAGAAAGGAATGGCAGAGAGTGTGTTACTGTGAACAGTTCGGTGATCATGGGGGATTGGAATGGGGTTGTAGGGGAAGGAGTAGAAGAAAGGGTACGGAAGAATCTGGAGTTTGAACTAGAATGAGAGAGGAGAAAGCTAACTGAGTTCTGCAATAAATTTCAGCTAGTAATAGTACTCTGTTCAAGAATCACGAAAGAAGAAGGTAGACTTGGAAAAGGCCGGGAGATACTGGAAGATTTCAGTTAGATCACATCATGATACGTCAGAGTTTCCGAAATCAAATATTAGATTGTAACGAGGACCCAGGACCAGATATAGGCTCAGATGACAATTTAACAGTGATGAAGAGTAGGCTGAAGTTTAAGAGACTAGTCAGGATGAACCAATACGCAAAGAAGTGGAATACGGAAGTACTAACAAATGACGAGATACGCTTGAAATTCTCTAAGGCTGTAGATACTGCGATAAAGGATATCTAAGAAGGCAGTACAGCCGAAGAGGAATGGATATCTCTAAAAGTGGCAATCACAGAAGTTGGAAAGAAAAATATAGGTACAAAGAAGGTAGCTGCGAAGAAACCATGGGTAACAGAAGAAACACTTCAGTTGATCGATGAAAGAAGGAAGTAGAAAAATGTTCAGGGAAATTCAGAAATACAGAAATACAGAAATACAAGTCGCTGAGGAATGAAATATATAGGGAGTGCAGGGAAGCTAAGGCGAAATGGTTCCGTGAAAAATGTGAAGAAATCGAAAAAGAAATGATTGTCGCAATGATTCAGCATATAGAAAAGTAAAAACAGTCTTCGGTGAAATTAAAAGCAAAGGTGGTAACATTAAGATCGCAATGGGAATTCCATTGTTAAATGCAGATGAGAGAGCCTATAGGTGGAAAGAGTACATAGAGGGCCTCTAAGAAGAGGAAGATTTGACTAATGTGAACAAGAAGAAGCAGGAGTCGATACAGAAGAGATAGAGGATCCAATATTAGAATCAGAATTGAAAAGAACTTTGGGAGACTTAAGATCAAATAAGCCAGAAGGGATGGATACCATTCCATCAGAATTTCTAAAATCATTAGGGGAAGAGTCAAGATGTAAAGGGAACTACCATTGACGTTGGTGTTTAGAAAGTTTGAGTCTGGCCATATACCATCTGATTTTCGGAAAAATATCAACCACACAATTCCGAAGATTGCGAGAGCTGACGGGTACGTGAATTATGGCACAATCAGCTTAACAACTCATGTATCCAAGCTGCTTAGTATACAGAAGAACGAAAACTGAGGATGTGTTAGATGATGATGAGGCAGTTCTGACATTGGGGCTGGTATTGGAAGCAAGACTAAAGAAAAATCAAAACACGTCCATAGGATCTGTCGACCGGAAAAAAGCGTTCGACAATGTCAAACGGTGCAAGATGTTCGAAATCATGAGGAAAATGGGGATAAGCTGTAGGGAAAGACTGGTAAAATATGTACAAGGGCCAAGAGGCAGCAATAAGAGTGGAAGACCAAGAGCGAAGTGCTCGGATTAAAAATGGTGTAAGATAAGGATACAGTCACTCTGCGCTATTGACCAATTAATGAGGGAAGAAGCGTTCAATAGATGAGCTAAAATTCAAAGTGAAAGAATGTCGAAGAGAAAAAATGCACTGATGACATTTCTATGCTCAGTGAAAGTGACGAAGAATTACAGGACCTGTTGAATGGAATGAACATCTTAATAAGTAAAGAATAAAGATTGAAAATAAATTGAAGAAATACCAAAGTAATGTCAAGTAGCAGATATGAGAACAGCGAAAACCTTAACATAAGGACTGATGGTCCCGAAGTAGATGAGATTAAGGAATTCTGCTACCTGGGCAGCAAAGTAACCAATGGCGGACGGAACAAGGAGGACATAAAAAGCAGACTAGCATTGGGAAAAAGGCCGTTCCTAGTCAAGAGAAATCTACTAGTATCAAACACAGACCTTATTTGAGAAAGAAATTTCTGAGAATGTACGTTTGGAGCACAGCATTGTATGGTAGTGAAACACGGACTGTGGGAAAACCAGAACAGAAGAGGATCGAAAAATTTGAGATATGGTGCTTCAGGCGAACGTTGAAAATTAGGTGGGCTGATAAGACAAGTAATGAAGAGATTCTGCGCAGAATCGAAGAGGAGAGGAATATGCGGAAACACTGACAAGGAGAAGGGACAGGATGATAGAACATCTGTTAAGACATGAGGGAATAACGTCTATGGTGCTAGAGGGAGCTGTAGAGGGTAGGCACTGCTGAGGAAGGCAGAGATTGGAATACATGCAATAATTGAGGACGTAGGTTGGAAATGCTATTCTGAGATGAAGAGGTTGGCACAGGATAGGAATTCGTGGCGGGCGACGTCAAACCATAGAGAACACTGATGACTTAAAAAGAAAATAGTACTTAAATGCTACTGTTCTTACGAAATGAATCTCTGACAATAACTTAGCAGACAAAATGATCAGCAAGGGGAATGCCTCTATGGGAACAAGGAAAAGGATTTTATAAAATTATGTGTGATGCAATGTGCTGCAAGAGAGATAAGCGTCGCTGAGGGGAAAGAAGAAGAGAGAAAGTTGCTATTACTTATTCATGAAGACTGGCGGGGCTGATAAACTTACTATTTCGCTAAGCGATCTGCACGGAACAAGGGCAGAGCGAGATAAAGATGGATATGAGTTAACAGTCATTGAAGCAAGAGGACGAACATACTGGCCAACCAAAAACAGGGCGGTGTAAAGAATTTCACGTACGACACATTTGCAAAGATTTCAGCAATTCGGAAACATTTTAGTGCGAAGAACTGTGACTACCAACAAGCTCTGATCAGGACAGCAGCTGCATTGCGTCTCATGGCCGTTGCCTCTGGGTACAGCTGCACAGCGTGCCCACACCAGCCCACAGCATCTCCAAGTCGGGACTGTAGCTCGCCCCGTCTTCAGCTGCCTACCGTTCGCTTCTTAACATCCCAAAGAGGGCGCACTTTCTGGAGCACATTGCGGCCAGTCACGAACCCAGCTTCTGGGCGCAACACAAGGCCCACTCGGCTCGCGTCAAAAACCGCGTTCTATTGATCCATCATTCGTCCGTTTTAATTGATCGGATTTCTATAAAAAGACCCGAAGCTTCTACCACGGACTTGCAGCAATTAACAGAAATACGCAACCGAGAGTTCGGCGAGACAGAGCGTTCCAACCACGCGCTCCAAGTCACGTACGCCAAGACAGAGGGCAGGGGTCCTCTGCCACCAATTCCCTCCATCTTCTTCGATTCATCCGCTTTCTATTATCCTTTGCATTGGAACATTTCAGTCCCCCATATCTAAGCTCGCCGGGAACAGAAAATTCACCTCAGCCCACAGCCAAACTAACAGAATGGATTTCATGCAAGGCAGGGAGTGCCTTAATGAAATAGAGGCTGTTGATCAAAGAGAGGAAAGTTAGAATTAAACAAAAACACATATCTCGCAGAACACTTCCCACGGACATTGGTCCGAGCAGAAAATGAAAAACGTGGTTTTGTATCCCGCCTGGATAGGCGGTGTGTTGGTCTGCTCTTGTGAACTGCTTCTGTAATATAGGCCGAGAATGGAGGAAGCGAGTAGGAGCAGGAGAGGTGAAGCTATTCGGTACTGTATGTAACTTTAACACCCTTAATACAGTCAAAAACACAAGTAAAAATCAAATGCATACATAACTTTGGCTAGGATGAGCACTTAGGTGTGAAGCCGTAGTCCATGTCTAATCCTGTGAAGTTAGGATGACTGTTCTGTATAAACTCAAAACTAACAAATACTCGTTGCTGCCCAAACTTTAACTGAACGTAACTAATACAAAATCTCAATCGCAAGCTAGCCCACTCGGTAGTAGGAGCGACGATTCCAGGGTGCCTATTCTGTATCTTTCCGCCATTGTGCCGATCGTTTCGGTACTCAAGAGCACCGAACGGTCTGGTACTCGAATTAGAATCCCTGCATTATTCAGTATGCATTTCGGTAGCGATACCGTTCGGGTCTAGAGAACCGAAGTGCTGTTGTTGGTTCGTATAACGCAAGCCAATCAAAATCAAGCGGCCGCAGATCCGCACATGCGCACTGCACCGTGCACAGCGTCACGAACACAAAGCAGCTAGCAGACGACACAGCGCGTTACTCTGCCAAGTACCGAAAATTGCATTTACGTTGCCATAACGCATGACGCCATATTCCATTGAGCTGACGTGCCCGCCTTTATCGCCCTTGCCTCCTCCTTAACAGTATCAGGAACAGTATATCCATTTCCATGATTCTCAGCTGAAATGCATAAAAATTTTTACAGTTTCTCTGACCGCATGTTTCCATGCATTCATAATAACGATAGGGTATCTGACTGTATTCTGCAGATTGTCGTAAATGCCGCATTATGTCATCTTATTCTTATTCGCGCTGGCATCGTGTTTTGGATTTTACGCTTCGGAAAATGAGTTAGGAATAGTGTGTAGTACCCCATTGAACTAATACATCTACAAACACACCCGAAAAATTGATTCTGAGGGTTGCAAAGAATAAGAAGATAAACAGAATGTCGTTATAACTCGCTCCTAGAGATCCAAATGATTCAGTAGCCCACTTCCCTATATGATACGTCAATTATTTGGGACAACTCTGTCTACTGTGGTTGAGGATTCTATCACAGATAAATACTTGTGACAAGCAAGATTATGAAGATGACTGCTGCTAGTTACATTCCCAGTAATTTAAGTTATGCCCTTGGATTCAAAAATGGTGAATTATTTCTGACAAGAAAAAATATAAAGGTCACTATCTGTTGTTTCACTCACAGCAATTTCATCTCCAACAATTTCATATTTCATATTCTAAACACACAGAAATCACGAAATCATTACCGAGGAAGTGGGCTCTTACATGTAAGTAATAACGAGTATTGCAGAAAAATCTTAACTTAGATGAATAACAATGTCTCTGAACGTGTTGCATATATGAAGAGGAAAAAAAGTTTTTTGCATCCACCCATGCACGAACCCGTGTTCTTTCGTATCGCATTCCAGCGCGCTAACCACTTTTTTTAATTCTACAAAAACAGTAACAAAAATGGCGACTTAGCCACGCCAAACAATAGACAGGCAGGCCTTAGTTCTTGTATTATTGTGTAGACCGTAGAGGAACGTAAGCTGACTTCATTGCCAAACAGTGCTGCGTAAGTCATAAATGCGTGATAGTTTGGAAGGTTTCCAATATCAGGCTTCACATAATTGCTTTCCATTGTTACTTGAAAGTTGTAAACAGGTTTCGATGATTACTAACTAACCCATTTGCCGGAAAAAGTACACAAAGGCACTAGTAACGTCAGTTCACACTCATGTAATATTCGTAAGCAGAGCCGATGTCTTGATATTTAATGATCTCTAAACTCTTAATCGCATAAAAATAACACGTATTTTGAGAGAATATTGACCGAAAACTTTTTTTTTTTTTTGATGTAATCATTCACAGTAACGACCTAACCTAACCATATTTCTAACAAAGGAAAATAGCCTATTATGAACTCACATTACAACTGGATGCATCCTCTGGTGATTGTTTAGTAACACAATCACTAAATCCAAAGCTAAAGCCGCTAAATATGTTTAAAATAACAAATTACAAGTGTACATAAACCACAGCTTATCGATCGATAGGGCCAGACCGAAATCCAGAATTCCTCGGTACAATTGTAGTAAAATCGGTGGGAGGACCGTTCGGTAACAAGTCTCAGAAGCTTACTGAGTAGGATATTTCGATAAAGAACCGAAAATGACATCACTACCGAGACCAACCTACTACACCGATCGGTATGAACGATACAGAATACTGCCCCAGGCCATCTGCTCTTGATGAAATGGGCCGAAATCAAGACGGCACTCCATCAGCTCCACAGCGTCGGTCAGAGGGCGCTGTGGTCGGCGTAGTTAGTCTTCTCTCGTAGTGCCAATTTACGAGAGCGTGCACCTACGTTGTGGCATCGAAACCATTGACGCCACACGTGGCATATAAAAACGATAAAATATTGGATTAGTTGATAGGATATACTCTAATAAAAGATATACTCAAATAAAAGCATGTTTTTCAACACCATTACAGGATCTTTTCCTCTACTTTTGATCAACAGCACTACCTGTAAGAATATGTGACACCCTCTACAGGGTGAAAAGAATTTAAACCGACAAACTCTGGGAGATTGTAGGGGACATCAAAACAAATATTTTTCCCTAACGCCATTTTTCATATGAGGATTATTTAAACCGGTGGAGGCCGTATTACGCTCTTCAGTTGTTAGAGGCCGTATTACGATCTTCAGTTGTAGGCAGTTGCTGTCCACCAGTGTAGTAGTGCACTGACTTTGTTTACTAATGGAGCGGTACACCTGGAGTGAGGGCACTGATATGGTTGGTGCGTACTACATAGCGCACCACACGGACAAGCTGCTCAGCGGTTTTATCAACAACAATATCCTAATCGCCGTATACCGCATCATACGATCTTTGCTGCTGTGTACCAACGTCTGCGTGAGAACGGGTCATTTCGCAGATTACCTGGACAGGGACGCCATGGCACGGTAAGAACGCTGCAATTTGAGGAAGCTGTCTTGCAGCATGTGGAGCGAGATCCTTCAATCAGCACTCGTGCAATTGCACTTAACATGAGGACGAATCAGACGAATGTAAGAAGAGTTCTTCGATAGCAATTGTCGCGTCCATTTCACTTACAGCGTGTCCAGAACCTGAAACCAGTTGATTATCCACCCAGAGCACAGTTTTCGCAGTGGTACCTGGAACAGTGTGAAGTGCATCCTACATTTCCGTCCTCTGTGTTGTTTACCGATGAAGCAACGTTCGGGCGTGATGGAGTCTTCAACATGCACAATTCGCATGTTTGGTGTGAGGATAGCCCACATGCCCCAGTTACTAGCGCTCATCAAGTGCGGTTCTTCGTTAACGTGTTGGTCGGTGTTGTTGGGGACTGTTTAATTGGGCACTACCTGCTACCTAGGCCATTAAATGGCAGGCACTATTACAATTTTGTCGGCAGAGCATTGCCAGAATTGCTGGAAGACGTCCCGCTCCCTGCAAGACAACGCATGTGGTTCCAACATGAGAGGGCGCCGGCACATTTCAGTCGTCGTGTGCGTCGATTCCTATAGACCGACGGTTGTAAGTAGGCTGTTTAGGTTTTCTTATTGGTAACGCCACGTAGCGCTCTGTGTGAAAATCACTGGCTGTGCTGTGTGCAGTCTGTGGCTAGTTTGCATTGTTGTCTGCCATTGTAGCGTTGGGCAGCTGGATGTGAACAGCGCGTAGCGTTGCGCAGTTGGAGGTGAGCCGCCAGCAGTGGTGGATGTGGGGGGAGAGATGGCGGAATTTTGAGAGCGGACGATCTGGACGTGTGTCCATCAGAAAGACTAAATTTGTGATATTGGATATCATGGACTGATATATATATTATGACTTTTGAACACTGTTTAGGTAAATACATTGTTTGATCTCTATCAAAATCTTTCATTTGCTAACTATGCCTGTCAGTAGTTAGTGCCTTCAGTAGTTAGAATATTTTATTTAGCTGGCAGTAGTGGCGCTCGCTGTATTGCAGTAGTTCGAGTAATGAAGATATTTGTGAGGTAAGTGATTTGTGAGAGGTATAGGTTAATGTTAGTCAGGGCCATTCTTTTGTAGGAATTATTGAAAGTCAAACTGCGTTGTGCTAAAAATATTGTGTGTCAGTTTAGTGTTGATCAGAATAGGTAAAGAGCGAAATGTCTGAGTACGTTTAGTTCTGCTCAGCTGTTTGAAAATCAAATAACGTATGGTCTTACCAGCACAGTAAATCATTAATTTTTCTAAGGGGACGTTGCACGGTTCCCAGAAACGTGGATTGGCAGAGGTGGTCCTGTACCATGGCCTGCTCGATCCCCAGATATGTCCACTCTGGACTTTTTTGGGTGGGGAGAGATGCGCAACCTTGTTTACTCAACTCCTGTTGCATCAGAAGAGGATCTGGTTGCCCGGATAGTAGCAGCAGCAGCAGGAACAATTCAGGATACTCCTGGGGTTTTTGCCCGTGTCAGGCAGAACATGAACTGACGGTGTAACCTTTGTTTACGTGTCAATGGAGGTATTTTTGAAAATCTAATGTAATTGAAATTGGGTTGTGTCAGTGTGTTGTCTCTTGGTCATAAAAAAATGGAAAAGTAATCAAAATATCCACGGGTGTACTGCCGGTCTACAGTGTCCAACGGGCACAATATTTCGGCGATCATACATGTCGCCATCATCTGGTGAACTGACGGACTGAGCTCCTGTGAACGTGTCGGTACGGAGATCCGTACGCTATGGCTGCTTATGGGGAACTGGGTTCGGTCGCGGCGGCGGCCGATTTAAATACACTCCGCCTGCGGTCCACTCCCTCCGCCGTCCGCGCCCCGCGCCGCTGTCGCGCGGTGGAACAGATTGCGACGGCGTCTGAGATGACGTCGGTGTGATGGCTCTGTCCACCGTGGTCGTCACAACTATACGTTTGCTCGATTTACTCTTGATTAACCCAATCGCTGGTTCCCAAGCCTTGCTAAGATTATAGCCACAGTCACGGTTTATGAGGTCGTCATTGGTGCGAATTTCGATGGCCTCTCTAACAACGCTGTCCCAATATCTCGACGTCTGTACCAGAATCCTCGTGTGGTCATATTCCATGGCGTGATTTTCCGACAAACAATGTTCAGCGACCGCCGACTTGCTCGGATACATCAGTCGAGTGTGCCTCTGGTGTTCACGGCATCGATCCTCGACGGTACGCATCGTCTGACCAATATACGACTTGCCACATTGACACGGAATCTGGTACACGCCGGCCTTCCTCAAACCGAGGTCATCTTTGGCGCTCCCCACCAGTGCACGAGTTTTATTCGGAGGACAAAACACAGTTCCGACCCGGTGTTTCTTCAAAATGCGGGCGATTTTCCTCGAGAGTGCGCCTGTATATGGAATAAACGCAGTGCCTACCTCTTCCCTCGTGATTTCATCCATCTCCACAGGTTGTGCTGTAGTGGTTGGGCGGAGAGCACGTTGAATCTGCCACTCTGAGTACCCATTTTTTCGAAATACAGTTCTCAGATGTTCCAATTCCTGGGGTAGACTCTCTGCGTGAGAGATAGTGCGCGCCCTATGTACTAGAGTTTTAAGAACCCCATTCCTCTGTGAAGGGTGGTGGCAGCTATCTGCGTACAAATACAAATCAGTGTGCGTTGTCTTCCGATACACCCCATGCCCTAGGGTGCCGTCAGCCCTTCTCTTGACCAAGACGTCAAGGAAAGGTAATTGACCCTCCGTTTCAGTCTCCATAGTGAATTTGATGTTGGGGTGTATTGAGTTTAGATGTGTAAGGAAGTCAAGGAGTTTATCCATACCATGTGGCCAGATGACGAACGTGTCGTCCACGAAACGAAAAAAGCAAGTAGGTTTCCATTCGGATGACATGTACAAATTCGCTACCACCGGTGAGAGTGGGCTACCCATGGCGACTCCCTCCTTTTGTTCGTAGTATTCTCCATTGAAAAGAGAGCGTGGGCATTCGTATAGTTGTGACGACCACGGCGGACAGAGCCATCACACCGACGTCACCTCAGACGCCGTCGCAATCTGTTCTACCGCGCGACCGTGGCGCGGGGCGCGGACGGGGGAGGGAGTGCGCCGCGGACAGAGGGTATTTAAATCGGCCGCCTTCGCGACCGAACCCAGTTCCCCTTGAGCAGCCATAGCGTACGGATCGGCGCGTTCACAGGAGCTCAGTCCGTCAGTTCACCTGATGATGGCGACATGTATGATCGCCGAAATATTGTGCTCGTTGGTCACTGTAGACCGGCAGTACACCCGTGGATACTTCGATTATCAAATACGCCGGGAGAAACTCAAGAATCACAAATGGAAAAGTGTTTGTCGGTTTCATTAATTTGCCGCCAGAGATATCTTCCTGTACCGGTTTAAAAACTCCTCATAGGAAAAAATGACATTAGGGAAAAATAGTTAATTTGATGTCCTCTACAATCTGCCAGAGTTTGTCGGTTTAACTACTTTTCACTCTGTACGTTGGACTACGGTCAAACAACGGACACTCCACAGCGTCTGCAAACGACAGATCCCGTGGGGAAATATGGCTGCCCTACAGCATCGGTGTCGGGGCAGAGAATAGCGGCGCGGCGGACGAATGGATTCGGCGCGGCCCTCTTGCTCGTATTTACGAGGTGTGTGGCGGCGGGCATTAGCGGCGATCATCCACTCAGCACGGGCGACGCGGCTCTGAGCCGAGTCGTAGGCCACGCCGCGGCCCGGGCGCCAATAGCTGAGCGCTTGTCCCTCTGACACGGCGGAGCCGTCGCCGCGAATTTATCACGCCGCTGCGCCCCCCCCCCCCCCCCCCCCCCCGCGCGGCGCTACGTAACTACCTTCCAGCAGCCCCTCTGTCTTGCTCGCCCATTCTTTGCAGACACCGAGTCGCTCTCTGTCTGTCTCCTTCTCCTCCTGCTCCATCTATTCCTGCACAGCAGCCTGCGTCTACTCCACCTCCTTTTCCTCCTCCTCCTCCGTTTATTCCTCGTTGCTCCTCGGTCCGCGTCTTATCCCGGCAATCTGCAGTAGGATTTATAGGCGTTTAATAAGAGACAGGAGCGCCGTGAAAAATTGCCTCTCGGCGAATGCCCGCCGCGCCATAAATAAATAAATATTGCCCCCTGAGATACCATTACTCAGGCGCCATTCACGCCCGCTCTTCGACGTCCCGCGACGCCTCGCGGCCCGCACGGCTCCGCCGTCGACGCGGGGGCGCCGCCGCCGTCGCGGCGCGCTCCATAAAAAGTCCCGGCGGTAACTCGGTGAATGAGCGCCTCCATTAATAACGGTTCCGCTCGTGCGTGATTTAGGCTCGCGCCGTTAATTTAATTATTGTGCCGGTGCTTTACCTGGTAACAAGACGCGATGAAACGATACGGTGAAAGGCTTCCCGCTTTGTCGACCCCACGTAGTCAAACGAGGACGTAATCCTAGCTTAGTCGACAGACTGCGCGAGAGTAACATGGAAGTTTCCTTCCAACCACCTCATTCCGTAGGTCAACTAATTAAGGAGAAAGAATGTGGAGATAGTGAACAATCTCATCGAAATAAAAAAAATGTTCAAATGGCTCTGAGGACTATGGGACTTAACGTCTGAGGACATCAGTCCCCTAGAACTTAGAAATACTTAAACCTAACTAACCTAAGGACATCACACACATCCATGCCCGAGGCAGGATTCGAAGCTGCGACCGTAGCGGTAGTGCGGTTCCGGACTGTAGGGTCTAGAACCGCTCGGCCACTTCAGCCGGCATCGAAATAAACTGCAGTAAAGGACTGACCAGTCTCTGCGTTGTTATTGTTTCCATATCGAGCGAATCGTGAAATAGTGAGAGCTGTTTAGAAGTATGGTGCGGCCACAATTATTAATTTTGCCAAAAGGTTACTATAAACCGCGCCAGACGAATTTTGCGAGTTAATTCTGAAATGTGACTGTATATTCCGCCGACTTTCGCCACCTCATTTGCCATGGAGCAGATGACCGCTCTCTGGTTCTAGTGCACGTGTAGAAGTATCTTCCTCCTCATTTCTCCTTGTCAGCATCGAATATCGGCGAGAAACAGGATGTCCGCAGGAACAATAAAAGGGATGTGAAAGGAAGGATAATTTGAAGCAAAAGAGTTTAGTAAATATGGGCTCTAAGATGGGTATCTTAACAGCTATGACACTTCTTCATCTTCTATACTGTGAAACTTAGCGCACACTGTCCGCCCGGTTGGCCGTGCGGTCTAATGCACGGCTTTCCGGATTGGGAAGAAACGCCTGGTCCCCGGCACGAATCCGTCCGGCGGACTTGTGTCGAGGTCCGGTGAGCCGGCCAATCTGTGGATGGTTTTTAGGCGGTTTTCCTCCGCAATTTAGTGCAAGTGCGCTATCAAATCTTCACCGAGCGGTTTAAACTGGATGCGACGTAAGTGTACAACCTTGTGGCTCCACTTCGTGAAAGACTCCAGAAGGGTACCATATCCAGCGGCGGATGCCTGTAATGATTATTCTAGTGGTGATTAATTTTTTTGTCTGGTGAGCTTATTAACTAAAGGATCGCATGCAAGGGGGCGACATGTACACTACTGGCCATTAAAATTGCTACACCACGAAGATGACGTGCTACAGACGCGAAATTAAACCGACAGGAAGAAGATGCTGTGATATGCAAATGATTAGCTTTTCAGAGCATTCACACAAGGTTGGCGTCGGTGGCGACACCTACAACGTGCTGACTTGAGGAAAGTTTCCAACTGATTTCTCATACACAAACAGCAGTTGACCGGCGTTGCCTGGTGAAACGTTGTTGTAATGCCTCGTGTAAGGATAAAGGTCGGATTGTAGCCTATCGCGATTGCGGTTTATCGTATCGTGACGTTGCGGCTCGGGTTGGTCGAGATTCAATGACTGTTAGCAGAATATGGAATCAGTGGGTTCAGGACGAGGTGACACAGGCATCTTATCCGCATGGCAGAAACGGATCGTGCAGCCACGTCTCGATCCCTGAGTCAACAGATGGGGACGTTTGCAAGACAACAACCATCTGCACGAACAGTTTGACGACGTTTTCAGCAGCATTGACTATCAGCTCGGAGACCATGGCTGGGGTTACCCTTGACGCCGCATCACAGACAGGAGCGCCTGCGATGGTGTACTCAACGAAGAACCTGGGTGCACGAATGGCGCCGGCCGCGGTGGTCTCGCGGTTCTAGGCGCGCAGTCCGGAACCGTGGGACTGCTACGGTCGCAGGTTCGAATCCTGCCTCGGGCGTGGATGTGTGTGATGTCCTTAGGTTAGTTAGGTTTAAGTAGTTCTAAGTTCTAGGGGACTGATAACCTCAGCAGTTGAGTCCCATAGTGCTCAGAGCCATTTGAACCATTTTTTTGCACGAATGGCAAAAAGTCATTTTTTCGGATGAATCCAGGTTCTGTTTACAGCATCATGATGGTCGCATCCGTGTTTGGCGACATCGCGGTGAACGCACATTGGAAGCGTGTATTCGTTATCGCCATACTGGCATATCACCCGGCGTGATGGTACGGGGTGCCATTGGTTACACGTCTCGGTCACCTCTTGTTCGCACTAACGGCATTTTGAACAGTGGACGTTAAATTTCAGATGTGTTACGACCCGTGGCTCTACCATTCATTCGATCCTTGCGAAACCCTACATTTCAGCAGGATAATGCACGACCGCATGTTGCAGGTCCTGTACGGGCCTTTCTCCAGATTTCTCATGAACTGTAAACGTTTGGTCAATGGTGGCCGAGCAACTGGCTCGTCACAATACGCCAGTCACTACTCTTGATGAACTGTGGTATCATGTTGAAGCTGCATGTGCAGCTGTACGTGTACACGCCATCCAAACTCTGTTTGACTCAATGCCCAGGTGTTTTAAGGCCGTTATTATGGCCAGAGGTGGTCGTTCTGGGTACTGATTTCTCAGAATCTATGCACCCATATTGCGTAAAATGTAATCGCGTGTCAGTTCTAGTATATTTGTCCAATGAATACTCGTTTATCATCTGCATTTCTTCTTGGTGCAGCAATTTTAATGGCCAGTAGTGTACTTTCAAAGTTATCGATGCATTTTTATCCATGTCGTAATTAATTTATATTAATTAAAACGTCGACTTTTAGGTGAAACTACTCACCTGAAATGAGGTATTTTCTCCTCGTCCTTCGGCCGAGATACAGTTGCTTCAAAAGACATTTTTCAAAAAGTTTCGCAAAAATAAGTGTAACAGTGCTGTCGCATCAGTCTGTATGGTATTAGTTCTTATAAGCTATCGCTCACAAAACCTGTTATATCACTGCGCATAGAAGCAAGTTGTGACTATAACAGTTGTTAGTAATCTCAGTCATACTTTGTAAAAAGGAAAAAAATTGGAGAAAGTTGAATCACACAAGAAGAACTGATAGATGGAACTATGTAGATGACCGGTATGAAAACAGACGGATAATTTCAACTAGTTTTATGTCACAGCCGAAAGTGTCTGTTATAAGACATCAGAACCAACTTATATTACGTGAAAATTTGTTCTATGTAGAACAAAGAGCTTTTTGTCTGAAACAATCGCTTAGTTGTAGCTCGAGAACGAAGACTTCTGTGTCATTAAATAACAGATCTTGTTATAATTATAATTCTAAATTCAGAATTAAATTTCCCATTAATTTTAAAATGATACACAAGATTGTAAACACACTGGGGTCTGGCAGTAAGTAATTCGTAATACAATCCAAAATTATGCATCGAGGAAAATGCTGATTTATGCACAACAGTTAAAACCACGGCACAGATAAAAAAAGGACGAATGAAGTAGGCTGAGACAACAGATGAAGCTGTTGTGCAGTGTCGCGTTATTCGTAACGGAACTCGACAGTCCAATGCCTGGGTAGCTACAATGCGAAGACAACAATCCTGTTTTTAATTATATTGCTTTAAAATGACGGAGACCAAAAATTAATAACATCAAGAAAAATTTAGGGTTATTGTTAATTACAAGTGTTACCCTGAATCGATTCAGCAACATTAGAAGCAGGATGATGACTGCAGACAAATTATACACATGAAACTGAAGTTCCCAAACTTTATCTTCAGAATTTCAGATGGTATGAGAGTAGTTTCAGCTTTATCAGTCCTACGCAGACCTTGTCACTAGTGGCAAAGTTAATTTACTTTATCTGTTTATTTTTTCTGTAACACATTGGCTGTTGCGCAGATGTGTGCAGCTGTTGTTCCTCTCCTATGGAGTTACGAGCGTCCTGCCTTCTCTCAGCAGAGTCAGAGGTCATTAGGTTGGCCGCTACAGTTCTTCCAGAACAGTTAGGCTGGAGCCTGCACCCACCATAACGAACTTCATTCATACCGGAAATGTATTCGCAGTTGTGAATATGAACGACGTGTCGCTGTATATTGGAATGGCGACAATGAGAACTTTTGCCGGATCATGACTCGAACCCCAATTTTCCGCTTTACTGGAGTGGTTGTCTTAACCACTTCGGCCACCCGAGCACGAATCATTTCCATATGTCATCGTCCATGTGTCATAACTTGCACTCGTACGTTACATATTTTCCCGCCCAGATAGGACATATTTTATTGAGAGTCGATGGCCCGGTATTGGCGAATAAATACGAAATGGCAGTGCCTGTATTATTAAGCAGTACTATGCAATGTTCCTTGGAACGTGCGTCGATATCCTCTGTTAAGTGATTTCAGTTGATTTTCTATCTCACGGTTACTCATTTCGATATTTTGACGTTCGTCTGACAATTTTAAGGACGAATTAGTGTGTGATGTTCTTCAGTCACCCAGTTTTGGAAACAGACGGTTAGTATTTCAGCGTTTCTGTGTCATCCTCCGTTTCGATGGTATATGGTCATAAAGTGCCTGGACAGATAGCTACGATCTTTTTACTGATTTAACATCAGACCAAAGCTTCTTAGGATTTTTTGTCAAATCGCAGATAAAATTTTACTTTCGAATTCGCTGAAATCTTCACGCATGGATCTTCTTCCCTTTATTTTGGCATCGTTCAATTTTTGTTTGGCTGTGAGCTTTGGCTACGTTTAACTTAGCTCATGTGATCTTTCCATATCATATCACTACAGACTGCTAAACCCAGGTATTTTATGAACTGGTCGATTCAAATTATGACTGACAGATATTGTACTCATAGGATTCTACGTCTTCTCGTTTTGAAGAGCACAATTACTTACTTCTTAAGATTTAAAGCAAGTTGCCAATCTTTGCACCTCTTTGATATCTATTAATATCTGACTGAACAGTTCTGCACTTCATTGTAGATCAACTTCGAAAAGCCCAAGGTTACAAATTAAAGTTGTCTGCAAGGGCATCAATATACAAGAGAACACCAGCGGTCTCAACACACTTGCCTAGGACACATCAGAAGGTACTTTTACGAGTACGTCTGTCGAGGACTCGCCATCCAAGATGACAAATTGCGTTCCTGCTACCAGATGTTCTTAATCTGGCCACATATTTCACTTGTTACCGCATGCGATCGTACTTTTGATAACAAGCGTAGATGTGCTATTGAGTCAAATGCTTTCCGGATATCATGAAATTCTGCATCTGACTGACTGACTTGACCCATGGCTCTCGGGATGTTATGTGAGAAAAGCGCAAGTTGGATCCGGCATGCCCTGTGTTTACAGTTTAACGTGCTCCAATGAAGTATGAATTCCTGCTCGAGAAACCTCATTACGTTTGAGCTCAGAATATATTCTAAGAGTCTAAATCAGATGGATGTCAAGGATACTGGACGACAGTTTTGCTGTTTACTTCAACCATTCTTCGTGTAGATGGGTATAATTTTTGCTTTCTTTCAGTTACTGGACACAGTTTTTTGCTGGAGGATGCTAGGGTGTATTTCCGTGAAAAAGAGGATAACGTAAGCGTTGAAGGCTATTGGACGGCAGTGCGACCAGAAAAAGTGTCTTTCTGCTTGTCATTGCTACTGTGGTCAACTGTGAGTTAAGCTAACGGTTTATGAACTGTGCAGGCGCTAACAGAAAGTAGTACATTTTTATTCCTTTTATTTTTCTTCCAAATTGTGATTGTTTTTCCTATTGTAGTACTGAACAATATTGGGGAAGGTCTCGTCTTCTCATTAGTTTGACCTTCGCTTATGAAAATGTAACGAGATTTCTTCTGGGATTAAAAACTTTTTAAATGGATCTTGGGATGGTTTTCCGTCTACGTTTCAGGCCTCCTGCGATAATAGGCCTCTAACTGGAGTATTTGCCTTGCGCATCATTCGCTCATTTTAAGTACGTATCTTTCGTCGTTATATGTCTATTGTAATGGATGTATATAGAAATTTGGATTGAAAATTAGTTCTGCACATGACCCGTCTTTGCCAAATCTTACTTGTTATTAGCAAACAAATCTGTTTGACTTTCATTATGATATTCAAAGATTTCTTAAAACAAATATATGCTGTCAAGTAAACCTCTTTGCAGTATTTTGTTTCTGATGACACCGATCTTTACACTCAGGATGAAGTAAGGGAATGTCCATAGGAGTAATTTTCTGAATATAGTTATAGAGTGATTCTCTCTTCAGTTTTATTTTTGAACTACAGGTTTTTAAAATATCATAGTAACAAATATGGTTGAAAATTAGGAAGGTCGAGTAACCAGTCGAGAGATACTGAATTGAGCAGAAAGAAGGGATTAACCGATAAGTTACATCTTGAGGCGTCAGAGTACAACAGACAGGTTCATGCGGATATAGTCTACAAAGATAATGTAAGTAGCCTGTTTATGTGTCTGTATCTTGGCAGCGGGATTGACTGCATTAGTAACTCTGACGCACTCTGTAAGAGACTCTGTGGCTGGTCGGACTAGCAGTTGGAAGTTAACAGTCAGCGGTGATGGAAGTTGGAGGTGAACAGCCAGCAGTGATGGAAGTTGGGAGCGAGTAGTCAGCAGTGATGGAGGTTAGAGGTTAATAATTACCATTGTTGCAGGTTTGCAGTATTAGCACGAGCGGACGGTCTGAATGTGTATCCGTCACGGAGATTTATTACTGATGATTACATATTTTTTTTTGAACTGGTTGTCACTTGATTAGGTAAAATTTCGTAAATACATTGTTTGCTCTGAAAAAAATCTTTCCTTTGCTAACCACATGCCTATTAGTAGTTAGAGCCTACAGTAGTTACAATCTTTTATTTAGCTGGCTGTATTGGCGCTTGCTGTATTGCAAGAGTTCGTGTAATGAAGATTTTTGTGAGGTAAGTGACTTACGATATGTATGGGTTATTGTTAGGATTTCTTCTTTTTCAGTGCCATTTTTTCATTTAATTTGAAAGCAGTGAGATCGCGTTACCGTTAATATTGCGGGTAATTAATGTGTAGGAGAAGTTTGAGTTGTGTTAGACAGGACAAATTCAGTAGGTCAGTGTTGAGATGATAAAGACAAGCAAAGAGAAAGTAGGCTCAGTACGTTAAATTTCACTCAGCAGTTTCAGAATTAAATTAAGAAGTTTCACCTTCTCAGTCATTTCTGTCTAAGTAAAAAATTTATTATTAAGTTTCAATATGCACAGTTGCGCGGGATAGACTAGGGTGGAGAACGAGACCAGTTTTTCGACTGGCGACAATAACAAGAATTTTGTGTATGAAATGCATAAATAAGTAAATTATTTAATGGCAATACTTTAAAACACCCTGAGCGATGTCATCCCGAAAAAGCGACCAATTAAAACCTTCTGTACTAAATATTACAACCAGAATACTGTCGAAAATAACAACAGAAGGGACAGCAGAATGATTATTGTAGCTATGTCGTCATATCCGTACGTATAACTGCAGTCAGTTTTCAAACACATTTTCATGATACAGATTCAATCATGACTGTCAAATGGACTCGAAGCAAATGAACTCCATGTTAAGAGGAGAAGCATGTGGGAAATTAATCTGACTCACCCCTGGGGTCCCAGAGAAGCGGTTCTCGGCATACTGTTACACTGGAGATACTGTTGCCACCAAGTACGTAAGGAAGAATCCGTTCGTCAGACATAGAAGAAGACGTTTACGACGAACGCGACAGCTGGCCTGGTCCCACGGGTGACTGATATTCACGATGCTGTACTCGGAGTAGTGAGGCCATATGCGTGTGGGAGACATCTACACTCCGTTAGTAATTACGTCGCCTTAGCACTTAAGTTAATCACGTTGCTGAGGCAGAGTGCACCCTCGAGTTCAGCGACGTTTAGTGCTGAAAACATTTTATACGGCGAGTCGTCATCGCTGTTGGGCCCCCGAGTCCGAACAACTCTCCTGGACTTTCGTGGTGGGAGACGTAGCTTGATTAATTACAGTTTCCCTCCTGGGTTGCATGTTTAAAGGAGGAAGGCGAATGAAAGGAGATTGATGACTGTCTCGTTTGGCAACTACGGTGGGATTTAATCTCTTGCCTCCCTCTTGGGACTAACAATGGACATTCTAATGGCTGCGATGTCTGTCATATAAACTGACGATCTTATTTCACGGAAGCTGCCTACCCTACTCCTTCGAGGCTTAGAGCTGCGCTTGCTTCAGAATTCTACCTAAGCGTTTGTACCAGATGTCCCCCTCGCGGGAGTCCTTCGAACTGGAATGGAATAAGTGACCCGTAAGGCGCGGTAATTAACACTCCGGATTCGTATACTGGCAGAGCAAGGTTGAAATTCTCGTCCAGCCATCCACATTTAGGATTTCTACGGTTTCCTTCAAATAATTAAAGTGAATGTTATAGAGGTTCCCTAACCATCTACATGTGAGCTGCTGTTTCGCCCATTAACTTCGACGTCAAAGAGGTGTCTAACGTTCTACCTTCCTTTTCGAATATGACGTCTTACACAATTCAGAAGCTTATCGGGTTAAAATAGACACAACACTTCCTGTACACTAACGACAAAATCGTAAAGTTTATTAATTGCGCAACAGAGTATCGTAAAGTTTATTAATTACACAGCAGTTTACAGCTGTGAACGGAGGATCCAAATTATATTAGTATTAAGACAATCAGTTCCTCATGTTAAATATTATGCGAAAACTGTTTCGAGGGGTTGATAACATATATTTTAAACAGAAAATTATTGATATTATATTTAGGATTATGTGTATCACCTATTGTTGTTCTGCTGTTTCGCCACGAACAGTAAAGGCAATATAACTGCATCTGTGAATAGCTACCAACAGACTGTTTAATATCGTATGATCAAATTCAGAATTTCGATTTAAATCAAATATTTTACTTATTTCACGTTACTGTCACATGGCGGAAGCCTCGTACTGTTAGAAAACTCACTTCAATTCGTCACCAACTGATATTTCCGTTTGATTCGCTAATTTCCGTGAATCACGCACATATTCAGGAAGAATGTCAACACTTTAAGGGAAAAATTGGTATTTTTTTAATGAATTTCATATTTTTTCTATTGAAATGAAATGTTCCACCATAGGTTCGATTGAGTAGGTCAGTTATATACACATTCTCACAATAAATTTACTAAACTGGATCATTTATTTCACTCAATTGCCATTTCTGTTTTTCTTACTCTTGTCTGTACAGATTTTGTTTTCTTCATTTCTCCCTGTGCTCCAAAACCGTTGATCGCCGCGTATCATTGATCTAACTCAACAGAATGCTGTCGAAAAATTTCTCTAGATTTGCAAATGCCGTAAAGATGCACGAATTTCATACTCGTCTTTAGAAAAGGGTTCTGATGAAGATTTTTCAGCTTACATTCAGTCCAGTCTTTATTATTTTGATTTGTTTAATATGCATAGTCACTATGATCAGACAATCAAGATTTCAAACTGTGTATTACATCATATCTATGGACATCAGTTTGATTTACATGTATTTGGGGCACTTCGTTTATATCTGTACATCGAAGTATTCGGTATTGAATCTGCATCTAGAAATATTTTCATATATCGACAATCCTGTGGGAGATTTGTATAAAAAAGAAGAATTGTTAGGTTTCCAAACTCTGCCATCTTTATTCTGATGTAGTACGACTCTCAATTAACTTTACTTTTGAATAATTTTTTTAAAACTCAGCTGATTGTTCATTGATCTTTAGAAGAAATGCTGAGAGCTAGTGAGAAGCTGAGGCTCTGAAGCAATCTTTCAGGCCATCTTGATACTTACGCTGTCTTCAGGATATAGGAGTCTAGTTTGAGACCGATATCTACCACATTTTTGACTTCACATTAATGTCCAACCAAACTGATTCTTAATCCAGTGTAAAAAAAAAAGTTATTCCAGCAAATATCACGAAGTTGCGATTAAAAATTTTAATGCAATGCAAACCAACCAATGAATCGGAGTACTACACGTATTGAAAACCATATAAAAATATAGGTATCGTTCTGTACCTTAAAGGTTGCATGCTATCAGGCACCGTTAAAAGTAAAACCCAGCAGCAAACGTGCATTGTCAAACATAAAACTCATCCTAGAACTGCTCATGTTGGTGTGTTATACTCTCAAGGCACAGTTCTAAATTAAAGCCAGCCAGTTTCACCAACCAAAGATACTACTTTCCTGCGACACATTCGTCACAGCCCCCAACAATGCTACTATCACAAAATCTATGAACGTTATATGTCAAGTCCTAGAGAATCCTAAAAACCAGTGCTACATCTGTGTTGAAACGTGTTCATCCATAAAGAATGATGAACAGAAAACATTAAACCTAACCGCCGCTACTTTCCCAAGGAGGACACCGCTGAAGTGGATCCATACACTGGACACTTCTGTCTTCTTATTGAACACTTGACCCATTCCTTTCTTAAAGCGCAAAAATATCTTCAGAACAACCACCCTTTACCCTCAGATAGCAATACCCTCGTGCTATCTGTGATGTAACCAAACTAACAACACTGAAGAAATGAAAAGACATAGGCAAATAGCGGTAGAAAATTGTTTGGACGCAGGTTTAATAGATGGACGGATGCAGCAGTAGGGCACAGAAACCAACAAGAAGAGAAGAATCCGCAGAAATATAGTCATGGCATATTGGGGAATTACATCACATAAATTGGCGAGGTTATTTAACAAAAAGGGGATGAAAATTGCATTCAGGATGCACAACGAACAGGAGCAGAGGCTGAAGCATAGAACTGGCACAGTGAGAAGTGAATGGGGGAAGTGGGAATTTATGAAGTAACGTTTCAGGATTGTTAAATGTAATACGTGGAGCAAACCGGAAGAAAATTTGAAGTAAGGTTTGAAGACGCAATAATAAAGAGAGCTGTTCATCGACGGAGGCGAAGCACCTCAAGAATGAGTATGATTCGTTGGGTAACGCAATCAGCATGCGTGTACTGCATTTTGAAGATAAAAGGTGGTTGATTGTTTCAAATTTAGATTTTTTTGTACCTTAAGAAAGGTATGCGTCAATGCGTTAAATGCGAAGACAGAAGTGTCCAGGAGGCATTTCTGTGGCCACTTAAGCGATGTCATCCC
The DNA here is from genome assembly GCF_023864345.2 of Schistocerca serialis cubense. Taxonomy (NCBI): domain Eukaryota; kingdom Metazoa; phylum Arthropoda; class Insecta; order Orthoptera; family Acrididae; genus Schistocerca; species Schistocerca serialis. The sequence continues at coordinate 1,035,873,936 of NC_064639.1, read as the reverse complement.
TCAGAAGCAGCCATGAACTTATTCGATTTATCGGCGTTAGATTTAACTTTTTCTGTTGGTCGTTCTTTGTGGACTCACACATTGCTACGTAGATATACAACTGGTTTTTATAATTTACCAGGAGTTAATATATAATGTTCACAGATTGTACGATAGGCAGTAGCATCGTTGGTGGCCGTGACGCGTTGCATGAAAGTACTATCTTTGATATGAGAAAGCGGCTGCCTTTAATCTACAATTGTGCCTTGGAAGCATAATACGCCAAGATGAGATATTCTAGGGAAAATTTTATGTTTGTCAATGCATGTTTGCTGCTGGATTTCACTTTTCACGGTGCCTAATGGCACAGAACATTGAAGGTATGTTCCACTACCGGTCGATACAAATATTTTTATGTGTTTGTCAGTACGCGTATTATCGAGATTTATTGATTGGTTTCCTTGTCTTATAGCTCTTAATAATGGGGCGACTCAGTTCCAAAAAAATTGTGGTGGAAAGCATATCACACATTTGACAACTGGTGGAGTAACGTTCTCACTACCGAATCATGAGACAGTTGTACGATGGGTTCGCAACAGACAATGAAGACCATATGTCGCCCATATTGTCGTTACCTACAGTAGAGTCCACGAAAAAAAAAAAAAATCCCTGACAATTGTAGTGGATTTGACACGACTACTTCGCGCTTCTACCTCAACCAATAATGTAATGCCATTTTGTATACATCCCTAAGGCAACGCCTCAGTGTAATTGCAGCTCTATAGATGAGTTGTTTTCACCAGGAGCCGTTTGTGCTACCCAGCTGAAAGCTGGCAGCAGTGTTATTAACCTTCTCTCGTCGATTCTTACTGTACCTCAATACAGGGGTTGTTCGACAATTGCCTTGGCCAGAACGTTCTCCATAGCTCTCACCCACTGAAAACATCTGATCATCGGTTGCCACAAAACTGGCGTGTCACCATTCAAAAGCCAATACAGTGATGAAACTGTGGCTCAGAGTTGAAGCAGCAAGAAATGGAATACCCTTATGTTCCATATAAGCTCAAACTGAAAAAGAGACAACAAACCCTAATATAATACCAGAATATAAATGGTTTCACATTATAAACAGCTCTGCTCTGAAATGATTGAACCATATGACGGTGATCTTATAATGATACAAGAAATAAACGAGGTCCTGAATAAAACAAAAAAACCGGAAAGCAATAGGCCTCATTGCCATAACCGGAGAGTTACATAAATGCGTGCTCATTTTTAAAGCTTCTTCATTTATATAGTATGTGTTGGCAAAGACGAGAAATCCCAAAACAATAGACAGTTGCTAGCTTAATACCTATCTTTAAAAAACGGTAAACGAATGAATGCAACAGTCATCGTGATATAACATTAGCGGACACAGCGTATAAGATTTACGCCAAGACAATAATTCAACGTCTACAGGTTGTTGCCGAAGATTCGTTATCTGAGGATGAAAATGATTTCAGAAAAGCAAGCTCCTGTACTCATGATGTTTTCACACTTACACTAATAATGTAAAAACAAAGAGAGTTCAGTAGGGAAACAGACATCGTTTTCGTAGACTTAGAGAAAGCCTCCGATCATTTAGACAGGAAAATCTTATGGAACATATTACACAAGAATGTATATCCTCAGCCGGCCGCTGTGGCCGAGCGGTACTAGGTGCTTCAGTCTGGAACCGCGCGACCGCTACGGTCGCAGGTTTGAAACCTGCCTCGGGCATGGATGTGTGTGATGTCCTTAGGTTAGTTAGGTTTAATTAGTTCTAAGTTCTAGGGGACTGATGACCACAGATGTTAAGTCCCATAGTGCTCCGAGCCATTTGAACCATTTGTATATCCTCAGAAAATTATAAAGGTGACAGAAAGCCTAAGCAGAGGTACAAAAATAAGAATAAAGTATGAGTTTTCAATACCAGAAGACATACCGATAAACCAAGGTCTTATCACCCACACTTTTTGATTATGTACATTTACGACATGACTGAATAATGAAAACAGCAAATTAATCCTGGCTTGAGATCATCACATGGCATATTTTTTAATATGATGCTTTTCGAAAATGAGGTTGCAACTGTACAAGCTAGCGAGACTTCGCATAACGATCTATCCAGAGACTGAACAAAATTTTTAAAGAATATAATACGAAAATATCTATTCCCGAAACTAAAGAGATGGGTTTGAAAGGGAAAATAATCGCTGAGGACTAAGATCACAATAGGAAACAAAGCCTTTGAACAAGATAGTCACTTCAGTTACCTGGGTAATATTATAAGCTACCAGCATGAACTTGACACTGACGACAAACTGCAGTAATATCAAACGATGTGCGGAACAATCAATAGAATACCGAGAAATAAAACGAAAAGAGACATAAAAACCAAGTTTCGTAAGGTAATGCCCAACTAAATTACTGTTTGGAAATGAAACTTGGACAACTCGTACTAAAAAGCAAGCAAGTAGAATCCAAGCGACAGAAATGATATTTCTAATAGGAATTAAGGGCTCACAAGCTTACCAGACTATGAAATATGGATACGCTGTAATGAGAAGACCAAGTCTAATCGACAAAGCACGCTAGAACCTCTACGAAGGATCCGAGATTGCCGGCCGATGTGGTCGAGCGGATTTAGGCGCCTCAGTCTGGAACCGCGCGACCGCTGGTCGCAGGTTCGAATCCCGCCTCGGGCATGGATGTGTGTGATTCCTTAGTTTAGTTAGGTTTAAGTAGTTCTATGTTCTAGGGGACTGATGACCTCAGATGTTAAGTCCCATAGTACTCAGAGCCATTTGAACCAAGGATCCGAGATTCAAGACTATCAAAACAAACATTAAATCTCAGACCTTAAGGTACAAGGTCCGTACGAAGACCGAGAAATAAATGGGTGGGTACTTAGAAATCGGAACAGACCTGTGGCCTAGACCATGATGAAAGAAGAATAAGAAGAAGAAGGAGAAGAAGTCAAACTCATTTCAACAATAGTTAGATCTGCGTTAGAGCCATTGTTTGAACCAGAGTGAGTATTGTATTTCGTATCCTGTATACACCCAATCTATCCACACATTCAATCATGTGTCCTGTTGTGCTGAATATGTTCAATTAGTGAAATTTCGTTATTTGGTATCCTTTTCAGTTGTTGTTTTACGGAGAGCTCTTTATTTCGTCAGCAGTTCTTGGCTTGAGTTTATTTTAATAAATGAAAGAGGTTATAAATATGTAGTAACACAATAAGGCCAATTTGCTAACGCAGAGATGCGCGTGTTAAGAAAATACCAAGGCAAAATATAGCAGTACGTTGTACGGAAAATTGTATTTCGGAGTAAAAGTGTAACCAGACGTACGCGCTTCCCGACGCCTGAATATGTCTGGCTGGCAGACGGAGAGTGCAATAACAGTGTTGATAACGACCAATTACGGGGTCGTCGGCAGCACAGCGAGCTGCAGGCGGCGGCCGGCTCTGCTCTTCCATTAACCTCTAGTGGGATGATTTCCCCCGCCACGGCGGCCCTCGCTGCCAGCAAAACGGAGGTAATTTCTTTCCTTCCTATATTCTTAGAGCCCGGAGAGAGAAGGGGAAGGGAAGAAAAAATATAACGTCTAGAGAATACTTCTCGAGTTTGTTCGTTTCATTTCTCCTTCCCGCCGCGCGTCCATCCCAGGGGCACACTGCCAGTTGCGGGCGCTCGCTCGAATCCACTCCCCCTCCCCCCATGCCCCCTCCCCTGCCCTTCCTCCAGTAGAACCGACCCACCCCCACCCATGCTTCTGCTGCCAGAGTCCTCCCTCCTCGGCGGAAGGAAGTTTCCTTTTCTTTTTTTCTCCTCTCTTCTACTCCCGCGCTCTGATATAACTAAAAAAAAAGTATTAAACTGAAATATTTTCTCATCATACTTCGAAGTTGCCTTTTAAATTAATTTGAAAGTGTCGGCTGCGCGTCTTTCGCTAGTTCAGTCCTCGGGGCCACCCGGTTTCCGAGCGACACGTCACCTTAGCTGTACTTGCTGTCCTCAGCTATGGAAATAAAAACACTTGTTGCTGACTTAGTTTTTTTGCATCGTCCGAGTTAATGACTCATTTTGTGATATAACTGGATATCTCGCTCTGATCTATGTATGTTTATATCGATCAGTAGCGAACTGACTGCAGGCTAAGAGGTTGATTGACGAATGTGTCGACTCCTTTGGAGGATTTTATGAGGATTTTTGACTATTACATTTTTGAAGAGGAATAGTATCTTTTATTCCTTGGTTAACATCCCTCTTGTATATTTGTTGTAGAATCGCGAAAGTATGTGAGTGAATTGTGTTAACGTGTGAAAATGTTGTGGACTGAACAACTGTCAACCTTATTTCAAAAATGTTACTAAAGACACCCACAGCACGCCACTGCGATCAATGTAGCTAACAAACCATTTTTTATTACTGGCTAAAACTTAAATGAAATACACTGAAACAAATACTTTGGGTTAGTACATTACACTGATTATGAAGAAGTAAGTTACAAGGAGGGAATTAAAATATCTTCAATAATAATGAAGAAGTAAGAAATACAATCTCTTTCGTATTTGTAGGTTCAGGAAATTTTAAAAACAGATTAACAACATCCTCGACTGTTACAAAACATTTATTTACAATGGTTACCGGTTTCGATGAGAATGTGACCATCTTCAGATCATTTATACCGTGACGGTAGCCAGCGGCGGTGAACCGAGTAGGTGTTATGACTCCGCGAACGCCAGGTGCTCAAGCAGTTGACGTTCGTGGATTACATCTACTTATATTCTCTGCAAGGCATTGTGCGGCGTGTGGCAGAGGGAACACAGGGCAACTACTAATCGTTTACCTTCCTGTTCCACTCCCAGATAGAGAGAAGGGAAAACGACTATCTGTACGCCTCCATATGAGCCCTGAGCCAACCTTATGAATCCATGGAACCTGGATGGTAGCAGGAGGCTGTTAAAGCTGGTGGAGGCTCTGTAATAGTGTGGGACGTGTGCAGGTGGAGTGATATGGGACATCTAGATTCGATTCTGACAAGGGGCACGTGTGTAAGCATCCTGTCTGATCACCTGCATCCATTCATGTCCATTATGCATTCCGACGGACTTGGGCAATTCCAGCAGGATAATGCAACACTCCATACGTCCAGAATTGCTGCAGAGTGACTCCTGGAACACTCTTCTGAGTTTAAACTCTTCCGCTGGCCACCAGACTCCCCAGATGTGAACATTAAGGAGCATATCTCGGATGCCTTGCAACATGCTGTTCAGAAGATCTCCACCCCTATTACTCCTACTCTTATTTATGAACAGCCCTGTAGGATTCATGGTGTTAATTCCCTCTAGCATTGCTTCAGACATTAGTCGAGTCCACGCCACGTCGTATTGAGGCACTTCTGCGTGCTCGGGGCCCTACACGATATTAGGCAGGTGTACATAAACATATGTATATAAAGGGTGTTACAAAAAGGTACGGCCAGACTTTCAGGAAACATTCCTCACACACAAAGAAAGAAAATATGTTATGTGGACATGTGTCCGGAAACGCTTACTTTCCATGTTAGAGCTCATTTTATTACTTCTCTTCAAATCACATTAATCATGGAATGGAAACACACAGCAACAGAACGTACCAGCGTGACTTCAAACACTTTGTTACAGGAAATGTTCAAAATGTCCTCCGTTAGCGAGGATACATGCATCCACCCTCCGTCGCATGGAATCCCTGATGCGCTGATGCAGCCCTGGAGAATGGCGTATTGTATCACAGCCGTCCACAATACAAGCAAAGAGTCTCTACATTTGGTGCCAGGATTGCGTAGACAAGAGCTTTGAAATGCCCCCATAAATGAAATTCAAGAGGGTTGAGGTCAGGAGAGCGTGGAGGCCATGGAATTGGTCCTCCTCTACCAATCCATCGGTCACCGAATCTGTTGTTGAGAAGCGTACGAACACTTCGACTGAAATGTGCAGGAGCTGCATCGTGCATGAACCACATGTTGTGTCGTACTTGTAAAGTCACATGTTCTAGCAACGCAGGTAGAGTATCCCGTATGAAATCATGATAAGGTGCTCCATTGAGCGTAGGTGGACGAAACTAAAACGAGCTCTAACATGGAAATTAAGCGTTTCCGGACACATGTCCACATAACATCTTTTCTTTATTTGTGTGTGAGGAATGTTTCCTGAAAGTTTGGCCGTACTTTTTTGTAACACCCTGTATATAATAGGATGTACCTATACATGTGTGTCTAACATCTGCTGCTAAACCACTGGGTGCATTTGAACCAAATTTCGTATACGTAATACATGCAATATGAGAATCAGAACTGTGGTTAGAATCTTCAAGTTCCCATAGGAGTGAAGGCAAAAAAAAGAAAAAATCTACCCCTAACTTTGTACCATGTAGGTGTTTGGAGCGAGGGTTGCGTGGACGAGGTGCAGCATAACACTTTGATACACTTATTAAAACCAAGATATTTGAAATGCACATTGCATTACTGACTACAACTAACATTACATATTCTCTGCCTTTATCAAAGTTTGTTGAGTTACCAAAGCAACTCTTTAAAAATGATTAAAGTTTTTTATCATTAAATCCTAGCTCAATGGCCCCACGGAAGAGCTGATTTAAAAGAGGGGCGGTGCAGCTATAGGCCTTACTGAATTTTAAGAAAAGGTTAAAACACATATGTTTTTACAATAGGTTAATAATAAACATAAACGATGGAAGTTAACTCAAGATTTAGCTACTTATCGGACACTGAATTTAAATCTTCTACACATGACCTATGTCATTAGCACATTTACATACAGTGGGACTATTGGACCCATTTGTGTAACATGAGAGTTTTAATGAAAATAAGTATTTTGTGGATGTTATCCATGGTATAGTGTAAGACAGGTGAGATCATTTTTAATAGTTTTATGAAGTTAAAAAATGTATGTTTCTCATACTGAATAATTTTCTCTCAATAACTTAGCGTTATGAAAACTGAAACATAAGCCACCACTATTATTTATCACAAGCTTTTCACAAATCGCTTGTACTGAGAACGAACGAATAATTAAACAAAAAGCATCACATTTATTATTACAATAGGTGCACACCGCACTGCTGTCGTCCTGGCACACATGTTTTGTCCACTGGCTTTACTTTTCTGTTTTTTGATGCAGGGCGCAGTTAACACATACTCTTCTGACGACCAGCTGTACTGTTCAGCTGCTACTGTTTCGTGTCTGAGAGACAGTAATGAACTTCTCCATATTCACGTATATGCATTTCTGTAGAAACGGATTAGAAGATCTGATCATAAACAGTTGGATCAGCTCCGTTGAAAATTCCTTGGTGAAAAGTCCCGTCTTGTGCAAAAGCCCTTCATGATAAGTGGGATGTTATGTGGTGTACAGAATGAAGGTACTTAGAGTGCATACGTCCATCATGTTGCATCAGAGAGCCACAGGTCAGCGTTTAGTTTGTCTTTCGCATTATAATTACACACTAGCTGAACCACGACAACCGCACCTCATTTCATTTAGTTATAAAATTTCGCAATTCCAGGCTTCCATTTTGAATGTTATGATTTATAAAGTTATCATATGCATGGTATTTAGGAGGAGAGCACACTTGTTCGTCTTCTGCGAAAAACTAACCAGTGTCATTTCTTTTATAAATGCAAATAGACTTGAATTTATTTGTCTGCTACTGTTTGGCTTCATCTCTCTTCGAATTTCTTTCTTATTCATTCTCGTAGTTCCCATAACAGTTTGGTTTTTACTCAAAAGATCTTCTACAAAAGGTACACTTGTAAAGTAATTACCTACAGTAACATTTCTGGCTGTACCAACAGTATTGCCTGGAAGGATCGTCACTGTGGTAGGGCCCAAATGTTTCTGGGATGGCTCACTTGGTTGTCTTCCTTTGTATGCAGGTCCATCAACGGCATGAGCAGTTACAGCTTCACACATCCAGAATATATTCCTTGAAAATTTTCCAGGCTTATTTGGCATATACTGTACGAATCCACAATGGTTACTAAAAGGAGCTAGCTGTTTATACACACAACATTTGTTTTAGTTATCACTACTTCTTTGCATTGTCCTATAAATATTTTCTATGTTTAGCATATAGCAGCAAGTTTATCAGTTTGTAGCTTAGTCTCTCTTGTTCTTTTGTCATTCAACCTAATGAATCTTCTTATTTCCTCAAACCGATTTATTGACACTCTAGCTCTGTGTAATGGGTTGGAAAACGTCCCAGCCTCCGTTTGCTCCAATATGAAGCAAAATTTCCCATAAGGCTAATGTTTGTTCTCTTGCTACATCATTCCAGTTTATTTTTCTCGGTATAAAAATTGTTCTTGCCTCTGGGTTTGTGTATCTCAAAATTTCATCCACAATGGCTAGAGGAACAAATTACTCCCAAGCATCTTGGGAGTGTAAGCGATTATGCCTCTGGCTCGTCCTAGTATAAATTAGCTGGTACTTCACTGAACATCCAGAAGAGATAGTTAAAAGAAAATTAAAGAAACGAATCAGTCAAAAGATTAAAAGGATATCAGCGGCCTCCACCACAATTAAATTTACCTGTGGCCATATCGAAGTTAATTCCAGCATAATTCTAATTCAGAAATGTTTAAGGATACAAGCTCGACTCAGACAATGATTTACTTTAACAACACAACTCCAAAATCGTTACATGATAAGCCATACCTAACAAGTTATAATCGAGCTACCATTCAGCAACAAATTAATTAAATGACAAAAACATAATCCAGCAGTTAAGGTTAACATAATAACAACAAACTATACGTGTATCTGTTGTTCCAGCTCTGAGACAATTAAGCTAACGCTTCAGTGTACATCTAGTGCCTATTACAGGCCGGCGTATTATTCAACTGGAATTCGTCACTGTGACACCGTTTGCTATTCAAATGGACACCGTTACCTTGCGTGGTACACCAATAGGCTTCAGACAATCTGTGAAGGAACTGTTTTATTTCTGGAAATAGTTGAATATTAATGAGACACACTGTGATCTTAAGTTTCACAGTTACAAGAGCCTCAGGCAATGTAAGGTTAATCAGTCTTAGAACCTTGCATAAAATTCCCACAGAGTACAAGTGGCAACCTATTACTGAATAACTATTTACCTATGCAACAGAAGCACTGCCTGCAAACACCGTTACTAATTTATTTGAAAATATGGTCGGGTATCCACAACAAGCAAGAATGCTTACTACGGGAAGACAAAGAGCAAATAGCAGATGGTGGAGTTAGACTCACTCCACACTTTAACACTGCAGAACATACCGTCAAACTCAGTTGCAGATCCAGATGTAAGCAGATAGAAATATCGCTCCTCTTCCAGGAGTTTCAGCTGCATAGTTCACAGACTACCTCCTGGTAGTTTCCCATTCTGTCCATATTAATAGGGCTAAGCCATTGTCCATACAACAGGGTTCTGCGTGCAAACCGATACTGATGCTTGTGATGAACATGCCTCCTATCATTACCAGCTGACTCCAGACACATCGGACTCCAAGCAGTCCTAGCTGTCTCCAATTACCATTACACCTGGGCTACCTCTCCCTGCTACTGCATACCCCATACAGCCCTTGGTGACAGATCTAGGATGTTCAATCATCCAACACAACATGTATGTTTCCCTGCACAACAGGTGTGTTGTGTGGGTAGTATTAACATGCCTTTCAGGGGATCACCAACACACGCTTATGGGCGAGTGGGGGGGGGGGGGGGGTGGGAAGGGGGGGGGTGATGGGATGGATAGTGAGAAGAGGAGGAAGATGAGGTGGGCAGAGTAAAGAGAGGGGAGAAGATGGAAATCTGGAGCAGTGAGAGTTGAAGACACACAGAGTGAGGGGGAGAATGGGATGGACAGAGAGAGGGGGGAGGTTGAGGTGGACAGAGAGAATGAGAAGGTGGATATGCACAGACAGAGCTAGCAGCAGGCATGTTGTGTGGGTAATATCACCATGCCTGCAGGGATGAGGAAATGGAGAAACAGAGATGAAGGAAGAGCAGATGGTCAGAGAGGAGGCAATGGGAGGACAGAGGGATGTGTGAGGGAAATATGGTCAGGGAGGGGAAACAGAAGAGAATGACAAAGAGAGGAAGCAGGAGAAGATAAAAAGACAGAGAGAATGGGGAAGAGGAGATGGACAGATAGAGGATGGAGGATGAAGTGGGGAGAGCGATGCAGAGAGGAAGGGGTGATCCCAGAGAGGGTGGTGGAGGAGATGTGTGCCATTTATGTGTCAAATGTGTACACTGACGCAAATGGTGGTAAGGGCTACTCCCTCTCTCTCTCTCTCTCTCTTTCTCTCTCTCTGCCTTTCTCTCTCTCTCTCTCTCTCTCTCTCTATGTCTCTCTGTCTCTCTATGTCTCTCTCTCTCTCTCAAAGCAGGGTACATGTTCAGGATCTCCGCACAGCACCCAAGTCCACTCTCTTAAGGCAGCCAAACGTCTCGTGCATTACAAGTGAATAAATGATTTTTTAATTACGACTGATAAGGAATTAAAAAAGGGAATATGGAATAAGAAAAAGGAGATAAGGAATTTAGATTTATGGTCTATAATACAACATACAGTCACCAACAATATTTTACAATTCTTATTCGCTACTTTGGCCCAAATAAACAGATATTCTTCAGAGTTCAGCTTCTTCTTTCTTCTTGTTGACAAAACAAAGGGCTTATGTGGAACCAAAGTACCATATGAGACCTTAGCTAGTAATCCTGTCTCTCTCTGTGTCTCTCCATGTCCATCTCTCAAGGCAGAGTGCATGTCCAGGATCTTCTATAAAATATCTCACTCGATTTCAAACAAATTTGGCACAGAAGCAGCATGGTCAATGAGTATCAGCATTTGTGGTTTATAGCTTTCTAGCTCCAATAGGAATGGAGATATGGGCAAAATGTTTCTTTTCAGCTTCCTCACATATGAGCATACACTGTCCTGTCAATAGGTGTGTTTTGTGGGAATAGCATTTGCCTACTTTATCGACCTCCTTTGAAGGGCTACATGTACAGATGGACACAGCTGAGCAGCGAGGAGGGGAGAGGAGATGGATAGTGAGAGAGGGGGAGAATGAGGTGGAAACAGAAATGGGACAGGAGGAGATGGATAGATAGAGTGCAGCAGAGATGGACATGGAGTTGAGGGAGGTGGGGACGGACAGAGGGAGAGGAGGAGGGAATATACAGGGTGAATCACTAACTATTGTGACCAAGAATAACTCTGAAAGTATGATAGTAGCTGAAACGTTTGTGGGACAAAAGTTGCAAGGGACAACGGGGCCATAATATGACGCTGGTTTTTTGTTGTTAGGTGAGGTCGCTTCAGAGATGTGAAGATCAACTTTGTTTTTTTAAATGATATGCTATAATTTGGTACTTATTTTCTGATATCGACTATCGCAACGAATCCAATTATGAGTAACAGTAAGGTCTTTTAAGGTCAACGAAGGTCGCAAAGTTGGCATGGACGTCAATTTACAGAAGGCGTTCGAAGTGATGGCCATTGGTATCAATGCAGTGCTGCAATCCTCTTATTATGGATTGGGTGGTATTCCTTATCACTTCGGCACTTATCGAAGCACATGCTCTAACAATTCCCTCTCGCATATCTTCATGTGTAGTTGGAACGTCTTTATAAACAATGTCTTTTACGAATCCACACAAGAAAAAAGCCGGCCGTGATACATCTCCTCCGCGTCCAATCCAACGATTTGGGAATTGTCTCTACAACTCATTTCTAGCCATCAGCGAAAAATATGCCGGACACCCCCCGTGTTGACCTAATGTTTATTTCAGGAAGGTGGTGTACTTCCTGCCATTATGATTTACTTCGATGATATAGGGGCCTATAATTCTGTCCTCCAGAATCCCACACCATACATTCACCGACCAGGGTTTTGTTGTGCAACTTGCCGCAGCCATCATGGATGTTTAGTTGCCCAATAATGCATGTTATGCAAATTAACATTTCCATGGTTCGTGAGTATTGCCTTGTCAGTAAATAAAATTAAAGTTGGGCCCATTGGCAGAATTCATTGCGACACACACAATCCGTACTAGTTAATTCTTGTTGGAGACTGATATGGTAAGGATTATATTTAAGGCGATGCACAACGCGAACAACACTATTCTGGCTCAGGCCAGATTCCCTTAAGGTTTGACGCTAACTAACACAAGGATCTGGAACCACAGTGGCAAGAGTACCAATGTCCGATCCCTCGTTTGTAACATTCCTTTGACGGATGTGTTTACGATGCGTTAAAGATCCAGTTGTTCTCATTTTATCATACACATACACATTGAGGGTATCTTTCAGCGTACAAGTCTCCAGGTCTCATTTAATTTCGTTGGCATTCTCGGTAAATGAGAAGCATATCAACTTGTTCTTCGAAGGAATACATAATTCACATTCGCTTGATTCGATGATACTAGTCTTGCCATTCCTATTAGTGTTGTATTGCGAAACCATCGAATGGTGTTTACACAAATTTCCATCTCAGCTTCCTGAAAATAATCTCCTAAAGTTTTTCTGTGCTCACGGGAAACTGATGATTAATTTGGTCCTCTACTTGTAGAAGAGGTCAATATTTTAATCGATTCGTTAAGAAATGTTAATGTCACTTGCTCCAGATCAGGTAAATCGACAAATTAAATATACAAAACACATATAGAGATCATTTTAAAACCATATACTGCTGATAAAAAGTTTTGTCTGATCTTGGATTCCTGGGGTGGACAAACTAATAATCATGTATTACAGCATGTTTATAGATGGCGAGAGTCATCCAACCTGCACGGTACAAGTAATACCGCCAAACTGCATACCTGTGTCCCAGCCATGTGATGTTCACTTTTTACGCAGTTAAAAATTTTATTTCGACGCTTCATAATTGCAGTCTGTTCCTGGAAACCCGGAGGGGGTTGCACCACAGTGCAGATGCATATACGATTCAAAGTATAACTCATGATCAACTTACAGCATCGATTTTTCATTCAATGTTATCATATGTGTGATATAATAAAAATTAATTCCAGAAAAAGAAATGTTTTAAAACGTAAACCAAGTCTGTTTGCCGCCAAATCTTCGAAAGCAGCGATATAATTGAGCGAAGAGTGCATTCATTAGATGTTCTTGTTGCCCTGAATATATTTGCTTCCAATATTTCTATGACAAGTACCACCCATCGAGTTTTTCGAAACAAATGAAGGACATGTAACAGAGTAAGTGAAAGAGCCATTGTAAGGCGACCAGGATTAAAATCCTGCAATTTTTTTCTGTAAACGTCGTTTAGCAAATTTATTTGTCTACTTTGTTATTATTACTGATGTACTTACCCTATTAACTCTTTGGTTCCGAGCAATTTAGAGACGGAAAAATGCCAATGAAAAACAATAAATCCTCTTTACAATCGAACACAGTTTCTCTGCTCTCCAGCCAAATGCCTTGTAACTACACCAGCAGCGCTTTCGTTGCACAGTCTTTCCCTTATGGGTACATATGGCAGTCAAGAAAGACACTCTCCACGATTTCTAGGAAAATACGTATTTGCGGATCCCATATGCAAGGTGTCTCTTCCGAGAGTCGTCAGGCGCAATTTCTCTAGTGTTTGAGGAGATATTTGCAACTTCGTTTTTGCAATATGTTGCTGGAGACAACCCAAACAAACACTGCTCACCATCTCTTTCATGCGCTGCCCAGTGTCGCAGGAAAGCGTCGGTTTGTTTGCCTTTACAAACAAAACGATTTTTAAAGCGGAATTTTACGTGCTCATTCGATAGAGCGGTCGCACATTAGTGTAATGCGATTTTTACTAAACCTTTGTATATTAAGATAGTTGTCATGACGTCTTGCGACCCGTTTATGCTGCCTGTTCTTCAGTTTAGTGGTTTTAGTGTATTATTCGTAATATTTGAAAGAAATGTGGTTGCCATTATTAATGCAGTTTTCTAGGTTTGTGATTACATCTGAAAAGGACGACTCAGTGGGTTGAAGATAGTTATGTAACCTTTTAAAAATTTCATTGTTTTAGTGACTGTGTCTTGAACACTGTTTGTGGTGTCAAATAAACATTTTAAATTTCATTCAGTCATACTCCTTAATGACAGTAATGTGAAAAAAATAGCTTGAAGGTGGTACGATGAATCATCTGCCAGGCACTTAATTGTGAATTGCAGAGTAATCCTGTAGATTTAGATGTAGATGTACTATGGATAGATTTACTGACGAAGAGTTGGCTGATATGCACCTCATGTTTGGGTTCACTGACTACAGTGGAAGGACGGCACAACGACACAGCGACACCACCCAAGTCAGCTGTACATAGTCGCCTACAAGAAACCAAATTTTGTGTTTCGTGTTGCACGTTTCGACCATTACATACGAGGTGCGACAATAAAGTAATGAGACTGATGTGAAAAAAATGTTGCTTACCGTTTTAGTCAAGTTTAGTGTTGTCCCCTTCAAAGTGGTTCCCTTCTGATTGCACACACTTTTTCCAGCGCTTCTGCCATTGATGGTAACATTTCTGGAACTCATCTTCTGTAATATCTTCCAAGACCCTAGTCATTGCTTTTTGGACATCTTGTGTTGTTTGAAAATGGTGTCCCTTGACTGCCGTTTTGTCTCTTGGAAATAGAAGTCGCATGGAGAGATATCTGGTGAATAAGGTGGCTGTGGTAGTATTGAAATTTGTTTTGAGGTTAAAAATTGCTATACTGACAGAGCAGTATGGGATGGCGCATTATCGTGATACAGAATCCAATCATCAGCAATGTTGGCATGGACATGAAGAACTCTTTTACAAAGTCTTTCTAAAATTTCAGTTCTTCTGGAATCATTTTCACGTATAATCTTCGATCAGATCGTCCGATTCACGCACCCTGGCCAAGTTGACATCCGTCCATGAGGTTGATGGCCATCCATTGTGGTCTTAATCTTCAACATTCATTCTGCCTTCACTAAACATTTCATGCCAAGAAAAACTTGAGCTCTTGACGTAACCTCCTCTCCAAAAGCCTTCAGAAGGTTATTGTAAGTCGTCGTCGCGTTTTCACCCAATTTAACGCAAAAAGAAGTGGCATACCATTGCACAATATTATGCGGTTCCATTTCAGTGACGAGAGACACAAACGCGTGTTAACTTATTACAGCACAACTCACGACTGGGGAGTTGCATCGATGTGCCGCTTGGACTAGAAGCAGCTTATAGACCAAAGTCAAAGATATTGTGCCTACACAAGCCTGCAGGGTTGCCACATCTTGCAAAGAAAATCAGTCTCATTACTTTATTGTCGCACATCGTATTACAGGCTGTTGTAAAGGTAGTTTCCCAGAAACAAAGGTAATTGGAATAAGAAACTGAATAAATCATAATTACATTAGTCCTCCTGCACTAGCCAGTGAAGACAATGGCTCTCTTGTACCAACATACCGACATGGGGATCGCGCCTACTCGTTATCACCGATTTCGTCCAAATTTATGGTGTATGCAGGGCTTGGATGGATAAGTGTTTAGAAGATATATCATATTTGGCGTGGGACGGGCGGGGAACGAGCGTTCTATGTTAGAGAATTTTCAAGGCAGCGGCTGATGCAGCGGAAAGTGCTGAACGATAATCAAGGGTCGTGGGATCGTGTTCCCGTGATCAAACTTATTTCAGTTTTCAGTTTTTACGCTACTTACACAGCAAATAAACTGAAATAATGCTCAAGATACTGTGTTTGTCAACGTTGCCATAAAAGGCTTGAAAAGCAAAGACAAACAAAAATTTCGGATATCAATTAATTTTCAAGAAAGAATTGCACTTATAACGTCCACGAGGACTCCACAAATAACTTTCCAAGAAGGGATTCTAAATAAAACGCACAGGAGTTCTTATTCCGTTAGTTTTATTTTGAGTAGCATTACATACAGTTTGCTGGAAAAGCGTGCGATTGGAGAGAACATTTTATGAATGGAAACTATGTTTTTTTTTACAACTAGAATATTTAAAACAAGTATATAATAGTAACAAATGCAGTGTTTATAACGCCTGAAGGATGATGAGAAAATTATTGCTCCCGATGTTCTTGCGATGAAGATAGCCCTAGGATTTGTGAATCATCTACTGTAAAATAATAAAAGGGTGTAATTTTCTATACGAAGTTCTTCTTTACACCTTACAATCCTTTCCCGGAAATTTATTTGCAGAGTCATCGTGTATGCTGCAAGTACAATCCTTTCTTGGAAATTTATTTGAAATCGCAAATTTTCCTTTGCTTTTTTTCATGCCCTTTATGACAATATTGAGATATAGAACACATTGAGCATTATTTCTCTTTACTTCTAATGTAATTAAACTAAAAACTGAAAATAAAAGTAAGTTCCCTCACAGAGACTCGATCCCACGACCAACCGTTGCCTACAAACTACGTTCATGGCTCGTGTCTCACCCGACACCCGTTCAAAATGCATATTATTTCTATACGCTTGCCCGTCTAGAGCTCATACTTCTGTCGCTGTCATTTCTGGCTAAGCGCTGCATATACCATAAATATGGACGGAATCGGTTATGAGGTGTAGGCGCGGTACCTTTGCGGGAAAGTATCCCTGCACGACCCTTGAGACTTTGTCGGTGTTCTGGTATACTCTGTAGACATGCTAGAAGATATCGGGACGGAGATACGAAAAAAAGTGTTGTGTTTAGAAAAACTGAATAACCTACACGAGATAAAACTGACAGGAATCACCGATTTTAAATACGAGGGTCACTCCAAAAGAAATGCACACAATTTTTGTAAAAGTACAGTTTTCAAAGTTAGTTCAACCTGTTCCCGTGAGTGGTGTCGTCACAGCATGTCTTCAAGATGGCTGCTACACTTGACGTTCGTCAGAAGCAACGTGCTGTCGTAGAATTCGTGTGCTGTGAAAACGAGACAGTGGGAAACATCCACAAGAGATTGAAAATGGTGTATGGAGATACTGCTGTCGATCGCAATACAGTTAGTCGGTGGGCAAGCAGGTTACGTGATGAAAGCGGGCACGGCAATATTGAGGATTGTCCTCGCAACGGCAGGCCTCGTACTGCACACACTCCAGGCAATGTACAGAGAGTTAACGAGTTGGTGACTGCCGACAGACGCATGACAGTGAACGAATTGCCACGCTACGTTGGGATAGGGGAGGGAAGTGTTTACAGAATACTGAAAGTGTTGGCGTTAAAAAACGTTTGTGACAGTTGGGTTACCAAGATGTTGACAGTGGCTCACAAAGAAACAAGAAAAACGGTATGCAGAGAGCTTTTGGAACAGTACGAGAATGGTGGAGATGAATATCTTGGAAGAAATGTGACAGGTGATGAAACATGGTTTCATCATTTTTCACCAGAGACGAAGAGGCAATCAATGGAGTGGCATCGTGCAAATTCACCCACAAAAAAAATTCAAAACCACACCATCTGCTGGAAAAGTTATGGCTACGGTGTTTTTCGATTCCGAAGGACTCTTGCTTGTGGACATCATGCGAAGTAGAACCACCATAAATTCTGATGCATATGTCACGACACTGAAGAAACTTCAAGCTCAACTGAGCCGTGTTCAACCACATCGGCAAAAGCAGGATGTTGCACGACAATGCACGGCCACATGTCAGTCAAAAAACCATGGAAGCGATCACAAAAGTCGGCTGGACAACACTGAAACATTCGCCTTACAGTCCTGACCTGGCTCTATGTGACTGTCAGCTCTTTTGGAAACTGAAAGACTCTCTTTGTGGAAGAAGGTCTGAAGATGATGACTCCCTTGTGCACGCTGCCAAACAGTGCCTCCAACAGATTGGTCCAGAATTTTTCCGTGCGGGTATGCAGGCGCAGGTTCCAAGATGGCGTAAGGCAGTTGAGAGGGATGGAAATTATGTGGAGAAATGAAAATATTGTTCCTAAAGGATGTATCTACACACAGTAAAACTTTCAAACTTGTAGAATAAAAGATGGATTTAAAAAAAATAGTGTGTATTTCTTTTGGAGTGACCCTAGTAGGTATGTACAAATGTGCAGCTGAAATACCCTAAATCAAAGCTTCCAACCCGAATAGATGGTTGCCATAAAATGAGTACCTCGACCGTGACATGCTTAACGCATTGAGTCTGCAGTAGCAGTGAACCCAGCGTACCTGCGAGAGACGCATTTCATCACGTTTCTTATTCAATGATAAATAACGGACGCCGGAATATCTGCGACGCAGAACGGTCCGGCGCGATGGACGCTATTAAGAGAGCGTAGAGCACTGGCGTGCACAAAAGAACAAAAAGCGGCGCAGGAGGAGGATGTGGGGACGGTCTGATCCCGTTGAAAGAGCGGTGGTCATCGCGGGCCTTTTATAACGGGAGCTATCAACAGACGCAGTTTCTCGCTCCGTTAGAGCGCAGTGTCATTGCGACCAGCCGCGGGCGGAGAACAGCGTAATGCTGCAGTCATCTTCACGTCCACACACTGCTGACCGCGCCTCTGTTTCTGTTGTGCCGTTCCCTACATAAATAATAATAATAATAATAAAATACTCTAGCGTTTATCGTCTGTACACCTACGTTTGTACAGAGTAACACTTCCCTCTGAGGAACTCGTCGGGAAAGACGTCCAATTTTTAACACGGTTTCCCAGGTAGATGCCGTGTTTCTTGACTTCCGCAAGGCGTTTGATACAGTTCCCCCAGTCATTTAATGAACAAAGTAAGAGCATATGGACTATCAGACCAATTGTGTGATTAGATTGAAGAGTTCCTAGATAACAGAACGCAGCATGTCATTCTCAATGGACAGAAGTCTTCTGAAGTAAGAGTGATTTCAGATGTGCCGCTGGGGAGTGTCGTAGGACCGTTGCTATTCATAATATATATATAAATGACCTTGAGGATAACATAGGAAGTTCACTGAAGCTATTGGCGGATGATGCTGTAGCATATCGAGAGGTTGTAACAATGGAAAATTGTACTGAAATGCAGGAGGATCTGCAACGAATTGACGCATGGTGCAGGGAATGGCAAATGAATCTCAATGTAGACAAGTGTAATGTGTTGCGAATACATAGAAAGAAAGATCCTATATCATTTAGCTACAATATAGCAGGTCAGCAACTGGAAGCAGTTAATTCCATAAATTATCTGGGAGTAAGCATTAGGAGTGATTTAAAATGGAATGACCATATAAAATTAATCGTCGGTAAAGCAGATGCCAGACTGAGATTCATTGGAAGAATCCTAAGGAAATTCAGTCGGAAAACAAACGAAGTAGGTTACAGTACACTTGTTCGCCCATTGCTTGAATTTTGCTCACCGGTGTGGGATCCGTACCAGATAGAGTTGATAGAAGAGATAGAGAAGATCCAACGTAGAGCAGCGCGCTTCGTTACAGGATCATTTAGTAATCGCGAAAGCGTTACGGGGATGATAAATGGAAGATTCTACAAGAGAGACTCTCAGTAGCTCGGTACGAGCTTTTTTGAAGTTTTGAGAACATACCTTCACCGAGGAGTCAAACAGTATATTGGTCCCTCCTACGTATATCTCGCTAAGAGACCATGAGGATAAAATCAGAGAGATTAGAGTCTACACAGAGACATACCGACAATCTTTCTTTCCACGAGCAGTACGAGACTGGAATAGAAGGGAGAACCGATAGAGGTACTCACCGTCAGGTGGCTTGCGGAGTATAGATGTAGATGTAGATGTAGATGGATACATCTGTAATGATTATTATTTTATGGTTTAGAGGTAAAAGACAGTGATAGTATCATGATTTTCGTCTGCTTCCATTCCAGACCACTGACGATAGCACATAAGAGACATAGTTAGAATTATAATTTTAATTACCTGAGTTTTTATTATTGCTCACTCGGGGTGGAGTGCCACTGCATCGATTTCAGTCCACAGGTTCCTAAAAACGGCAAAAGGATTGTTAATTCTTCAAGAGCTAAGGAACGGCGACGTGTCCATCTTTATGGTGTTATAGAATACGTCTGCAACTACATGACTGGTTTGCAATTCACACTTAAGTGCTTGGCAGAGTGTTCACACAACAACTTTCATACTTAAATTTATCCATGCTGGAGTTCGTTGACGTCAGCTACTGTATCATATATTCGTGAAATTATTTTTACTGCTTTATTCACGTTTCACTAATACTTATTAGCACGAAAGTTTCGGCAGGGTACTGCAATCATCAGTTGCATGTAAATTAACCTAAAATTTAATGAGGTTTATTTGCTGGGTGTGCTAGGGAGGTTATCAGTTATAGAAAGCTTCATTTATCTCAATGTATAGCTTAAGTGAGTTGTATGTTTAATTGGACGATGGATATCAAATCGAATTCTCCAATTCCTGGACAAGGGACATCAAATAGAATTTTACGAGGAACTGGAAATTTCCATCACGGTACGATTGGTGGTAACAGTTTGCTAAATGATAAGCTAGAAAGAAACTATGTGAGTATCTTCAAAAATTTCTCCAGTATGAAACGCTTGTTTTATTAAAATAACGAATTAATTGGGAAAAAAGTCATAACCTTACTGAATAATCAAGAAATACTACTTAATCAGACCATTCAGTATATGCCACGACGTAAGTGTATCCATAGAAAAAAGATTATACGAGTATTTTCACTATTCGTACTATCTTAACAAATGAAATTCGTTATGTTAGCAGTTAAGCGTCTTTGGAACACAAAAAACTGAATTTCTAATTGTTAAGTAATGATTTTGTGTTTATCACTGTGCTGTGTGTGGCACAGAAATGTGTATCCAACAGAAATGTAGGTAAAGACTCAATGAGATGATTTAAACATTTAACTCGCTTAAGATACACACTGAAACTTTTCCGTAGAGAGTTAAATTTCGACACATAATCTGACTGACATAAGGCAGTAAATGAACATCATATTTTAGGTTAATAAACATGTTACTGCAATACACTTGATGATGGCAGCTTGCTAATGAGACACGTCGAGCTAATAAAGACTAGTAAAAAGTGATGAAGCAGTAAAAATTATTTCATAAACTTCCAGAATTTTTTGCGACTGCTCCACTCTAGAATGGCACGTGGGAAGAATTAAAACGTAAATCGTTTCGTGCGATCTCTGATTACGATGGTCAATTCTCCCTACTTAGGTGTCAGTAAATAAAATATTTTTGCATTTTGAGGAGAAAGTTGATGATTGAAATTTTATGAAAATATCTCGATGCAACCTAAAACACACCTTTGCTTTAAAGATAGTCACGCCAACATGCATATCATGTCTGTGACACTCTCTCCCCTACCTCGTGATAATGCGAAAAGAGCTGTAGTTCCTACGACTTATTCGATGCCCTATGTCAATCACATCTGGTAAGGAATCCGTACCGCGCAGCGTTACTCCAGACGGGAATGGACTAGTGTGGTGTACGAAGTGTTTAGCAGACCTGTTGCAGCCTCTAAGTGTTCTGCCGATAATACGCAGTCGTTCACTTTCCCCCACAACATTATCTATGTGATGGTTACAACTTTAGCTGTTCGTAATTGTAATTCCTAAGTGTTCAGTTGGATCGACAGTCTTCAAATCTGTGCCTTTTACCGTGTAACACGCATTTTTTTAGTACTCATACGTTTTCTTGCTTGGGGTCAATTCCCACTTTTCACACCATATAGACATCTAAATTATTTTGCAATTCCTATTGATTTTTTGAAGACTTTACTAGACGGTAGACAACAGTATCATATGCAAAAAATCTAAGAGGGCTGCTCAGATTGTTTCCTAAACCGTTGATATACACTCCTGGAAATGGAAAAAAGAACACATTGACACCGGTGTGTCAGACCCACCATACTTGCTCCGGACACTGCGAGAGGGCTGTACAAGCAATGATCACACGCACGGCACAGCGGACACACCAGGAACCGCGGTGTTGGCCGTCGAATGGCGCTACCTGCGCAGCATTTGTGCACCGCCGCCGTCAGTGTCAGCCAGTTTTCCGTGGCATACTGAGCTCCATCGCAGTCTTTAACACTGGTAGCATGCCGCGACAGCGTGGACGTGAACCGTATGTGCAGTTGACGGACTTTGAGCGAGGGCGTATAGTGGGCATGCGGGAGGCCGGGTGGACGTACCGCCGAATTGCTCAACACGTGGGGCGTGAGGTCTCCACAGTACATCGATGTTTTCGCCAGTGGTCGGCGGTAGGTGCACGTGCCCGTCGACCTGGGACCGGACCGCAGCGACGCACGGATGCACGCCAAGACCGTAGGATCCTACGCAGTGCCGTAGGGGACCGCACCGCCACTTCCCAGCAAATTAGGGACACTGTTGCTCCTGGGGTATCGGCGAGGACCATTCGCAACCGTCTCCATGAAGCTGGGCTACGGTCCGGCACACCGTTAGGCCGTCTTCCGCTCACGCCCCAACATCGTGCAGCCCGCCTCCAGTGGTATCGCGACAGGCGTGAATGGAGGGACGAATGGAGACGTGTCGTCTTCAGCGATGAGAGTCGCGTCTGCCTTGGTGCCAATGATGGTCGTATGCGTGTTTGGCGCCGTGCAGGTGAGCGCCACAATCAGGACTGCATACGACCGAGGCACACAGGGCCAACACCCGGGATCATGGTGTGGGGAGCGATCTCCTACACTGGCCGTACACCACTTGTGATCGTCGAGGGGACACTGAATAGTGCACGGTACATCCAAACCGTCATCGAACCCATCGTTCTACCATTCCTAGACCGGCAAGGGAACTTGCTGTTCCAACAGGACAATGCACGTCCGCATGTATCCCGTGCCACCCAACGTGCTCTAGAAGGTGTAAGTCAACTACCCTGGCCAGCAAGATCTCCGGATCTGTCCCCCATTGAGCATGTTTGGGACTGGATGAAGCGTCGTCTCACGCGGTCTGCACGTCCAGCACGAACGCTGGTCCAACTGAGGCGTCAGGTGGAAATGGCATGGCAAGCCGTTCCACAGGACTACATCCAGCATCTCTACGATCGTCTCCATGGGAGAATAGCAGCCTGCATTGCTGCGAAAGGTGGATATACACTGTACTAGTGCCGACATTGTGCATGCTCTGTTGCCTGTGTCTATGTGCCTGTGGTTCTGTCAGTGTGATCATGTGATGTATCTGACCCCAGGAATGTGTCAATAAAGTTTCCCCTTCCTGGGACAATGAATTCACGGTGTTCTTATTTCAATTTCCAGGAGTGTAGATTAAGCACGCTTCTTTACATATTTTGTTCCCCTCGCACCAGTTCCGCTTTCGTTTGCATTATCAATGGTCAGTGAAATAACTGTCGAAATATGCCACAAAGCGAAGTGAAAGTTGTTGTAGGACACTCCATTGATTGGAATCATCTCTTCAAGATCTAAAGTCTTGCTTTTGTATCATATACGTCATGAATTACGTTCGTCGAAACTAACAATGTTTCTCTCAAATGTACTGGGGCTACAACTTTGCTTCCGCCGTTTTCTCTCAAAGTTCGAGGCTTTATTGTGAGCATCTTAGAAAAAAATTATGTTTCATAGTGTTGGCAATCGCCGGCCACTACTTTCTCCCATCTTTCGGGCAGCATATGAATCCCGCGGCGAAACAACTAGGCGTCTTTCGAGAAGATCCATGCATCAATCCAATTTTGCAGTTGTTGATATGACAGGAAGCGCTGGGCAACCAGGTCGTGTGCCATTGAACTAAAAAGCTGATAGTCAAAGGCAATAATTCCTGGATAATACGGCGGGTGGGGTAGGACTTCCGATTTCAACGTTTCCAGGTATGGTTTGGCGGGTTTTGCGACATGGGGTCGAGCACTGTCATGCTGCAAAATCACCTTTTCATGTATATCGTTGTACTGTGGCCGTTTGTCTTTCAGTGATCGGCACAGACACATCAATTGCTTTCGATAACGATCTCCTGTGACTGTACTCGTCGGTTGCAGTAGCATCGTAAACTTTCTCTCTTTCACAACCATGCCGATCTTAAACGTCAAAATCACCGTTCTTGCAGCATGGAAATCATTTTCTGCAAAGTTCTGTCACTATCAGGCGTCTCATCAGAGGTCTCACCCAGCTTTTTATGAGCCTCAGCTGCAGATTTCTTCATATCAAAGCAGAAAATTAAAACCTCCCGCAGATGACGAGAATTGGGCTCGTAAGTTGACATATTCAGCCGAGAATAACTTTAAGATGCAATCAAAAATCGAGAAATACTCTGATGGCGTTATGTTCTCATATGCCTAAGCTTACTGTATGACACTTACGACCTACGACTTGCACCACTACTTTCCACTAATGCCGTCTACTGCAAAACGGCTGAAGCAAAGTTGTAGACCTAATATAAGGGGCGATCAAGAAGTTACGCTTTGACGGCGTTGCTGCGGCGTATTTGCAACGCAGCGCAGCTCCGATGCGGTTATACACTACCGGCTATTAAAATTTCTACACCACGAAGATGACGTGCTACAGACGCGAAATTTAACTGACAGGAAGAAGATGCTGTGATATGCAAATGATTAGCTTTTCCGAGCATTCACACAAGGTTAGCGCCGGTGGCGACACCTACAACGTGCTGACGTGAGGAAAGTTTCCAACCTACTTCTCATACACAAATAGCAGTTGACCGGCGTTGCCTGATGAAACGTTGTTGTGATGCCTCGTGTAAGGAGGAGAAATGCGTACTATCACGTTTCCGTCTTTGATAAAGGTCGGATTGTAGCCTATCGCGACTGCGATTTATCGTATCGCGACATTGCTGTTCGCGGTGGTCGAGATCAAATGACTGTTAGCAGAATGTGGAATCGGTGGGTTCAGGAGGGTAATACGGAAAGCCGTGCTGGATCCCAACGGCCTCGTATCACTAGCAGTCGAGATGACAGGCACGTCATTGCATGGGGGCTTGATTAAATATTAATTTGAAAATAATTTTTATTTCTGGTGGCTGTCTGCCCGATTACGCTGTGTCTCGTAAACGGTTGGCCCTGATTAGTTTTTGTCCGCAATCTGACTGCATGGAACAACAACAAAGAATGAAATGAAAATTTTCGTTAATACAATTAATTAATTAAGTCCCCAGCAACTATAAAACCTACGAAACCAAAGCACAAGTGTAATTGTTCTATGTGTGGGAGTGTGACTCAACGTACACATCTGGCACGGTTTTTCTTCAACAAGGCAAGAAATTTTAAATACCATTTATACTGAAGTAATTAAAAAAAATAGAAACTACACTCCTGGAAATTGAAATAAGAACACCGTGAATTCATTGTCCCAGGAAGGGGAAACTTTATTGACACATTCCTGGGGTCCGATACATCACATGATCACACTGACAGAACCACAGGCACATAGACACAGGCAACAGAGCATGCACAATGTCGGCACTAGTACAGTGTATATCCACCTTTCGCAGCAATGCAGGCTGCTATTCTCCCATGGAGACGATCGTAGAGATGCTGGATGTAGTCCTGTGGAACGGCTTGCCATGCCATTTCCACCTGGCGCCTCAGTTGGACCAGCGTTCGCGCTGGACGTGCGGACCGCGTGAGACGACGCTTCATCCAGTCCCAAACATGCTCAATGGGGGACAGATCCGGAGATCTTGCTGGCCAGGGTAGTTGACTTACACCTTCTAGAGCACGTTGGGTGGCACGGGATACATGCGGACGTGCATTGTCCTGTTGGAACAGCAAGTTCCCTTGCCGGTCTAGGAATGGTAGAACGATGGGTTCGATGACGGTTTGGATGTACCGTGCACTATTCAGTGTCCCCTCGACGATCACCAGCGGTGTACGGCCAGTGTAGGAGATCGCTCCCCACACCATGATGCCGGGTGTTGGCCCTGTGTGCCTCGGTCGTATGCAGTCCTGATTGTGGCGCTCACCTGCACGGCGCCAAACACGCATACGACCATCATTGGCACCAAGGCAGAAGCGACTCTCATCGCTGAAGACGACACGTCTCCATTCGTCCCTCCATTCACGCCTGTCGCGACACCACTGGAGGCGGGCTGCACGATGTTGGGGCGTGAGCGGAAGACGGCCTAACGGTGTGCGGGACCGCAGCCCAACTTCATGGAGACGGTTGCGAATGGTCCTCGCCGATACCCCAGGAGCAACAGTGTCCCTAATTTGCTGGGAAGTGGCGGTGCGGTCCCCTACGGCACTGCGTAGGATCCTACGGTCTTGGCGTGCATCCGTGCGTCGCTACGGTCCGGTCTCAGGTCGACGGGCACGTGCACCTTCCGCCGACCACTGGCGACAACATCGATGTACTGTGGAGACCTCACGCCCTACGTGTTGAGCAATTCGGCGGTACGTCCACCCGGCCTCCCGCATGCCCACTATACGCCCTCGCTCAAAGTCCGTCAACTGCACATACGGTTCACGTCCACGCTGTCGCGGCATGCTACCGGTGTTAAAGACTGCGATGGAGCTCCGTATGCCACGGCAAACTGGCTGACACTGACGGCGGCGGTGCACAAATGCTGCGCAGCTAGCGCCATTCGACGGCCAACACCGCGGTTCCTGGTGTGTCCGCTGTGCCGTGCGTGTGATCATTGCTTGTACAGCCCTCTCGCAGTGTCCGGAACAAGTATGGTGGGTCTGACACACCGGTGTCAATGTGTTCTTTTTTCCATTTCCAGGTGTGTATAATTGCGCAAGAAACCCAGAATTACACTCTAATACAAGAACACACGCCAGATGCTTTGTTGACTGAACCTGTAATGACGCATTATTTAGGACACTGAAATAATGAGAGAGAAAAGAATTTTTTTTTTACCTCCATTTATATTGATGAAAAGCACTCTAGACATTACAATCTCTCCACACCGACTCGCTACTACCACATCTCAACCAGAACTCTCCAATATCACATCTCAGCAAGCACTGCCTACTAGCACATCTCAACAAACACTCTCTGCTACGAGTTCTTATCAAGCACTTACTACTACGAGACCTCGACAGGCACTGCCAGTGGAGGCGGCTGAATAATACTCTTTGGCGCAATCTCTGGCGCTGTGGCTCAGTGTAGCCACCTTTAATATGCCCCTCCTCCACGGGCCAGAATTTGATGGTATTTTTGCCAGCATTGGTGGTGAAAATACCACCAAATTCGTCCACAAAAATACAGACAAAAATAAAAGATAATATTAATACCTAAATATCACATAATTAGATAAAATTTTTTGGCTTTGCACTGACCTTTCAATAACCTAATATATGAAATACAGTAAGCAATACAAATTCTTTGATACATGTGGCTTTACATAATAGTTTACACAATACACAAAAAATCAGTTTATACAAATGTTCACATAACATGCTTTCCATAGTTCAAGAAACAAGTAGTTGAAGTTCAGTAGTAGCACCCAGCAATGGTCAACAGGTGCAAATACCAACAAGTGACATCATTTTAGTAGAAGCAGTCCGTCAGTGGCACCCAGCAATGTTGAACAGGTGCAGACACCAACAAGTGACATCATTCAGCAGAAGCAGGTCCATTAGTGGCACCCAGCAGTGTTGAACAGGTACACACAGCAACAAGTGACATTAGTTCAGTAGAAGCAATCCATCAGTGACACCCAGCAATGTTGAGTAGGTGCAGACAGCAAGAAGTAACATCATTTCAGTAGAAACAGTTCTAACAGTGGCACCCAGTAGTGTTGAACAAGTGCAGACACCAACAAGTGACATTAGTTCAGTAGAAACAGTTCCATCTGTGGCACCCAACATTGTTGAACAGGTGCAGACACCAACAAGTGACAACTTTTCAGTAGAAGCAGTCCATCAGTGGCACCCAGCAATGTTGAACAGGTGCAGACAGCAACAAGTCACATTTCTCAGCAGAAGCAGTTCCATTAGTGGCACCCAGCAATGTTGAACAGGTGCAGACCCCAACAAGTGACATTATTTCTGTAGAAGCAGTTCATCAGTGGCACCCAGTAATGTTGAGCAGGTGCAGACACCAACAAGTGACATTAGTTCAGTAGAAGCAGTTCCATCAGTGGCACCCAGTAATGTTGAGCAGGTGCAGACACCAACAAGTGACATCACTCAGCAGAAACAGTTCCATTAGTGGCACCCAGCAATGTTGAGCAGGTGCAGACAGCAACAAGTGACATCATTTCAGTACAAGCAGTCCATCACTGGCACCCAGTAATGTTGAACAGGTGCAGACACCAACAAGTGACATTATGTCAGTAGAAGCAGTTCCATCTGTGGCACCCAGCAATGTTGAACAGCTACACACAGCAACAAGTCACATTATTTCAGTAAAAAAAACAGTCCATCAGTTGCACCTAGCAATGATGAGCAGGTCCAGAGAGCAGTCCATGATATTCACTATCACTGATCACACTGCTCATCAGAGTTTATAAGCAGAAATTAAACATGTCCTAGTGACACCAATCATGTAGAAAAAGTACAAGTAGCAGTCCATAATATTCACTATCCTAATCACACAGTTCATCAACAGAAATTAATCATTTCTAAGTGGCACCCATTATGTTGAAAAAGTGCGGGTAACAGTTCATACTATTCACCATCACTAATCAGACAGTTCAGGCATGAACAATAGTTTGAATCCACATACAAATGCTTTTACACTAAACATACAAATCATAACAAACACACAAATAATGTCAGATAATTGTCATACTAACTATTACAAATACACAAATACCAGTAAACCTATAATATTTATGGGTGTCAGTGCAAGCCACTACATACAAATAAAATAATATTTAGGAGATAGGTGGGTAGGATTAGGAAAGGAAAACACACAAAACACACTCACTCATCTTTCATCCACATTAAGTACTACTGTGTAATTGAATAGTGTTAACTGTGTAAATGCAATTCTGTCAAAATTTGATGTTCGTCATGTGTATCAAGTAGCAGTGGCAGCAATGTATAACAGTCAATAATAGTTAAGTCAACGTCATAGTCATCATGTCAAGACCAATGTTTGCCAAGCCAGATCAAAATGTACTGTTGCTGAACAACTGTCAGTGTGCCAAGATATGCATTTACTTCCTCTCTCCAAAAATAAGTATATACTGCTTAGTGATTTAACAAAGTGTGTGTAGACAATCTTCCTTCCACTTTACTGTTCTAGTCTGCTATCTTCATCCTCCTTGTTCCATATAGACCAACAAAAAAAAAAAAAAAAATATGCTCCTCACTTACTTTACCTCTTATACACCAAAACTCCAATAATCATCAGCATCACATAATCTCAATACTTCAATAATACCTCTTACGTCGATACATATAAATCTTATCATCAATATCATTTACCTTACCTTTTGTCCACAAAAACTCCAATAATCATCAACTTCATATAATCTCAATACCACAATAATACCTCTTCAATACGTCGACACATATAAACCCTATCGCAAATATCATTTCACTTCCATAACAACTCTTTCCTCTAGTCAGTCTCCTCGAACAAGTACAGATAAAATCCTAGTGCAAACTTCAGTTCATCATCCCATACAATCCGAAGACACATTGTCAACACACAACCTCTGTGTAATCCATCTGACCCAAATCTTCTACTCATTATGAATTATAAACAAAAGAAATGCATACATGACCTCTAACAGACCCAGTTCGAATAACTCTCAGTAATTAAGTACGATTACGGAGTGTGAATGATCATAATATTTCACAGTGTGTACACCACTTCAAGAATTACGGCAAACAGAAGCAAACATGTGGAGTATTTCTTGTGTCAAGTGTCACTTCCTATTTCAATTGCTCACTAAAAATGCAGTGTAATAACTGTCAATGGTCTAAACCTAGTTTTGGTATGTCGTGTCGTTAGCTTCCTTCCTATTAGCATAAATTTATACAGCTTCCATAAAACCTCAACTCATATGACTTCTATGAAGTTTCTTGTACTAATGTCGTTCGTCGAATTATAGCAGTTCATTTTCTTATCTTAAAAACATAAGGCACTGAGCGTAAGCAAAACATGCAATAGCGAGTAAATATACCAGTAGTGAACAAAATGTCAACAATTGGATGCAGCACAATTCTTGCAACGAGGCTCTGCCAAGCGAACAATCTACAATTAATACAATAGTGTGACCTAAACTCTATGTTTGTACACAGTATATCAGCATTTCTATATACCAAATTAAAGAGTAGTTGTGACGACAAACAGAAATGTATAAATATGCAATCCATATGCATAGCAGTAAACATATATCTTACGTAATAAACAGGTCATTAGCATCATATCAGCATAAGCAAATAAATGTTCATATGTCATCTTAATAAGTAAACATGAAGGCGCAAGCAGATAAATCACAAAGTATAACTTACATACATATCAGCACAACTAATCAGTTGACAATTATAATTTAAATAAATAAGCTCAGCAGGCACATAATTAAAAAATATGACATCAGTGAAAAAGCAGTGCAGCCAAGCGATGCATAATATACACAAGTTACAACCCAGTTCATTAATAATCATTGTCAAAATCAGTTAACGTACGCAAGCACGTCGCTTCACAAGTAAATTCATAGAACATGAAATTAGCACAAAGTATGAATCACGTAATCGCGAGCAGCAAATTACGTCTAAAGTACGTACCTAAGTGGAAATATGTTACCTGGAAAACGAACTCAATTAATAGTTACCTTTTTAGTTTATTAGTTTCTTCTTGGATATTACATTCTTTCTGAAATTTTCTCGATAGCAAGTCCTCTTACCGTCGGAGACACACAGAATTTACCTGAAGTTCTTAAATATTTTATAGAACCGTATCCTGAAAAATACTGAATGTTAATAACATAATTCATCAAGTCAATATAGCTTTATACTGAATTTAGTCGGAGAAATTAGACTGTGTATTTGTTTACGGCTGTCAGTGCATTCGCACTGAGCGCTCGATCAGCTGTAGGCGCGTGACGTAGGAAGTAATTGTGTGCGGTCAACGACTGCCTTGTGCGGCGCGCAGACTTGACTGTTGCTTTGAGTATGTGCCGCCGCCAAAACACAGCGCGGTACCCTTGTACTCTCCGCGTGTTTACATGTAGCTGTTAGTTTCTCACAAGTATGTCATTCCACAAAAATTTTTCAAAAGTATATCATTCCACAAAAATTTTAACGTTAGATATGTGATGTATTCCCTTAGAGCGTCGAGATTTAAGAGTTTCTACTTCGACAGTGTTATCATGAATAATTTTGCAAATTCTATATGGACCGTTATAAAGCAGAAAAAATTTGTGACACAATCCTTTTCTTTGTGAGACAAACGGTGAGAATTAATTAACACCTTCCGACCAACTGACAAGATTTTTGAACGACCAGGATGCTTAGCTGATTTCTCTCTTCTAACAGCCGCAGATGCAATATTTTGTAGAGCCAGGTTGACAACTTCAGAATGCCGCAGTTTCCGTGAAGGCGGAAAAGGAACGATTTCAGATATGCGATTTGTCGGTGCTTTGTTTTTTAATATCAGTATAGGCGGTAAAGAAGTTGAGTCATTAGGAAGTTCATTCAGAATGTTTTGAAAAATATGAAGATACTGATCCCACGTTCTGTGATTCTGATGACAATAAAGACGACACAATTTATTGATTTCCTTCATCCATCTCTCTGAAGCGTTAGAGTGAGGGTGAAAAAGTGAAATGAAAATTGGTTTAATTTTACGACGCTGTAGAGTACGAAGCCAAATTTTAGAACGAAACTGTGATCCATTATCTGATATAACCTTATCAACATGACCCACCTCTTTAAGAAAATTTTTGATGAAAGCGTTAGATACTGAACGAGCTGTTGCTTTGCGTAAAGGTGTAAAACACACATATTTTGATGTCAACTCCACTGCTACGAAAATGTATGCAAAACCATTAGTAGAACGAAGCACTGGACCGAACAAATCGACTGCAGCCATCTCCTTTAATTTCGCTGGAATGATAGGAAACAACGGTGCTCTATGAGAAACTGTTGGCGGCTTAGCCTTTTGACATAATTTGCATTTGGCCAGAACAGATCGAATACGTTTTTCCATATTACTGAAGTAGCAATTTTCCCGTAATTTATGAAAGCATTTTCTGGGACCAAAGTGCGCATAACTGAAATGTGTGTACTAAATCAATTTGTTGACCCACGCATCAGGAATACAAACTAACCAAAAAGAGTTGTCGACCGATTTTCGTTAAAAAAGAACTTTCCAAATAGTTCGCAAAAACGAGGTGTGGCCAAATCGTCCAATTTAACAAAGCGTCTAAGAAAATTACAGACACCAAGGAAACTACGAACATCACGTTTTGTGGAAGGAACAGTATAGTTACGAATAGCGTCTAATTTCTCTGGATCAGGAAGAATACCTTCTGTAGAAATAATGTGACCGAGAAATTTCACCTGAGAACTTCCAAATTCAGATTTTTCTAAGTTCACTGTAATGGCAACTCTTGGAAAAATACGTAATAATGGATCCAAAATTTTGTTGTGCTCACTCCAAGAACGTTTAGCAATAAGAATATCGGCAACATATGAAGTAATATTGTTACGAAGATAAACAGGTAAAATTTTGTTTAAGCTACGAATGAATGCTGCAGAAAATATAGTAAGTCCAAACGGTAATTTCCGAAGTCACTTTTGGGTAAATTAGTCGTATCAGGTTATTGTTTACTTACTCTCTAGATAGACTGATAGTCGAAGAGTTGGTTTGACACATGCAAAGAATAGTAAAAGAGTAGGCAGCGGTGCAGAAAACTAAAAGGGAAATAGCACCACTACAGCTCGGGGCCCTATGCTCGCTACGGCACATATTCACTTAGAGTAGTGAATCCCCTGAGGACATTAATAGCCGCACATAATTTCCAGTTTGTGACTTAGTGCCAAATTTGGTGGAAGTGCGTACATAAATTGATCTAGCCATGAACATGGATGTATGTCATTCTTAGAATTACGAAAGATCTTAAATTTCCGAACAGTTAAGAAGTGTTTATAGTCAAAGTTTTCGCCTCGTGGCGACAAAGACCTACCGCGTCTGTCCCAGTCCCAATGTTGATTATTGTCAAGTTCACGCGCCTGGCGCTCTCTTTTTGCATCACGTAAATGAAACAAATTATTTTCTTCAAACCCTTCTGCTAAACTAACACTTGTCAATTTATCTGAGATCTCCTCAACTCTTTCCGATGAGTCACTTAATTGTTCTTTCTGTTTATTTAAGTCTTCTGTAAATGTCGTGACTCGGGTTTCGGTGTTGTCACATTTAGTAGTTAACTGTTCACACTGTTGCGTTAAGTTATTTATTCTGTCATTTGGTACGGATTCCTCGATTCTTTCAATTATTTCTTCCTTATCGTGTGCACGTTGTAAATTTAACTCTGAAAATTTCTGTGCTATCACGCGATCTTTTTCTTCCTGTTCCTGCCCTGTTCCTCTTGTCTGATTTTTGAAATTAAGCTATTATTGTTAGCATTCAAAATCGGTTGTACTTCTTCTCTAAATTCTTTCTTTGATTCATCTTTCATGTTTTTGAAACATCGTGAGCCTAACTGTGTTTCCATTGTTTCCATCTCGGTTTTACTTGTTCCTATTTGTGAGCCTAACCCTCTTATCACTGCTTTCATCTCAGTTCTAATTGTTCCTAACTCTGTTTTAATTTCAGATCTCAAAGTTTCCATCTGTGATCCCAAATTTAATATTGCACTCATTAACTGCTCCATTTCTTCTGTCGTTAACCACGTAATCTGTGAATTTTCTGATTGAGAAAAATTTTGAACTGTTTCCGGACTATTTTCCCTGCTTATTAAATTGTTTTCAACACCATTATTCATCATACTGTTGTCCTGTGTTGGCGAGTTCGCAATGTCAACAATTTCGTCATTCTGACTATTCATCATTTTTGCCTGTTTCATTGACCGCGTAATCATTTACAAAACATACAAAACTCGTCACTGTACGAAAATTACACACAATGACTCTTTATCTCTAACAATACCATTCACACGAAATGTTTCCTTCAAACACGATTAACGAACAATTGAAATAATTGCACTAAATTGTCAAATGCGTATACAAGACAATAAAATTAAATTCTGAAATACCACTAGAAGAATGACAATTACCAAATCTACACATGCAATATAGACTACAATTACTAAACTACAAATTACTACAACAATACTACTGTCTACTATTTTTACAGTCAGAAGATTCCAAGGGACGATCCTGGCAGGGTCGCCACGTGCATGGGGGCTTAATTAAATATTAATTTGAAAATAATTTTTATTTTTGGTGGCTGTCTGTCTGATTACGCTGTGTCTCGTAAACGGTTGGCCCTGACTAGTTTTTGTCTGCAATCTGACTGCATGGAACAACAACAAAGAATGAAATGAAAATTTTCGTTAATACAATTAACTATAAAACCTACGAAACCAAAGCACAAGTGTAATTGTTCTGCGTGTGGGAGTGTGACTCAACGTACAAATCTGGCACAGTTCTTCTTCAACAAGACAAGAAATTTTAAATACCATTTATACTGAAGTAATTAAAAAAATAGAAACCATAATTGCGCAAGAAACCCAGAATTACACTCTAATACAAGAACACACGCCAGATGCTTTGTTGACTGAACCTGTAATGACACATTATTTAGGACATTGAAATAATGAGAGAGAAAAGAAATTTTTTTTTTACCTCCATTTATATTGATGAAAAGCACTCTAGACATTACAATCTCTCCACACCGACTCGCTACTACCACATCTCAACCAGAACTCTCCAATATCACATCTCAGCAAGCACTGCCTACTAGCACATCTCAACAAAAACTCTCTGCTACGAGTTCTTAACAAGCACTGACTACTACGAGACCTCGACAGGCACTGCCAGTGGAGGCGGCTGAATAATACTCTTTGGCGCAATCTCTGGCACTGTGGCTCAGTGTAGCCACCTTTCATCATTCGCATGGCTGTAACGGATCGTGCAGCCACGTCTCGAGCCCTGAGTCAACAGACGCGGACGTTTGCAAGACAAAAGCCATCTGCACGAACAGTTCGACGACATTTGCAACAGCATGGACTATCAGCTCGGAGACCATGGCTGCGGTTACCCTTGACGCTGCATCACAGACAGGAGCGCCAGCGATGGTGTACTCAACGACGAACCCGGGTGCACGAATGGCAAAACGACATTTTTTCGGATGAGTCCAGGTTCTGTTTACAGCATCATGGTGGTCGCATCCGTGTTTGGCGACATCGCGGTGAACGCACATTGAAAGCTTGTATTTGTCATCGCCATACTAGCATATCACCCGGCGTGATGGTATGGGGTGCCATTGGTTACACGTCTCGGTCACCTCTTGTTCGCATTGACGGCACTTTGAACAGTGGACGTTACATTTCAGATGTTTTACGACCCATGGCTCTACCCTTCATTCGATCCCTTCGAAACCCTACATTTCAGCAGGATAATGCACGACCGCATATTTCAGGCCCTGTACTGGCCTTTCTGGATACAGAAAATGTTCGACTGCTGCCCTGTCCAGCACATTCTCCAGATTTCTCACCAACTGAAAACGTCTGTTCAATGGTGGCCGAGCAACTGGCTCGTCACAATACGCCAGTCACTACTCTTGATGAACTGTGGTATCGTGTTGAAGCTGCATGGGCAGGTGTACCTGTACACGCCATCCAAGCTCTTTCTGACTCAATGCCCAGGCGTATCAAGGCTGTTATTACGGGTTAGAGTTGGTTGTTCTGGGTACAGATTTCTCAGGATCTATGCACCCAAATTGCGTAAAAATGTAATCACTTGTCAGTTCTAGTATAATATATTTGTCCAATGAATACCCGTTTATCATCTGCATTTCTTCTTGGTGTAGCAATTTTAATGGCCAGTAGTGTATAAGCACCGTTATGTAGACAAGTCACTAGTGTGGGATTCGTGTGTCCCCGACGCGTGTGCTGTAAATCCGGAAACGTGAATTATGACGACTCTATTACTAAGTGCGTTCAAAGAAGACCAACATGCTGTTATTCTTTTCCTTGGCCGCCGAAGGACAAACACATGTACACATCCGTCGGAGAATGAAGAATGTGTATCGAACAGCGTATCTATCGAAAAACACAGTTCTGGAAAGGTCCGACAGGGGGCGCTGCTGCCTCATGATAACGCACGTCCGCAGATCGCAAATGTCGTAACGCAGAAGTCACGCCAACTCAAATGGGAGACAGTCGGCAACACGCTCTATAGTCTTGATCTCTTCCCATGCGATTATCACGCCTTCAGTCCATAAGAAAGGCCATGAAGGGCTGAGGATTCCTGTCGGACGAGGATGTTCAGCAGGCAGTTACGAATTTCTTCACCGAGCTGTACGCGGTGTTATACCAGAAAGGTTCCTCCAACACGATGCGTCAGCAGGAATGAATACTTCAGTGCTCGCGGCGATTATGCCTGGTTGGCATACTTGCTCTGGGTTATAAGGTGTTCAGACGGAAACTTTTTCATTGCCCTTATACTTACAAGTGCACAGTGCAACGCCTAATACATTGAAGAGCGAAGCACAATAATATAATTTAACATTGTGGTGAATTAATGTACATTTGAGAAATTAACTTTATCACTAACATTAGGCAATGTCTAAGATGTGACGACAACTAATAATATTTCGTTGGACTTCCGAGTATTGAGGAAATATTCCGCCGAAAACTTTACAATTTATGTTTCGGTAATTACGACAGCAGGTTGTACCTAGAGGAACGTATCAAGAACATGAAAGACGATACTCTATCAAAATGTGATTATGATCGCCATTTAAGTTCAACAGACAGAAATCCAAACCAGCGGCAAGTCTATCACTAGAGTTCTAGCATATCCAGTGAGTAGTGATTGGTGATTGGGACAAAAGACGTGAGGCTGTAAATAAGGGACTTTCGGATGAGGTGATGATGCGGAAAAAATTTTCTATTCGTCCAGGCTCTACAAATGTTCCTTCTAGAGGCTTGCAGAAAGGAAGAGGGAAATGGGAATTGGCGTTTAACGGTCATCGACTGTGAAGTACATGCTCGCATCTGTGAGAGATGAGGATAGTTTTAAAGGAATCATCAAAGCATTTCCCCTGAGCGTTGAAATTACGGCTAATCTAAATATGGAGAGCAAGACGTGTAACGGAACGTAGCTCTTGTCGAATTCGAATTCAATCGTGATTCCACACCATTAACGCTTGGTAATATCATGATTACAATTAAATTGTTCATAGGGATATGCTGAGGAAGTGATAAACACTAAAACTTAACAGCAAAACTTTATTAGTTAGTAAGTAGTGAAATTCGAATATTAGTTTTATTGATGTTTCCATGGTGACCGAGAGATGACGAAGACATAATAATGCCCCCTGAAATACGGTTATGTTTACAATTCTGGAATTTTACCGCTCAATATGTGTTAGTATTAATTAAATAAAAATGTTCGCCACGATAGTGAATTCCGTTGAAACGGAGGGTTTGTGGGTCAGTAATACTGTGATCTTCTCTTAAGCATGAATGCGTTACATTTGTTGTTATTGTTATCTCTCAGTTTTCTTGGCGAGATTTATTAATGCTCTGCTTCAGGGTGTTCTGCCGAGTTGTTGTTTACATTTTACGCACAGTATTTCTACGGCCGACCCATCCGTCTTCGTCAGATTTTGCTGTTATCTGAACTCGCTGCCTGGACTCCAGCCAGACTGTGAACCATTGTTGGTCTTGCGCCGCAATTGCAGCAAGTTTTATTCACTGAGTGAATAATGCATGAGTAAAATACTACAAACGAGTGTATGTACACCGATGGAAAAAAATCGCAACACCAAAAAATGATTAATGTGGAGTAATGAAATTTCGTGAATACATTTGTCTAGGCAACTTATTTAAATGATTAACATTTCCAGAGCACATTCCAATGAAATCGCAAGAAAAGCCACTGCAAATGTGAAATGCTGGTACATTAATACCCAGTGTAACCGCCAAAATATTGAATGCAAGCATGCAGACCCGCATGCATTGAGTTTTACAGATGCCGGATGTCCGTTTGTGTGATGGAGCTCCCTGCTTATTGCACTTGATCGGTCAATACAAGAACGTTTAATGCTGCTTGTGAATGACGTGCGGCTCCCCCGTCGGAGGTTCGAGTCCTCCCTCGGGCATGGATTTGTGTGTTGTTGTCGTTAGCGTAAGTTAGTTTAAGTTAGATTAAGTAGTGTGTAAGCCTAGGGGCCGATGACTACAGCAGTTTGGTTCCGTCAGACCTTACCACAAATTCTCTGTGAATGACGATTGAGTTGTTGTCCTATGATGTACCATATGTGCCCGATTGGAAACAGATCTGGTGATCAAGCAGACCAAGGCAACATGTCCACACTGTCTAGAGCATGCTGGTTTGCAGCAGCGGTATGTGAGCGAGCCTTAACCCATAAGAAAATAGTCCTACTGATGAATGGCAGCACAACACGCCGAATACCAGACTCGCGAACAAATTTACAGTGAGGGTGCGTGGAACAACTACGACAGAGCTCATGCTGTCTACGAAATCGCACCCCAGACCGTAACTCCAGGTGTACGTCGAGTGTGTGTAGCACATGAACCGGTTGGTTGCAGGCCGTCAACTGGCCTCATTCTAATCAACACACAGTCATCACTTGCGGCGAGGCAGAAGCAGCTTACATCAGAAAACACAACGGAGCTCCACCCTGCCCTTCAATGAGCTCTCGCTAGACGCCACTGAAGTCGCAAATGGCGGTGGTTTGGGATCAATGAAAGGCACGCTACAGGGCGTTTTATTCGGAGCTGTCCCTAAAGCGACCGATTTTTAACAGATCATTGTGTTACTGCCGCCCAGATTGTTGTTGCAGATGCAGTACGATGTGACAGAAGCATATGCCGAAAACGATGGTCGTCCCTCTCGGTAGCGCCATGTGACTGTCCGGAGCCCGGTCTTCTTGCAGACGTACAGGGTTATTACAAATGATTGAAGCGATTTCACAGCTCTACAATAACTTTATTATTTGAGATATTTTCACAATGCTTTGCACGCACATTCAAAAACTCAAAAAGTTTATTTAGGCATTCACAAATGTTCGATATGTGCCCCTTTAGTGATTCGGCAGACATCAAGCCGATAATCAAGTTCCTCCCACACTCGGCGCAGCATGTCCCCATCAATGAGTTCGAAAGCATCGTTGATGCGAGCTCGCAGTTCTGGCACGTTTCTTGGTAGAGGAGGTTTAAACACTGAATCTTTCACATAACCCCACAAAAAGAAATCGCATGGGGTAAAGTCGGGAGAGCGTGGAGGCCATGACATGAATTGCTGATCATGATCTCCACCACGACCGATCCATCGGTTTTCCAATCTCCTGTTTAAGAAATGCCGAACATCATGATGGAAGTGCGGTGGAGCACCATCCTGTTGAAAGATGAAGTCGGCGCTGTCGGTCTCCAGTTGTGGCATGAGCCAATTTTCCAGCATGTCCAGATACACGTGTCCTGTAACGTTTTTTTCGCAGAAGAAAAAGGGGCCGTAAACTTTATACCGTGAGGCATCCAGAAGCTTTAAACTGCGCATACCATCGCCGAATGGAGTTAACAGTTGGTGGATCTTTGTCGAACTTCGTCCCGAAGTGTCGTTGCACTGTTATGACTGACTGATGTGAGTGCATTTCAAGCACGACATACGCTTTCTCGGCTCCTGTCGCCATTTTGTCTCACTGCGCTCTCGAGCGCTCTGGCGGGAGAAACCTGAAGTGCGGCTTCAGCCGAACAAAACTTGATGAGTTTTTCTACGTATCTGTAGTGTGTCGTGACCATATGTCAATGAATGGAGCTACAGTGAATTTATGAAATCGCTTCAATCATTTGTAATAGCCCTGTATATTCTTGTGGTCACCGCTGCTAGAAATCATGCACAGTCTTTCTGCAATATCGCTGATGGAGCATCAAGCTCCTCGTAGCTGTACTTCAGGACCTTGTTAGAACTCAGTGAGGTGCTGATAACAGCACCTTTGACGCTATAGAGGCTTTCTTGACTGATATCAGCTCACCACGTCCAATCCCAAAGGTAAAGTAACGCTCACGACTGTTACAACGCGTATTTAAAGCAAACATGATTTGCATCCTCATATTGGCGGTGCTAGGTGATACGACTTTTTTACCCATCAGTGTATACCATAAATAGTCATGCGCCATCACTCCACAGTGGGGGAATTTACAGGGCGCTGATTACCTCAGACAGCTAGGTAGTTACTCATATATTAACTTAACAAGAAACGGGAATTAACTACTGAAACTAAACAGAAAGTGGCAGTAAAGACCCAGGAGTGAGGGCAAAATAGTAAATTACTTCCCCAACCACCGCCTTCCCTGTACGGCTGTCATTCGTTCGAACAGGGACTAGAGCCATGAGGTGCTGCACAACACACGCGCCGATATCACCCCCATTTAGCACACGCAGCATCTCAGCTTGAGCAAGTCCTTGACTGATGACGGAGCTCAGACTCTTATTCAGTTCAGCGTTGCAGTAGTGAACTCCACGCTGGTTGTAACGCCGGAAATGCATATCCTCATATTTCCATCTATTGTACTATAAAGTTTTTTCCTTATTTTGTTCCCTGAAGATGTGACATTTCTGTGTCTTTATATATTGTAATTGTTTCACTGTTTTTATATATATATATATATATATATATATATATATATATACATATATATATATATATATATATATATATATATATATACAGGGTGTCCCAGCTACGAGGGTTATTCCAAAAGTAAGGTCCGATCGGTCGCGAAATGGAAACGACTATGAAAATCCGATAAAGCTTTGCACAAATGTGTTGGGTAGTGTCTCTAGTATAACCCCAGTTAGCATCACGTCGCTCTTCTCATTTCTGAGCTCGCAGTGAGTGCGTAAAGATGTCTAGAAAATAGTGTCTGCCGCCAAGTACGAGGGCCTGGTGAGAAATTTCGCCTGAAGCTATGCAGCTAACATTACATAACTGTCGTGCTGTTTCTTCTTCAAGACAATTCTCAGCCGCATTCTGCAGGGGCAATGAAGATGCTCCTGCATCGTTTTCAAATGGAAATGTGAGATTACCCACAATACAGTCCGCAATTGTCTCCCCCTGGGTTTCATCTCTGGTCACATGAACCGCTGTCTTTGAAGACAACATTTTGACACAGACAACGAGGTGTAGGCCAGCGTGGAGAATTGGCGGAAAGCACTGGCGACTGCCTTCTATGATGAGGCTATTGAAAAGTTGGTACAACGCTATGACAAAAGTCTAAGTCAGAACGGCGACTACGTAGAGAAGTAGCTGAAAGGTGTAGCTAATTGTTACAAGTAAAACATTTCTGATGTTCACTGTGGTTTCAATTTGGCAATCAATCGGACCTTACTTTTGGAATAACCCTCGTATCTTGTCTACCCAAAATATCTCTGGAACAATAACAGCTATTGGAAAACGACTTTCACCGGTATCAATGTAGGGCTGGGGCCCATGAATGTACATATTTAGAAACATTCTAAAACGAAAGCATATGTGTTTTTTAACACAAACTTATGTTTTTTTAAATGGACCTCCTATATTTTTTCTCCAGCAATTCATAGCATGACAAAGCATATACACAATGGCGTTGATTGCATCGCAATATTCCCATTACATCCCGAGATATTGAGACGCGAAATTGACGCTTGAAACACCCGACATGCACTGCTAGCGGACGTCCTGAGGCTCAGGCGTGAACCCCATGCTGCCCGTAATCGCGATGTGATTGACAAGTAAGTGTCCCTCTTTATAAGTATGGAGGTGTGATTACACATGTCAATCACATCGCGATTACGGGCAGCATGGGGTTCACGCCTGAGCCTCAGGATGTGCGCTAGCAGCGCATGTCGGGTGTTTCAAGCGTCAACTTCGCGTCTCAATATCTCGGGATGTAATGGGAATATTTCGATGCAATCAACGCCATTGTGTATGTGCTTTGTCATGCTATGGATTGCTGAAGAAAGAATATAGGAGGTCCATTTAAAAAAAACATAAGTTTGTGTTAAAAAACACATATGCTTTCGTTTTAGAATGTTTCCAAATATGTTCATTCATGGGCCCCAGCCGTACATTGATACCGGTGAAAGTCGTTCTCCAATAGCTGTTATTGTTCCAGAGATATTTTGGGTGGACAAGATAGCCGGGACACCCTGTATATGCATTTATGTCGATGTATAATTGGTTTGTTTTGTAAATATTATTTTTATTTTTGCCGGCCGAAGTGGCCGTGCGGTTCTAGGCGCTGCAGTCTGGAACCGCGAGACCACTACGGTCGCAGGTTCGAATCCTGGCGGGAGTAGGGCCGTGGAGCAGGTTTGTAGTGTGACGCTCCCGCGAGTTGCCGCGCTTTCGGGGTTTGG
The DNA here is from genome assembly GCF_023864345.2 of Schistocerca serialis cubense. Taxonomy (NCBI): domain Eukaryota; kingdom Metazoa; phylum Arthropoda; class Insecta; order Orthoptera; family Acrididae; genus Schistocerca; species Schistocerca serialis. The sequence goes on along the minus strand of NC_064639.1, from coordinate 1,035,831,488 downwards.
CAGCATGTAATTGCGCTCGACTTTCTATGATAGTTTCTGACACGGTGTCGCGGACGGGAAGCATTTGCTGGCGCACATCAAGAGCCCGTTTCGCCTGGTGACCGTGTCGAGAAGAAGGTGCGCCAACATCCAGCTTCTGCAATAGCGACGGCCGACAATGAGTGACTGTCGCCACCTCCCCGATCGACGACTGCAAACCTTCAATCAATCAACAAGGAAGACTAAAAGCACGTAAAGTTTTAGAAGTGTATGACAGACCTCAGCTTTTCAAGGTGTTTCATCACAAAAATACAGCAACTTAGCATGAACCTTTGTTGCTCATTGTCCCAATTGCATTACCAAGCAGGGTCCCTTCTTTTTCTGGAATGAACCCGAGTGTCGTTGAAATTCATACGCCAGTATTAAAGTAATATCATTCCATTTCACTGCTTTAATTTCAAAGTTCAGTTAAAGTATTCATAGCTGGCTACAATACTTAGATCACACAAGCAGAAATTAAGAGTGCGAGTTTCGTTACCATATTTTAGCTTACCTGTGACTGCAGCTCAGCTTGGTACGTACTAAATTTTACTATTGTCAATTGTTCAGAATCATTTAATTCAAGTTCAAAGTTAAATTTCTTATTTCTAAATTGCGTAGATTCAAGTAGCTTTTGAAATGATTGTTGAGGTAGCCCAAGACTAACCTTATTTCATTGAATTTCGATGTGCTTCAGGAACAAAGTTCACTATTAATTTCAGTCACTAAATTAACTTTTAATTTTCCGGTTTTATTAATTCTTTTGCTAAATTAAGTCAGAGTGTAGCGAAATTTATTACTTCTGACAAACATTCAGTTTTCACACAGCACGTGTCAACCTTCATTTGCCACGCTTTTAGTGCTAATTATATGTGCATTAATCTTTCATTTTCAGTTATAATAGTAGTTGTCCATAGGACTGGCGACCGTAATTTTCCCCAAATCTCAAATATCTAATTAACGCCAATTAATTGTTAATGTAACAACCGCACATTTACTTTATTTATTAATTTTACCCTTTTTCTCAAAATTAATTTCCACCAATTTTATTTGCATTTTTCCTTTCATTTAGTTGTAACCCTTTCCTCCCTCTTTACCGACAAATTGAGTTCGGTGACGATTGCTTTTCCCAAATGTCCATTATGTACACGCGGTTTAATTTTTCACTGTCATTAAGGTCGATAAGTGAGGGGGAGGTTACATGGTGACTCCCGCTCGGAGAGCGCAAAATACCACGCCGAACTGCCGGCACGTCATATTTCGCCGCCTTATATCGGTGGCACCAGACGTGCCGATGTGGTCGCCGATGATCTGCGCATCGATAATAAGGGCAGCGCCGTCCTTTGCCACCACGGTGTCCAGTTCGCGGACTCCCTCTGGGGTGCGGAGGTGGCGCTCGACGGAGACGTCGAACCGCCCCTGAGCAAGTCCCCGTGTGACGTACTTCAGCACTGCACCATGGCGCCGCACAAAGGCGTTGATGAACCGCGCACAAGCCACGACAACGTGATTTGCAGTCTGGACGGCGTTATACCACGCTCGGCAACCTTCCATACGCGGGCGCGACTTAGACGGACCTTGGATGGAAATACATTTATACCCGAGCGTATGCATGCTACAGAGTTACGGTCCGACAAGATGCGGCTGGAATCTTCGATTCATTTGTTGGGCCAGGTGTTTTAGCCGGTGACAAAAGAGTAGCCAACCAGCGTCGAAAATGGGAAGAAGTGTCCCTCGCAGGTCAAGTGCCTGTCCAGTGCCACCACTTCGTGCTGAATCTCCCTCAGGCCTGCATCGCTGGTAGCGAGCCCCAGCCGCAGCAAGGCAAGGAGTCTGTTCCGCTGTAGAGATGGACCAGTTCAGGGGCAGACGGAATACCGAGACGGCTCTGGGCCACAGGAGCATGAAAGCAGTCCAGAGGAGAGTCCGCTGAAGGATCCTCTAGTGCACCGAGCAGCGTGGAAATAAGGGCTAGGTCATGATACAGGCCTCGGAGAAGGATAATGATATGCACAAATGGAGATGGCAATAGTATCGCGTACACAAAGTATAACGTCGAAAGGTTCCGGTGTAATTATGGACGCAAGACGGAAATTAAAAGCCTTTGAACGCGGAATGACGGTTGGAGCTAGACGGATGGATCATTCCAGTTCAGAATTCAATATTCAGTATTCAGTATTCAGTATTCAATATTCCAAGATCCAGAGTGTCAAGAGTGTTCCGGGAATACCAACTTCCAGACATTACCTCTCACCACAAACAACGCAGCTGAGAGGTGGCATGAGCCCCCTCTCATATTTCTATCTTACGATTCTCCTCTCTAATTGCATGCGGTGGAAAGTTGCTATTCCTTCACACGCGGACTTCCCACGCAACGTCTCTCGTCACCCGGGTGGTCCGGTGACAGGCGGGCTCTGCTGATTTTGAAAGGGTGTGAGGGAGTCGAGTGAATGCTTTCCAGACGCTGACATTGTCAAAAGACACGCCCGGAGGGGCCTGAAGTAGCGGCTGGGCTAGAGGTTCCGTTACTTCGCAGAAACTTAGCGAAAACACTTCCTGGCGGGCTACCAGTGAGGCGTGGGAATGACTTGTGTACCCAGGCAGTTGTGGCGGGAAAATTCCCGCGCTTTCTGCAAAATAGTAACTGTGGTTGGCTTGCTCAGGGCATAGCTCCGTGACGTAGCAAAATCAGCGCAGAAATTGGCTCCAAGAATCTCCATTGGTGGAATGGTAGTGCTCCGGCAATGGAGTGGAATTTTCCGCCGGTTTTCGAGTTGCTGATTGGAACGTTTAACCACGGCCACTGTCGTGGGGGCGGGAATGTTCGGTGTTCGGCATGTACGGGTACTCTAGAGTAGTCGGCTCTCGCTTTTCGGTCGAGGACGTCAAAGCAACCAGCCATCGCCTCCGGTACTCCAGATCGTGTTCTGGCAGTTAAAAAGACAGTTTGGTAATGTATGTCCGCAGCACCGGCAGATAGGGATTTTCCTAGGTGATAATCAGAGCTCAGGAGAGCGCGCCTGCTCGTCTTTTTCTAATTTTGTTCTGTCTTGGGTAGCAGCAATTAATATGGGGTTAGCTGTGTGTCTCTCTTAAGATTTGAGTGGCAAGGAATTGGCTCCACATACCACTTCGTCATAAACCTCACAATCTAGTTTAGGGACAACTTCACCTTCACAACGTTTGTTTGAGTATCCAATTTGAGCCAATTTGATGTATTATAAATGTTTCATGTGTTTTGTTTATTATTTTGTGTTTAGTCTTAATAAATCATATTGTTATTTTGGACAGAACTTTCATTCTGTTAATCGGTAGAGCAACCCATCATTTCTCACTGCGTTAATGAAACCTTCCTTTATTTAACTTATTTATGAAAATAAATTATTGCAGGTGCCAAACTCTTTTCTACTCCACTTGCAGGGTTGATTACAGTCAGTTCGCGTTTATTTTTTAATCCATGTGCAACAGCAAAAGTCGGAGTTAGAATAGGGGGGGGGGGCCTTAGAGCATCATTTACATATGTAGATTCTAGAAGAATTTAGTGTTAAATACACTGCTTGCCCCGGCACCTCGCACAATGACCGGTGGGCTTTGCTTACCGAACGAGAGCAGCAGCGTCTCCTTAGAGTTGTCAGTGCTAACAGACAAGCACCAGGGCGTGAAGTAACCGCAGAAATCGATGTGGGACGCTCGACCAATATATCTCTAGGACAGTGTTCCGAAATTTGGCGTCAATGGGTTATGGCAGAAGATGACCGACGCGAGAGCCTTTACTAACAGCACGGCATCGCCTGCTGCGCCTCTCCTGAGCTCGTGACCATATCGGCTGGATCCTGGAAAACCGTAGCCTGGACAGATGAGTCCCGATTTGAGTTGGCAAGAGCTGATGGTAAGGTCAGAGTGTGACATAGCCCTGGGCCCAAGCCGTTCACAAGGCACTGTACAAGCTGGTTGTGGCTCTATTTACATAGAATGGGCTGGGTTTTCTGTAGCAACTGAACCGATCACTACCTGGAAAATTTTACGTTTGGCTACTTGCAGACGATTTGCAGCCATTCGTGTATTTCATGTTCCCAAACAAGTCACTGGGCAACAAATGTTTGAAACTGCTTTGAAGAAAATTCTGAGCAATTGGAGCGATCGGTCTGACCATCCACATAACTCGACAAGACTCCCATAGACCATTTATGGGACATAATCGAGAGGTTCGTGAACAGCATCCTGCACCGGCAACGCTTTGGCAGTTGGGGACGGCTACAGAGGCAGCGTCTCTCAGTATTTCGACAGAGGACTTCCATCGACTGGTTTAGTCCATGTCACGTTGAGTTATTGCACAAGGTCGGGCAAAAGAAGGCCCGACACTAAATAAAAATGTATCCCATGACTTCTGTCACCTGACTGTAGAACCACTCCTGCGGTTTCAGTGGCACCCACGTGACATGTAGCTGCTGCTCGATGTGTGGCTTCGTGTTGAAGAGGAACCGACCTGAAAATGAGAATTGCAACCTGAGGTACCGGAAGGCTTCACCCACGCTAGGGCCGGCATGATGGTGTCACTGGCAGCAGAGGTGGCGCCAAAATCAACCTTCATCTTCCTCTCGTTCGATTCCCGACGTCCACTACACCCATTGACGCTCTTTTGTCTTACAGAGCTAGCACTGGTATCCTGTAAATCAAAAAACCTCTCAGCATTATCCAAATCTGGTGGATGAGTTGGCCGGTGAGATTTTACACTACTGGCCATTAAAATTGCTACACCACGAAGATGACGTGCTACAGAGGCGAAACTTATCTGCCAGGAAGAAGATGCTGTGATATGCAAATGATTAGCTTTTCAGAGCATTCAAACAAGGTTGGCGCCGGTGGCGACACCTACAACGTGCTGACATGAGGAAAGTTTCCAACCTACTTCTCATACACAAACAGCATTGACCGACGTTTCCTGGTGAAACATTGTTGTGATACCTCGTGTAAGGAGGAGAAATGCGTACCATCACGTTTCCGACTTTGATAAAGGTCGGATTGTAGCCTATCGCGATTGCGGTTTATCGTATCACGACATTGCTGCTCGCGTTGGTCGAGATCCAATGACTGTTAGCAGAATGTGGAATCGGTGGGTTCAGGAGGGTAATACGGAAAGCCGTGCTGGAACCCAACGGCCTCGTATCACTAGCAGTCGAAATGACAGGCATCTTATCCCCATGGATGTAACGGATCGTGCACCCACGTCTCGATCCCTGAGTCAACAGACGCGGACGTTTGCAAGACAACAACCGTCTGCACGAACAGTTCGACGACGTTTGCAGCAGCATGGACTATCAGCTCGGAGACCACGGCTGCGGTTATCCTTGACGCTGCATCACAGACAGGAGCGCCTGCGATGGTGTACTCAACGACGAACCTGGGTGCCGAATGGCAAAACGGTAATTTTTCGGATGAATCCAGGTTCGGTTTACAGCATCATGATGGTCGCATCCGTGTTCGGCGACACCGCGGTGAACGCACATTGGAAGCGTGTATTCGTCATCGCCATACTGGCGTATCACCCGGCATGATGGTATGGGGTGCCATTGGTTATACGTCTCGGACACCTCGTGTTCGCGTTGACGGCACTTTGAACGGTGGACGTTACATTTCAGATGTGTTACGACCCGTGGCTCTACCCTTCATTCGATCCCTGCGAAACCCTACAATTCAGCAGGATAATGCACGATCGCATGTTGCAGGTCCTGTACGGGCCTTTCTGGATACAGAAAATGTTCGACTGCTCCCCTGGCCAGCACATTCTCCAGATCTCTCACCAATTGAAAACGTCCGGTCAATGGTGGCCGAGCAACTTCCTCGTCACAATACGCCAGTCACTACTCTTGATGAACTTCAGTATCGTGTTGAAGCTGAATGGACAGCTGTACCTGTACACGCTATCCAAGCTCTGTTTGATTCAATGCCCAGGCGTATCAAGGCCGTTATTACGGCCAGAGGTGGTTGTTCTGGGTACTAATTTCTCAGGATCTATGCACCCAAATTGCGTGAAAATGTAATCACATGTCAGTTCTCGTATAATATATTTGTCCAATGAATACCCGTTTATCATCTGCATTTCTTCTTGCTGTAGCAATTTTAATGGCCAGTAGTGTAATAATTTGAGGCCGGGACCGAAGCCTTATATAAAATGAAAACTTCGTTCCTCTTTATTTCTGACATCTTTATTTCGACAGACTCCTTATTTAAGGTGTCGCAGAAACTTTGCACCTTCCACAGATGCTCACGAGAGTAGTACTCGAATAGCAGACCAGCCTCGCCGTTTTCTGGACACAAGCTCCCGGTTGCAGCGTCACAAGAATCTGTCCTTTGTCAAAGTCTGCGTCAGTGGGTCTCATCATGTGTGGCCTTTGCGGTCGCTAGAATGTTTCCCCATTTGTCTCTCTTACGTGTCACGTGTCCACGACGCCCCAGTCGGCATTCAGTCTTGTGGTGGACATCAGTGTGTGTGTGTGTGTGCTTCCGTAGCAGAGCAGTCAGCAAGTCCCATTGTAATGTGGAGGATCTCGGTTAAATTTCAGGTACAGCCGGAGATATTCCTTGGCGGGAGTACTGGAGTGGGTAGCGCTCATCCTCGCGATGTTAGCTGAGTAACTAGTTAAATGAGAAACAGCGGCTCCAGGGTCTCGAGAAAGGTAACAACTAGGAGAAGTGTGCGAATCCAGTTGACGCCACTGGCAAAAGGTGACACAGTGATCGGCCGGGATCGCACGGTCCTCAGTGCAGCGTCGCTAGGCATTTACGTACAGATACGAAACATCAACGACGTTAAATCTTTCAAACAATGGTATCAGGAAACCTCATTAAACACAGTATGGTTAGTCTACCACATAGTGGTCAGATTAGGAAAAGGATTACTTTGAAATTCAGAATAATTTGGTTCAAATGGTTCAAATGGCTCTGAACACTATAGGACTTTACTTCTGAGGTCATCAGTCCCCTAGAACTCAGAGCTACTTAAACCTTACTAACGTAAGGACATCACACACATCCATGCCCGAGGCAGGATTCAAACCTGCGACCGTAGCGGTCGCGCGGTTACAGATTCTAGCCCCTAGAACCCCTTCGGCCACTGCGGCTGGCAGAATAATTTGGATTCATGTACTGACCCCAGGTCTTATGAGTGACTAACCGCACGGATCGAAAGAGAGGATTACTGCTTTCTGGTTATGGCATATTTTCCTGCAACGTGTTTGATTCCATTCAGAGAGTATCGCGTTATTCGGTTGTCTTATTATGCGGCTGTAATAATGCATCTTGTCTCCGATAATTTCATGCTTCTGCGATAGAATCGGAGCTATCTTCACGGGTCACAAGATGGCAAGATAGCTTTGAAACAAGATACATACATAATTGAGTTACATATTGTTTGTTCTACAGATCGGACACCGTTGTGGCTAGGTGCTGATGTCTGGGGCTTAAAAAGACAAGCAGTATTTATGACATGGAATGAGTACTGTTTCATTGACAGCCTGGCCGACGGGTGATATAAAAAGTTCCACTAGGGAAATCAGAGTGTCGACAGAGGAGGGAAGCTTTCTTTTAACTTGCCTTACCCTTACCACTCCAACTGAAAAAAGTCTCTCCCTTATTTATCCATTCGCGACAAGCGGACGAGAAGGTCAGTTTGAATTAAATAGCCGTTGCAATACCTGGCAGCTATGTCAACTAAAATACTGTGTTATGCAGTGGCGGTTATCAGCCCAAAATTCGATGTTATTGCATTGTCTAGTGATCAAGTTAGTAACTATCTTGCCCCTCCCCCTCCCCCCTCCCAAGAGTTGGGAACATACATAAATTCACAGATTAAATTCAAGAAAAGGTCATCAAATAATTACTTGATAAAAATTCCAGATACTAACTTACTTTGTTTGATGGAAGTGAAGCTATGAAGACGGATCATGAGTCGTACTTGGGTAGATCAGCTGGTAGAGTACAGGCGAAGGTCCAGAGCTCGGGTCTCAGTCCGGCACACAATATTAATCGGCCTGGAAGTTTCATATCAGCGCACACTCCACTGTAGAGTGAAAATTTCGATCTAGAATGCTATGTATTGATACAACAGCAAAAATTATCAAAAGGTCATTTTTGACGAAGACAAATCGTCGATCCTAATAAAAGTGTAGTCTACTAAACCGCTGATATATATGTGTCATAAGTTTCTATGTTGTGCACTTGGTATGCCATCCGACTTTACATATGATATCATCAACAGCATGCTAGACGAGCGAGTGCAATGCTTGTTATGCGATAGTTAAACAAATGATCAGAATATCTGCGTACGAACTGCAAGATCAGAAAATTTGCTTGCTGTACTGCAACGCAGCAATGCTACAACGAAAGAAACAAATTAGAACTGCAGATAAACAGGTTATATTTCCAGAATGAGATTTTCACTCTGCAGCGGAGTGTGCGCTGATATGAATCTTCCTGGCAGATTAAAACTGTGTGCCTGACCGAGACTTATATTTATTTCTGAGAACGAAAATATGTACCAAGTAGACCGTATTATTTTTATTTTATTTTGTTTTGTAAAAAGAATATAGCCTACTTGGACCATGTTTTCATTCCCAAAACGCGCTGAGGCTGTGGACCCCCACAAAAATAAAATTATAATACGAGTGTTGGAACTTTAGTAGTGGCAACTATTTATTTACAGCTCGTACAAAATAGATACCTGTTTCAAAGTATTACTGACCTTCAAAATAGTCACCAGCATAGTGTATAACCCGTTGCCAGCGATGTGGAAGGTGTAGGATAGTCTTAGCAGTGCTAGTGGTCTTGACAGTTCGAGCGGCGCGGTCTATTGACCGACGAATTTGTAGCAGCTCTGAAGCGAATGCCGTGAAGTGTTTCCTTCAGTTTAGAAATCGAGTTGAACTTACGAGGGCTTAGGTCAGGGGAATGCGGTAAGTGATATAGCACTTAAGCAGCCCCATCAGCCAAACAAATTAGTAACAGCTTGCACTGTACGTGCTTGAGCATTGTCCTGAAAAATGATGGTCAGGTCCTACAGAAAGTGTCATTACTTCTGTCTAAAGCTGGTCGTAGTTTGTGTTCCAGAAATGAACAGCATAGAGACAGAAGTGATGACACTTTCTGCAGGACCTGACCATCACTTTGCAGGACAGTGCTCAAGCACGGACAGTGCAAGCTGTTACTGATTTGTTTGACTGATGGGGCTGCTAAGTGCTAGACGACCTACTGCACTCCCCTGACTTAAGCCCTAGTAAGTTCAACTCGATTTCTAAACTGAAGGAAACACTTCACGGCATTCTCTTCAGAACTGCTACAAATTCGTCGGGCAATAGACCGCACCGCTCGAACTGTCAAGACAACTGGCACTGCTAAGAGTATCCTACGACTTCCACATCGCTGGCAACGGGTTATACACAATGCTAGTGACTACTTTGAAGGGCAGTAAAACTTTGAGACACGTGTCTATTTTGTACGAGCTGTAAATAAATAGTTGACACTATTAAAGTTCCAACACTCGTATATTTATGTTTACAGGGTCGCCTAACCAAGATGAGTTATAGTGTGATACTTTAGTTCTGAGAATCATATCAAGTCTGACTTTAATAAGTCATTTTTTTTACTCTAATGTCTCGAGACAGCACATTAAAATGACAGAGAATACGTTTCCAACGAAATGAACCTGACTGAGAAATTGCTCCAGCACAATGGTCAGACCGTTACCTACAATAATTAAACACAAAGCTCTCTAGAAGCTCAGTTTTATCAAGAATGCCCCGCTAACACTGTGGAAAGGTAGCTCGTTTACGTGGCAGAATGCCTAAGAAACGCTACAAACCATTCAAGTCTGTGCAGCTCCCAAATGCAAAGTAAATGAGAACAGGATCCACCAAAAAATACAATTAAACAGGCAACAGAAGTTACACTGGCTCCAGGCTCAGTAAAAGTGAGCCAGACCGTGCCAAACGCCACAATACAAAGATCGGCCCAATCGGCATCAGCAAGTGTGCACCCCAACTGGCACCTGAATCAGAAGTCTCTCTCCCTCCGCGGTAGGATCACATGTGTCCAAAGCACAACTCAGCGCCACAGCCAACGTGAGCACCAAAATCTTGGATTATTTACGTGGACGCACGTGCACCTTACAGAAATTTACCATTCTTGGCTTACTGAACGCATTTTAACATGGAGGACGTTAGTATTGGCTGCTAGCCATGTTCCACTCATTGGTCGACCCCTTTAAGTCGAGGCATGTGGTGGGTGAGGCCTAATTGACTAAACGAAAACTGTGAAGGGAAAGGTGTCCTAATAGAGCTGCTGCGGCCAATTCTTATATCTGCATACAGAGAGGTGAAATCGTAACGCTCAATGATACACTGGGGAGTTCCAGTGGCTTAGCGAGAGACTGCCTTCAAAGAAGAAAACAACATTTGCCGACGAAGCGCGGAGTAGGGGCTTTACCACCAAACTTCCGCAAACTGCAGTGCTCTAGGGAACCTCGTTTCTTCTTAGGAGCCTCTGTATCTGACCTCTTGTGATCAGGCAAGACCACAGGACGAACAACTGGGCCTACTCATTTCTAACAAGAAAATGCGAAGCCGTCTACCTGAGTTAATAAGTCATGTGTTCTCCTCAAAAAGAGCAAAGAAATAAGCAGAAAAATAATCAAATATCGCACAGTGATATGTCGTGTCTATTTTACGTTTCCTCGGCTTGAATGAAGCAAGACATAAGCTGAGGGAAATGTCGGGGTATATTTTGTCGTCAAGATACTGCGAAAATGCCGCTTTTCTAGAAAACAGATAGCTTATAAAACGTTTGAACTTCACACCATTCAAATTTGTGGGTTCCATATGAGATTTGTATTGGTGTACGTTGAAAGGCACGTCCGCGGGAAAAGCGTAATTTACGTACGGAATATTTGAAACGTAATAAATAAATAAAGTACGATAGTAAGTCAAATGAAAACCTTAAATTTTTTTAAAATATTATTTATTGTGCAGAAGGGGTAAAAAGCTGTATCAATTTTCAAATAATCTCCCCCGCGCTCCATGCAAGTCCTCCAGCGCTTACAAAGTGCGTAAATTCCTTTAGAGAAAAATCCTTCTCGTAGTCCGCGCAGCCGGCCGCGGTGGTCTAGCGGTTCTAGGCGCTTAGTCCGGTACCGCGGGACAGCTACGGTCGCAGGTTCGAATCCTGCCTAGGGCATGGATGTGTGTGATGTCCTTAGGTTAGTTAGGTTTAATTAGTTCTAAGTTCTAGGCGACTGATGACCTCAGAAGATAAGTCGCATAGTGCTCAGAACCGTAGTCCGCGCAACCACTCATGCACCACGTGGCGTACCTCTTCATCAGAACGGAACTTCTTTCCTCCCATTGCGTCTTCGAGTGGTCCAAACATATGGAAATCACTTGGGGCAAGGTCTGGTGAGTATGATGGATGAGGAAGACACTCAAAATGCAGATCTGTGACTGTTGCAACTGTTTCGTCCCCAGTAACGATTCTTGTAAGGAAGCCATCAACGTTTCGTTCAAAGCGCCGAAGAAGTTCTTCACAAGCATCAACACGTCGTTCTCTCATTTCAGGAGTCAGCTGCCGTGGCACCTATCTTGCAGACACTTTGTGAAACTGGAGCACATCACACACAATGTGGTGTGCTGACCCATGACTAATCTGTAAACATGCTGCAGTGTCATTCTATGGTACTCGGCGGTTTTCCTTTCACTCTGGCTTCAACTGCTGCAGTGTTCTGTGCAGTCACACTGACATGGACGAGGAGCATCTTCCACTGAAATCACACCATTTGCGAACTTCCTCCTCCATTCGTAGACTTGCTGCTGTGACAAACATGCATCAACGTACTGAACCTTCATTCGTCGACGAATTTCAATAGGTTTCACACCTTCACTACGCAAAAACCGAATAACAGAACGCTGTTCGACCCTGGAGCAAGTCGCAAGTGGGGCGGCCATCTTAATAATGATACTGCGACGGTATGTGTGCTATGCTGACACCTACAGGCCATTCTGCACGCTGTTTGTAGCACGGTTACCAACTCACAGGATAACGGCGACAAATTTCGATTTTTTATTACAAACTCACCCTCATAATAAGGTCAAAATGGTCCGAGGAGAGAGAAAGGATACATAGTGAAAAGATGAAAGAGTACTGCAGGAGAAAGAAAGAACATCAAAGAAGGAAGCATTGAAATTGGTACGTGGTCCTTAGATGACCCAAATGAAGAAAGAAGAAGAAGAAGAGGTACTACGAATGGTTGTATCGAACACAGCCGCAGAAACAGATACAGAATTACGTCTCTCAGTTTTTTGTGAAGGGCACCTTTTTGTTTTAGAAGCGAGCCAAGACGGACGCTTTTCTGCGATTACGACAGATTTATACGGCACACCGTCATTGTCATTTATATTTTGTAGAGGTGGAATCGTACTTAGTCGAACTCGCATACTGTTGCATGCAGCAACTGATTTAATATAAGCATCATTATAAATTTATTATTTATGCGTGATAACTTAATATAGTGACAGTTCTTAATATTTGTTTCATTTTGTGTTAAAACTCATGATCAGCTATACTGTCTTGTCATGGCGAAAGGTTCCGTGCTCATTAAATGCACACCAAATTGTTCAACACGAACCATTTGTTCGGTGAGTAAATGTTTTCGAAGTCCGCTAAAATAAGCTTTCATTTGAAGAGACATCCACGGTCCAGTAAAGAATCCGAATAGACCTAACACAGAAAGCCATTGTCACGCGCCAGACGAAAGTAATGTACTTACAGACATTATTTATTTAAGAAATTACTTAATTATTTTAATAAGTTGGCTCACTCCCTAGCATTTATCCTTGAACGATCCCGTCAGAATTAATAATAAAAGAAATTTTAAATACGGTACGGGATCCCTCGAGTACACGATTGACAGAGAACATCGAGGAAGTTCCTAGAAGGGCGGCTCTTTTTGTACTAACACGTATCAGCATTATCAACCATTCTTATAGTTTTGTTTCAACAGAAATGTCTCTTAAATTTTAATTACATTACCTTCAGGGAATCAGTTAAGTTTCCTTTAGTTGGGTCTCTTCTCCAGAAGTAGTGTACCAAAGATGGTTTTGAATGTCTGAACGAATAGGAAGCAGCCACATTTGTGTTCGAGTGTTTGGAATGCTCGGGCCCTGACGAAATCTATTCGCCGTTAGCCCCGTCCACGCTGCATGAGAAATAGTTTTGCGGACAGTCTCCTCTGGGGACATGTGGCGCGTGATTAATGGAAAGTAATTCGGCCATCAGGTGGACGAGGAAGCAGAATTGCGGCGCTCGAAACGTCGGTCGCGCCAGCTGTCACCGCGAAGACGAATGTCCCAGGAGAGCCAGGGTGGACTTAATGAGCTGGCCGAGGTGGTGACAGCGTCTGTAATGCACGCAGCTGCCGGCTCCGCTACTCGCGAAGACACCGCGGGGCCGGCCGGCTAACTGTACAGCTCGGGGTGGCGGTCGTCCGTGCCCAAAGGACACGCACGTGCGCCACCTAACGATGCAGCGTCTCCATTCGCTCGAGTATTCTACAGGCCACAAATAAGTAAGTGGTGGAATACTCGCGCTGGCTTTCAGGTCTGCGCAGTGCAGGACATGCTGTTATTAACGGCACAGTTTTCTATGCGCTGAGAAGGACGGAATTTGTCATCACTGAGCATTTGGGCTCGGATTCCAGAGGCTGAACGGTCCGGTCGGGGCACTAATACTGTTCTGCGTCCCATCTTCCACTGAAATAAACATTGAAAATGTACTGGAACAGGTCACCAGACAGTGTACCTCACAGACTAACTCTTGACTGGTGTCTCTTGAGGGAAAGAGCCCAAAAACTTGCTGTGTGCGTTGTGAATAAGTACGTACTGTTCTCTTTCTTTTTGTTCACATCAGTGAGTGTTTTTGGTCGACATGTTACACTACTAGCCATTAAAAGTGCTACACCACGAAGAGGAAGTGCTACAGACGCGAAATTTAACCGACAAGAAGAGGATGCTGTGATATGCAAATGATTAGCTTTTCAGAGCATTCACACAAGGTTGGCGCCGATGGCGAAACCTACAACGTGCAGACATGAGGAAAGTTTCCAACCGATTTCTCATACACAAACAGCAGTTGACCGGCGTTGCCTGGTGAAACGTTGTTGTGATGCCTCGTGTAAGGTGGAGAAACGCGTACCATCACGTTTCCGACTTTAATAAAAGACGGATTGTAGCCTATCGCGATTGCGGTTTATCGTATCCCTACATTGCTGCTAGCGTTGGTCGAGATCCAATGACTTGTTCAAATGGTTCAAATGGCTCTGAGCACTATGGGACTCAACAGCTATGGTCATCAGTCCACTAGAACTTAGAACTACTTAAACCTAACAAACCTAAGGACATCACACAACACACAGTCATCACGAGGCAGAGAATCCAATGACTGTTAGCAGAATATGGAATCGGTAGGTTCAGGAGGGTAATACGGAACGCCATGCTGGATCCCAACGGCCTCGTATCACTAGCAGTCGAGATGACAGGCATCTTATCCGCTTGGTTGTAACGGATCGTGCAGCCACGTCTCGATCCCTGAGTCAGCAGATGGGGACGTGTGCAAGACAACAACCATCTGCACGAACAGTTCGACGACGTTTGCAGCAGCATGGACTATCAGCTCGGAGACCATGGCTGCGGTTACCCTTGACGCTGCATCACAGACAGGAGCGCCTGCGATGGTGTACTCAACAACGTACCTGGGTGCACGAATGGCAAAACGTCATTTTTTCGGATGAGTCGAGGCTCCGTTTACAGCATCATGATGGTCGCATTCGTGTTTGGCGACATCGCGGAGAACGCACATTGGAAGCGTGTGTTCGTCATCGCCATACTAGCGTACCACCCGGCGTGATGGTATGGGGTCCCATTGGTTACACGTCTCCGTCACCTCCTGTTCGCATTGACGGCACTTTGAACAGTGGACGTTACATTTCAGATGTGTTACGAGCCGTGGCTCTACCCTTCATTCGATCCCTGCGAAACCCTGCATTTCAGCAGGATAATGCACGACCGCATGTTGCAGGTCCTGTACGGGCCTTTCTGGATACAGAAAATGTTCGATTGCTGCCCTGGCCAGCACATTCGCCAGATCTCTCACCGACTGAAAACGTCTGGCCAATGGTGGCCGAACAGCTGGATCGTCACA
The DNA here is from genome assembly GCF_023864345.2 of Schistocerca serialis cubense. Lineage (NCBI taxonomy): Eukaryota > Metazoa > Arthropoda > Insecta > Orthoptera > Acrididae > Schistocerca > Schistocerca serialis. The sequence goes on along the minus strand of NC_064639.1, from coordinate 1,035,816,230 downwards.
ATACGCCAGTCGCTACTCCTCTTGATGAAGTGTGGTATCGTGTTGAAGCTGCATGGGCAGCTGTACCTGTACACGCCATGCAAGCTCTTTTTGACTCAATGCCCAGGCGTATCAAGGCCGTTATTACGGCCAGAGGTGGTTGTTCTGGGTACTGATTTCTCAGGATCTATGTACCCAAACTGCGTGATAATGTAATCACATGTCAGTTCTAGTATAATATATTTGTCCAATGAATACCCGTTTATCGTCTGTATTTCTTCTTGGTGTAGCAATTTTAATGGCCAGTAGTGTATTTTACATTGTGAAAGCACAGTCTGTGATGCGAGGCCGTGTCCTGGCCATTCGCCTGATTGTAGCTACAGTAGGGCCTGCGCGGCACTAGGAGTGGAAGGGTGGCCGGCACAGCACACCGGCCACTTTTCGCCCCAGAGAAAGTTCCCCGGTACTCATTTGACAGCAGGCTGAGTGGACCTGGAGCCATCCTGGAGGGACTGGAACGAGGACAGAGGCCCACCTCCATACAGGATTGAACCCCAGACCTCCACGGCTGTTCTACAGTGCTCTACGCCCTAGGCCACCACGGCCACTGTTCTATTCAAATGCGTGACAGTGCAAAACTTTCTACATAATGCTTACCCGTTATGGATACTGAAGAACACGTGACTGCGTGTTAATGAAATGTAAATATAGTAACTGCGACCAATCGCTTATTACATACTGGTCTGCTTCCATAAACTAGTTTTCGAGCCTTTTAGGCAAATATTCAGGTGAGGCACGTCGAGGTTAATTTCCCTAGCGTTATGCTGGCTACCGAATCTGCGACATAGCGTTAGAGAGCACTTCAGTGAAACGCTGTGACTAACAGTCAAGTCTCGAAAAATAAATTTCTTAACTTACTGCGGTACTGTTGTTAATATGCAGTTGCCAGCTTAAGTGTTCACAGATTCTTCGTCGTAGAATGGATCACTATTCACTATAAATACTGTCATAAAACATCGGCCAGCTTCTTGAATGTGCTGCTCACCTGATGTGCACTACAAATATTTTTGATGAGATCTATATATTTTTCGCCTGGAGACTATTTTTTTTGGTTTTTCTGTACCTACGATAATCGTTGAGTGGGGAAATACATTGATCTAGACTGGTCTTCACATAAATGTTGCAAAACAGCCTTACGATTGTTACATGTTCAAAAAATTTCAGCTGTTTATAAATGTAAACATGAAAAAAAAAATACTCGAGAAAACTTTTGTGTCGACTACTGATTTGTCTCTATTCATACATTAGAGTATCCTTGGGCTGTTGGTTTATGGTAAACACAGATTCTGTTTATTGCAATTTTTATGGTTATAGGTATTACATTAGTGAATAGCGTTACGTGTTAAAGTAGTCTAACATTGTTAGCGCGTAATTTTCTTTTTTTCGTTAAGTGGATATCTCCTTCGTGGATACTGTGCCACTTAATTACGTCCTTGTCCTCCATTGACACCGATGCGCGCTGTACTCGATTCACTGCAATATTGTCAGTCCAATGGCACCTTGGGCGGGGTATGAAGCAGTAGATCAGTATCCTATGAAATCAGAGTACCAAGGAACTTATTTCACCCTTACCCTCCGATAATGTTTTGGTTGTTTCCATAAATTTTTCAAATTTAATAGCAAGAGTGTTTCTTGACACGGAATACATTACCGTAATTGAATCTTTTCGATACAAAGATCTGCGCTTGTAATATTAACAGCACTTAGTGTGAACCTCAGTTGCATTTGTTTTGACTGGATACTAGCCAAACTTTGAAAGACGTACCTCCACTTGTTGTGTGCTACAATTAATCTGTTTTGAATGTCATGGTTGTGTAACGTATTATTGTGGGGCAGCATATTCTGACTTGTTTGATGTGGCCTAATCCGTAGCCATCTATTGTTGTTTTTCTGGTCTTCAGTCCGAAGGCTGGTTTGATGCAACTCACCACGTTACTGTATCCTCTTCATCTCCGGATAACTACTGTAACCTACAGCCTTCTGTATCTGTTCACTGTATTCAGCTGTCTCCCTCTACTAGTTTTACCTCCCTCCCCCCCCCCACCATCACCGCACTCTCCCCAATACGAAGTTGGTGGTCACTTGATATCTCAAAGCACGTACTGTCAACCGATCCCTTCTTTTAGTGAAGCTGTGCCACAAATTTTTTGTCTCCCCAATTCTACTCAGTACCTCCTCATTAGTTACGTGATCTATCCATCTTATCTTCAGTATTCTTCTGTAGCACCACGTTTCAAAAGATTCTATTCTCTTCTTGTCCAAACTGTATATTGTCTTATGTTTCACTTCTATAGATGGCTACACTCCAGACAAATACCTTCAGAAAAGACTTTCTAACACATAAGTCTATATTCCATGTTAACAAATTTATCTTCTACAGTAATTCCTTTCTTGTCATTGTCAGTCTACATTTTACATCTTCTCTACTTCGGCCATCATCAGGTACTTTAGTGCCCAAATAGCAAAACTCGTCTACTACTTTAAGTCCCTCTTATCATGATCTAAATCCCTCAGCATTACCTGATATAATTCGACTACATTCCACTATCCTTGTTTTGCTTTTGTTGATTTTCATCTTATATTTTCCTCTCAAGACAGTTTCCTACACCTACTACTTCTGCTCTCTACGGCTTTCTACAGAATCATAAACATTACTCCCAGCAGTCTTATCATACGTCCTATCAACCTGTCCATTCTTGTTGGTGGCGTTACTCAGATACTCTATTCCTTGACCATTCTGCATGTAACATTGTCATTTCCTATCAGTCAACTTCATTTTCAGCATATGTAAGTCATAATGAAATATTTCTCAAGTGGGTGGTATCCTTGTCAGGTTTGTCGGGGTCAGGGACGTTTAACTTCAGGGAGCAGAAATGCTAAAGACAGTAGAGCTCGCGAGTACACTACTGGCCATTAAAATAGCTACAACACGAAGATGATGTGCTACAGGCGCTAAATTTAACCGACAGGAAGAAGATGTTGTGATATGTAAATGATTAGCTTTTCAGAGAATTCACACAAGGTTGGCGCCGGTGGCGACACCTACAACGTGCAGACATGAGGAAAGTTTCCAACCGATTTCTCATAAAGAAACAGCAGTTGACCGGCGTTACTTCGTGTAAGGAGGAGAAATGCGTACCATCACGTTTCCGACTTTGATAAAGGTCGGACTGTAGCCTATCGCGATTGCGGTTTATCGTATTGCGACATTGCTGCTCGCGTTGGTCGAGACCCAATGACTGTTAGCAGAATATGGAATCGGTGGGTTCAGGAGGGTAATACGGAACGCCGTGCTGGATCTCAACGGTCTCGTATCACTAGCAGTCGAGATGACAGGCATCTTATCCGCATGGCTGTAACGGATCGTGCAGACAAGTCTCGATCCCTGAGTCAACAGATGGGGACGTTTGCAAGACAACAACCATCTGCAAGAACAGTTCGACGACGTTTGTAGCATCATGGACTATCAGCTCGGAGACCATGGCTGCGGTTACCCTTGACGCTGCATCACAGACAGGAGCGCCTGCGATGGTGTACTCAACGACGAACCTGGGTGCACGAATGGCTAAACGTCATTTTTTCGGATAAATCCAGGTTCTGTTTATAGCATCATGATGGTCACATCCGTGTTTGGCGACATCGCGGTGAACGCACATTGGAAGCGTGTATTCGTCATCGCTATACTGGCGTATCACCCGGCGTGATGGTATGGGGTGCCATTGGTTACACGTCTCGGTCACCTCTTGTTCGCATTGACGGCACTTTGAACAGTGGACGTTACATTTCAGATGTGTTACGACCCGTGGCTCTACCCTTCATTCGATCCCTGCGAAACCGTACATTTCAGCAGGATAATGCACGACCACATGTTGCAGGTGCTGTGCGGGCCTTTTTGGATACAGAAAATGTTCGACTGCTTCCCTGGCCAGCACATTCTCCAGATCTCTCACCAATTGAAAACGTCTGGTCAATGTTGGCCGAGCAACTCGCTCGTCACAATACGACAGTCACTACTCTTGATGAACTGTGGTATCGTGTTGAAGCTGCATGGACAGCTGTACCTGTACACGCCATCCAAGCTCTGTTTGACTCAATGGCCAAGCATATCAAGGCCGTTATTATGGCCAGAGGTGGTTATTCTGGGTGTTGATTTCTCAGGACCTATGCACCCAAATTGCGTGAAAATGTAATCACATATCAGTTCTAGTATAATAGATTTGTCCAATGAATACCCGTTGATCATCTGCATTTCTTCTTGGTGTAGCAATTTTAATGGCCAGTAGTGTATGTAACAAATATGACTAATACATTACGAAAACCAACTTCGAAAATTCCGTGAACCTGTTTTCTGACAGGAATTAGCTACTATTCTATAGTTTCGTATTTATTTCTCCTGCAAAGTCTGTGAAGAAAATATTGGCTTTTCAGTAGCTCGCAAAGATGAACTAGTGTATAGGCCGCTTCACTGCGAATGGAATAATAAGAAATCTTAACATGTGATGTAATATGAAACACCTGAAATGATCCCATTTCGAAAATTACATGAAAAACAACTCTTGCAGTCTTGCGGTACTCTTCTAGAATCACAAATGGCTAATGTAGCGTATTTTCAAATTCCAAGAAAAAGAAATCATTCACTAACAAGTTAGATGAGTAATACTATAAAGAAAGATGTACTCTTCTTTTGTTAATCTTTAATACAGTTCTCGTCGTCTTGCTATGTGATAATCTCGGGACTAGGGTTTTTTGCTAACAAAGTGAAGACACTTTTTCACGATATCACTTCACAGGTTTTATTTCACAATTTAACTCTGTCGCAACACTAAAAGTACTCCATTCTGCTTTCTAGCACTACAGAGAGCTTTTTACTCACGCTTTTTTGAGACATCCTTTAAGCGCGCTGAAACAAAGACTAATGCACAAACTGACTGCTAATTTCTGATTGATAATTAATTTGGCACATATTCAATTCCATATATTAAAACATGAACTTGCAGTATGTTTCTAGAAGCTGTACTGTTCAGATTATTGAGACAAGGTTTATGCAGAACTTATTTTTTTCACTCTTGCAAAATTCAAAGGAATAAAATAAGAAATTAGTGGTAAATGTTGTTTTATAAAGTTGCAGAATAGAAATTTTAGAATTCTAAAATATACACCGTGTAAAGGACAGTACAAATTTAGCTTTTACGAAATACTGAATTATTTACAAAAAGTTAAGTGTATTTTTAGCACATAAAAATATTTTTCGGTTAGTCAACAATAAATTTGCATGAAATATTACGTAAATTACATTTGGAAAAATATTCAAACGACAAGGCATTTGATATATAACTCATGTAAATTACAATCTGTTTTATGACTTTTGTGACCAAAAACTTTTACTTTGAAAGATGCAAATAATGCTTCAATATCTTGAGAAATAATTGGGAAAACATAGAATTTTCGTAAATGTTTTATTTATAATTTAAGATTGTAACAGATATTAATCCTATACTCTACAACTGCAATAAGAGTTAACATTGCTGAAGAAAGATATAAGATCGCAATTTTCGGTAAACTGACGATGCTAGTGCCAGCTGTCTCACATAGGAATCTCATAATGCTGATTTGTTATTCACACTACGCAATTTAACGATATTCATATGCTGCAAATAGAGATGACGATTACTATTGGTCATATGCAGGAGAGTGAAGAGGAAGGGAGAAGTTTTTCCAGAAGGACGCGTTCCCACTAATGCACTGGTGGTACATTTGTAATTAAATTTCCAAGTAGGTAGAAACGGAGCGATTATTCGATCTGCGTTTTAATCCGAAGAGTAAATTCACTTGCGTTAGTTTCACTTGAGAAAGCGTATGAGTCACTGAGGCAGTCGCGAGCATCAGCGTAATTTGTGGGACATGTTCCGAATCGCATCTGGGGATATGGATTCTACTCTGTCGGTGGTCTTAGGGGTTGGAGGAAATTTCGCCAAATCTGAGCTCTGAGTGCACGGTTGGCATTGGCGCATTATTCAGAGGGTTACCTATGACACTACTCGACCTTTCTGTCATTAGTTCTCAAATCTGTGATACGAGATGGTGCTGCCAGGCAGCACCACCGAAAAAGAGAGAGGAAGAAGTGACTGAACTAACGAGAATGATCGAGGGCGACAACCAAGTCAATCATTCTCCAACTGCAAAACGATGGGGTAAAATAATTCAAATGTTCACATATTTTGAGAGCTTCTCCTAACTTGTAAGAGTGGATGAAGTCTCTCATCTACATTTACATCTACATAAACACATAATCCGCAGGTCATCGTGTGGTGAGTGGCGGAGGGTATCCTGTGCCACTGGTAGTCACCTGTTTTCCTGTTGCATTAGCAATTAGAGCGAGGGGAAAACAATCGTCTATATGCCTCAGTACAAACGCTAACCCGTCTAATCTTATCTTCGTGGCTCTTACGCGAAATTAACGTTGGCGGCAATGGAGTCGTTCCGCAGTTAGCCTCAGATACCGGTTCTCTGAATTTTCTCAATAGTGCATCTCTCTAAAAGTACGTCGCCTTCAGTCCAGTGATACCCATTTTAGTGTGTGAAGCATCTCCGTAATAGTTGCGTGTTGTTAGAATATACGGTGAGTGAACGGTGTGGCATTATATTATTTAATAAGTTCTTTGTAAAACAACTATTGTATAACAGGAGTGAATCTAATGATTATGTCTAACTAGAAGTCTGTAAATATATGTGTATACGAATTAGCCTACTTTAAATTGGTCTAAACTTGTAAATACTTTGACATGCCTTATAGCCTTGAATAAAGCTAGTACTGCTACTACTACTACTACAATTACTACTACTACTACCAGTAACAAATCTATCAGCCAGCCTCTGAATTACTTCGATGTCCTTCTTTAATCTGACCAGGTGCGGATTCCAAACACTTGAAAATTACTCAACAGTGGGTCGCACTAGTGTTGTATATGCTGTCTCTTTTACACATGAACCATACTTCCCCGAAATTCTCCCAATTAACTGAAGTCGATCTCTCACCTTTCCTATTACAAGCCTTATGAGCTCATTCCATTTCATATCACTTTGCAACGTTACACCTACATATTTAATCGATGTGACTGCGTCAAGCAACACACTATTAAAATGATGTACTCGAACATTATAGGTTTGTTTTTCCTACTCATATGCATTAACTTACATTTTTCTACGTTTAGAGCTAGCTGACATTTATCGCACCAACTAGAAATTTTGTCTACGTTATCTTGTACAAAATGGTTCAAATGTCTCTGAGCACTATGCGACTTAACATCTGAGGTCATCAGTCCGCTAGACTTAGAACTGCTTAAACCTAACTAACCTAAGGACATCACACACATCCATGCCCGAGGCAGGGTTCGAACCTGCGACCGTAGCAGTAGCGCGGTTCCGGACTGAAGCGCCTAGAACCGCTCGGCAACAGCGGCCGGCAGTTATCTTGTATCCTTCTGCAGTCACTCAACGACGACACCTTCCCATACACCATGGCTTCATCAGTAAACGGCCACAGACTAGTGCTTACCCCGTCCGCCAAATCATTTATGTATATAGAAAATAACAGCGATCCTATCATACCTCCCTTGGGTACTCCTGACAATACCTTTGTACCTGATGAACACGCGCCGTCGAGAACAACCCATACTGGGTTTTGTTAATTAAGATGTCTTCGAGACGCTCACATATCTGTCAATCTGTTCCGAATGCCTGTATCTTCGTTTACAGTCGTCAATGTGGCACCGTGTGAAACGCTTTGCGGAAATCTAGGAATATGGAATCCGCCTGTTGCCCTTCATCGGTAGTTCGCTGGAAATCTACTCTCGTAGAGGTAACAAACACTCCCGGTTGGGCCATGATCCGTAATGCTATCAGCATATTCCACTTTCGTACACGAAGTTTTTCTTTTTAGAGCGGGCACGCGTGGTTTTGCTACAAGAGCTTTGCAGTATTGATGTTTGAGTGGCAATTGCGACTTGAAAGTCACGTGTACGGTGCATGAATCTCACGGGTATATTATTTGGTTCAGGTTGGTTATTAATACTTACAGAGTGACTATTCAGTAATAAAGCAGTCTAGAAAATTTGTTGTAGTACGCCGATTAACAGTTTCTTGGTCGACTATTGGATAATTACGTCGTACAGTCTTGGAGCGTATGCCTGGGGTAGAAATACCTTTTCGCGACTTCGGAAAAATTAGGTTTACACTGAATGGGATGCTGATGTCCGAAGTGAACACCGTATATTGTGGTACATGATGGCCCAATGTAATGACATTTCACGACAACTCATCTCCAGGACAAACACAGCAGTAACAACAGTAGTTCAACACAACTGCATATAGGCTTCCCTAGCCGACCGATAGTGTTTGAACCCGTGATAATGACGGTCCTATGAAAGAAGACATATGATTTAGTTCGTCAGTATTGGATATGGCTTTCCTTGGACTGGCGAAGATTGCTCTTCAACAGCCTGTCATGTTCAGATGAGCGAAGACGTATCCTGTGAGAAATTTGGAGAAGAAAAATTGAAATCATTGCTGCACAAACAAAATAATGCATGGAACGAGATGAGCGTTAGTATTCTGGAGGAGATTTCCATTGCATTCCATAGCACGAGGTAGGCAATCTTCAATCGTTTGACCACTAACACAGCCTAGAACAATTTTTAACTTTCCTATTGATTACCTTCCTGATAACAATGTGCACTTTCCGGTGGCTAAAGGTGTCCACAAACGATTGGAAGACTCCACTGAACTTCCATGGACCTTTAAGCCTAGTAGTAGACAGTGTGGTTTCTAGGATAAACTGGTATCCACAGTAAACTCTTTGCCAAGTCAAAATCCAACCACTAAGCTGTGCTTAGACTGTTTATTTGTTTATCGATGTCAACAAGGCTTTAAAATGAAGTAAAAGGCACACGTTTCAATAATTTTTTTGTATGGTACATAACGTCGTAGAAATATAGTCCAATGTCAAATTAGTTGTAACACTAAAGCGAATTCTGTTTCATTGCTAGTCAGTGCAAAGCTATAACAAATACAATAACAAACGCATCCCCGTCTAGCTCAAGGCAGTTATTTCAGAGTTGTTGCTAAGCACAACACATTCTCAATCTCCTCAAGCTTTCCTTTCATATGCCTCCATCCCATTTCAGTTTAAAGCCCTTCAGTCATTTCTCTACATCTTCTTCTTCTACTTCTCTTCATCATCTTGTCCCTACAACTACAGTCGTTCTTTCCTCTTTTGTCTTGCTCTTCCTCATTTTTTTTCTCCAGTTGCTAAAAGTCATCCTCCTCCCATTCAGTGGTGGCTGTTGATCGTGTGCTGATGAGCTACAGCATACTGTAAATATCACACTAAAATTACGCCATTTCTGTTCTAATTCGACCCAGAAACTGCACTAAAATTTCACTAGTTCTCTTAGAATGCGTTCTGGTATGCAAAACTTTATGCAAAACTTCGTAATAATTAGAAACCAGTGTCGAGTGCACAATGAATTTCTTTGTCATTCATTGTAACGCACACACACACACACACACACACACACACACACACAAACTACATCTCATTCATCTTTCATCATTTAAAAAATAAAAGTTTTATAAGAAAAGTCCTTCATTCTACAGTTAGTTAGGTGGTAAATTTGGTCATAATGTGGTGTAGAGGGAGGGGGGGGGGAGGGTACTAGGTAATGTCTAATTGCACTCAGGAGTAATGCTCTAAGAGAGGTTGGGAACCACTGCTGCATACGTTACTATGGATGTTGGCAGCAGGTGGTGATAATGTGACAGGCCACTGACTGCACTCGCAGAGCTACTGCTACCAGTGGAGACGTCCCTCATACGCAATTCCGCGGCGCGCAGCACTCTGGCGGGCGCACGAGGGGATCCCCGCAGGGCTAATCCGCCGGCTGCCGGGAAGAAAGAGTGTCGCAATGAGTGAGGTCGGGGGTCGGCGTCCGCGCCGCTGCCTCCTGCCCTGGTCTCCCTCCACAAAAGCAGACACCGGGCAGCACCGGCCGCAATTTGCGCAGCAGACTCCCTCATCCCCTCCAGAGCGGACGCTGGAGGACAGAAAGGCAGCGTCCTCCACACTGCCTACCACTGCTGCCGGTCCAACACAGCACTGCGCTGCCCATTTGTTTTGCTTCTTCTTCAGCTGCTCGCGTTCTGAAGATTAGATATGTAGATCATATAACTAATGAAGAGGTACTGAATCGAGTTGTGGAAGAACGAGATTTATGACAGCCTGAGTAAATGAGTTTCATTGATATGACGCATTGCGAAGTCTCACGGGGGGGGGGGGCAGGGGGGGAGACCAAGGCTCCTCGAATACATTAAGCATGAAGCATGTTCAAATGGTGGAATGGTGGATGTAGTTTGCTGTAATTATGCTCAGATTAAGCGAGTTGCATAGGCTAGATTATCATGGAGAACTGATCAAACCATTCTTTGGCCAAAGACCACAACAACGAGACAGGTTAAAGTATGCAATTATTATTCATAAGAAAGGTGATAGATAGACTTAAACAATTATTGTCCAGTTTTCTTACATCTTTTCCAGAAATATTAAAAAAAAAGTAGTGTACTCAAGAGTAGTCGCATACTTAAGTGTAAAAAATTTACTTAGCATAACACAGTACGGACTCCACAAGGGTTGCTCGACTAAAAATGCTATTTATACTCATCAAATAGTACAAAATTTAAATGATAATATATCACCAGTTGGTATTTTTCTGGTCTTTCTAAAGCGTTCAATTGTGTAGATCACGTAACTCTCTTATAAAAACTCAAATTTGAACTGATGGATTTACATACAGATGGTTTGAATCATATTGCAAACACAATGCAAAAGGTTGTGCTGAGTAATTCAGACAATGTCGGAAAGGTAGAAAATTTTAGACACTGGGGAAAAAAATCACAAAGGGAAGGCCACAGAGTTCAATTCTGAGTCCACTCCTATTATTTGGATATGTGAATGACCTCGATTTAACATTCAACTAGCAAAACTGGCACTTCCTGCAGAAGAGACTAGAGTTGTAATAAATTCCATTAGAAACAAAGCAACAGGAGAATTCCGAAATGACATTTTCCAAAGAATAATTAGGTGGTCCTCTGAAAACTGACATCCCCAAATTTTGAAAAAATACACTACATTCAGTCCTGTACAAAAATTAGTCTTACCAACAACAGATGCACCATATAAACAGGAGTCAGTAAGGGGGTAGAAAGCTTCGAATATTGGGTGTACATATTGATGGGCTGGAAGAAACACTTTATTGAGCTTCACAAATAATTAAGTTAAGATAATTTTGCTCTTCATATAAATGCTAATTTTGGAAACGAACGGATCATCATCTTGATATAGTCTGGATAGTTCCATTCAATAATGTCTTATCGAATAATTTTCTGAGGTAACTCATCACTTGGAAACACAGTATTGATTGCACAAAGGCGAGCAGTAGGAATAATACATAGCGTTCACCTGCATACGTGTGTACGTACCTCTTCAAGGAGTTAAGCATTTGAACTGTGCCATCACAATTTGAGAAGAGAGCACTCATGTCCATACCTGCAGCTGTAGAGTGAAACATGACCTTTATTATCCATTATTAAAGCCGTCAGTGGCTCAGAAAAGAGTTCAATTTGTAGCAACAAAAAGTTTTAAACTTATTACCAAAAACGTAATATGTCTGATAGTTAGCTTAAGCGCAGCTACATGGTTAGGACTAAAAATAATTGTGTGTATATTAGCGTTAACTCTAATCCTGTATACACACCCTGTAAACTGGCTCGTTCCACATCATTTCAGTAAAAGAATCTTTCAAATGACCAATAGGACTTAAACTAGCTAACGTACAACACCACAAGTAATGCATTCTTTTTTCTGTTTATACTGAATTTCCTAGCAGAATTGTGTTGCTTTAGAACTCTTTTTGAATCTTCCGGCTAACTTCGCTTTGGTTTCGTTGTCCAGTGACAGCAGAAGAAGCAGGGGAGCGTTCCAAGATAGCGTCTAACATCGAGATGTGTGTGAAACAGACAAACGCACTGAATTTCTCACTGGTGAACAAATTGTGCCAGTCGATATCTATCGATGCTTCCTAAAGGTTTATGGAGACCATAAAATAGACAAGAGTAATGTAAGGTGATGAGTACTGCCTGAAAGTAGTGGTGAAAAGGCTGCATGGACGACCCTGCTCAACTGACATCCCTGGTAATGAACAGTATTTCGATCAGCTCATCTGTGCTGATCGGCGGTTTTGTGACCAACGAACTGTGTGCTCATCAGAATGTCATTCGTTGTATCTTGGACAGGATGTGTGTCAGATGAATTCTGCAGATACTTATATGGGGCAAAAAAATCAACGTGTGTAAATTTGTCAAAGGTATTTTACACTACTGCTCTAAAGAATCGCTGTTCCAATTACTACCAACACATTGGAACTTAAATTAATTTTCTAGTATAGTCCCTAGACGTTCGTTAAGGGAACGACCCATCGCCTCCATGTTAATTTTAGTAAATAGAAGGAATATTTTTTGTAAAACCATTAAACATATTGCTCTGAAGCTTGGGCTACATGTGCAGTGAATATTTTTCTACAAAGTTATAATGCCATCTTAAGAAATATTTATTGGTTTTTGTTTTTCAATTTTTTAAACAGATGCTTATTTTTTTCTCTAAAATATTGCACTTTTTTGCACTCTTTAATTATCCAATATTTTTTTTACAATTTGTTATATAAATTAAGTAAAAGAAGTAAACAATATTGTGTATAAATTTAATTGATATACTGTTAGCAGTTATTGAGAAAATGTTCCTCAAAGATGAAAATTTTAAAGTTACGAGAAATGGCTTCCAAAGTTTTTTAATACATTCCTGCCCCATATGGTGGATTATCAGCATCCTCTTCTTTTTCCAGTGTTAGTTTCCTTTTCACTGCTCTTTTCTTCCCTTCTGCTGCATATTGCACGCTTTTATCTCTTCTTCCTGCACCTCTTAGTCTTTCTTCATCAATTAGGAGCATTGTGGAAATAATGTTGTGTGCTGGTTGGAAACCTAAACGTTTCAGCACATCACGTTTGATAATGTTTCCTTCATTGTATGTTGCCACTGCATCATACTCTCCAAAATCAATGTTTTTAACTCTACAAACACTCTTTTGGGAATCTTAATCCAAATTAAATTATTTACAATTTCATTTGGATTTTGTTTTTCCCATGTAAACACTTTTCCAATAAACTTGGCTGTGATAAATCTCTGAATATAGGCTTAATTACGTCAATTACAGCATTTGTCAAACTGTTTTATGGGCATATTCCTTTCCTGATTGGTACTTACAGCATTAGTCATCACCTGTGGGGCACAGTGCATGTTGTGGGTGCTCATTTGTTGATGAAGTATGAAAAAATAATGCCCATACTGCTCTCCTAGTATGCTCAATGCTTCTTTTATTTTGCCTAACTGCACACCCATAATACCTCTGCAATCTATCAATTGCTTCATCTGCCAATCTTCCTCTTCCTCCAAGGGTCATACCATCACTAAACTTCTGGGATCCTAATGTTATCTTTAGTTTGCACAAGCGAGCCCCCATGCGCTTCTGCACTCCTGTTTTTTAATGTGAATTTCGTTGACATAAGGTTTCAGTTCCTCTAGAGCTTTATATCCCCTATATAGTTAGTGTATCGTACGTTATACCACTCCTGTGATCTGGAAAAAATTGCTGTCACTCCTTCTACTTCCATCACTCCACTCGTGCCGTGAAAATTTGCTTCACAAATTTCACTATCCTCGTCCTTGGTGTTGCTCTTACATCTACAATGTTTTGAGAGAATAGCAACATCAATTATTTTGCAACTGTCTCCACTGGTAACAGTAACAACTCCATTTAGAGATCTACGACCTCTACGTTTCCATGATCCATCTAAAGCAACAGTTAAATCTATACAATTCCCATTATCTGTCACAGCTTCTACAACTGCTTTCTTCATTGCTGCTTGAGTAATATCTTCAGCAGAAGATCCCACGAATTCATTATTAAATCCAAACGTGGTTGGTGGTTTTGGCAAGTTCATAATTCCACATAACATTGTCCCTGCAGCACTGCCTTTGCCAATGCAATGCAAGCCATACATTAGCCTAACATTTATATCATACACCTTCTTTCTAGTATTACCACTACGAGGAATACTGTTAGAATTAGAAAACGAAACTTATGCAGCACATTTGTTACACTTCAATAACATTTTACATGCCAAACCAACGTGTGAAGTTATTTTCAGTTCCAGTCCTCTTTCTTTGCGAACTTGGCGTAATACGTTATATTTCAAAATATGAGAGAGCAAGGAAATGTTAGTTATTTCATTCACATCATTAATGTCACTTTCATAGTTTTTTAATTTTTCTTTGATGTCACAAAGTTTCTTGCTGGAAGAAGTTCTATCACATTCATTTGGAGTAGTCGATGAAGCAGTCTGATCAGCATCTCCCTTCGAAACAACAAAAGATTTCCAGAATGAGATTTTCACTCTGCAGCGGAGTGTGCGCTGATATGAAACTTCCTGGCAGATTAAAACTGTGTGCCCGACCGAGACTCATACTCGGGACCTTTGCCTTTCGCGGGCAAGTGCTCCACCAACTGAGCTACCGAAGCACGACTCACGATCGGTACTCACAGCTTTACCTCTGCCAGTTCCTCGTCTCCTACCTTCCAAACTTTACAGAAGCTCTCCTTCGCAGTTCGAGTCTCGGTCGGGCACACAGTTTTAATCTGCCAGGAAGTTTCAACAAAAGATTTCTTCTTCCACTCATTGTGCCTTTTCTTAAACACTCGACTGCTGAAACGGGGCATATTGATACCCACAAACCAAATACGTAAAACAGGTAAGAGCAAAATTCGTCAAATACGCAAAATTGAACAGCTAAACAACACAAAGCAAACTCCTCAAGTCAACACACATGGTATAGCGTTTATGTTTACCTATGTGAACAGTCACTTGTCACAGAGGTAAAGCCATACGACGTTGCAAAACAAAACACTGTCTAATTCCGCAAAGATACCCTGCTTGCAGCCAGCGAGTGGCGCCATCATAGGTGACAAACCAAGTCGCTACGGTCGTTTACGCGGCGCGTCAACTTTGCAGCGATAAGAAACACACTTAGAATTCACTTAGAAGGGTGAAACTTGATTTGCTTAATTCAGAAAACTCAGAATATTTTTATAATGAAGAAAAACAAAAAAAACCGTTAATTTTGTCATTTTCATCGTTCCGGCTCCCCTTAACATTCAATTATGTCGACTTTTGAAATGAATATAAAACCCATTTCGCAAATTTTCAATCTTGAGACATTCTGCGAAATTAAAACTACGCGCTAGACCAGGAATCTTGTCCTTTGTGGGGAACACTCTTACCTACTGAGCTATCCAGGCGCTACTCACAACGCCCTCAGAGCTTTTCTGCTGCCAGTGCCTTTCTCCTATGTTCAGTACTTCACGGGAACTCTCAAGCCTGCTTTTTTTCGTCTGAGAACCTGCCAGAAGTTCCAAAACAGTGCACAAACCGCTGAAGGGAAAAATGTTGATTCCACAGATTCTCATCTTCAAAGACGATTTCTTCAGTTGGAAGAAGTGGTAAAGAGGATGGACTCTAGTTGAGGAGCATTAAACTTCATACCCCTATTTGATGATGAAGGTTTATCTGTTTAGTTTTTCTCCTAAATCCCTGGGTGGTTATTTTGAAAATGACATGGTCGATTTTCACCGAAATCATTCTCTTATCTTGTGACCCCATAGGACAGTTCACAGTACTGAATAAAAAAAACTCCAGAATGAGATTTTCACTCTGCAGCGGAGTGTGCGCTGATATGAAACTTCCTGGCAGATTAAAACTGTGTGCTCGACCGAGACTCGAACTCGGGACCTTTGCCTTTCGCGGGCACGTGCTCTACCATCTGAGCTACCGAAGCACGACTCACGCTCGGTACTCACAGCTTTACTTCTGCCAGTACCTCGTCTCCTACCTTCCAAACTTTACAGAAGCTCTCCTGCGAACCTTGCAGAACTAGCACTCCTGAAAGAAAGGATATTGCGGAGACATGGCTTAGCCGGGCGTGAGTCGTGCTTCGGTAGCTCAGTTGGTAGAGCACTTGCCCGCGAAAGGCAAAGGTCCCGAGTTCGAGTCTCGGTCGGGCACACAGTTTTAATCTGCCAGGAAGTTTCATATCAGCGCACACTCCACTGCAGAGTGAAAATCTCATTCTGGAAACATCCCCCAGGCTGTGGCTGGAGTATACCCATTTTCAGTTTCAGTTTGGCGCCAAGCATGAAGTTCTCCATCCATGCCTTATCAAAAATAATAAATCATCGCAAAATATAAGTTTGATACTTTTAAATAAAGATTTAAACGGTCTCCTCGCATTTATTACTGTTCAGAATTCAATAAATACAGCAAACATCTTGCGCAAACCAAGATCGCAGATAATTCTTGATACTCTACACAGCGTTTCCGTCCTTGTGGTGCGCCTGTGAAGTGAGTTATTTCAAGCAGCTTTAATCGCCGCTCATCTTGTATCATACTGTGCTTGCTTTCGATGCTTTCTTCTGAGGTTGCAGTTTTGTGAAGTACTCAGCTTGGATCATCTTAAAGAGCAACACGGCAACTGAATTCAGCTGCTCATTTCGAAACTGCTGTAAATGAAGAATCGGAATTTTCAGAAACTTTCATCAGTTTTGCACTGAAAGTTATCTAATACACAGATGAACCAAAACATTATTGCCACCGGTTTGGCAGATATTAGTCCTCCTTTGAGAAGCAACACGGCAGTCGCTCTGTGTGGCATGGATTCTGATGTGTCGACAGAAGTGCCGACACAGTGTGATTTGAGGGGACCGCAATGCACGCTATTAAGACACGAAGGATGGCGTGAGGTCTGAAACAGGATACGTAATGAATGCTATAAAGAAAAGTACGTAGCTTTTGCAATACTTAACTTTAATCCATCCTTGTTGTATACATCGTTCTTGATGAGACATGCTTTATACAATAAGTATCAATTGCTATGTAAGGCTAATGGCGCCTTGCTAGGTCGTAGCCATGGACTTAGCTGAAGGCTATTCTAACTATCTGCTCGGCAAAGGAGCGAGGCTTCGACAGTGTGCATCGCTAGCTACGTCGTCCGTACAACTGGGGCGAGTGCTAGTCCGTCTCTCGAGACCTGCCGTGTGGTATACATCGTTCTTGATGAGACATGCTTTATACAATAAGTATCAATTTCAACGACACTCGGGTTCATTTCGGAAAAGCAAGGGACCCTGCTTGGCAATGCAATTGGGACAATGAGCAACAAAGGTTCATGCTAAGTTGCTGTAATTTTGTGATGCAACAATTTTAAAAGCTGAGGTCTGCCATACAGTTCTAAAACTTTACGTGCTTCCAGTCTTCCTTGTTGGTTGATTGAAGGTTTGAAGCCGTCGATCGAGGAGGTGGCGAAAGTCACTCATTGTCGGCCGTCGCTGCTGCAGAAGCTGGATGTTGGCGCGCCTTCTTCTTGACACGGTCTCCAGCCGAAACGGGCTCTTGGTGTGCGCCAGCTAATGCTTCCCGTCCGCGACACCATGTCAGAAACTATCATAGCAAGTCGAGCGCAATTACATGCTGCCAAACCCTGAAAGCGCGGCAACTCGCGGGAGCGTCACACAACACACCTGCTCACCCGCACTACTCCAGCCAGACTCCCTCTGCTCTGCCCGCGCTCCACGCGGCAGAGCCAACACTACCAAAGATCCTAAACACTTTCGTTCTCCACACGACCTATCGATGTATTCGTTCGATAGCATAGTTTTCCCTAGGCCAGACCCAGCGTATAAATACAAATAATATTCAGAAAACAAACCAATTGTACATCGACATAAATGCATATATATACAAATAGTAAAACAATTACAATATACAAAGGCACAGAAATGTTATATCTTCAGGTAACAAAATAAGGAAAAAAATTTGCAGTGCAATAGATGGAAATAGGAGGATATGTATTTCCGGCGCTACAACCGCTTCCGGCCATCCAAGTTTAGGTTTCCCGAGATTTCCCTAAATCAATCCGGCCAACGCCGGTATAGTTTCCTTGAACGGACAAAGACGATTTCCTCCCCGATCCTTGAAACAATCCGAGCTTCTGCACCATCTCTAATAACCTCTGTGTCTAATCTCCCTTCCTTTCTCAATGTGACGACCATCTGCACCCAGAACAACCTGGAGACTCACTAGAGTTTGTTCGCAGCACTTTTCTAACAGTGGAGAGCTGAACAATCAGGTGTCGTCACACAGCTCGTGCACAGCTTGAAGATCGCAGATCGCGTACAACATTCTCACCTGCGGTAACAGTAACTTCATCGACAATTTTTAGCGCAATTGACCTCTCCCAGGAGCAATTCACAAATCGCCAGTTAATTCGAACTTTCGAATTCTCTTCTTCCACCGCAGTGTGGAATGAGAAGCTCTCCGTATTCCTTTAACATGTCGATACCCGCCAAGAGCAGCAACACCATTGTTGTTGTCTTGATAAAACAGCTTTGGGAGTGAAGCCCTGCTCGCCTCGTCTACACTCACGTTGACTGTCAGCAACAGGGTCCCGTATTTCAACCCTACGGCGGCGTACCAGTACCAGAGCCTAACGGCAAGTAATGACACTAAAACTACTAACAAAGCACATTATGCAGCGCACAGTCTGAACACCGTTCCGATAAAGTTGGGTACCGACACGGTAAATATTTTTCTGTCAACACTGACTCAAGTAGCGAAAGTCGAATTACAACCACCCTGTACTTCCTTTGCCACATCCCTTGCCAAGCGTCACAATGGGCCACTCACTCTCGACGTTGGCAGTTGGCTCGTCAGTGTTTTATGTGTATCATGTGAATTACATCTTGAAAAATCCAAACTACGAGGGTTATTCGGAAAGTAAGGAACGATCGGTCGAGAAATGGAAAATGCAATGAATATCTGATGAAGCTTTGCACAGAGTGTAATGGTACTTCAATTACGTAACCATTACGGCACCTCACCTCAACCTCTCGATACCAGAAATATTCTACTGTGTTTCTGCAGAACAGTTAACATATTTCTGTGACAACACTCAGATTTGATTTCGTTAATGTAGAGGTACCTTGATACATCGATATGTTTATATTGCAATGATATTATTCTTATGTGTATTCTTTCTTTTGTCACTATGATCTTTGTCGTACTTGTAACTCTGATTTTTGGGCACGTAAGCGGTTATTAGAGGGTCAAGTCTTGGTCGCCATGTTGAAAAGACGCAAATTGTAGTCAGTTTATGAAATGTGAACTTTAACAGTGAGGAAGATATTTTCAAGTATGTTTTATATTGTGAAGTGATGTTGCAACAAAAGTAATAAAAAAGAAGTGTAACTTAAATTCGGAGTGCTGATTACTTTTTTACATCACCATTGTTCTAACTTGAAAAAGTTTAATCTCCAAGAATGGTTTATGAAACACATCTATAAAACTTTTGAATATCGCAGAATATCACCTAGGCTTCTTTGCATCCGAGCTTGGAATCATCACTACCTAGATTTTCGACGATTGAGCCATGAGCTCACAACGAGACCAGCGTGGGAAACACGAAAAGATGAGTGCCTAGTTTATCCATTATTTTAAGAAATGACTTTATTAACTGTGCTCTAATGACACCTGCCACATAATAACTTTGTTGCTGGCCGAAAATGCAATATTTAGCAGCGTGAACAACACTACAGTCATAATTAATTTTTGACCTCTGTTGTGGTAGGGTTATTAGAAGATGCATTGTGCACTGTCTCTAATAAGCCTGTCGATCGCATCATGTCGCTCTTTGCAGTTCTGAGCTCACAGTGAGGACGAAAAGATGGCTAGAAATTAGTGTCTCCCGCTAAGTATGAGGGCCTGGTGAGAGATATCGTCTGAAGCTATGCAATCTACATAACATAACTATCATGCGGTTCGCTCTACACGACAATTCTCGGCCGCAATGTGCAGGGCCAATGAAGACGCTCTTGCGGCGTTTACGATGGGAAGTTTTTGATCACCCACAATGCAGCCAGTATTTAGCTACCTCTGAGGTTCATCTCTGCTCAAATGAACAGCTGGCTATGAACACAATATTTTGACACAGACAACGAGCTGCAGTCAGGAGTAGAAAATTGTCAAAAAGCACTGGCGACTGTCTTCTATAACGAGGGAATTGAAAAGTTGGTACAACGCAGCGACAGATGTCTACGTCTGAGCGGCGACTGTGTAGACAAGTAGCTGGAAGGTTGCAAATAAAACAGTTTTGATTTTCACTGTGGTTTTCATTTCGCGACCTATTGTTCCTTACTTTACGAATAGCCCTCGTATACCATGTAAGAAATAAACGTATGAAGGTTATCTACCTGTTTGAATTGTAATAGCAGTTACCGAATGCAATGAAGTTATCACTTAAAAGCACAGAGCTGAAAAAGAATGTAGTCTGTGAATGTTATCCACAGGAAATACTGAACTTTAATAAGAAATATGATCTATGGAACTATAAATATCCTGAACTATACCAAAATCGTTAATGACTTTATGTTATGTCCTGAAATTATTCTTACTGTAATCTGAAGTCAGGCTCCGCAGTCCTAAGGCAAGTTTTGCGTAACGGAATCTCTGCTCCCCTCTCTGTGGAGCTCATAGTCTCGTTCTGCGATTAACTTACCTTTTTAACAGAAAGAAGCACTATTCCCATTGCTGCTAGCGCTGGGCGCAGCTCAACGTTATCAGTGAGCTTGACTGCGAGCATGGGGAACAAGTAGAGGAAATGCAGAAGATTCTGACGTCGGTGGACAAACTGGCAACACCCAAACCTCCAGATGTCTCAGATCAGTACGAAACATGACGTGCCGATAGATTATCAACCAAAACTCGGATTTAGTTCGTGATATGCGCTGCCGTCCAGTAGAACACGCGTAAACGGCAATTAAAAGTAACACCAGAACTACGAGGCACGGAAAAGCTTAGCTGTGAGAGACTGTTTTGTAGGTTTCGTGTGGGAGAGTTGGGAGAGCGTGTGGTTGTCATATCAGAGGTCCTGCATTCAAGCCCTACTAATGAAACTTCTTTTAACTGTTTGCACTTGAAACTGTTGTATGGGAGAACATTTTCCTGACACGTAAAAGGACGTATTGGAGTTTGTAGCAATGTTCTTTGGCAGTCTGCTTTCACTTCGTTAGTTGAAAGTATCAAACCTATTGAGTACAGGCGACAGAACACCACACCTATCTATACAAATGTGCTCTATTGGTTCGCTACTTTTAACTAACTAAGTGAAAACAGACTGCCAAAGAACATTGCTACAAACTCCCAAAATTTCGTTTACAAGTCAGGAAAATATTCTCCCATGTAACAGTTTCACGAGTAACCAGGTGAGAAACATTTGTGAACAGTGAGATTCGAACGCGGGACCTTTGGACGAAAGACATATGCTCTCCCAACTCACCCACACGAAATCTACAAAACAATGTTTCACAGATATGCTTTTCCGTGTTCCGTAGTTTTGGTGTTGCTTTTAATTATCCTTTTACGCATTTTCTACTGTAAGACAGCACATATCACGAACTAAATCCGTGTTTTGTTGATACTCTATCGACACGCAATGTTTCGTACCGATCTGAGGGCCTGACATATGGAGGTTCGAGTGTAAGCAACCTTGTTTCCGTTACCACACTGGGAATCAAATTAGTAAGATTAACAGGATTACAAAACACAACTTCTTAACGTACATTGTCAAAGGCTGAAAGTTCGTAAATAAGTGACCACATGATATATAAACACAATCCGCTCGAAATTCAAGTTATTAAAAATACCTGGGAAAATTAGGAATTATGGAAATATCAAAATAACACCGAAAAGAAAGACGATGAACAGGAACGTCTGCATAGTGCTGCTTTCAGATTGAATTGCACGTCAGTCGTTTTGTACGTTTTAATACAGGTTCGTGTTGCGTGACCACTAACTAGCCACACGTCTTGACGGATAACATATCACTTTGGAGGAAGTTACTTGTTTCCAGAATGAGGTTTTCACTCTGCAGCGGAGTATACAATGATATGAAACTTTCTGACACATTAAAACCGTGTGCTGGACCGAGGTGCGAACTCGGGAACTTTGCCTTGGCGGGCAAGTGCTCTAACTTTCCCGCGAAAGGCAAACGCCCCGAGTTCGCGTTTCGGTCCGGCACACGGTTTTAAGCTGACAGGAAGTTCCAAGTTAGTTGTTATTCCCTCTGTCCCTCTGACCAATGATGGACTGCCGAGGCCATGAGGAACCATTTTGTTATTTTAGTAAGCAAGTGTTTGTTTTGGGACCGCATATTGTGAGGGATATTTTCTGTTTATGTTGCGTGCGTCATTAGACCTAAATTTCACGCAGTGTATCTGCAACACAGGGTCGATGGCACATGGATTTCTGCGCGTGGAGACGCCTGCTCATCGGCAAAGTTATTCCATGAAAACGCGTCCCACCTTGGAGATTCTCTGCGGACCACAGAAACTCTTCAGGCAACACAATCACCATGACGTTACTTGTTAAGAGAAACTCAGACAAGACGTACACAGTGAAATGACAAAGGCTAATTTGTACTGTGACATTTGTTAACGTCATACGCTGTAACCTGGAATGTATATGACGGAGGTGAAATACGCGCGGGATAAAGACGCAACACGTGAATTTATTTTTTAGTGGTTGATTTTTGAGATTTTCCAGCTGGCATGGACTTGGAATCTTGGAGAAACGAGTCTGCTGCCTCAAGGTACAGCCACAGGGTCTAGTCAAACAGTTAATACGGGTAAGTGACGGCGACCACAAACATTGCACGCAGTCCACCTCCATACGACGCTGGAACAACAGTAGGCGCGTTGCATTCCAATGCGCAACGGCAGTTTGGTCAAGTTTCGCAGTTATTTTCTCGTTATGTTTAACAAAAGATTAAATCTCACACACACACACACACACACACGCACAAAAATGCTGTTAACGACGATACATCATACAAATAAACACATATTCGCCGAGAAGAAGGATGGACATTACTTGAGCCGTTGCATGCCACCGTCACAAGTAATAGTGGTATCCAAAGAATCAAACTAAAGGTCATTGCATAATGCTTGTAATAACACTGAAAAACTAGTTAGAAATTCCTGTGCATGCTGAGCTGTCTACAACACACGACAACGAAACGCGCAGAACCTCCTCCTATGGCATGAGAACGGTGTTACTATAGTTCAGAAAAAATGGACCTGCGAAATTGGCAGCGGAAGCGATGATAGGTCTCTATCTAACTTAAAAGCACAAAACGAAGTAGAGCGAGCATGGCCCCTATCTAAAGATCATCCTACTTCGGGTATTTATTTTATTTATTTATTTATTGCTTATTTAGCCTGACCAGATTGCGGCCTTAAGGCCCTCTCTTATCTCTGACCACGTACAACACATACAAAAGATTTAAAATAAAAATTTACAGTAATAATAGTCATAATAACATTAACGATGATAAGAGTAATAATAGTGATAGCTGACACTAATAATAATAGCAATGATAATGATAATGATCATAATAATAATAATAATAATAATAGTGATAGCATAAGGTGTTATATAAATTATTTTAGTACATTTGAGTCTATGATTAGAGTTATCAGGAGTGAAAAGAATATAGATGAAGAGAAGATTGAAACGATAGTGACAGTAGAAGATGTTGTTGTTGTTGTGGTCTTCAGTCCTGAGACTGGTTTGATGCAGCTCTCCATGCTATTCTATCCTGTGCAAGCTTCTTCATCTCCCAGTACCTACTGCAACCTACATCCTTCTGAATCTGCTTAGTGTATTCATCTCTTGGTCTCCCTCTACGATTTTTACCCTCCACGCTGCCCTCAAATGCTAAATTTGTGATCCCTTGATGCCTCAAAACATGTCCTACCAACCGATCCCTTCTTCTAGTCAAGTTGTGCCACAAACTTCTCTTCTCCCCAATCCTATTCAATACCTCCTCATTAGTTACGTGATCTACCCACCTTATCTTCAGCATTCTTCTGTAGCACCACATTTCGAAAGCTTCTATTCTCTTCTTGTACAAACTAGTTATCATCCATGTTTCACTTCCATACATGGCTACACTCCATACAAATACTTTCAGAAACGACTTCCTGACACTTAAATCTATACTCGATGTTAACAAATTTATCTTCTTCAGAAACGATTTCCTTGCCATTGCCAGTCTACATTTTATATCCTCTCTACTTCTACCATCATCAGTTATTTTACTCCCTAAATAGCAAAACTCCTTTACTACTTTAAGTGTCTCATTTCCTAATCTAATTCCCTCAGCATCACCCGATTTAATTTGACTACATTCCATTATCCTTGTTTTGCTTTTGTTGATGTTCATCTTATATCCTCCTTTCAAGACACTGTTCATTCCGTTCAACTGCTCTTCCAAGTCCTTTGCTGTCTCTGACAGAATTACAATGTCATTGGCGAACCTCAAAGTTTTTACTTCTTCTCCATGAATTTTAATACCTACTCCGAATTTTTCTTTTGTTTCCTTTACTGCTTGCTCAATATACAGACTGAATAACATCGGGGACAGGCTACAACCCTGTCTCACTCCTTTCCCAAGCACTGCTTCCCTGCTGTGATATGCAAATGATTAGCTTTTCAGAGATTCACACAAGGTTGGCGCCGGTGACGACACCTACAACGTGCTGACATGAGGAAAGTTTCCAACCGATTTCTCATACACAAACAGCAGTTGACCGGCGTTGCCTAGTGAAACGTTGTTGTGATGCCTCGTGTAAGGAGGAGAAATGCCTACCATTATGTTTGCGACTTTGATAAAGGTCGGATTGTAGCCTATCGCGACTGCGGTTTCTCGTATCGCGACATTGCTGCTCGCTTTGGTCGAGATCCGATGACTGTTAGCAGAATATGGAATCGGTGGGTTCAGGAGGGTAATATGAAACGCCGTGCTGGATCCCAACGGCCTCGTATCATGTATCCAGATCTCTCACCAATTGAAAACGTCTGGTCGAAGGTGGCCGAGCAAC
The DNA here is from genome assembly GCF_023864345.2 of Schistocerca serialis cubense. Lineage (NCBI taxonomy): Eukaryota > Metazoa > Arthropoda > Insecta > Orthoptera > Acrididae > Schistocerca > Schistocerca serialis. The sequence continues at coordinate 1,035,791,040 of NC_064639.1, read as the reverse complement.
TGGCTCGTCACAATACGCCAGTCACTACTCTTGATGAACTGTGGTATCGTGTTGAAGCTGCATGGGCAGCTGTACCTGTACACGCCATCCAAACTCTGTTTGACTCAATGCCCAGGCATATCAAGGCCGTTATTACGGACAGAGGTGGTTGTTGTGGGTACTGATTTCTCAGGATCTATGCACCCAAATTGGGTGAAAATGTAATCACATGTCAGTTCTGGTATAATATATTTGTCCAACGAATACTCGTTTATCGTCTGCATTTCTTCTTGGTGTAGCAATTCTAATGGCCAGTAGTGTATAATAAGAATAGTAGTGGGCCCAATGCTGATCCTTGAGGGACTCCTGATACTACATTCCTTCACAGTGACCTTTTTGTTCCAATCACTAAACATTGGTGGCGTAATGTAAGGTATGAGTTAAACCATTCTACAGCACCTGAAGAGAAGTATAACTTCTCCATGTACTTGCACACATCTTATGCTAGAGTAGTATAATTAATGTGCATGTAACGTAGCAAGGCCAAAAAATTGCTATCGGCCAACTCGTTACCAGGCGACAGTAACTTTTCCTGCATATACAAGCAACTGATACTTAGGAGGGGTCCCATCTTTATCAGCAACCAGCTATTGAAATGTTTTGGGCTGTCCAGGTATGTATTTTTCCCAGAGCTGTACTTTACAGCCGACCGTAGTACTGACATAAACAAATAATTTATCAGTCAAGTGTCACAGAGAAATAGTATAGATGCCGAATCTGATTTTTTTTTAATAATAAAAAAAGAAATATTCAGCAGTAGCCGAATTTATTTCATCACAGATCCCACTGTACATTAGAAATTTTAGCAACATTACTTTCAAATTATTTGCAAATATTCGGTCTCTGTAGGAATGAATCATTTTGCAGTGCAGTTACCGCCTTGCGTGGTCTGCTTCTGTTACAAATGATGACGGATGCTTTATGTACTATAATTAAATACCAATAGGAAATTTGATCCCAACAGACTTTGGAAAACAGAGGAATGTAAAAAACGACTACGACGCCCAAAATAACAGCTTGTGAGGCGATGTAGGTGTGACCTGCTTTCCGTTGGCGGAGGGCAGCTTGTGGGCCGTTTTTATTCGCTCGATCGGACCACCGTTAGGTGTGACGGCGTCGACCCGAGCACCGCACTCTTTTCGCGTGCTCCGGTGAACGTGTGGAGGAGGCGGACAGCGGTTTTTGTCGCCAACGTTGGCCGCGCCGCGAGATTGCCGTGAAGTGAAGTGGGTCGCTCGCCCCCTCGGTCGCTAGTAGGAAGCGAGCTCTGCGGGCTGCCTGCACGGCCACGTAGGGGCCGCGTGGCTAGTCTGCTCATCCAGATGAGGCTGCCATTCGTCATTGTTCAGAAAGTGAGTGTACTGTGACCGTAAAGGGCTGTGGTTATTTGTTTTTTGAGGGTTGGCGACAATGAGTGTTAGAGGGGAATCCCCTAACCAGAGCGAGCATCGCAGGGACGCGGTAGTGCGTAAACTCATGCTGTACTGTCCATCTGCGTGAAAGATCTCGAATAAGAAATCCCGCCAGGTGCGAGCCACATGGCTTCGATCTGCTTCCTACGCTCAAAAGGAAGAACATATACCGAAATTTTTTCGAGAATCGAAACAGTTTATGCTAAATGTGCTATGAACAGAATGAGTGTGTTTAAGTGGTGTAGGCAGTTTAGTGGGGGCAGAACAAATGTTTATGACGAACAGAGGAGTGGAAAACTCTAATTTCGACTGATGAATTGGTGCAAAAAATTGAGGAGACTGTTCGTGAAAACCACCGATTGACAGTGGATGAAATTTTTGCGAAGTTTCCACAACTCTCCAGAACTCTCTTACTATGAAATTGTCATAGAAACCCTGGGATACCGCGAACTGTGCGCAAGATGGGTCCCAAAATAGCTGACACAGCAACACAAGAAAAATCGAGTCAATAGCGCATGCGAGTTTCGTCGGCGACTTTGATTGGAAGGTGAGCTCTACTGTGACTGGAGATGAAACGTGGATGGCTCATTATCCATTTGAGACAAAAAGATAGTCGTCATACTGGCGTTACACCTATTCCCCATTTGACAAAAAAATTGAAAGCCACTATTTGCGAATACACTTCTGCTGTCATATAGGTATTTTAAAGATATATCTTCTGTTTCTTATATTAACTTAATATGCATACACTAATCTCCATGATGTTTTGAACGAAGAGGTGGTTGCGTAAGAAAGACTGGTAACAGAGTTAAGGTGACTGCAGCTTGGGCTGGGGCTAACAAAATACATTCGTAGGCTTTTTTTCTTTTTGTTACTTCAGATCATAGCATTACCTTATAATTACAATTATGTAAGATAAAGGTGTTCTAATGCAGCTCTGTAAGGAAGAAAATAAACTTAAGATAATTTTTTAATCAATAATGTAAATATGAACTGTGACGCACTATTTGTTTTAATTACAGTCAGTGCCTATGAACACACAACGAATTTGAGACTGTAGAATACCGTTGGCTACGAACGTAGACTGCGAGCACGAATAGATGATAAGCAACTAGAGCTACTGCCGAGTCGCCGTAAACTGCTTTGTAGTATCAACGTTGAGTGTAAACTAATCTGTTGAATGTACCACTTCTGTATTATGGCCAAACAGCCTCCAAAATTTTGTTGGTGGAGGGTGGTGCCGGCGGAGGTTCGAGTCCTCCCTCGGGCATGGGTGTGTGTGTTTGTCCTTAGGATAATTTAGGTGAAGTAGTGTGTAAGCTTAGGGACTGATGACCTTAGCAATTAGGTCCCGTAAGATTTCACACACATCTGAACATTTTTTTTTTTTTTTTGTTGGTGGAGATCGGGTTCACCATGTATCAGACATATAACTTTTTCTACTCAAATCCCATCAGAAATAGACTGATACAACGTTTCGCGTTATATGAATAGTTACAAGGGACTCATAACACGACAAACGATCTTTACTAACCACCGGAAAATAAAGTCTTCAGTTTATTTTTCTGAAACAGAAGTATTTTGTGGTTTTCCTCTAGAGTAAAATTCTCAATCAGTGATTTAATCGTTTTGCAAACATGACTTTAAATTGTGAGTAATTAACAGCTAGACGTTCCTCTATTACGCTACAAAAGCAAGAGATAGTACTCTATAACGGTTATTTCGAAGGCAAGCACTTGACGTTTAACATTACATGCAACTGCAATGACGGGCTGCGAAAAAGTGGAGTCTTGTCCGATTCGTCGTTTTGTGTTACCGGATTTGTTTGCAGCTGTAGCAAAATGTCTGCTGTGCTGAGTCTAATGGCCGATGTTTTCCCCACATAACGCTCTTCTTCTCCCGTAGTGGAGCTGGCGTGTTGAGAAGAGATCCAACATAATGCTCGCGCTCACCGGCTGGTGAAATTACGGCCGGCGCTCTCGGAGATGGGAAGGGTTGTCGGCGGTGGGGGCGGCGCGGGGGTGGAGGTGGGGGTGGTGGCCGCCACTTGTTTCAGCCCATTGGCGTGTGGCGGCGGCGCAGATCAATACACACTGGCAACCAATCAGTGAGCGCTGCCCGCGCTCCGGCCGCGGGGCCCGCAAATTCCCCTACCGGCGACGCCTGAAATGACACGCTGGCTGTGTTGACAGCTGCTAGCCCCAAAATTCGGTTATTCGTTACGTCTCCTGTATTCACTCATTGCAGCCGATGACTGCTCTGTGTAAAAACAGTTCCCGGTCACATGCATCTTTGTATGAGCGTGTGCCCGTACATTTGTGTCTATACAGGGTGCTCCATTGATAGTGACCGGGCCAAATATCTCACGAAATAAGCATCAAACGAAAAAAATTACAAAGAACGAAACTCGTCTAGCTTGAAGTGGGAAACCAGATGGCGCTATGGTTGGCCCGCTAGATGGCGCTGCCATAGGTCAAACAGATATCAACTGCCTTTTTTTCAAATAGGAACCCCCATTTTTTATTACGTATTCGTGTAGTACGTAAAGAAATATTTATGTTTTAGTTGGACCTTTTTTTCGCTTTGTGATAGATGCCGCTGTAACAGTCACAAACGTATAAGTACGTGGTATCACGAAAAATTCTGCCAGTGCGGACGGTATTTTCTTCGTGATACATTACCCGTGTTAAAATGGACCGTTTACCAATTGCGGAAAAGGTCGATATCGTGTTGCTGTATGGCTATTGTGATCAAAATGCCCAACGGGAGTGTGCTATGTATGCTACTCGGTATCCTGGACGACATCATGCAAGCATCCGGACCGTTCGCCGGATAGTTATGTTATTTAAGGAAACAGGAAGTGTTCACCCACATGTGAAACGTGAACCACGACCTGCAACAAATGATGATGCCCAAGTAGGTGTTTTAGCTGCTGTCGCGGCTAATCTGCACATCAGTAGCAGACAAATTGCGCGAGAATCGGGAATCTGAAAACGTCGGTATTGAGAATGCTACATCAACATAGATTGCACCCGTACCATATTTCTATGCACCAGGAATTGCATGGAGACGACTTTGAACGTCGTGTACAGTTCTGCTACTGGGCACAAGAGAAATTACGGGACGATGACAGATTTTTTGCACGCGTTCTATTTAGCGACGAAGCGTCATTCACCAACAGCGGTAACGTAAACCGGCATAATATGCACTACTGGGCAACGGAATATCCACTGTGGCTGTGACAAGTGGAACATCAGCCAACTTGGCAGGTTAATGTATGGTGCGGCATTATGGGAGGAAGGATAATTGGCCCCCATTTATCGATGGCAATCTAAATAGTGCAATGTATGCTGATGTCCTACGTAATGTTCCGATGTTACTACAAGATGTTTCACTGCATGACAGAATGGCGATGTACTTCCAACATGATGGATGTCCGGCACATAGCTCGCGTGCGCTTGAAGCGGTATTGAATAGCATATTTCATGACAGGTGGATTGGTCGTCGATGCACCTTAACATGCCCGAACGTTCACCGGATCTGAGGTTCCCGGATTTCTGTCTGAGGGGAAATTTGAAGAATATTAATTATCGTGATCCACCGACAACGCCTAACAACATGCGTCAGTACATTGTCAATGCATGTGCGAACATTACGGAAGGCGAACTACTCGCTGTTGCGTGGAATGTCGTTACACGCATTGCCAAATGCATTGAGGTTGACAGACATCATTTTGAGCATTTATTGCATTAATGTGGTATTTACAGATAATCACGCTGTAACAGCATGCGCACTTCGAAATGATAAGTTCACAAAGGTACATGTATCATATTGGAACAACTGAAATAAAATGTTCGAACGTACCTACGTTCAAATTAAAAAACCTACCTATTACCAACTGTTCGTCTAAAATTGTGAGCCATATGTTTGTGACTATTACAGCGCCATCTATCACAAAGAGAAAAAGGGGTCTAACTAAAACATTCATATTTCCTTACGTACTACACGAATATGTAATAAAAAATTTGTGTTTCTATTTTTAAAAAAACGCAGTTGATATCCGTTTGACCTATGGCAGTGGCATCTAGCGTGCCAACCATAGCGCTATCTGGTTCCCCCCTTCAAGTCAGACAAGTTTGGTTCTTTGTAGTTTTCTCGTTTGACGCTTTTTTCGTGAGATATTTGGCCCGGTCACGATCAATGGACCACCCTGTATATCTAACTATGGATATACTAAGACAGAAACTGTACTATGATTGTCAAGTTGTACTTCACATCGATGTTTGTGACTTTTATCGTATTTTAGTACGGTCACATGAAAAAAAAATGATGTTGTATATGGCTCTGTACAAAGTTGTACAGGCTATTACTCTTATCTTAAAATGTTCTTCGGTATGTTCTTCATGTGTTTGATAAAACACACTTGTTTTATACAGGCTATCCCATTTTACTTGAGGACTACAAATAACCTTTTGACCAGAAGCAAAATAAAAGATATATTAAATTAATGATTTATTAGGCGTCCAAAAGGGCATGATCATTGGCTTTCGGGCCAAGGATGGAAGCATTTCCACAATGACTTAGTTTGCAAACTTTTCGCGTGCCGTCATGGTTAAAATAAGCCGTGCATGGTAAAATGGCGCAATGCAAAACCGGTAACTGTGTGCACCGGGGACCATAGATAACAAGGGTTAACGAATGCTGCGGAAATGTGAACGGGCGAATAGACGTGCAATTATTGAGCAGCTGACCACTCAGATGAACCAAGGGACTACCAATAGTTTCTCCTTAATGACCCTTCAGCGAACATTGCTGTGTATAGGCTTCCACAGCATGCTTCTGGTTCATGCATCTACGGTTACTGCTGTTCATAGGCGACGAAGGCAGGAATTCGCACGCCAGTACAGGAACTGGACGTCCATTGAGTAGTGGCAGATGGATTTTTCAGACGAATAATATTTTATACTCTTTTGCACAGATGGCCGTTGGCGTATACGGCCATACAGCAGCTGTAGGAAGGGTTACGGCTTGAGGAGGGAGCGTTATGGTCTGGGTAATGTTTTCGTTGCATTCCGCGGGTGATCTCGTCATTCTGGACGGCACAACGGATCAACACATGTATGCGTAATCCTTGGGGACCACGTCCACCCCTACATGCACTTTGTTGTTTTCCTTGGGGCAGTGGCACCTACCAGCAGGACAATGCAACGTCTCACACAGCTTACAGAGTACGTGTGTGGTTCGAAGACCACCTGGACGAGTTTACTGTACTCCCCTGCCTACCAAACTCCTCGCATTTAAAGCCATTGGAGAATCTATGTGGCCACTTCGATCGGGATGTTCACGACACGAGTGCTTAACGCCTAACGCAGATGGCCGCAGTCGGTACCTTCCAGAATCTCACTGACACTCTACATGCACGTCTGCTGCAAAAGGTGGTTATTCAGGCTTAATGTGACGGAACCGTATAGACTGCCTGTGCCCACCTGAGAGTAATTAACTTTAACAGCGTGTGTTACATCATGACTGAATATACCGTTATTAAGCTTCACGTGCCCCCACAAACGCTATAAGTAGGTAAAAGATTTATTTTCTCTGTCGAAGAAGGATGAAACTTTTGGGCCTCCGAGGCATATACATGTCACGAAGACAGCGCGCAACAAACGTCAAATTGCTATGAAGTAAACTACATTACTGGATACGCAGATGATTGACATTTTGGCTCAACCGCACAATATAGGTAGGAGTAATGCCATCCACATTCCGTGTACAGTGTGAACGTGAATAAAACCGACAAACTACAGGGATGTATTGTAATGTATGTATGTAGAGCTGTAAACGGACCTTAGCCAAGTCTCGACATACGTTACGTACCAAGAATAATGGAGATGTAACCCTTCTGCGCAATTTCTGTTTAAGCAACCTCACAAGGACAATTATAAATTTAAAAATTACAGGGTCGCCACCAGTCCAAACCCTTCCTAACAATTAAGATATGACCGAACTAAAAATTATCAGTTTAATTAAATTAAGAATTTAATTATAACAATTTAATTTTTTTCAAAGAAGCTAACAAGATGAACAACACTGTATGTCGTAAATCAATGAGCTTGTTTAATTACATGTGAATTTCAGAATTTTGAGACAGTAATCCGTTCACTTCGATTTTTTTCTCCCATTTTAGTTCATCACAAGTAAGCAGATTAACTTTAAAAAAATCGGGGAATAGAATATTAATTTGAAAAGTGGCAGCAATGAGAAAGATAAAGGACGCTGAATTTTTCTTTTACGTAGCACATTTATTTCATGACTGAATTTGACGCACATCCTATGAATAGACATGACTGGTGCCTGAATAAAAAAATTTAACTAGATAGTTCGCAAAATTGGTAGGATAGCACAATGAAAAAGGAAAAACACACAAGACGGAAGTGGCAAACAATAATTCAATCATTCCATCTACATACCCACGTCAGAAATAGTTCAGAGAGATACCTATCATCATTATGCTCACACACTAACTGGGAAAGGTTTATCCGATTCGCAAGGTTTTGTAGAGTGTATATACAACCTGGAAACCGCCCCTGCCGCTTACGAACGGCCAAACTTCAGCACGTTGTAAACTCGATTACGAGTTAACTGTTCAGAAATTAGACATTGAACCAGACACAAATGTAAGAAATTTTAATGGTGCAATACTAGAATGATTTTGCCACCACGAAATAAAATTAACTCGGCGAGGCAGACCCCCCCCCCCCCCCCCAACCGTTTCAACTTACACGTGGTCCGTTCAGAAACAAACCGTTACAATCATTTCCTCTATGCGCACGAGAAACTGATATTTCACTGAAATTATAGCACACGAAACAATTAAACTGGTAATATGAAAACCTACTGCAGTGCAGTTACCAAAAACGAGGTACGAGACGAACACAAAGAGACAATACCATCTTCCACGAAAACAGAAAATAAGAACAATAAAAATCACACTCGCTCGAAAACACTATTATTCTTACGTTCACCCGAAGTTATACTGGCTAGCTTTTCCTAAACATATTCACTGCTAGAAATTCCACAACATGATGTCCGAAAGGAACAAAGCAACTTCCGCTCTTTTAATTTCAACCACCATCATCGCCGATTTTTTTAACAAAATAATTATGCCACATTCCGAAAACATGTAGCTAGATACGCTTCAGTTAAGCTGAACTACTTACATATTCCATGAGTTTAACATAGGGAAGTTCTTATTCGACTTACTTCCTATCAGCAAAAACCTTCTCTAGGAGCTACGTACTGTACTCACCATCCGCTAGCTGCAGAGCGTCCTTTCTCCACCGAGCTTCGCCTAACTACCGGTGCAACGGAAGCTACCAGAGGGTAGGATTCCGCCACCAACCTGACAGACAGACCAACCTCAGGCTAAAAGGATTAAACCTCGCAGTCCAGGTACTGGTATCCTAAGTTGGTCATCCTGTGCTACCCTCCAAACGAGAGGCAAACGTCACCTGCTCCTAGCAGACGACAACCAACGTCCCCCACAAAGGAGACCCGAAACAACACGTAAAAACACTCATTCAGTCACATTCACGCACACATAAGGTAGGGTGAAAGGAAAACGTAATAAATACAGGTCATGATTTCCTATGGAACATAAAAAAATCAAAGATAATATCATTTGAAACTTCCTGGCAGATTAAAACTGTGTGCCGGACCGAGACTCGAACTCGGGACCTTTGCCTTTCGCGGGAAAGTGCTCTACCAACTGAGCTACCCAAACACGACTCACGCCCCGTCCTCACAGCTTTACTTCCGCCAGTACCTCGTCTCCTACCCTCCAAACTTTACAGAAGCTCTCCTGCGAACCTAGCAGAACTAGCACTCCTGAAAGAAAGGATATTGCGGAGACATGGCTTAGCCACAGCCTAGGGGATGTTTCCAGAATGAGATTTTCACTCTGCAGCGGAGTGTGCGCTGATATGAAACTTCCTGGCAGATTGGATGGTAGAGCACTTGCACGCGAAAGGCAAAGGTCCCGAGTTCGAGTCTCGGTCCGGCACACAGTTTTAATCTGCCAGGGAGTTTCATATCAGCGCACACTCCGCTGCAGAGTGAAAATCTCATTCTGGATAATATCATTTAATAAGCTTTAGTTTGATTGCTCAGTCTTTCTGGGAGAGTTAGTAAATTAAACCGCAATCAGGAGGTGGACCGAATAATATGCACAGAATCCTGTGAGACAAGCGTCTTATGAAACGACTCCACAGAGACGTTTCAGTATTCCTGATTGGAAATGGAGGACGAAAGTTCCTATGACCACGTGTCCACTCTCCACGTGCCATGTGTTCCTAGTGTGTTGCACACTGTGTGACTTACGCAGCGAACTGTAAGCAGCGGAATAGTCCAGTATTCACGACGGGAACAAGCGCAGATGGCGTTTATGTACCGCCATGTAGGAGGTCGAGGGGCAGCGCAGCTATATCAAAACAAGTACACTCAAGGACACTAACCACATAACACAACATTTCAAGCCCTTTTTGGTAGTCTGAGTGATCGCGGGCCTTTCAGACAGACGAACATGCTGGGAGGCGGCGGACCATGCGTACACCAGATATGGAGGACCGGGTTCTACAGGATACTGAGACGAATCCAAGTACAAGCTCCAGGCAAGTGGTCCACCAACATAGTGCAAGCCAAAGCATGAACCGTATCCTGCATGACAATCGCTGTCATCCGTATCACCTGCAATCCCACGGGGACCACTTTGAACACCTATTGTGACGTGGTTGCGATGCAACTCAGTACTGTGTTCAGGGACGATTTGTTGTTGTACGCACACAGTCCATTTCCATACACATGTTCACAGCACCATTTTTCCTCCATTTCCAATAAGTAATCCGCCCCTGCTATTTGCCGCTTTTATTAACGTTCAACCTGTATAGGGGAAAGTTACGCAGCAGGCTTAAGATTCGAAACGTAGCGGCCTTGCCGCAGTGGATACACCGGTTCCCGTCAGATCACCGAAGTTAAGCGCTGTTGGGCGTGGCCGGCACTTTGGTGGGTGACCATCCGGGCTGCCATGCACTGTTGCCATTTTTCTGGGTGCACTCAGCCTCGTGGTGCCAATTGAGGAGCTACTCGACCGAACAGTAGCGGCTCCGGTCAAAGAAAACCGTAGTAACGACCGGGAGAGCGGTTTGCTGACCACACGCCCCTCCTATTCACATCCATAGCTGAGGATGACACGACGGTCGGATGGTCCCAATGGGACACTTGTGGCCTGGAGACGGAGTGCTCATGATTCAAACATCGCATTTGAATATCGTGTATTTGTGACAATTTCGTATTATGCCTATTGTAAGAAGGCAAAACGGCTACCAGGACATACCGATACTCGATACCTACATGATAGTGACTCGTCGAAACTGCAATTACCTTTCCGGGATATTACTGCTCACGTTGATCGAGATCCCACAAGTTTCCTGTGAATACAGGATGTTTTGGGTTCAGGAGGACCATGCTCAACGCCAAGGAGAACCCTAAGAAAAACGAACGTCAACGGATTGGATTCGCGATGGTGATGTAGGTGTAGCAGCGGGGGTGATGATAGGTATGGCACTGGAGAGAATACTGTTTACCATATGAGTCTACAAAATAAGCTAGAATCATTAGAAATAAGATGTGTAGCTAATAACTGGTAGCGATTAGACTTAGCAGATAGCGTACAAAGAGTGGAGATAACACAAATTTCAAATAATTCTAAACTGTTTGTGAAACGCTTATCAGAACTTAAATACATTAAAACAGGAATTCATCAGGATATCATGTTAGGACAAATACCTTTCTTGATATGCATCAAAGACTTTCGTAACAGCATTAGTTATGATGAAAAATTCTCTTTGCTGATGACAGAAATATTACAGTCATTGAGAAAACGGGAGTAATCCCTTCAAAGAAAACAAACCACTGTTGTTTATAACTGAAATGATACATTATGTAATTATAACCAAACATTTATTTAACACCATCTAGATAAAAACCTTGCCTTTCTTCGGAACACACAGAACTAATACGACCATGACGTTACATTGATAACAGAGCATTCTGAGACGAGCAGAAGCAATAGCTATGTAGCTTACAGTTAGCTAGGCGAGAGAGATGCTCGCGCAGCTCTTGTGCGCTGATGGCGTTTTCGGGTCACAACTGAAGGCAGCTTCAGGCAGCGAGAAACTTGCACGCGCTCGTCTCTTGGCCCACGGGCCCTGTGCGCGCTTTTCGGTCACAAGCTGTGCTAACCTCTAACGGGAATATAACACAGAGTACTGGACAGTAGTATAATATTGTAATGCTCAGTGTACAAGTTTGCTGAATCTGTATGAAAGTGTGTCGATGGTCCAGTGTGACAAGTAGTATCTAGTAATTTGATATGGAACTTTGTCCACATGTATTACGAAAGAACTTTTATCTAAGCCGTTTTGTACGCATTATTACTCAGAAAAGAAGGAGGTAATTAAAAATGGATGACCAGCACCAGAACTACCGAACCTGGTTCAGGAGACCAAAAAAGTCACAGGACATTTTGACTGTAACATTAATATCGAATGAGACTGGTTAGCCAGTGGCGGTGACACAAATGCGGAGTTTTGCTGCCGTTGTCTGTTGTTTGGAAAGGATAGAAATGCTAACTGGACCAAAACATGGTACAAAAAAAAGGCTCTGAGCACCATGTGACTTAACATTGCAGATCATCCGTCCCCTATACTTAGAACTTCTTAAACCTAACTAACCTAAGAACATCACACACATCCATGACCGAGGCCGGCTTCGAACCTGCGACCGTAGCAGTTGCGCGGTTCCGGCCTGAAGCGCCTAGAACCGCTCGGCCACAACAACCGGTTAACATGTTACAAGAATTAGGCAACTTTACTGAAGTTGATAACCGTGCACAGACTGTCTGTTAACAGTCTACGATCATCTGTAGCTATAGCTGCTTTTGGGAAAGGTAGAATAGAAACAGTGTTTGATGACCAGCTTAAAAATGAAGTATCTCTAGGCTATAAAAAGATAAGACGGAACAGGGGCATTCTTAAATGGCTGTTTAATACAGTGTGTTTCCTGGGAAAACAAGAGTTGACCTTTCGATGACACGATGAAACAACAATTTCTGTTAATCAGGGAAATTATGTGTAGATGCAGAATTAAACTGCAGAGTACGATCCTCATTTGGCAGAATTTCTAGTCTAATTCAAAATAATCCAATACAAGCGTAGGTTCGACCTTTTTACAGCTTAAAGAGGGAAATGGTGGATATTCCTTTTTTAGTCGTCATGGTCTATGAAACCTCAGATTCAGCATATAAAGCACATTTTTCTACTGTCCTGTATATGAAGGAGAAATAAAGGAAAGATTCTTAGCGTTCTGTGAATATTAGTAGTGATACACATGCCCAGGCTATCACAGAACTTATCCGGCACCTCGTACGAAAATTCGGATGTAAAGAAAGATTGATTACATAGACGCTTGACGGTGCGGTGACTGTGGTGGTATATTTGACTGGGGCCCAATCATCAATGAAAGCCACGTTTTATCATTGTTATGCCCATGTACCGAACATCATTTTGTTTCAAAGCGTCAGGCAAATACCAGAGTCTAAAATACTTTTTAATTCGCTTGATGGACTTAAAGCTCTTTTTTTTCAAGATCTTTTAACGAATTAAATTTTTGGATACATTTGAAACGTTGTCTTCTGTTCAACGCGATGGAATTACTCATCAAAATTGGTGAACATTGTGTGTGCAGAAACAGAACTAGACTTTGTAATGTGTTCAGTGCCATGCGAGAACATCACCGAAACACTGATTCATATATTTTAATACAATGACAGGCTTATTGGTACTTTTAGAAGCTTTCAGTTTTTTTCTTGAATACATTCGACAAAATATTTGCCTTCAATAGTGTGTTGTACAACGTTCTGCAGAACCAAGCAAGTGATTTTTTTTTAAATTGTGTACAGAAAACCCAATAAAGCGGCCGTTCCATAACAACGCAACATGTTGACTGCTAACAAGTTTTCCAATAAACTGTGTCTCAAGTAGGAGAGTCGTCGAAGAGGACAAATATCAATTATACTGCGCAACAGAATAATGGATCACTTTTTCGGTACCCAACAATTGTCTCCCATTGCGATTCATAAGTTTGAAATATGGGTCAAATGTGCCGACAACTTTCATCTGCAACGGTGAAAGAACACAGTGCCCTCCGACGTAAGCCTTGGGCTCTATGACGCTTCAGACAGCAATGAGTCGATACGTGCGCGGAAAAAAAAGGCAACAGCTTAGAATTTCACTTGACATGTAAAGTGGGTCTATGATGTCTCATTGTCACAGAATTTCACGAACTTTTTTCTCAACCTCACCGTGACGTGTCAGACGATGGGAAGGTCGTCACAGCCCCTCTCACCCACATTTTGCCCCTTCTTTTGATGCCTCAGCGATGAAGGTCAGAACCGCGATGCCCAGTGTGGGAAACACGCTTTTTTCCTTTTGGTTACCGAGGAAAATATTTCAGACACACCACCGCTCAGTATCGACATAAAAAAAGCTCGGCGTGTGACAAAATTGGCATGAATGAAACTACCTCTTCCCTTACGGCGTCGATTCCCACACATTTCGCGGTCAAAAATAACGGTTTGCACCATGATGAGCTACAGGATGACATTCTTGACTATGTCCGACCTGCCGACACCACGCAGATCGATCTACCCTACTCTAAAGACATTATGGGCTAGCAACCCCAATGATCGTGATCCCACACGTTTCGAGTGCAGTGCGACCGCAGTTTTTGCTCTGGCATACAGGGACCGTTCAAAACCATTCGACGAAATTTGAACGTGATTCGAAACAGCAAAGTGTGCTTATGGTTTTCCAGTACTCCTGTGTCACACCAATCTTTGGCGTGATCACGGAGGACTGTAAGATTGACAGATGAACGAATAAAACGTCAAGGACTCCCTCTGAGGTCCCTCAATTGGGCGATACCCTTGGTGGCACCTGCTTACATTTATTGAGTTTTAAAAATACGCCTTTAGAGAGAAAACTTGCGAAGTAGTCATAGAGACCTGCAGGTAGGCAACTGGCGTCCGGTGTGTGTCAAGTGGTTGCCTACTTGGAGGCGCCATGGCCTACTTTGCAGGGTTTCTCCGTGGGTGCATTTTTAAAATTTTCAACAAATCTGGGCTATTGCCACCGAGTTGGGGGGTCATCAGGGGTTCCTTTTGACATTTCATTCATGTGTGTATCAATGTCACAGCTCTCCATGATGACGCCACAGGTGGGTTTGAAACAGGAGCACTGAAAAAGTGTAAGCACACTTTGCTGCTTTGGATCGTCGAATGGTTTGAACGGTCCTTAGTGGTTCCACACTGTACACCAGAGAAAACTGCAGATACACTGCTGTCGAAAGGGGAGAGATCACTTTCAGTGGCGTTGCTAGCCGACAACGTTCTCAGAGTAGGGTAGAATCCGTCAGGATGTCATAAGTGTCGCACATTGTCAAGAATGTCGTACTATTACTCATCGCGCAGCGAACTGTCGTTTTCGACCGCGAAATGTGTGTGAATCAACGCCCCAAGAGAAACGGTGGTTTCATCGGTACCCATCGTGTCAACCCCTGAGGTATTATCGTGTCGACACTGAACGACTGCGTTTCTCAAAAATATTCTCCTCGGCAAACTGTAAGAAAACGGCATGATTCCAACACTGGGCGTCGCTGTTCTGATCTCCTTTACAGAGGCATCAAAAGAAGGGGTAGAATGTGGGTAAGAGGGGCTGTGACGGCCTTTCCATTCTATGACACGTCAAGGTGGTGTTGTGGAAAATTTGGTGGCAATGTGACATCATTAAAACGTCTTACAAGTCAAGTGAACTTCTGAGCTCTGACCTATTATTTCGCATATGTCTATCTGAGGCATCGTCGAGCCCTAGGGTGAAGTTTCAGGGCTCCACGCGTTTGTACCATTACAGAGGAAGGGTGTAGGCACCTTCGAGTCAAATTACAAACTTATGAGTCTCAATGGGAGACAATTAAAGTACTTAAAAAGAGTGAACCCTTAATTCTGTTGCACGGTGTACAAACACATCTACTGCGAACTTCTCGATAGCATTGATTCCCATTTTTTTCTAAGATCCCAAGATTATTTTACACTGACATTTTTAAATTTATTGTACATAAAAACTAAGAACAATACTCCAACCAGTTGCCCGAAAGCAGATTCCGAAATCCCTTAGATGTACACTCCTGGAAATGGAAAAAAGAACACATTGACACCGGTGTGTCAGACCCACCACACTTGCTCCGGACACTGCGAGAGGGCTGTACAAGCAATGATCACACGCACGGCACAGCGGACACACCAGGAACCGCGGTGTTGGCCGTCGAATGGCGCTAGCTGCGCAGCATTTGTGCACCGCCGCCGTCAGTGTCAGCCAGTTTGCCATGGCATACGGAGCTCCATCGCAGTCTTTAACACTGGTAGCATGCCGCGACAGCGTGGACGTAAACCGTATGTGCAGTTGACGGACTTTGAGCGAGGGCGTATAGTGGGCATGCGGGAGGCCGGGTGGACGTACCGCCGAATTGCTCAACACGTGGGGCGTGAGGTCTCCACAGTACATCGATGTTGTCGCCAGTGGTCGGCGGAAGGTGCACGTGCCCGTCGACCTGGGACCGGACCGCAGCGACGCACGGATGCACGCCAAGACCGTAGGATCCTACACAGTGCCGTAGGGGACCGCACCGGCACTTCCCAGCAAATTAGGGACACTGTTGCTCCTGGGGTATCGGCGAGGACCATTCGCAACCGTCTCCATGAAGCTGGGCTACGGTCCCGCACACCGTTAGGCCGTCTTCCGCTCACGCCCCAACATCGTGCAGCCCGCCTCCAGTGGTGTCGCGACAGGCGTGAATGGAGGGACGAATGGAGACGTGTCGTCTTCAGCGATGAGAGTCGCTTCTGCCTTGGTGCCAATGATGGTCGTATGCGTGTTTGGCGCCGTGCAGGTGAGCGCCACAATCAGGACTGCATACGACCGAGGCACACAGGGCCAACACCCGGCATCATGGTGTGGGGAGCGATCTCCTACACTGGCCGTACACCACTGGTGATCGTCGAGGGGACACTGAATAGTGCACGGTACATCCAAACCGTCATCGAACCCATCGTTCTACCATTCCTAGACCGGCAAGGGAACTTGCTATTCCAACAGGACAATGCACGTCCGCATGTATCCCGTGCCACCCAACGTGCTCTAGAAGGTGTAAGTCAACTACCCTGGCCAGCAAGATCTCTGGATCTGTCCCCCATTGAGCATGTTTGGGACTGGATGAAGCGTCGTCTCACGCGGTCTGCACGTCCAGCACGAACGCTGGTCCAGCTGAGGCGCCAGGTGGAAATGGCATGGCAAGCCGTTCCACAGGACTACATCCAGCATCTCTACGATCGTCTCCATGGGAGAATTGCAGCCTGCATTGCTGCGAAAGGTGGATATACACTGTACTAGTGCCGACATTGTGCATGCTCTGTTGCCTGTGTCTATGTGCCTGTGGTTCTGTCAGTTTGATCATGTGATGTATCTGACCCCAGGAATGTGTCAATAAAGTTTCCCCTTCCTGGGACAATGAATTCACGGTGTTCTTATTTCAATTTCCAGGAGTGTATATGGAAAGTTCTTCGACGCCTTTAGATTGAAAAATGAGCTGAAATTAGTGTACAGTGCTGAATAGCTTAGGAACAAAACCACGAGTGAATTTACAAAACTACTGAGCATTAATTTAGTGGCAAACAAAAGTTTTCAGCGGTTTAATATGTTGATGTCATTATTGTGTACAATTCTTGCGAGTATGTCTTTAGTAAAACGGTCGTTTTCATCTGTGAAGAGAATCAAAAACTACACTCGATGTTCTACTGGAAAAGAGAGACTGCCTCATCTTTTAACTGAAGCTCGTCTTCTAGGAGGAGTCAGAAAGAAGGAACATTTCTTTGAGGAGGTGGTTATCTTTTTTACATCCTTGGAGAGAAGAACGGAATTTCAGTTCCGTTAATCTTGCAGAAGTGGTCTACCAAGTATCAGCGTATACATTAAAGTAAGAAGTTAGTTATTTTCTACAAAATTCTACTTTTCAATATTTATGCTTTTAATTTAAAATTTGCCAGTTGTGAGTCTTATCGAGATAGGCTTGTCCGTTGATTTAAAAAAAAAAAAATGGTTCAAATGGCTCTGAGGACTATGGGGCTTAACTTCTGAGGTCATCAGTCCCCTAGAACTTAGAACTACTTAAACCTAACTAACCTAAGGACATCACACACATCCATGCCCGAGGCAGGGTTCGAACCTGCGACCGTAGTGGTCGCGCGGCTCCAGACTGTAGCTCCTAGAACCGCTCGGCCAATGCGGCCGGCTTGTCCGTTGGTTTACTGGAGTTTATTTTAAGTTATAACATTTAACATGTTTAATTACGTATATGATCATAATTAATTTACAGTAATTGAATAGTTAATAATATAATAAAAATAATATCATAATATTCAGTGCTTCAGTTACCTGAATGATCACTACATACCACTGAAATTTATACTCGGTAAATACGCAGTAAAGTATCATTGAACATAAAGAAAACAAATGCCATTAATTTCATTTCGAAGTGGGAAAATGAGGCTGTTTTCCATCTGCCTCGGCGAATGCGGACAGTTACACTGTGTCGGCGATTGCTGCAGAAATACTGTTTCCACGTACGCGTACACCATAGTTATTCTACCGCACAAACATTGGGGTTACACTCGTCTAGTATGAGAATCCCAGGGAGAGTGGGGCGGGGGAGAGGGGCACTGGGGGCCGAACCGCACAATAACCCTGGGTTCGGTGTGGGGAAGCCTCTCCATCGTTTCTAGGTCCCCTGTTTAATACATACATATTTACAATGAGTTACGCAAACCAAAAATAAAATTGATGATAAGAATAACATTGATAATAATAATAATAGCTATGATATAATATGTGACCAAGCAATAGAAGAAAGGACCAATGCCTGGAAAAACTTCAATAGTCACAAAACATCAGAAAAATGGCAACCATTTCTAGTGATCCGAAAACAAAAGGCGACTAGATGAGATAGAACAAGACTTTAAGAAGAAAAACACCAGGAATTTTTATAAGACGTTTAAAGAACATATTGCAGGATACCAGCCACCCAATCTTTGCTTCAAGAAACCGGATGGTTCACTAGCAACTAACACGAAGAATAACTACCAAATCCTCGCAGACTATTTTAACAAACATCTCAAATGCGAGAGACCTACAGAGGATATTCACTACGAGACGTCTACACCAAATCCTGGCGCTAAACCGCCAACCATCAACGAAATAGTAGAAATTATCAAGACACGGAAAAACAATAGAGCCCCAGGAGAAGATGTAATTATTGCAGAACTATGGAAACTAAATGATGAAAGATTAACAGGAAAAATTCACAAAATCATATTAAACATTTGGGAAACAGAACAGATCCCTTCTAAATGGAAATGAGCACTCATCCATCCACTCCACAAAAAAAGGGACAAAACTGAACCAAATAATTACAGGGGTATCTCACTCGTACCGGTCACATATAAAATCCTATCAAAAGTTCTCGTGAATAGATTAGAAGAACAAGCTGACCCACAAGTAGGAGAATACCAGGCTGGTTTTCGCAAGGGACGATCATGCATAGAGCAGGTCTGGAATCTGAAAATGGTTCTCCAGATGAGAAACACCCGAAACACAGTGGTCACTTTTGTAGATTTTAAAAAGGCCTACGACTAAATAGACAGAGTAGCGCTCTGCAACACGCTGGAAGAATTCAGCATTGACAGAAAGACAAGAGCAATCATTGGGGAAACATTAACTGACACAGTCTCCAAGGTTAAATTTATGGGGGACATCTCGGAGCCATTTGAAATCCAAACTGGAGTGCGACAGGGTGACGGACTTTCACCATTACTCTTTAATATCATTCTTGAAAAAATTATCAGGACATGGGAAAAAGAAGTCAAAGGAATCCAAATTGGCAATAGAAAAGATAATAGATTCAATGTGAAGTGTGTAGCTTTTAAGGATGACCTTGCAATCCTCACAAATAATAGAAAAGAAGCCACTAACGCTTTAGAGAAGTTACACGAAATTGCACAAAGAACAGGCCTGCAAATCTCATATGAGAAAACCCAGTACATAGAAAGAGTGCCACAAGACAAATTGCCTATTGTGACAACCCATGGGAAAATCGTACAAGTACCATATTTTAAGTACCTGGGAGAAATCATCCAGCCATCAGGGATCAACCTAAAGGCCAATGAGGAAAGAATAAAAAAACTACAGAAAGCATATAAACTCACGTGGAACTATTATAACAAAAAGTCCATATCCATTAACGCCAAATTGAGGCACTACAACACAGTCGTACTTCCGGAGGCACTGTATGCATCTGAAACAACACAAATAGGTGGGGAAACTAAAAATCAAAGAAATAGAGAAACAAGAAAGGAAAATTCTCAGGAAAATTTTTGGCCCAATACAAGGGCAAGGAATCTGGAAGAAGAGACCAACATCAGAATTATATAAATACATAGACAAGATTACGGATACAATAAGGAAAAGAAGAATGCAGTTCTACGGACATATGCACAGGATGAATGAAATCAGAATTTCAAAGCGAATTCTTAAAGTCATCAACTCAGGCAGGGGAAAAACAAAATGGATAAAAGAAGTTGAAGAGGACCTCAGACAAGCACACATAACAATAAACGATGCAGAAAATAGAACTGAATTCAGGGACATCATCAAAAAACATAAATTTGACACCACAACACAGAAGAGACCAGGATGCAAATGGACAGCGGAGCGAAAGAAACAACACAGTGAACACATGAAGAAAATTTGGGCTCAGAAAAAACGTAAACAATCATCATAAAGGAATTCAAGTTCAAACGCTCTCTTAAATGGGAATAATCGAAAGTAGTAATAATAATAATAGCTATGACAATGGAACAAGACCTAGAATGAACTTACATTTGCCAAGAAACAATAAACATGAAACTGAGCACAACATTTCCTACCAAGAAATAAAACTGTACAATAAATTGCCCAAGGAGAATTAAAAAGAATCTCTTAAGTAATATATTCTACATATCAAGTAATTCCTTAGATAATACGAAGAAGGGGTTTGGTATAAAATGTAATACAGGTGAATAATAATAACGTTAACGGTCATGAAACACCTACATTTTAGGTAACGTATTCACACTGTTTTTGTCCTATCTTTTTTTTTCCTGGAAGATGTTACTCTCAGAGTTCTGCCATGTATAATACTAACCCCTTACCTTTTTGTGAGCTCATTATGTAGGGATGCTGACTCAGCTTTTCAGGCAGGCTAATGGGAAATCGTGATGTACAAAACGGAAGACAAATATTGTCACTATCGTCCAGACGTCATCTGATAAAGTAGGTTGTATTACATTACGAGTAATGTGTTAACAGTGTGTTTACCGAGCGCAATAGCTGGGACTAAGAAATGAATGAGCAGTGTAGCACTACTGTTTTACTTTATTAAAATACTTCTTTGTAAAACAGTATTGTACGCTACAAATAAACAAAATGACGTAGCACTCTTTTAAACAGACTAGCTTGTATTCGGGAGAATTGACCTTCAAACCTTCTTCCAACGATCCTAATTTACGTAGGTTTCCCGTGGTTTCCCGAAATTACTTCATCCAGGTGTCGGGATGATTCCTACTGTAAGCGAACCATTTGCCGCTTCCTGATCAAACTAGGCCTGCAGGAATGTAAATGCCTGTATATCAGAATTATGTTACTTTTGTTGTTCTTAAAATGTAATACCACGATATGCCCAATATTCTCGTAAAAATGAGCTTCAGATGAAGAAAACTACTGCTAGTGCTATCTCTTGTTCTCATAGCCGGTAATACAGACAGCAAATGTTACGTTAATGTTCGCAGTATAGATCGGCTCATTTATCATTCCATTTTGGAATGGCTGCTTCGTTTTTAGGGTTCCGTGCCGCAGACGGTAAAAACGGAACCCTTGCTCTGTTGTCCGTCTGTCTATCTGCCTGTCTGTCTGACTATTAAAACTCCCTTTTGTGAGAAACGGGTAGACGAATCAAGTTTAAATTTATGTCACATACTGAAGTCTACGGTCCATGGGCGGTCTAAAAGACTGAAGTTTCTATGCAGTCGAAAGACACGACCATTTATGTCATATTTTAATACTCGTAAATCCACTAATCCAAACCAATAGGGTAACTCGTCGATCTACGTTTATTAAATTTGGCAAGCAGTTAAGTTTCAGAGTACAAGTAAAGGAAAAAACCTGAAAGTTGTTAATTTGCAGTTATATCACACGAAATTTTTTTTTGTTTTTTCGTATCCGATATCATACTCGAAATTAAAGCAATCAGTAGGTCTGCATTCAGGCTAACTGAATCGTAATGGTAAAAGCCAAACGTCAGATAAGGAATGACTTTATTACGTCGTATGAGCAATAAAGTCATTTCTTGCCTGATGTTTGACTTTTACCACTGCGACCCAGTTAACCTTAATAGAGAACTACTGATTACTAGAGTAATGGTCGCCTGCCTCCGGCATGACTTTGTCACATTTATATTACTGAAATTAAAGCATTCTCGAAAATCTTGGAATTCCTGAGACCGATATCTTGCCACTATCAATGTCGATAATAGGCAAAAATGGACGAAATTCTCGATTCTCGGAATGGATCAACTGTCCATATACATAATTAAGTTTGTACTGAACTCTCAGTGCGCGAGTCCCACCCACACCTGACTAACTTTTTCACGATCTATTTCCTGAACGCTAATGGTGGAACATACTGGTTGCAACGTGGTAAATAGTCCGCAGCCACGGGTTTCGGCTGGTAAGTTCTGGCCATGACCTTCATATTTCCGACATCCTCCGCTGTTCTAAGGCTTCCCTGATACGCTTCGGGTCAGACTTCCAAGGACGGTGAAAAGCACCGATTACCATTTTCCTTTGTTTCCGCGGCAGACTTTCTCGTAGCTTCCGGTCGAAACCAAAACTCCAAAAGTAGTTATCTCTACTTTTTCAGTCCTCTGGCGACTAACCTGATGTTGTCGGTGCTTAGGCGCTAGCATGCAACTCATTTGTGTGCTCTACGTGACACTGGCTGTCATAAACACCTGCTCTTGTGTCGTCACCCGTCACTGTGAGTTGCTACCACCGACCGTCGCGATGACACACGAGACTATGCGTTAGCAACCTAGCTATAGGCAACATTCTGGTTATTATCAAATGCTCTGCTTATGCAGAATCTTTGTTCAAATCTTCAATTAATGTCAATAGCCTCATCGGAAATAGACGCATCTTTTTCAAATCTGTTCAGAATTGCTCTAGGGTCAGCTACGAAGCAAATAGCGTGTTGGGGTTCACGTAGGACGTACGGCATTGATTTAGTCAATCACGTTAGAATGAGATTTTCACTCTGCAGCGGAGTGTGCGCTGATATGAATCCTGGCTGATTAAAACTGTGTGCCGGACCGAGACTCGAGTCTCGGTCCGGCACACAGTTTTATCTGCCAGGATGTTTCAGTCACGTTAGACCTTGTAACAATACTACAAGCCAGTTCCTCACGTATTTTTAATTACTTGATCTCTCGAGTTTATAACCAGTTTTTTGTAAATATATGTATTAATGAATTTTGTCAGCAACTAGTGCTTATGAAAATGTGATGTATGCTGATAGAATAAGTAAGAATTACTTATGTCAAATCGTTACAGTAAACACACTGGCCATGGCAGGGAAGTTTTTGAACTTGAAACCGATATTCGCCTTCTTAATTAGCCCAAAACCTTAGGTTCAGCCAAGGAGGAGGGTTCACCGCATTCATACCCCCATAGTTCACCGCTGCGACACTTTCCCGTGACGTCACTCTGACTGTGTCGTATTGCTAGAGAAAGTACGCATACAAGGACAGGAAAACGTTCGAAATTGCCTTCCTGACACTACGTTACTAATGTAAGCACTCTATTTTTTAGTATTTAAAACATTTGTTGCACGCACACGACAGAAATAACGAACAAGAAGCAATCGTAACCAGTAGTATGCTTATGTTTTGGGCTACTTAAAATGGCGGCAGGCCCCGCCCACTCCGACTTCAAAACATCGTAGAGCGTAAGTCTGTAGGTCCACGTTTCTTCTTTTTTTTACCTCCATGATATATCATTCGAGTAACAATAACATAGCTAGCGCTAGTGCGCGCAATTGTACAGATGAAGGCAGAGAAGTAGTTGTGAAGCATCTGTGGTGTGGATCAGACGTATCCGTTGGCGCGCAAATGCCAGGGTGTTTTACACCGAAAATGTTGTTGTAATATATGGCCAAGCAAAAGTATAAGTGGACGAACAAGTGCTTGGGCACAGTATAAGGTCGCAAGAAGATTTTGGAAGTGCTCAAGCAGACAGTGAGGCCCAAATTTATTCTAACTGCTCGCTAGTCAAGAAGGGCCTGTCGCCAATAATGGATCACATAATATACACTACTTCGCAGTGCAAGCAACGCATCGCAGAGTAATATCCCAGCATTTTGTAGCTGTGTAGCAGGCATGATAGCTTCTTTCTAACTTTTTGGAATATTATAGTGTGTTTAGTCAAAGAACAAACTTGTCGAGAGAAACTTCATTGACCCGAGTGACTACCCTTTAGCAAGGTCCTATCATTTCACCATAAATTCCGAGAAACTCACAAGCGAAAGAAATAATTAAAGGAAGACAAATATAGTTCATTTTCAATTGAATGATTACTGTAATAAATCAGTAGTAACTATAACTGCTCATACAGTGTTACACTACTACTGCAGACAATGAGTTCAAATTAAAAGTGATTTAATGTGAAATTCATATTCTATGACAAAAGCACGCTGGATTTCATGTAGTCAAAGTAGTTTTGGAATTTTGTACGGTATTTCGTAAATACTATTATATGCATACTTCTATGTAACATCAGTACGAAAATATACTTGTTGCCGTGAGTAAAACTGTTTACTGGCTTAATCTGAGATGCAGTCATCTGTAAAGTAATAAGCAAAGAATGATAAACAGCTGCCGACCGTGGTGGCCACGTGGTTCTAGGCGCTGCAGTCCGAAACCGCTCAACTGCTACGGTTGCAGGTTCGAATCCTGCCTCGGGCATGGATGTGTGTGATGTCCTTAGGTTAGTTAGGATTAAGTAGTTCTAAGTTCTAGAGGACTGATGACCCCAGATGTTAAGTCCCATAGTGCTCAGAGCGATTTGAACCATTTGAGCCGGCCGGAGTGATCGTGCAGTTCTAGGCGCTACAGTCTGGCGCCGAGCGACCGCTACGGTCGCAGGTTCGAATCCTGCCTCGGGCATTGATGTGTGTGATGTCCTTAGGTTAGTTAAGTTTAATTAGTTCTAAGTTCTAGGCGACTGATGACCTCAGAATTTAAGTCGCATAGTGCTCAGAGCCATTTGAACCATTTTTGAACCATTTGATAAACAGCTTTTGTCACGATTAAGCACGTTTTCAGACAGCATTATCGCGAGTTACGTAACACAGTACAGTTTCCATAAAGTATTGCTACTCGTTGATTATTATTGGTTATTACTGTGCTAACTAATATCATTGCATTCCAAATTAACATCTTTTGCGTTCGTGGTATACGTGACTTTTACATATATGGTAGCACGTGTGCATTTTGTCAAGTTGCCGCTTTGTGTTTGCCACACGACATTCGCGTGATTTCAGAGTCATTACTGTCATTAACTATAATTTAACTTTCGATCGTTTGGAGATGGCGACCGTCTTATTCTGTTATCAGAATTGATTCTAACCAAATTGTGGCATTCGAAATTTCGACTAACTACATGAAACTTTAATTTATTACACTTATTACATTTCGACCGTTCTGGTACGTAGTAACAAACACTCCTGTACTAGCGATCAGGGTGTAACTATCTATCTTCTATCGGTAAGAATTGATTGTCGGGTTTTATGCCTTGTTTCCACTAACAACGGAACATAAGGTACACATGTCTCAATAAAACATTACATACATCGTATACCCGCTATCACCCGCGGTTGCCAGGGCTTCACCGTTACCGCTACAACACCTGCCGCTTGAACTACGCTTCAGTTTCAGGCTGCCTTATGTCCTGTGTTATCGTTCGTTGCTGTCTTTCATTTGGTTGATTCCACTTCTTATGGTTGCGTGAGTAGATATTTTGCGCTTTATCTTTTTTTGTGATAATGAACGACGGCAGAAGTATTTTCATAAATTTTTATGAGTATAAATTCGACGTCGCACTCTCGGCTGGCGAAC
Organism: Schistocerca serialis cubense; assembly: GCF_023864345.2. NCBI lineage: Eukaryota > Metazoa > Arthropoda > Insecta > Orthoptera > Acrididae > Schistocerca > Schistocerca serialis. The sequence continues at coordinate 1,035,765,166 of NC_064639.1, read as the reverse complement.
TGCCGTGGGAAGTCAGTGGACAGAAATGGTTTGCCTGGCACAGTACGTGTCCACGTGGAAAAAAGAAAACATTGGCGGTCATGCTCTTCTCTCATTTAACAATGTGATCGAAAGAATCTCTGAATGTAAATAACATTTCGGTAGCCGTAATCTGTCGATGAAAAGAGAATATATAACAGTCTAACGATATCAGTGTCGAACTCAGATCTGCGTGGGGAATTTAGATGAAACTGTGTGACTTTTGAGAAGTGGGTCGGGTCTGACCACGTTCACTAACAGAGCTGCGCAGGCGACGCAGCTAAAGCAAGACTGGCAGTGTCTTCCAGCAAAGAAAACTGAATTATTCTCCTGCAAGCGGGCACCTCACAGCATTTTCTCTCAAATTGTCTCCTGCTTCTTAAACGAAAGGACAGAGAAAATTATGATTAAAAATAAATGATTATAGGTTTGCTAAGTGGTTCTTAGACTCCCTAGTGGCAAAGGTGGGAGAAGTGTTACAATTGTTTTTATAATGCTCTTTGTAAATAGCTACAGAATAAAATTATATTTTCGTACGTTTTTACATTTTAATAAGTACTTCATTATCAATAATGTACTCGTAACGCAATTTATCTCAAGAACGCAGTCTTTATTTACTAGGCAAAAGTAATCTCATCCACAGCCTGCAGTATTATATTGCAACACTAAGATAATGATTTTTATATTGCTTTCCATCTTTTCCTCTCAGGCTGGTAGGATTATTTAAGATAATTTCCCTTACATCGATTAACATGTATATTTTCGTTAGAAATAAATAGGCCACCAAGAAAACACAATAACTCTTCAATTACAGATCTAGCGACGTGTTTCTCGTGACGAAACTAAACAAACGAAAGTTTAACTCTTGAAGCGATTCATGGGCATTATGTACCACATTTAACTCAAATTAACTCGCGTTAGAAATTTCTGACAGAGCTCCTGCTTGGTGCAGGTGAAAATATTATTTATTCTTCAGATTTAGTTTCCATAACGTTTTCAGGTAAACTGAGTTACAAAAAGTTCTTCGCATATCAAGAATTGTGTGACGTTTTCGGAAAATGTATTTTCGTAAACATTTGTTGCCGCAAATAAAACCAACGGAAAAATACTTCTATTGGAGCACAAAAAGGCGAATCTACATCTACATCTACATTTATACTCCGCAAGCCACCCAACGGTGTGTGGCGGAGGGCACTTTACATGCCACTGTCATTACCTCCCTTTCCTGTTCCAGTCGCGTGTGGTTCGCGGGAAGAACGACTGCCAGAAAGCCTCCGTGCGCGCTCTAATCTCTCTAATTTTACATTCGTGATCTCCTCGGGAGGTATAAGTAGGGGGAAGCAATATACTCGATACCTCATCCAGAAACGCACCCTCTCGAAACCTGGACAGCAAGCTACACCGCGATGCACAGCGCCTCTCTTGCAGTCTGCCACTAGAGTTTGCTAAACATCTCCGTAACGCTATCACGCTTACCAAATAACCCTGTGACGAAACGTGCCGCTCTTCTTTAGATCTTCTCTATCTCCTCTGTCAACCCGATCTGGTACGGATCCCACACTGACGAGCAATACTCAAGTACAGTTCGAACGAGTGTTTTGTAAGCCACCTCCTTTGTTGATGGACTACATTTTCTAAGGACTCTCCCAATGAATCTCAACCTGGTACCCGCCTTACCAACAATTAATTTTATATGATCATTCCACTTCAAATAGTTCCGCACGCATACTCCCAGATATTTTACAGAAGTAACTGCTACCAGTGTTTGTTCCGCTATCATATAATCATACAATAAAGGATCCTTCTTTCTATGTATTCGCAATACATTACATTTGTCTATGTTAAGGGTCAGTGGCCACTCTCTGCAACAAGTGCCTATCCGCTTCAGATCTCCCTGCATTTCGCTGCAATTTTCTAATGCTCCAACTTCTCTGTATACTACAGCATCATCCGCGAAAAGCCGCATGGAACTTCCGACACAATCTACTAGGTCATTTATATATATTGTGAAAATAAATAGTCCCATAACACTCCCCTGTGGCACGCCAGAGGTTACTTTAACATCTGTAGACGTCGCTCCTTTGAGAACAACATGCTGTGTTCTGTTTGCTAAAAACTCTTCAATCCAGCCACACAGCTGGTCTGATATTCCGTAGGCTCTTATTTTGTTTATGAGGCGACAGTGCGGAACTGTATCGAACGCCTTCCGGAAGTCAAGGAAAATAGCATCTCCCTGGGAGCCTGTATCTAATATTTTCTGGGTCTCGTGAACAAATAAAGCGAGTTGCGTCTCACACGATCGCTGTTTGCGGAATCCATGTTCCTACAGAGTAGATTCTGGGTTTCCAGAAATGACATGATACGCGAGCAAAAAACATATTCTAAAATTCTACAACAGATCGATGTCAGAGATATAGGGCTATAGTTTTGCGCATCTGCTCGACGACCCTTCTTGAAAACTGGAACTACCTGTTCTCTTTTCCAATCGTTTGGTGCCTTCAATTCCTCTAGAAACTTTCGGTGACACCGGTGTTAGAAGCGGGGCAAGTTCTTTCGCGTATTTTGTGTAGAATCGAATTGGTATCCCGCCAAGTCCAGTGGATTTCCCTCTGTTGAGTGATTTCAGTTGCTTTTCTATTCCTTGGACACTTATTTCGATGTCAGCCATTGTTTCGTTCGTGCGAGGATTTAGAGAAGGAACTGCAGTATGGTCTTCCTCTGTGAAACAGCTTTGGAAAAAGGTGTTTAGTATTTCAGCTTTACGCGTGTCATCCTCTGTTTCAATGCCATTATCATCCCATAGTGTCTGGATATGCTGTTTCGATCCACTTTCTGATTTTACGTAAGACCAGAACTTCCTAGGATTTTCTGTCAAGTCGGTACATAGAATTTTACTTTCGAATTCACTGAAAGTTTCACACATAGCCCTCCTTACGCTACTTTGACATCGTTTAGCTTCTGTTTGTCTGAGAGGTTTTGGCTGCGTTTAAATTTGCAGTGAAACTCTCTTTGCTTTCGCAGTAGTTTCCTAACTTTGTTGTTGAACCACGGTGGGTTTTTCCCGTCCCTCACAGTTTTACTCGGCACGTACCTGTCTAAAACGCATTTTACGATTCCCTTGAACTTTTTCCATAAACACTTAACATTGTCAGTGTCGGTACAGAAATTTTCGTTTTGATCTGTTAGGTAGTCTGAAAACTGCCTCCTATTACTCTTGCTAAACAGATAAGCCTTCCTGCCTTTTTTATATCCCTATTTACTTCCATATTCAGCGATGTTGCAACGGCCTTATGATCACTGATTCCCTGTTCTGCGTTTACAGAGTTGAAAAGTTCGGGTCTGTTTGTTATCAGTAGGTCCAAGAAGTTATCTCCACGAGTCGGTTCTCTGTTTAATTGCTCGAGGTAGTTTTCGGATAGTGAACTCAGTATAATGTCATTCGATGCTCTCTCCCTACCTCCCGTCCTGTTTAAAAGACTCTGACTGAAAATGAGATACCAGCTGCCTCATTCTACGTTCGTCACCACCTCTAGAACCTGTCCCTAAACTCTTGGCGTGCGAACATATTCGAGCTCTTTTTAACACGCAACTCACCTCTCACACAAGCTCGACTATTACTCGCTCAAACCCACTAGTCCATCGCTGTAAGCCGCTCATACCCGTCCACTTCGAGATACTCATTTCCACGCACTTATTCTACCCAACTCATTGTCAGTATCTCTTTGTACTTCTCTAATTGTCACTGTCTCCTGTCTCACAGGCACAGTCTCCGTTCCATCCTACTATTACTGTCTTTTCTCACTATCACTATCTCTCTCTTGCTCTCCCTTACTTCTACTGTCTTATTCATTCCTTGTCACTGTTGCTGTCTCTTCTCACTGTCATTATCTTCCCATGTCGTCATTGCCATAGACACCATCTCTCATTAGTACTGGCTCTCACACACTTCGACTTTCTCCTTCTCCTTATTCTTCTCCCACTGACGCTGGATACTTCACTCTATTCATAGCTGTGTCCAGTTACTGTCAACTATGTTCCACTGCCACTGTGTCCATCTCTTTCTCTCACGTTGCCATTGCCTCCATCGCTCTTTCTGCACCACACACATTGTTTAATATGTTCCAGTATTTATAAGTTCTCCTTTTTGTCCCACTGCCATTGTCTCCCTCTCTCCAAGTATAAAAAGGTTTAATATGTTCGCATGCCAAAATTTTTTGGGAAATTTTTGAACTTGTTGAGGAAGGTAGAATGAGGTAACTGGTATTCCATTTTCCAGTAAGAGATTTTTAAATAGGAACATATTCGCATTTTTTGTGCTCCGACAGGAGCATCCCTCCGCTGGTTTCCTTCTTTCCCCTGCCACAGCACGAAATATCACTCACATGAAAAGAGCTTTGTGGGTGAGTAAAATTTGGTAGTTTACTTATGGGGAATTCAAATAACGCAAATACGTGTCCAAAAATTATGCTTGTGATGCAGTATTACAAATGAGGTTGTGATAATAATGAAGACACTTTACAGCGTATTCTCCGTGCTACGTTACTTTATAAACAACGTTTTTATGCGCGTATTTCACGTGTACAATTAGAGTAACATTGAATATCTGTATCTCGGAAACGGATAAAAATATCAATAAAATTTTCAAGGATGCTCGAGTTTGGGATCTTAGGAATATGTTGGAAAAATTGCACTCATTTGTTGTGTGTAGCAGTCTTGGATCTCTGGCTCGGTTTTGGTACCCAGAAACTATGATTTTGGGGTGTTTCTTGACAATGGATAAAGATTTTTGAAAATGGGAAGATCAATTTATAGATAATTGCCTAGAGAATATAAGGTTAGAATATGAGCAATTTGATGCAGTTATTTATTACTTAGATTTCGCTTCACATCGGAGTTTACGTGTACATTTTACGTGTGTATGTGAGGTAAAGTTGAACTTCTGTATGTCGGAAACGGATAAGGATATCAAGAAAATTTCCGATTTTGCTGGAGATCGAGAGCTTAGGAATATATCGCAAAAATTTCAGCCATTTTCTGTGCATAGCCGTGTTGGAATCTTCGGCTTGGTTTTCCGTACGAAAAAACAGCAAAAATCCTATTTTGGTGTTTCCTAAGTAACCGATCATGAAATAGTGGTACCTCCATAACCAACTTCAGGCCCACCGCTGACCACATCAAATGGAAAAAGAACCAAACGAGTTGATTCATTTACCTAAGCAGGAGGACGGGTGGAGCATTCACAATTTGACCCTATACTGTAGGGTAGCGACACTAATACGATTCATCTATTGAGAGTGCAAATGATCCCTATCCCAAGCAATGTGTAGCGCAATGGTCCTGACTCGCATCTTATCAACCACATATTATACCATCCGTTACGTGAAGTAAACTTCTACCGCCTTGGTTGATTCTTCGCGACGTGGGCGAGCCTGGGACATCGACAGTGTTATTTGGTTCTTGTATGACGTAAAGCTGATCTGAACAACGCACAGCCTAATTATATGGCGGGAGTTCTGATTTCTATAATAATGGATCCTTTTTCACATAGAATCCGGGCAAATGAATTTTTCTAAGACAGAGCAGGGCTGAGGTCCCTTTACACAACCAGCTTTCTTGTCTCGGCGGCAGATACGGGATTTGAGAATTAAACACTGTAAATACACTGAAGCGCCAAAGAAACTGGTATAGGCATGCGTATTCAAATACAGAGATACGCAAACAGGCCGAATACTGCGCTGCGGTCGGCAACGCCTATGTAAGACAAAAAGCGTCTGGCACAATCGTTAGATCGGTTACTGCTGCCACAATAGCGGGTTATCAAGATTTAAGTGAGTCTGAACATGGTATCATAGTCGGTGCACGAACAATGGAACACAGCGTCTCCGAGGTAGCGATGAAGCGGGGATTTTCCGTACGACCATTTCACGAGTGTGCCGTGAATATCAGGAATCCGGTTAAACATCAAATATCCGACATCGCTGCTGCCGGAAAAAGATCCTTTGCATTATTGATTAATTTTATGTGATATTTTTCTATTCCACAATAACTTATCTCATTTTCAGTGATTTCGGTGTTCTTGCAATGGCGAAAAAGGGAAATCGAAGTGCAACATACCACACGAATTCAACATTCATGAATTATTAATCCTGTTTGTACCATCCTCCGAACTAGTACTCCTAGCGAATGAATGGATGGCTTTTATCCTTTTACTTATTTTGCTGCAGACTAAAACTTCGTTAGTCAGATAGGTCGAACGCACAGAAACAACAGCAACTACACTGGCAATTAGCTGCTGCACTTCTGTCCATTGAATAAAGACATATAATTCAGTGATGATGAACTTGTGTTATTGTCAGCCAGGAGCAAGACATTTCTATTTTCCACCACTTTGGACGCTTGTATGTTAGGTTCTAACGTATCCCTGTTTTGCTCGAATAGGTTAACCACTAGATCGGGTCATTTTATCTCTCAATGGAACGCAAACAAGGCATGGATTTCAGATCAAGACGAACTGAAGTAGGGAACATCTATAACATACAGTCGTAGAGGACACTAATACCTGCCTCAGATTTCTAAAGTTAAAAACTGTAATTAATTAATGTTTGATATTAGCTACGCAGATCGCGTTAGAACTGAATTGGATAACGGGGTTCATACGCTATATTGTTGTACAGAAACAAAGTAACTGTTAATAATACGGTCGCCAATTCACTACAGACGAATTAGACGGTCTCAAGCAGTAGGGTATTGCCTGGTTTATCTCGATATTTGAACTCCTGCGTGCTATACGGATTACATAATTTTTTAATAGGTGCAGGTTTAGCGTAAATAATCACCCACTAGTACCAAAATCCCAAGGCTGCATTCAAAGACATTTCAACTGGTAGCTTTTGAAAGAAAATCGGTACTGACAATATGGTTACTATTAGTGAATATGAATACTGACATGTATCATTCCACGATGCATCACTACACATAACAACTGTCATTACAAAATACACTGTAATCACCTCATGAAAATTCTTTTAAATTAGTGCATAATTTTTATACAGTTTCAATTGCAGAAGACATAACAACACTGTAAACTGCACATAAAGCAATATATGTAAAACTTAGTATATCCCACAATTAAGAAAATTTATGTCAGTTGCAATTCAATAAAAATTATTTGTGCCTTTATCTATTTTTAGTTTTTTATGTTATCTTATTTAAAGCAAGGAAATCTCAAATAGCTAGTTCCTTTGCCAAGCAGGACCTTATATCTTTTGGCGAAATTCAGGATAACTGTTATATAAACAGTGTGATAGGGCACTTTTAATTTCAAATGGTTTAAATGGCTCTGAGCACTATGGAACTTAACTTCTGAGGTCATCTGTCTCCCAGAACTTAGAACTGCTTAAACCTAACTAACCTAAGGACATCACACACATCCATGCCCGAGGCAGGATTCGAACCTGCGACCGTAGCGGTCGCGCGGTTCCAGACTGTAGCGCCTAGAACCGCTCGGCCCCTCTGCCGGCCTTTTAATTTCATTTTCCATTCGTAGTGATACTCGCACTTTCAGAGAGAAGGATAGAAGACGACACTCTATCCCAGCTAATAGTGAACGAGAAAAAATAGTGGTTTCTAACTAAAATATAGTTATACTAAACTGAAATTAAATTAAGAAATAAGATATTACAGGGTCAACTGTAGCGCCTAGAGCCGCTCGGCCACTCCGGCCGGCCTTTTAATTTCATTTTCCATTCGCAGTGATACTGGTACTTTCAGAGAGGACGATAGAAGACGACACCCTATCCCACTTATTAGTGAATGAGAAAAAATACTGGTTTCCAACTAAAATATAGTTATACTAAACTGAAATTAAATTAAGAAATAAGATATCACAGGGTCAACTATACAGTCTAAAGAACGTCTAAGCCGTAGTTGTTAGACAGATAATCCCGGCGTCGATGACAGTGTGGTGGTAGCGTTGTCGAGTGTAGAAAGACGACAACGTTCCATAGATTTTCCTCAATACGTCCATCCTGAACTATAACAACAGCACAGTAGGCGCGTGTAGCGACCCTGTCCAGTGACGTTCACGTTCTCTGCTACCACTGAGTGCCAGATCGGTGCCAACTAGTACATCACGTATCTATAAGGAGCAGTCAAATGAAAACGAGACAGGTGACTAAAAGTCATTTAAAAAAAAATAGCCGTAAGTGTTGATACATTTATCCCACCGTGAGACAAGGCGCTCAGTGCCTCAACGGAAAGATATGTGTGGCTGTCTAGGGAGCCGTCGATGATTCTACCCAGAGCCGCCCATGTGTTGCCAAGATTGTTACGACAACGCTGCAGACGTTTCGCTCGGAAGTCCTTACACGTCCTCCCGATCTTTCCCCATACGATTTCCATATTTTCGAAGCCCTGAAGAAAGATATTCGTTTATTCGGTCGGAGAGATGCACGCCTGGGTTCACGCTTTGGTTTCCATAGGCAGCCGCAAACATTTTTCACGCAGGAATCGACCTCCTTGTCTCACTGTGAGACAAATGTGTTAACAGTTATAGCGATTACCTCCGAAATAATGAACATTTCACTTACGTTTTTCCATCTGTCTCATTTTCATTTGATTGCTCCTTATATTACGGAATCTTCGTATGTGCTCGGGAGCGCCAACATTCCAGCGACTGCACTCAGAACGCGACAAATAAAAAGACCCACTCTTCAAAAAGTTGTACACGACTACGGATTCTTCTGAAAAGCAGTTGATTTGTAGTACCCTGCTGCTGAGGTATCCCTGTCTCGCTTGATGGATGTACGATAATTTACAGATAAATGTATATGCTTTCATGTAACGTAAAGGAACATGATAAATATATCAATCTTCTCTACATTCACAAATACCGTCAGATAGTGAATGAAAACAATGGGATGATTAGAAACAACTCTCCCAGAAAACTTCTGTGCTACCGTTTCGGAAGACAAATGGGGATATCATTCAAAGGATTGTTTGTCTAGGTTGGTAGTGAAACACTTTAACAGGAAAATTATGATTTAAAGTTGGCGACACTGCCTGTAGATGTTTTGTTCACTCTATGACAAACATCGGATGCGGTGTTGAATTTGCTTCCTTCGAACCTTATCTGTAAGTACCAATCTAATCGGTATTGTTTTAATATAAGTGCATAGTAAGCAAATTTGCAATTCCGTTTCATTAAGCAAAGTTTTATTTTAGTTGTATTTTAATCTGACTCACGTTTCGGCTATGGATATGTAACTTTGTGTTTTCGGAATTTATGGAATGAATAGGAACAGTAATCCACAGTGCACCTCAAGAATAAGACCAAGAATTTGATGGAAATGGAGACCCATCAGGCACTGTTCTCAGCCAGGAGATTATGATCTGACTAAAGAATATGGAAAAAGTAAGCACTCATTAGACTGTAAGCATGTAAAATTCGTTTTGTTTGGAAGACAAAGGTTACGTTGATTTTTTTTTATTTAGAAAAGAAGACCGATTAGAAACGTTTGTTTTAACAGATGAGGAGTCATCTTTTAATCAAGGAGATGTTGTTCAAAGGCTCTTCGTTACTCTTAAACATGATGCCATTGACTTCATGTGTTAACAAAGAAAACAAGTTTATCAGTTTAATGTTACAATAAAAAAATTAGAGATACAACAGTTTTTATGTGGTAAACACAATAAAAACAATAATCCATGCAATATTTTTAGTTTTTGTATCGAGTAAAATTTTTTGAACTAGATAAATTATGTTTCTTATACTCCTAGATCCAAAACAAATTTTTCCATTTCCATATTCGCTCCAAAGACGAAGAAATTAAAAAAAATATTGAGATTGACACATGAGTTAGGTCGGAAACCTATCTGTAAGTTTAAAGTTAGGCACAGGACCTATAATCCCATACAGTTTTCATTTTTATATTTCTTTTTATAACAGTCTTTAAGTTCAAAATTGTTTCAGTTCACCCCATTTCACGCTTCTATTTTAAAAAATTACGATCAGTAGTATTACCTCAACACGGGTGTAGGATCACATAAAACATTATGGGACACATGTGATGTAATGTTACGATATATCACTGATTTGTGGAAGTAGCTGTACAATCAGCGGGCTGGACAGCAGCAATCAGTGTAGAGTAGAAACTGATTTACTTTTGAGTGCTCTAATTGGAAGCCTCCCTCCCATATATCTATCACTTGATCATTACACCACGTGAGCCTTCTGGATAAAGCGAGATATACCTAGGCAACAAAAGTCAAGAGACTGTGATATGCACATATACAACTGATGGAAGTATCGCATACACAAGGTATAAAAGGGCAGTGCATTGGCGGAGCTGTCATTAATAGTCAGCTGATTCACGTGAAAGCGTTTCGAACGTGGTCTTATCCGCACAACGGGAATTAACAGACTTTGAACTAGGACTGATTCTTGGAGCTGGATGCATGGGACATTTCATTTGGGAGAACGTTAGGAAAGTCAATATTCCGAGATATGCAGTGCCAAGAATGTACCGAGAACATAAAATTTAACGTATTACCTCTCACAATGCAGTGGCTGACGGCCTTCACTTAACGACCGAGAGCAACAACGTTTGCTTAGAGTTGTCAGTGCTAACAGACAACTAACGCTAAGTGTAATAACCGCAGAAATCAATCTGGGACGTACGATGAGCGTATCCGTTAGGTCATTGCGGAAAAATTTGATGTTAATGGGCTACGACAGCAGACGATCGACGCGACTGACTTTGCTAGCAGCACGACATCGTCTGAGCGCATCTCCTGGACTCGTTACCAAATCAGTTGCACCCTAGACCACTGTAAGACCGTGGCCTGGTCAGATGAGTCCCAATTTGATTTGGTGGGAACTGGTTGTAGGGATCACGTGTGGCGCAGACCACACGAAGTCGTGAACCGAAGTTGTCAACGAGTTCCTGAGCAAGCTGGTGGTGGTTCAGTAATGGTGTGAGCTGTGGTTTGGACTGGGTTCACTGGTCCAACTGAACCGATCACTGACTGGAAATGGTTATGTTTGGGTACTTGGAGACCGTTTGCAGTCATTCATGGATTCCATGTTCCCAAACAAAAATGCGCGATGTCACCAGGCCACAATTCTTCGTGACTGGTTTGAAGAACATTCTGGACAGGGTGGCCACGCGGTTTGAGGCGTCATGCCATGGACTGCGCGTCCCCTCCCGCTGGAGGTTCGAGTCCGGGCATGGGCGTATGTGTGTTGTTCTTAGCATAAGTTAGTTTAAGTAGTTAAGACCTAAACAGTTTGGTCCCTTAGGAATTCACACGCACACACACACACACACAATCTGGACAACGCGCCGCCCAGATCTCCCGACATGAATCTCCATCGAACATTTGCGGGGCATAATCGAGAGGTCAGTTCGTGAACAACAGCCTGCATCGGCAACATTTTCACAGTTATGGATGGTAATAGAAACAGCATGCGTCCATATTTCTACGTGGGACTTCCAACTACTAGTTGAGTCCATGTCACAACGAGACGATGCACTATGCGGGGAAAAAGGAGATCCGGCACGATGTTAGAAGGTATCCTACAACTTTTGTCACCTCATTGTGGTTTATCTCATATCACCATGAAAGCGGGAAACGAAAAACAGAAGACAATGTCTCTTCAGATTTCTTCCTTGTCTCCGCGAATTTTAGAAATCGTGTACAGTACGAGAGCAGAGGAGATACAGGTGTCAAATGCGTCGCGCGGTCCTCGCGACAGCCACTGTGCGTGAGAAAAGTCAACAGGGGCGCACGGGAGAGCGGCGCGGCTGTTGCGCCAGACAGCCGAGGCGACATTTGGTCGTGCGTGGCGTGCCAGCGCGTAGCGCCGCAGCTGGCTGCTATCCAGCGCTCCGCCGCGCCGCGACGCGCGACCTATTAGGCAACAGGAAGTCTATTTACCGGCGCTGTTTGTTCCACTTGCGGCTGCGTAACTGCGGCTCATCTGCATCCTCGCCGCCAGAGCCCCGCTGAGACGTGCGCCGGCTCTCACCTCTCGCCACCTTCCCGTTCGCTCGCGCTGTTGCGGAACTCTCGGCCGTTTGGCGCCACGCAGGTTTTCTCTCGAATGAGACGGCGAAACGTTGACGTGACAAGATACTCTCCGTTCATATCACGGTAGTGATTTGTCGACGTCTCCCTCTCAGGGTCTAGAGATCAACTGCAAATCAAATTGGTCGCTGTAGCACGATCGATCTTTCATTACTAACAACTTTAATAAACGTCCTGTCACGGTCGCCACTTTTAACGCAAGTCGTTTAGACCACTTAATTTACTCTGATGATCTAAGATTAACTGCACTGATGATTCCTCAATTATCCCTAAACAGTAACACATAATCTGTATCATTTACATTCCAATAACATGAGCTCGCACTGTGATATATTTTCTTAACATATACAAAATACTGGAAAATCTGTCTGTATAGTCTTAATGACTGAGGTCAATGGAACAAATTTGCATAACACTAGCAAATACCAAAACACAACGGATTTCTCTATGTGTGGCATCAGTGGGCCAGATCAGAGTCGGATAATGCATGGAACAGGGCAAAAATTTCCTAATACCAGCAAAGATGTGGGAAGAAATTTGCTCTATGATTTAAATGTGTGCACGAGGAACTATTCTAAACACTGGAAAAATTCGTACACTTGCAGCTGGGAAAGCATGTTAGTTTTATTCAACATTCCAATACGCCATATTATTCCCAACTCTTTTGGCTACTGTACACTATTTTTCATCTCCACTCAAAGCGATGGCCTTACGCCACCATACTTGAATGGTCTCTATGACCGCATGGTACCACCCTACATGTTGACGTTGCAGCCAATGTCTTGTTGTATCATCCACATACTCCTTCCTGCAAAGTGCATTCGTCATTGGGCCAAACAGATGGAACTCGAAAGGTGTGAGATCTGGGTTGTAGGGTGGATGAGGAAGAGCAGTCCAATCAACTTTTGTGAGCTCCTCTCAGGTGCGAAGATTTGTGTGAAGACGAAGACTTGTGCTGTCATGGAGAACGAGAAGTTCGTTTGCATTTTGTGAGGACGAACCCCTGAAGTCGTTTCTTCAGATTCCTGATGGTGGCGCAATACACCTCAGAACTGATCTTTGCATCATGAGGGAAGACATCAAACAGTATATCCACTCCACAGTCCCAGAAGATAGTCACCATGGCTTATCATCCGAGGGTGCCACATTGAACTTTTTCTTCGTAGGAGAGGTGATGTGGCGCCCTTCCATGGATTGGCGTTTTGTTTGCGGTTTGACGTAATGAATGACGATGATTGACAAAAAAATGTCACCCTCAGACTCGTATCGCGCAAGCAGTTCCGCACAAATGGTCCTTCGTTGCTCTTTATGGTCTTTTGTTAGGTAGTGCAGAACCCATAGGGCACGCACCTTTGGGTACCCTAACTGCTGGACCTGTGCGTTAGCACTACCAACAGAGACGTCCAATTGTGCAGCGAGTGTTTGATTGTGGTCCGTCGATCACTTCGAATGAGTGTCCGCACGTTCCAGCACTGCAAAAGTCACAACTGTGTGTGACTGCCAGGTATGTGAGAGACAAGACAGGTTTGCGCCATCTTGTTGCGATGATGACAGACGCCTCGCCAGGCAACTCACAGTGCTGTTGTTCACTGCTAGGTCTCTGTAGACATTCTGCAAGCGCCTTTGAATAACTGCAAAGCTCTGGTTTTCCGCCAAAAGAAATTCAATAGCAGCTCTGTGCTTGTAGCACACCTCTGTTACAGACGTCACTTACGTTTTTACTGAACGCCCCTTGTAAAGCAAGTAGTGAGACATCTAGGTGTACAATTAGTGTCGCATTTTGAGGCTAAGCAAAAGACCACAACTTCACCTAGCCTCAGTCCAGTTTCCTGATGACTGCGTAGTGAATATTGTAAGACATCATGGTCTCCTGACCTTCATTGCTTACATATTCCGCCCTCACAATCATATTCCACACATCAAGACGCTTCATTCGAACCCAAACTCGATAAGATAAAGTCAATGTTGTATGAATTCAAGTAAACGATATGCAAATAAATAATAAAGTGCAAGTGTGCACCATCGTTGAAATACTCGAGGCTGGCGTACACACACACATTACAGACATGACGGTCACAGGAGCTTTTAGTTCGGGAGAGCAACCGCATGCCAGGAGGCCAGTCCCACCCTATCTGCATCGGCCGATGACCACCTGTAGAGCAGACAGTATTTGCCCAAGTGAAAGGACAACCACGTGTTTGGCTACATTGTGTGGAAGCGCCCAGCCTACGCATTCTTTACAAATATAGCACACAGTTTCAGAGATTTTCACAGGGATACAGCAAACGCCAAACGCCGACGCTACAGATTTCCGGATTGGTCGCCTTAAACGAAACGTCATTCTCCTGTTTTAGATGAGCAATGCTGATTGGCAGACGATATTCCTGACACCTAGAGCTGAAGGAGTAATGGAAGAGACCGAAAGATATACCCCTTCACATCTGGTGTGGAGAGGCTCCGTTCCGTTGTCGCTCTTGGAGCAAGAACACGTAACGAGAGCGTGCGTGCTCGTACGTGTTCTCAAAGAGAGAGGAACAAGTCTCTCCTCAGTACTTCACTGGGAGAGCACCTCTGTCGAGAGCGAGTCGGAGTGTGACTGTATATTGAGTCCTTGCGATTAAGCGTTGTTCACTGTGTTGGCCGCCACACTTATTGTGTGGTGTGAACGGACAGAGCTATAGTTAAACGCCTGCAAGAGAATTTTTGAGTGGCATCGCGGTGGACTGGTTATCTGACTGGTGTACCACACAAGTAGTTCGACTAGGGGCGAATAGGAGTCCTTGGCTTCATCAAGGCGAAGGGAGAGTTTGATTGGCGAAGGTCAATCCAGATAGAACGAGAGTTACCTTATTTGTCAGCAGCGAGCAGCGCAGACAGCAGTCATCGCAGCTTACAGTATTGTGCACTACAGCTCTTGCGAGCTCCATATTTCCTCCACAACAATACACTTCACTGCATTTCACACGCGACAGCCTTGACTGTACCTAGCAACATTCTAATGGATAAATATTCAAGTTGAGTAGGCGCGGCTCTCAGCCATACTACCAAGTCAATAACAATCTTAAACTTTGTATAGAAATTTCATTAGCGAATCCTATCCTTGAGACGCAACTCCACATTCCGAAAAGAACCCGGAAATACTTTCAGTTCATAACTAAAGGTGCCATTGTGATTTCTCACAATTTTTCCAAAATAAATAATAATTTTCCTTAGTTTCATGTTTTTGTTACGCTAACTAGCACTACTCCAGTACCCAAGTATCCCACTACTTACGTAAGAAATTTTGTGAATTTTTGTGTCATTTCCTTACTCCAGAAGATATTTATTGCCGAAAGTTTTTCAGGCATTTCACTTTAGAACGTTAGGAGCGTCTGTCTGACTTCTGTAGTAGTATGGGGGTGGGAATTGCATCTTGCAGAAGCCACAGGGTAAAGGGTACATCTCAGATTAATCCGTTGCGCAGAATGACAGAATAGCACCCACACGCTCACAATATTACCAAAGATGTAACTACGTTCTCCCATGCACCAGTCGCAGCGGAAAGAGAAAAAGAATTTTGTGGTAGTGGTACACGAGCACCCTCCATCACACACCGTAAGATAGCTTGCGAAGTATGGATGTAGATGTAGATATTGGTATAAAAACTTCCCTACTTCACACAGCGTAAGGTGCTTTGCGGAGTATAGATGCAGATGTACAGCAATAGCTCAAAAAAGTTAAAATAGGCGAAACTGTGACAAAGGTTTATAGTAAGGTTGGCAGCAAAGAGGAGTTTCCCCTTTCTGTCATGTGTACACTGAGGTGACAAAAGTCATGGGGTACCTCCTAATATTGTAAAGGACCTGCTTTTGCCTGGCGTAGTGTAGAAATTCGACGTGGCCTGCAGAAATACTGAGCCATGCTGCCTCTATAGAGGTCCATAATTGCGAAAGTGTTCCGGTGCAGGATTTTGTGTACAAAGTGACCTCTCCATTATTTCCTATAAATCTTCGATAGGATTCATGTCGGACGATCTGGGTGGCCAAATCATTCGCTCTAATTGTCCAGAATGTTCTTCAAATGAATCGAGAGCAATTATTGTGGCCTAGTGAGATGACGCATTGCTATCTATAAAAATTCCATTGTCGTTTGGAAACATCAAGTTAATGAATGGCTGCAAATGCTGTCCAAGTAGCCGAACATAATCACTTTCAAGCAATGATCAGCTCAGGCAGCCTGGAGGACACAGTGCATTCCATGTAAACACAGCCATGATTACTGATTACTGAACCACCATCAGCTTTTCCAGTGCCTTGTTTATATGTTGGGCCTATGGATTCGTGTGGTCTGCGCTACACTCAAATCCTACCATCAGCTATTGTCAACTAAAATGGGGACTCATCTGACCAGGCCACGGTTTTCCAGTCGTCTGGGGTCGAACTGATATGGTCACGAGTCCAGGAGAGGCGCTGTAGACGATGCTGTGGTGTTAGCAAAGGCACTCGCGTCGGTTGTCTGCTGTCATAGCCCATTAACGCCACATTTCGCTGTACTGTCCTAATGGATAAATTCGTCACACGACCGATACTGATTTCTGCGGTTATTTCACTCTACGTTGCTTTTCTGTTAACACTGACAACTCTACTCAGACGCCGCTGCTCTCGGTCGTTAAAGTAGGCTGTGGCCAATGTGCTGTCCGTGGTGAGAAGTAATGCCGGAAATCTGGTATTCTCAGCACAAGTTTGATTCTGTGGACCTCAGAATGGTGAATTGGCTAACTATTTCCGAAATGGAATTCCCCATATGTCTAACTCCAACTACACTAATGCCCATTAAAATTGCTACACCACGAAGATGACGTGCTACAGACGTGAAATTTAATCGACAGGAAGAAGATGCTGTGATATGCAAATGATTAGCTTTTCAGAGCATTCACACAAGGTTGGCGCCGGTGGCGACACCTACAACGTGCTGACACGAGGAAAGTTTGGAAACCGATTTCTCATACACAAACAGCAGTTGACAGGCGTTGCATGGTGAAACGATGTTGTGGTGTCTCTTGTAAGGAGAAGAAACGCGTACCATCAAGTTTCCGACTTTGATAAAGGTCGGATTGTAGCCTATCACGACTTCGGTTTATCGTATCGCGACATTGCTGCTCGTGTTGGTCGAGATCCAATTACTGTTAGCAGAATATGGAATCGGAGGGTTCAGGAGGGTAATACGGAATGCCGTGCTGAATCGCAACGGCCTCGTATCACTAGCAGTCGATATGACAGGCATCTTGTCCGCATGGCTGTAACGGATCGTGCAACTACGTCTCGATCCCTGAGTCAACAGATGGGGACGTTTGCAAGGCAACAACCATCTGCACGAACAGTTCGACGACGTTTGCAGCAGCATGGATTATCTGCTCGGAGACCATGGCTGCGGTTACCCTTGACACCGCATCACAGACAGGAGCGCCTACGATGGTGTACTCAGCGACGAACCTGGCTGCACGAATGGCAAAACGTCACTTTTTTAGAATGAATCCAGGTTCCGTTTACAGCTTCATGACGATCGCATCCGTGTTTTGCGACATCGCGGTGAAAGCACATTGCAAGCGTGTATTTGTCATCGCCATACTGGCGTATCACCCGGCGCACTGTGGGCCAGAATCTTGAAAACGTGGCCAAAAAGGAAAAAAAAAAAGTTTAAAGATGGCGATTTTGGACTATCAGGTTGGCAGCAGCAATGCTGGGACAACTGAATGCCGGCTGTGCGGACGACCAGATGTTGATTTGTTCGGTAATATCTCAGGTCAAATGCGGCAGTTCATTGTTAGCGTGCGCGCAGCTGGCCAGGCAGCAAAAGCAGTCGTGTTGTTGAAGGAAGTTATTTATGTTTTGTGCAAGTGAAACCAATACTTTCAATGTGGAATGTATTCCAGGAGGTATGTACTAGTGAAAAAACACTATTAAATCATCAATTATGCACGTTTACATTTCAATTAACGTACTACACGGAAATGAATGACAAAATCGTAAAATGCGCTTAAAAATAGAGATAAGTTACGAATTCCACGACATTCCGCTTTCTTTTGCGCTTTGTACGCAAGTATATATTATTACCTTTGTAAATTAAGCTTTAAATCCTGCGACTAGTTGCGACTCTGGCTTTGAGCCACGTTTTAAGCGACACTTGCAAAATGTCATTGTTCAGACATCTTCAAAAATGACAGTAGAATCAATTAATTATGAGTTTTATTTGTACAATTTAAATTACAATCGACACGTAGAAGCATTGTAAAGAATAAAATAATTAGAAAAATGACGAAAAGTGTAACACTGATTTTTTTTTTAAATTTCGGTTTCATCTGATCCAGCGTATTCCATCATCGGATTTACGAGGAAAGATATTTTTCTAATAACAAAAGAGTATTTGTCAAATGATTTGGAAGGGGTCATAGAACATTGGGAAAGGTCGTTGACAGAAAAAAGTGGACATACAATTAAAATTCCCTATGACTTGAGGCCTACCATTTCGATTTTGTTAACAAAGTTAAGAAGCAAGTATAAGGAAGCAACTCGGCAACAAGGATATTTTTTCATGAAGAACGAAACCTTGTTAAATACAATAGTATCTATTCCGATTGATTCGAAACCTGCAAGTCTGACTAAATCAACAGGCCGACCTGCCACAAAATTTGAAACATTATCTGACAGGTCTAAAAGAAGGAGAACTGAGGAGATTCGTACGAAGTTCAGTCCTGTCGAATTATCGTTCGCCGCGCAAATGAGTCTTCGATCTTCGGGGCACCCAGATGCTGCGAAGATTGTGAAAGACGTCACACTCTCAAGTCCATCCAAGGTGAAAAAAACAATGCAGGCTTGCGATTTTCAACATCATCGCCATCCTCATATGATGCAAATGAAGGTCTAGCACTCCTTTTCGACTTGAAATTGTCAAAAGAATCTTACCAGCATTTGAGAAATGGGGCTGAAGGAAAAGGCTTAAACACACTATATCCACCGTATTCAGCTGTTTTGGTAGCAAAAAAAGCTTGCTGCCGTCCAGACGTAGCCCTCACTTTTACCGAATCAAAAGCTGAGGTACGGTTGCAAGCTTTGTTAGACCACACTGTTCAACGTGTTCTACTGCTGAAACGAGACGATATTTTACATATGAGTGATTCGGAAATGTCTAATATGGCCCTTATTTGTAAGTGGGGCTTTGACGGAACCTCCGGGCAAAGTATGTATAAAATGAAGTTTTCAGATTCGAGTATTTCAGATGCAACTTTATTTTTCACTTCGCTTGTTCCACTGAAACTTGCAGGTGTAAATGAAGAAACTAAAGAAGAAAAGATCTTATGGATTAATCCGAAGCCGTCTACAACCCTCTTTTGCAGACCACTGAAGTTAGAATTTACAAAGGAAACAGAGCAAACGTCTTTAAATGAGAAAGCGTATTATGACAAACAGATCGAACAACTCCAGTCATTCGAAACAGTTATTCATGGGAAAGACATTTCCATTAAATACAATTTAAGCATGACAATGGTAGATGGTAAAGTGTGCAATGCTATCACTAACACGAAATCTGCGCAACGGTGCCATCTCTACAAGGCTATGTCTGCCCAATTTAATAACATTGATGATGTTTTGAAAAAACAAGTTACCGCCGATTATCTGCAATACGGACTATCAACTCTTCACGCCTGGATTGGATGTTTTGAATGTTGTATTCATTTGGCATACCAAATGAAAATAAAAAAGTGGCAGGCACGTTAAGCAGAAGATAAAGAGGAAAAAGCAATACTGAAATCCAACATTCAAAAAGCTTTCAAAGAGCAGCTTGGATTGTAATTGACATGCCGAAACAAGGGTTTGGCAGTACGAATGACGGAAACGCCGCTCGACGCTTTTTTGAAAACACTCCAACATCAGCGCTGATAACTGGAGTTTCCGAAGAACTAATCCACCGTTTCCATATAATTTTGCAGACGATTTCGAGCGGACGTCAGATCGACGTTGAAAAGTTTCGAGCATACGTCTTAGCAACTGCCAGGCACTACGTGAAAGAATTCCCCTGGTACAACATGCCAACAGCAGTCCATAGATTGTTGATTCATGATCCAGACATTATTTCTTCGGCCATTTTACCCATCGGTCAGTTATCGGAGGATGCTCAGGAATCAACCAATAAGTTGATAAAGCAATATCGCCTGAGTTTTTCTCGAAAGTTTTCAAGAGTTAAGACTATGGAAGACGTGTTCAGGAGATTGTTGGCAACGACAGACTCCTACGTTTCTTCCTTACGCAAATCTTCGCCGAAGAAACTGAAGAGTTTGTCGCCAGAAGCCGTTGCCCTCTTAGTTCCTGTGGCGGAAGACTATGAAGATTCAGATGCAGATAATGAGGAAACAGTGTTTGAGGATGATGACGATTCAGTTGAAGCAGAAGATGAAAAAGAATAAGAAAATGAAAACTTGTAAATTAAGTTATAAAAAATTTACAAAATAAATAATTGTAATTAAAATGAAATAATTTTTTGTAATATTTTACACCATCTTGTAACCTATATTTAGTCCTTTCTTCGAGTTTTCGACTTTTTTGGTTTATTTTTTAAGCATTAACTACAATAACCACTAAATACTGACTTTTATATGAATAAAAATATATAAATATAAATGAATAAAGAGACATAGATTTTGACCGCCATCTTGGATCCACCATTTTTAAATTTTTTGAATTCTGTCATCATCAGTAACCTCGATTATTCCCTAAAAATTACTTTTATACGTAAAAAATGATAGTAGTGTACATAGAGCCTGCCATCTTGGGTCCGCCATTTTGTTTTTTTCACTTTTTGATATCATATTCTTAATCAGAAACTCCGTAAACCCTTACATACTAAGTTTGGTCCAAATTGAACAACTACTTATATTTTGACCAGCTTTTTGGGATTTTGACCCACTGTGCGGCGTGATGGTATGGGGTGCCATTGGTTACACGTCTCGGTCACCTCTTGTTCACATTGACGGCACTTTTAACAGTGGACGTTACATTTCAGATGTGTTACTACCCGTAGCTCTACCCTTCATTGAATCCCTGCGAAACCCTACATTTCAGCAGGATAATGCTCGACCGCATGTTGCAGTCCTGTACGGGCCTTTCTGGATACAGAAAATGTTCGACTGCTGCCCTGGCCAGCACATTCTCCAGATCTCTCACCAATTGAAATCGTCTGGTCAATGGTGGCCGAGCAACTGGCACGTCGCAATACGCCAGTAACTACTCTTGATGAAATGTGGTATCGTGTTGAAGCTGCATGGGCAGCTGTACCTGTACACGCCATCCAAGCTCTGTTTGAGTCAATGCCCGTGCGTATCAAGGCCGTTATTACGGCCAGAGATGGTTGTTCTGGGTACTGATTTCTCAGGATCTATGCAACCAAACTGCGTGAAAATTTAATCACATGTCAGTTCTAGTATATTTGTCCAATGAATAGCCGTTTATCATCTGCATTTCTTCTTGTTGTAGCAATTTTAATGGCCAGTAGTGTATCTTTGGCGTTCAGAATCTGTTAATTCCCGTCGTGCGGCTGGAATAACGCCGCACACCTTTTCAGATGAGTCACCTGAGGACAAATGAGAGATCTGCCAATACCTTGTGTACGCGATTCTGTCGTAAACGCGCGCTCGTGTATAGCGCTAGCCGATGGCTTTTGCGATCTCAGTGTGCATGGTTACACATCGCTCTGTCAGCTACCTTCAGCGTCATGTCCAGTCCACGGCCATTCAAAAACTGAATAATTTAACAAGAAATGCAGCAGCAACTTTTCCATGCTGACAAAGCGGGATTCAAGAATTGTCCGAGGAAGCTTTGTACTGGGGACTAGACACTGTTGCGTCTCTATGGGGGAGTCCACTGAGTAGCCCATTCTGGCCGCAGCAGATGACCGCGATACAAAAGCAACGCTGCGGCGGCGCGCGCGAAGCCGGAGCTGCACAAATAGAAACCCCCGGCGTCGCACAACGGGGCAGCGAGTGTGGGTGACACTGACGGCGACGCTCGCTGGAGACAATGGCGGACTGTGGCGGCTAATAGCCCGTCTCGGCAGGCGCCCTCTCGGCGCGTTTACACAACCTCATCGACAGCCATTTCTCCCTGCTGAGGAGCAGGTCCGCTGTCCAGCTCCAGGTTCCTTCTCACTCCTCACAGCGGGGCCTTCTCACTGGAATGTCGGTGTGTTATGTCTTACCAAGCGCTGCGCTCAGTTGCGTCATGTTGGGCCATTAATTAATTAGTGACGACTGAATTCTGCATTCCACAAACAAAACTGAGTCATTGCCCATGCATTACACGTAAAACAGTTATTTGAGAGAGACCATCCAAAATATACCCAGAACGAGTAAATACAGGGTTTTTCATATCGTCTGATTTTGCCACACTCTGCATTAATGGCAGTACCACGTTCGCTCAAAAGTTCCGAGACTGATTTCATTCCTGGAATATAAGCGACGGTAGCACAGTATCCACGGTTGCAGATTGAACTAGCAACTGTAAACAACGGTTGTACGAAATTTCATACATTGCCGATATACGGAAGAGTTGCAGTGAACCGTGGAAATGGCATCTATGGAAGACACTCAACAGAACGCAATGTGCAATAATCGAATTCACAAGTGTCGGGCCTTGGTGTTATCAATATGAACTTACCACAGAACGACAAAGGGCAGAAAGGGGCTCTGATAGTTTTCCAAGATTTTTTTTTCCTTTACTGTTATTTCATCCCCCCGTCGCTGCATGTGGCTTGCCACGGTACGGTCAATCCGCTCTTCAGCAGGTAGACATTATTCTCTGCCGGCCGCGGTGGTCTCGCGGTTCTAGGCGCGCAGTCCGGAACCGCGCGACTGCTACGGTCGCAGGTTCGAATCCTGCCTCGGGCATGGATGTGTGTGATGTCCTTAGGTTAGTTAGGTTTAAGTAGTTCTAAGTTCTAGGGGACTGATGACCACAGCTGTTAAGTCCCATAGTGCTCAAAGCCATTTGAACCATTTGAACCATTATTCTCTAACTTAGACGCAAAACCCGAAACAGGGAGACATATTTACCATGAACTGATAATTATTTAAAGGGAATATGTTAATGGGAGAATATGAGAAATAGTGCTACCTTCATGAATAGTTTAAAAACAGTGATAAAAATGTGAGCAGACAGCACAGTTAAGAACACTTGAAAAACATCCGATGAAAGGTAAACACTTAAGGAAACACTTGAAAAACAAGGAACAGGGTAGAAGACACACTGACCATTAAAAACGGAGCACTGAAAACTTTTACTAAAACGTGAAAATAACATGCCCAAAGATGGTAGATTGTTGATGAAAGGAAAGGTGGGTATGTCGGAAGAAGGGAGAGTGGTGGTAAAGAGGACTGTGGATTGGTAAGAGAT
Organism: Schistocerca serialis cubense; assembly: GCF_023864345.2. Taxonomy (NCBI): domain Eukaryota; kingdom Metazoa; phylum Arthropoda; class Insecta; order Orthoptera; family Acrididae; genus Schistocerca; species Schistocerca serialis. The sequence goes on along the minus strand of NC_064639.1, from coordinate 1,035,741,641 downwards.
GGCGATGAGATAGGTTTGACCATGAGGGACACGGCGAGAGGAGTAGCTGGTATTGGGATGTATAAATTTGAAAGGAAAAGGGGGTGGGGGTGACAGGAAAGGGGAAAAGGAGGAGTTGTGGTATGGGAAGAGGACGACGAGAGAGCAGCTGGGGGCATGGATAGGGTGGGGTGGATTCAGAGTTGGTAGGATGAGTATATATATCAGAGGAGTTCGTGGTCTGGGGGAGGGAGGTGGCTGAAATTCCTTTCGGTGGGGTGAAGGGTATGCAGATGGAGGGTTGATGGGATGTAAACGTACAGGCACGGCAACACACTAAGATTAGAAAGGAAAGGGGCACGATACGATTTTTGGAGTCAAGTTTGTGGATGGTGTAGGTTATTCGAAGGTGTTCAATGTTTGTGAGGAGAGGTGGGAATTTGATGAGACAGTAAAGGATCCTTGTGGGGTAAGATATGCGGATGCGAAAAGCGAGGTGGAAAGCATGGCGTTCGAGGATCAGGTGGGGGGGGGGGGGGTGGGGGGTGGACTTAGAGGAACTTGAGTAGGGCGGATATCCATGTATCATTTGCATGGCAAAGGATGAGCCGGATCAGGGATTTATATGTGTGAAGGACAGTGGAGATGTCAGTAGTTTTAGTAATTTTAATGTATTGTGTGTTTCTTGTTGAAACGTGATTAGTAGGTCAGGTTTTCACGTTAGTTGTCGGTCGAATGTAAGTCCAGCGCATTTTAATGTGTTAGCTGGGTTGGAGGGACGTAGATTGTGAAGTAGAAGTCGTGGAGACGGAAGGTGCTTGTGGTGAGTCCTATAATTATTGCCTGGCTTCTGGAGAAGTTAATTCTAAGGAGTCGTTAGCTACATCAGGAGGTAAACTGATTGAGATGGATTTTGAGAGATCGCTGTGATTTCTGGAGCGTTAGATAGAGGATGAGGAAGGTAGCGTCGTGAGCATATTGAAGGAGGTGGACGGGAGGAGGTGGTTTGGGCATATCGGCAATGTATAACACTGTATATCGAGAGGTTGTGGTATATCGGGCGGTTGTGACAATGGAAAATTGTACTGAAATGCAGGAGGATCTGCAGCGAATTGACGCATGGTGCAGGGATGGCAATTGAATCTTAATGTAGGCAAGTGTAATGTGCTGCGAATACATAGAAAGATAGATCCCATATCATTTAGCTACAAAATAGCAGGTCAGCAATTGGAAGCAGTTAATTCCATAAATTATCTAGGAGTACGCATTAGGAGTGATTTAAAATGGAATGATCATATAAAGTTAATCGTTGGTAAAGCAGATGCCAGACTGAGATTCATTGGAAGAATCCTAAGGAAATGCAATCCGAAAACAAAGGAAGTAGGTTACAGTACGCTTGTTCGCCCACTGCTTGAATACTGCTCAGCAGTGTGGGATCCGTACCAGATAGGGTTGATAGAAGAGATAGAGAAGATCCAACGGAGAGCAGCGCGCTTCGTTACAGGATCTATAGGCCGTGCCTGGTATAGTCCCACCTACTGAGAGAATCAACAGGAACCACACCAATATGAGCCCCTGCACCCGACCCAAGCAGCTGTTCCAACTCCAAATAAACTCTCCCAACAGAAGAGTTCAAATGAGGCCGGTCATGGCGTCTCAGGACAGATACAAATTCAAAATTGGTGTGTCTCGATGCCGACGCAATCTTTAGCAGGTCACACTCTATACTGTACCCAGGATCTCTGTCGATGCTGTTCCCTGGCCCTCCCACAATAACCACGGAGTCTTCCCTGGTAAATCCTTTACAGAGTGAACCTAAATCCTCTGTCATCTGATCCAGACTAGCACTTGGTTTGAAAAAATTTGTGACCTGGTATTCTGCTCCTAATTCCTCCTGCAGAAGTTGGCCTACACCTGTGGCATGAGAACTGCCTAACAACAAAACTTTCTTCCTTTCCGATGACTTTCCTACATTCTTTCTCAATTTCCTATTGAAAGTTTGTTGAGTCCTGTCTACACCTACCTCTGCTTGAGGCTCATCAGTTTCTAACTGAAGCAACAGGTCGAACTTATTTTTGACATTCACCACAAACTGTCAGACTTAGTTCTAGGCCTGTTCCTTGTGTTACCTGTTGCCACTTCCCACGTCTCTTTGCCCTTCTCCCTCCTTAACCTGTCCAGATCTTCCCTAGCCTGATCTAGCTCAGCCTGAAGGGCAGCAATTTTCCCCTCCTGTTCCACTATCTTCCTATCTCTGCTGCAAATCCTACATAACCACTGATGAGACTGATCCACTTCCCCGACACCCACGCCACTGCAGTCCCTCCAGTGAAAAAAACTACTGCATCCATCACACCAAACCCCGGAACTAACAATTCTACGGCAAGTCAGGCACTTTTCACTCATGGCAAAAATAATACTTTAGCTAGAATAAATCAATTAAATTACCGAAAATAAAAAAAAGACGTTACAAGAATTAAGCCTATTCACAAATGTATATAAGCAAGTTTCTGATTTAAAATTCCGCTTTTTTTCTGAGATCTGTATTAAAACAATGAAGGTATACGCTGTTTATTGTATATTTCACTCGGTGGAATGAAAAAAAGGACAATTAAACGAGATACTTTAAGTTTGATTCTCCAAAAACGTTACGAAAATTAAGCCTGTAAACAAATGTATATAAGCAAGTTTCTGATATAAAGTTACCCTGTTTTTCTGAAATCTGTTTTAAAACAATGAAGTTATACGCTATTTACGGTAGTTTACTTATTTGTCACCGAGAAACTAGTTAAATTACCGTGAAACAAGAAACAAACACGTTTACAAAATTTAAGCCTAAGCGCGACTTCGCAAGTTACGATCCTTTCGTGTTTTCCGAAAAAATAGGCAAAGAAAAGTCAAACCTTCAACGGCAAGACTAAACGATACACTAATGCACGTATTTAATTTGTTATCGGCGTTAAACTAAATTATATTCCTGTCTAAATCACTTAACTTTCTAGAAATAGTTTCTGGCGTCACTTACTCGGCGGCCATCTTGGAACCCCATACGGTACCACTATACCGCTATACCACGGGCGTAAACAGTCTAGGTTTTCTCTAAAATGGGACAACACTTCCTCCAGGACGTGCCGCAGTCTACAGCGTCCGAGATCTTTTCGTTCAGGAGAAACTGCTACTAGATGATTGATTAGCGTACAACTCTTCATTATCAAACAGGTAGGTATTGATGGAGAGGGACTCTATACTGTTCCCGCAATCGTAACTTAAGTGTTTTGTGTCTGTGAGAATACATTTAGAAATTTTCTATAGCGGATACACAGGGTAACAATTACTCAACTATATGAAAAAATATTTAAATTATTTATAAACTACGGCATGCACACATTTTATTCAACACGTAAACGTCACTACAGATATTCGTATTTAGGTTATGACATATTCGAAATGCCTGCCATCATTGGCAATGATGTGACGCAGACGAGTAGCTAAATTCTGCTTGAGCTGCTGAAGTGTCAGAACATAGGTGCTGTCGACGACCTCCTGAATGGGTGTTTTCAGCTCAGAGATGGTTTTGGTGTTATTGCTGTACACCTTGTCTTTAATACTGCCCTACAAAAAGGAGTTGCATATGTTCAGATCCGGAGAGTATGGCGGCCAATCAAGACCGATATCAGTGGTCTCTGGGTAGGCGAGAGTCAGAATGTGGTCCCCAAAGTTGTCCTCCAGGACATCAAACACTCGCCTGCTTCCATGGGGTCGAGCTGCGTCTTGCATGGACCACATTTTATTTAAATCAGGTTCACTTTGGACAACGGGGATGAAATCATCTTCCAAAACATTCACGTACCGTCCGGTAGTCGCCGTGCCATCAAGGAATATTGTACCGATTTTTCCGTGACAGAGCACTGCACACCACACAGCGACCAGTTGAGGGTGAAGAGACTTCTCGACTGCGAAATGCTGATTCTCAGTCCCCAGATGCGCCAATATTGCATATTGACGAACCCATCCAAATGAAAGTGGGCTTCGTCGCTAAACCAAACCATGCATGCCCACACTAATTCCCACCATGACCCGTGGCCAACAGTGCAGTTTGACCGTCCTAACGCAAACCGTTCAGAAATTATAACGATTTTATTTCATATACACTGGAGCGCCAAACAAACCAGTATAGGCATGCGTACTCAAATACAGAGATATGTAAACAGGCAAATATGGCGCTGCGGTCGGCAACGCCTGTATAAGACAAGTGTCTGTCGCAGTTGTTAGATCGTTTACTGCTGCTGCAATGACAGGGTATCAAGATTTAAGTGAGGTCGAACGTGGTGTTATAGGCGGCGCACGAGCGATGGGACACAGCATCTCCGAGGTAGCGATGAACAGAGGAATTTTGCCGTATGACCATTTCATGAGTGTACCGTCAGTATCAGGAATCCGGTAAAACATCGAATCCCCGACACTGCTACGGCAAGAACGGGGCCAATGGCGATTGAAGAGAATCGTTCAACGTGCCAGAACTGCAACCCTTCTGCAAAATTTCTGCAGATTTCAGTGTTGGGCCATCAGCAAGTGTCAGCGTGCGAACCATTCAACGAAACACCATCGATATGGGCTTTCGGAGCCGAAGGCCCTCTCGTGTACCCTTGATGACTCCACGACACAAAGCATTACGCCTCGCCTGGGCCCGTCAACACCGATGTTGGACTACTGATGACTGGAAGATGTTGCCTGATCGGACGAGGAGGCTCTGTAATAGTGTGGGGCGTGCGCAATTGGAGTGATAAGGGACCGCTGATATGTGGAAATACGAGTCTGACAGGTGACACGTACGTAAGCTTCCTGAATGATAACCTGCATCCATTGAAGTCTGTTGTGCATTCCAACGGAATTGGGCAATTCCAGCAGGGCAATGTGACACGTCATACGTCCAGAACTGCCACAGAGTGAATCTTCTGATTTTACGAGTAAGTACTTCCGCTGGGCATCAAACTCCCCAGACATTAACATTATTGAGTATATCTGCGATGCCTTGCAACGTGCTGTTCCGAAGAGCTATCCATCCTCTCTTATCTTACGGATTTATGAATAGCCTGCAAGGTGATATATTCGGCTTTTCTTATTCTATGACTGAAGACAACTGTGTAAGTTGTATTTACTTGTTTAATGTCGCAATATTTGCATAAAAATACACTCTTTTACACAGTTTACAATGCGACAATGTTAAAACAGTTGTCAAGATAACGCATCTCGTCACCATCAAAAACGGAAGTAATTCAAAGCACAACAATATTAAATATTACCTCTCAGAAAATTAAATTATCCTAAACACGACAATATTAAAGTTTAACTGTTATAATGTTGGTCAGTACTACGATAAAATAATCCGATTCCGGTCCAAAGTTCGGTACTATTTTTAGGATGGCAATCAAATCTATGGTGGATGGTTAGTTATGTGACAAATTGAGGAAAATATTTCCCAAGGTCGCTCGAGTTTACAGTGGACGCAAGCTGGTGAACCAACACGTTTACGCCTCTGCACGCGGTATTTACCTTAAGCTGCGATGAGCTGTCGTCTGCTAGGCCACTCTCTCCCTCTGAAATTTCTATAAAAACTTATTAATATCTTTGCTGACTTTTTTCAGCATAAACTCTCCTTATGTGAGAGAACATGTACTCATCTCTAGGCTTAGAGTAAGTCTCTACACATGCGCATGGCTGGAGCAGCGTTCATACACTGCTGGCCATTAAAATTGCTACACCAAGAAGAAATACAGATTATAAACGGGTATTCATTGGATAAATATTTTATACTAGAACTGACATGTGATTACATTTTCGCGCAATTCAGGTGCATAGATCCTGAGAAAACAGTACCCAGAACCACCTTTGGCCGTAATAACAGCCTTGATACGCCTGGGCATTGAGTCAAACAGAGCTTGGGTGGCGTGTACAGGTACAGCTGCCCATGCAGCTTCAACACGATGCAACAGGTCATCAAGAGTAGTGACTGGCGTATTGTGACGAGCCAGTTGCTAGGGCACTATTGACCAGACGTTTTCAATTGGTTAGAGATCTGGAGAATGTCCTGGCCAGGGCAGCAGTCGAACATTTTCTGTATCCAGAAAGGCCCGTACAGGACCTGCAACATGCGGTCGTGCATTATCCTGCTGAAATGTAGGGTTTCGCAGGTATCGAATGAAGGGTACAGCCACGGGTCGTAACACATCTGAAATGTAACGTCCACTGTTCAAAGTGCCGTCAATGCGAACAAGAGGTGACCGAGACGTGTAACCAATGACACCCGATACCATCACGCCGGGTGATACGCCAGTATGGCGGTGACGAATACACGCTTCCAGTGTGCGTTCACCACGATGTCATCAAACACGGATGCGACCATGATGATGCTGTAAACAGAACCTGGATTCATCCGAAAAAATGATGTTTTGCCATTCGTGCACCCAGGTTCGTCGTTGAGTACACCATAGTCCATGCTGCTGCAAACGTCGTCGAACTGTTCGTGCAGATGGTTCTTGTCTTGCAAACGTCCCCATCTGTTGACTCAGGGATTGAGACGTGGCTGCACAATCCGTTACAGCCATGCGGAAAAGATGCCTGTCATCTCGACTGCTAGTGATACGAGGCCGTTGGGATCCAGCACGGTGTTCCCTATTACGCTCCTGAACCCATCGATTCCATACTATGTTAACAGTCATTGGATCTCGACCAACGCAGGCAGCAATGTCGCGATACGACAAACCGCAATCGCGATAGGCTAGAATCCGACCTTTATCAAAGTCGGAAACGTGATGGTACGCATTTCTCCTCCTTACACGAGGCATCACAACAACGCTTCACCAGGCAACGCGGGTCAACTGCTGTTTGTGATGAGAAATCGGTTGAAAACTTTCCCCATGTCAGGACGTTGTAGGTGTCGCCACCGGCGCCAACGTCGTGTGAACGCTCTGAAAAGCTAATCATTTGCATATCACAGCATCTTCTTCCTGTAAGTTAAATTTCGGGTCTGTAGCACGTCGTCTTCGTGGTGTAGCAATTTCAATGGCCGGTAGTGCAGTCAGCCGCCGTCGCAGATCTATCTCGTATTCCTCATTTTTTGCATCAAACTAAGCAGCGTGGCGACAGTACCATAGCGACTGATGCTCGGGTGAAACCTGAAGTACAGTAGGTATGGACTATCTTCTGGTCTCATAGCAAGAGTACGGCAACCGTAGTGACAAAGTTTATGGCTGACATGCCTCATCTCGGAATATACTCGCCTAGCAACATACAGGATGAGAATCAGTGAACTACACTGAAGAGCCAAAGACACTGATGCACCTGTCTAATAACGTATGGGGCCCCTGGGAGCACACAAAAGTGCCGAAACACGACGTGGCATCAACTCGACTTATGTCTCAATAGGTGCTGGAGGGAACTGAAACCATGAATCCTGCAGGACGTGTAAGGTGGTAGAATAAATAGTCAGATTCGCACCTTACATGAGAGGTTTATACACTGCAATGGGAAGGTGAATATGGCACCTAACTTAATTCGCTCGTTACAAGCAAATTTGCCTGTCACTACGTAATGCAAAAAGGGATGGCACTCAATCGACGGTGATTAACACATCATTCCTATATAATGCATGTCTATGAGCAGAAGGTGCAACAAGCAGCGAGAGGCGTTTTAGTTTGAAATTCAGAGGAGTGAGAGCAGAGGCAAGGCCACGGCATGGGAGATACAACGGAAACCACTTAAAGGGGCGTCCCAAGCCAGGTCAGCGACCTGCTAGGTGACTGAGAAGGGGAGAGCAAGTTAACGGGCCATCTGAGGGAGGACAGGAAAGAATTCCAAATGGATATTAACAATACCAGTGACGTATTTTCGATTACGTGTCCAGTGAGTGGTACACATGTGAGAGACAATGTACACATTTTGACGTCCGATTGGTAAAAACGCACTAGGAAGGAGTAAAGAGCCGAAGATTCGACGCAGTTTAATGGTCGGGCCCTTTCAATTGGTAGTGAGAGTTTCCACAAAATAAGAGGAACACTCCTATTGGTCGAAACAAGCTTTGACGTGAAGAATGAAAGAACCCAGATGGGGGACAGTTCGGCTATGAGAAAGACAAGATGGAAATTTTGAAGGGGACTCTTCTCTGAACTGGCGCCTAGTGCAGGACGGAGTGCATTACGCTCTGTACAACGCAGAGAAGAAATTTGGGTGAACACTGCGTTCACAGCGGCTGACATCCAACTAGAAATTAGCTGTAGCATCATTTAGCTCCAACTGTGGAGAAACGAACCAGCCACTTAGTTAATTCATCTTGTGAGAGCTGAGAGGGCATTATAATACACTACTGGCCATTAAAATTTCTACACCACGAATATGACGTGCTACAGACGCGAAATTTAACCGACAGGAAGAAGATGCTGTGATATGCAAATGATTAGCTTTTCAGAGCATTCACACAAGGTTGGAGCCGGTGGTGACACCTACAACGTGCTGACATGAGGGAAGTTTCCAACCGATTTCTCATACAGAAACAGCAGTTGACCGGCGTTGCCTGGTGAAACGTCGTTGTGATGAGCACCATCACGTTTCCGACTGTGACAAAGGTCGGATTGTAGCCTATCGCGATTGCGGTTTATCGTATCGTGACATTGCTGCTCGCGTTGGTCGAGATCCAATGACAGCAGAATATGAAATCGGTGGTTTCAGGAGGGTAATACGGAACGCCGTGCTGGATCCAAACGGCCTCGTATCACTATCAGTCGATATGACAGGCACCTTACCAGCATAGCTGTAATGGATCGTGCAGCCACGTCTCGATCCCTGAGTCAACAGATGGGGACGTTTGCAAGACAACAACAATCTGCGTGAACAGTTCGACGACGTTTGCAGCAGCATGGACTATCAGCTCAGAGACCATGGCTGCGGTTACTCTTGACGCTGTATCACAGACAGGAGCGCCTGCGATGGTGTACTCAACGACGAACCTGGGTGCACGGGTGAATGCGGGTTCGGTTTACAGCATCATGATGGTCGCATCCGTGTTTGGCGACATTGCGGTGAACGCACATTGGAAGCGTGTATTCGTCATCGCCATACAGGCGTATTATCCGGCGTGATGGTATAGGGTGCCATTGGTTACACGTCTCGGTCACCTCCTGTTCGCATTAACGGCACTTCGAACAGTGGACGTTACATTTCAGATGTGTTACGACCCGTGGCTCTACGCTTCATTCGATCCCTGTGAAACCCTACATTTCGGTAGGATACTGCTCGACCGCATGTTGCAGGTCCAGTACGGGCGTTTCTGGATACAAAAAGCCAGCACATTTTCCAGATCTCTCACCAACTGAAAACGTCTGGTCAATGGTGGCCGAGCAATTGGCTCGTCACAATACGCCAGGCATTACTCTTGATGACCTGTGGCATCGTGTTGAAGCTGCAGGGGCAGCTGTAGCTGTACACGCCATCCAAGCTCAATGCCCAGGCGTATCAAGGCCTTTATAACGGCCAGAGGTGGTTGTTTTGGGTACTGATTTCTCTGGATCTATGAACCCAAATTGAGTGAAAATGTAATCACATGTCAGTTCTAGTATAATATATTTGTCGAATGAATACCCGTTTAGCATCTGCATTTCTTCTTGGTGTAGCAATTTTAATGGCCAGTAGTGTAATAGGCGTTGGGGAGGAATCATAAACAAAGAAAACGTGTTTGCTGTCGGTTCCGCGGCATTACTTTGGTGTGCTGAACTGAGGGGAACGTGAACAATTGCTGCACGTCTTTCGATCCCTCAGCGGATTTAAAGCTTTCTGCGCGAGCTAAATCACGTGCACGCTTAGCGCTTCCGGCGGGCGGAGCCGCAGTTTTTGAAGGTGTAATTCCCTGCTGGGCGGGCCCCGCTGCGCCTGGAGGGCCCTCGGCGCCCTGCTCTCCGCTGTAGGGGTTTTTAAGGCTTCTGCGTGGAAGGAGCCATTCGCCCTCCGCTACTCACCATCTTGAGAGAATGCGCCATTATAAAGCCTGGATTTCGCCGTTTTCAGCAACATCGGCGGCCATTAGCACAGGAAATAAAGCAAAAGTAACGGCTTTTAAATATAGGGGAGGAAAATGGTCAGAAATACCAGAGCACGGCAAATTCTACTTCATAATCTCAGATAAGCCGGGGCATAGTATGGAGTGTGCTCTATACAGCTCGTTGAGATCCAGGACGATCGCTGTTTTCTGTGCCATAGCAATACTGAAAATTCACGACATGCGAAGTAACATAAAAAATTCATGTATGCTTTACATACGTGATTATCAAGCTGTATGTGCCCAAACTCACGCAAAAACCAAGGAAATTACGAGCACGAATCTGTTTGCTTAGTGTATCTGTCTTACGACGGGTTTCAACTCGAGGGCTCTCCCTCGTGTCCAGTTCTGAGCATTTTCTTTCTTGTGTCTGTATTTTCGTCCATTCCCAAACTCACACAAAAACCAAGGAAATTCCGAGCACGAATCTTTTTGCTTAGTGTATCTGTCTTACGACGGGTTTCAACTCGAGGGCTCTCCCTCGTGTCCAGTTCTGAGCATTTTCTTTCTTGTGTCTGTATGTTCGTCCATTCCCATTTTCCCTCTGTAATTCTTTCTTGCTGACAATTCATACGTAATGAATACCCCAGCCAGGCTTTTCCTCTTTGTGAACACTTCCAATAATCTTCATTCTCCCCTACTCACTTCATTACTTCTTCGTTCTTAAGACTGTCAGTCCACTTCACCTTAAACAGTTCTTCTCCATGTTACATTTTACAATTTTCTAAATAACTTTCTTCATTCTTTTTAACTGTCCATGATTCGTTACTGAATAACACATCACTCCACAGACAACATTTAGCAAACCCCTTCCTCATCTCCATTGGAATTCTTCTAGCTGTTAGAAGCCGTTGACCTTTTCAAAGGTTCTCTTTACGATAGATATCCTCCTTCTTAGTTCTTCCGTACGACTTCCTCCACATGTCCTTAAACTTCCGAGGAACAGAAAGGGGCCGGCCGCGGTGGCCGAGCAGTTCTAGGCGCTTCAGTCCGGAACCCCGCGACTGCTACGGTCGCAGGTTCGAATCCTGCTTCGGGCATGGATGTGTGTGATGTCCTTAACTTAGTTAGGTTTAAGTAGTTCTAAGTTCTAGGCGACTGATGACCATCACTGTTAAGTCCCATACTGCTCAGAGCCGTTTGAACCATTTGAAAAGAAAGGGGTGACCTTGTTTTCCATCTAAAAATGTTTTAAATAGCTGTTCTTTCTTGCTTAGTGTCATTGCTTCTCTCTTTCCTACATTTATCTTCTTTCCATACTCCTCGCCCCTTCTTGCAATACTCCTCAACATCTCCGGTAGCTCCTCTTCTGGTTCCGCCAGCACCCGCATATGGTCATATGCGGGTTTTATAGTGTACGTTCCGTCTCATCCAGTTATAAAACCTCTTCTGTCCTCTGTGACCTAACTATCAGTTCTTTTGCACATATACTGAATAGATTCGTTGATAGGTTGATAGTGAGCATCTTTGCCTTGCACTCCGTTGAATGCTCGTCTCTTACCTCATTCTCCACTCTGTTACTTCCTGCTTCGTGTACATCTCCTTTACCAACCATCTATATTACCATTATTCAGGGAGAAAACGGCTGCTGCGGTACATTTGAAGTAGCGTAGAAATTCAAGTATACTTTAAACACGTCATTCTCAGTCTAAAGCAAAAGTCTAGCGAGGACCTTTAATGTATGTTCTGAGAAGTGGTAATACGGGTAGTTACTGGCACGTAACAGCAATGGTATGCCCAGGTCGTAACTACCATTTCACTTCTAGTCCACGTCTCTTGCGGATACACACCAACATTTCAAGTAGCTACGATAAGTACTCACAACTGGTACCGGACTGTCAACACCTAGCCGGCGTCCTCCACAGTTTGTCTTGCAGAACGAAGATATCTTATCGCGAAACTGAAACCAATTGTACAATGCCTGGTTCTCCACAGAGAAACCCCGGCTTCTTCAGAACAACTTAGCTACCGAGAGAAAGAATGAGTGAGGTAGGGAGGGCCAGAGACAGGCAAGCGGTAGTCTTCGTTATGTAGATCTTTGCCGCGTTTGTCGTCTGCTAGCAGTCAGATGCAACTATTGCACATACCTGTTACGATGAAAGCTTATGGAACATAGCAGCCACCTTTCACGTATTCAGTCCGTTTTGTAGCGCCTTTCCCCTAATCTGTGTGGTTCTCCTCAGTCTTTCCCAATGAGCAGTGTCACGTCCACCCCACGTCTCTACCTTAAGCCGTCGGCACACGGACCTTGCATCAGAACGTTGAGCGTGCCGAGTTTCTGACGTCATAGCGTGGAATAGCACGTTCGGGAGTCTTTCCGAACGTGCAGAGCAATATCTAGCATGTCGGATATTCTGAGCGTGCGTCTCTGCGTTGACCAATGAGATGGTACAACGTCACCCACGTCACATGCATGCCATCTCCCTGCAGCACAGAGTTGAGAGGCGCCATATTGGCATTCATTACAAATCTATACGTGTATATGCCGTTTCTGAGCACCAGCAAAGTGAGAATCACTGGAAAACCCGTTGTTAACTGTGTGATTCGTTCCAGTAAAATAATTAGAAACATCATATTCGTCGCAAAAGATTGTAACCTGCATATTATGAGAGGCAGCGACACACTGAAGATCCACCCAAAACCCATTGTTCTTAGTACAATTTGTTATAATTACATTTTAATCAGTAACATATCTACGATTAAAGTTTTCAGCGAGTGGTAACATGCTATGATTTGTGACACATACCGGGTAGTTGGTTTAGCGTCAGCCGGCACGGTAGCTCAGCACATTCCGGCTTTCGCCGCCGTGCAGTGCGGACGTGTTGTTGTTTCCGCCTGCGGTGCGCGCGCGCTCGCCGTTGTTTACATTTCAGCGGCCGTCACTTACGTGTCGCTTACGTGCACTAGAACCATGGCCAACCGTTTTCGAAAACCAACATTACGGTTCAACTTCTGCAACGAATACGCACGACCAAAGGCCTTGGAAGTGGAACGCTTCCTACGCGACGTTGCTAAGATCCCAGCTTCCGACATCTTGGGCATCCATCTGTCCATATTAAGCAATACGGTGTACGTCAAAGTCGTCAATGACGCGGTATGTGAAAGAATACTTAGTGACACAAACCATGGATTACGCTTTTGCCACGCCGACGGCAATGTCGGAGTGGTCACTGTCGACCATGCCGGCTTAGGAATGCGCACCATACGAGTTTTCGAACTCCCGTTCGAGCTTCCGGCGGAAGACGTTATCGCGGCTTTCCGTCCCTATGGCACTGTACATGGCCACACTGCCGAACGCTGGGCGCAATTCCAAACGTACCCCGTTCCGTGTACGGCAGATCACCATCGACCTCCATCGCCACGTGCCATCTTACCTGCAAATTAGCGGGTGCCGCGCGGTTATCATATACGACGGCCAACCCAAGACCTGTTCCGGGTGCGGCAAAGAAGGCCACCTCAGATCTGAGTGTTTTCAGCGACGAATCACCCAATTGCCAGCCGGTACCGTGGCACCCCCGGCTCCGGCGACGGTTTTACCGATCACCTACGCATCGGCGCTCTCTTCTCCTCCCACCGGCCGCCGCCCATCGGACCACGTACCGGTGACCCTTCCAGCTGCTACGGATACCGCCGGGGCCGACACGTCGCGCTCAAAGCCTGACGCTACTCCGGCGCCACTACCAACAGCGAGGACTTCCGAGATTGACCCGCCTGAACATACGGACGCCCCTTCATTTGGCGTTCCCGCGACGACCTTCCTCTCAGAGCGACGCGACTCACTTCCGTCTTCCGACACGGATCGACGAACCCGCAAACAACGTTCACCTAAGAGGCGCAAGAGGAGGCGCCGTACGGTCTCGGAACGAGACGGATCACCTCCCCCTGATGCTCCAGAGGCCGTTCGACCCGACGAGGCCTCGGAGAACCTACACGACGATACGAATGACGACAACATGACGCCGACTGTGGCTGTGTCGATGCTTACTCTACTGGCTCGCCCAGGTGCTCCTGAACCAATGGACTCCACCGTTGCGACTGCCGCCGAGACGTCCTCCGCCCCCAAGACCGAAGTGGAACATACGACCATCACGACAGTGCCTTCCATGGTGTGGAGTGAGGACGTCGATGAGGACCCGGACCACACGCTGGGGACAGAGTTACCCCAGACGGAAGCATCGTTACGCCGCTGATAACGCCGTCAGGTGGCGCACGGCACTACTCACCGTTGCCTCGCCCCTCTTCATCCTCCGCTGGTGGAGGTCCCCTCCACGACGGGGCACGGCTCCAAACCTACCGAATAGCGACGATCAACACTAACACCATTAGCTCACCCGTGAAACTTCAACTGCTGCGAGAGATGATATGGGCGTCGGACGTCGATATCGCACTACTACAGGAAGTACACTTGGCCACACTTCCAGACGTCGCGGGATATAACACTTATCCTTCTCCTGGTGACCACCTGGGACGCGGCGTAGCCATCTACGCCAGAGAAGGCATTCCAGTGGCCGATATCACATACCCTCCATCTGCCAGAGGCATGGCCGTCACCGTCATGGGGACGCGTATCGTCAACATTTACGCTCCGTCAGGCTCCACCCGCAGACGCGACAGGGCACTCTTCTATTCAGAAGAAATCGCTCCTTTGTTTCTTGGACGCTGCGACCGTTACTTGCTTGGGGGTGATTTTAATAGTGTCTTGCACCATAAAGATCAAGTGCCTCACTACAACACCTGTCAAGAACTGCGTCTTGTCGTCCGAGATCTGTTGCTCCGCGACACTTGGGAAGTTCAGCACGGCGACGCGCCTGGGCATACTTACCAGACGAGTCACTCCGCGAGCCGCCTTGATAGAATTTACGTCTCTCGGGAACTCACACCTGCAGTCCAAGGTGCAGAACTTTGGCCCCTGGCCTTTTCGGACCACTTTGCCTACATCTGCAACATTCTCTTCCCCAAACAAATGGTCTGGCGTAGTCGTGCACCGTGGAAGCTAAACACCTCCCATCTTCATGATCCCGGATGTCTTCAACGTGTAACCGAGACATGGACCACATGTGAACGTCGCTTACCTAAGTACTGCACGACCTTTAACTGGTGGCTGGAATGTGCCAAACCTGCCATTCGACGTACTTTGATCAATATGGAAAGGAAGTTGCTACGTGGCGCCGGCACACTACCGACTATTTCTACGCCGTTCTCCGCGACCTGGACGCCCAACCGCCCATCCCCGACACCCAGAGGGAACGCAGCAGGATTAAGGCGCAAATTGTAACTTTGACACGCCGTAGACTGCATGGGGCTATGGTGCGAACACGATGTCAAGATTCGGCGGAACAAGAACATCCGACCATGCATCATATCGCCTCCGATAGGAAACATCGACGACAACAACTCATCACTGAGATCACCACCGGTCGCGGCCAGCACGTCACTTGCCAGGCCGAAATCGTCAGTGCCTTTGTCGACCACTACCGCACAATGTACCAGGAGGAGACTACCAACAATCACGCTGAGGAGTCTGTGTTACCACACGTAACTCGCACCATCACCAATGACGAAGCGGACGAGCTGATGGAGCCAATTGCGCGTGACGAAATCCACGATGCAATCAAAAAACGTTCTCTGAACAAGTCACCTGGTGTTGACGGATTGCCGATAGAATTTTAATGCGCTTTCTTCACACTAATGGCGTCACGGTGGACAACGATGTTTCATGAACTGCTGACGATGGGGAACGCCGTACCGCCGTCCTTCGTCACGGGAATTATTATACCCATCCACAAACCGACACCAGGTGTGACGACAGCACATTACCGTCCCCTGACTCTGATTAACGCAGACTGTAAAATTTTTAAACGCCTAATGGCAACTCGATGCCGCAAGGTCCTGCCTAGCATTCTATCCCCGGAACAGACAACTCCAGGCGGCTCAGTTAATATACAAACTGTTGTGTCTAGACAGGACAGCATAGACACAATGATAGGAAGCCGAAAGGCACGCGCTTAAACTCACGCAGGCTGGCATGAGGTCTGAAACAGGATACGTAATGAATGCTATAAAGAAAAGTACGTAGCTTCTGGAATACTTAACTTTAATACACATTTGTAGAACATCGCTCTTGATGATACATTAGTAGAATCTCAATATCAATTGAATACGGCGCCTTGCTAGGTCGTAGCAAATGTAGCTGAAGGCTATGCTAACTATCGTCTCGGCAAATGAGAGCGTATTTGTCAGTGAACTGTAGCTAGCTACGTCGGCTGTACAACTGGGCGAGTGCTAGTACGTCTCTCTAGACCTGCCTGCTCGGTCTGCAATTACTGACAGTGGCGACACGCGGGTCCGGCGTATACTAATGGACCGCGGCCGATTTAAAGGCTACCACCTAGCAAGTGTGGTGTCTGGCGGTGACACCACACAAACGGCCACAGGAGAATGCCGCGATTTAATTGCACTGGCAGCGGCGTGCAGTCTCCGCGCCGCAGTGGTTGCCATTGATTTTGACAGCGCATTCGATAAAGTGCGGCACCTTTTTCTGTTCTCAGTGATGAACCGCATGGGTTTTCCACCAGCCTTTATCGACGTTATCCGGCGCCTGTACGGCACCGCCAAATCGCTGATTCAGGTTAATTAATGGCCGTGTGGCGGGACCAGTGGCGATCCGGCGTTCCGTACGGCAAGGCTGCCCACTTTCGACCCTACTCTATGCCATAAGCCTGGAGCCACTCATCGGGAGCCTGACTAGCCACCTTTCTGGTCTCACTTTGCGACGGCACAGTTTTCGATGTCGTGCGTATGAGGACGACCTCCTCCTCTTGATCCGCTCACGGAGTGAAACACACACGGTACTTGATTTGATATCAACGTACGGCACTGCAGCGGGCAGTAACATGAATGTGGCTAAATCCGCGCCGATGCCCATTGGACGCGGCCTCTCACACGACGGCTTAGCACCTCTCCCGTGTGTACAACAACTACGATACCTTGGTATCATTTTCACCTCCACCGTGCGCCGCTCCGCTGCCATCAATTTTCGGCGTGCACTCCAAACTATCCGCACGGCGGTGCGACAAAATCTTCTCCGACGACTCGATTCTTTACGACGTGTCCAATACCTCAATCAACACGTGGCGTCTAGGATGGTCCACATTGCACAGGTCCTCCCGCTGCCATCAACTATTGGACGCAGCCTCCAGGCTGCCTTCGGATACTTCCTTACGGCCGGTACGCTCTTCAAGGTCCGCTACGACACGCTCACCCTTCCCCCGCGAGCGGGAGGCCTCGGCCTTGTCAATGTGCGACTCCGAGCGGCGTCCTTGTACGTGTCCACCATGCACAAGCAGTGGCACGGGGGCACCTCCCTTACGCGCAGCTTGCTGGAAATTCTTGTGCCCGCGACCATAACACCACCCGTACCAGTCGGACACATCAAGCACCATCTGACGCACATATCTGATTTCATCGTCGACTTCAGTTATGCTCACACACACTTACCGACCACGCGTTCTCCTCGACCTAAAGATTTTTACATCCCACTCCTTCGTTCCATATCCAGCAACAATATCGAACTGAGACATCCGTCCTCGCGGTGGCCCACGGTTTGGCGTCATGTCCACCAGCGTTTTCTTCCCTCTAACGTCCGGGCAACATGGTACCAAGTCGCAAATGAAAAATTCGCCACAGATCATCGTCTTCACGCCATCGGACTACAGGACTCTCCACTTTGTTCCATTTGCCACCTCGTGGATGACGATGTCCATCAACTGACTTGTGCTGCCACCAGTGACGTCTGGAAACTTGCCCGACAGTTCGTTGCCTTTTACCTCCGCGTACCGCCGGACTCGATTGACCCATGGACTTTTATCCATCCTGAGAATACTTATTTCGCCGCCACCAAAAATCATGCGATTGTATGGGTCAAGGGATGGACGATCACCTACATGTATAATGATGGCGACAAATCACGCCTTGATTTCTGGCAGTACTTACAAACCGCCCACAGTGAAGTCGAACACCGACCGCGCTACCGCGCCTTCCTCGCCAATTACCTACATGCGATCTTTACGTCACCCCCGCTCAGTTGGATGGTGCCACACGCCGACAGCACTCCCGCCCCCCCCCCCCCCCCTGCTGACATCTAAGACTCCCCGCGCTACTTTCTACATTGTAACCCACAGTGGAGTAGGCGCATGGACACGCGCCTCCTTTCTTCTATGCACTATACCAGAAAACACTGGTTTTTCCCACACTCCACTGTATATTGCTTCGCATCTCTTAGCTTACATCAGTATTATTATTCTTTTTTTTCCTACACCTAGTTCATAAAAAAAATTGCTCGCCTTGTACGAGTATAATGTCTTGTGTTTTTTCGCCGGAAGGATGGCATTTCAGTTGTATTTAAGTTTGTACTAGTAAAGATCTTTTGTTCATTTACCCTGTTCCTGGTGAAAAAAAATAATAAAAATAATAAAATAAAATAAAAATAAATCAAAAAGCTACTTTGGGGGAGTGATTCAGGGACGGAAGGGGGGAGACATCGAGGCAAGGCCTCGGGTTCCGACCCCTGCCCGCCTTGTCTCCACCTACTCATAACTGAACACTCTTAAAAAAAGTGGTAATCGTAAAAAATAAATAAATAAGTAAATAACAAATAAAAAAAGCGTGTTCGGTCAGAGGGCTACGTGCACTCTGTAATAAAAAAAACTGAGTTAATCGATCATGAACGAACTTAAACGGATGCCTCACGACGTCCGCCCCGAGCAGATGCAACGAACAAAAGCGAACAAAATGAGATATAAGAAAAAAGCTTTGTGAGTAGCGTCTTTGATCCCTAAAAAGATAGTAAACGTAGGGCGGCGGTTCACGTCCCCTAACTTGCGAATATTTTTCCTAACATTTGCGTTTGTATTAAGTTCTGATACTTTCTTTTTAGTTTGATACAAGAATATACTATAATATTTGATCTTATGTAAATATAAGTTCACCTTTTTTCGAGGGGTGAGTTTGTTCGATTGGTTTAATCTACAGGAGAGCTTGCGCTACTTGTATGAAAATATTTTGGTCCTTTTTCTTTTACGCTTCGTAATTCACATTTTGCAAAGATTCTACCACTGGGTAGGAACAGTGACCAAGTAAGAGTGACCCTGGGGTTTTACTAAAATGTGGAAATGGTGAAATAATGGTTCAAATGGCTCTGAGCACTATGGGACTTAACTTCTAAGGTCATCAGTCCCCTAGAACTTAGAACTACTTAAACCTAACTAACCTAAGGACATCACACACATCCATGCCCGAGGCAGGATTCGAACCTGCGACCGTAGCGGCCGCGCGGTTCCAGACTGTAGCGCCTTTAACCGCTTGGCCACCACGGTCGGCGGTGAAATAATGTTTATCTTATGTGGAGAAGTATTGTAAATTTGTATCGCACTGTTTGTAATGGAACTTTTACAAGCCTGTGTCCTTATTGATTGGACACGTTCCTTTCCATTTCGTGGACGATGGAGGAAATGTGCGTTTTAATAGAGCTGACGTGGGAATTTTACGCGCGCCCGTTTAGTAAACAGTGTGATTTACGAACTAGAAACATCCCGCAACTGCCGCTGGAGCACGTTGTGACCGCGTGTACCACGTTGGGGCCCACGTACCGTTTTGCACAAGTCGCATCGTTACTGAGCGTTCAGCAGCACGTTGAACTTAGCACGCTCAACGTTGACGTTCGACAGCACGGTCCGTGTGCCGACGGCTTTAGGTGCGCGTTACTCGCCGCGACCTGTCGTTCACAGACGTCCAAGAAAGATTTGCCAACGCCGTGTAAATACTCGTCTGAATCCTAGCTCAGCGTACTGGCGGCTGTAGACCGTTAACAATAAACATTAAAAATTCCATAAATAGTGTGACAAGCATAACTGATCATGTGACAAGGTCATTTCGCGTTATTACAGTAAACTGATTCCGTGCTAAATCAGGTCTTCCCAATCATTTCTTGGCGTAGGAAATTATCTGATGATATTCCTCAACAAAAACGACAGCTTCAAATAGAATTCACAAGGACTTAGGACACCTATCGACACTTGTGTACGGCTTACACACTTCAAGGTCACAATTTTCTCTCGTGCGAAAGAACTTGGTCCTTCCCTCTGCATGCTCTACCGATATGAAACCGCCGGAAGCTAAACATCATTTAGGCTCTGAGCACTATGGGACTTAACATCTGTGGTCATCAGTCCCCCAGAACGTAGAACTACTTAAACCTAACTAACCTAAGGACATCACACACATCCATGCCCGAGGCAGGATTCGAACCTGCGACCGCGGTTCCGGACTGAGCGCCTAGGACCGCGAGACCACCGCGGCCGGCAACATCATTTAGGATTAGGTCAGTGGAAAATATAGGAGCAGAAGTCAAAAAGTAAAAGGGACTTCTACAATTTCACGCCGTAGGGCTTAGTAACACTGCTAGTACGCAGGGTCGTATGCAACCGTTCTGTACAACGTGTCACTCTCATTCCCACGTTAGTCGTTGCATTATAGCAGATCGTAAAACGTGGCAGCTCCATTGTCAATATGCATCAAGGAGGAAATGAGGGCAGAGATATGCTTTTAGTTTGTGGAGGGTGATAAACCTGCGGAAATTATTCGTCCAATGCTAGCGCAACATGGTGACAGCTGTTTATCGCGAAGCAAGATCTACGAATGGATAGAGCGCTTTAAACAGGGAACAATTCCATGTGACGAGGGGAGATTGGACAGGCTGTCGATGTCACCAAGTGGAAACAATTTGGAAGCCGTTTAGGATATGATGATGGAAAACAGATGAATCACTGTGGACGAAATTGCCACTGCTTTACGTATCAGTCACAGTTCAGCGTATTCCATCTTACACGACAGGCTAAATTTTCGTAAAGTGTGTGGAAGTTGGGTACCGAAAGAACTGTCAGTGCAGCATAAGGCGAGGAGGATGGAAATCTCTCGTAAATATTAGACCCGTTATCATCGCGAGGGAGACGAATTTTTACAGCAAATCGCTACTGTGGTCGAAATGCGGGCGCACCATCACGAACCGGAAGTAAGGCTGCAACCATGTTTTGAAAATACTCATCATCACCAGAAGTTAAGAAATTAAAACGTCAACCACCAGCTGATAAGATTATCCTAACTCTATTCTAGGTCATGGAAGGTGTGGTAGCCGTTCATTTCATCCCAAGATGCCTCGGGCATGGATGTGTGTGATGTCCTTAAGTTAGTTAGGTTTAAGTAGTTCTAAGTTCTAGGGGACTGATGACCTCAGAAGTTAAGTTCCATAGTGCTCAGAGCCACTTGAACCAATTACTGTGATGAGCTGAAACTAAACTGAAAACTGCAATCAAATCCAAACGTCGAGGAAAACTGGGAAAATGTGTCATCCTGTAGCAGGATAGCTTTCGGCCACATTCTGTCAAACGGACGACCGAAACAAAAAACGAGTTGGGATTCGAACTGCCGTAACACCCGCCGTACAGTCCAGACCTGGCTCCAAGCGATCTCCATATGTTTGGGCCGTTGAAGGAAGCGCTCAGGGGAAGAAGATATGCAATCGATGCGGAAGTCATTGATGCGATGCAAAACTGGTTACAAAATGGTTCAAATGGCTCTGAGCACTATGGGACTTAACATCTATGGTCATCAGTCCCCTAGAACTTAGAACTACTTAAACCTAACAAACCTAAGGACATGTCCATTATAATTATCCGGGCTGTTATGCCGTGGTCGGTTGATGAATTCTGAGGTGATTCCCAACGTTTCGTCTCCGACTGCGGGAGACATCTTCAAGGGGGTCCGTAGCTTGATGGAAGGTCCAACACACACACTGGCTCGCTACTGACTGCCGCTAAATTCCGTGTCCGCGCGCCCCCGCGCCGCGGCGTGACGTCACGTGTTTTTAAAACGTCAGTGCAATTGGCCGCTGTCCGTCGCCGTCGATCGCCGTTGCCATCACCCAGTAGTGGACGAGTGGTACACATCTTCTTTAACACCGGCATCCATATACCGTTTAATTTGACGCCCTCCTCCTTTCGGTTGAAATTATTTGGGTGTTTAGCGATTTCGATTGCCTCCCTGTAGAGCCTTTCGTAGTATCCGCTCGTGGCCGCTAGTAGTTGCGTCTCCTCGAAACGAATATTGTGGTTCCCTGGCTGGAAAGCATGCTCCGCAACAGCTGATCGTTCCGTTTCTCCTCTTCTACAATTTCCCTTGTGCTCTTCCAAACGTTTAGAAACAGTTCTTTTGGTGGTACCCACATAAACATCACCACAGCTGCATGGGATCCTATACACTCCAGATTTTTCCAATGGTTTGCGAGCGTCCTTGGCAGGCCTAAGGTATTCCTGTATCTTCCTGGTGGGCTTGCAAATTACGGTAATATTCCGCTTCGTCAAGATCCTCCCTATTCTTTCCGTTACATTTTTAACAAACGGCAGGAAAACCTTACATTTTGCAGTAGCCTGTACGTCAGTATGATTTCTGCGTGGCTGCCTCAACGCACGTTTTATTTCGGCGGACGAATATCCGTTCTTCGTTAGTGCATTGTGGAGATGTTCCATCTCAGCGTCGAGCAACTCAGGTTCACAAATATTTCTAGCTCTGTCCGCTAACGTCTTGATAACACCCCACTTCTGTCGCTGCAGTCAGTAGCGAGCCAGTGTGTGTGTTGGACCTTCCATCAAGCTACGGACCCCCTTGAACATGTCTCCCGCAGACGGAGACGAAACGTTGGGAATCACCTCAGAATTCATCAACCGACCACGGCATAACAGCCCGGATAATTATAATGGACATGATATTTCCGGCCGTAAAAGTTAACATTTTAGTATCAAACCTAAGGACATCACACAACACCCAGTCATCACGAGGCATAGAAAATCCCTGACCCCGACGGGAATCGAACCCGGGAACCCGGGCGTGGTAAGCGAGAAGGCTACCGCACGACCACGAGCTGCGGACGTACTGGTTACAGGTGCAACCAAATAGCTGTAACGATCGTGGGTGTTATTCACCTTTGAGATTAGACCTGATAAAATAAATGTCGTGTGACTAGGACCTCTCGTCGGGTAGACCGTTCGCCGGATGCAAGTCGTCCGATTTAACGCCGCTTCGGCGACTTGCGCGTCGATGGGGATGAAATAGTGATGATTGGAACAACGCAACATACAGTACCTGAGGGGAGAAAAATCTCTGACCCAGCCGGGAATAGAACCGGGACCTTTAGGATTGACATTCTGTCGCGCTGACTACTTTTTTTTTTTAATCTCATTTTGTTCGGTATAGTTCGTCGCAATTGTTCGTGGCGGACGTCCCCAGACGCCCGTTGAAGTTCGTTATTGATCCATTCACCCAGTTTTTTTATTACAGAGGGCAGCTATTCAACATGGCATGGCCGTTGGCGCTACTCAGCAGCCGATGTGTTAGGTCGCAAGAAGACCGGGCACTGGACCCCTAAGTGGCACTATCGAGTGGGAAGGTCATGTATTCGGCGTATGGCTCTGTCGCATCGTACTGCAACTGCAGCAGCAATTTGAGCAGCAGTTGGCACCATAATGACACAACGAACTGTTACAGGCCTGTTACTTAAACGACAGCTCTGAGGCACACGCCCTGTAGCACGCATTCCACTGACCACAAACCACCGCCATTTACGAATTTAGTGGTGTCAAGAGAGAGCTCATTGGAGGGCAGGGTGTAGATCTGTTATGTTTTTTGACGAAAGCTACTTCTGCCGTTTGATGCCAGTGGTGACCGTGTGTTGGCTAGAAGGTGGACACATGAGGGCCTGCAACTAACCTATCTGCGTGCCACACACAGTGGACCTACACCTGGAGTTATGGTCTGCAGTGCGATTTTGTATGACAGCAGAAGCAACATCGTGGTTATCCCACGCCCCCCGGCAGCAAATCTATACGCCAGTCTGGTGATTCGACCTGTTATGCCACCATTCACGACCAGCATTCCAGGGGTTGTTTTCCAGCAAGATAACGCTCGAACACTTACTAATGTTGTGCCCCCAGTATGCGATACAAAGTGTCCACATGTTGTCTTGGCTTGCTTGATCACCGTATCTGTCTCCAATCGGGCACATATGGGACATCATCGAACAACAACTCCAGTGTCATCAACGAACGGTGTTATCTGTCCCTGGTACTGATCAACCAAGTGCGACAGCCATGGATCTCCCTTCCACAAACCGATAACTGGCACCTATACAACAAAATGCATGCACGTTTGCATGCTAGCTTTGAACATTCTGGCGGTTACACCAGTTATTAATGTACCAGCGTTTCACATTTGCAATGTCTTATCTCTCACTTGCATTAACCTGTGATCTTGCAATGTTAATCACTGAAGTATGTTACCTAGGAAAATGTATTCCCAAAACTATGCTACATTAATTATTATTTGATATTGCAATTTTTGCTGTCAGTATATATATATTGTTGTGGTCTTCAATCCTGAGACTGGTTTGATGCAGCTCTCCATGCTACTCTATCCTGTGCAAGCTTCATCATCTCCCAGTACTTATTGCAACCTACATCCTTCTGAATCTGCTTAGTGCATTCATCTCTTGCTCTCCCTCTACAATTTTTACCCTCCACGCTGCCCTCCAATGCTAAATTTGTGATCCCCTGATGCCTCAGAACATATCCTACCAACCAATCCCTTCTTCTTGTCAAGTTGTGCCACAAACTCCTCTTCTCCCCAATTCTATTCAATACCTCCTCATTAGTTATGTGATCTACCAATCTAATCTTCAGCATTCTTCTATAGCACCACATTTCATAAGCTTCTATTCTCTTCTTGTCCAAACTATTTATAGTCCATGTTTCACTTCCATATATGGCTACACTACATACAAATACTTTCAGAAACGACTTCCTGACACTTAAATCTATACTCGATGTTAACAAATTTCTCTTCTTCAGAAACGCTTTCCTTGCCATTACCAGTCTACATTTTATATCTTCTCTACTTCGACCATCATCAGTTATTTTGCTCCCCAAATAGCAAAACTCCTTTACTACTTTAAGTCTCTCATTTCCTAATCTAATTCCCTCAGCATCACACGGCTTAATTCAATTACATTCCATTACCCTCATTTTGCTTTTGTTGATGTTCATCTTACATCCTCCTTTGAAGACACTGTCCATTCCGTTCAACTACTCTTCCAAGTCCTTTGCTGTCTCTGACAGAATTACAATGTCTTCGGCGAACCTTAAAGTTTTTATTTCTTCTCCATGGATTTTAATACCTACTCTGAACTTTTATTTTGTTTCCTTTACGGCTTGCTCAATATACAGATTGAATAACATCGGGGAGAGGCTACAACCCTGTTGCACTCCCTTCCCAACCACTGCTTCCCTTTCATGCCCCTCGACTATTATAACTGCCTTCTGGTTTCTGTACAAATTGTAAATAGCCTTTCGCTCCCTGTATTTTACCCCTGCCACCCTCAGAATTTGAAAGAGAGTATTCCAGTCAACATTGTCAAAAGCTTTCTCTAAGTCTACAAATGCTAGAAATATAGGTTTGCCTTTCCTTAATCTTACAAAGAACCAGACCTCATGTAAGTTGCATTTATCTGGCATCACAAAGCTACAAATTTCTACAAATATTATACTTCACACTCTTACCGTAAAAGCTACATCGAAAACTATAATTTTGCTACGGTGTCCTGTCATGGTCGCCATTTCTGCTATCACATTTCCTTCCATAAATCAAAACCTATGTAAGTACTTTAGAATGTCGTGAAATACCGATCAGCAGAGGCCAAACAAATCACAGCCAGTCGTATTACGAATTTAAATTGGTTCTCGCAATGCTAATTTCTCACCCTACCATTGCTGCACGTATCCCCCCTCGCAGGCGGCAGAGTCGTCAGCGGACATCGGGCGGCGCGTGGCAGCGGCCACGGCCGGGGCTCCGGGGCCCGCGTGCCGGCGGCTGATAGCGCCTCGCCGGCATTGTGCGGGCCAAATTGCGGCCGCTGACCGTGGCGGCCGCTGCCCGGTGTCCGCTGTTCCCTCGTGTTCTGTGCTGTCCTGTCCGGTTCCGCGCCGCGGCCGAGCCTATCTCTGCGTCCACACGCACTGCCCTGGCCGCCGCCACCTGTCAGCCCCCACCATCGACATCCAGCAGCCACCTGCTGGCTGCATGGCTGCCACCTCACCGTACTCCCCCCTTCTAACAGCCGTGTACCGCAAGTCTCTAGAGGAACCGAAGGTTCCAAATGATTGGAAAAGAGCACAGGTAGTCCCAGTTTTCAAGAAGGGCCATCGAGCAGATGCGCAAAACTATAGCCCTATATCTCCGACGTCGATCTGTTGTAGAATTTTAGAACATGTTTTTCGCTCGCGTATCATGTCGTTTCTGGAAACCCAGAATCTACTCTGTAGGAATCAACATGGATTCCGGAAACAGCGGTCGTGTGAGGCCCAACTCGCTTTACTTGTTCGTGAGACCCAGAAAATATTAGATACAGGCTCCCAGGTAGATGCTATTTTCCTTGACTTACGGAAGGCGTACGATACAGTTGCGCACTGCCGCCTGATAAACAAAGTAAGAGTCTACGGAATGTCATACCAGCTGTGTGGGTAGATTGAAGAGTTTTTAGCAAACAGTACACAGCATGTTGTTCTCAATGGAGAGACGTCTACAGACGTTAAAGTAACCTCTGTCGTGCCACAGGGGAATGTTATGGGACCATTGCTTTTCACAATATATATAAATGACCTAGTAGATAGTGTCGGAAGTTCCATGCGGCTTTTCGCGGATGATGCTGCAGTATACAGAGAGGTTGCAGCATTAGAAAATTGCAGCGAAATGCAGAAAAATCTGCAGCGGATAGGCACTTGGTGCAGGGAGTGGCAACTGACCCTCAACATAGACAAATGTAATGTATTGCGAATACATAGAAAGAAGGATCCCTTATTGTATAATTATATGATAGCGGAACAAACACTGGTAGCAGTTCCTTCTGTGAAATATCTGGGAGTACGCGTACGGAACAATTTGAAGTTGAATGATCATATAAAATTAATTGTTGGTAAGGCGGGTACCAGGTTGAGATGCATTGGGAGAGTCCTTAGAAAATGTAGTCCATCAACAAAGGAGGTAGCTTACAAAACACTCGTTCGACCTATACTTGAGTATTGCTCATCAGTGTGGGATCCGTACCAGATCGGGTTGACGGAGGAGATAGAGAGGATCCAAAGAAGAGCGGCGCGTTTCGTCACAGAGTTATTTGGTAAGCGTGATAGCGTTACGGAGATGTTCAGCAAACTCAAGTGGCAGACTCTGCAAGAGAGGCGCTCTCCAACTCGGTGTAGCTTGCTGTCCAGGTTTCGAGAGGGTGCGTTTCTGGATGAGGTATCGAATGTATTGCTTTCCCCTACTTATACCTCCCGGGAGATCACGAATGTAAAATCAGAGAGATTCGAGCGCATACGGAGGCTTTCCGGCAGTCGTTCTTCCCACGAAGCATACGCGACTGGAACAGGAACGGGAGGTAATGACAGTGGCACGTAAAGTGCCCTCCGCCACACACCGTTGGATGCCTTGCGGAGTATAAATGTAGATGTACTCCACCGTGCATTACCAGCTTCATTCGTCAAGACACTACACTGCAGGGTGCTTTGACGATGAAAATGTGAACGACATTTGAAGAAAAGTACCGAGTGGTTGTAATTTAAGTAAAGCTACTTACGGCGGTCCAGTGTGGGCTCTAATGACAATATAGCACCGAAAGTTCGTAGATATGCTAATGCGTTAGTGCGCAACCGATTTACGCTCGAAAAAAATTAGTTCCAGTTTTGGTCACCACGTGCGAATCTGGCGCTGTATGCTGTATGACGGTGTGACATCCACACTGTCATTTGACAACCCATGACGTGTGTGAGACAGGGATGTCTTTCGCCCCTACTGTTCAGTCTGTATATCGAAGAAGCAATAATGAAAATAAAAGAAGGTTCAGGAGTGGAATTAAAATTCAAGTTGAAAGGCCATCAATGACACGATTCGCTGACGACATTGCTATCCTGAGAGCAAGTGAAAAAGAATTACATGATCTGCTGAATGGAATGAACAGTTTAATGAGAACACAATATGGGCTGAGATTAAATAGAAGAAAGACGAAATTAAAGAGAAGTAGCAGAAAAGAGAACAGCGAGAAACTTTTAACATCAGCATTGATGGTCACAGGATAGATGAAGTTATGAAAATCAACTACCTAGGCATCAAAATAAGCAATGATGGGCTGAGCAAAGAAAACATACTAGCACTGGGAAAAAGGGCATTTCTGGCCAAGAGAAGTCTACTAGTATCAAACATAGGCCTTAATGCGAGGAAAAAAATTTCTGAGAATGTATGATTGGAGCACACCATTGTATGTTAGTGAAACATGGACTGTGGAAGAACCAGAACAGAAGAGAATCGAAGCATTTGAAATGTGGTGCTACGGACGAATGTTGAAAATTAAGTGGAAGGCTAAGGCAAGGAATGAGGAGGTTCTGCTCAGAATCGGAGAGGAAAGGGATATGTTGAAAACACTGACAATGAGAAGGGACAGAATATGTAGGAAATATGTTAAGACATCAGGGAATGACTTCCATGGTACTAAAGGGAGCTGTAGAGGGCAAAAACTGTATGGGAAGACAGAGATTGAAATACATCTAGGAAATCATCGAGGACGTAGGTTGCAAGTGCTGCTCTGAGATGAAGCGTTTGGCACACACGAGAGGAATTCGTGGAGGGCCACATCAAACCACAAACCAGTCAGAAGAACCTAGAAATAGAAGGCGTCCTACACCGGTGGAGGTTATTGACGAGGTTGCTGTTGGTGTAGCTCAATATGCAGCACGTGCCCCAGTTTATGCTAGTGCTCCTGCAGTGTCACGAGAACTGTCCATCCCATGGTCAAGAACATTACGGATAGTTTTGCGGTCTCTATTACATTGGTACCCGTACAAGATCGAGATGGTGCAGCAACTGAATCCTCTTGATCCGCGGGAACGTTCCGAATTGGCGCTTTAGTTTCTGGCACGGATCGAAGTTGATGAAATTTGAGTGGTAAGTGAATAGACAGAACTGCAGAATTTTGGGTACTGTTAAAACACGTGTTGTACATCAAGAGCCATTGCACTCGCCGTATGTGACCGTGTGGTGTGGAATCACAGGCATCTTTATTCTCAGTCAGTTCTTCTTCAGAGAACACACCCACAGGGCCTGTAAGATGTACCACGACATCTGCGCGTTATCGAGTTCTCCTTGTACAGCATGTGATTTCTGCTCTCGAAGAGCGCAACTGTGTGCAAACCACTGTTTTAGCCGGCCGTGTGGCCGTGCGGTTCTAGGCGCTTCAGTTTGGAACCGCGTGACCGCTACGGTCGCAGGTTCGAATCCTGCCTCTGGCATGGGTGTGTGTGATGTCCTTAGGTTAGTTAGGTTTAAGTAGTTCTAAGTTCTAGGGGACTGACGACCACAGATGTTAAGTCCCATAGTGCTCAGAGCCATCTGAACCATTTTTGAAACCACTGTTTTCATAGAATTTAGAGCAACACCTTATGTCGCTAGCCCAATGGAAGGTCCCGCTTAACGCAACCTCCCACGAAATGTTAACTCCAGAGGTTTTTCAGATACGTGGCCTGCAAATCATCCGATTTGGATTAATGTGGCTTCGATTCTGGGGATGTCTAAAAGAACGCGTTTGCCGTGAACACGTTCGATCTCTGCTTGGTCTGAAGAACAGCAATTCAGTGGATGAATTAAACCTTCAGTGGTTGTCCATTTTTTCTTGAAGTCACTTTTGAAATATCTCAAAGCACGACCTAAAACAGCTGTATCACAACTGGACATTTCAATATTTATGCAAGTTTTTCTTCCATGAACGAAAACATCTCATCCATTTTCTTCCCTTTAAATTGATTCAAAATATTGTACAAAGATCTTCCGGTAAGTTTCTTGATTCTTCTCAAAGAATCTACAACAGAATCAATGAAAAATTGCTGTATTGCAATAATTTAACTAATTTAACTTTTCACTTTGAATGAATAAAATACCGTCAGCCGAGGGAAGACAATGTTATTGTGCTAAAAACTGGCACTGAGCTCAACTTCATACCAGTAAAATAAATATATCTCGACAAGACTCGAGAGGAAGCTAAAAACTTTTTCAAGGTTTTGAAGTAACAAAACTACGCATAGAAATACTGTCTGCACACGCACAATTTATACAATACAACCATAAAGGCCGCGCGGGATTAACCGAGCGGTCTTAGGCGCTGCAGTCATGGACTGTGCGTCTGGTCCCGCCGGAGGTTCGAGTCCTCCCTCGGGCATGGGTGTGTGTGTTTGTCCTTAGGATAATTTAAGTTAAGTAGTGTTTAAGCTTAGGGACTGATGACCTTAGCAGTTAAGTCCCATGAGATTTCACACACATTTGAACATTTTTTTGAAAACCATAAAGGTATATGTAAGGTAAAGTACATACATTTCCTTTCCATATTCAACAATTGTTTTTACCTAAACTTAACCACAAAAACGAGAGAAACAAATGCCGCAAACTAGAGCATGCCGACGAGCAATTGGCTCAAATGGCTCTGACCACTATGGGACTCAACTGCTGTGGTCATAAGTCCCCTAGAACTTAGAACTACTTAAACCTAACTAACCTAAGGACATCACACACATCCATGCCCGAGGCAGGATTCGAACCTGCGACCGTAGCGATCGTGCGGTTCCAGACTGTAGCGCCTTTAACCGCTCGGCCACTCCGGCCGGCTGACGAGCAATTCCCACTATGGTTTGCGACTGATTTTGCAACAGGTGGTGTGAGCGTAGAGGAAGATTATGACTGCCGAAAGATGGACGGATTATACACCTTGAAGATTAACACGTTTTAAAGGATTTTGCCGCGCGGGATTAGCCGAGCGGTCTAGGGCGCTTCAGTCATGGTGTGTGCGGCTGGTCCCGGCGGAGGTTCGAGTCCTCCCTCGGGCATGGGTGTGTGTGTTTGTCGTTAGAATAATTTAGGTTAAGTAGCGTGTAAGCTTAGGGACTGATGACCTTAGCAGTTAAGTCCCATAAGATTCCACACACATTTGAACATTTTTTTGAAAGGATTTTAGAGAAACTTGGCGGTTTTGATTTTTGACCAGTTTTAGAGTGCAGTACTTTGTACTAGACCGGGGGCCGATGTTTGGGGTCGGAGGCGTCGTGCCGTATCACCGCATCGCATCGCTCCACATACCGTGGGCCACCGGCTCCGCGTCATGACGACCTCGTTATTCATACTACCGTGCGGTCCGGCGGTGCGCGACGTCACGTGGGCAGCCGAGCATGCAACAGTTGCGGCGACGTCCTCTAGGGCGTCTGGTTGAGCGAGAGCACCGACTTACGTGCATATCCAGAATTTAAAAGTAACGAAGTATCTCAGAAGGAATGACCTCCTTCATGCCAACCAGCAGAGATGCCGGAAGCTACAGCTATGCGCCACTCGACTCGCGCTTTTCTCGCTTGACGTCCTGAAAGTCATAGGTCAAGGCAGACAAGTAGAGTCCACGCAGACTACAGTGGCTCCTCTGCGGCAACCAGTTTCCGTCCTAAGCGCTGAACGAGTTCATTCATATCTTGAGAAGGACAGTCCGACGTTATTTTCCTGCTTTTGGCCGGTTGGCGACGCGCTGCGATGGCAGAATTGAGGTGCACACCCTGCAACTTTTCTCAAACAGTTTTACAGAAACGATTCGGTAAAAAAATTTCATTTTTGCGTTACTTGTAGCTTTATGTGTTGGCTTCAAGATGATGTGCCCATCATTTTTCTAATGGTCATAGTTATTGTGATATTTGCATTGAAATAAGTTGCTGAACGAATTGGAAAAAGTTTACAGTGAAAAATAGGGGTCGCTATGATTATGCATTTGGTATATATTAAACAATATGCTACTGAGTATGAGATTTATTTAACATATTGAATTTTTCTTTAGACTTGGTTATAGGTCTCTGTCAACAGTCTTGAGAAACTGATCTTATTTAGCACACTGATTTGTGATCGCGGTCGCCAGCAATAGAATCGGAATGCAAATGGACAACATTCCGCATTCCCCATTACTCATAACCGGTTTGAGATATAGTAGCGAGATTTTGGCAAATGATAGCACGCAAAGACGATAGTACTTACTTTGTCATATGAGTATTATTCAAAGTTTCGTTGTCTGCTGTGTTATTCCACCTACTACAGACTTTTCGATGAAAGAATGCAATTTTTTAGGTTTATGGATAGCTGATGAAATGAGAAATGGTGTGGCTTTTGAAACAACATACGTGAAGATATTACACATTTGCTTGCGTGCTTTTTCATCAGCTACTGAGTTTACTTATCCTCAGTTCCTCACTTAACATACCTATTAACCCACTGTTTCAGAAATCTCTCAGAATTCTATCTGCACTATAAGTTAGTGAGTTGACACTGCGTAAGATTTGCTGTGTTTTGACAAAACAAGCAAATTATAACGTGGCAACAAGAGAAATCTAGGTTTTACTCAAAAGTCGCCACTCAAGACGCTTCTCTGAAAGTTCAAACGAAAATAAACAGCTGTTTTTGTTGCATTTCCAGCGGGATTATTTTTAGATACTAACCGAAGCAGAGTTGACAGCAGATCTTTTCAGATGCTCACCATCCAAGTGTGGATCTACATCTACATCTACATGGATACTGTCCAAATCACATTTAAGTGCCTGGCAGAGGGTTCATCGAACCAGCTTCACAATTTTCTATTATTCCAATCTCTTATAGCGCGCAGAAAGAATGACCACCTATATCTTTCCGTACCAGCTCTGATTTACCATATTTTAACGTGGTGATCGTTCCTTCCTACGTAGGTCGGTGTCAACAAAATATTTTCACATTCGGAGGAGAAAGTTTCTGATTGTAATTCTGTGAGAAGATTCTATCTCAACGAAAAACGCCTTTCTTGCAACGATTTCCAGCCAAAATCCTGTATCATTTCTGTGACACTCTCTCCCATATTTCGCGATAATACAAAACGTGCTGCCTTTCTTTGAACTTTTTCGATGTACTCCGTCAATCCTACCTGGTAAAGATCGCACACCGCGCAGCAGTATTCTAAAAGAGGACGGACAAGCGTAGTGTAGGCAGTCCCCTTAGTAGGTCTGTTACATTTTCTAAGTGTCCTGCCCATAGAACGCAGTCTTTGGTTAGCCCTCCCCACAACATTTTGGATGTGCAGGGGCTTCACTAGATATTTGCAAAAAATTTGATCGTAGGCTTCACTTTAGAACGGCGCTTCGCCTCCAGGGCTCAGTATTTCCCCTACAGCGCGCTGACTTCAACCCCTACCACTACCGCTCTCCCCACACTTCCTCTGTCGACTGCGCAGCTACCAGCCACGTTATTGTGCGCACACTCTGCAGGTTGGCGCAGAGGAAATGCATCTTTTTAATCCACTAGTAATAGACTTTCGACGATCTGTGGGGGACAGCTCAGACTGCACAGTTTCAGTCGCTATGGAGCATTTGGGCGCGGAGTATCGCGTGTTTGCTGTTGAGCGTTTCCTTTAGAAACAATGATTCTTTGGTTACGGTTAAACGTCTTTTGGGTTGAAATTTTAATGTCGAACGTCGAGGTGCAGTCCAAATAGAAAAACCCTAGTCTGATGGTACGAGGCGTTTAGAAATATTGGAGTTATGATGAAGAAAACCCCCATTGATCTTCCCAGTTCAGTCCGGCATCAGGAAAACGTAGACAGAGTGAGAAGGGCTGTTCTTACCTGTCCGAAACAATCCGCTAGGCACCGGCCGCGGTGGCCGAGCGGTTATAGGCGGTTCAGCCCGTGTGGCGTCTCTTTTCTGAAGAGGTGCTATTATTGTTGCAATTACTGTGGCATCAGCACATTACAGAGGAATGTTAAAGAGCTTCCTGTATCCAGAACTGGAAAGGCACTTGGTGAACATGAGCCAGCTGTCGTTGCAATAGGGGGGCACCACAGCTCACACAGCGAGAGCGTCAAAGGATGTGGCTCGACATATGTTCTCCGGAATGTCATTTCACGATACGCCGATGCTTCTCGGCTCGCATGCTCTGCCGATGTATCGATTTGTGACTTCTTTTCATGGGGCTACCTGAAATGACGAGTGTACGTGAAAAATCCCGGCACAATCGATGACCTGAAAATTTCCATTCGTCAAGAAATCGAAGCTGTGTCCAATGAAATGTTAGAGAAAGCTGTGCAGAGCTTTGAGGAGAGGCTCAGAATTTGTGACCAGACTTAACTGATGTATGTAGATTCCAAAAATAAATAAAAATATCATTGAATGCAAGACTTTTCTCCATAAATCAAACAGCGGAGGTTATTCAGAAATAAAAACAAAAACATTTGTTTCCTCTCCTCCACACTGTAGATGCAGAATTTCTTAACTTACTCAACGTATGGACTCAGTATCACAACTGAGGGGACAAAAGTTATGGGATAGCGATATGCAGATATACAGATGGCGGTAGCACCGCGTATACAAGTTATACAGGGTGGTCCACTGATCACGACCGGGCCAAATATCTCATGAAATAAGCGTCAAACGAAAAAACTGCAAAGAACGAAACTTGTCTAGCTTGAAGGGGGAAACCAGATGGCGCTATGGTTGACCCGCTAGATAGCGCTGCCATAGGTCAAACGGATATCAACTGCGTTTTTTTAAATAGGAACACCCATTTTATTAGATATTCGTGTAGTACGTAAAGAAATATGAATGTTTTAGTTGGACCACTTTTTTCGCTTTGTGATAGATGGCGCTGTAATAGTCACAAACATATGGCTCACAATCTTAGACGAACAGTTGGTAACAGGTGGGTTTTTCAATTAAAATACTGAACGTAGGTATGTTTGAACATTTTATTTCGGTTGTTCCAATGTGATACATGTACCTTTGTGAAATTATCATTTCTGAGAACGCATGCTGCTACAGCTTGATTACCTGTAAATACCACATTAATGCAATAAATGCTTAAAATGATGTGCGTCAACCTCAATGCACTTGGCAATACCTGTAACGACATTCCTCTCAACAGCGAGTAGTCCACCTTCCGTAATGTTCGCACATGCACTGACAATGTGCTGACGCATGTTGTCAGCGTCGTCGGTGGATCACGATAGCAAATATCCTCCAACTTTTCCTACAGAAAGAAATCCGGAGACGTCAGATCCGGTGAACGTGCGGGCCATGATGGTGCTTCGACGACCAACCCACCTGTCATGAAATATGCTATTCAATACCGCTTCAACCGCACGCGAGTTATGTGCCGCACATCCATCATGTTGGAAGTACATCGCCATTCTGTCATGCAGTGAAACATCTTGTTGTAACATCGGTAGAACATTATGTAGGAAATCAGCATACATTACACCATTTAGATTGCCATCGATAACATGGGGGCCAATTATCCTTCCCCCCTTAATGTCGCACCATACATTAATCCGCCAAGGTCGCTGATGTTCCACTTGTCGCAGCCATCGTCGATTTTCCGTTGCCCAATAGTGCATATTATGCCGGTTTACGTTAGTGCTGTTGGTGAATGACGCTTTTTCGCTAAATAGAACGCGTGCAAAATCTGTCATCGTCCCGTAATTTCTCTTGTGCCCAGTGGCAGAACTGTACACGACGTTCAAAGCCGTCGCCTTGCAATCCCTGGCTCATAGAAATATGGTACGGGTGCAATGGATGTTGATGTAGCATTCTCATCACCGACGTTTTTTGAGATTCCAGATTCTCGCGCAGTTTGTCTGCTACTGATGTGCGGATTAGCCGCGACAGCACTTAAAACACCTACTTGGGCATCATCATTTGTTGTAGGTCGTGGTTGACGTTTCACATGTGGGTGAACACTTCCTGTTTCCTTAAATAACGTAACTATCCGGCGAGCGGACCGGACACTTTGATGATATCGCCCAGGATACCGAGCAGCATACATAGCACACGCCCGTTGGGCATTTTGATCACAATAGCAATACATCAACGCGATATCGACCTTTGCGCAATTGATAAACGGTCTGTTTTAAAACGGGTAATCTATCACGAAGCAAATACTGTCAGCACTGGCGGAATGCTACGTGATACCACGTATTTATACGTTTGTGACTATTACAGCGCCATCTATCACAAAGCGAAAAAAGTGGTCCAACTAAAGTATTCATATTTCTTTACGTACTACACGAACGTGTAATAAAAATGGGGGTTCCTATTTTTTTAAAAAACGCAGTTGATATCCGTTTGACCCATGGCAGCGCCATCTAGCGGGCCAACCATAGCGCCATCTGGTTTCCCCCTTCAAGCTAGACGAGTTTCGTTCTTGTTGTTTTTCCTTTGATGCTTATTTCGTGAGATATTTGGCCCGATCACTATCAATGAACCACCCTCTATAAAAAGGCGGAATATGGCGCTGCGGTCGGAAACGCCTATATAAGACAATAAGTGTCTGGCGCAGTTGTTGGACCGGTTAGTGGTGCTACAGTCGCAGGTGATCGAGATTTAAATGTTGTTATAGTTGGCGCACGAGCGATGGGACACAGCATCTCCGAGATAGCGATTAAGTGGGGATTTTCCAGCACGACCACATCACGAGTGTACGGGGAATGTCAAGAATCCGGTAAAACATCAAACTCCGACATCGCTGCGGCCGGAAAAAGATCCTGCAAGAACGGGATCAATGACAACTGAAGAGAAACGTTCAAAGTGACAGAAGTGCAACCCTTCCGCAAATTGCTCAGATTTCAATGATGTGATATCAACAAGAGCCAGCGTGCGAACCATTCAACGAAACATCATCGATATGGATTTGCGGAGCCGAAGATCCACTCGTATACCGTTTATGACTGCATGACACAAAGCTTTACACCTCGCCTGGATCTGTCAA
This sequence comes from Schistocerca serialis cubense, assembly GCF_023864345.2. Lineage (NCBI taxonomy): Eukaryota > Metazoa > Arthropoda > Insecta > Orthoptera > Acrididae > Schistocerca > Schistocerca serialis. Next base: position 1,035,704,626 of record NC_064639.1, on the reverse strand, counting down.
CACCGACATTGAACTGTTAATGACTGGCATCATGTTGCCTGGTCGGACGAGTCTCGTTTCAAATTGTATCAAGCGGTTGGACGTATACGGGCATGGAGACAAACGCATGAATCCACGGAACCTGCATGTCAGCAGGGGACTGTTCATCTACATCTACATCTACATCCATACTCCGCAAGCCACCTGACGATGTGTGGTGGATGGTACCTTGAGTACCTCTATCGGTTCTCCCTGTGATTCCAGTCTCGTATTGTTCGTGCCTCTGTGTGGGCTCTAATCTTTCTGATTTTATCCTCATGGTCTGTTCGCGAGATATACGTAGGAGGGATCAATATACTGCTTGACTCCTCGGTGAAGGTATATTCTCGAAACTTCAACGAAAGCCCGTACCGAGCTACTGAGTGTCTCTCTTGCAGAGTCTTCCACTGAAGTTTATCTGTCATCTCCGTAACGCTTTCGCGATTACTAAATGATCCTGTAACGAAGCGCGCTGCTCTCCGTTGGATCTTCTCTATCTCTTCTGTCAACCCTATCTGGTACGGATCCCACGCCGGTGAGCAGTATTCAAGCAGTGGGCGAACAAGTGTACTGTAACCTACTTCCTTTGTTATCGGATGCATTTCCTTAGGATTCTTCCAATGAATCTCAGTCTGGCACCTGCTTTCAAATGGTTCAAATGGTTCAAATGGCTTGAGCGCTATGTGACTCAACTTCTGAGTTCATTAGTCCCCTAGAACTTAGAACTAGTTAAACCTAACTAACCTAAGGACAGCACACACATCCATGCCCGAGGCAGGATTCGAACCTGCGACCGTAGCGATCTCGCGGTTCCAGACTGCAGCGCCTAGAAGCGCACGGCCACTTCGGCCGGCCGCATCTGCTTTACCGACGATTAATTTTATATGGTCACTCCATTTTAGACCACTCCTAATGCCTACTCTTGCAACGGCCTTGCCATAGTGGACACACCGGTTCCCGTGAGATCACCGAAGTCAAGCGCTGTTGGGCGTGGCCGGCACTTGGATGGGTGACCATCCAGCCGCCATGCACTGTTGCCATTTTTAGGGGTGCACTCAGCGTCGTGATGCCAATTGAGTAGCTACTCGACCGAATAGTAGCGGCTCCGGTCAAAGAAAACCATCATCACGACCGGGAGAGCGGTGTGCTGACCACATGCCCCTCCTATCCGCATCCTCAGCTGAGGGCGATACGACGGTCGGATTGTCCCGATGGGCCACTTGTGGCCTGAAGACGGAGTACTTTAATGCCTACTCTCAGATAATTTATGGAATTAACTGCTTCGAGTTGCTGACCTGCTATATTGTAGCTAAATGATAAAGGATCTTTCTTTCTATGTATTCGCAACACATTACACTTGTCTACATTGCGATTCAATTGCCATTCCCTGCACCAAGTGTGAATTCGTTGCAGATCCTCCTGTATTTCAGTACAATTTTCCATTGTTTCAACCTCTCGATATACTACAGCATCATCCGCAAAAAGCCTCAGTGAACTTCGGATGTTATCCACAAGGTAATAATAATAATGGCGTGTGACGAGGGCCTCCCGTCGGGTAGACCGCTCGCCTGGTGCAAGTCTTTCGATTTGACGCCACTTCGGCGACTTGCGCGTCAATGGGGATGAAATAATGATGATTAGGACAACTCATCACCCAGCCGGGAATCGAACCCGGGCCCTTAGGATTGACAGTCTGTCGCGCTAACCACTCAGCTACCGGGGCGGATATCCACAAGCTCATTTATATATATTGTGAATAGCAACGGTACTACGACACTCCCCTGCGGCACATCTGAAGTCACTCTTACGTCGGAAGACTTCTTTCCATTGAGAATTACATGTTGCGTTCTGTCGTCTAGGAACTCTTCAATCCAGTCACACAATTGGTCTGATAGTCCATATGCTCTTACTTTATTCATTAAACGACTGTAGGGAACTGTATTAAACGCCTTGCGGAAGTCAAGAAACACGGCATCTACCTGGGAACCCGTGTCTATGGCCCTCTGAGTCTCGTGGACGAACAGCGCGAGCTGGGTTTCACACTACCGTCTTTTTCGAAACCCATGCTGATTCCTACAAAGTAGTTCAAGCTGGCGGAGGCTGTGTAATGATGTCAGACGTGTGCAGTTGGAGCGATATGGTACCCTAGACACGACTCTGACGGGTGACGTGTGCACAAGGGTCCTGCCTGATCACGTGCATCCATTCAGGTCAACAGTGCCTTCCGAAGGACTTGGCCAGTTCAAGCAGGACAGTGCGACACTCCACAGGTCCAGAATTGCTACAGAATGACTCGGGGAACACTCTTCTGAGTTTGGACACTTCCACTGGCCACCAAACTTCCCAGACATGAACATTGTACATACTTGGGATGCCTTGCAAGGTGCTGTTCAGAAGAGATCTCCACCACCTTGTATTCTTACGGATTTTGGGACAGCCGTGCAGGGTTCATGGTGTCAGTTCCCTCCAACACTACTTCAGACAATAGTCGAGTGCATGCGACGTCGTGTTGCGGCCCTTCTGCATGTTCGCGGTAGCCCTACATGATATGAGGCAGGTGTACCAGTTTCTTTGGCTCTTCAATGTAGCTTTTCGTGGGTTCAGATACGTGGTGCCCGGCCTGCGAGAAATGGCACAGGTAGCGGTCGGGCCCGGTAAGTCGGCCGGACAGAGGCGGCCGCCCCCATCGCGCCGAGTCACCGCGGAGCTCGGCGCCGTCGCGGCTCCTGAGGCGGCGCTGACGGCTAAATGATCGTTTATTGCCGCTTGTTTACTGCCGTTCGCCCGGGGCCAGGCCGCGATTGCCGCGGCGGAGAGCTGTTCTGCGGAATTACTGCGGAAGGCGACGGCCCGCTGTCCCTCCGACAGAGTGGCGTAAGAGTGTAATCACCGCGTCAGCCTGTTTAGGGCAGACGTCATTTCCAACTGCAGTTACTTCGCCGGTAGTTAGTTTGGGCCTGGATGAGTAGTCATTATTATGGAGTCCAACCCACGTGAAGGCTCGCGATTGTCGTCTTGGGCTATATATTCTGCCATCTGTCTCTTGTTTGCCAGTGGTGACAAGGAAACATCGGCAACTTGACCCCAAATTTTATGGAGAGAAAAAAAAAAAAAAACGTTGCAAGACATCAGCCCAAGCCATTGATGCCATGCGAAAATTTGGGTCATAATTCTGACAGTACACAATTACGCCTTCGGAATGTGCGGCGAAATGAAAACCGGACCCTTCCTATTCGAGGGATGTTGAAGGCAAGGGAAGAGAAACAGGGAGACGGACGCATTTGCCAAACTTGTTTTAAAATCTTGTTCGATAGCACATATTATTTTACGCGAGGAATAGGTAAGTAAAGTAAGAACATATAAGGTCACCACACACACACGGACGCGCACACAAACACAAACACACACACACACACACACACACACACACACACACACGCGCGCGCGCGTTCAATATTTTTCTAAAAACTTTCTCGTAATATGTGCTTCAAAGTCAAAATGAATAAACCGAACCAACTCTAGAATTATTGTGAAAAGAACTTACTGATTTTCGATTTAGAATTTAATGATGCCATTCACATCGAAGGATAGCGCATCTCCTGCAAATGTACTTCGCTTTAAGAACGTCAGTTTTACAGTCCAAAGAAAATAACGCTCAACAACCATGTTGATAAAAATTAAATAGCACTAAGCTTCTCGTGTTTACAATAAACGTCGTATACACTGATATGTTCCGCTGTGCGACGCCAGACAAATATGAATAGGAGTTATAATTTTCTATTACAGATCTTACATGAATTATTGTACTAAAATGCTATGTTTTTTCTGTATTTCATGCTCTACGATCGAATCCAGTGGTAAGGTGTTCAATGCTCTGCTGATGACGCAGCAGCTGGTGTACCAACCGATATTGGAGTCCTATTAGGGTCACTGCAAATTTTGACGTCTCAGTAAATTAGCTTACGACGCCTACTTTCATTCTCTGCTTTCGTATGGCATCATATTCTCGGGGAAATCATCACTGAGTAAAATAGTGTTCATTGCACAAAAGCGTGTAATCAGAATAATTGCTGGAGCTCATCCAACATCATCCTGCAGACACTTATTTAACGAGCTAGAGATGTCCACTGTAGCCAATATACTATATTCACTTATGAAATTTGTTACCAACAATCCGAACGAAATCAAAAGTAATAGCAGTGTACATGACTACAACACTAGGAGAAAGGATGATCTTCACTACTCAAGGTTAAATCTAACTTTGGCTCAGAAGGGGATAAATTAAGTTACCACAAAAGTCTTTGGTCACTTACCTAATAGCATCAAGAGTCTGACAGATAGCCATATAGCATTTAAAAGGAGATGAAAAGAATTTCTATATATCAACTCCTTCTATTCGTTAGATGAATGTTTGGATATAGTAAGCGGGTAATTTCCCCAACACCCACCGAAAAAAAAGAAAAAAAATTAAAAATATTAAGTGTCATGTAATATTTTGTGTAATGTAATATCTTGTATAGACACCTTTTATTAACCTGACACGTTCCACATCATTACGAAGTGTCGTATTCATGATGTATGGAACAAGTACTAATCTAATCTAATCTAACCAACGGCTAGCAGGCGGTGGAAGACCTGGAAGACATGGTCGAGACTTAATTTGATTGTTAAAATGTCCTCATAAATAAATGAAATGATGGAATTGTAACCACTGTTGTATCTGATATCTAACGGTGAACATTAAAAAGTAACGTTCTTCCAGATATGTGTCTGTTCGTGATTTATTACACTTGACAGTTCGTCGGAAGTAGGATTCTGCTATCTTGGATGAAAGATATGAAATAGGAAGATATTTAATTTTGAGAGTTTTCAGTTTCAGGAAGCTTCGCTGAGCAGCTTTAATAAAAATTTTCATAGCTCATATGAACTCTTAAAGACGCTAAATGGATGACAGCAAATATTTTTAAGCATTGTGCGTGCTCCGAAGTAAAAAGTAAAACCTCTGACGGGTAATAGTAAGATGACTTGATTAATTATTTATCACGACAGTTTGCAATCACGTACTGAATTTTAAAAGAAGTTTTGTGGATTGCAGAGGCTCATGTAGCTATCGTTAATGGTGAAGTGACAGTAAAAGGGAACCAAAGAACTGTCTTACGGAAGTTAGGAATTTAGCGCATGTGAGTTATGCTGAGACTGAGTGATCGGAACTGACTTATTAACTGTGATTAGGCTTTGGTAAACAACTTATACTACCGAACGGTGTTATATGTTTGATGTTATCTTTCAAGCCTACTATTTTAACATGCATGGTCCCGATTCTTAGTGAGGGTGTTATCTCTGACTGTGATTCATGTCTGATGTGAACATAGATGTTTAAACTATATCAACGAAGTTCAGTTAGCGATATCAAACTGTAGGCAGTTATTTGGACGCCTATTGACTCTGTAAAGAATTATCGGAAGAAATTTTTATTGTAAAGGTACGCGAAGGAAAACATTGAAACCAGAGATTAACGAATTGTATGAAATGTCAATTGACTGATACTTCGTTTCTTTCACTACCTAAAATTACTTCTAGGTCTCCTTCTTGTAAGGGGAAAGGTTCTGCTACTTTTTTTTTTAAATGTGTGTGAAATCTTGTGGGACTTAACTGCCAAGGTCATCAGTCCCTAAGCTAACACACTACTTAACCTAAATTATCCTAAGGACAAACACGCACACCCATGCCCGAGGGAGGACTCGTATCTCCGCCGGGACCAGCCACGCAGTCCATGACTGCAGCGCCGAAGACCGCTCGGCTAATCCCGCGCGGCTGATCCTACAAGTGTTTTCGATAAATAAGGAAGGTTCTGCTACTGAAGAACAGTATTTCATAGGAGAAAATTTTAATTGAATGAAGTTTAATGCGGGTTCGTCTAATTCCCAGTTAGCCTTCGATTTACATCTGCGGTGTGGCGACACACGACCACAACAGCAACTAGACAAGAAACAAAAACTGTTATTCTTTACATAATTAATCGCAGGCAGCCTGTAGTTCACATCAGGAGAGGTGGAACAGCACACGCTGCTTCTTTGACGACGCACTCATTCGTTTCATTCACTTACACTGCATTTGTGAATCGCAACGAAAGCGTGTTAAAGCAAATCGATCTCTGATACAAGCTACAGGCTAGAAACCGCGCACTTTCACACAAAGAACAAAGTATGTTACCAGTGTCAGAACAGTATCTCACAAACCTCTTTCTCATTTCACTGTAAAGTATTTCGCGCTCGGGCACTAAGCGGCTGCAGTAGGGTGGAGCGAGTGACAAACAAACTCATATTTAAAATCTATACTTCTGAAGGTCATAACTGCGCACTATCAGCATTATGGGCAAAACTTTCGATCGGGAATGATTGCTGTGACTCATATCTTGCAATTGTGCTTTTGTCTCCTTAAAATATGGTGTCCAATTGGTGACGTTTCTTTATGAGTAGATCTTATGAGACAAATGGCAGTTTCCCTGAGGTTATGGCATGACAGACTTTCCGTAAAACAGCATTTCATTTCAGACAACAAGGCTGATAATGAAAGGAACAATATAAACTTGCATAGCGAGTATAGATTTCTCCTTCTTATGACAATGATGAGAAAAAATGGAATGCAAGATGAAAAAATTGTGAAACAGCTATTACAAGATATGTGAGACATTGTTGTTGCACACCTCCAACTCTGTTTAATATTCGTGGTGATAGACTTGTGGATGAATCATTGAATAATACGGGTACAGTACTATAAAATAAACGTAAGAAGAGAGAAGAGTGTGTAAATGATGAAATGGTCCTAGCAGAAAATGAAGAAAATTACAAAGGCAATGAGGAAACCAAAGGAACAATATGAAGGTTGCACTTTTCCAAAGCATAAGTAATGCAAGCAGGAAAGAAATATACTGCAGTAAATATAACGCTAGAGCGAGAGGAACAAGAGCAAGTGAACTCTTTCTCAGGAAAGTGTTATCGACAAAGTTTTTCAAACTTCTTTAATTAGCGTGTAGTTACACATGACTCAAACATCTGGAAATAAGGAAAGAGGAGAAGAGGTATTAGGAAAGCTTTAAAATCTGGAGAAGAGAAAGGAGAAATTATATGAGTAAAGTACGGATTTGTGTAGAGTTAAGGAAACAATAACTCTTCTCAAGTGTGTTAGAAAAGGAAAAGCAAATTAGGTGAGACACATTCTAATGAAAAGACGTTTGCAGAAAATTGTAACTGATAGAAGAAAAAGAACTAAAAAGACGAAGATGTAGAGATGGAAGAAGGTGTCGGATGTTTAATAGATCAAGTTGCGAGGGCGTAATTTGCGCAGTTTTTATCTCTGCTCGGTGTGCGAGCAGAAATCCAAAGAAACTGTATGCGTGCTATTTTCTTCGACTTATTAGAACTGCTAATGAATATGAAAGGACATTCATATCTCAATATGCCCATTCTTGTCTTGATTGGTCAAGCAAGCAACGGCATACGGAGAGGTACTGTGACTATATCTTTTCCGTATGAATAAATGACGTTTAGATGAACCTGACTGTATAGTGCATATGACTACATGCTATACAACCCATATCAAATATCAATCATTAATTGATATTTTGCAAAAGTTGGAAAAAGTTGTGGTAGGAATCTCAGTAGATCTCACAGTGTGTAACGCCTTATAATTCCGTCAGGAGAGTTTAATAATTAAATCAGTATACAACGACTATATTTCTTTCGCCACATTGAACCTGCACACGGAGTAGATTTTTCTTTTTAAAGATTAACTTCATTTGTGGATTACGGTAACGTAAGTTTATTTTTAAACATTACTACCAGATAGTACATGCAGCATACAACCAAAGGTTGTATTCTGCTTCGTTAATGCGTGGGACGTTATAGTTGCTAACAGATCTCAGGAAAGTAAACATATTACCAGGAACAGCAGTGAACCATAAGCGTAATTGGGCTGGGGCGACCGAGGCACTATCCTGGACCCCAGAATTGAGGGCACCTGCTGCAAGCAAGCACACACACACACACACACACACACACACACACATACACAAATCCGCACACACAAACAAACAAGGAACAATTAAAACAGAAAAATTAGTGAAATATATCTGTCAAGTGAAATATTCCCCAAGTTGAAATAACACAGATCTGCAAATTTATACTTTGCAATTTCTTCTTAACCATTTTTGGTGAAACTAATGTTTTTCGTTCAGAAATGCCAAGGATTTCCCTCTGTCACGTTAGACTTTTTTCACAGAGTGAACATGAAGATTCGGAATATTCATACAAAACGCATATACTCAAGAAAACTTTCTTAAAAAAAACGTGGTAAAATAACGCACTTCTAACACTAAAGCGAATTAGTATGTTCTTCAGAACCATAATGTCTCTTATTTTTCTCCTCAAATCTCTGTTTCGACCTTTCTCTTTTGTGCACTGTGTAAGGACACAGCCTGTGCAGCATCGAGACTCAGTCAGCTATCATGCTGACAACCCATCCATCGTCCCTGGTACCTCCGTTTCATTTCTTTTTGATGTGTTGGTGGAACCTTTCTCCCTGTTTCTCAATAACAGCTCCTAGATTTTCTGGAAAATAACTGACTAGAAAGTACAGCTTCGAGCTCATCGAGCAACCCGAAGCTTGGAAGTTACCGAAATTGTTTCTTGCTATGTCCTCATAACCAGGGTCTTTGTAATTTCCGAAAAAATTGTCGACAACTTCTTTAAAGGCTATGGAAACGAATCTTTTAATTCGTTTTCTCTTCAAATATCATCCATCATACTTTTCCAAATGTCAGGGCTGACGGAAACTCCTTCTTTCAGCTTGACTTATGACGGACATAGGCACTGACTAGCCACGTACTTAAAAAGTCACCTTATTTTTGTAGGGCTTTAATAAATTTTTCATGGTGCTGAGCTCTGTGTGAAGTAGAGGCAGGAGTATTTTCGAATGGTCCAGCGATATGTCGAATACTACAATACGTTTTTCCCTCCAACTTCTAGCGTTCTACTTGGACAGTTCCCTTGAAATCAGTGCTTGTCTTTCGCATCGCTGTCCATTCGCACAGGAAGCCAGGGTGCAAGGTATAGCCACCCAGTTGACCAAGGATGATGGAGAGTGCTTTCAAATCCCCGCCGATACTCCATTCGTATTTTTTCATTTTTGGTCTCAAAATAACCCTCATGACTTAAGTGGCCGCAGTTTAGGGTAGCTGTAATATAGACTACAAAATAAAAGAACTTCTGTCGCAGTTTGCACTATAAAACATCGCAAAAAATAGTGGGATTATTGTAGCTATAACATAGCTAAAATTTAAATGCCTCACAGAAATTTTCAATTTGTTTCAAAACTGCATGTGACTGGACATTTTTGAAACCCACACCCAAAAATGCGATAGGAACTCTCTTGACCTTATAGAAACAAGATCCGTTCTCAACCAGTGTAATCAATGTTGGTTTTGGAAATGATTATGAGGTGGAGATATGCGAACCATTTAATTAACTTTAGCTGTGTTCATTGCGTCTACCTACTTGTGAACGGAAGCAAACGTAACACGCTGGTTAAACATCACAGAAATCAGAAATGTAATTGAATTTAAAATAATTTGAATTTATTTATACGTTACATGAAGATACTTCCTGCACACATTATTCAAAACTTAGTAGAGACCGGAAGCAAGAGAAAATCTATGCGGTGTCATACACCGTCTTCCTACGTCTGTTGAAACAGGTATTCCCGTCAGCCACTGCACCAAGCATCTTCTTAAACGGAACAATTAACACTTGTTGTGTCAGATCAGAGCGTACACAAACAATATTACCTACTACAAATTACTTATCACCGGACTAAAATACACGATTAAACGATGACGACTATCATTTCGTGCATATTGCGTACGGTACCATTTGATAGCGAAAGTTGTCAGCGAGAAGAATCAACATCATTTAAGTGATAAAAATCATGGGACAGTGATATGAACATACAGATATGCCGGTAAAATCGCGCACGCCAGGTATAAAAGGGCAGTGCATTGCCGGAGCTGTCTTTTGCACGCAGGTGGTTCATATAAAAGGGTTTCCGACGACATCGTGACCAGACAACGGGTATCAACAGTGGAATGGTAGTTCGTGCTAGACGCTTGGAACATTCCATTTCGGAAATCGTTATGGAATTCAGTATTTTGAGATCCACAATGTCAGGAGTGTGCCGAGAATACCAGATTTCAGGCTTTAGCTCCCACCATGGACGACGCAGTGGCTGACTTATCACCGGACTAAAATACACGATTAAACGATGACGACTATCATTTCGTGCATATTGCGTACGGTACCATTTGATAGCGAAAGTTGTCAGCGAGAAGAATCAACATCATTTAAGTGATAAAAATCATGGGACAGTGATATGAACATACAGATATGCCGGTAAAATCGCGCACGCCAGGTATAAAAGGGCAGTGCATTGCCGGAGCTGTCTTTTGCACGCAGGTGGTTCATATAAAAGGGTTTCCGACGACATCGTGACCAGACAACGGGTATCAACAGTGGAATGGTAGTTCGTGCTAGACGCTTGGAACATTCCATTTCGGAAATCGTTATGGAATTCAGTATTTTGAGATCCACAATGTCAGGAGTGTGCCGAGAATACCAGATTTCAGGCTTTAGCTCCCACCATGGACGACGCAGTGGCTGACTGCTTTCACTTAACGACCGCGAGCAGCTGCGATTGCGTAGAGGATTCAGTGCTAACAGGCAAACAACACTACGTGAAATAACAGCAGAAATCAATGTAGGACATACGACGAACGCATCCGTTTGGACAGTGCTGCAAAATCTGGCATTAATGGGCTATGACAGCAGACAACGGACACGAGTGCTTTTGCTAACTACACGACATCGCTGAAGTGCCTCTCCTGGGCTCGTGACCATAGCAGTTGGATGTGATCTGGTCAGGTGAGTTCCGATTTCAGTTGGCAAGAGCTGACGGTACGATTCGAGAGTGGCGCAGATCCCACGAAGCCATGGACCCAAGTTGCCAACAAGGCACTGTGCGAGCTGGTTGTGGCTCCATAATGATATGGGCTGTGTTTACATCAAATGGACTGTGTCCTCTGGTCCCACTGAACGGATTATTGACTGGAAATGGTTATGTTCAGCTACTTTGGAGATCATCTGCAGCCTTTTACGTACTTCATGTTCGCAAACTACGGTGGAATTTTTATGGATAGCAATGCGCCATGTCACAAGGCCATAATCGTTTGCGATTGGTTCGAAGAACATTCTGGACGACTCGAGCGAATGATTTGCCACCCGGGTCGCCCGACGTGAATCCCATTCAACATTTATGGGACATAATCGAGAGGTCAGTTCGTGCACAAAATTCTGGACAGGCGACACTTGCACAATTGTGGACGGCTACAGCAGGAGCATGGCTCAGCACTCCCGCGTGGGGCTTCCAACGGCCTGTTGAGGCCATGCTACGAGCTGCTGCACCAAACCGTGTAAATGGAAGTCCGACACGATATTATGAGGTATCACACGACTTTTGTCACCTCATTGTATTGGTAACTCGAATTCAGCGACCTCTACCGATTCATTTCTAGGATAGGGAGACGAGAAGAGAAGAAAATGTGGGCCCACTATACTTGGTTTCGGGATACAAACTGCACACGCACGAAAACGAAAGTTGACCCACATTACTTAATTGTACATAAGCGGAAACAGTCTCCAAGATTTAGAAAGCAAATTAATGAAGTGGAAAGAAATACAACTTTATGTCTGAAATCTGTATTTGTTAGAAATTATTATAAAAATTTTCTTATGATATGTACCTGGAAAACGCGTATCTTAAGACACCACTGTGATACACTAAACTTGTCGAACAATGTCTATACGAGAGCAGTTGCCAAAGAAACTTCGTTCGAGCATGAATAATTTTGCAATATTCCGACTGCAAGATTTATAAAAGGTGGTTGTTCTGGGTACTGATTTCTCATTATCTATGCACCCAAATTGCGTGAAAATGTAATCACATGTCAGTTCTAGTATATTTGCCCAATGAATAACCGTTTACCATCTGCAATTTTTCTTGGTGTAGCAATTTTAATGGCCCGTAGTGTAGACGCCGAAGCAAGCAGTAAGCATTCACTTTCCACCCACATTATTAAATGTCGTACTGTCCCAGTGTTTTCCTACTTGGGTAATGCATTAAATGCGTACGTTCTCATGACTGAGTTACACTGAGGTGACGAAAGTCATGGGACTTCCTTTTGCCCGCCGTAGTGAAGCAGCTCGACGCGGCATGGACTAAACAAGTCGTTTGGAGTCCCCTGCAGAAATATTGAGCCAAGCTGCCTCTATAGCCGTCCATAATTGTGAAAGTATTGCCAGCGTAGGATTTTGTGCAGGAACTGACCTCCAGATTGTGTCCCACAAATGTTCGGTGGGATTCATGTCATACGATGTGGATGGCCGTATCTATTGTTCTCGTCTCTAACTTCGACGCTTTGCAGCGTCGTTGGATGACGTTTCCGGACATCGGTTCCTGTGCAAAAATTTGTCTGTAACTCCACTCTAGAACCTCTACAATTTGTAACATTAATTGTGAAATACCCTTACATTTTTCAGTGACGTTTTCTCAAGAAATTTTGATTGCGACTCCAGAACAGGTATTGTTTGCAAGAACGTTATTTGCAGTATGAAAGTGAAACAGTCATCAATCTGACGAGTATTTTGAACACCACAGTGCTTTGCTAGGAATGGTCCTGATGGAAATGGTGTGCCCTTACTTTCCCCCTAAGTTTGAACTGACTCAACCTCCCAGTTATAGCGAGGGGAGGTGAATGGGGCGAGAGAACTACAGTTTATCGGGGATTCCGAACCAAGGTGTAACTCGGCATTTTTCACATGAACAAACATTGCCAGAGTTGTAGCAAGTGAAAAGTGATAGATAAAAATCCTAGGGCTGAACAGGAATCGAACCTCATTTTTGGGTTAACGGTGTGGTGCTACCACTCAGGCACAGAGCCAGATGCTAGTGGGACTCGTCCACTGAGGGTTCCTTACAAAATTGTGTGTATAAACTGTTCATCAATTCTGGAAATCGAGAATCTCGACAATTTTTGCGTGTTATCGACAGTGGTATGCAGGTAAAGCAATCCCAGGATTCCAAGATCTTTGAGAATATTTTACTGACGATAATGTAAATATGACACCAAGTCATACACGAGGCAGGGGACCATTTTTATAATAATCAGTAGTTCTCCGTTCAGGTTGACCGAGACGCCATATCTACGTGCGATGATCGCTCTTGGATAGATTTCAAATCGCTTCATATGAGCAATAAAGTAATTCATTGCCTGATGTTTGACTTTTGCCATTGCGATCCAACCAGCCTGAAAGTCGAAACATTCGTTGTTTCAATTTCGAGTTTGAAGTCGCATAACAAATAACGAATGAAATATTTTTTGGGTGGACAACAGCGTAATACTATACGGATTCTGTTTTACCAAACCCTGCAAATGTCCGATGCACAAGAGTTACCAGAGCTGGTGTCGAGTTACCGTGACAGTTGTCCTGGTGTGTCTGACAAAAGCTACGGCTGTTGCAAAATCTGAGTGTTCTTCACCCATGCTAAAAATCTTTTTTAAAAAACAGTAACGTTTTACAGCGAGTCAGGCACGCTTATATGCTAAGGCAGTGTTGTCGATGGAACAAGGGTAGCGCGAGCGTTCAGAAGCTAGTTTGATCGAAGAGAGAGTGAAACGGAAATGTCGAACTACCGTAACTGGCAGAACACAAGCCATCATCATTCACATACTTCATTCATGAACGCATTGGCAACAAACTTTAATCTGTGGCTCAGTAAAAAGTTTCCGCTGTTCCGCAGTTTACAGTTATTCGCAGGGGAAACATAAAGATCTAGGTGTGGAAAACGAAAGAGCACCAAACACTGATTTTTGTAAAATAATTGACAATTTTGCACTTACAAGAAGAAGCGAAAACCTGTTAAACCTCTTCTTTCTCTCAGTCAACACATGTGGGCCTCCACAATTTTTTTCTCCTTAAATAGATGCACTTTTCCGCTTATAGACCGATGGTCCACAAGTGTGGACCTTCTAGTTCTTAGTTTTAAAACTAGGGCGCCGTACCTTGCAAGTAACGATTTGAGTGTTAGTTTACACTTCTACAAACCGAAAACGTATATAACTAGTTATAAAGCCGAAGTAATGTACTGAGAATTCCTTTTTTTCACCGAACGTTGGTTAACCATTCTAGATGTTGAGAATTACTGATTTTTTGCATAAATTTTGTTCTTTACGATGAAATGACACGCCTTCTGACGGTCCTCGCTAGTGAACCTTAGATCATAATGCATATCTGCTAATTTGAGGGGAAAGAAAATACAAAGCAAAGACTAGTACGATTTCACGATAAGTGAGACTTTAGGTCCACTATGTGAATCTCTATTTACACGTTAGTAAATCATCAAAACATATTTAAATATCTCATTGTTATTCGTGTCATGCTTGTTTATTATTTTGCTGGAAAATTTGAAAAGAAGAATTTATCTGCGATGTTTTTATATCTCAGAAGTGAAGAGGTTAACACCTTAGGACATGGTTCAAGGCATGTTTCAGTGCCTAAGGTTTCAATCCTAGTGCTGGAGATATTGTCAGAGGCTATGAGGCATCAGTTTCAAACTCATATAGCAGCTTCATTCATAGACAATCACAGTCAGCCTAACTGTTTAAGCTTACGGATTCGCGGCAACGTATACTACAGAGCTTAGAGGGGGAAACAGTTGGCGTTGTTTACTTTATTTAGTACTCAGGTACACAAGAATATTCTTCAAGACAGACGAAAACAACTCGGAGGGAAGAGAATCTTTCAACAGAAAATGATCCTTCAAAAACACGGAAACAACTTTAATAGGAAAGAAGAATATCTGAAATGAGACCAGTTGTACCGGTTACAACTAAATAAAGCAAACCGTCCCAATTTTTCTCTGTTACGAGCTGCACAACATTGCCGCGGCTCCACGATCTTCACAACGGTCTGATGACGTCACGACCCGACCGTTGTGTGGTTCGTATAAACAGTTCGGCTTGTGAGCTTGTTTAAGGGGAGGTTTACTATCTTTTGGTTCAAAAAATCGATTTTTTTTAAACTGCATTTTTGGATCCATGAAAGTGTTTAGAATCCACCCCTGAAACGGTTTTTCCGAATACGGAACTGAAATGTTTGTTATTCGCGGTTGAACAAAAAAATGCACCTGCCTGAAATCGGCCTTTTTCACGCACCAGTTTTTTTCTTTCGGAGAACGAGTTATTGTACCGATGCTTGGGAGCAAACACACAAAATTCAAATGAAAGTTTGAACGCGTGTGTTTGGAAGTTAGCCCCCAAGCATTTGCATTCTGGTGCTAAGACTGTGGAGATTGCGACTTTTGCCGGCCGAGGTGGCCGAACGGTTCTAGGCGCTACAGTCTGGAACCGCGCGACCGCTACGGTCGCAGGTTCGAATCCTGCCTCGTGCATGGATGTGTGTGATGTCCTTAGGCTAGTTAGGTTTAAGTAGTTCTAAGTTCTAGGGGACTGATGACCTCAGAAGTTAAGTCCCATAGTGCTCAGAGCCATTTTGGATTGCGAATTTACTGGCAGTGAGCAGCTTCAACGAAGGGTATTCAGCAATTCTGAAGACCATGACAACGTCACCCCTGGAACTGTATTCCACGCAGTTCGCCAAGCATTCGGACGACCACCGGATTCAAGCGGCCGAAAACCGCTTGTCACCGGCCGTACGAGCGGCTCTGGAGCAGCGCAGTATGGCCCAGATCGAGCAGAACGTCCTCCATGAGGAAGAGGAAGGACTAGTTTATGGAGCCAGAATAGCAGATTGAACGTACGTTGCATAATATTCCATTTATATTCAGTCAAAACTTAAAACACGTTTTTCTCGAAATGACTTTTTTTTATCGCTCGGTATGGTAACTTCAAATCTACTGAACCGATTGGCATGATTCTTTGTATCGGAAAAGCTAACTAAATTAAACCTTATTTTATCTCAAATGGCAGCCATTTTGTTTCCTATGGTACAAATAACTTAAGCGAGGTGCAGCTCGTAGAGAATCTGATATACCGGGTATTCAAAAAGTCAGTATAAATTTGAAAACTTAATAAACCACGGAATAATGTAGATAGAGAGGTACAAATTGACACACATGCTTGGAATGACATAGAGTTTTATTAGAACCGAAAAAAAGTATTGCTAGATGCGTGAAAGGTCTCTTGCGCGCGTCGTTTGGTGATGATCGTGTGCTCAGTCGCCACTTTCGTCATGCTTGGCCTCCCAGGTCCCCAGACCTCAGTCCGTGCGATTATTGGCTTTGTGGTTACCTGAAGTCGGAAGTGTATCGTGATTGACCGACATCTTTAGGGATGCTGAAAGACAACATCCGACGTCAATGCCTCACCATAACTCCGGACATGCTTTACAGTGCTGTTCACGACATTATTCCTCGACTATAACTTTTGTTGAGGAATGATGGTGGACATATTGGGCATTTCCTGTAAAGAACATCGTCTTTGCTTTTTCTTACTTTGCTATGCTAATTATTGCTATTCTGATCAGATGAAGCGGCATCTGGGGGATATTTTTTGAACATTTGTATATTTTTGGCTCTAATAAAACCTCATGTCATTCTAAGCATGTGTGTGAATTTGCACCTTTCTATCTACATTATTCCGTGATTTACTCCGTTTTCAAATTTATACTGACATTTTGATCACCCGGTACTTCGCTAACGTCAATTCAATTTTGATTTCAGACGAGCCGGCTGACCTGTGACATACCGCGCGTGGAGGTCTACATCGAAATTGTGTTTCGTTCCGACGGCACTTTCGCCTTTGCTCTTCGACATTTCCGGTCGAAAAAATTCCAGTTTGCAGATGAGATATCAATAAACATTTTGAAACAATTTGACATTGATATCAATAAGAAATCACGAGAAAAAAATTCTTAAAGAACATGCTTTGTTCTGACCAAAGATAGTAAACCTCTCCATAAGTTTAAATCATCTCTCTGAGTTTTTATAGGCTCTGATGATGTCTCTAGCTTAGGGAAATGCCCTTTTGCAGTCACCCGATTTGGAGTGGTGTGTGCTAAAAATATCATGCGTATTTATACTGTTACGCTGTATTCTATTTAAATTCCCGTATATCATTCAATATTCACTTTAAAAATATGAAAAAATTACCACTTATCCATAGAAGAATGCAGCATATTATGGCTTACACAGATTATCTTAATGTTTCAAATGGATTTGATTGAGACAGTCCAAATAAAATATATACATTTTTAACATTACAAATTTTACTTTGATTCCATATATCCAACACTGTCCTTCAATTTAAGAACGCTAACTGCAGTCCATAGAATCTATACACATTTGTGAGTAAAATGACATGAGCGATATCAATTTTGTGTTATTATTTAGAAAGATAACAATTATTTATTTGAAGAGAACATTACAGAATTTCCGTGTCTACAGTATGATTTAGCATTTGTGTTTACGAAAACATTCACCATGCAACCCCTTATTACATCTATTGCAAACAGTTGTTGGCCTTCTTTTCCTTCCCTCACAAGTACACATACAGCATCTTGACTCTTTCTTCTCTGGAAGTTTTCTCAAACACAGAGAACCACGAGGATCATCAGTTGCAAATACTGTAATAGGGAAGTGTGACATTTAGTGGTAACTAGACTCTCATCAATACTAAGTTGTTCATGAGGTGTGTAATGATGTCTAAATATATTATTAGCATGATCTACCAATGGCTGGTACCTGATACATGGGTGGTAATCAGTATGGCCTGGTGCTGGACATTTTTCAAAATCTACAAGATGAAAGAATTTCATAAGATGCCTAAATCGGTGGACAGAAAACATTTTACCAAACCATGGAAATCCCTGTGACGGTTTTGTGCTCCAGCATGAGAGCATTGTGGGCCTTTTATTGTGTCCCACATTTAGTAAGTAAGCAATAAAACCTCTTACCTCGGTGCTTGTCACATTCTTCCATTTCTTATATGGTTTGGACAATGTAGCATGTTTAGTTACAAACTGTTAGGCTGAGCGATTTGTTTCAGTTACAATAAGCTGCAGCAACGTTGTAGTAAAGAATAGATTGAAATATTCTGTGACAGGTGATCATGTTACACGCATGGGAGAAGCAAGGTTACCCAAGAGACTCATGGGTGCAGCAGTAGAGGGTAGGAGGAGTCGCAGTCGACCAAGGAGAAGGTACCTGGATTCGGTTAAGAATGATTTTGAAGTAATAGGTTTAACATCAGAAGAGGCACCAGTGTTAGCACTGAACAGGGGATCATGGAGGAATTTTATAAGGGGGCTATGCTCCAGACTGAACGCTGAAAGGCATAATCAGTCTTAAATGATGATGATGATGATGATGATGAGGTGATCATGCTGGCGGCATATACTTTGGTCCTGGCAGCTCTTGAAATGGATGTCGTAGTGGCTGTATTGTCTCAGGCCCCATTACTTAAGTGTATTGTACATTCTCCATTTCGTCTTCACTTTCGTTCACAATATCGTCAAGTACATCACTGTCACTTTGTCAACTGTTGCTACTTTCGCTGAAACACTCTGTATCACTAGTTACATCTAAAAGTTCACAAATTTCTTCATCCGTATGTCCTCAGCTGTGGCCTGATGTAGGTCGCATTTTACACACAAAGCGGAGAAAATAAACAAACTGTAAACGCTTAACGTAAAGAAAAACACACAGAAACAATGATAAATAACACTAGTGCGCAAAAAACAATAACTTAGAATGCAATAACTGAATGTAAACATGTACTGCGAAACACGATGTCACTAAACATACGATGCAAAAGCGGAATAATCGAACGCTAATATTTCATCGAAACGATGCTCAATTGTCAATAGCTACACGTAGCTCGAGTCAAAGAGCATCTGTAATCGGCAAGCCAACACCATGTAGCGCCCGATTCTGTATGATAAACAAGAAGAAGCAGAGTACCGACGAATCGGCACCCTGACAGTATTAGCGTCAATAGTGGGTGACGATAGATCGTTACCTTCACATTCAAAGGGTTAAGGAAATGAAGTGTTAGGCACAGAATCATGCTTTCGTCAACAGATTGCAAAAGACGAACGTCGTACCCTGGCGGTAAGGCTACCCCGTATAGTGCAACGCTGAAGTTGGTGGAGTGGCAGCGTTACACGCCGCCGCCGCTACCTGGGTGTGTGGGCTGAGCTGTCGGCGGCGGTGTGAGGTGCTTAGGGCTGGGCACCTGCCGGGTGTTTTTACCAACGGTAGCCGCCTCGCCTTCTCATTTCCGCCACCTCCAGATGAAGGCCCGCCGCTTATCTCTCCAATCAATCACGGGATCCATCGACGGCGCGACGGGCAGTCCACCGATGGCACTTCTCGCGCAGGGTTGCAGGGGACGGCAATAATTAATGGATCGTCTTCTCCAGAACTGATCAGTTATGCGAGTGTTGATGGCATTCAGCCACTTATACAGCCGATTAGCCGGAGCTGAGCAAGCTGAATACCACGACACTCAGTGGATAGATGGCTTTCGCCTTCGTATGACACACATGTAATAGACTTGTGACTAAAACAAAAATATATCGCACTACACTTGTTAAAGCCGGTTTTCTATTCAAATTAATTATTGGCATTTTGCCATCGCTTACAGCTGTTTGGCACAACAACATGCTAAGATTATTAACACGCACAGGGGTGTTAATCAGCTGTTGAGTTTTCACCTGCAACGGCCCTCTTGCCGTATTTTGGCGCCATGGCTATGAGAATCGAAAGGCTCTTGAAAAGGTACAACGGCAAGTGCATCCCCCCGGAATGAGATTTTCACTCTGCAGTGGGGTGTGCGCTGATATGTAACTTCCTGGCAGATTAAAAATGTGTGTCGGACTGAGATTCGAACTCGGGACCTTTGCCTTTCTTTCAGGAGTGCTAGTCCTGCGAGGTTCGCAGGAGAGCTTCTGTAAAGTTTGGAAGGTAGGAGACGAGGTACTGGCAGAAGAAAAGCTGTGAGGACGGGGCGTGAGTCATGCTTGGGTAGCTCAGTTGGTAGAGCACTTGTACGCGAAAGGCAAAGTTCCCGAGTTCGAGTCTCGATCCGGCACACAGTTTTAATCTGCCAGGAAGTTTCATATCACCGCACACTCCGCTGCAGAGTGAAAATCTCATTCTGGAAACATCCTCCAGGCTGTCGCTAAGCCATGTATCCGCAATATCCTTTCTTTCAGGAGTGCTAGTCCTGCAAGGTTCACAGGAGAGCTTCTGTAAAGTTTGGAAGGTAGGAGACGAGGTACTGGAAGAAGTAAAGGTCTGAGGACGGGCCTGAGTCGAGCTTGGGTAGCTCAGTTGGTAGAGCACTTGCACGCGAAAGGCAAAATTCCCGAGTTCGAGTCTCGGTCCGGCACAAAGTTTTAATCTGCCAGGAAGTTTCAAGTGCATTCCCCATCCACCGTCTGAATCGAGGAATCTTTTATTTTTCACTCAAAGATAATCTTGGAGTTAGAAAACGCGGCGTATATAAGATTCAAGCCAGTGTGGGAAATCATATTGGGCAGGCACGTCACGCTGTGGAAGATCGCTGGGTTGAGCACTATCGACGTACACACCTAGGATAACGTGAGAAACCAGCAGGTTCTGAATGTGCACCGCTTCGTTTATGAGAACACTGAAGTGCTAACCTCAGTATCACTTTTCTCGGAATGTCTTACAAAAGAGCCCACAAATATTTTTGTGGTGTCACCGCCAGACACCACACTTGCTAGGTGGTAGCCTTCAAATCGGCCGCGGTCCGTTAGTATACGTCGGACCCGTGTCGCCACTATCAGTGATTGCAGACCGAGCGCCGCCACACGGCAGGTCTAGAGAGACTTCCTAGCACTCGCCCAGTTGTACAACCGACTTTGCTAGCGATGGTTCACTGACAAAATACGCTCTCATTTGCCGAGACGATAGTTAGCATAGCCTTCAGCTACGTCTTTTGCTACGACCTAGCAAGGCGCCATTATCAGTTGCTATTGATATTGTAAAGAATGTACAGACAAGAGCTACGTTCAACATTAATGGATTAAAGTTAAGTATTTCACCAAGTACCACCTTTTTTCTGAAATCTAAATTCCTTGTCCTGTTCCAGACCTCACACCAGCCTGCTTGAGCTTAAACGCGTGCCTTTCGGCTTCCTCCAAACTCCGTGGGTTGGCTCCTGCCAATCCACAACCATTTTTACAGCACATAACCTGATCAACAGAGATATTGGACTTCAACTGAACACTGCCCAGAAGCCAGCCTTGGTTGCCACTAAATTAAAACGGAAGAACAAGAACCTCCGATTAAAGACACGACGCAGTTCACTGCACAGTTTTAATTCAGTATTTAGTCACAGTAACGCGAGGTGGTACAGCCATTGCTCGCGACGCTTTGTCTCCCGGCAGGGCGGCACTATGAACGCTATGTCTAGGCAACTTTAAATTTTAATGACGCTGTGCAACTATCGCGTGTCGCGTGAGCCAGCTGACTACTGTAACCAACTGAAGATGTCGGACAGTTACTTCCATGAAATATTGTGAGACTTAATCAACATCCAGCAGCATCTGCGAAAGCACTGAGAGGTCCTAATTCGAAACAAATCACATGTAGTTGACGACATCCCCTCGTAATCTTTGGGAGAACTTACAATGGTAAAATTGTTCTACCTGGAGCAAAACATACACGATGTGATCAAAAGTATCCGGCCACACCCAGAAACATGTTGTTGTTGTTGTGGTCTTCAGTCCTGAGACTGGTTTGATGCAGCTCTCCATGCTACTCTATTCTGTGCAAGCTTCTTCATCTCCCAGTACCGACCGCAGCCTACATCCTTCTGAATCTGCTTAGTGTATTTATCTCTTGGTCTCCCTCTACGATTTTTACCCTCCATGCTGCCCTCCAATTCTAAATTGGTGATCCCTTGATGTCTCAGAACCTGTCCTACCAACCGATCCCTTCTTCTAGTCAAGTTGTGCCACAAGCTCCTCTTCTCCCCAATTCTATTCAATACCTCCTCATTAGTTGTGTGATCTACCCATCTAATCTTCAGCATTCTTCTGTAGCACCACATTTCGAAAGCTTCTATTCTCTTCTTGTCTAAACTATTTATCGTCCACGTTTCACTTCCATACATGGCTACACTCCATACAAATACTTTCAGAAACGACTTCCTGACATTTAAATCTATACTCGATGTTAACAAATTTTTCTTCTTCAGAAACGCTTTCCTTGCCATTGCCAGTCTACATTTTATATCCTCTCCACTTCGACCATCATCAGTTATTTTGCTCTCCAAATAGCAAAACTCCTTTACTACTTTAAGTGCCTCATTTCCTAATCTAATTCCCTCAGCATCACCCGACTTAATTCGACTACATTCCATTATCCTCGTTTTGCTTTTGTTGATGTTCATCTTATACCGTCCTTTCAAGACACTCTCCATTCCGTTCAACTGCTCTTCCAAGTCCTTTGCTGTCTCTGACAGAATTACAATGTCATCGGCGAACCTCAAAGTTTTTATGTCTTCTCCGTGGATTTTAATACCTACTCCGAACTTTTATTTTGTTTCCTTTACTGCTTGCTCAATATACAGATTGAATAACATCGGGGAGAGGCTACAATCCTGTCTCACTCCCTTCCCAACCGCTGCTTCCCTTTCATGCCACTCGACTCTTATAACTGCCATCTTGTTTCTGTACAAACTGTTATAATCCTTTCGCTCCCCGTATTTTACCCCTGCCCACTTCAGAATTTGAAAGAGAGTATTCCAATCAACATTGTCAAAAGGTTTCTCTAAGTCAACAAATGCTAGAAACGTATGTTTGCCTTTCCTTAATCTTTCTTCTAAGATAAGTCGTAGGGTCAGTATTGCCTCACGTGTTCCAACATTTCTACGGAATCCGAACTGACCTTCCCCGAGGTCGGCTTATATCAGTTTTTCCATTCGTTTGTAAAGAATTCGCGTTAGTATTTTGCAGCTGTGACTTATTAAACTGATTGTTCGGTAATTTTCACATCTGTCAACACCTGCTATCTTTGGGATTGGAATTATTATATTCTTCTTGAAGTCTGAGGGTATTTCGCCTGTTTCATACATCTTGCTCACCAGATGGTAGAGTTTTGTCAGGACTGGCTCTCCCAAGGCCGTCAGTAGTTCCAATGGAATGTTGTCTACTCCGGGGGCCTTGTTTCGACTCAGGTCCTTCAGTGCTCTGTCAAACTCTTCACGCAGTATCGTATCTCCCATTTCATCTTCATCTACATCCTCTTCCATTTCCATAATATTGTCCTCAAGTGCATCGCCCTTGTATAGACTCTCTATATACTCCTTCCACCTTTCTGCTTTCCCTTCTTTGCTTAGAACTGGGTTTCCATCTGAGCTCTTGATGTTCATACATGTGGTTCTCTTATCTCCAAAGGTCTCTTTAATTTTCCTGTAGGCAGTATCTATCTTACCCCTAGTGAGATAAGCCTCTACATCCTTACATTTGTCCTCTAGCCATCCCTGCTTAGCCATTTTGCACTTCCTGTCGATTTTATTTTTGAGACCTTTGTATTCCTTTTTGCCTGCTTCATTTACTGCATTTTTATATTTTCTCCTTTTATCAGTTAACTTCAAAATTTCTTCTGTTACCCAAGGGTTTCTACTAGCCCTCGTCTTTTTACCTGTTTGATCCTCTGCTGCCTTCACTATTTCATCCCTCAAAACCACCCATTCTTCTTCTACTGTATTTCTTTCCCCCATTTCTGTCAATTGTTCCCTTATGCTCTCCCTGAAACTCTGTAAAACCTCTGGTTCTTTCAGTTTATCCAGGTCCCATCTCCTTAAATTCCCACCTTTTTGCAGTTTTTTCAGTTTTAATCTACAGTTCATAACCAATAGATAGTGGTCAGAGTCCACATCTGCCCCTGGAAATGTCTTACAATTTAAAACCCGGTTCCTAAATCTCTGTCTTACCATTATATAATCTGTCTGATACCAGGAACGTACGTTTTTCGTATTAGGTACATTGTGCTGCCACCTACTGTCAGGTACTCCATATCAGCGATCTCAGAAGTCATTACACATCGTGAGACAGCAGAATGGGGCGCTCCGCGGGACTCATGGACTTCGAACGTGGTCAGATGACTGGGTGTCACTTGTGTCATATATCTATACGCGAGATTTCCACACTCCTAAACATCATTAGGTCCACTGTTTCCGATGTGATAGCAAAGTGGAATCGTGAGGGAATACGTACAGCACAAAATCGTACAAGCCGACCTTGTCTGTTGACTGACAGACACCACCGACAGCTGAAGAGGATCGTAATGTGTAATAGGCCGACATCTATCCAGACCATCTCACAGGAGTCCCATACTGTATCACGTTCCACTGCGAGTACTGTGACAATTAGGCAGGAGGTGAGAAAAGTAGGATTTCATGGTCGAGCAGCTACTCTTAAGCCACACATCACGCCGGTAAATGCCAAACGACGCCTCGCTTGGTGTAAGGAGCATAAACATTGGACGACTGAACAGTGGAAAAACGTTTTGTGGTGTAACGAATCACGGTACACAATGTGGCGATCCGATGGCATGGTGTGGGTATGGTGAATGCCCTGTGGACTTCATCTGCTAGCGTGTGTAGGGCCAACAGTAAAATTCGGAGGCGGTGGTGTTATGGTGCGGCCGTGTTTTTCATTGATGTTTTAAGCACATTCTTGCTTCCCACTGATGAGGAGCAATCTGGGGATGGCGATTGCATCTTTCAACACGATGGAGCACCTTTCCATAATGCACGGTCAGTGGATGAGTGGTTACACGACAATAACAGCCCTGTAATGGATTGCCTTGTTCAGAGTCCTGACCTGAATCCTATAGAACACCATTGGGATGTTTTGGAACTCCGACTTCGTGCTAGGCCTTACCGACCGACATCGATACCTGTCCTCAGTGCAGCACTCCGTGAAGAATGGTTTTCCATTTCCCAAGAAACCTTCCAACACCTGTTTGAACGTATGCATGCGAGAGCTGGAGCTGTCATCAAGGCTAAGGATAGGGCAACACCATATTAAATTCCAGCATTACCGATGGAGGTCGCCACGAATTTTTAAGTCATTTTCAGCCACGCGTCCGGATATTTTTGATTACAATGTGTGGCCGCGCGGGGTAGCCGCGCGGTCTATGGCGTTCTCTCTCAAGTCCCCTCCTGTTCTGCAAATTCATGAAAATTGTGAGATGATCACAGACAGAAAGGTCCAGACATTTGTGGTCAGGTGATCTTGGAGGCCAAGGTGCAGACAATGCGCGACCTATTCACCATAGTAGCACTTTAGATGTCATCTCAGATCAGTAGCAAAATGGTTAATGGACCAACGCTGCACCATGCACGTGCTGTATTACCGAACACCGGACAAGGTGAATATTCTCAAGCAATTCTGGAAGTTCCTACAGTAGAAACTGAATGCACTCCCATCGATGAAATATTCTTGGAAATATGCGTGGTCCAATGAAACGAATACCTAAATTCCTAACCACACATTCAATGAGAAATGTTACTGACGCAGTACCTCATGAACAGCAGAGTTTCATTAAATTTCGGTCAAATTACTCGGGGACTCGATTGAAAAGTCTGCATTTCAAATACATTTGCACTAACGAAGACAGTACTTCATACTGAAATACGTGGTAGCTCATAATCATACATTCGCAGCTGTCTCACAAATGGCTAGGTTGAAGGCTTATGTTAAGTAGATGGTTTTGACTTGTGTTTTAGCATAGTTTTTCCTGTCGCATTTCGCCATTAACTGTGAGATACTCAATCCACCCGCTATGTAGGGCATATCATACAACAGATTACTTGGGGTCATATGCTTGCTAAAAAAGGTAAAAAATGCGTATGAGTCTCATCCTAATCCGAGGATTCCAGTGAGGCTACCAAAAATGAGGCCTGTTCTTAGAAAAGCGGCATTTGAGCTACGAATATAGGTAGTCATGAAATTCTGACCATGTCTTCAGTCAGCATGATGAGGAAATAAAACATATACTTGGGATACTAAGTTTCTGAAAGAATCGTGAAATGTGGAATATTTATGTATAGCCGGCCGGAGTGGCCGAGCGGTTAAAGGCGCTACAGTCTGGAACCGCACGACCACTACGGTCGGAGGTTCGAATCCTGTCTCGGGTGAGAGTGATGTCCTTAGGTTAGTTGGGTTTAAGGAGTTCTAAGTTCTAGGGGACTTATGACCACAGCAGTTAAGTCCCATAGTGCTCAGAGCCATTTGAGCCAGCCATTTATGTATATTTGTAGGTACATGCAAACAGAAGAGATTGCAGGCCCATAGTTACCAAGGTTACCAACGTATCTGGTTGTTCAATTTTTGGAAGCAACGAAAGCTATCGGTAACAAATAATCCAACAATTTTCAGTTACGCCTACTGCATGATAATTGTCAACTCAATAGAGAATGCAGCTCCACTCACTGCACAATGTTTTGTCGGATTAAGAATAAAACTAGATTTCTCCACCATCTGCTTGGTCTCTGCGCGCGCGCGCTTTCACACACACACACACACACACACACGCACACACACACACACACACACACACATACACACAACAAAATTGGTCGAAATCTTAACTTATCACAGCCTGCCTTTCTCGCTCCAAAGATGTCAGCAGTCCAGTGGTAGATATGCTCCAAGCTCAAAGAGAGAAAGAGACCACCAAATGAAAATTAGGCGCCGAAAGGACGTGATACGCAATTAAAAGAAATTAAATATTCTCCTTTCATTTTTCATACCTTTAACTTTTGTAATCCACTGAACACCACTGTGATAACACTACATTGTGGTTTATTGCCCCAACTACACGAAAGTTGCACTGGAACGTACACGGATAGTCATAAAGTTTTAATTATCAACTCGAGGAAAATTAGGCTGTGATCATCAAACTTGCTGATGGTGTTATTCGTCCTCTACATATCTGTTACTCAGTGCGACATTTTTTTCCCCAACAGTAGAATGATTGGTGGAGATCTTGATCATAGAGGTCTGCACTTTTCTGCTGAAGGAATGTTCCACCTGGAAGATCACTTCTGTCATTCTGGAAATGCCCGTCAATCAGTAGTTTCTTCATCGCAGGAAAGAGGAAAAAGTAATTGGTGTCATGTCAGGAATATCGGGAGAGTGGGATGTGACATAAAATTTGATAGCCCAAAGAGGCCACATGTGTGGCTGTGTCGAGTGCAGAAGGAGCTGGGGTGTTTTCTTAAGCAGAAACGCTCTCTTCGACAGCTTACCGGGACGCTGCCTGTTGAGAGCCTTCCAGAACATCTTCACTGGATTCCCGTGGTATATTCCTGTGACGATCTGTCCCTAATAAGCTCAATATATTAGCACTGCGTTACGGCATTCCCAAAAAATACCCAGAATCACTTGGCCAGATGAGTGTTATGTAATCGCCGTTTTCAGAGCACGTATTTCCACTGCTTGCTTTGATCCTTTGCCTCACGGCCGTAGAGATGCACCCAGAACTCGTCCAAGGTAATTAGGCTGCAATAGAAGTCATCTCGACTTGCCTGAAACAAATGCAACATTTCCGCTCAAAAGACTCCCCCCCCCCCCCCCCCCCCTTATACTGAGGACGTTTCATAGGAGAGATACCTGCCCATGAGTACCAAGTTATCCAAAGTTCCATGAGTATTAACTGAGTATTATTGAGTTTAGAATGGAAGCAAGACTGAAGAAAAAATCAAGACACGTTCATTGGATTTGTCGACTTGAAAAAATCTTTCGACAATATATAATGATGTAAAAGATATTTAAAATTCTGAGAAAAATTGAGATAACTTATAAGGAAAGACGGGCAATGTACAGTACGCCTAAGGAGCAAGAAGGAAGTGTTCGGATTGAAAAAGGGAGAAAGACAGGGATGTAGTCTTTCTCTCCTGCTGTTCAACCTATACATCGGCGAAGCAATGACGAAAATAAAGGAAAGGCTCAAGAACGGGTTTAAAATTCAAGGTGATAGGATATCAATGACATGACTCGCTGATGACATTGCTATCCTTAGTGAAAGTGAAATATCAGTCAGGCTTTCGAAAGCACCATAGTACAGCAACTGCATTAATCAAAGTAACTGATGACATTAAACATGCTATGGACAGACGTGAAGCGACCATCCTAACACTGCTTGACTTTAGCAAGGCTTTTGATACAGTTGACTTTGATATATTACTAATTAAAATGAAGCAGCTGAATTTCTCAAACAGCGCAATACACTGGTTCGACAGCTACCTCAAAAACAGAAGTCAACAAGTCATTTGTGGGTCGGAAATGTCATCACGGAAAAACGTGCGCTCTGGAGTTCCCCAAGGCTCCGTCCTTGGTCCATTACTCTTCTCACTGGCAAAAAGAGCACTGCTGGCCAAGAGAAGTCTGTTAGTATGAAACGTAGGTCTTAATTTGAGGAAGACGTTTCTGAGAATGTGTGTTTGGAGCACATCACTGTATGGTAGTGAAACATGGACTGTGGGAAAACCGGAACCAAAAAGAACCGAAGTATGTTAGGTGTGGTACAACAGCCGAGTGTTGGTGGACTGATACAGTAACGAATGATGAGGTTCTCCGCAGAATCGTTGGCTAAAGGAATGTGTGGAAAACACTGTCAAGAAGTAGGGATACGATGGTAGGGATTCTGAGGAGTCTTCAAGGATTCACCTCCCTGGTATTACAGGGAGCTGCAGAGGGTAAAGACTGTAGAGGAAAACAGAGAGATTAGAGTACATCCAGCAAATAATTGAGGGCGTAGGTTGCAAGTGCTGGTCTAAGATGAAAATGTTGGAACAGGTAAGGAATTCATGGTGTGTCGCATCAAACCAGTCAGAATGAATATTTGTTTGCAGATAAAGCCCGTGTATCGAGCTCAGTTCGAAGCGGGACTCATCACTGAAGATAATTCCACTCCATTAAATGAGATTCCAGGTCGAAGACGTTTAAGGAGATTTATTGGGACACAAACTTGACTGTCGCACACCATATAGCCTGACAACCAGGGGTTATGGTCAGGGTTGCCTTTTTATTTCATAGCAGGGCTCCTTTTGTTGTCATCCACGAAAACCTTATAGCGCACAGGTACATTGACGATATTTACGCCTCGTTTTGTTGCCTTTCTTGTCGAGCCTGGGCTTACATTTCAGCAAGATAATGTCCGCCCGCACACGGGAAGAGTTTGTACTACTTGTCTTCATACTTGCCAAACCGTATCTTGGCCCGCAAGGTCGCCGGATCTCTCCCCATTTGAGAACGTTTGGAGTGTCATGGGCAGGAGCCTCCAACCAGTTCAAGATTTTGACAACCTGACGCGCCAGTTATATGGAATGTGGCACGATATTTCTCAGGAGGATATCCAGCAACTACATCGATAGATGCCAAGTCGAATTACTGCTTGTATAACGGCCGGAGGTGGACCAACTAGTTATTGACTTGCTCAGTTTGTAAAGCCCTTTCTCTTGAATAAATCATCCAATTTGTAATAATTTCTTTACCTGTACATATACACCACATCTACCGTTTCCGCACTCCCCCCCCCCCCCCCTCCCTTCGGATAATTCCTTCGTGGTTCTTTGTTTTTTTTTCTTTTCTCTTTTTTTCGTAGAGTGCATTTCACGATGACATGGTGACACTGCGTTAGGCAGCTGTTTTGAGCAGATACCGCCATCTCATGAGAATATGGAGAAACGAAACAAAGTGATACAATGGAAGCACAGGTTGAAAAGTATGTGCGATAATCAGGCTAGGCGAGTTTAGCATATTCCCTTAGCCAGAAAAATAAAATCGGGATGTTAAAATCTGGGTATAGTATATACGCTACATGAAGACTGGGGAAAACAGATGGCACCACCATTACGTAATTTTAACCCAGAACGATGATAGCAGTGAAAGATAATCTGTAGGAAGGATACGGGGAATCGTGGTCACCTGTTTACAGCCAACGTTTTACGTCAAAAGACGTCTGCCACAGTCGAAGACGAAAACGTCACGTGTAGTTTTATTTATCGACCACGGCCCCTCAGACCGGAAGTTTTGAGATCATCAACGATTTTTGTAGCCTAGTTGCCTTTGAACTGCAGGAAACCGCATGGTTTCGTCACGAGATCGTTTGGCTGGCGAGAGAGCGTTACGAAGATGCTAAAAAAAACTCCACTGGCAGACGTTACAAGGGAGGCATTGTGCATCACCGAGGGATTTGATACTGAAATTTCGGGACAGCACTTTTCAGTAGGAGTCGGACAAAATACTACTCCCCCCCCCCCCCCCCCACACACACACACATATACACACACACACACACGCATCTCGAGTATAGACCACTGGGAGAAAATTCGAGAAATTAGAGCCAATACAGAAGCTTACTGACAATAATTTTTCCCACACACTATTCGCGAGTGGAATAGGGTTGGAGGGATCAGATAGTGGTAGTGAAAGTAGCCTCCACCACACACCATTAGGTGACTTGCAGAGTATGATATAGATGTAGATGGTATTCCACTTTATCAATGGGCTGTGCTAGTTTGCTTTGACTCCCGTAGGGACTTGCTGCAGTAACGTGGTGTGGGGATGTCGAGGTACAGGTGTACGCCGACTGCAAACATGTAACAGCACACAATGAAAAACTTTGTCTGGCTACAAAGTCTTTCGCGACGGAGGCCTTACATTAAAAGTTCTCATATTACTTGCCGCTTCAAATAGGGATAAATTTCCAAGCGTTTGCTGATTGTCTCCATCACCGCGCTGAAAAAAAAAAAAAGAAAAGAAGTGGCTCTGAGCCCTATGGGACTTAACATCTGAGATCATCAGTCCCCTAGAACTTTGAACTACTTAAACCTAACTAAACTAAGTACATCACACTCATTCATGCCCGAGGCAGGATTCGAACCTGCGACCGTAGCAGTCGCGCGGTGCCAGACTGAAGCGCCCAGAACCGCTCGGCCACCGCGGCCGGCCGAGCTGCAACAGTTCGAACGTTTGAATATCATACATCTTAACGGGATGTGGTGGTCGAACAGAAATCAGATGGACGACTCGAGCATTCTGTCTACGGAAAACCGACTGGTACATATTTGCACGTCAATGGGGGTAGCTTTCGCCAGCCAGCTCAGAAAAGAGCTATGCTGAACACCTTAGTACATAGAGCCGAGAATATTTCGGACAAATACCACATCGACTCCAAGATTAACCATGTGACGACGATGATCAGAAGGAAAAGATGTTCTGCCCGTGATATTACGTAAACGCTATCGAGCAAATCAAGACACGACGCCGTTCAAACAAGCCAAGAAGACCAACACATAGCACGGCTTCCATTCTGCAGTGCAACTAAAGTAAGGTAAGTAAGAGTCCTAAACACTTAAGCAATCAGATCAGTCTTCCGGCTACCCAGGAAAATTAAACACAATTAAAGACAATCTCGGCGTGAGATGCCGGTAATTTATAACATTCATTGCGAGTGATCTAAACGTTATGTGGGCCAGTCTACATAGAATGTTGCCAATCGCTACGTCGGATAACAACGTCACGTTACGTGGTGGTACTTGGAAAAATCATCAGTGGCCTGGTTTTTCCCTTTGTTGTCATTTCATAGCCCTCGCTCCATACAGACGAGAGATCGGATGTCAGCGGATACAAGTAGCCACTCTTCAGCCACATGAGAGAAAAAATTTTAAAACATATTATAAAATTGGACATGGCGTTTGACAAAATGAATGTTTGACGTAATAAAAATACAGATAATTAAACACATAATTTAAATTAGAGAAGGTGGATTTCTTTATTAAATAAAATATTAACACACGAATGTTTCACAAAATATAAGGGGCAGAGGGACGATTGCTTAAGTTAAAAAAGTAGAAAGTCAATGTTTTGACTGACTAAGATAGAGACCCAGACAAGTGGAGTGATGAGCTGGCCTAGACCTTCAGCGAGAGGGGTGTTACTGGGAACGTAGCTGTTGGGATAGTGCGTAGAGGGTTTTCATGTGAGTGGATGTTTGGGAGGAGTTTTGGAGAGTGAAGAGAGAGGCTGTTCTCGACCAAGCCTTAGGTTGTAGATGGGGAGGAGTGAAGGAGAAGGGAGCCCTGGCCAGCGGTGATGGTGTGGATTCTTTTAGATCTGGTAGGATGGGTACATACCACAGCTAATTTCATGGATGTGTAAGGGAAAGCGATTAAAGTTCCGTTCGGAAAGTACGTGAGAAGTGTGGAGGTGTAGCTTTGGGGGAAATCAGCAGTGGGCAAATATAGCCTGCTAAATATACATAAAAGTTTGGTTGCGCAAACGAAAAAATTTGCTCACACATCGAACTATTAGAGCTTCTGTGATTGAGGAAGAAGTTGAACATAGACTAGCTAAAAAAAACTTCAGTAGAGACAGCAATTATTTCTTAGCAATGCATGGAAGCGTCCACTTGATAAGAGCACAAAGGGGCTCAGTTTACCATCTGATTCAAAGCACGGCGCTGCAAGCTATACTGGACAGAGAGCGCAGACAAAAACTATGGACGTCACCTCAGTAAGCGCCATTTCTGTGTTGTCTTCATTATGTAATCCACTCAATCAGCTACCGACCTCTGGTTATAAAACGCAGATCGTCGCCAGTTTCACCCTACACATACTGTATATCTCATCCCATCGAAACCGTAACAGAACGTCCCGACATTTATCCCTCCTACTTATTTTAACTCTTCCCACCTATCCCAGTCCACATTAGTGTTGCTTTCTCCTTTTCCCTCTCCATGCGTCCTCAAGGCTTTCCTCTTCTTGCCACTACCCTAGCGACATAACAAATTCCTCCTCACCTTCCTTCTTTCTCACTTTCTGAATTCCCACTATCCATCCAAACCCCTACGTTCAACTCCACGGTTTTCCTACCTAATTGACCCCTAACTTTTCTACCCTTAACCAACCCTTGAAAGATATCGTAATTAAGAAAAAACTTAATGAAGATTACATGAATATTAAGTTGTTTGCCTTACTTCTGCATTGTCTCTTTCTGAATGTGCAGTCTCTTTATGAATGTAAGCTGTTGCATAACAAAGAATTCCATTCATAGAAAAGAAATATTTACTTAAGCAGACCTCAAATGGCTCTGAGCACTATGGGACTTAACATCTTAGGTCATCAGTCCCCTAGAACTTAGAACTACTTAAAACTAACTAACCTAAGGACATCACATACATCCATGCCCGAGGCAGGATTCGAACCTGCGACCGTAGCAGTCCCGCGGGTCCGGACTGTAGCGCCCAGAACCGCACGGCCACCGCGGCCGGCTCATGTTTACAGTTAAAAAATAAATCTGTCTACGAGAATGAGAAGCAAATCTGACAGCGAGAATATAAATGAAATATATCCCATCTGAACCAGCACTGTTTGCTACGAAAAAAATTTACTTGAACTTTAACGAGAATAATTAAATTCAGCACTGTTAATGGACCCTGTGAAAATGAAAACACATATGTCCTTATTTGGCTTACCTGTGTCACAATAGAAAACACCATAGGAGTGCTTTAATAGAAAAAGAATAAAAGGCACATCTCAGTTTCTGGGCTGCTGCTGATGCGACCTCTTAAATACATGTAATGCAAACTTGGTTCTCATAAAATGTATCTCCCTTAAAAAGCAATGTTCATCAGGTAATGGGAGCTAAATAATGATGTAGGATAACATGAGTAAGTCTCTTGACAAAAAAATCTCAAGAAACTGTATTAAAAAAATTCACCACAAAAAAATTTCTTGACACCATTGCATTTACAAAATTTCACCATTGAAGGCTTAGCAAAGCAATAAGAAAATATTTCATCACAAAAATGTAGCTGAACATGAAAATTTAATCTAACACAAAAGCCCTCAAACTAATGATTCATTTCCTTTCGTCTTTCCTAAAACTCTAGTATTGACTGTGACTAAACTTCATAAAAAAGCAAGATTTTTCTGAACTGGATGTCTGGGTTAAACTAAGAATGCCTAACTAAATGCTGCCACAGTAAAGTAAAATATGTTCATTCATTACTTTAAATTCCATTCTTCTCAATGTATACTCAAGCGCCAATGAAACTGGTATAGGCGTGCGTATTCAAATACAGAGATATGTAAACAGGCAGAATACGGCGCTGCGGTCGGCAACGGCTATATAAAACAAGTGCCTGACGCAGTTGTTAGATCGGTTATGCTGCTACACTGGCAGGTGAAGATTTAAGTGAGCTTTTAAACGTGGTGTTATATTCGGCGCCCGAGCGATGGGACACAGCATCTACGACGCAGCGATGAAGCGCGGAATTTCACGTACGACCACTTCGCGAGCGTACCGTGAAGATCAGGAATCTGGCAAAACATAAAATCTCCGGCATCGCTGCAGCCGGAAAAAGATCCTGCAAGAACGGGACCAACGACAACTGAAGAGAATCGTTCAACGTGACAGAAATTCAACCCTTCCACAAATGGATTCAGATTTCAATGCTGAATCATCAACAAGTGTCTGTGTGCGAACCATTCAACGCAACATCATCGATATGGGCTCGTGTAGCCTTGATGACTGCATGACACGAAGCTTTACTCCTCGCCTTGTCCCGTCAGCGCCGACATTGTTGATGACTGGGTGTGGAGACAACTTCATGATTACATGGACCCTGTATGTCAGTTGGTGACTGTTCAAGCTGGTGGGGGGGGGGGGTGCATCTGGAGTAATATGGGACCCCTGATACGTCTAGGTACGACTCTGACAGGTGACACGTATGTAAGAATCCTGTCTGATCACCTTGATCCATTCATGTCCATTGTGCATTCCGAGGGACGTGGGCAATTCCAACAGGACCATGCGACACCCCACATGTTCAGAATTGCTACAGGGCGGCTCCAGGAATACCCTTCTGAGTTTAAACAATTCCGCTGGGCACAAAACTCCCCATACGTGAAGATTATTGAGCATATCTGGGATGTCTTGCAACGTGGTGTTCAGCAGAGATCTCCACCCTCCCTTTCTCTTACGGATTTATGGACACCCCTCCAGTATTCATAGTGCAAGTTCCGTCCAGCACTACATCACACATTAGTCGAGTCTATGTCCCGTCTTGTTGCGGCACTTCTGTGTGCTCGCTAGGGCCCTACAGGATATTAGGTGTGTGTACCAGTTTACTTGGCTCTTTAGTGTATATCTCAAGTATATATCTTAGTAAACCCATCTCATTCATCGCATAATGCGCATAATGATAATATTCCTTTTGTAACAATAATATCTCCCATGATATCAACAAAATAATTCCCGTGGGAACCATGTTCTGCGTCCTTCCTGCAGAATGTCTCTGCACAACACTCTGCCACAAGAATGAGATTTTCACTCTGCGGCGGAGTGTGAGCTGATATGAAACTTCCTGGCAGATTAAAACGTTTTTTTTTAGTCAAGTTTTGTTCGTTGCATCTGCTCGGGGCGGACGTCGCAAGTCATCCATTTCAGTTCGTCGTTGTTGATCCATTAACTCAGTTTCTTTATTACAGAGGGCAGCTACCCCTCTGACCGAACACGCTGAGCTACCGTGCCGGCAACCATCTGAGCTACCCAAGCACGACTCACGCCCCGTCCTCACAGCTTTACTCCTGCCAGTACCTCGTCTCCTACCTTCCGAAGTTTACAGAAGCTCTCCTGCGAACCTTGCAGGACTAGCACTCCTGAAAGAAAGGATATAGCGAAGACATGGCTTAGCCACGACCTAGGGGATGTTTCCCAAATGAGATTTTCACTCTGGAGCGGAGTGTGCGCTGATATGGTTCGCAGGAGAGCTTCTGTAAAGTTTGGAAGGTAGGAGACGAGGTAGTGTTTGGGTAGCTCAGATGGTAGAGCCCTTTGACCGCGAAAGGCAAAGATCCCGAGTTCGAGTCTCGGTCGGGCACACAGTTTTAATCTGCCAAGAAGTTTCACTCTGCCACAATTCCGTCTCTCCTCTGCCCACCAAAAACACTTGACACCCAGGCGTCTTCACAGAGCAAGAATAACCTAACTAGTCTCCTTTCAGTTCAGCGTCTCTGATGAGGCTGTACGCACAAATAATGGTTCAAATGGCTCTGAGCACTATGGGACTTAATATCTGAGGTCATCAGTCCCCTAGAACTTAGAACTACGTAAACCTGACTAACCTAAGGACATCACACACATCCATGCCCGAGGCAGGATTGGAACCTCCGACCGTAGCGGACGCGCGGTTCCAGACTGAAGCGCCTAGAACCGCTCGGTCACACTCGCCGGCTGTACGGACACAACTAAAAGATACAAATATTACATACGTGTCCTAAGACATCCAAAAACAAGCAAATTACCTGTAAAGGTATATACATACGCCCTTCACCCTCTGGTACAGATTATCTTCTCCTCACCTAATACAGGTCCTTCAGATTCTAAAAGACAGTGTTACGCTTGAGTGTTTTTTCTGCATCCATTTCGCCATATGTTTTTAAAATGTAAATATTTTTGTTTTTCAGGTGTCTTTCTTTGATTTTGAATTTAAAATAGGAAAACAGTATTAATGTTTTTTCTCATTCTTGCTGTTCTTTTAGTTCTCGTTCCTGAAGAACGGAATATCGTATCACTGACAGCCCCCTCCATTCCGCCCATAAGGGGAGAGATGGATGAAATAAATATAAAGGAAAGAGGAACAGTTTCACGACAGTCAGGCATAGCCTCTGTCGACGGCGATGAAGGCAATCGTCGAAAGCTTCGGATTTTATCCGAATTTGATTCGACAAGTAAACCTAAAATTTTTTGTGCGAAAACTTTCTGTTTTCGAGGCAATAACTGAAGCTTGAAGACTGCACCTTGAAAAACATTTGTCTGAGCGATACAGAAAAGGGCATCCGCGTAGTTCGGCGCATTTGTTTGGAACCTCGGTGGTCTCTGGTGCGAGTCACAGAGTGGGACTGGATGGAGCTCGGGGCTGGTTGGCGCAGAGGCCGCCCAATCGTCCAATTGGTCTCGCTGGCGGCGGCGGCGGCGGCAGCGTCATCGCCTGCTCGTCCATCACGACGCCGCGCCGCGCCGCGCCGCGCCACACGTAATTAACTCGCAGCGCCGCCATCGCCGGCCCCGATACGCCGCAGTAATCAACCTGCGCACGTTCCAGCCCACCCCCACCCCCACCCACCACCCCTCAACACTTCATTCGCAGCAGTCACCGGGCCGCTCTGCACCTAAATTCCTAGCTGTGCACTTTCTCGCAACAGTACCGTAAGCTATTAGCGACTTTCACGAGCCCTGTCCAAAATGAGGACGAACCTTTGAATTAACAAGCCGACGTGCCGAAACTCGATATTCTGGTCTGTAGCACCGCGCAGTGGCTCTCTTTACGAGTTGTTCGCCGTGGCCGGTGCGAAATTTCACTCTTTCATTGCCGTCGTAGAAGCGGACGAGCAGCTGTGTTTTGTGGCTGTACCGATTTCGTGGGTGAATGGAAAATGAAGAACCTTGGAAAGCAACGTGTTATGGAGCGGAGTATTGTGTCACATTGGCACTTTCAGTGCATTGCTGAAAGCCTGTGAGAGGAAACGCAAGGACGATTTTTATGAATATTGACGCTTCAGTCGTGGTAGAACAGCCATCGCAGTGTGTCTGGACAACTTTCCAACGATATTCATGCTGAGGTACTGAATACTCCATACAAAACTGCCGGTTAAAACACCTTTTATAGTTTTTACTGGTGTACAGAGATAGCGAAAAAAAGTATAACACCTTTATGAAAAAGAACAACATTTCGCGAACTCCGAATCCACAGATAAAGGTAAAGTTTACATATAGTTAAAATGCCTGATCAAGTCGAACACATGTTTCGAAATAACATACAATCGCCTTTAGAACCACCAGAAATATTAAAACTTTAGTTTTACCCTCTTTATTTTTATAAATAGTCGACTTTACCGAAAATCAAGTCGATTTCGAGTTATAAGCAAGAAACCCAAGAAAGTACATTTTCGTCGTGTTTTTTTTCGTTTTTGGCCCATATTTGGGACGAAAGTCTGATGACACATTGAAAATTGGCATTTAGCATCGTCGAAACAAAGAAAGTTCTCAAAAAGAAAATCTACAAAAATTCCTGCTGTTACTCCTTTCTGAGGGCCACTTGCGTAGACTAGTATAGCCTCTTTTCATAGCTATACTACCTACGGAGATATCTGTATCAACTCTTTTCAAGCAGAAATCTCATAACATCTGCTACTAGTATTGTAGTTGTGAAAGAGATGAGTTCAATGGTGTTTCACTCTCCTACATCCAATAACTCAAATTCCAGCAATAACTGCGCCATCGACATCTTTTCTGCTCCTTCCAAGTGCAGTAACGTTCTTTTTTTTCTTTTTTTTAAATTCTTTATTCTTCAACACATGATACATAATCAACCCACCACCTAATACATTAGTGTGTCCTACTTGATACTAATACAATTATTACTACTGCAACTTTTTTGTTCTATGAATGTTAGTACTATTACTCTTCCACTATGGGCACTACTGTTATGTCCTAAGGTTACGAATATTTAGATATGTCTACTACTTATGCTAGCCTACTCCACCTGCAGCGTTACATGTGTGCCAGGGTACATAAACCAACATTACTTGGCCGTGCTCAGAGAGCTAATCCCGGTGAGCATGCCCCTGGCACCGGGCTGGCCCAGCGTAGTTTATCGCTGCAGTACTACTCTAATGTTACTATCCTACATCTAACCTAATACTAAGTCCTATGTCAAGTTCGGTGAGTGTCAGAATCCGTTAGAATGAGCAGCCTACCCCTAATCCCAGGCGTGGTAGATCCCAGCCGTGAAGCGGCTGGCCAAGTCCACGCCTCGGCGGAACAGGACAGGTACACGGAGTCTAGTCAGGTGATCAGATATGATCTATTAGTGATTGTTCCGTAAAAATTCCTTTATGACTTTGTGTGATATTTCATTAGCTAGTTTGTTCAGGATTTGGATGTGGTCCTCTTGCCTGAGCAGATGATCCATGTCTTGGTTTGGGAGCTGTTGGAATTGTGCCGCTACGTCGCCGAAGAGGTGACACTTATACACCATATGGTCTGGGGTACCTGGTGCAGCCCCACAGTCACACGTTGATGTAGCCCTTTTCCCAAACCGGCATAGATAAGCCGGGTAGGGTCCATGACCCGTAAAGAAGTGCAGCAGTCCTCTTGATGGCTTGAAGTGTTTTAACTGTAGTCGCTCCCTGATACTGGGCAGTAATTCGTATGTTCTGCGACCTGTGTCTTCATTATCCCACTGTTGCTGCTAGAGCTCCTCCCCCCTACATCTAATTTCTAGTTTGTTCCCCACGTGAATCCCCATCAATTAAATTATTTTGTCCCTGTTTTCCTGCTGCCTGTTCCCTGATCTTTATGTCGAGAGGGCAAAGCCCCATTAATACTGTTAGTGCTCCCCCTGGAGTTGTTCTGTATGCCCCTACTAATTGCAGGAGCATATTCCGCTGCACTCTTCTTACGGATATGGCAGGTATGACCCTCGTGAGCCTGTGAGCCCAGTCTCCTGATCCGTATCCTACAATTGACGTCAGAATACTATTGTGGTATAGTTTTATTAGTTCTTGAGGCAGGTGGGATCGTTTATGTCCAATTCCAATCAAATTGTTGAGTGTTTCAAGGATCTTTGCGTTACGGTGTCAATATGTGATGTACAACTGCACCTCTCGTCGACGACTACACCCAAGTATCGTGCCTCGTGTCGCCAAAGAGCTGGTGAGCCGTCTATTCTTACTGTCGGATTCCTAACTAGTTGTCCCTTTTGTAGTAGGTATGTGGACTTACTTGGTGAGATCTTCATTTTGGCAGTGTGGCACCATGTACTCAGGATCGATATGGCCCTTTCAATTTTTGGTTCCAAGTCTTCGCGGCTACGACCACCAACCAGCAGGAGGAGGTCGTCTGCATAGGCTATGCCCTCTAGCACATTGTCGTTATTCTGCAGGTTGTCCAAGAGGGGTTCCATGTTGATATCCCAAAAGAGTGGCCCCAGGACAGATGCCTGTGGACACCCCTTTGTGATCTTTTTACTGAGAGAACTGCTGTGTTGCTTATCTTTCCGTTTTTGACACTGAAATCTAATACCTGGTTTATTCTCGTATGCTGTTCGGGTACATTTTCTACATTCTGTCCCACGCCCTCTTCTGGGGTGGGAACAGCAAGTGTCGAACACCTCGAAATAACACTCAAGTCACTCACCTCTTGGTATGCCGTGGCAGTAACGTTTCCTGTAATGCCACTAAACTAGGGATTTGTTTAATTGGCCCGAATTCGCTCCATCTAAATCGTTTTCCTGCGAAATCTCCAAATTCGCGGCGGTCAATCTCTTGGACGATTGCTGGGAGCAGTGGCCGAGCGGTTCTAGGCACTTCAGTCCGGAACCACGCTGCTACGGCGGTCGCAGGTTCGAATCCTGCCTCGGGCATGGATGTGTGTGATGTCTTTAGGTTAGTTAGGTTTAAGTAGTTCTAAGTCTAGGGGAATGATGACCTCAGGTGTTAAGTCGCTTAGTGCTTACCGCCATTTGAACCATTTTTTTCTTGGACAATTCCGCATCCACGGTCGCAGAATTTCCTACCCGAGACCCAGTTCCTGTGCTCACTCACGGTAGATTTCCTGTAATTTATGCTACATGATTGCGCAGATTGGTCCTTAGTGGCTAGTCGCACAGTGTAAGGTGTTCTCCGTGCATCAGGGACTAACATTGCGGCAAATTTACACAGTCGGTGGTTGTCCCCAGATTGTCAGTAGCTGTTTCATTGAGTTTTACCATGTGCCGATCAAGATAACTTTTAGCGCGATGTTAAAGCGCGAAATATAACCCTCAAATTGCACAGTAACCTTTACCGACACGAGACAAAACTTCCATGCAAACCTGGGAATGTTTTGCTCCAACTCGAAAACTGAACACTGCTGAACCCAGCTACCGCACGTCATTTACAGCCACTCCATTAAATCTATATTGTGGCAGGTGACACTTCCATTCCCCGTGAGGCGCTAACTTGGCACCAACACCTGCAAACCTGCACCCAGAAAAACGCAATCGTTCTCTCACATAAAAGGCTATCTAAGTGAAATTCCGCCACTGAGCACATTTCTTTTCTTCTTATATTTACTGTGGGCTTCGCACGGTGACTCCGCAGCCCCAGACCCTGTTGTCGTTTTCCGCGGGATTACCCTCCGCGTACTGTGTCCACGCACCTGTCACCTACCCTGACAGAGTTTTGTTTGAAATC
Source organism: Schistocerca serialis cubense (assembly GCF_023864345.2). Taxonomy (NCBI): domain Eukaryota; kingdom Metazoa; phylum Arthropoda; class Insecta; order Orthoptera; family Acrididae; genus Schistocerca; species Schistocerca serialis. Next base: position 1,035,663,195 of record NC_064639.1, on the reverse strand, counting down.
CCTTTCCAGATTCCCACATTTCCGACTTTATACTCCACTGCATACCCTCCTTATGTAGCCTCTTCATAAACATCTGTAACATTTAACTCCCGTGGTGATAATACCCTTCCCACCCCTAACTCAGGTCACCACATCTGTCTCTTCTAATGCCATCACACTCGCTATTGCTTCAGCTAAGTTCTTAGAAACACGGTCCGTATCTTTTTGACAAATTGGTTGGCAGCATTCTCAAAAATGCATCTAATGCTCTCTGTTATGTCCCCTGCAGAAAGACCCTATTAGTACTATCATTGTCTGTCAAACTGCATGTGTTCACGTTTATCTTTCAAATCCTGTCCAGTCATGTTTGGATGGACTCCCCCAGTCTTCATGACACATTGTTCAACTATTTTCTGTAACACCTATAGGTATTTTTTTCCCTTCTGTATCACTGCAAGAAGCCGCCCTCAGATGTCCAAATATCAATGCACTCGTTTACTACCCATGGTGCCCGCCCGGCTAGCCACGCGGTCTAACGAGCTGCTTCCAAAGCGGAAAGCCGTGCCGGTCCCCGTCATGAATCTGTCCGGCGTATTCGTGCTGAGGGCCGGTGTGACGGCCAGCCTGTGGATGGTTTTTAAGGCGCTTTCGCTCTGCCTCGGCGAATGCTGGCTGGTTCCCCTTAATCCCCCTCAGTTACACTATATCGGCGATTGCTGTGCAAACACTGTCTTCATGTACACCTACACCATAATTACTGTACCACACAAACATTTGGGGTTACACTCGTCTGGTATGAGACGTTCCAGGAGGGAGGGGGGGGGGGGGGGGTCCACTGGGGGCCGAACCGCACAATAACCCTGGATTCGGTGCGGGGCGGTGGTGGGGTGGCTGGACTGCTGTGGCCCATTGTGGGGTTGTGAGCCACTGAGGGCTACAGTGAGACGAAACCTCTCCATCGTTTCTAGGTCCCCGGCTCAGTACGCACTGAATATACACACACTACCCATGATACATTGTGTATGCCGCAGTGTTCCCACCCTGACTTTGTAGCTGTTATCAGACTGTCTACGAATGCTAACGCGTCTTCTTCCGCACTACCCAGGAAACGAGATACGAGGTTCTGCCCGATTTGGCACCATCTCATTCAGTTAAGTATCAACCGTCTCTGTAGTGGTAACATCCCAACCTCTGGTTCATTCATTACAAAGACTGTGTAAAGGGATAAAGTAACAAACTAGTCTTGGAACCAGAGGAAGAGGGTCGTGACGAAACCAGGCCACCGCGAAGTCAGCCGCAGCCGGCGAAGGAGCTGCGTGGTCAGCGACTTAGCAACACTACGGTGACGACAGACAGCGCTTGCCGTCGACGCGCAATGCAGCCTGCAGGAATACTACAAGTCCATTGCGATAGTCGGGGGGGAGGGAAGAGGGGGTGAGTCACCGACACCTTCCAGACGGTTCGGCGCATGGGGTATCGACAGAAGACCACTACGTCCCGACTCCAGGGACGTGACGCAGACAGGCGTCGCTGTAGCCACCACCGCCAGCCAGACACACTACGGCCAGGAAACACGGGGATCTGGTGACGCAGCAGCAGTAGCGGAAAGTCGGCAGCCAGAGGCCATCGCCCCTGTGGAAACGTCGTCATACTCTCCGCGCCGCCTAATAGTGATTGTAATCAAGCTTCAGTAAATAAGTCTTCGTAAGGATAGTCAGGCCTTCTTCAGCTGGCCAACATCTATGATGATAGATCAGCACGACTTCTTTGTTTGTCATCTGCGCTATCTTCACAGCACTGCGTGACATCGACGATATCCTACGTCCCATTTTGTTACCCTGGATGGCAAGGCATCCTGGGCTTACATTTCTGTGAGACGATACCCACCTGCACACGGCCAGAGTTTCTGCTGCTTGTCTTCGTCCTTACCAAACCCTACACTGGCCATAAATGTCACTTGATATCTCCCCATTTGAGAAAGTTTAGAGCATTATGCGCAGGCAGGACCCTCCAACCAACTCGGTATTTTGATTATATAACGCTCCAAGTGGACACAATGTGGCATGATATCCCTCAGGAGAACAGCCATGCTAAGACGAATAGCTGCATGAATAAGGACTAGAGGTGGACCAACACTTTATTGACATGCTCAATTTGTGAAGCTCATTCTTTTGAATAAATCATCCACTTCATTTTAAATTTTTATCATTTCTTATTTGTATATGTAAGGCATATCGGCCCATTTCCATTCCATTCGGATAATTCCTACGTGGTCTGTCCTTGTTTCGTCTTAGGATGGTACCTACAGATACTTGTGTGTACTGTCCATGTCTTAACTCGCTGCATTTGTTTGCATTGTAAACTTGGAGGACGCTGAAAGCACATCAAATGGCTGCAAAAACGATTGGCGAAGATATTAGACATAGATTAGCAGAGATCCCTGCCGATACTAAGCCGTCAGAGTCATCTTGTTATAATTGGTACTTATAACTTTACCCATTTCCAGCTTCATTTAACAAGGAACCCCTTGAGTGAGAGGTTGCAAGTTCAATCTTTAGTAAGGCTCATTCGAAAGCCTTGCATTAACAATAGTCAGAGGGAAAACATTACTTGCTAATGACTCGCCATATGCATTAGGAGGACAACTGAAAACAAGTGTCCAGGAGGTGCAGAGATCAAACTTCTATGGGATGTATGTAATACACTTCATAAAATGGACATCGACGATATTCAAGAAATGTTCAAACACACCATTAACTTGCACATCAAAAACGAACGAGAAATGGCGCGCCTTAATGATTGTAATGGCTCGTACCATCAAGACCGTAGGTGAACTCCTTGGGAGCTACAAACCTTACAGGACTTTCAGATAGATATCCACTCTTAAAGAATAAATGGTTCAAATGGCTCTGAGCACTATGGGGCTCAACTTGTGAGGTCATCAGTCCCCTAGAACTTAGAACTAATTAAACCTAACTAACCTAAGGACATCACACACATCCATGCCCGAGGCAGGATTCGAACCTGCGACCGTAGCGGTCGCTCGGTTCCAGACTGTAGCGCTTAGAACCGCACGGCCACTCCGGCCGGCAAAGAATGAATATAAAATCGTATTCGTGTAACGGAGTGATGAGAAATGATGGAATGTGATGGGATGCAACCGAATGCGAAACAGTTATGTCGTGGAGCTTATCATGAAACTGGCTACCCTTTTAAGTGTATGTTTCATAGGCAGTGGTTCCAGGTGGTATGAACTGCAGTGTCACAAACTTTCCAGGGAGGATGGTTTGCTCTAAAGGAGGATGATCGTTATACACAGACCAGGAATCGAACAAAAGCAAGTTATTTGGACTAGCTATCAGGCGAAAGCAGTGCTCATACTGTAGTTGTAGTCCTCTTATGTCAATTTTCCAACTCTTGCTTCCTGTGACGTAAATATTCCCTACTGCCCTTGCAAGATCAAGCAGATGAGAAAGAATCTTAGAGGGCAGAGCATCTCCAACTTCTCGCAGCACAATAAATAAGTTTCCAGAAAAATTTCCCATCTAGATTAACACTTGGCATCACTGCATATGAATGCGTTACGTCAATGATATTAGTTGATCTTCGTACCTCTAAGTTCCACGGTTCCTTTCGTATGCATTTCCTCTTCAAATAGCGATTGTTCGGAGATGAAAACATATCCCTTATTGCACTATGGAAAAAGTTTGTTTACCTCATCTACAAATCTTCTGGCCTGCTCCGCAGTTTGTCGTTCATCGTCAAGTTGACGCTTTGTTTGAAATCTCGTTATGCTACATCTTCAAATTTCGCAGCGCTGTTTGAAATTATGCAACCATTCACTGATTCCCTTGAAATCACTGTAATCTAAGTCACGCGCAATTTGATGTGCCTAGCGTAGTAGGTCACTATCATACACATCCTGCAAATTGTATCGAGCATCTTTGGAACGCGCAAATACTATCTTTTTTGTAACAAGTTATAAGTAGGCCGTTTATGTATTCTTATTGGCAACGCTACGTAGCGCTCTGTATGAAAATCGCTGGCTGTGCTGTGTGCAGTCTGCGGTTAGTTTGCATTGTTGTCTGCCATTGTAGTGTTGGGCAGCTGGATGTGAACAGCGCGTAGCGTTGTGCAGTTGGAGGTGAGCCGCCAGCAGTGGTGGATGTGGGGAGTGAGAGGGCGGAGTTTTGGACAGAAACAGTACATTTGTAAGAATGGATGTCATGAACTGCTATATATATTATGACTATTAAGGTAAATACATTGTTTGCTCTCTATTAAAATCTTTCATTTGCTAACTATCCCTGTCAGTAGTTAGTGCCTTCCGTAGTTTGAATCTTTTATTTAGCTGGCAGTAGTGGCGCTCGCTGTATTGCAGTAGTTCGAGTAATGAAGATTTTTGTGAGGTAAGTGATTTGTGAAAGGTATAGGTTAATGTTAGTCAGGGCCATTCTTTTGTAGGGATTTTTGAAAGTCAGATTGCGTTGCGCTAAAAATAATGTGTGTCAGTTTAAGCACAGTCATGTATAATTGTTCTAAGGGGACGTTTCAAAGTCCATTTTGTCCTCCCTTGAATATCTGTATTTTTGCTTATGCACTACATGGTCATACTGCAGAGGACTTACTCGAAATCTTTTCGTAGTTGTTTTCTTACTCTGCTGCTGCTGATCTTCCATGTAGGGAATTACGTTTAGTACCCGCTCCTTCGACGATAGTCCTTTACTACGTTTCCATGTCCGATAAGGATGGTTAATTACATGGCTCAACACCTATTTCAATATCACTTCATTTGTTAAGCACGTATCGTCATTATTATACTCCTTAAGCACAGCGTCCGTACAGTCGAGCATGTACGACACCACACGTTGCACTGACTCATCTTGCAGAAACGCTGTTGTGAGTTAGTCGTCGACTAAGCAGTTCAACTACACTACGTAGATTCATGCTGTGCTCACCACTGGATACCTCCAACCCCACCCCCTCTTGCCTTTTGCAGCCAATATTGTGGATACATGACAGGCAATATGGGGACGTCGAATGCCATAAACATCATTGGTCTTTTGCAACCTTTGCAACCTCGAACTCTAGGTGTTACTTGTAAGATAAAAAGAAAAACTAAATACGAAAAGGCCCAACATGAACAACACAACCGTATTTCTAGCCATTCAGCGCACCTTACGTCACCTTACGTCTGAGTTACAACGATGAGTTTTTCCTACATTCCATGGCGTAATATACAGACCCCCTAAACTAAAAATAAATTATAGGGGACGAGTGGGTGCATGAATAACTGTACAACAAGGTCCAGTTATGAAACGTCCCCTTTAAACAATTATACACGACTGTGCTTAAACTGACACACAATATTTTTATCGCAACGCAATCTGACTTTCAAAAATCCATACAAAAGAATGGCCCTGACTAACATTAACCTATACCTTTCACAAATCACTTACCTCACAAAAATCTTCGTTACTCAAGCTACTGCAATAAAGCGAGCGCCACTACTGCCAGCTTAATAAAAGATTCAAACTACCGAAGGCACTAACTACTGATATGCATAGTTAGCAAATGAAAGATTTTGATAGAGAACAAACAACGTGTTTACCTTAATAGTCATAATATATATAGCAGTTAATGACAAATTTCAAAACTCCGCCATCTCTCCCCCCACATCCTCCACTGCTGGCGGCTCACCTCCAACTGCGCAACGCTACACGCTGTTCACATCCAGCTGCCGCTGCCCAACACTAGCCACAGACTTCACACAGCACAGCCAGTGATTCTCACACAGAGCGCTACGTAACGTTGCCAATAAGAAAACATAAACAGCCTACTTACACAGTGCATACACCTAACAAGAAGCAAACCACAACCTGTTCCTTTGAAAACCGTCTGTTCCAGCCACCTTTGATGAAGTCACCGCCTGTAACGAATCCCTTGGCTTCATCTAGTTCAGCAGATTGCTTCTCTGCTACTTGCTTATGAGATAGTCATACCTAGAAGAAGACTTGCATAGGGAACCAACTTCACTGACCTTTTTCTCTTTAATTTTAGATCAGCATCCTATGTTATTCTTTATCCATAACCTAATGACGCTTAGCTCTGTGAAGTACGAATGCGTGGGCAGTTGGATGTGCATGTGCGATAGTAGAGTCGGTATATTATTCATGGTTCTTATTGTGGACGTATGGACACGTCCGTTGAATTTTAACTTTCAAAGCTGGCTTGTTATGTGACGTAACCGGAGACAACAGTCTGTCTCACTCTTTTTACAATTTCGTCTTGTGACTGGTCATCAGATCAAAGGATGCAACGCAGAATTTTCCGCTCAGCTCTTTTTAGAATTTTATTTGGTAAATTGGTGGGAGGCTTGACTAAGGGGCGCTGGCATTATTTTAACAACCGTCTGGTGGGCCAAATCGTTTGCCACCACTGTGTCGTTTTTCATGATGATGATGATGACTGGTTGCCCCCACCTAGAGACGCCTCAGACAGCGGCGTCTACGAACCCCTTCAAAAGTTTTCACTATTCAGGGCACTTATGTGGGATTCTGGTTAGTCATTTCATTTCACAATTAAGATATTCTGTGCAGTAATTAAATTCAGTTATGAAGGAAATTGTATAGCAAAGGTACATGGGTGTGTGAATTTTATCGATTTTCAACTCAATCTTTGTAACTGCGGCTTGCTTTCATTACCCACCCACCTTGGGACCTTACCATTGTGCTATATAAATTTTCTTGAGCAGAACGACTGGTCAGAAGCCAGGTTTGACGGCAACCACTCAAAAGTCATAAGAATTATTAGGTTTCTCTCGATGTGGAGGACTTATCTTCTATTGGCATTCTTTCGCGACTGTAAAGGGTGTGTGAGTTTTGACTTGTTTACAATTACATCAGTGTCCCATTCTTCTGGTGCTACCACCCTTTAATGAGCGAAAAATGTTCAGGGAGTTTGTTAAGTAACCTACCAACTTGAGAAACCATATCATGTGTGCCTTATTAAATGATTATAACATTCGAGGAGAGTGGGAAGACTAACGAACTATACTCCATGAAAATGGATACTCACAAGGGAACCTCCTCATCGCACCCCCCTCAGATTTAGTTATAAGTTGGCACAGTGGATAGGCCTTGAAAAACTGAACACATATCAATCGAGAAAACAGGAAGAAGTTGTGTGCAACTATGAAAAAAATAAGCATATTATACAAACTGAGTTGTCCATGCGCAACATAAGCAACATCAAGGATAATGTAAGCTTAGGAGCTGGTTCCGCAGCTGCCCATGCTAACCACGGGACCACGGAGATCCCGAGCTCACATTCTCCTTAATGTTGCCTATCTTTCGCATGGACTACTCAGTTTGTATATTTTCCTTATTTTTTTCGTAGTTCCTCACAACTTCTTCCTGTTTTCTCAATTGATCTGTGTTCAGTTTTTCAAGGCCTATCCACTGTGCCAACGTATAACTAAATCTGAGGGGGGTGCGATGGGGAGGTTCCCTTGTCAGTAACAGTCAAGGAGAGAGTTAACCGAGTGTCCATTTTCATGCAGTAATAGTTCGTTAGTCTTTTCACTCATGTGCATTCTGCTGCTTCTTTTCATCTTTTTTGGTTACTGACAACAGCTGATATGCTTGATAAGCCCTCTTTTAAATTGTTAATGTTATTCATTTCCTGTTCAGTCGTACTGAAATCGCTTAGTCAGATTCCATTGCGCGTTATAAACAAATTATTGCGCTAAATTCCATTAAATTCTCCTGCACACTTCAGGCAACATTGCAATCACAGGATCTTACCAATGAGAGGTACTACTTGCTCTTGATATGAAGCACATTGGCTTCACAGAGTTCGTGTTATATGGTGAAAAGTGTAGCTCATATTTAAATGTGACCAAAATTCAGAGTTAAACAGAACCATACGATAAGTGGCACCAGTACATAAGGTGAATCTAATCGATAGAACAATGGACATCTTTTATCTAACTCCACTTTTCAGGACTTTTTTTGATATGGTGGAACTTTTGATTAGTCATCAAATTCAGTGAAGTGTCTGATGTGCAGGAGTGACACAATTCTGACTTGGTTAAAAGAACATTGTGAGATGATATCGTACTATAGGTAGTTGCAGCACACTTCTTTAAGTATTTTGGGAATTGTGTATTATTTGAGTGTGAATTTTATGTAGACCGAGTCTCAGTGAGTGTATATCGGGAAGGGCATTAAATATACATGTCAAGAAAGTTGGTGTATTTTATTAGACAGAAAACATTTTATTTGGTTCCATTTGAGTTTTGTTATTTTTCTTATTTTTTGTTCGGATATATGTAGATACACTTGGTCTCCGACTAAGAGCTTTTCTGAGATGAATGATGAACGAGGAGAAAGTGAGGTTGGGAGCATAGGTGGAAGACCTTTCGCAAAATGATATTGTTTTGTTGGTGGACGCAGTGCAGTTACGTGTAGCCGGGGTGAAAGTTTCAGACACAGGTCTCAGAGCTATACAAGGGACCAGGATCCTTGGGACATTTATTTTTAGAAGAGTTCATTTCACTGTGCTTGTGCAAGTACATTTTTGTGCAGTGACACATAATAACTTGTACACACACACACACACACACACACACACACACACACACACACATATACATATATATATATATATATATATATATATATATATATATATATATATATATATATATAGTTTGTTAAAGTAAAATTTGTCAAATCTTTTGTTATTATTGATCTTTGTTTGTTTGTTTGTCTCCTACGTAAAAACGAGGCTGATGTACAACTTACAGTGACACTTGTAAGTTTATGTAGACACACAATATGTGGTTACTTGATCTAGTATCTAGCCTTCTGTACGTCACCGGATAAATTATTTTGAATTCACATATGGAGGTAAATTTTGTTAGCAGGAAAATGAATCCTCGATATGAACTCAGGTGTCAAGTACATTCCTTATTTTCGTCAGAATGACGATTGAGTTACTGTTTTCTATAACTGGGAAGTTAGTAATGTTACATTCTGATTGTAGACTGTGTGTGGCCTGAATGAGAACAAGAACATACTTCCTTGTGAGATAATTCTGTATAATTTTTAGATCAATCTGGTTGTAAAATTCTTTTCTGTTTGTTTTGTTTTGTTACAATATTCGTATTGTTAAAAACAATGATTAAGAGGTTTTGTGATGAACTACAAGGGTTAGGGTTCCCACTAGGATCCTCATCACTGAGTCAGGTGAATAAAAAAAGAAAAAAACCGTTGGACCCTGATATCATATGATAATAACAGGTCCAGTGCGATTTTTCTTTCCAACACTGTAGTGAAGAAAGTTGCATGAAATTATCACTAGCAATGATTATCCTGGCTTCATCTAGTTCAAGAGTTTGCTTTGACACGAGATCACCCATTGTCCCCACTCAGGTATGTTGCTTCAGATCACAGCTTGTAGAAAGTTTTAAAAATTGTTTGTGTTCAATTAGTCACAGTCTCACGGTGTAGTGACTAACGTGCTGCTTTCGAGCGCACTTCGGATGCAGAAATTTGATTGGGATTTCGGATGTTATTTCGTTTCATAACTTGGATATTCGGTGCAGTAAATGAACTTCAGTTGTCTAGGGAATTGTGTATATAAGTTTCGCGTGTGTGAATGTTATCGATTTTCAATTCAACTGTGGAAGGTCACTTATATTCGTTATCCATCCAGGTTAGGATCTTATCATTGTACTACTAAGATTTTCTTGAGCAGAATGAAACGATCAGATTCCAGGTTTGACAGCAACTCTACAAAATTCATAAGAATTGTTAGGATTTTCTCGATGTGGTGATCTTCTACTCACATTCTTTGTCACCTGCAGAGAAATTTTCAGCTTTGGTGAAATCACAAAAGCATCTGTCTCCTATCCTTGTGAAGGCATGAACATTTTCTGAGAGAATAATTTTCAGAGAGTTCCCATAAGGAACCGTATTGTTAAGATGATTTCGTCTTATTAAATGGTTCTAGGAGTGTATACCTCATGTTAACAAATGTCCTTTTTCATGGATTATAGTTTGTTAGTCCTTTCGCCGAAGTGGATTCTACTGTTTCTTTCCGTCTTCTGCGATAATTGAGAACAGCTGACCTGCTTGAGAAATGTCTTTTTAAATTTTTAATGTTTTCATTCCCTGATCAGTAGTGCTGAAATCTCTTAGTCAGATTTCACTGCACGTTTTAGGCAAATTATTCGTCCAAATTCCATTAAATTCTCTTACCATCTTCAGCTGACATTGGACTCAGTGGAACTTATCGCTAGAGGAGTGCTGCCTTCTCTTGATACGAATCACAGTAGCTTCACAAATTATATGGCGAAAGGTCTATCCCATACTTAGCACTTAACTCGCGAGGTGACTTTTCTGTAGCGTATACCACGAGGTGAGGTCTCTGGGACCCCTACATTTAAACCGAGATTTAAGGCAAAAATCATTAGATATTTTTAATTTGTGCTATATAAAATTTATTTTTACAATTATTTAAGTGTTGTTTAAATGCTTCTACTTTATTTTATTGCACTAAACAAAGCCTACAGCATTTTACTATTTATCACACAAAAGCGCACAATTTTGTGTGGTTCTTTTAAATAGTACACATAAATAGGCTGTTGGAATACTGAATTTTATGTTCTGAAAAATTATGCAGTCTTTGTAGCAAATAAATTTCCAAGTAAAACTAAGTTCCTGGGTTTAGATTTGTGCATAAAAATTCCATCCGACAGATGCAAAAAGAAAATCTGTCAAATTGACATTCATTGCTGGGAACTACATTTTTCTTATCACCACTCACAACACATTGGATTTTAACAGACAATTTAAGTATTTCATGAGGAAACAGACAGATCCCCATCACAACTTTCCTGAAGTTCTTCATCTGAATGATACTCTTGTTCGGTAACAGAACTGTGGTCACTGGCTAACGTAAAATTGTCGTCTTTTTCGTACACGGTTTGATCCATGTCAGTGACACCTTCCTCCATAGACCGACTAACAATTTAATCAGAGTCTGGAAAGTTAAAAACGACACATTCGTGCCAACAGATATTGAGCTATACGGTACCGTACTGGAGAAAACAGGTACGTAGTTCACGAGGCGCGGTCTAGGAGACTCCAACACCTATCAGTAACACGTGTCAACAACAAACACAGAAGGCTATAACGCAACCGACAGCAAAACATCGTGTTGTTGTTGTTGTTGTTGTGGTCTTCAGTCCTGAGACTGGTTTGATGCAGCTCTCCATGCTACTTCATCCTGTGCAAGCTTCTTCATCTCCCAGTACCTACTGCAGGCTACATCCTTCTGAATCTGCTTAGTGTGTTCATCTCTTGGTCTCCCTCTACGATTTTTACCCTCCACCCTGCCCTCCAGTACTAAATTGGTGATCCCTTGATGCCTCAGAACATGTCCTACCAACCGATCCCTTCTATTAGTCAAGTTGTGGCACAAATTCCTCTTCTCCCCAATTCTATTCAGTACCTCCTCATTAGCTATGTGATCTACCCACCTAATCTTCAACATTCTTCTGTAGCACCACATTTCGAAATCATCTATTCTCTTCTTGTCTAAACTTTTTATCGCCCATGTTTCACTTCCATACATGGCTACACTCCATACATATACTTTCAGAAACGACTTCCTAACACTTAAATCTATGCTCGATGTTAACAAATTTCTCTTCTTCAGAAACGCTTTCCTTGCCATTGGCAGTCTACATTTTGTATCCTCTCTACTTCGACCATCATCAGTTACTTTGCTCCCCAAATAGCAAAACTCCTTTACTACTTTATGTGTCTCATTTCCTAATCTAATTCCCTCAGCATCACCCGACTTAATTCGACTACATTCCATTATCCTCGTTTTGCTTTTGTTGATGTTCATCTTATACCTTCCTTTCAAGACACTGTCCATTCCGTTCAACTGCTCTTCCAAGTCCGTTGCTGTCTCTGACGGAATTACAATGTCATCGGCAAAACTCAAAGTTTTAATTTCTTCTCCATGGATTTTAATACCTACTCCGAACTTTTCTTTTGTTTCCTTTACTGGTTGCTCAATATACAGATTGAATAGCATCGGGGAGAGGCTACAACCCTCTCTCACTCCCTTTCCAACCAATGCTTCCCTTTCATACCCCTCGACTGTTATAGCTACCATCTGGTTTCTGTACAAATTGTAAATAGCCTTTCACTCCCTGTAGTTTACCCCTGCCACCTTCAGAATTTGAAAGAGTCAACATTGTCAAAAGCTTTCTCTAAGTCTACAAATGCTAGAATCGTAGGTTTGCCTTTCCTTGGGGAGCGTATAGAAGCATTCCACAACAACTGGCCTTGGAGAGCGAGTTCGAAATTTTTCGCGCGGTCTGGGAGACCACACCTCGTGAGTTAAGGTTTAAACATAAGCAAAGTTCAATGTTAAAGAGAATGAATAGACAGTAGATAGCATCAATTCGTAAGGTAAATGTAATTGACAGAAATACTGGCATAACTTTCTGTGCCCTCTAAAACTGCTTAAATCGCTGACTGTTCCCCCTTTCGAAAGCTGAACTTACCATCGAGCAATGGATTTCGGGGGATTAGATATGGCGTGCCCTTTCCTACCATGTATAACACAGGTGATTTCAACTCACCATATTCAAGTGAGGCCACAGTTCGTTGTTCCGCAATGGCCATTGTGGGTACTGGCTCTTCTGACACCAATGTTATGGACTGGCCAGATCTGCCTTCGGAGCTGCATGCAAAAGAAACTGCAGTACAGGTTCTCCAGTACTATAGCAAGCATCGAATCAAGAATGCTTACTCAGCAAACACATTCTTTATTAACTGATATTAACTGTATATTATTTGATGGCAGCAGCTCGGGTGCTGGTCATAAGTAGAGGGCAGAGAATCATCTCCCCAGTGATATGCTGGTGGAGGGCAGCGACCCTGCCGATGAAACTCTTATTTTTAGCTTGTTTATGTAAGTACAAGCGAGGAAGCGATCGTGGACTGCAGGTGCTCTGTGTCGTTAACAGGAAGTACATAGGCCCCACGTCGAACCGAAAATCTTTGGTGGAAGACTGGATTATCAAGTGATCACATCCAATGAGTGGCGTCGCCTTAGTGGATCCAGTTGGGAACCTGGAACCATTAGGGCTAATAGATGACTTGTGGATCAATGGCTTCAAATATTTTGTGTTACTGCCCGATGAGAATGGAATAGCTTAGCTGTGAAAACGATTAATGACTGGCGTGGAGACTGACCCAGTCGATCGCATGATGCTGAAGCACATTTGTTACTGGCTAAGCTGTGAGCGTTTATACTGGCTTGAGGGTGTTTTCGTTCTGTCCTTGCAACTACAAAAATGCTTGATTTTTTCACCAGACGCGTTTCGCTTTATTGAGGTAAAGCATCATCTGTGACCTGGAATGAAGTTATTTAGATTGTGATTTTCTTTTAGATCGAAAAATAGTTTGTTAAGAATAGATTGATTTGTACTTACTGTGATTTTTCGGCCGATTTCTCGCTTACATCGGGAAATGCCGTCTGCTAGAACATCGTTGTTTTTCTGTGTTACCCACTGACAATTTGGGTCTAATTTTTAGATGTTCTGCAGCACTACGCATTTCTTATGTTTTTCACAACACACTTTTATGCAAACCACTGTATTCTGTCTGTTTTTGTGCTCCAAGTATGTGTTATTATTTGTGTTTTGTAGTGTTGCCAACATAACCTTTCCACTAATTTGTCTTTGACCTACAACATTTAAAAAAAATTAGATTGTTGTATGTGTGTAACTCTATTTAATTATGTTTCTGTGTATTTATGTACTGTTTATGACTAGAGAAGGAATAGCGATGGAGGGCTTTTTTTTTAGGGGAGGCGGAAACCATGATGAGTGGACAAATGTGTATAGCAATGTGATGGAGTGTGAGTTAGAGGAGAAGGTGAGGAGCGAGAAGTGAAATGAAACCGCGAGTCTTTTCCATCCTTACCTCCGTCCAATTCTCCCACACCCCCCACACACCCTCACAGTTTCATTTGACTTCTCGCTACTCACCTTCTCCTCTAAATCACACTCCATCACACTGCTACATACTTAAGTCCACTCATCATGGTTTCCCCCTCCTCTAAAAAAAAGGGCCCCTCCATCGCTATTCCTTCTCTAGTCCTACACAGTACATAAATACACAGAAACATAATTAAATAGTATTACACACGTACAATAATGTTTTTTTTTTTAATGTTGTAGGTCAAAGACAAAGTTCTGGAAAGGTTATGCTGGCAACACTACAAAACAAAAACAACAACACATACTTGAAGTACAAAAATAAACAGAATACATTGGTTTCCATAAAAGCGTGTTGTGAAAATTATAAGAAGTGCATAGTGCTGCAGAACATTTAAAATATAGACCAAAATTATCAGAGTGTAAGACAGAAAAACAACGACGTGCTAGAAGATGACATTTCCCGATGTAAGAGAGAAATCGGCCGAAAAATCACTGTAAATACAAATTAACCTATTCTTAACGAACTATTTTCGATCTAGAAGCAAATCAAAATGTAAATAACTTAATTACGGACCACTGATGATTCTCTGCCTCAATAAAGCGAAACGAGTCTGTTGAAAAAAGTCAAGCATTTTTGTAGTCGCAACGACAGAAAAAAATACCCTTAAGAATTATAAAGAAACTACGGACACTATGGCCACACAAATGAAGAATTTATACTGGCCTTCCCAAGTGGTTTACGATGGACGTTAAGTTCTCATAGTGTACTCGACTGTGGAAATAGCACACTGCCGGGTTCTGTGCCAGCACTGTTGTGCGTCCAATTGCAAAATAATGTCGGTATCTGGCCCACACGTGACTGGGCTGGCTGTGAAGGTCTGCTTGAAGTTTGCATCACAACAAAATGGATCAGCCATTTTCTATTTGTAACACAAATTTCATACAGTTTAATGAGATAACATCCAAAAATCATCAAAAGAAATCTCATTTAAGCTCTAGCACCACCACTATTTTTCGGCGCTACTAAGTGAAAAAGCAGCACTGTCACAGCCATTACAAGTGGTTGTGGACGCCTGTGGCACAGGTAAAGCAAAGGCGTGAAGCCTACCTGAAGTTTTGGCCACACCAAAATAGATCACCCATTTTCTATATGTAATACAGATTCCACACAATTTATTCACATAACTTACAAAAGTCATCAAAAGAAACTCATTTAACTCTAGGACTACCACTAGCCTATGAAGTGAAATAGAGCACAGGCATACCGAACACAAGCGAGTCTCAGACGCCAGTGGGCCCAAAAAAGATCAAAACAGATTTTGTTCAGATGCATCAATATCATCAGCTGGTTCCCACATTGTGGGCCAGGGGCCAGTATCTGCAGTACTGACAATGCAACGGAGTAACGGGTTGACCACAGCAGGGGCAGTACAGTTGCCACACCGTCTGGCTGCTGTCTTGTTTCTGTGTACATGGTGAGAAGTAGTGTTTGGTACAACAAGTGGACACTGTAGCTGTATAAATACCCACCACGTTCAGTAGAGGTATTTGCAATGTTGCGGAACCGACTATGGCGGGAGGTACACAGCAAGCGATGAGATGACAAGGTTTTGCAAGCTGCCTCCACGACTTCTGTCCGGAGCTCGTGGTCTCGCGGTCGCTTCTCGCTTCCCGAGCACGGGGTTCCGGGTTCAATTCCCGGCGGGGTGAGGGATTTTCATCTGCCTCGAGATGACTGGGTGTTTGTGTTGTCCTCACCATTTCATCATCACTCATGAAAGTGTCAAGATTGGACTGAGCAAAGGTTAGGAATTTATACGGGCACTGATAACCTCGCAGTTGAGCGCCCCACAAACCAGTCATCATCATCCACGACTTCTTGATTCCACTGTCGATAAGCTGTACACTGGTTTTTAGTCTGCTTTTGTAGACTTAGCGCCTTGCAGCTGGTGGCCCACCTTTGGCTCACTTCAGCTGCAGTTTGACTTCTACCTCCGATGTCAGCCATTGGGGTGGTGCAGCTACCGATCTACCTGTACTTGTGCAGGCCACCGGACGCTGTACACCTCCACTCACGAGGGTGGAAACCACTGCTGTGGGCTGAATTCTGCTACAATAATGACGGCGGGCTTCGGTGTCTGCAAGTCCATTGTGCGTTGAACTGCAGAGTCACACCAAGATGGTGCACGAGATGTTGCAAGCATCCTATGTCAGCAGTCCTACTTAAATGCTGACGTCAGACCGATCGCTGGCTGTCCATTGCATCAGAAACCATTGCCTCCCCCTCCCCCCTCCCCCCTCCCCCCCTCCCCCCTCCCCACTCCCCCCCCCCTCCCCGCCAAAGCCCTGCTGTTGGCACATGTCATGGGGGCATAACTACTATGGAACTTTGCTACGAGTGCTGCAGTGTGTTTTCTAAAAAAATGTGTGACGATTAACCCTTTCGCTGCTATGGACGTCTACAGACGTCCTGCTACCTCGTTCCCGAGGTGCAGTGGACATGTATAAGCGCGGCACTTTGATTTCCATACAGCGCTGTGGACGTCGTTAGCTCCCAATGTCTTCCGGCACTACGGACGAGTTACTTCCACATCTCGGCCACTATGGAAAGTGTCGAGTATATATCATACAACATATGTGCCTCATTCCGTGCCATCATTTGCAAAATTCTTCTTTTCGATATCTTGAATCTTTGATGACATACACTGAAGCGCCAAAGACACTGGTATAGGCATGCGTATTGAGATACAGAGGTATGTAAACAGTCAGAATACGGTGCTGTGGTCGGAAACGCCTATATAAAACAACAAGCGTCTGGCACAGTTGTTAGGTCGGTTACTGCTGATACAGCGGCAGGTTATCAACATTTAAATGAGTTTGAAGCGATGTTATTGTCGGCGCAAGAGCGATGGGACACAACATCTCCGAGATAGCGTTGAAGTGGAGATCTTCCCGTACGACCATTTCACGAGTGTACAGTGAATACCTGATATCGCTGCCACCGAAAAAAGATCCTGCAAGAGCAGGACCTATGACGACTGAAGAGAATCGTTCAACGTGACAGAAGTGCAAGCCTTCCGCAAATTTTCTGCAGATGTCAGCCCTGGGGCATCGGCAAGTGTCAGCGTGCGAATCATTCAACGAAACATCATCGATACGGGCTTTCTGAGCCGTAGGCCCACTTGTGTATCCTTTATCATTGCACGATACAAAGCTTTACGCCTCACCTGGGCCCGTCAACACTGACAATGTGCTGTTGATGACTGGAGACACGTTGATGGTCTGAAGAGTGTCGTTTCAAATTGAATCGACTGGATGGACTTATACGGGTATGGAGAAAACCTCATGAATCCATAAACCCTGCATCTCAGCAGGGAACTGTTCAAGTTGGTGGAGGCTCTGTGATGGTATTGGGCGTGTGCAGTTGGAGTGATATAGGACCCCTGATACCTCTAGATACGAGTCTGACAGATGACATGTACGTAAGCATCCTGTCTGATCATCTGCATCCATTCATGTCCATTGTGCATTCCAACGGACTTGGGCAATTCCAGCAGAACAATGCGACACCCCACACGTCCAGAACTGCTATAGACAGACTCTAGGAACTTTCTTCTGAATTTAAACACTTGCGCCAGCCACCAAACTCCCAATACATGGACGTTATTCAGCATATCTGTGATGCTTTGCAACGTGCCGTTCAGAAGAGATCCCCACTCCCTTGTACTCTTACGGTTTTATGGACAACCCTGTAGGATTCATGGTGTCAGTTTCCTACAGCACAACTTCAGACATTAGTCGAGTCCGTACCACGTCATGTTGCGGCACTTTTGCGTGCTCGAGGGGACCCTACACGATGTTAGGCAGGCGTACCAGTTTCTTTGGTTCTTTAGTGTATAATGAGTATTATGACAAAATGATCTGCGATGCTCAAGGACGTGAATAGGAGCGTCGCACGCGAACGTACATCGGATACAAAACGCAATAATTGGAGAACGAAACGAGATATCGTTCTGCTCTCAATTTTAGATGAAATTTCGGTAACTTGCCTGCATTTCATCTTCGGATATCTATGAGCTGAAATCAAGCATATCCAAAGTTTGCACATACGCTTTAACCTCTGTACACTCTTTAAAATTTGATGCAACAGTTTACTTGGTTTGATGCAGCGCAGTTAGTATGATGGATAACGAAAAGCAGTTCTATTCAGATAAAATTTTTTCACCTAATGATTTTCGAAAAAAATCAGATGATAGGTATTGCGTTTGTTGTCTCTCAGCACAGACACCAGCATGTAGCGAGCAGTGCAGTCGTAACATAAGCTGCCTCAGTATGGAATGCGGAGAGCATGTCTGTAGCAGCGAAAGCGCTAATGATGTTTACTTGAGCCTCTACCTATCAGCAACTTCTCGTCAACCCACCGCCTCAACTCAGTCCTACCGCTATAGAGACCATCCATCCTGGACCTCTAGAAAGTACTCATTTGCAAATTTCCGCTTCACAAAAATAAAATAAAATGCTCTAAATCGCCGTATAATTAGGGTGTATATTGATGCAATGTTGTTGCGGGGCGTCGATGGTCGAACCCAGGACTCCAGACGGCCGAGCTGAATCCAGGACCCACTGCGCTGCTTTTCGTCAGGAGGGCGAGCAACTTCAATAGGGTCCAGGGGCAGTGCAAAGTGATACAGCGGTATTTGGAAGCATTGCTTTATTCAGCTAGTTTACAGAAGTGTAATGTCAGCGCGCCGCCCGCGCGCTGTTCCGCGAGTCCAGCCGTCTCAGCACTCCTGGACTGCCGACACCGCTGCTGCAGTCATCAAGGCTGCCCGATGTTTACAGTCAGCCGCGCTCTCCCAGTCGCTGCCCGCCAAGGTGTAGCAACTGGTGCCATTCCGTGCGCGATTCCAGCGACTATTACAGTCCCTGATCCCCGCCGCCCTCCGCCCAGTTTGGCCTACTGTGTCTGACCGTGGGACGAAGGTGGTTGTACTGGTCACCTGTGGCCCTCAGGCCGCCATTGCTCCCAGGACAGCACTGGACTCGAACCCGCGCCCTTCTGGATGCTGTGCCGCAACTTGCCGCTGGTGGTACTTGCCAGGTGGCAACACCCGCTACCTCTCCAACGCTGTTTGAGCGTTGCTGCTCCTCCCGCGGCGTACGCCTCGCCCAGACCCTGGTACGCCTGGAAGCGAATGTGGCGCGTCCTGGACCTGCTGCAGATCTCTGTCACTGCTCTCCTTCAGGCAGGCTGTGCAATCTTCAAGTAACCAGCTGCTGTTCCGTTGAAACGTCCCCTTTTTAACAATTATACAAGACTGTGCTTAAACTGACACACAATATTTTTAGCGCAACGCAATCTGACTTTCAATAATACCTACAAAAGAATGGCCCTGACTAACATTAACCTATACCTTTCACAAATCACTTACCTCACAAAAATCTTCGTTACTCAAGCTACTGCAATAAAGCGAGCGCCACTACTGCCAGCTTAATAAAAGATTCAAACTAAGGAAGGCACTAACTACTGATAGGCATAGTTAGCAAATGAAAGATTTTAATAGAGAACAAACAATGTATTTACCTTAATAGTGTTGAAAAATCATAATATACATAAGAGTTCATGACATCCAGTCTTAAAAATTTCCAAACTCCGCCATTTCTCTCCCCACATCCACCACTGCTGGCGGCTCACCTTCAACTGTGCAACGCTACGCGCTGTTCACATCCAGCTGCCGCTGCCTAACACTACAATGGCAGACAACAATGCAAACCAGCCACAGACTGCACACAGCACAGCCAGTGATTTTCATACAGAGCGCTACGTAACGTTGCCAACAAGAAAACATAAACAGCCTACTTACATAGCCCCCATGCTCCCCACAAAAAACTTTACAAATTGTTTTGGGCAGTGGCCAATAATGATTTGATAAAATTTTTCATAATTACAATAACAAAGAAATCAAAGGCACACACTTATTGATACAATGTTGGCCAAAAGCTAAAATTTTCTCACAGTCCATAAAGACAGTCCTGATCATTCATCACAGTAAAATTGCAGTGTTTTTCTCAAAGTCTGAGCAGTAAAAGAAAATGCACACGGAATTAGTGGATTTCCATGCAATCTTGAAGAAGTAGTGTTGTCCTTCCAACGGAAAGACAGTGCTGACTCTCGACATGCAGACAGGTCATGGGCCACAACAGAGCAAACCCACAGCGGAGTCAGTCGAAGTTTTGAAGAGTATTGGCGGGTAGGTCATCACAGAGTAGACCCACTGTAGTCCTGGTAGAGATTACGGTGTTGGTGGGCCATAAAAGATTCAAACTACGGAAGGCACTAACTACTGATAGGCATAGTTAGCAAATGAAAGATTTTAATAGAGAACAAACAATGTATTTACCTTAATAGTATTGAAAAATCATAATATACATAGGAGTTCATGACATCCAGTCTTAAAAATTTCCAAACTCCGCCATTTCTCTCCCCACATCCACCACTGCTGGCGGCTCACCTCCAACTGTGCAACGCTACGCGCTGTTCACATCCAGCTGCCGCTGCCCAACACTACAATGGCAGACAACAATGCAAACCAGCCACAGACTGCACACAGCACAGCCAGTGATTTTCATACAGAGCGCTACGTAACGTTGCCAACAAGAAAACATAAACAGCCTACTTACACCGTCCCACCCCAGTGTTGCGTCCCTGGAGGCGGAATACAGCCCGAAGAAGTACATAGAAATAAAGAACAGTTACACAGAATATTTACAACATCGCTGGCAGACTGGCCCCTATAATTGTAGACCAGCGCAAGTCCGACCCGACTCTCGACTGGACCTGGCTCACACTTGTCTGTAGCTAAAATTGCCTGACTATTTATATTGCTTTTCTCCTCGCTTCTGACGTAGTGTCGGAGAGACAGACACTATGACAGGGGTAAATTCCAATACGTCGGCCACTTACACATCGCCCTCCTGGGTCTGGTCTAGTGCCCCCAGGGTGTTTCAAAAATGACCGGTATATTTGAAACGGCAATAAAAACTAAACGAGCAGCCATAGAAATACACCGTTTGTTGCAATATGCTTGGGACAACAGTACATTTTCAGGTGGACAAACTTTCGAAATTACAGTAGTTACAATTTTCAACAACAGATGGCGCTGCAAGTGATGTGAAAGATATAGAAGACAACGCAGTCTGTGGGTGCGCCATTCTGTACGTCGTCTTTCTACTGTAAGCGTGTGCTGTTCACAACGTGCAAGTGTGCTGTAGACAACATGGTTTATTCCTTAGAACAGAGGATTTTTCTGGTGGTGGAATTCCACCGCCTAGAACACAGTGTTGTTGCAACAAGACGAAGTTTTCAACGGAGGTTTAATGTAACCAAAGGACCGAAAAGCGATACAATAAAGGATCTGTTTGAAAAATTTAAACGGACTGGGAATGTGACGGATGAACGTGCTGGAAAGGTAGGGCGACCGCGTACGGCAACCACAGAGGGCAACGCGCAGCTAGTGCAGCAGGTGATCCAACAGCGGCCTCGGGTTTCCGTCCGCCGTGTTGCAGCTGCGGTCCAAATGACGCCAACGTCCACGTATCGTCTCATGCGCCAGAGTTTACACCTCTATCCATACAAAATTCAAATGCGGCAACCCCTCAGCGCCGCTACCATTGCTGCACGAGAGACATTCGCTAACGATATAGTGCACAGGATTGATGAAGCAATATGCATGTGGGCAGCATTTGGTTTACTGACGAAGCTTATTTTTACCTGGACGGCTTCGTCAATAAACAGAACTGGCGCATATGGGGAACCGAAAAGCCCCATGTTGCAGTCCCATCGTCCCTGCATCCTCAAAAAGTACTGGTCTGGGCCGCCATTTCTTCCAAAGGAATCATTGGCCCATTTTTCAGATCCGAAACGATTACTGCATTACGCTATCTGGACATTCTTCGTGAATTTGTGGCGGTACAAACTGCCTTAGACGACACTGCGAACACCTCGTGGTTTATGCAAGATGGTGCCCGGCCACATCGCACGGCCGACGTCTTTAATTTCCTGAATGAATATTTCGATGATCGTGTGATTGCTTTGGGCTATCCGAAACATACAGGAGGCGGCGTGGATTGGCCTCCCTATTCGCCAGACATGAACCCCTGTGACTTCTTTCTGTGGGGACACTTGAAAGACCAGGTGTACCGCCAGAATCCAGAAACAATTGAACAGCTGAAGCAGTACATCTCATCTGCATGTGAAGCCATTCCGCCAGACACGTTGTCAAAGGTTTCGGGTAATTTCATTCAGAGACTACGCCATATTATTGCTACGCATGGTGGATATGTGGAAAATATCGCGACCTCAATCCCCTGTCTTTAATTGTGGGGACACTTAAAGGAATTGGTCTGCGCCACGCCAATCAACGATGTGCGGACAGCACATTGTCGCGTCTTCAATGCGTACCAGCATATGCAAGAGCAACTGGGTAGACTTTACATGGTGCGTCGTTCCTTACGCCAGTGGGCAGAGGGATGCACTGTCATGGATGGACGTGATAAACACCTCCTGTAAACACGTGTTTCTCGCAGAAAGTATGCATTTCTGGACCCATGTTTACTTGTCTTATCTCAGAAAGTATGCATTTCCGGACCCATGTTTATTGGACTTATTTTTCTTGTTTCGCTGAGTACTACCACCTCTCAAAGTAATCGACACTTTTTGAAACAGCCTCTATTTACATCATTGCTTCTTCGATGCACAGTTTGAACGACTATATTTGCTACACCATTTCTAATCCGAGCATTTCATTCTTGTTCTTCCATTCTTATTTGTTACTCTTGATTCTTGTACACATCGTGTATTACACGTCTTTACCTACGCTGACACCTATTTATTGTGGCAATTTCAAATATTGTACACCATTTCACATTGTGGAAGTTTTTTTTAGGTCGACAGATCCTATGAGCAAGTCGTGATTTTTCTCTGGTCTTGCCTCCATTCTAGGGCACAACTTGGGAACCGTCCATCTTGTGGCTTTATGTTTCCTAAGTCCAGACTGATAGTCGTCTAACAGATCGTCAATGTTCTTTTGTGTTCTGTTGTGCATCACTATTGTACTCAGCGATTTTATTACCACCATTTATGTCTCCACTGTCGATGTGCCCGCTGGCTATAATTAAACTGATGGTGTTCCTAGTGCTGCAGTGCTGGCTGTATAAATCACAGGATGCTGAACCATAGTAGGGACGTTCCTTTTTTGATGCGCTCGTGAAGTATGCTAAAAAAAATAGTTCCAGTTACTGCCACCAGGTGAAAATATCGCGCTGTAAGCAGTAAGGATGTTGAATGTTCCCTGTTTTGGCATCAGTATGCCGTTTGCCGTTCGGTGATGCTAATACTTTCTTTCTTTTTTTGTCACTGTTACTATAAGGCGTTAAGAAGGTTGACGTTTCCTGTTCGAAACGCAGTGGCTATTGAGAAGAAAGACTATGCAGTGTTGGAAAAGTTGTTTTGACAGAACGACAGCAATAGCAGCGTTGCACTGCTGGAATATCACCGACAGAAACGTCTGCGAAGAGGCCTTACGTCAATAAATGGGCAAAAGAACATGATCAAGAAATTTTAATAATAATAATGATACAGTGTTTCGAGCGCTGTACCATCGATTTGTTCCCGCTACATGACACATGGAATGTAAGACGCTGTGGGTTTGTTATAACGTTTAAATATGCTGAACTGAATTTTACATTTTGTTGTTACAACTGTAATACTGGAAGGAATATTTGTGTTTATTTCTGTTTCATGATACGAGCGGGAGTGTTTCTGTGGTGGAAGTAAAGGTCTTCCCGTCGTCACATAGAGTTACCGGCCATCAGAAACGTGACGACGGCGGTCGAGTTCCAAAGAAGACGTCCAGAAGCGATTCCCGCAACCTTTGTGTAATAATGGAAAAAAAAGAAGTATGTTTCAAACTGAAAAATATGTTGAATGCAATTGATAGCGTTAAGATCGAGAGAATTCATGATCAGCTTTATTCACGAATGGGTGCAAACTTACTCATCCAGGATTTTCAATGTTTGATACGTGGCTATTAATAACTCTATGATTTAACTGTAATAAAATGGATAAAAAGTGAAGTTATTAATTCCGAAGTGTTCAGTCGAAAATTTTGTATCAAGATAATTGTTACGAATTGAGTGTGAGAGGAATATATTTTGGATTAAGTGAAGTTGATTTTTTAAAGTGAAAGTGAGCTTAATGAAACGGCAGATGAAATTATAAGGGATAATGCTATCTTTGGAATATTGAATGCACTGACGTCATACTTTATGGACTTATGACACGGCAATTGGGATGCTGAGATTTTCTTTAGCATACAAAAGATAAATCTAAATTCATAACATTTAAGAAACGAAGGTTTATCAAATTACGGGCGAAATAGGTTTCGAATGACCGTCATAAGTCAACAAAGATCATCTTTGTACTTGAAGCGCATCTGCGGCGGACCACTATATCAAAGTAGCTGGATATCGTTAAGTTACGTTAAATGCAGTTTTAGAATGATAAGTCATACTAATTACGGAAAAGTGTTGCTGAGCCAGGGAACCATACTCAACATATATTATAACTTGTGACCATTTCCTAAAAAACGTGCGAGTACCACCTTTTTCACATGACTGATAGTTCGTCCCCTTGCCCTGCACTAATACCACATTCGGCCTGGTTACAGAGCCGTATTTTCACCTGCTGGCACCAAGTAGAACTATTATTTTTCGCCGCGCGGGGTAGCCGCGCGATTTGCGTCGTCTTGTCATGGTTCGCGCCGCCCGCCTTGTCGGAGGTTCCAGTCCTCCCTCCGGCATGGGTGCTTGTGTTATCCTTAGTGTAAGTTGGATTAAGTAGTGGTTAAGCTTAGGGACCGATGACCTCAGCAGTTTGGTTCAATAAGATCGTACCACAAATTTCCAAAAATTCTATTATTTTTCAGCACGATCAATATACCTACGGCGTTTCAACGACCTTCGATGTATACAGCCCGCACTGCAGCACTCAGAACACCGTCAGTTTAATTACAGCCACCCGGCACCACCGTGGCTAAGTATGTCACACGTTGTTCGTAGGGTATTCGCCCACTACTGCGCCACTGAGGACTAACCGGAAATCTTGCGCGCAGATTAACAGGAGCCGTATTAAAGAAGAGATGCGCTGACAGGGAGCTGGCAGTCACAAAGCGCTCAGTCGGACTCGAGTAGCGCGTCGCGCCATTAAGAACTCGGACGGCATGCGGGTCATCGAACGGAAACACAGGCAGCCCCACAAAGGGATCCACAGCACGCGGCGCCTACAAATGGATCCCGGCTCCGTCCGGCGCGCCGGTGTTAATGGCTGCGGAATATAGGCCGCGTGTCATTGTGCGGCGCGTGGGCAGTTAGGCGCCATTGTGGCCGCTTGCGGGACATGAAACTGCGCTCCCGGCTCAATTATTCCTTCGCGAGCGGCGTTCTTCCCGACGACCCCTGCCCGCGGGCTGCACTCTGCGCGGACGCGAGTGCGTCACCGCGCGCGGAAATCCGTAGCTCTGAGCTGCCGCACGGCCTGCAGCCAACATCCATCATCTTCCTCCAGCATCTCGGGAAGACAGCTCATTTCCAGTCTCCTTCATCTCGTAATCCAAGACGCTTGTGTCCTCTAGCCACTGCGAAATGCGCAGTACCCGTCCACCGTGCTATCTAGTACCTGATTGTTAATGAAGGCATTAAAATTAAATGCCGGCCGAAGTGGCCGTGCGGTTAAAGGCGCTGCAGTCTGGAACCGCAAGGCCGCTACGGTCGCAAGTTCGAATCCTGCCTCGGGCATGGATGTTTGTGATGTCCTTAGGTTAGTTAGGTTTATCTAGTTCTAAGTTCTAGGGGACTAATGACCTCAGCAGTTGAGTCCCATAGTGCTCAGAGCCATTTGAACCATTTTAAAATTAAATGAGTTCCGAAATGTAAGGACATGCCTTCGGAGCAGATGTCATAGATCTAATGGCGATAACATATCTGTTTGGAGCGGGTAATACTAACACAGTGCTGCACTAGTATTAGTCTTAGTCTTAGAAAAGGGGAATTTTGTTAAAATTGAGTAAAAGTGCGGTTGGGCGATGAGGTCTGGACCCGCTGGCAGTGTGTGGTAATAGTCGGCAGTCAGTAGGCCAGACAGTGTAAACACGGTGCGGAGCTGCAGCGGCGTATTGCACGTACGATTTGTTTGAAGTGAAGGAACAGCGAGGCAGGCAACTACAGTGTTGCTTTAAGTTATTGCGATATACAGGGTGTTTCAAAAATGACGGGTATATTTGAAACGGCAATAAAAACTAAACGAGCAGCGATAGAAATACACCGTTTGTTGCATTATGCTTGGGACAACAGTACATTTTCAGGCAGACAAACTTTCGAAATTACAGTAGTTACAATTTTCAACAACAGATGGCGCTGCGGTCTGGGAAACCTCGCTCGGTCATGTTTATTGGAATTATCTTTTTTTGATTCGATGCGTATTATCACCTCTGAAAGTATTCAACACTTTTTTGAACACCCTGTATAAGGTGCAGTCAAATAAATACAAGACAGATGGGAAACGTAAGTAAACTATTTATTATTTCAAATGTAATTATTAATACATTTATCCCACAGTGAGACAAGTCGGTCAATGCTTTCATGTAATAATGTTTGCGGCTGCCTGCGGAACCAGATTGTATCAAGGCGAGCACCCCTTCGTTTGCAGCAAATTGACGGGTATGAACGTCATCCCTCAGGGCTCCAATAATATGGAAACTGCATGGGGAGAATAGGGACTGCATGGAGTATGTGTAACTTCTACAGTGTAGTCGAAAAACCGTTGGCAACATGTAGGCAGGGCCACAGTGGGATAAATGTATTAACAATTATGGCGATTACTTTTGAATTATTAAACTACTTACTTACTTTTTTTCCATCTGTCTCGTTTTCATATTGCTGATGACATTGCTAACCTCAGTGAAAATGAAGAGGGATTACAGGACGTACTGAACGGAATGAACAGCCTAGGGAGCACAGAATGTAGTCTAAGAATAAACGGAAGGAAGGCGAAAAAGCAGACATGGGACGAGTGAAGGTATTGTGCTACCTTGGAAGCAAAATAACGTATGACGGTCGAAGCGAGGCGGACATAAAGGGCGGACTAGTACCGGCAAAGAGGGCTCTCTTGATCAAAGAAGTCTACTAATATGAAACATCGGCCTTAATTTGGGGGAGAAATTTCTGAGAATAAACGTATGGTCCACACCATTGTACGATAGTGAATCATACACTTCGGGAAAACCCGAAAAGAAGAGAAGCGAAGCGTTTGATATATGAAGCTGTAGAAGGATTCTAAAATGATGGTGAATGATAAGAAACGGGTAGGTTCTCAGTAGAATCGGTGATAAGAGGAATATGTGCTAAACGCTAGCTAGAAGGTCGACCAAGATGAGAGGCCAAAATGTCAAGCAATAACTTCTATGCCGGCCGGTGTGGTCGAGCGGTTCTAGGCGCTTCAGTCTCGAACCACGCGACTGCCACGGTCGCAGGTTCGAATCCTGCCTCGGGCATGGATGTGTGTGATGTCCTTAGGTTAGTTAGGTTTAAGCAGTTCTAAGTTGTAGGGGACTGATGACCTCAGCTGTTAAGTCCCATAGTGCTCAGAGCCAATAACTTCTGTGGTATTTGAGGGAGCTGTAGAGGATAAAAATTGTAGGAGAAGACAGAAAGTTGAATGTATTCAATAAATGAATGATGTCGTTAGGTGTAAGAAGTGCTCTGGGGTGAACAGGTTAGTACAAGAGAGGAATTCGCGTAACTATCCCAGTTTTGCATACATGTAACAATTATTTCGTCTACTCGACCAAAAATTGTTAACCGTCGAATGCTATTCCATTGTAGAAGACCAAAAGAAACCCACGCAAGCAGTCTTCAGACAGAAGGGGAAGGGTCAAGGGAGAATAATCAATGGAGTTCCACAGGTTTCTGTCTCACGTGGTCTATTACTGTCCTTCATAAATACAGGGTGTCCGTCCTAAGAGTCGTCAGGCGCATTTTCACTGATGATTCGGCAGATATTAGTGTTTTATAACTGCAAAGCGTCGCTGGCTTTAGCTCAAACAAATACTGCTCATGATGTATTTCATGCGACGCCCAGCGACGACGGACGGTGTCCACTTGTTTCCCGTAAATAAAAAAAATAAAAAATAAAAAATAATAAAAAAAACTTTAAAGCGGAATTGTACACGACTAGGGATCCAAATTTAGTAAAGAGCGACACTGGTTTCGACGATATGTAATATAAAGGACAGAAAAACACAGAGAATAACAAAGAATAGCCAGTACTTTAGCAGCGACAGCACCGTCGTGGCCCACGCTGACTGCTACGCCATGCAACTGGGCTGCTCATTCACTGCTGGGGTACTGATTATTCTTCGTGTTTCACTGTCCCTGTTAATATATATAGGCAAAACGAATGTCTCACTAGAGTAATGTGGGGAAACTCTATCGAATGGGCACTAAAATTCCGCTTTAAAAATCATTCCGTTTCTGACGGGAATCAAACCTACGCTTTCCGTCCACAATGGGCGTCGCATGAAAGATTTGTGAGCTGTACTTGTCTGGGCTGATGTCAGGTAGACACTGCTGAAAGTAAATTGCAAAACCTTTCGAAACGTCAGAGAAAATGTGCCAGACAACTCTCAGGAGGGGCAGATGGCGTATCCTCATCTATATTAGGAAAAATATACCAACACAGATAAGATCGTTGTGTTATTATGGACATTAGTTACTGGTTTCATATGAATGTTCACTAATAACTTTGAACACACTATACAGGGTGTCAAAGGAGGAATGGCCAATATTCAGCAATATGACAGGAACCGTCATTCGAAGCGAGAAATGCTTGCATTTAAGAGCTATGAGCACTTCTTCGATTCTGTGAAACAAATCTCTTCTACTGCAAGTTATTTGCTTTCCATATTTTGGGCGGAGGTAGTATGGACCAAAACAAGAAAGAATTTTCTAGTAAATATAGCCTCTAAAAAGCTTTCCTTAAGAGCTGTGAGCGCTTATTAAGCAGGAGAGATGAGTTTCACAAATGAGAAGGTGAGCAAGTGGTCATAGCTCTTAAGGTACACGCTTCAGAGCCTATGTCTATTAGACAATTTTTTCTTGTTTTTGTCCGTACTACCTCTTCCTAAAATATGGGAAGCCAAGAACTTGCAGTAGAAGAGATTTGTTTCACGGCATCGAAGATGAAGAAGTGCTCATAGCTCTTAAGGTATGCATTTTAGGACCAATGTTCACTGGACTTTTGGTTTCGAATGATCGTTGCTCTCAATTTTATCCCGTTATTACATTTCGATTTCCCCCCAGAGGTGGGGGGCGGGGGGGGGGTGGAGGGGGCGGTCTGGCAGCAGCGTAACACGCTGCTCTACAGCCTACAGAAAAGTTAAAAATGAACTTAATGAGAATATAAACAAACAGGAAAAAAGGCGGTAAAACTGTGGCATTATAAAAACACTGTAAAATGGTGGAAAGTTGTGGAATTTAAAATATAAAAACACTGCGGTGACCATGCGGATGAATACACACAATAAGTAGACAGGCACAATTAAAAAAACAAGACGACAGTTTGGTATCTGTTCGCACGAGATGAAAAACACAACTAGTGACAGTATGGTGGCAGTTCGCAACACAGACAGGGGAAGCACATCACTGAACACTCACTTAAAACAGCACTATTCAGGTGACACGGCCGCAGATACTGACCATTCCTCCTTAGACGCCCTGTATACAGCGCATCTGAAGAAGATTCATTCGCTTTCTCATGTCTGTCCTTCTACTTGAATGATAAGAGAAATTAGGAGTGAATTTTAACTTAGTTTACCTTGGCTCCAGTTTTAAAATGCCGTTTCGTGTTGTTGCCAGTAGGCATAGAGAGCAGCTCACTCTATCGCATTACCCAATGTGTATCATGTCAAGATGGCGATGAGACAGCACAAAAGGCGTTATGCGTTCTCTGTTTCAGCAGGTGCAATGCAGTTCAAATGGCTCTGAGCACTATGGGACTTAGCTTCTGAGCTCATCAGTCCCCTAGAACTTAGAACTACTTAAACCTAACTAACCTAAGGACATTACACACATCCATGCCCGAGGCAGGATTCGAACCTGGGACCGTAGTAGTCGCGCGGTTCCAGACTGAAGCGCCTAGATCCGCTCGGCTACTCCGGCCGGCGCAATGCAGTTACACCTTGCAAGTGCATGTAAGTGTTTGTCCCGATCTCGCATTACACCACTAGTGGGAAAGTGCTGTTAGCGCAGTAGAAAAAAAAGGGTATTACGCTTCTGTTTTAAGAGACTCTCACTGAAAAGTGGGGTACCTACAGACTCGTTCGTCCCTCTTCAGTACCTTTAAAGATCATAAAAATTTAAGCATGCGAACATATTCACGCTCTTTTTAACATGCAGCTTCTCATTCCCACAAGCTCACATCCACTAGTCCATCGCTGTATGTCTCTCATACCCATCCACTACCACTTCCCCATTCTCACTCACTTATTCAGCCCAACTTATTATCATTATCTCTTTGCGTCTCTCTAACTGTCGCTGTTTCCTGGCTCACAGCCACAGTCTCCTTAGTTCTGTCCTACTACTACTGTTTCTTCTCTCTGCCATTGTTCCCGTCTTGCTCTCTCTACTGCTACTGTCTCACTCACTCCTTCCCACTGAAGCTGTTGTCACTATCTCTCTTTTCTTTGTTATCACTGTTGTAGAATGTCTCTCGTTATCAATGGCTCTCTCTGATTTCCAGTTTCTCCTTCTAGTTATTTCTCTCTCACTGGCACTCTCTCCTTCGTTCTTTTTCAGCACTGTTCAGTCACTGACCACTATGTTCAAATGGTTCAAATGGCTCTAAGCATTATGGGACTCAACATCAGAGGTCATCAGTCACCTAGACTTAGAACTACTTAAACCTAACTAACCTAAGGACATCACACACATCCATGCTCGAGGCAGGATTAGACCGTAATAGCAGCGTGGTTCCAGACTGAAGCGCCTAGAACCGCTTGGCCACAGCGGCCGGCTGCATTATGTTCCAGCGCCACTGTGTGCGTCTCTTTCTCGCACACCGTCATTGTCTCCTTCGCTCTGCCTATATCACAACCACTGTTTACTATCTTCCAGTATTTACTACTTTTCCATCTCCTTCCCACTGCCTTTGTTTTCTTCTATCTCAGCATAAAAAAGCATGAATATGTTCGCATGCCTGAAATTCTTGGGAAGAAGTTTTAATGTGCTGTGGAAGGTAGGATTAGGCAACTGGTAACCCACGTTCCAGTCAGAGGTTTTTAAACAGGAGCATATTTGCATTTTCTGTGCTCCGATAGGAGAATTTTTCAGCTAGTTACCTTCTTTTCCCTGCTACAGTAGGGAATGTCAGTCATATGAAAAGAACTTCATGGACTAGTAAAATTTTTATAATTTGCTTACGAGAAATTTAAGTAACGCATAACTAATTTTGTACTTCAGACATGATTTTACTAGCACAAAAATATTGCACATCCTTCAGTACTACAACATAGCATACCCAGACCCTTCTGATGCTAACCGAGACACTTTATAATACGTTTCTCCGTGTTACGTCATTTCACAAAGTACGATTTCACCTTACACCGGACATTACGTGCGTACTTTACGTGCACTAGTAGGTTTTCATTGAACTTCTGTATCTCGGAAACGAATAAAGATACCAAGAAAATTTTCAATGCTGTTCAATGTAGGGGTCTTAGGAATATATCTTAAAAACCTCAGCTATTTGCTGTGCGTAGACGACTTGGAATTCGAGGCTGCAAGCCCCTTAAGTCACACCATAGACTACATCTAACGGAAAACGAACCAATTGATTTGCTCTATATACCTAAGATGGAAAATCTGTGTAACGTGCTGAGTGGCCGCGCTGTTTCAGGCGCCATGTCACGGATTGCATGGCCCCTACATCTACATCTACATCTACATTTATACTCCGCAAGCCACCCAACGGTGTGTGGCGGAGGGCAC
Source organism: Schistocerca serialis cubense (assembly GCF_023864345.2). Lineage (NCBI taxonomy): Eukaryota > Metazoa > Arthropoda > Insecta > Orthoptera > Acrididae > Schistocerca > Schistocerca serialis. Next base: position 1,035,631,085 of record NC_064639.1, on the reverse strand, counting down.
TTTACGTGCCACTGTCATTACCTTCCTTTTCTGCCGGCCGCGGTGGTCTCGCGGTTAAGGCGCTCAGTCCGGAACCGTGCGACTGCTACGGTCGCAGGTTCGAATGCCGCCTCGGGCATGGATGTGTGTGATGTCCTTAGGTTAGTTAGGTTTAAGTAGTTCTAAGTTCTAGGGGACTGATGACCACAGAAGTTAAGTCCCATAGTGCTCAGAGCTATTTGAACCATTTTGAACCTTCCTTTTCTGTTCCAGTCGCGTATGGTTCGCGGGAAGAACGACTGTCTGAAAGCCTCCGCGCGCGCTCGAATCTCTCTAATTTTACATTCGTGATCTCCTCGGGAGGTATAAGTAGGGGGAATAAATTTCCAGGATTTTTGAGAAACCTGATATCAGTGAAACTGCCTTGTAGTTGTTGGGGTCGTCCTTATCCCCTTTCTTGCATACTGGTACCACCCCACTACATTCAGTTTTTCTAGAAAAATTCCGCCTCTGAGAGAGCTGCTTGCTATATCCAGCAATGGTGAGGTCATTTGCTCACTTACTTACTTTACTACATGATTTGATATTTCGTCATTACCAGCTGATTTCTTGGACTTCAGTTTCTGTTCAGTTTTCCTCAGTTCATCTTCTGTGACTGGTTTCAAGGAAGTGTTATTGCTTGATTTTTATGATAACTTAGTAACCTCCTTTTGTGGACTATTTCTTTCCAATTTTAAGTTCTCTACCACATTATATAGTTACCACTGAGTATGTTAGATATTTGTCTACCGCCTGTAACCACTGTGTTGTTTATTCTCATTGACCTGATATCTGTTTCTTTGCTTGATCCTCCCGTCGGAGGTTCGAGTCCTCCCTCGGGCATGCGTGTGTGTGTGTGTGTTGTTCTTACCATAAGTTGGTTTAAGTAGTGTCTAAGTCTAGGGGCCGATGATCTCAGCAGTTTAGTCCCTTAGGAATTCACACACAATTGGAAAAAGTGTATAATATTCAAAATTTGACCCTGTACTGTAATTTAGTTATAGTTAGACCATCCTTTTGCTGTATATACAAATGGTCCCTAGCTCAAGGGCTATCCAAAACACTTGACCCTACCTTTGTACTATCAAAATAATTGGCAGCCCTTGAGAATGGAGCTCCCGTTGGATATTACCGCCAAGTGCGAATTGCGCGCAGTTATTCTGTTTTTGAACGCAAAGGGCACTGCGCCGATTGAAATCCATCGCCAATTGACGGAAGTGTATGTTGAGTCGTGCATGGATGTCAAAAATGTTCGTAAGTGGTGTAAAGAGTTTGCAGCTGGTCGGACCGATATTCACGACGAACAAAGGAGCGGGAGACCGTCTATTTCTGAGGAGACAGTGTTGAAGGTTGAGCAAAGCATGCCTGAAGTTCGGCGGATCACCCTGGATGATCTCTGAACGTTGGTTCCTGAGCTTTCCCGAAGCACCGCTCACAGAATTTTAGCGGGAACATTGAACTACCGGAAGGTGTGCGCAAGATAGGTGCCACGCATGCTGACTGAGGATCACATGCGGCTACGAGTTGATGCTTCCCGCACATTTCTTCACCGCCTTGCAGCCGAAAAGGACAACTTTCTGGACTCAATTGTCACGGGTGACGAAACTTGGGCATACCAGTTTACACCTGAGACCGAGCAGAAGAGGTTCATAACTTTCGGAACAGCATGGCGGCGAGCTGGTATGACATGGGCATACAAAAAGTGCCAGAGCGACTACAAAAATGCATCGACAAAAATGGTGATTATGTCGAAAAATAGCTAAATGTTCAAACTGTAAACTGATGTAAACCATTGTAGAAATAAACAGGTCTATGTGCTTATAAAAAAAATAAGAGACCTTACTAGTGGGATTACCCTCGTATGTAATATGTTTGGTTGGAGTTCGTGAAAGACTCCGTCTACACTCCTGGAAATTGAAATAAGAACACCGTGAATTCATTGTCCCAGGAAGGGGAAACTTTATTGACACATTCCTGGGGTCAGATACATCACATGATCACACTGACAGAACCACAGGCACATAGACACAGGCAACAGAACATGCACAATGTCGGCACTAGTACAGTGTATATCCACCTTTCGCAGCAATGCAGGCTGCTATTCTCCCATGGAGACGATCGTAGAGATGCTGGATGTCGTCCTGTGGAACGGCTTGCCATGCCATTTCCACCTGGCGCCTCAGTTGGACCAGCGTTCGTGCTGGACGTGCAGACCGCGTGAGACGACGCTTCATCCAGTCCCAAACATGCTCAATGGGGGACAGATCCGGAGATCTTGCTGGCCAGGGTAGTTGACTTACACCTTCTAGAGCACGTTGGGTGGCACGGGATACATGCGGACGTGCATTGTCCTGTTGGAACAGCAAGTTCCCTTGCCGGTCTAGGAATGGTAGAACGATGGGTTCGATGACGGTTTGGATGTACCGTGCACTATTCAGTGTCCCCTCGACGATCACCAGTGGTGTACGGCCAGTGTAGGAGATCGCTCCCCACACCATGATGCCGGGTGTTGGCCCTGTGTGCCTCGGTCGTATGCAGTCCTGATTGTGGCGCTCACCTGCACGGCGCCAAACACGCATACGACCATCATTGGCACCAAGGCAGAAGCGACTCTCATCGCTGAAGACGACACGTCTCCATTCGTCCCTCCATTCACGCCTGTCGCGACACCACTGGAGGCGGGCTGCACGATGTTGGGGCGTGAGCGGAAGACGGCCTAACGGTGTGCGGGACCGTAGCCCAGCTTCATGGAGACGGTTGCGAATGGTCCTCGCCGATACCCCAGGAGCAACAGTGTCCCTAATTTGCTGGGAAGTGGCGGTGCGGTCCCCTACGGCACTGCGTAGGATCCTACGGTCTTGGCGTGCATCCGTGCGTCGCTGCGGTCCGGTCCCAGGTCGACGGGCACGTGCACCTTCCGCCGACCACTGGCGACAACATCGATGTACTGTGGAGATCTCACGCCCCACGTGTTGAGCAATTCGGCGGTACGTCCACCCGGCCTCCCGCATGCCCACTATACGCCCTCGCTCAAAGTCCGTCAACTGCACATACGGTTCACGTCCACGCTGTCGCGGCATGCTACCAGTGTTAAAGACTGCGATGGAGTTCCGTATGCCACGGCAAACTGGCTGACACTGACGGTGGCGGTGCACAAATGCTGCGCAGCTAGCGCCATTCGACGGCCAACACCGCGGTTCCTGGTGTGTCCGCTGTGCCGTGCGTGTGATCATTGCTTGTACAGCCCTCTCGCAGTGTCCGGAGCAAGTATGGTGGGTCTGACACACCGGTGTCAATGTGTTCTTTTTTCCATTTCCAGAAGTGTATGTGCCTCTCTTGCAACGACGTCGCGTGAGCTGCACGCCGCACACCAACAACAATGAATGCATTTACTACAGGCAAGAACGCAAAATACGGCATGAGTCTGATTATCGTCTGGAGGTTTCTCTTGTGTCCGGTATAAGGAATATTAAACTTTTAGGAAAGGTAAACGAAAACATTGATGCTAAACATAGTTTTAAAAAACATCTCAATGTTTTACGCGCATGCATAAGCAAAAATCACACCAGATTTCTAACTCTGTTCACGTAGAACGTATCGTCTTGCGAAATCGGATGAATCTTCTAGTAGACTCTAAATTTAGCTGCGCACATCAGTGGCTATAATGGCTTTTATAATCACAGTCCATCGTCAAGAATGTGCATATAAATAGAAAAGGATATTTTAAAAGTTGTAGGTTTATATCCATAGGAGAATTTCAAGAGAGGGTAACATCTTATGCAGATTATTAGAAGCCTTTGCTAAGAAAGGTACGGTTTTGGAATAATTTCACTAGCCGAAGAGAAGAAAATCAACAAACTCTACCTAATTTCAGGGATAATATTATTTAAGAGTTGCCCGTGTTTTAGAGGGGAACTTCTCATTTTGGAAAGCTTCACCTTAAAATTAATGCCTATTCCTTATTTTAGATCATCTTCTGGACAACTCCTTAAACTGTAATACAGCTTCATAATACATAATCTTTCGTATAAAACTATTGTAAATCTTTCATCACCGATGATAGTGTAGATAATCACAACATTAAATGAAAGTAGATAAAGTCAAATCCTGCTGTAGAGTTTATACTTACCCAAAAATAGGTGAAAAACTGTTTATCACTTAGTAAACAATGTGAAATTAAGTACTACAAAATTTATGTTTAAATAAGAACTCAAAATTTCTCACTTTTACATTCCAGTGACGGAATCTTATTAATAATTTTACAGCACAAATAAATTTGAAAAAAAAATCACTTTCTGTTTTCCGCTTTTGCACACTGGATGATACGCTTGGTGCTGGCTGAGGTGGCCGGGCGGTTCTAGGCACTACAGTCTGGAACTGCACGACCGCTACGGTCGCAGGTTCAAATCCTGCCTCGGGCATGGATGTGTGTGATGTGCTAAGGTTAGTTAGGTTTAAGTAGTTCTAAGTTCTAGGGGACTGATGACCTCAGAAGTTAAGTCCCATAGTGCTCAGAGCCATTTGAACCATACGCTTGGCGTGGGAACAGCGTTTTGCCCACTTTTAAATTCTCGAGATGTAATTGCCTATTCACATCTTTCTACGCTTAAGTTTCTCATGGATCTCCACCTTAACCCACATTATTTCACTATGTTATTTGAAAATTCGTTGTTGTTTCAATAGTTGGTCAATTTTCACAGTCGCTTACTTTGAGATCAGTTTGATTTTTAGACGCTGTCCATTAAACTGCATACATTCTGATGATCGTGGTTCGTTGTTAATTCAGTAGCTTGCCGGCTGCAACATTACAGAACCTTTAATAATATTTTTCATGTATGATGCCATAGCCACAAATTTATTAAAGACAGTTCCATTTTCCACCTTGGTTGTTAGATTAATTCGTCAGGCTTTTGAAAATTTTACATTCAAACGCTTCAGAATGTTAGCTTTCAATGTTTTGACTTCATATTCATAAAATGACTTACGATATGAATTGACGTAAGCCTAAATGGTCAAATGACTGAGCACTATGGGGCTTAACATCTGAGGTCATCAGTCCCCTAGAACGTAGAACTACTTAAACCTAACTAACCTAAGGACATCACGCACATCCATGCCCGAAGCAGGATTCGAAACTGCGACCGTAGCGGTCGCGCGGTTCCAGACTGATGCGCCAAGAACCGCTCGACCACACCGGCCGGCAACGTAAGCTTGAAAATGTCTGTGTACACGAGGTAAAAGATATGTACCAGTGTGGCAACATGTCCGCGGCACGTATCAATAGGCGTGATCATATTGTATATCTTTGAACGGTTTGGAGACGTTTAAGTACCTATGACACTCTGGCTGTAACGTTATTTTAAATCGTAGACGAGTATGGGATAATATTATCGCTCGTATGTACTATAACTGCAGTTACTTATCATGGAAACTGTCACACCGCCGGTATCAGCTGGCAGTGGAATGCAAAGGACTGATTGAACAGGGTGGTCTATTGATAGTGAGCGGGCCAAATATCTCACGAAATAAGCATCAAACCAAAAACGACAATGAGCGAAACTTGTCTAGCTTGAAGGGGAAACCAGATGGCGCTATGGTTGGCCCGGTAGATGGTGCTGCTGTATGTCAAACGCATATCAACGGAATTTTTTTAAAAATAGGAACCCCCATTTTTATTACATATTCGTGTAGTACGTAAAGAGATATGAATGTTTTAGTTTGACCACTTTTTTCGCTTTGTGATAGATGGCACTGTAATAGTTACAAACGTGTAAGTACGTGGTATCACTTAACATTCCGCCAGTGCGAACGGTATTTGCTTCATGATACATTACCCATGTTAAAATGGACCGTTTACCAATTGCGGAAAAGGTCGATATCGTGTTGACGCAGGGCTATTGTTATCAAAATGCCCAACGGGCGTGTGCTATGTATGCTGATCGGTATCCTGGACGACATCATCCAAGTGTCCGGACCCTTTAAGGAAACAGGAAGTGTTCAGTGACATGTGAAACGTCAACGACGACCTGCAACAAATGGTGGTGCCCAAGTAGGTGTTTTAGCTGTTGTTGCGGCTAATCCGCACATCAGTAGCAGACAAATTACACGAGAAATGGGAATCTTAAAAACGTCAGTGTTGGGAATGTTACATCATCATCGATTGCCCCCGTGCCATATTTCTATGCATCAGGAATTGCATGGCGACGACTTTGAACGTCGTGTACAGTTCTTCCACTGGGCACAAGAGAAATTACGAGACGATGGCAGATTTTTTGCACGCGTTCTATTTAGCGACGAAGCGTCATTCACCAACAGCGTTACGTAAACCGGCATAATATGCACTACTGGGCAACGGAAAATCCACGATGGCTGCGACAAGTGGAACATGAGCGACCTTGGCGGGTTAATGTAGGCCGATGGTGCGACATTATGGGAGGAAGGATAATTGGCCCTCATTTTATCGATGGTAATCTAAATGGTGCAATGTATGCTGATTTCGTACGTAATGTTCTACCGATGTAACTATAAGATGTTTCACTGCAAGACAGAATGGCGACTACTTCCAACATGATGGATGTCCGGGGGATAGCTCGGTGCGGTTGAAGCGGTATTGAATAGCATATTTCATGACAGGTGGATTGGTCGTCGAAGCACCATACCATGGCCCGCACGTTCACTGGATCTGACGTCCCCTGATGTCTTTCTGTGGGGAAAGTTGAAGGATATTTGCCATCGTGATCCACAGACAACGCGTGACAATATGCGTCAGCGCATTGTCAATGCATGTGCGAACATTACGGAAGGCGAACTACTCGCTGTTGAGAGGAATGTCGTTACACGTATTTCCAAATGCATTGAGGTTGGCGGAGATCATTATGAGCATTTATTGCATTAATGTGGAATTTACAGGTAATGACGGTGTAACGGCATGCGTTCTCAGAAATGATAAGTTCAGAAAGGTACATGTATCACATTGGAACAACCGAAATAAAATGTTCAAACGTACCTACGTTCTGTATTTTAATTTAAAAAACCTACCTGTTACCAACTTTTCGTCTGAAATTGTGAGCCATATGTTTGTGACTGTTATAGTGCCATCTATCACAAAGCGAACAAAGTGGTCCAACTAAAACATTCATATTTCTTTACGTACTATACGAACATGTAATAAAAAATGGGGGTTCCTATTTAAAAACACGCAGTTGATATCCGTTTGAACTATGGCTGCGCCATCTAGCGGGCCAACCATAGCGCCATCTGGTTTCCCCGTTCAAGCTAGACACGTTTCGTTCTTTGTAGTTTTTTACGTTTGACGCTTATTTCGTGAGATATTTGGCCCGGTGACGATCAATGGACTACCCTGTATAGCAGCCAGGGTGAAAGCTTGGATTGTCTTTTAGTAAATCTGTGACTGTGGCACCTGATATGAGACGACCTATTAACCTATGGACTTCATTCCCGCTCGCAGCTTACCACGCAGTGGGGGGCAGTCAGAGACTGGTACCGACACCCCGGTTGACACCTGCAGGTTTTAATTACGGCCAGTCACCACAGCTCGGTGATTGCTGGCGCCTCCACGGCGCACGAACAGGCTGCACGGCGCAGAGCTACAGCCTCACCTTAATCACTTCCTATCATCGGTCGTGTGCAGCAAGTAGCACTCGACGCGCAAAGCCGCTTACGTGGTGGGCCTTAAACCAGTACCGTTATCGAGAGGAAAGCGACCCCTCTCTACCTTGGCTTCGATCTCTGCTCCCTCAACCTTTTACAGTCTTTTACAGCTTCCACAACGCCACGCACTCCACCTGGCCTTCAGCATGCGCCTTCTTTTTTCCGTACGTATCTTCTATCACTTAATTTAGTTCCGCTCTCCTCAAATTCCGCGAACGTCTTAGCAAATATAAGGACAAGTCAAATGAAAATCACCCACCACGACGGGATTATGCAATAACTCCATTCAAAAGTAATCAACACCCTCGTTAAGGCCATTTATCCCATTTGCGTTTTCTCGTCCTTTGAGACCGACATCACGCATGACTTTCTTCAGGCAGCCAAAGATGTGAAACCCACAAGCTGAAAAATCGGCGCTATACGCAAGATATTGCAGTGTTTCCCAACCAAACTGCTGAACTGTAGCCTTCGTCCAATTTGCAGTGTATTTGTGTGTGTGTGTGGGGGGGGGGGGGGGGGGGCGGGAGCTGTTATCGTGCAGCAGGATTATTCCGTCTGACGACTTTGTGATAGTGTGAGGGCAAACGGCAAAGGCAACATTGGAAACATACCACATCTCTACCGCCAAAGATGTCCAGGGCTGTTCACACAAATTCCGGTAAGTTCATGATGACCTCCTTCTTCGACTGCAGCGGTCCTCTGCTTGTCACGTTCCTCGAGCTTGGAACCACAGTTACTAATCAGCACTAGGAAGACACTTTTCAGAAACTCCGATGCGCCATAAAGTGAAAACGCCCAAGAATGCTGTCGAACAGAATCATTCCGTAGCACGATAACGCCCACTCCCACACTGCCAATTGGACGAAGGCTATGCTTCATCGATTTGGTGGGGAAAAACAGCGTCATCCTCGGTGCAGGCTTGATGTTTCATCGTGTGATTTTCACGTCTTCGGCGACCTGAAGAAAGAGATGTGTGGAGGACGGTTTTTGTCGGACGAGGAAGTGCAAGAGCGTGTGCGGTTGTTGTCCTATCAGCCGCCGATCGTGTTCTACGAAACAGGAATTGATCGACTCGTCTCCCACCCAGTGGGATAAATGTGTTACACGTGTGGTGAATACTTTTGAATGGAACAATTCCATAGTCCCTTTTGGTAGGTGTTCGGTTTTCATTTAACTGCCCCTCGTATTACGTGCTGGAGACTCGATGATCATAACTCAATTGTCTCACCAATTCGAACAATTCACGTTTTCTGACTCACACACACCAACATATTCCACCCTCCTCTCACATCCACAGTCTCCTTATACAGCCCAAAGAGCCAGAAATCCACCCCATCCTCTATTCATGCTACCTACTATAGCAATAATCCTCATATCATCTGTTTAGGTCAAGCCTTCAATACCTGTCTCACCCTTCTGACCTAAATTTGCTACTTCCATCCTGCAGCTTTCAAGAGGCTGACATGGGCTTCGACTTAACTGGTCGTCTGGACTATCTGGATCCAGAACTCCGCAAGTATTTAGAAACGCAATAGATAACGCAGAAAAAATCTTCGTAAATGAACGGTAGGTGCCAGCCTTGCATTAATTATTGAAATGATAGGGAGGTACGGATTATCTAGCTGCGAAATAGGTCTCATAAGTTCAGATTTATCCAGTTTAATATCTGGCCTTGATACCACAAATTATAAAATAAATCTGCAGGATATTTACATGTGAAACAGGAACAAAACTAACAATAAACATGTGAAAGATTCACTTTAAAACACATGTAAGTGACCCTCAGGGAAACTGGTAAGATTAAATGAAAGCTATTAGCTTTGAAAATCTTAGTCAGACTTACATTTAGCCATAGCACAGACACAGTTGTTTGCATCATGTTATATCAAAGGGATGACAGACTTGCCGGAAATTAACGATACGTCCTTGGTACTGCATGAGCAATTTTACAGAAACGAAACGACACAAGTCACAAAAATGACATTCACTTACCAATCAGTAGAAGGAAGTAATGGAATCACCGGTGCGGAACTGAATAAACCACGTGACACCGTAAAATTACTTCAGGATCCAGACTACCTATCGAACCTACCGACATCCCACCCAGTAATGCCGGGCTTACAGAATCAGATGTCGCCCTCAGAGTGTGAAGGCAGTGTCTGATTCCAGAGGCTGCTCTCGTCGGAGTCTGATACCACCTTAACTTCCTCAGCGAATCAAAGTACGTAAGTAGTTGTCAGCCAGTGAGACGAGGGAAAATCAACTCTTTGAAACCCCAACCTAATGTAATTTTGAAAGTGTATGACTTGGAGTTCCCATGAAAGAAGAGAGAGAGAGGGAGAAGAGAGAGAGGGAGAGAGCTGTTTGACGACCGCCGTGGTTCCGGTCTGTCACGAAGATCTGAATTCAGAAACTTTGAAATTTCATCGTCTAGTCGCTCCGGCAGACTAGAGAGTCGTGTCCCTGGGTGTGACAGCCGACTTCACTCCGTCACGTGGATGCCTCCTCCTAGTCTTGCAAAACGGTTTTGGCAAGACAAATATTGTGTACCTCACTCCTAAATACACAAGGCGTGACCGAACCAGTGTCTCTACAAAGAAAGGAGAAAATTTGCGAGTGGCACCGCTCTGTTGCGACAAGACTATGTGCAAACAATTTTCGAATTTGTAAGCGGTAAGTTTACCAGGACACAAGATGAAGGCATGTCCTCGGCTGCAATGCGGCATTATTGTAGCTCATAGCAAACCACTTGGAGTGTAAGTGGTGGCTGTCGTTTGAAGCTTCCACTACCATAGGCTTCATAATTGCAACCACAAGCAGTGTTTCTTGAAGGAACGCAGACGGAAATTGCTATCAAAAGAAACAAGGCAGCCAGACAACTAGAGGATGCGTTTCAAATTACACATTCATTTTCCCAGACTAATATCACCCTTCCCCCCTCCATACTCTCAGATACAGCGATTCATTTATCTGTATCTTCTTATGGACCCTCATCCCTCCATTCTTCCTTTCTGCACACTCAGAATTTTCTGGGAGCTGACTCGAGACAATGACAGGGTTCGTCATAGTTATCATTGGTGTCATTGTCATTGTTAGCAGCATCCACACCATCGCCATACATGTTTTACAGTAAATTATGACAAGGAAACATTTTTTATTGAGTTTTAATCCTATTATTTCAATATTTTTGCTCTAAAAGAAACTGTATGTACATTCCTGTATTCAGCAAATCAATGTGGTGTCAAGCACAAATTTTGTGGGAAGAAGAGAACCCATTATCATAACAAATAGTTGCTGTTATGCGGTGGCTCACTTACACGCAACAAATACACAGCCTCGTCCCAGGGCAAACAGGCTTTTACGACCAGACGGAACTACCATCGCCTGGCCATAACTGTGAGTTCTTTGATTGCTCTGGGAGACCGCTTATTGGGACTAGCACATATGAAATATTAATGCACTTTATTACAAGAATGGATAAAAAATTTATTTAACATGATACAGTCCTTTGCCGCAGGAGCGCTTCATAATTTACCACTATCGTTGACTATTATAGCGTCACTTGGGGCATTAATTATTATACTGTTCTGTTGAAGTACAAAGTTCAACACTTACAAAAGTAAATTTCCATCTGAGACTTGAAGAACTCTTTAGTCTTACTCAATGATGTTGAATGTTTCAGCTGAGGCCACAGAATGGGCCAGGGCGCTTTCATGCTCAGCTCTGTATTGACCTCCATGCGAGGGCTCTGCTGTGCTGAGACAGAGGGCATGTCTTCTTTAGCTTCGCCCATTCGTCGTTGCAGACTGCAGCAAATCGTCTCGAATGTCTGTGGTACAGATGTGCGTTAGCAACTGCTGCCTGGCACTGCGATGTCACACAAAATTGCCACACAAGATTACACAACATTTATTGAAAAATTACAGCAAAACATATTAGCTGCAGTTTACAATAATTTATTAATAGAAATATTAACTTACATTATTATGACGACAGTGCATGGCAGTAGTTGAAGGTTCACTGGCAATGTACTGTCACTCTGGTCTAGTCGAAAATCCAGTGAACAATAACTACAATCACTTGTGGAACGTCCCATTTAGCTCTTTTTGGTGGCGAGTGTAGACATGATGCTGCATCTGTCTCGTGGTACTGCCGATAGTTCATTCATACTGACGTTGGTACTAGGTTGAGTGGAGCTGTGTATCGGCTTATATCCGCGTCTGGGAAATGAATTTCCACATAGGAACTGTTTCAGGGAACCTTGGCGGATGCGTGAAACAGATCTCGGTTTATGGAGCCCCTCCCCTTCACCCCTCTGGACGTTAGTCTTAACTCAGTGCTGCCTGAGTTGGCAGTTCGGTTCCCTTCTAGGTATGGCTGTATTTCGTATCTGCTGGAGGACACAGCATCTCTCGCCTGTGAGAACTTCGTCAGCTCCATGCTCCCCCCCCCCCCTTCCCATGCTTACCGACTTACGGATTACCACAAGTGGACTGTCGTGGGTGTAGAGGCGGTCGGTCGACCTAATCTGCCAGGTCGACATTCACATCTGCGCCTGTGGGGTGGATTGTAACGTCCACATCTGTCTAGGCGTCGTGGGGTTACTGCAGCTGGGGCCCCGCCGTCGGTGGCGCAGTTACTAAGTTCAAATGGTTCAAATGGCTCTGAGCACTATGGGACTTACCTACTGTGGTCATCAGTCCCCAAGAACTTAGAACTACTTAAACCCAACTAACCTAAGGACATCACACACATCCATGCCCGAGGCAGGATTCGAACCTGCGACCGTAGCAGTCGCGCGGTCCCGGACTGCGCGCCTAGAACCGCTAGACCACCGCGGCCGGCGCAGTTATTAAGTGTAACTAAAGATCCCCAAGACGGCTCACTACATCGCAGTCGTGCGAGCCTGCACAAGAAAACAAGTTAGGAATTCCCTTTGTGACGAAGCAAGCTGGGATAATTTTAATTCCCCTCTTGTTTGCCATCTGCCTCCTTAAAATTCGTTTTGTTACTTTTAACTAATTACCATTAACATACGTAAGTTTTAATATGTATTTTCGCAAAAGAGAAAGGTTGGCCCTCAGTTCTAAAGGATTTAACACCAGATCTAATTTTGTGCTTAGCTTTATGTATGTAATTGATTTCCTAATTTATTTCGACTATTACTAGTTAGTATCTTTCATTATAGGGCGAAATCAGCAAGTGTTTGGTAACTTAAATTCTATTGTTGACATATAAACAAGTATAAATTCTGTAATAATTGTAAACATTTGAAACACGAAGTACTACTAACCTTAAAGTATCTATTTAGCTCTATTCAAAACATGTTACCAAAACTAGCCCTTCATTAATTCTAAAGTAATTACCAGTTTTGTGAAAAGTATTGTTTTCGTAACTATATTTGTTAATTCACGATTTAAACAAATAATTTGGAATAATCCTCATAGTAGAATAAACTGCTAAAAAGACGTAATTTTTCCATGTATTCTGTTAATTTAATGAGTTAAGTTTTAATTGTAATTTCTGTAAAGTTAACTTCGAACAACTTGTAGTCTCAGTACCGTTTGTTGTGATGATATGTAAGCGCCCGATTTTTTGTCATGAGACAGTCAGTCCATGGCCGAGTTTCAGACCAGTAACCTGTTCTGGTTAGATCAACAACAATGCTTCAAATTAACTGTGGAATAAGTGTTAAGCAATTACGCCGTATGTAAAAACAGTGTCCGCTCCATACGTACCTGATTATTCTTCAAGAACTGTAAACTTTGAGGTTAAGTTTTACTGCTCGTAGTTGTTCAACCGTAAACTATTGCAGCAGTATGTGGATGGTTTGCCTGCTAACTATTAATGAGGATTATCGAAAGTTAAACAATAGTGCACTGGCCATATAACTGGGTATTATTAAGGGTTGTGAACAGTGAAAATTAAAGTACTGTAAAACGTAACTGTGCATCTGTCCGATACATCATTTAAAGTAGTCATTGCCGGAATCCACAAACCCCATTGTTCAGGCAGTGTAGCAACGTTCTACTTCGACGCCGAGGACAACAAATGAAGAAATAAACAAATCAGGTGGGACTGCCACACGTTCATATATGCATGTGGCGGCGCGGCTTCATTTGGTTTCTGTGTCGCATTGTGTTACCGTTATTAGTTTGCACCCCGTACATTATATTCCCAAGCTGTTATATTAGTTTGGGTTGTATACATGTAAGAATCCTGGAGATACTAAAAGGTATCAGATAGATTATATAATGGTAAGACAGAGATTAAGAACCAGGTATTAAATTGTAGGACATTTCCAGGGGCAGATGTGGACTCTGACCACAATCTATTGGTTATGAACTGTAGATTAAAACTGAAGAAATTGCAAAAAGGTGGGAATTTAAGGAGATGGGACCTGGATAAATTGACTAAACCAGAGGTTGTACAGAGTTTCAGGGACAGCATAAGGGAACAATTGACAGGAATGGGGGAAAGAAATACAGTGGAAGACGAATGGGTAGCTCTGAGGGATGAAGTAGTGAAGACAGTGGAGGATCAAGTAGGTAAAAAGACGAGGGCTAGTAGAAATCCTTGGGTAACAGAAGAAATACTGAATTTAATTGATGAAAGGAGAAAATATAAAAATGCAGTAAATGAAGCAGGCAAAAAGGAATACAAACGTCTCAAAAATGAGATCGACAGGAAGAACAAAATGGCTAAGCAGGCACGGCTGGAGGACAAATGTAAGGATGTGGAGGCTTATCTCACTAGGGGTAAGATAGATACAGCCTACAGGAAAATTAAAGAAACCTTTGGAGAAAAGAGAGCCGCTTGTATGAATATCAAGCGCTCAGATGGAAACCCAGTTCTAAGCAAAGAGGGGAAAGCAGAAAGGTGGAAGGAGCATATAGAGCGTCTATACAAGGGCGATGTACTTGAGGACAATATTATGGAAATGGAAGGGAATCTAGACGAAGGTGAAATGGGGGATACGATATTGGGTGAAGAGTTTGACAGAGCACTGAAAGACCTGAGTCGAAACAAGGCCCCGGGAGTAGACAACATTCCATTAGAACTACTGACGGCCTTGGGAGAGCCAGTCCTGACAAAGCTCTACCATCTGGTGAGCAAGATGTACGAGACAGGCGAAATACCCTCAGACGTCAAGAAGAATATAATAATTCCAATCCCAAAGAAGGCAGGTGTTGACAGATGTGAAAATTACCGAACTATCAGTTTAATAAGTCACAGCTGCAAAATACTAACGCGAATTCTTTACAGACGAATGGAAAAACTGATATAAGCCGACCTCGGGGAAGATCAGTTTGGATTTCGTAGAAATGTTGGAACACGTGAGGCAATAGTAACCTTACGACTTATCTTAGAAGAAAGATTAAGGAAAGGGAAACCTACGTTTCTAGCTTTTGTAGACTTAGAGAAAGCTTTTGACAATGTTGACTGGAATATTCTCTTTCAAATTCTAAAGGTGGCAGGGGTAATATACAGGGAACGAAAGGCTATTTACAGTTTGTACAGATACCAGATGGCAGTTATAAGAGTCGAGGGACATGAAAGGGAAGCAGTGGTTGGGAGGGGAGTGAGACAGGGTTGTAGCCTCTGCCCTATGTTATTCAATCTGTATATTGAGCAAGCAGTGAAGGAAACAAAAGAAAAATTCGGAGTAGGAATTAAAATCCATGGAGAAGAAATAAAATCTTTGAGGTTCGTCGATGACATTGTAATTCTGTCACAGACAGCAAAGGACTTGGAAGAGCAGTTGAAGGGAATGGATAGTGTCTTGAAAGGAGGATATAAGATGAACATCAACAAAAGCAAAACGAGGATAATGGAATGTAGTCGAATTAAGTCGGGTGATGCTGAGGGAATTAGACTAGGAAATGAGACACTTAAAGTAGTAAAGGAGTTTTGCTATTTGGGGAGCAAAATAACTGATGATGGTCGAAGTAGAGAGGATATAAAATGTAGACTGGCAAGGGCATGGAAAGCGTTTCTGAAGAAGAGAAATTTGTTAACATCGAGCATAGATTTAAGTGTCAGGAAGTCGTTTCTGAAAGTATTTGTATGGAGTGTAGCCATGTGTGGAAGTGAAACGTGGACAATAAATAGTTTGGACAAGAAGAGAATAGAAACTTTCGAAATGTGGTGCTACAGAAGAATGTTGAAGATTAGGTGGGTAGATCACATAACTAATGAGGAGGTATTGAATAGGACTGGGGAGAAGAGGAGCTTGTGGCACAACTTGACTAGAGGAAGGGATCGGTTGGTAGGACATGTTCTGAGACATCGAGGGATCACCAATTTAGTATTGGTTGGCAGCGTGGAAGGTAAATATCGTAGAGGGAGACCAAGAGATGAATACACTAAGCAGATTCAGAAGGATGTGGGTTGCAGTAGGTACTGGGAGATGAAGGAGCTTGCACAGGATAGATTAGCATGGAGAGCTGCATCAAACTAGTCTCAGGACTGAAGACCACAACAACATATTGGTTTGGCTGGTATTCATGTTTCCTTTCCATTTTTGTACACTTGACAAATCAAAATCGTTCTCTCGGAAAATTGCTAAATCCCTTATCGGCGTATACAGCAACGTCACAATTTGTGGCAATACTTTCGCCCCGTTAATGCCCATGTTACGTTGTAGCGGCAACGTATTATCGTACCAGTGCCACTTACTGTACACCACACTGGAAATTAATAGCAGTAAAACATTAGTCACGTGTGTGTAGGTTGTTGACAGCGATTGCAGACGTTTGTAGCAATTTGACAACAACGCAGTTCGAAGGAGGTGTTTTTGTCTGTGTGCGAGAAGCTCACGGTCGACGTGCATGCTCGTCACTTGTTGGACAAGGGATGGGTTCTGCCATCTAGCCTGTATTTTTACGGCCTTTCTGGGGTAGCTTCTTTTGCACGTCACTGGTGCGTATTATTTGTAGACGATAAGAGAACTAATGTAGTACGAGCTAAAATGTGTCAAAAGACTCACAACATTTTAAACAAAATTCATCCAAGATTTTTAAGGGCATTCGTTTTGTAGGGGTGAGAGCATGTTGTTATGCTGAGGAGTAAGTGATTTTAGATCAGATAGATTTCAAGCAGAATTTTATCTTTTGCGAAGCTCCTGCTGCAAATGCAGCAGAGAGTAGCTAATCGAACAACTATTCAATTTTTTGATAAGAATCATATTGGCAATGATAAACTTTTTATCAAATTATGCAGTCAAATGCAAACGTCAAGCTGAACAGCAATTACTTTTGTTCGGGAACAACAGAATTCATTATCACTCTCAGTTTCGAAAACGATTAGGTACAAATTAAGCTGCCAAAGAGAAAATGTATCTGTACGCGTAAACCCATCCACAGAAGTGCTAGACAGAAAGATAATGCAGGTACAGATGAAAAAATAATTACGATGAAATTGAGTGAGAGAGAATAAATCTTTAACGATGAGCGAATAAATTTTCGTCTAGAAGTCAAATTACAAAAAATAATGGGGAAAGTACTTGCAATTATTCAACGTAATCGGTCAGTATAAGAGTTTGGATTCTGTCAGGCAATGTCTGTTAAAATCCGGTTGGACGTGCGTAATGGTTCGAAAGACATAAGCAGTTACGAGATTGCACGACCTTCCAATTGGCAGGAAAACAATGAATATGGTTTTCCAACGGAAAAGCGCGAGTCGTTTCTTTGTAAATTTCAAGAAAGGTAGAACTCCTTGTCAGTAATGTCGATGTGGTCTGCAGGTATGAAACTACAGAGGTCACATAACGTAATGCATAACTGTTTGCCTTACTGCAACCGGAATTTAATTGGAGAGAATGAATTTTTATGTTCTGATTTGACATTGATTCTAATTTACCAAAAATATGCTATCGTTACTGAAAATAATGCTGAATACAATGGAAAAGTGCCTATTTCTGGAGGCTTCGTTAATGTAAGAAAGCTACATTCTGACCAATGTAAATGCTCAGCTGTTTTGGGAGGTTATCAGACCTTAGTTCTCATAGTGTCTGAGGCGTAGAGGAGTGACAGCACAACCTTTACAGAGCTGGACATTGTCAAGAGTTCCTTATTTTAAATCTGTTGAATTTCAAGTTTACTGAGTGCAGGTGCCTGTAGGGCCTTAACATCCAAAGTTTAATTGCTCTAGCAACAATATTCATACGATTATATTTTTCACGAAGTACACTTTCATTTGCTACAGCAAATTGTCCTTCAGACCGAGCCGCGTAACTATGAGGCTGGCTTTCTAGCGTAAGATGGTTTATTCCTAGTATGCTATACGCGACATTATCGCATATTAGGACACGGTATCTTTATTAGGGTAACTTCATCTTGTCGACGTAGTAGCTGGATTGAGACTGATACTATCACTTAGTGGTTTGACAACCTAGTGAACTTTCTGATGTCGTCTGACGAAGATCCCGTTGTACTAATACTTGATGGGCATCATATCACATTTGTGTGATAGGCAGAAAGAGAGAAAACCGGATAAAATTCATCTGTTTATTACCTCATTTCACGCATAAAATACAGCCTCTTGTGTGGAATTCATGTAACCTTTTAAATCGCACTATCCGGGTAATAGAAACGTGGTGGATAAATAACCCAGGTGAAGTAGCAATCGCATTTTTAATACAAGGATATCTTGAGCGGCTTCTTTGAGAGCAGTAATAATAGAAAGTGTAACAAAAGACCTCTGGAAAACGGGACTCATTCCGTGTAACAAGAGGTGTGGCTGTAAAACAACGGGACAATTACTGTAAAACATTTCACAACATACATATTTAGCTACCGTCACTCCCCTCTATACCTACAACACTCCATGCGAATTTCCCATGATGGAAACGATGCTGGAAGCCTCGCTCTGTGAATTCCATGATCACGCGTGCCGCATTTCTTTCATTGCTTCAACGCACTCTTAATATTGTTCCTTTTAATGCATATTTAAGCATGGGGAATAGATAAAAGTCACGTGGTGCTAGGAAATGCAAGTAAGGTGGGTGGTCTAACAATGAGATGCTGTACTTCGCTAGAAAACTCTTAAAAGACAATGTAGTGTAAGCCGATGCGTTGTCTTGATGCAGAACGTATGGCATGTTCTTCGAAATTGAGATTTTTTCTTCTTTCTCACATCAAGGTGGTAATATTGATTAATACGCTGAAGGAAAAAATCGTAACTCCAACAAATAATATAGAGTAATGAAATTTCGGGAATACATTTCTCTACGTAGCATACGAGGGTTGGAACTTAAATAGTGGCAACTATTTATTCACTATCTATACAAAAGAGTTACATGTTTGCACCTGTTACTGTCCTTCAAATTAATCACTAGCGTTGTGTAGTACCCGTTTCCAGCGACGTGGAAGGCGTAGTATACCGTTAGCAGTGCCTGTTTTGTTGATGGTGCGAATGGACCGGTCTAAAGTTATGGTGATTCTCGTGTACGACTGTGACGGTGTCATCCTAAAGCATTACGTTTCTCCACGGCAGAATGTCAATGCACAGTATTACTGTCCGTTTTTGGAGCATCACCCGCGACCAGCTTTGCGAAAGAAGCGGCGACCCTTTCTGAGCAATCCGGCAATCATTTTGCACGACAATGCGCGGGCGCATACAGCAGAAGCTGTGGCTGCTCTGTTCGGTCGATGGGACTGGGAATTACAGTACCATCCACCATACTCCCCGGACTTAAGTCCTTGTGACTTTGATTTGATTCCGAAGCTGTAGGAATCACTTCGTGGCATTCGCTTCAGAACTGTTCCAGAGATTCGACAGGCAGTAGACCGCTCCATTCGCACCATCCACAGAACAGGCTCTGCTAACAGTGTACTACGCCTTCCACATCGCTTGCAACAGGTTCTACACAACGCTGGTGACTACATTGAAGGTCAGTAACAGGTGAAAACATGTAACTCTTTTGTATTGATTGTGAATAGATAATTGGCACTATTTAAATTCCCACCCTCGTCTTCAGTGATTAACATTGCAAGATCACAGGTTAACGTAAGCGCGAGATGCGTCATTGCAAATCTGAGATGCTGGTACTTTAATAGCTGGTGTAACCACCAGAGTATTGAATGAAAGCAGGCAAACGTGCATGCAATGTCTTGTATAGGTGCTAGATGTCAGTTTGTGGCCTGTTGCACTTGTTTGGCCAATAGGGGACGTTAATGCTGTTTGTGGATGACACTGGAGTTGTTGTCGATGATGTGTCATATGTGATCGATTGGAGACAGATCTGGTGATCGAGCAAACCAAGGGAACATGTACACACTCTGTAGACCGAGTTGGGTTAAGGCTCTGAGCACTATGGGACTTAACATCTATGGTCATCAGTCCCCTAGAGCTTAGAACTACTTAAACCTAACTAACCTAAGGACATCACACACATCCATGCCCGAGGCAGGATTCGAGTTGGGTTACAACAGCGGTATGTGGTGGGCGTTATCCTGTTGGAAAACAGCTCCTAGAACGCGGTTCGTGAATGACAGCACAACAGGTCGAATTATCAAACTGACGTAGAGTTTCGCAGTCAGGGTGCTTGGGATAACCGTAAGAGGGCACCCACAGTCAAACGAAATCGCACCCCAGACCATAGCTCCAGGTGTAGGTTCTAACACAGACTGGTTCGTTGCTGATCCCCAGCTGACCTCCTTCTAGCCAATACACGGTCATTAAAGACAACGAGACAGAACCGGATTTCGTCATAAAACACCGCAGCTCTCCATCCTGCCCTCCAATGAGCTCTCGCTGGACACCACTTCACTCGCAAATGGCGGTGGTTTGGGCTCAGTGGAATTCACGCTACAGGGCGTCTGGCTCGGAGCTCTCCTTGAAGTAACCGTTCGTTGTGTCACTGTGGTGTCAACTGCTCCTCACATTGCTGCTGCCGATGCAGTACAATGCGCCAGAGCCTTACGCCGAAGACGATGGTCTTTACTATTGGCAGCGCTACGTGGTCGAATGGGGCCTGGACTTCTTTCAACTGTACATTCTCGTGACCACCGCTGCCAGCATTCATGTACGATGGGTAAATTGCTGCCAAGTCTTACTACAGATTGCAGGAAGGACGTCTAGCTTCTCATAGCTGTATTAGACAACTTCGTCCAGAAACAGTGAGATTTTTATAATGGCGTCTTTCTCGCCTTAAAGGCAGTCTTGATTAACACCAACTTACCACATCGAATCTCAAAGGTAACTAACGTTCACGACGATTATAACGTGTACTTAAACCAAACCTGATTTGCATCCTTATAGTGGCGCTATATCCGGAGCTCGTGGTCTTGCGGTAGCGTTCTCGCTTCCCGCACACGGGCTCCCGGGTTCCATTCCCGGCGGGGTCAGGGATTTTCTCTGCCTCGTGATGACTGGGTGTTGTGTGTGTTTCATCACCATTTCATCATCATTGACTCGCATGTCGCCGAAGTCAGTCAGTGGAGAAGCCCATTTAAACACTGCGTTACAAAATTACATCGAAACTTAGATTTTACATTAATAAATAATGAAAAAGCATTGAATCGAATTTGTGGCACAACTTAACTGAAAGAATGGATCTGTTGATAGAAGACGTCCACAGGCATAAAGGTATAGTCAATTCGGTAATGGAAGGAAATGTGAGCGTTAAAAATTGTAGATGAAATTCGAGCCTACAATTGAGTAAGCACATTCAAATCGATGTAGGTTGTAATTGTTATGCAGACATGAAGAGGTTTTCACTGGATGGACTAGCGCTGGCTGTCCTATCAAACTGGTCTCCAGACTGAAGACCACCAACAACATCTTCGTGTTTTATGTCTTCTTTTCTACAAAGGCTAAAATGTAACGAGAATTTTCTTGCTTTATCTCGGCTTCTGAAGGTACACACTGAGGTGACAAAAGTCGTGGAATACCTTCTGATATCGTGTCGGTCCTCCTTTAGTCTGGCGTAGTGCAGCATCTCGACGTAGCATGGGCTCAACAAGTCGGTGGATGTCTCCTGCAGAAAAATTGAGCCATGATGTCTCTACAACCGTCCATAATTGTGGAAGGGCAGCCGGTGCATGATTTTGTGCATGAACTGACTTCTCAATTGTGTCCGATAAAAGTTTGATGGGATTCAGGCCGGACGATCTGGGTGGTTCGTGTTGTCCAGAACGTCCTTCAAACCAATAGCGAACGATTGTGGCCTGGTGAGTTGGTGCACTGTCATCCATAAACATTAACCACTGTTTGGCAACATCAAGGCCGAAAATGGTGTCCAAGTAGCCGAACATAATCATTTTCTGTCAATGATCCACGTAAACACAGCGTACACCATTATGGAGCCAGCACCAGCTTGGACAGTACCTTGTTCACAACTTGCGTCCATGGCGTCGATGGGTGTGCGCCACACTCGAACGATGCAATCAGCACATACCAACTGAAATCAGGACTCGTCTGATCAAGCCACGGTCTTTTGTTTGTCCAGGGTCTAACCAATATGGTCAGAAACCCAGGAGAGGCGCTGCGGCCGATGTCTTGCTGTTGGCAAAGACACTCCCGTCAGTAGTCTGCCACTATAGACAATTAAAGACAAATTTTGCCGCATGTCCTACCGGAAACGTTATCGACTGTCCCACGTTGATTTCTGTGGATATATCACGCAGTGTTGCTTGTCTGTTAGCACTGACAAAGCATTCATTAATAAAGTTGCCTCAACATTTGAACATTGTTTTCCCCTAAAGGTGGCTCAAATCACACAGAAGTCAAAAAATAAACTGTGGATTGCACAAGGAATACAGATATCATGTGGGACAAAAAGGAGACTTTATCTACTATCTAGGAACAGCTCTGACGTTAGAATTGTAATGTATGACAAAGCATACTGCAAAATATTGAAGCAAGTAATTCAGAGATCAAGGCAGCTTTATTATGAGAAAAAGATAATTACATCAAGTAACAAAATAAAAACGGTATGGGATATTGTGAAGACAGAGACAGGTAGGTCCAAAAAGGAAGAGGAACAGATAACTCTAAAAATAAATGAGACTTTGGTGACAAGCACATGTAGTGTTGCAAATCTCTTAAACAATTACTTCATTTCTGTTACTGACAGCTTGGGGTCATCAGGTTCGGTGAACAGTGCAATGGAGTATCTGAGATGAGTCTTTAAAAATAACTCCAGTAAAATGGAAATGACACTCACATCTCCCAAAGAAGTAGCATCCATCATAAAATCCATAACATCTAAGTATTGCAGTGGGTATGATAACATATCAACAAAGTTAATCTAAGAGTGCTCATGCGAGTTGAGTTCTATCTTAAGTTATTTGTGTAATCAATCTCTTATTAGCGGAACATTTCCAGACTGGCTAAAATACGCTGAAGTTAAGCTTCTTTACAAGAAGGGGGATATAGAGATACCATCAAACTATCGATCAATTTCACTTTTGTCGGATTTCTCAAAAATATTTAAAAAGGTTGTGTTCAAGCATCTCCTTAAGCATCTGGCTGCAAATAATATATTGTCCAAGTCACAGTTTGGATTTCTGAAGGGTTGTGATATAGAGAAAGGTATTTACACTTACAGTGAGAATGTACTTAATTCATTAGATAATAAATTAGAGGCTACTGGCATTTTCTGTGACCTGTCAAAACCTTTTGACTGTGTGAACCACAGCATTCTATTAAATAAACTAGAAAATTATGGTGTCACCAGCAATGCTGCGAAATGGCTTGAGTCTTATCTATCTAACTGGAAACAATGGGTGTTGTTGCAAAATAGCTGTGCAGTAACCAGTCAGTCTTCATCTGACTGGGAATTAATTACATGTGGTGTTCCTCAAGGTACCATCTTGGGTCCATTGATTTTTCTTGTGTACATTAATGACCTTTCATCTGCAACATTGCCAGATACTAAGTTAGTTTGCAGATGATACAAACATTGCAATAAGTAGCAAGTCAAGTACAGATTTAGAAATAGCTGCTAATCAAATTTTCACTGACATTAATAAGTGGTTTAAAGCTAATTCACTGTCATTAAACTTTGAGAAGACGCTATATACAGTTCAGAACCTGTAAGAGATTTCCTTCCAGCATAAGTATTACATATAAAGACATACAGATCGAAGAGGATGACAGTGTTAAATTTCTGGGATTACAACTCGATAATAAATTCAGTTGGGAAGGGCGTACCACAGAATTGCTTGAGCGCCTAAACAAGTCTGTATTTGCCGCGAGAACGATGTCAGATGTAGGAGATATAAATATATAAAAGAACTTGCATACTATGCTTACTTTCTTTGTACTATGTCATATGGGATCATATTCTGGGGCAACTCATCAAGCTGAGCAATAGCTTTTAGAGTGCAAAAGCGTGCGGTAAGAATCATTTGTTTAAATACTGTTTACTGGATAACCGGTTTCAACACAATAAATGTGACATCATCCGATCTGAATATAGATTAACATTTAAACCATTTGGATATAACGATACATGAGGCAGATCAGCATTTAGTATGTTGAAACCGGTTATCCAGTAAACAGTATTTAAGCGATCTTGGCTCTTGAATTATTTCTAGAACCCACTGCGCACTATGTGTTCACTGCAGAATCATTTATGGTGTAAATTCAAGAACATCTTGTAGAAACCTGTTCAAAGAACTTTGTATTCTAACCACTACTTCTCAGTATATTTATTCCTTAATGAAATTTGTTGCAAGTAATACATCTCCATTTCCAACCAATAGCACAATACATATTATCAGTACTATGAATGAGAACAATCTACATAAAGACCTAAAATCCCTTACCTTGGTCCAAAAAGGGGTCCAATATTCAGCAACACACGTTTTGAACAAATTGCCATCAACCATTAAAAACTTGGTTTCAGATAAAGCACGGTTTAAACGGAATTCAAAGACTTTTTGATAAGTAACTCCTACTCCAGAGATGAATATCTTAACAGAGACTGTTAAGCCTGCTTAAGTAAAAATATCTGTTAGATTTCAGTTTTGACAACAATTGGTCACAACAGTCAAGATTAGGTATTTTGTGTGTGATAAATTTATCAATAGTGCACAACAGTGTTTCATTCTGACAGTGTGTTAATTCTGTATGTATAAGCTGTTCCAGTTCACTACAGTGTATTAACGTATTTCGACTACCTCCTGACCAATGATCAGGGTAGTAAGTATTATATTCAAATGTTTTATGTTTTTATTTTATACATTCTGACATGTTCCAACCCCACGAGAATCATCTCATTTTATGGGTCTATTGAACAAAAATTGAATCTAATCTAATCTATGCAAACATCGTTGCACTCTGTCGTTATGCGAAGTCGGCCGGCCTCTGCGTTGTCCGTGGTGATGCCTGAAATGCCTGAAATTTGGTATTTTTGGCACGCTCTTGACATTTATTTATTTATCGTATGATGATACAGAGCTTGGATCAAATACATAATTTTATGAGTATACAGTGTAAGAAATGACAAGCAAAATACATGTACAGAATCAAATGTTCAAAGTATTATGCTAAATTATCTGCACATGACACAAGTTCTTAGGTTTCTAAGTCCAATCTGTTGATCCAGTTGAGCCCTTCAGGTGATGCATGAGGTTACTCGCGTCAGTGACATACCCTAAGTCACACGTGTCTCCTGGGTGGTGCTAAATGGTTCAAATGGCTCTGAACACTATCGGATGTATCTTCTAAGGTCACCAGTCCCCTAGAACTTAGAACTACTTGAACCTAACTAACCTAAGGACATCACACACATCCATGCCCGAGGCAGGATTCGAACCTGCGACCGTAGCGGTCGCACAGTTCCAGACTGTAGCGCCTAGAAGCGCTCGGCCACCACGGCCGGCGTGATGCTAAATGAGTAATAACAACAGGATGAGACCGAACTGCCCGAAAAGGCCTCCCGGTCATAGAATGCAGAACGAACTCTTGACACTGTGGATATCGGAATACTGAATTCCGTAGCGATTTCCGAAATGGAGTGTCTGATACGTCTAGCACCAGTTGCTGTTCGGCGTTCGAAGTTATTTACTTCCCGTCGTTCGTGTGTAACCACGACGGAAATCTTTTTACATGAATCATCTGAGTACAAATGAGAGCTTAGGAAAGGCACTGTCCTTTTATTCGTCGTGTACGCGGCACTACCGTCATCTGTACTTGTGCATATCGCTATCCAATGACTTTTATCACCTCAGTGTACGGGATTCATAAGAGCAGAGTACAAGCCTATTGGTCTTCTAGAGGAATTGCTGCCGCGAGGGTGGATTCTGATGATGTAATAACGGCACTTAATGCGCAGTTAGCGACTCGCGGCGGAGTGAACATGATTTGTAGCAATCTTAATTTCACGGAAATATGCGCTCGGCGCGTAGCGAGCCCGAGATTATCACGGGTCGCGCGCCGTTCGGTATTTAACGAGGAGCTGCCACGGGCGCCGTCTCCTCCCATAACGGGGAGCAATATTAGGCGGTAAAAATAACGAAGCAATAAAGCACTCTTGTAAAATAGTGTAGCGGCGCGTAATATATCTGCGGCGGGGAAGTGCGCGAGCAATTAGAGCAGCGCCTGACAAATGGGTCGTGATTTAGCGGCACTGCTCGGATACCAGCAGGAGCAGGCTCGGTCGCCCTATAGACGCTGCGTCACGCCGCCTGCGCCGCAAGAAACGCCCCGGGACCTGGTCGTCTGCTCTTCGCTTTTTCGCCTCTTGCGGTACACGTAGTGCTAGAAGACGTGTGAAAACAGTTTCTGGAGGTTCTGAAGAGAGGGGCAGGGGTCCAGTACGCCTTCGAATTTACTGACATAGGAGGAAGTGCCCGAAAGAAACCGAGCTAATTTTTTAGTGGGCTGGGCTTTTGTAGTACCGAGTTTTGCCACTAGGAGCGCATAGAGAGAACATTTCAGAGTCAGTAAGCCAAATGTTGTTGCTAAAGAAGGTCAGAACTAGTTTCGGCAGAGTTTATAGTGATAACCGTTTTGTGCAATTGCCTTTTTTGCAATGGTTGATCTTCGTGAACTACGTGCGGCGGTAAAATTCTGCTTTTTGCTTGGGAAAAGTAAAATAGAAACTCTTAAAATATTGAAAACGGTGTTACGGGGGATATTCAAGTGTTTGAATGGTTTTCTCTTTTCAAAAATGGTGAAATGTCAGTTGACTACAAACCCATTTCCTGTCGCCCTTTCACAGACTGAATACATGGAAATGTTGAAACATTCTTGCCGCCATCAATGAAGGCCGACGACTGACCGTTGAAGAAATTGTGGAGCTGTCGGGAGTGACCTGGAGTCCAGTCCAGCGAATTGTGATAGAAGATTTGGGAATGAAAAGGGCGGCTGCCAAATTCATGCCAAGACTGCTGATTGCTAAATAAAAACAAAGTCACGGGCAAGCATGCTGTACTTTGAAAGAGGAGTCCCACAATGAATTTTTTTTTTCGAAAATTATCACAGTTGGCGAAACTGTTAGCCAGGCTTTCTACTGGAAGTTTTCGAAAGATAGCGATACTGTGTGTGGCGGAAGTGGCCTGGTTTGTGGTAATCGTGTGATTGGTTTTTTCATGATGATAATGTCCCTGCACAGTAATCCCACTCTGTATCACAATTTTTGAACAAAAATGGTGTGAATCCTGTTCCTCACCCCTCATCCTTGGCCAATCTTGCCCCATGTTCCCTAGAGTGAAACGAAACATGAAAAGAAAGCGTTTTACTGATGTTGCTAAGGCGAAGAAGAAAACGTTGAAGAAGCTGTCAATCATTACAAGTGATGAATTTAAACATTTCTAGAATGTTGGAAGGTAGGAGACGAGGTACTGGCGGAATTAAAGCTGTGAGGACGGGGCGTGAGTCGTGCTTGGGTAGCTCAGTTGGTAGAGCACTTGCCCGCGAAAGGCAAAGGTCCCGAGTTCGTGTCTCGGTCCGGCACACAGTTTTAATCTGCCAGGAATTTTCAAGTTTCAATTTAAACATTGTATTGAAAAACGGAATATAAGATTAGAGAAAATGGAGAGACGTTGAAGGAGACTGAATGTTTGTACTTATAATGCGAATAAATAAGTTTAAAAAATTAAGGTCAATTTCTATTGGGAACCACTCTCGTACGATCCAACGAATTTCAGTGAGACTTATTTATTTTGCCATTGAACAGCCAAATTTCACCGATTGTCAGTCGCTCAAACATCCAATTTCATAACAATAGAAGATAAGGACGACACCCAAAGTCATCACGCTGGGAGCGTGCAGCAGCAGCCCTAGCGTTCACAAGGGCCTCTGTTTGACCAGGAAGTGGCCACAAAAGTTGCTTCAGATACGGCACGTTACGATGACGCCACATATTATGATTAGACCCAACAGAGCTACCAAATTGCGGGAACGTTGACTGCTTTGTATCAGCCACTATTCCAAATAGTCTAGTACTTATTTTACGCAATTTTGGTGAGGCCGATGTTAGAATTTCTCAGGAAAATATTGGGTTGGTGCATTAGTTCGTAGTGTTTTTCCATAAGTTTAATAGACACAATAGATACCCATAACAGAGACTTTAGTCATCAATAATGTACTCTCCTTCACTATTTACAACAGCCTGGCAACGCTGGGGTAACTTTTCGATTCAGCGACTGTAGAAATCACATGGTTATGCGGCGGAGAACTTGTCGAGTCATGTTCGGAGAGCATTTTCATTCCCTGACGATTGTTCGATGGGGAGGGGAAAAGGTGAAAATCTCAGGGTGCAAGATCTACATCTACATCTACATCTACATCCATACTCCGCAAGCAACCTGACGGTGTGTGGCGGAGGGTACTTTGAGTAACTCTATCGGTTGTACCTTCTATTCCAGTCTCGTATTGTTCGTGGAAAGAAAGATTGTCGGTATGCCTCTGTGAGGGCTCTAATCTCTCTCATTTTATGCTCATGGTCTCTTCTCGAGATATTCGTAGGAGGGAGCAATATTCTGCTTGACTCCTCGGTGAAGATATGTTCTCGAAACTTCAACAAAAGCCCGTACCGAGCTGCTGAGCGTCTCTCCTGAAAAGTCTTCCACTGGAGTTTATCTATCATGTCCGTAACGCTATCGCGATTACTAAATGATCCTGTAACGAAGCGCGCTGCTCTTCGTTGGATCTTCTCTATCTCTTCTATCAACCCCATCTGGTACGGATCCCACACTGCTGAGCAATATTCAAGCAGTGGGCGAACAAGTGTACTGTAACCTACTTCCTTTGGTTTCGAATTGCATTTCCTTAGGATTCTTCCAATGAATCTCAGTCTGGCATCTGCTTTACCGACTATCAACTTTATATGATCATTCCATTTTAAATCACTCCTAATGCCTACTCCCATATAATTTATGGAATTAACTGCTTCCAGTTGCTGACCTGCTATATTGTAGCTAAATGATAAAAGGATCTTTCTTTCTATGTATTCGCAGCACATTACACTTGTCTACATTGAGATTGAATTGCCATTCCCTGCGCCATGTGTCAATTCGTTGTAGATCCTCCTGCATTTCAGTAAAATTTTACATTGTTACAACCTCTCGATATACTACAGCATCATCCGCAAAAAGCCTCAGTGAACTTCCGATGTTATCCACAAGGTCATTTATATGCCGGGTGCTCAAAAAGTCAGTATAAATTTGAAAACATAATAAACCACGGAATAATGTAGATTGAGAGGTAAAAATTGACACACATGCTTGGAATGACATGGGGTTTTATTAGAACAAAAAAAACAAAGTTCACAAAATTTCCGACAGATCCCGTGGACAGCAAAACTGCTACCGTGACGGGTGAGAAGTACGCCGATATGTTACAGAATCGCATCATCCCCAGCCTGGGTGATAAACACCTGCTGGAACGTACGGTGTTTATGCAGCATGGCGCTCCACCCCATACTGCTAGACGCGTGAAAGATCTCTTGCCCGCGTCGTTTGGTGATGATCGTGTGCTCAGCCGCCACTGTCGTCGTGCTTGGCCTCCCAGGTCCCCAGACCTCAGTCCGTGCGACTATTGGCTTTGGGGTTACCTGAAGTCGCAAGTGTATCGTGAGCGACCGACATCTCTAGGGATGATGAAAGACATCGTCTGACGCCAATGCCTCACCCTAACTCCGGACATGCTTTACAGTGCTGTTCACAACATTACTCCTCGACGACAGCTATTGTTGAGGAATGATGGTGGACATATTGAGCATTTCCTGTAAAGAACATCATCTTTGCTTTGTCTTTCTTTGTTATGCTAATTATTGCTATTCTGGACAGCTGAAGCGCGATTTGTAGGACAGTTTTTGATCTTTTGTATTTTTTTGATTCTAATAAAACCCCATGTCATTCCAAGCATGTGTGTCAATTTGTACCTCTCTATCTACATTATTTGGTGATTTATTCAGTTTTCAAATTCATCCTAACTTTTTGATCACCCTGTATATTGTGAATAGCAACGGTCCTATGACACTCCCCTGCGGCACACCTGAAATCACTCTTACTTCGGAAGACTTCTCTCCATTGAGAACGACATACTGCGTTCTGTTATCTAGGAACTCTTCAATTCAATCACACAATTGGTCTGATAGTCCACATGCTCTCACTTTGTTCATTAAACGACCGTGGGGCACTGTGTCGAACGCATTGCGGAAGTCAAGAATCCCGGAATCTACCTGGGAACCCGTGTCTATGGCCCTCTGAGTCTCGTGGACGAATAGCGTGAGCTGGGTTTCACACGACCGTCTTTTTCGACACCCGTGCTGATTCCTACAGAGTAGATTCCTAGTCTCCAGAAAAGTCATTATACTCGAACATAGTACGTTATGAAACGTCCCCCTAGAAAAATTATACATGACTGTGCTTAAACTGACACACAATATTTTTAGCGCAACGCAATCTGACTTTCAATAATCCCTACAAGAGAATGGCCCTGACTAAATTACCTATACGTTTCACAAATCACTTACCTCAAAAAAATCTTCGTTACTCAAACTACTGCAATACAGCGAGCGCCACTACTGCCAACTATATAAAAGATTCAAACTACTGAAGGCACTAACTACTGATAGGCATAGTTAGCAAATGAAAGATTTTGATAGAGAACAAACAATGTATTTACTTTAATAGTGTTCAAAAGTCATAATATATATAGCAGTTCATGACATACAGTCTTACAAATGTACTGTCTTTGATGGACACACGTCCAGATCGTCCGCTCTCAAAATTCCGCCATTTCTCTCCCCACATCCACCACTGCTGGCGGGTCACCTCCAACTGCGCAACGCTACGCGCTGTTAACATCCAGCTGCCCAACACTACAATAGCCAACAACAATGCAAACCAGCCACAGACTGCACACAGAACAGCCAGTGATTTTCATACAGAGCGCTACGTGGCGTTACCAATAAGAAAACCTAAACGGCCTACTTACAACGTGTTCCAAAATTCTACAACTGATCGACGTTACAGATATAGGTCTATAGTTCTGCACATCTGTTCGACGTCCCTTCTTGAAAACTGGGATGACCTGTGCCCTTTTCCAGTCCTTTGGAACGTTACGCTCTTGTAGAGACCTACGGTACACCGCTGCAGGAAGGGGGGCACGTCCCTTCGCGTACTCTGTGTAAAATCGAAGTAGTATCCCATCAGGTCCAGCGGCCTTTCCTCTTTCGACCGATTTTAATTGGTTCTCTATCCCTCGGTCGTCTATTTCGAAATCTACCATTTTCTCATCTGTGCGACAATGTAGAGAGGGGACTACAGTGCAGTCTTTCTCTGTGAAACAGCTTTGGAAAAAGACATTTAGTATTTCGGTCTTTAGTCTGTAATCCTCTGTTTCAGTACCATTTTGGTCACAGAGTGTCTGGACATTTTGTTTTGATCCACCTACCGCTTTGACATAAGACCAAAATTACTTAGGATTTTCTGCCAAGCCAGTACAAAAAACTTTACTTTCGAATTCATTGAACGCCTCTCGCATAGCCCTCTTCACACTACATTTCGCCTTGCGTAATTTTTGTTTGTCTGCAGGGCTTTGGCTATGTTTATGCTTGCTGTGAAGTTCCCTTTGCTTCCGCAGCAGTTTTCTAACTCGGTTGTTGTACCACGGTGGCACTTTTCCATCTCTTACGATCTTGCTTGGCACATACTCATCTAACGCATACTGTACGATGGTTTTGACCTTAGTCCACTGATCCTCAACACTATCTGTACTTGAGACAAAAGAGAAGATGAAGCTTTTCAGTACCGCGTTTTGCAGCTAGGTCTTCATAGAGTGAACATTTCAGAGTCAGTAAGTGTAGTGCCGTCGCTGAAGAAGATCTGGACTTGTTTCGACAGAATTTATAGAGAGAGCTGTTTTGTGCGATTGCCATGGCTGATTTTCGGGAACTACGTGCGGCGGTGAAACTTTGCTTTTTGATTGGAAAAAGTGGAGCAGAAACTCTTAAAATGTTAAAAACGGTGTACAAGGAAGACGCTGTGGGGAAAACTCAAGTGTATGAGTGATTTTCCCGTTTAAAAAATTGTGAAACGTCAGTTGATTACAAACCTCTTTCTGGTCATTCTTCCACGGCCTGAACCCAAGAAAATGTTGAAAATATTCTTGCAGTCATCAACGAAGACCGATAACGGACCATTGAAGCAATTGTGGACCTGTCGGAAGTGTCTTGGAGTTCAGTACAGCGAATTGTGATAGAAGATTTGGGATTGAAAATGGCGGTTGCCAAATTCATGCCACGACTGCTGACTGCTGAATAAAAACAAAGCCGCGGGGAAGCATGCTGTTCTTTGAAAGAGGAGTCCCACAATGAATTTTTTTTTTAAAAGTTATCACAGGTGATGAAACTTGGTGCTTTGCTAACGAACCAGATCAAAGGAACAATCAAGTCACAGGTAGATTTCAAGTTCGCCTCACATCGAGGAAGCTCGTAAGGTGAAATCAGACATCAAAACAATGCTGAACTGTTTTTTCGATGTTATGAGTCGTCCATTCAGAATTTGTTACACAGGTCAAACTGTTAACGAGGCTTTCTGCTGGAAGTTTTGGAAAGATTGCGATACTGTATGTGGCGGAAGTGGCCTGATTTATGGTAGTCGGGTGATTGGTTATTTTCAGGATGACAATGCCCCTGCACGCTATGCCCTGTCTGTATGACAATTTTTCAACAAAAATGGTATAAATCCTGTTCCTCGCCACTCATACTTGCCCGACCTTGCCCCGTGTTCCCTGAAATGAAAAGAAACATGAAGGGAAAGCGTTTTACTGATGCTGCTGAGGTGAAGAAGAAAACTTTGGAGGCGTAGTCAATCATCACAAGTAATGAATTTAAACATTGCATTGAAAAACGGAATAAAAGACTAGAGCAAATGGAGAGTTCTTTGAAGGAGACTGAAGGTTTGTACTTATAATGTGAATAAATAAGTTTAAAAAATTAAGGTCGATTTCTTTTGGGTACCCCTCTTGTACTATTCAATGCATCTGAGTCAGATTATTTATTTTGCCATCGAACAACAAAATTTCATCGATTGTCATCCAATTTCTTAACAATGGCAGATAAGGACAGCGGACGATAAATTAGTCGCCGCCCTCACTCATCACGCTGAGAGCGTGCAGCAGCGCCTCTAGCTTTCACAAGGACCTCTGTTTGACCAGGAAGTGGCCACAAAAGTTGCTTCAGATATGGCATATTACGATGACGCCACATATTATGATTAGACCCAACAGAGCTACCAAACTGCGGGAACACTGACTGCTTTGTATCAACAACTGTTCCAAATAGTCTAGTATGTATTTTACGGAATTTTGATGATGCCGATGTTCGAAGTTCTCAGGAAAATATTGGGTTGGTGCATAAGTTCGTAGTGTTTCTCCATAAGTTTAATAGACACAATAGATACCTATAACAGAGACTTTAGTCATCAATAATGTACTCTCCTTCATTATTTACAACAGCCTGACAACGCTGGGGTATCTTTTCGATTCAGCGACTGTAGAAAACACATGGTTATGCGGCGAAAAACTTGTCGGGTCATGATCGGAGAGCATTTTCATTCCTTGAAGACTGTTCGACAGGGAGCGGAAAGGGTGAAAATCGCAGGGTGCAAGATCAGGTCAATAAAGTGAACGTGGAGTGATTTCCCGATCTAACTCGTGTGTAGTGTTATATGTCAGTCTAGCAGTAATTCTGGCCGTTGTTCTTGGACTGTGTCTGCAGGAGGTCTCAGTCGTTAACAATAAACGTCAGTTGTGATGGTTACACCTCAGGGATGCCATTCGTAGTACAATACACCGTCGCTGTTCCATCAAATGCCCAACAGTATCTTTTGTCGGTGTGCACAGGTCTTTATATGTGGAGTTGCTGCTTCGTTTGGGTTCAGTCATTCTGTTCTTTTCCTTATGTTAGCATAAAGACACCATTTCTCGTCGCCAGTAATGACACAGGACAGGAATGGTCGGTGTTGTTCTACAACCAATTGGTGATGAGGAGCAAGCAGGGATCCTTATATGGCCACCTGCTGATGTTCCTTATTTTGGCTTAGAGCATGCGATTTTTTAACCTTCCCCATCCCCTGCATAAGTCGCACAGTACTGGAATGATCACAGTTATCACATTTGGCAGTTCTCGAGTCTATGGCGTGGATTATTGTGGACTGATGCATTTAAACGAGCTTCATAAAACCCCGAAGACCTTCCTGAATGTGGAGAGTGACTAATGTCAAAGCGTTCCTCTGTAAAAAGAGAAAACCATTTTCTTGGCATCCTCTGTCCAGTGGCATTATCCCCGTACATGGCGCAAACGTTTCTGGCTACCTTCGTTGCTCTCACCTCCACTGAACTCAAACAGAACAGTATGTCGGAAATGTTCCCCATTTCTCCACTTATCACTTCATTTTATAGCGTCCACAGCTCCACTCACAATCTCCAAATGACAAAAGGCTAATATGTAGGCTCAGATTGCAACAATGGTCTACAAATAAAAATGACAATCGATAAATGAAACAATAGCAACAACAATACCAAAATGGAAAACAACAACGATACAAACTTATAAATTCAATCTAACAGGTCCAAGCCATACACAAAGATGTATAATATACAAAATGTATAGTTACCTACGTCTTCCATAGATCATTTGAATGATTCTTTTAAGGAAATTATGTAAAGTGAGTCAGTTTACAGGTATATGTGATACACTATTGGAGTTAACATTAATGAAGACATTATTTTTCAGTCCTGTTCATGGTACTACACTTCAACGCCTGTTTTTATTCATTTTTACTGGCTACCAGTTTTTAAATATAGGATGTTTCACTATGTTTTCACGACTTCAAACCTAAATAAGACGTGAAATAATAGCAAAACTATGTTGAAACAACAGTTATTCAGGTTTAATTGTGAAATAATGGATTGGACAAATGACAACTATTTGCGGCTACATAATGCTTGAAGCAGTTCATATAATTTCGGAACATACTTTTCTGGAAATTTCACTGTGAATTAGATCTTTTAACTGTTACAGATAGTAAATGGCCATGTTGAGCACATCAGGAGCTGTTTCATGAGCTTACATTCTGTGAGCAGGAAAATGCCCAATTTTAGGTATGATATGTATTTTATTTTAATTTATATTTTTATTTTATTTTATTTATTTTTACAGTTTTAATAATTCTAGTGGGAGAATATTGCCTCTCTGGAATTCCATATAAAAAGTATAAAATATCTTTAGTAATCAGTATATTTTCTCTTCTAATAGAGGTAAAATTTTAATGAAATTCACACTAAAACTTATAAACTGCAAAATTCATTGCTATTATTTTTCACTTCCCTCAACCCATTGAATCACAATTCAAAAAATTGAAAATCCCAGTTAGTTATTAATTTCAAATATCTGTCTACTAGAAGAACCTTAAACTCGTTATTAAGCTCGACACAAACTTTTTCCCCATACATAGTATTCAAATATTGACATCTACTAATGTTATACAAAACATTTACCTCTAGCTGGAGAATTTTTTTTAAAACAAATTATTGTAATAGTTGCTTGAGGTATTGAGCTTCTTGAGTAGGAATTTCATTTATGTAGAAAAAAATTTAATTAATAAAATTTAAATGTTGTTTACAATAACAAAACTGCAGGCTATATCAGATAAACCTGGAGAGTTTTTCTTGACGTTTCTCCCTTGCTTCTTATTTTCACACTCCAGGTTTTTTCTGGTGCTACTCATGTGATACATTTTTGCTGCTGTCTGGTCTTTTTCTGCTTGTAGGTGGATGAACTGTCAGCTAAGCTGCCAGATGCCAGAGTTCTGATGTTTTTGAAGAATGCACAACAGCAAATGATTTAGTAATGGTAGGCTGAACAATTACCTAAAGCGCCAGCTTTGCCTCTACAGGCTAGCAAAAACCGTTTACAAATCGTGTGTACAGTTGGCATTTGAATGATAAATTTGATTGGAGAACAAAAAATGAAACATGTTAGCAGGAAATTGTGGTTTGACACCAAGAAGAGAGCACACAGTGCATTATTAGTTGCATATGCTTCCTGAATCAGCCAATCGAGTCAGTGGTGTCAAGCAGGTGAGACCCTTATACTGCAGCACCGCTTCTGACCTCAATAACAGATCCATTCTTGTTTATTTCCCTGTCATATATTAACCGATGTTAAAAATTCAAAAAGCTAGCAATATGTATGTAAAAAGGGCTATTCAGAGAGTTAACAATAAATAAAATCGGATATAACTCTCTAATTGACAAAATAATTTTTTTTCTCTACCTTTCTCAAAATGTAAACATGTTGTTAACATTTCTATGATTTTTTATTTGTTTATGTAACTAAACATTTTCACCCAGAATTCTATGCTGAGAATAATATGTTAAATTTATTTTACCACACATGAGTATGTAACCAATATTTTCATTCAAAATTTTATCAATGAATGTGGCTTGGCATTTTCGGTGTGGCCTATAGACTCATTCTTGTTTACATATTTATGACATAGATGGGACTATTTGCTATGAAATTGTATAAATTTACATTAACATCACCACTCAATTGTAACGTAACAAGCTTAAAATCTGGGAAGTGTCATATACATCCAGATAATTCTTTGGTGGATCTAGAATTCACATTTCTTGAGGAAAAACATCATTTCTTCCATTCTTTATATAGATATTCTGTAGTTTGACGTGATCAAAGAGGGAAGAGTCAATCAACTGATTATTTTTTCAATTAGCCTAAAACATAACAAAAGCAAAATAAAGCGTATTAAATTCTACAGAATTATAGTAATTCATGATATCTAGCTCAAAATTTCTTTTTCCATTCAGTCCACAAATCTCGAAGTTTTTGGTTCAAAGAAAGTTATGGGAATCTTGGGCGAATTTTTTAGTCTTTCTTGCTCTGGGTTCATATAAAACCACAGGAAGACACATTTCCATTGATTCTACAACAATTTTGCTTTCCTTAGGAACTGTTGTCATATTTTCACCAGCTTGATTACGGTCAACCTATCAGAGAATGGCGTCATTTGTACTAGAACTCCAATTAAAAATTACAGTAACATCCCCTTCGAAATCACTTCTTTCTCATCTTTAAAGAACCCACCAAGCGTGTCTAGTGGATGCAGTACATCATTTTTCTTAATTTTTATCTTCACATTATTGAGAATATGGCCTTCCATGGTTAACTCATTGGCTTCTGATGAAATCAGTCACATGACAACATATGAAGAAATAAACAGATATTCCATTCTACACAAATTCTAGACAAAATATTGTTTCCCTTCTTTATTCAACTTTTACTGACTTAAAAGCATCTGTTGTTGAAAGATTTTACAGAACACCAGAAGAAAAAGAGTGGAAGATATTGGATTTTCTAGGAAATCGTAGTTGTGTTGACTTAGTTATGAAACTAGTTGATAAATACAACAATACAAAATTTGCAGCAATAAAAATAAAACCAACAAAAAGTTTTCAGTAACGAATTCACTTTATCTACGTCCACTGCGGTTCTGGGTTTTCCCTCTCTGTTCCGCGCCCAACAGACCCGCTCCTGAGTGTTCCATCTTCGGTGTGGTGTGTTTGGAATTCCGTCTGAGGTACCAGGCGTTTCCCCTGCGATCCGCTACCGCTCACTGCGATCTGCTGGAGCGTTACTGTTCCATTGTCGGTCCGCTGCAGTTCTGGATGTTCCCTTTGCAGTCTGTAACCTTTGGACTCGCTCCTGGATGTTCCATGTTCGGTCTGCTGCACCTGGCGCTGTCTGGTACGGAACGGCAACGCTCCAGCAGATCGCAGTGAGTGGGAATGGGGATCACGGGAACGTCTGGTATCTCAGACAGAATTCCAAACGCACCAGACATAAGATGGAACACCGAGGTGCGAGTCTGGTGGGCGAGGTCCAGAGAGGGAACACCTGGAACCGCAGAGAATGTAGATAATAACAATTCGTTACTGAAAATTTAAAACTGTTTGATATTGATTATAGTATTATTTCTGCTGACTTTTATGAAAGAAGGGAAAGTATATTTTTTATATTAAAATAGAAGTAAATAAGAATGATATATGGTCAGAATCATTTCAGGATTTTAAATCTGAGTTTATTGAATCAGATGGATTTAATATGTTTAGTTTATTAGATGTACATAAATCGTTATGAATTTATATGAATTTAACTATGAAAAAGTAATTGGGTTTTCACTTTAATAGAAAAATAATCTGATGTAAGTTAATTAGTTTGGTACTTAAATTTTGTATTTGTGTTAACTTCTTTTAAAATATTCTTTGACTCTAAATGCGAACATTTTAGGTTACGCTTTACCATGACTGTTTCTGACATTAAATGAAACAACAAGTTTACTGTTACCAATCACTGTTTATTTATCTCCATGATGCATTTCAAAGGTTTAAGCCACCACCATCAGGCGGATTTAAATTTGTTAGTATGACATTAGTGTGTGTGTTGTGTTACGATTTTTTTTTGGAGGAACTTGTGGCACTGTCTACAGTGATCACAGGCGCCTTTCGCTGTCGTAACACATAACATGTATACGTTCATTCTTTGTGAACATGTGTTACGACAGCAAAAGGTGCCTGTGACCACTGGAGACTGTGCCACAAGTTCCTACAAAAAATCGTAACACAACACACACACACAAATGTAAAACCACCTGATGATGGAGGTTTCAACATTTGAAGCACATCATGGAGATAAATGAACAGACTGGTAAGACTAAACTTGTTGCTTCATTTAATTCTTTGACTCATTTTATGTTATTTTCTTTTCCTTAATTTTATATCCTTTTGATTCAAAAATTTTTCAGCATATGTTCATACATGTTGCAATACTACAAAATTTGCAGTGATCAAATATTTGCATCCAGGAATTCTTTGTAATCATTTCAGGGTCTGCCTTCCCTGAACCTGCAATAGTAGTTAGTCCATATTGAAGGAAAACATACATATTTTCCGAGTGTAAATCTTTCTTCTTTGGAAACATTATTATATTGTTATAACCAGATGAAGTGACAACTAAAGCAGTGGACCCTGTAGCAGCCTTCGGGCTACACTCAGTCTTATTCTGCATCAAAGATTTGTTATACAATTAATTAATTCATACTGTGTGTAATCATTCAAAATATTAAAATAATTATGATACCAAACAATATGTAAATTTTCTCTCATTCTCTGAAGGAAGTTTACTCAGCTGGGATTATAATCAAGTGTTAACAGGTCTTCAAGATCTGGATGTATGTCCTCATACTGTTGAATTGTTTTTGCAAATTTCTCCTTTCTGTTCTAGTGAAGTGATTGTTTTCATTGATTGTTTGAGGAACAACATGTGAAGCCATTTCTTTGAATATGTTATTTCTTTGTGTTAACAATTTTATAGCTAAATCAAATCTTTCATCTAATTTTTTACATAATTTTTCTTAATTTTATTCAGCTCTTTTAAGTGATTTACTTGAATTTCACTCTTTTTTCTGTCTGAGCATTAATAATAATTATTTTCTTTTTTTACTAAAATGTGATATGTTTTTATATTGTTTAATATTGTCTTGGGATTAATTAATATAACTACTTTTCTATATTTTCAAGTGCATTGCCATAATGTTTCTTGATTCTTCAGCCTTTGATAGTAAAGTGATGTGGCTTTTAATTCTTTACATTTTTTAAGATTTTGCATAAGCAGTTTGAACAAGGTTTGTGGTGTCATAGTGTTTAATAGATAATAATTTATTCATACATAGGAAAATTTTCTCTGTTAAATGGAAGCAATCAAGTGCAAAAAGTGTAAAAATTGTGCTCCCTGCCGCCGTTGGATAAGCAGCTGAGCAGCAAGTCGTATACTCCTAGCTCACTCATTTGTTACATAGTTTAATTCTTAATTTTTTTCCGTGTTTTTGGTACTTGCATTGTGTAATTCATAAATTTCGGGCGTATTATAGTATTTGAGAGTTGTAGCATCGCGTTTTAGTACCTGAATAGTGTAAATTCGCGTAGTCGTTTGTCTACTGTTTTGTTTTGAACGGCCAGTGTCGGTTGGTCGCAGTCGGTGTGCTCCCTGCCGCCGTTGGATAAGCAGCTGCAGCAGCAAGTCGTATACTCCTAGCTCACTCATTTGTTACATAGTTTAATTCTTAATTTCTTTGCGTGTTTTTGGTACTTGCATTGTTTAATTCATAAATTTCGAGCGTATTATAGTATTTGAGAGTTGTAGCATCGCGTTTTAGTACCTGAATAGTGTAAATTCGCGTAGTCGTTTGTCTACTGTTTTGTTTTGAACGGCCAGTGTCGGTTGGTCGCAGTCAGTGTGCTCCCTGCCGCCGTTGGATAAGCAGCTGAGCAGCAAGTCGTTTACTCCTAGCTCACTCATTTGTTACATAGATTAATTCTTAATTTCTTTGCGTGTTTTTGGTTCTTGCATTGTTTAATTCATAAATTTCGGGCGTATTATAGTATTTGAGAGTGTAGCATCGTGTTTTAGTACCTGAATAGTGTAATTTCGCTTAGTCTCCTTCCGCCGCCGAGCAGTGTCAGCAGTGCGCAAGTAGCAGCATTACTGCATTTACTAGGCAATCTTGTATTTTAATAACCGTTTAAATTTTGTCGATTTGTTTGCGCTCTCTGTAGATTAGTTCAGACGTTCTTAGCAAAACAGTTTTTAGCATGGATACGGACTGCAACTGCTGTGTTCGGATGCAGGCTGAGTTGGCATCCCTTCGCTCCCAGCTTCAGGCAGTGTTGGCTTCGGTCACACAGCTTGAGGCTGTTGCCAATGGGCATCACTGTGGGGGTCGGGATGGGGGTTTGTCGGGGACGGCCAGCTCGTCCCACGCATCCCCTGATCGGACTACGACTGTGGTTGCCCGGGATACTGCCCGCATTGAGGCTGATCCCTCACCTGTGGTAGAGTGGGAGGTCGTTTCAAGGTGTGGCAGGGGGCGAAAGACATTCCGGAGGGCTGAACGGAAAGCCTCTCCAGTTTGTCTGACGAACCGGTTTCAGGCTCTGTCTCAGGCTGATAATGATCTTCGGCCTGACATGGCTGCTTGTCCTGTTCCAGAGGTTGCCCCTCAGTCTGCAAGATCCGGGCAG
This sequence comes from Schistocerca serialis cubense, assembly GCF_023864345.2. Taxonomy (NCBI): domain Eukaryota; kingdom Metazoa; phylum Arthropoda; class Insecta; order Orthoptera; family Acrididae; genus Schistocerca; species Schistocerca serialis. Next base: position 1,035,589,832 of record NC_064639.1, on the reverse strand, counting down.
TCGCAGAGGGTGGGCTTACTGGTAGTTGGGAGCTCCAACGTCAGGCGCGTAATGGGGCCCCTTAGGGAAATGGCAGCAAGAGAGGGGAAGAAAACCAATGTGCACTCCGTGTGCATACCGGGGGGAGTCATTCCAGATGTGGAAAGGGTCCTTCCGGATGCCATGAAGGGTACAGGGTGCACCCATCTGCAGGTGGTCGCTCATGTCGGCACCAATGATGTGTGTCGCTATGGATCGGAGGAAATCCTCTCTGGCTTCCGGCGGCTATCTGATGTGGTGAAGACTGCCAGTCTCGCTAGCGGGATGAAAGCAGAGCTCACCATCTGCAGCATCGTCGACAGGACTGACTGCGGACCTTTGGTACAGAGCCGAGTGGAGGGTCTGAATCAGAGGCTGAGACGGTTCTGCGACCGTGTGGGCTGCAGATTCCTCGACTTGCGCCATAGGGTGGTGGGGTTTCGGGTTCCGCTGGATAGGTCAGGAGTCCACTACACGCAACAAGCGGCTACACGGGTAGCAGGGGTTGTGTGGCGTGGGCTGGGCGGTTTTTTAGGTTAGATGGCCTTGGGCAAGTACAGAAAGGGCAACAGCCTCAACGGGTGCGGGGCAAAGTCAGGACATGCGGGGAGCAAGCAGCAATCGGTATTCTAATTGTCAACTGTCGAAGCTGCGTTGGTAAAGTACCGGAACTTCAAGCGCTGATAGAAAGCACCGAAGCTGAAATCGTTATAGGTACAGAAAGCTGGCTTAAGCCAGAGATAAATTCTGCCGAAATTTTTACAAAAGTACAGACGGTGTTTAGAAAGGATAGATTGCATGCAACCGGTGGTGGAGTGTTCATCGCTGTTAGTAGTAGTTTATCCTGTAGTGAAGTAGAAGTGGATAGTTCCTGTGAATTATTATGGGTGGAGGTTACACTAAACAACCGAACTAGGTTAATAATTGGCTCCTTTTACCGACCTCCCGACTCAGCAGCATTAGTGGCAGAACAACTGAGAGAGAATTTGGAATACATTTCACATAAATTTTCTCAGCATGTTATAGTCTTAGGTGGAGATTTCAATTTACCGGATATAGACTGGGACACTCAGATGTTTAGGACGGGTGGTAGGGACAGAGCATCGAGTGACATTATACTGAGTGCACTATCCGAAAATTACCTCGAGCAATTAAACAGAGAACCGACTCGTGGAGATAACATATTGGACCTACTGATAACAAACAGACCCGAACTTTTCGAATCTGTATGTACAGAGCAGGGAATCAGTGATCATAAGGCCGTTGCAGCATCCCTGAATATGGAAGTTAATAGGAATATAAAAAAAGGGAGGAAGGTTTATCTGTTTAGCAAGAGTAATAGAAGGCAGATTTCAGACTACCTAACAGATCAAAACGAAAATTTCTGTTCCGACACTGACAATGTTGAGTGTTTATGGAAAAAGTTCAAGGCAATCGTAAAATGCGTTTTAGACAGGTACGTGCCGAGTAAAACTGTGAGGGACGGGAAAAACCAGCCGTGGTACAACAACAAAGTTAGGAAACTACTGCGAAAGCAAAGAGAGCTCCACTCCAAGTTTAAACGCAGCCAAAACCTCTCAGACAAACAGAAGCTAAACGATGTCAAAGTTAGCGTAAGGAGGGCTATGCGTGAAGCGTTCATTGAATTCGAAAGTAAAATTCTATGTACCGACTTGACAGAAAATCCTAGGAAGTTCTGGTCTTACGTTAAATCAGTAAGTGGCTCGAAACAGCATATCCAGACACTACGGGATGATAATGGCATTGAAACAGAGGATGACTCGCGTAAAGCTGAAATACTAAACACCTTTTTCCAAAGCTGTTTCACAGAGGAAGACCGCACTGCAGTTCCTTCTCTAAATCCTCGCACAAACGAAAAAATGGCTGACATCGAAATAAGTGTCCAAGGAATAGAAAAGCAACTGGAATCACTCAATAGAGGAAAGTCCACTGGACCTGACGGGATACCAGTTCGATTCTACACAGAGTACGCGAAAGAACTTGCCCCCCTTCTAACAGCCGTGTACCGCAAGTCTCTAGAGGAACGGAGGGTTCCAAATGATTGGAAAAGAGCACAGATAGCCCCAGTCTTCAAGAAGGGTCGTCGAGCAGATGCGCAAAACTATAGACCTATATCTCTTACGTCGATCTCTTGTAGAATTTTAGAACATGTTTTTTGCTCGCGTATCATGTCATTTCTGGAAACCCAGAATCTACTATGTAGGAATCAACATGGATTCCGGAAACAGCGATCGTGTGAGACCCAACTCGCTTTATTTGTTCATGAGACCCAGAAAATATTAGATACAGGCTCCCAGGTAGATGCTATTTTTCTTGATTTCCGGAAGGCGTTCGATACAGTTCCGCACTGTCGCCTGATAAACAAAGTAAGAGCCTACGGAATATCAGACCAGCTGTGTGGCTGGATTGAAGAGTTTTTAGCAAACAGAACACAGCATGTTGTTATCAATGGAGAGACGTCTACAGACGTTAAAGTAACCTCTGGCGTGCCACAGGGGAGTGTTATGGGACCATTGCTTTTCACAATATATATAAATGACTTAGTAGATAGTGTCGGAAGTTCCATGCGGCTTTTCGCGGATGATGCTGTAGTATACAGAGAAGTTGCTGCATTAGAAAATTGTAGCGAAATACAGGAAGATCTGCAGCGGATAGGCACTTGGTGCAGGGAGTGGCAACTGACCCTTAACATAGACAAATGTAATGTATTGCGAATACATAGAAAGAAGGATCCTTTATTATATGATTATATGATAGCGGAACAAACACTGGTAGCAGTTACTTCTGTAAAATATCTGGGAGTATGCGTACGGAACGATTTGAAGTGGAATGATCATATAAAACTAATTGTTGGTAAGGCGGGTACCAGGTTGAGATTCATTGGGAGAGTGCTTAGAAAATGTAGTCCATCAACAAAGGAGGTGGCTTACAAAACACTCGTTCGACCTATACTTGAGTATTGCTCATCAGTGTGGGATCCGTACCAGGTCGGGTTGACGGAGGAGATAGAGAAGATCCAAAGAAGAGCGGCGCGTTTCGTCACTGGGTTATTTGGTAACCGTGATAGCGTTACGGAGATGTTTAATAAACTCAAGTGGCAGACTCTGCAAGAGAGGCGCTCTGCATCGCGGTGTAGCTTGCTCGCCAGGTTTCGAGAGGGTGCGTTTCTGGATGAGGTATCGAATATATTGCTTCCCCCTACTTATACTTCCCGAGGAGATCACGAATGTAAAATTAGAGAGATTAGAGCGCGCACGGAGGCTTTCAGACAGTCGTTCTTCCCGCGAACCATACGCGACTGGAACAGGAAAGGGAGGTAATGACAGTGGCACGTAAAGTGCCCTCCGCCACACACCGTTGGGTGGCTTGCGGAGTATCAATGTAGATGTAGATGTAGAATTAGAGAAGTTAATTGATAATTTTCACTAACATAAATATATGAAGGATAAGTATTCACATATATGTAAAGAATATGGTAGAGAACATCAGAAAACTAACTATAATAAAGTGCTTTGTGTATATGGAAAACATATTACATCAAAATATTATTAAAATAATTTAAAACTAATTTCATGCGATGAATATTCTTAAATTTGGTATCGACAAAAACGATAATGATGAGCAACAAACAGAATATCAAAATGTATTAATAATTAGGAAATTAAAGAAGTTGGTTGATTTTACTTAAATCCTACATCTAGGGACAAGCTCTCAAGTTGATACAAGATTTGCCAGTGAGGAGATATAAAAAATGTGGAAAACAAACGACTAAAAGGCATCTCAAAAAATACTTACTGTCGGCCAAACATATAAAATTAACTGAAAATAAAATTTAATTACTCATGATATCATTAAATTTTTGTGCAGAATTTCTTAAATTTAGTCTAGATTTTTGTCATTTTCCATTTTTCGCAAAGCAAATAAAATTTTTTTTGAATCTCGACAAAACTATGTTCAATTTTCCAAAAGCCTCAAAAGTGGGTATTCCCAAAGATGCAGGTAGGGCAATACAACAGACGACTACTAGAAGAGGTGAGGCAAAAATAGATCTTCTCACCATAAATACTGCTGGAGAAAGTGGACAAAATCTGGTTATTTCTAAGGAGCTGCTCCACCTGAATTCCTCATAACTAACCTCCAAAAAAGGGTGGATTAATTCTGCTATCTTCATGAGCTTCCTTCAGCATTTTCTATCATTTGTTCCTTCCGCAAGACCCACAGTGTCGATTATGGATTCTCACCACAGTGATCAGTCTGCTGAAGAACTTTAATTCAGCAAGGAAAATGGGATTTGCTTTGTTACTTTCCCCAGTCATACTACTCACTTGCTGCAATCCTTGGACGTTGGAATATTTTAACCACTGAAGGAATCATGGAAGTCAGAAGGTCGTCACCTCAAGACGAATGGCTGTAAACCAACTTTCTCAAGGACGTTTTAACTGAGATCTGTCCCCCTTGGATATCACCTCTGCTTTCATCTTTTGAACAGGACCGCTGATCCAGTGCTTTCGAACTTGCAGGATTTCTTACTCCAGTTCATCCTTTCTGTCGAATGCAGAAAAGGGGAAGTGATGCAGAAAGAACACGCCTGTTCTACAAAGAGAACTCCAGCATTCCCCTTAGTATCGCGTGACAAGAAACCAGCTACAACCAAGTGACTAAAATAGCCATCTCTGCTTACTTGTGCCACATCGTGAAGTTACACGAGCGGTAAGAGGCAATTATCCGAGAGCACACCGCATTCTAGAAATAAACTTATTTCTATTCTCATCTTACTATTTCTAAAATAATACTATGTTTGAAAATCTTCGTGTATTTGACTACTGCATCTCATCTTTCACCTTCCTTATCCTTGATATTTCGATACTGTATCTTAATTCTTTGGTATCGTAAAAGTCATTAGACCTTAGTATCACGAAATTAGCCGAGTTTGCCTTATAACATTACTGGATGCAAATATCTCAGTACCACATTTCAAGAAAAATCTATATGGAGCTGAATAAATACGTAGTTTAAGATTATCTTACCAGACAGATATTTGAAATAAATAATTGGAATTTTCCATTTTTTGAAGATAGACAGGACAAACTGCTATACAATGGTGTGAAGAAAACGAAAAATAATAGTAATGAATTTCATTTTTTTTGGAATTTTTTTGTGATATCCATCAAAATTTTTATCTTAATTAATTTGTGGAGAAAACTGTATTGGCTACTAATGATATTTTATGCATTTTATGTGGAATTCCAGAGAGAGAATATCCTCCCACTGGAATTATTAAAATATAAAAAATAAATTAAAAATTTAAAAACTATAAAAAATATATATATTATACCTAAAATAGGTCAATTCTCTGCTCATAAAAAGTAGGCTCACGAAAAAGCTCCTGAATGGGTTCAACGTGCCCACTTGCTATTGTTGCAAAGATTTTAGCCGATCGAAGTTACTCTCGCCCTCAAAAACTTCATAGACAGAAGTCTGACACGGTTGAATCAGGCGAACGTGGCTACCATCCGACACAAGAGTGTCTGGAAATTATGCGATTACCAAACGCTTCGCGGAAAAATTGCAAGGTCTTGTTGGATGTGTGGCATTCGAGCCGTCTTGTTGGAACCAAGTTTTCGTAACGAACAACGAGAGTTTGCCTGTACACTGCTACAAACACGTTCGACGTTCTCGGGAGTTCAGGCTGTTTTCCGAGGGTCGGTTGACTTCCGATTCGATGCATTGGCAGTTGCACGAAGTTTCTTACCGATTTCGTTATTGTTTCACAAGCAGGAGTCGAGTATCACGATTCAGTCTTGTTATTCTTTTGAAACGCATGTTGCATCCACACGACAGCTCCGCCGTAGCGTAAATAGCACTCACTGCGAACGCACGATGTTGCTTCGGTAAGTACGTCATGATTACTGACTTGTATGTAGAATGGAGGTTGACACTCCACACTACTAATAGACGGCGCTAAAATCATTGTATCCTGTTCTTTGCGCTCGTTATTCAGATTTGAAAGGGTCGAAACAGTGTGAAACACCTTGTGAAATTCGTCCATAGAATGGAAAGAGTTGTCCAGCAGAAATTATTTTAGGTTGGATTTAAATCTCACTTTGCCTTCTGTCAGACACTTTTGGTATTGGGCAAATGATAAAAAATTTTTGTTATATTACGCTGAACCCCTTTCTATACCGCCGGCAGTTTAAACAGTTGGGTAACAAAGGTCTCATTTTGCCTGTAATGTTGCAGTTATATTCTCAAATTAAGAGTTCCTGTAACATTAGTGGATTTGTTGGGTGCACCTTATCCTTTCGTGCTCCCCATGAACAGAAATCACAAGGGGTTAAATCGGGTCTTCGAGCGGATCAAATATTGTTGCTAATGACTCTATCGCAGAACATGTCGTGCACTGCGTGCAAAAAATACTTTCCCATGCCGAATCCTGTTGAAAAAGACTAAGATTAATTCTCTTTCATTCAGAATGAAATTTTCACTCTGCAGCGGAGTGTGCGCGCATTTGAAACTTTCTGGCAGATTAAAACTGTGTGCCGGACAGATACTCGAACTCGGGACATTTTCCTTTCGCTCGCAAATGCTCTACCATCTGAGCTACCCATGCATGATTCACGACCCCTCCTCACAGCTTCAATTCTGCCATTACCTCGTCTCCTACCTTCCAAACTTCATAGAAGCTCTTCTGCGAACCTTGCAGAACTAGCACTTCTGGAAGAAAGGATATTGCGGAGACATGGCTTAGCCACAGCATGGGGGATGTTTCCAGAATGAAATTTTCACTCTGCAGTGGAGTATGTGCTGATATGAAACTTCCTGGCAGATTTACCGCGAAAGGCAAAGGTCCCAAGTTCGATTCTCGGTCCGGCACACAGTTTTAATGTGCCAGGAAGTCTCTTTCATTCAGTTCATTAAAAAACAGTTGCAAATTTTTTGCACATATCTTTCCCTTTTAACTGTGTCATTAAAAAATCCATCATCCACTTATTTCAAAACCCATTCGCAAAACCTAATTCTGTGTGGGGGATCACCAGCTTTAAGTTTTCGCACTACTATTACATTTACGGGCCTTAGACCAAGCAACTTAGCAACTCTTTGTACAGAGGTTCAAGAAATTTGCGTTTGCTGTGAGAAACTTCTAAGACACTTTTTTGAGGCATTTTTCAGATGGTATACAGTGCCAAGATGAAATTCTGTGTGCACTATACGTCGTCGATTATGCTTCTTGTCACGAAGACTTCCCGTTTCACGAAATTTATTCCCTAAATTATGAATTGCATCACGGCTCGATTTTGAACACCTGAAAAGTTCTGTTCATCTACATCTACATCTACGAGATTACTCTGCTATTCACTAAAAAGTGCCTGACAGAGGGTTCAATGAACCACCTTGAAGCTGTCTCTCTACCGTTCCACTCTCGAACGGCGCGCGGGAAAAACGAGCAGTTAAATGCTTAATTCAAATAATTTTCGGACAATATGAGCAGATTCTGTTCGCACATACGAATCGTAAGTAAACATTAGTTGCGCAATGGAATAATTCGGACTTGCCATTGTCGTGTTCACTGACTTCAGTGTCACACGCGTGATGTTTGTTTTGCTGCACGGATGTGACTGACCGAAAAGGCGCGTAGTGTGGCGTTAAAACGGAGACACGCAACCAATTCGAGCGTCCTGGGCAGCTCAGGTGGCCGGCAAACACAACTCTGTTCATGCGGTCATCAGATAACTGGAGCAACCTGTAGCTGAATTAATTGTTTGAGAAGTTCAGTAACACCCTTTCACTTACGTACACCCAAAAATTGCTGCATTCTACTTTATTTGCTGACTTCTGCTTGTCGCACATACTTCCGGTTTACACGAAGGGTAAAATTATGGACTCACAAAACTAAAGACCAATATTTGATCAGGTGAACATTTGCAAAGCCAGCCGTAGTGGCCGAGCGGTTCTAGGCGCTACAGTCTGGAACCGCGTGACCGCTACGGTCACAGGTTCGATTCCTGCCTCGGGTATGGATGTGTGTTATGTCCTTAGGTTAGTTAGGTTTAAGTAGTTCTAAGTTCCAGGGGACTGATGACCTCAGAAGTTAAGTCCCATAGTGCTCAGAGCCATTGTAAGTAGGCTGTTTAGGTTTTTATATTGGTAACGCCACGGAGCGCTCTGTATGAAAATCACTGGCTGTGCTGTGTGCAGTCTATGGCTAGTTTGCATTGTTGTCTGCCATTGTAGTGTTGTGCAGTTGGCTGTGAACAGCGCGTAGCGTTGCGCAGTTGGAGGTGAGCCGCCAGCAGTGGAGGATGTGGGGAGATTAATGGCGGAGTTTTGAAATTTGTAAGACTGGATGTCCTGAACTGCTATGTATATTATGATTTTTCAACACTATTAAGGTAAATACATTGTTTGTTCTCTATTAAAATCTTTCATTTGCTAACTATGCCTATCAGTAGTTAGTGCCTTCCGTAGTTTGAATCTTTTATTTAGCTGGCAGTAGTGGCGCTCGCTGTATTGCAGTAGTTCGAGTAACGAAGATTTTTGTGAGGTAAATGATTTGTGAAAGGTATAGGTTAATGTTAGTCAGGGCCATTCTTTTGTAGGGATTTTTGAAAGACAGATTGCGTTGCGCTAAAAATATTGTGTGTCAGTTTAAGCGCAGTCATGTATAAATTTTCTAAGGGGAAGTTTCACCATTTGAACCATTTGAACATTCGCAATTGAGGAACATATTTATCGAATAAAAATCCTTTTCAGTTGCCAGTAATTTTCTTAATTTATTCCAAGACCGGTTTCTGAGCGTAAAGCTTCATCTTCAGGTGCCGCATAATAATTATGGGAACATAAATGTGTGGCCGTCGGCCTACTCAGTCATAGTGTTGCACACTCACGTCAAACAAACGCATAGGAGCGTAGGGCCAGCAACTACAGTGCCCACTTGGACAGCACGACCGCAGCTTAATAACCTGGTATATTTTATTAGTTGTGATATTTACGGTCTTGAAAGTCTGCATTTTCCAAATACGAAGGTTGTAACTTAAATAGTGACAACTATTTATTCACAACCGTTACAAAAGAGTTACATGTTTGCACCTGTTACAGTCCTTCAAAGTAGTCACCAGCGTAGTGTAGAACCCGTTGCCAGCGATGTGGAAGGCGTAGTATACCCTTAGCAGAGCCTGTTCTGTTGATGGTGCGAATGGAGCGGTCTACTACCTGTCGAATCTCTGGAACAGTTCTGAAGCGGATGCCACGAAGTGGTTCCTTCATCTTCGGAATTAAATCAAAGTCACAAAGACTTAAGTCCGGGGAGTATGGTGGATGGTACAGTACTTCCCAGTCCAATCCACCGAACAGAGCAGCCACAGCTTGCGCTGTATGCGCCCGCGCATTGTCGTGCAAAATGATGGGTGGGTTTGCGAAGAAAGTGTTACCGCTTCTTTCGCAAAGCTGGTCGCAGGCGATGCTCCAAAAACGAGCAGTAGTACTGTGCACTGACGGTCTGCCGTGGAGGAACGTAATGCGTTAGGATAACACCATCACAGTCGTACATGAGAATCACCATAACTTTAGACCACTCCATTCGCACCATCCACAGGCTCTGTTAACGGTATACTACGCCTTCCACATCGCTGGCAACGGGTTCTACACAACGCTGGTGACTACTTTGAAGAACAGTGACAGGTGCAAACATGTAACTCTTTTGTATCGGTCCTGAATAAATAGTTGCCACTATTTAAGTTCCAACCCTCGTAGATCTTCTGGTATATCGAATTTTAGGGACTTTTTTTCTTCGAAAACTTTCCTCCAAAATACAGGTGAACCTTATACTCGAAACTAATATAAAATGTCCAGTGTTTGATTTAAAATTCCCACCAGTCTTAATAATGGCTATATATTCGGTGCCGCGGTAAACGTATCTCTATATGGCAACATACACTATAAACATATACTACAAAGACACACATACGGACCGCTATCTTCATTCTACGAGTTGTCATCCACCATGTCAGCACATGGAAGCTCTACGCGCAGCATAGCAGCAACAGCAGCAGCAGCAGTACTTGCGTGTTTAAGTGTAAATTAATTTAGTCTTTGGTTTTTGTTCACGTGCTTCTGCAACGAAGTGAACTCTACGTGTGTATTTTACTGCATAGACTAGTGGTTAGAAAATTAATCGTAGTTTCTTGTTTTTGCCTAAGTCTTGTGAATACCGTTGTGGAGGATGACTTGCTAGTGTAAATTTTCCTTGTAGAAAAGTTTATCTCTTTTTAATAGCTTGCGGACGCAGAGTTCAGTGAGAAATATGCACACCAACTTTTAGTGTTACTTCATTCTCCTTTGGTATATTTTCAAACTCAGAAGCGCCACTTGAGACCTCATATCTATTTTATACATAGTACGATATGGCTAGGGACTGTGCTTGTTGTGAGCGGACACAAGGAGATTTGGCTGCTGTCCATAAACAAAATGGTTCAAATGGCTCTGTCCACTATGGGACTTACATATGAGGTCATCAGTCCCCTAGAACTTAGAATTACTTAAACCTAACTAACCTAAGAACATCACACACATTCATGCCCGAGGCAGGACTCGAACCTGCGACCGTAGCAGTTGCGCGGTTCCTGACTGAAGCGCCTGGAACCGCTCGGCCACCGCGGCCGGCGTCCGTAAGCAGCTGGAAGCTGCGTTGGCTGCCGTTTCACAGTTTCACAGTTTGTACAGAAATTAATAGTAACCAGATGAATCATGATACCTCAGAAAAGAAACATGCACATTACTATTATTTGCACGACGATTCTGATGGTGTAATCAGATTTTCAATATCTTTGTTAATTTAAAGTTTAGTATCTGATGGTAAATTATACAAGTAACACCCAGGAACGAATTTCCAAAATATAAACGCTTCAACCGATTTTGTCGATCGCCGTACCTTTAGAAAGCTATTAGTGTAAACGTAAATTGGTATGAATTACAGGCATGTAACTTAAACAGTACATGAGTTATTGGAGGTCAAAGTGGCCGATTACTATCGATCGCGTCAGGCCATAAGTACTCCACAGTTACACGAAAACATGGTAGCAGCATGCTTACAAATATATTTATTCATCTATGTCTTTGTTTATATCCGATATATACTATTCATGACCGGCCGGCCGAAGTGGTCGAGCGGTTCTAGGCGCTACAGTCTGGAACCGCGCGACCGCAACGGTCGCAAGGTTCGAATCCTGCCTCGGGCACGGATGTGTGTGATGTCCTTAGGTTAGTTAGGTTTAAGTAGTTCTAAGTTCTAGGGTACTGATGACCTCAGAAGTTAAGTCCCATAGTGCTCAGAGCCATTTGAACCATACTATTCATGAAGATTTGGTTAAATATTTACATTAGTCTACTGGCCTACCTTTTGCTTCTTTTCTTTTGATATGTTTATTTAATTGTTTATGTATTTAATAATGTGTGATAGAGCGTGTTTATGGTCCAGGGGTAGGAATATTTAGCCGGCCGAAGTGGCCGTGCGGTTAAAGGCGCTGCAGTCTGGAACCGCAATACCGCTACGGTCGCAGGTTCGAATCCTGCCTCGGGCATGGATGTTTGTGATGTCCTTAGGTTAGTTAGGTTTAACTAGTTCTAAGTTCTAGGGGACTGATGACCTCAGCAGTTGAGTCCCATAGTGCTCAGAGCCATTTGAACCATTTGGTAGGAATATTTATTTAATTTCCAGTATTTAAATGTAGATCCAGTATTTCGAATATGTTTCAGAATGTTTGTGAGTGTGCGTTGGTTTGAAGACAACGCGGAAGCGCTCTAGCCAATCACAGCGATCGTTGCAAAAAGGACACGTGGAGAGACTGTTTGCAAGTGGGGAGGAGCATCGTTTCCGGAGGTCTGGCAGGGTGGCAGTTCTGGGGAGTCGCACAGGACACTCGAGGAGCTGGACTGCGTGACTGACGCACAGTCGCGGGAAGGACTAGGAGAGTGGAGCGGTTTGCGCGTGGTCGCGGCAGATGGAAATACTTCGGAGTGCCGACTTGTGCACTTGTGAGATTTCAGTGGTTTCTACAGCGAAGACGTAGTGTGCATTTAGAAGTGAATATCTCGCGAGCTGTGTTGTTGTTCTTAACTAATTACGTGCAGTAGGAATCTATTGTTTCCCCGTTAATCAACTTATATTTAACTGCAGGACCATCGACACCAATAAGTGCTTTTCAGAAATATACCGCATTCTCAAAAGTGCTTCTACTATCGTACTCATCATTTAAAGTCGTTAAGATAGTATCTGCAGATTTTATTTAATTGCAATCTTTCATTTATAAATTTATATGTCCCATTCATAATTCGAAATTTAAGAGTGATAGAAACCTTCGACCATTCGATTTATGTGTGTATTCTTATCGTATACCGTAGACTCAGTAGTATCTGGCCTGTAATGCGGCAACTACGTATCCCAGCCCCTAGACAACGAAACCAGCCAAAACCTTTAATGTTTCAACGCTGAGTCTGAGGGTACGTAGCTGAGGGCCACCTTATTTCATTTCATTTATTTTTTAATTGAAAGCCCGAAGTGATCATTAGGCTGTGACAGCACCTATGACGACGGGTCCTACAAGGAATGTTAAGAAAGGTAGGAAGATGTATTTGCTCAGCAAGGGTGATAGGGTACAATTTTCACAATATCTCAGCAGTGGGCATCAAATATTCCGCGATGAAGACGAAGATGTGAAGAACAAATGGAATAAATCGTTCAATATGCCATAGACAAGTACGTTCCGAGTAAGGTTTTAAGCGATGGGAAAGATCCACCATGGTTTAATAGCCGTGTTAGAAATCGCTACGTAAAGAAAGAGCACTTCATCTCAGATTCAAGTGAAGTAAAAGCCTAGCTGACAACCAAAATCTGAACGAAGCGAAAATGAGCGTAAGGGGAGCAATGAGAGAAGCGTTCAATAATTCCGGGAGTATAAATCCTAAGAGATTTGATGGTATGTAAAATCAATAAGTGGGTGAAATCATCTATCCATTCTCCCAGCGACCACATCGGCACCGAAACGGAAGACAAAGGGGGAAGGTCGAAATACCGAACTCGGTCTTCCGAAGATGTTCCACCGCGGAAGATCGTAACACTGTCCCTCCTTTCAATCGTCGTACGAACGTCGAAATGGCAGATATTGAGATAACCGATTGCGGAACTGAAAAGCAGCTACGGTCGCTTAGTAGTGGAAAGTCTTCAGGACCAGCTGAGATACGTATAAAATTCTATAAAGATTATTCGAAAGAACTTGCTCCCCTTCTAGCAGTAGTTTATCGTAGATCGCTTGAGCAACGAGAGGTACCTAACGACTGGAAAAGAGCGCAGGCCATTCCCGTTTTTAAGAAAGGTCGTAAGACTGATGCACACAATTATAGACCTATATCGTTGACGTCAATCTGTTGTAGAATTATGGAACATGTTTTATGCTCAAGAATTACGACGTTCTTGGGAAATGAGCATCTCCTCTACAAAACTCAACATGGATTCCGCAAACAGAGATACTGCGAAACTCAGCTCGCTCTGTTCCTCCGTGAGATCCACAGGACAACGGCGCTCAGGCTGATGCCTTGTTCCTTGATTTCAGTAAGGCATTTTTGACACCGTCCCGCATTGCAGTTTAATGAAAAAAAAACAAAAAACAAAAAAAAGGAAACACGAGCTTAGGGAGTATCTGAGCAGAGCAGACCTGCGATTCGATTCAAGACTTTATTGCAGATGCAAATCTGAATACCGCGACGAGACATGTCAGTTATCCGATCGACAGTTCTTGATACTCAGAAAAAAAAGATTTGGGCACGAGGGAGATTTGAACACAGATTTCCCTTTCGTAGTCCAAAGCCGTTACCACAGAACCACGGTACCAAGGTTTATACAATTCGCACATTGTTGCATACCTTGAGCATGGACTGTTGACTGTTTCTATTTTTCTCCTTTTTTCACAGTTGAGTACATCTTCCTGTTTTCATGTTTGATATGTGTTCAGTTTTTAACGGGCTTTCTATTGGGCCGTCTGACCACTGAATCTGAGGAGTCAGTTGTGAATGAACCACATACTTTTCGTATTACCATAAACAGCTCACGTCAACGGTCTTAAGTACTGCCTAGAAGATTTTTCTTCACATGCTATTCTTCTTCTTCTTTTGCCTTTATTCCATCGGTACTTTGGAATTGGCATTTTTAGAAGTGGAGGTTGTCGGATGCCCTTCCTGTAACCATTCCTTTAAACTTGAGACGGAATTTGTGCAGCCCAGCTGACGTGCGTCTAGCGTTATCCATGTGAAAGCTTACGAAAGTTTTCGAAATGTTCGCGAATCGTGTAACTGAGCAGAAAATGTATACGAGCCCGATATTCACCTAGATGGATGTGAGAGGACACCTAAAAACCACATCCACGCTGGCCGGTACACCAACTGTCGTCGTTAATTCGCGAGTTGGATTCAATCCGAGGCTACCCAATTCCGGGGAAACGGCGTGCCTACGTTTGTATCAGGAACTGTATGCAGATAGGCGACAGCCACGTAATCGATATAAGTTCCCTCACAAAGCTTTGGGCGACTTTTAACAAACTGGCCTTGAATTACACCGCATTTTTGTAACAAGATATACCTTGAACAAGGTAGGAACTGAGGTACGTGCGGAAGTAAGGCTGTGATAAAGGGATCGTGACTCGAGCTGGGTTAGCTCATCTGGTAGAACACTTGTCCGCGGAAGACGAAGATCCCGAGTTCGAGTCTCGGTGCGGCACACAGTTTCAGTTTTCTGGGAAGGCAGGTGGCTGCACCCTGTGCTCTTCATGGTATCCAGAAAGACTCGTTCCTTGTCATAGTGACTCCACCCCGTATGCACACAGAGTGCACACTGGCATTCTTCGCCTCCTTGGAAGCCATGTCCCCAAAAGACCCCATGATGCTCCTAACATTGGAGCGCCCAACTACTCATAACCGTATCCTCTGTGAGTGCCCGGATCTTGCTGATTGAGAGGTTTCCTCTGAAACAGGACAAGGAACTGCATCTAGCACTGACTGACATTGTCAACCACAGACAGCACCTGGAACCTGTTTGTCAGAGTAATTGGGGAGCCTTAAGGTTCGGCCCCTTAGAAAGTCTTTTGCAGCCTGCCACGTCACGAGGCGACCTCCCACTCCACCACGGCTGAGGGGTCAAACTCAGTGCGAGCAGTAAATGAGCTGGCCAGTGATGCGGAACGATCGGCGGACTCGTGGGTCGCGCTGGACGTTCCACAGCCTTTCCTATCCACTGCAGCCTCAAACAGTGTGACCGAAGCCAACACAGCTTGAAGCTGAGAGCGAAGTGTCAGCAACGCAACCTGCATCCGTACACTGAAATCACAGTTTCTATCCATACTAAAGACGGTTGCAAACTACGCTACACAGACGAACAAACGACTATCGACACGCCCTACGAATCTACTGCAGACACTGACGAAAACGCAAGAACTGCATTTCTGGTTGTTCTCCTGAGGGATATCGTGCCAAGTTCTGTCTAAACGGCGCGTTAGATCATCAGAATCCCGAGATGGTTGGACAGCCCTGCCCATAATGTCCGAAACTGTTCTTAACTGGAGAGAGATCTGGCGACCTTGTTGCCAAACGTAGGGTTCGGAAAGCACCAAAATGGGTGGACATTTTCTTGCTAGGACTGTTTGCCATGAATGCCAACAAAACAGTACGTAGAATATTGTGGTCGTACCGTTGTGCATGAACATGCCAGAGATGACGACCGAAGGTGGTCAGGCCTTAGCGAGCTACAGTCAGGTTGGTATCCCACAACTGTCCAGGGCGTTTCTAGACACACCTTCGGCCTGGATTCCGCTCCGAACTGGACCCTGACGACCAGCGAAAACTTGTCTGGAGGCGCCCCTGGCAGCAGTAGGATACGAACCTGACTGTCGCCCACGATATTGCCCGATAACCAGGAGCGATGACCTGGATTGCCATTTCTTTTCATAGAAGTTCCCCTTTGCGACCTGCGCAACTCTCGCTACACAGCAGATCATCTACGATATTCTGCATCCCAGTTTGTTGCCGTTCATGGCAGGCCATCCTGAACTTACCAAGATAACGCCCCCCGCTACTCCTTCTTTTCTTGCTTTCTAAACCCTAACTTGCTCGGCAAAGTCGACGGTTCTCTCGCCAGTTGAGAACGTTTGGAGTGTTTTGGGCAGGAGACACCAACCAGCTCCTCTAACGCGCCAGTGGGAAAGAATTTGGAACTATATCGCTCAGGAGGACATCCAACAGACGTATCAATCAACGACAAGTTGAACACTGCTTGCATAAGGGCCAGAGAGGGACCAACGCGTTATTGATTTGGTCAATTTGTGAATCTCTTTTTCTTGAATAAACCATCAAATATTTATGAAATTGTAATCGTTTGTTTGTACATGTACATTACATCTACCGATTTCTGTCCCATTCCAATAATTCCTTCGTGGTGGGCTTTTTGTTTTGTTTTGGAGTGTGTGCATATACTTCATGGATGACGAGCGTATGTAATACCCTGAATGTGTCGTTCCACAGACGACTAACTGAAAAGAGAAAATAAGATATCTGAAGCACCAACTCACTACCACGTTGCAATGTGTAGATAGAGAAACTTGGTTAGTTGTTAAAGTGTAGATACAGTAAGGATAAGTGATTCTGAAAACCTAGGAATAATGTATGGGTTTCAAGGATTTGGAGCAACTGGTAAAACAGCGTTAGGTAGGTAAAGACTTCATGCAGTTAATGTTTCGGCGTCATAACGTGTGCGCTACCAAAGTACACCGTTTCAGTGCTAAGTCACAATGATGATCTATCAAAAGCACGTCGTTTAGTACAATTTGCATATTAAATATCAAATAATGAAAAATGTAGATAGTTTTTAGAACCTGTATACCATATAGGGAAGCGACGTAGATTTACCAAAGATGTAGCGCAGTTGGTAGCATTGTGGACTTTGGAGTTGTGATGAGAAACGTAGCAGATTCGCGTCAAACCTCTCCCAATGTTTCAACGTTTTGTTTTCTACAAAATTTTGGGTCATTATTATTAATTAAGTAGAAGTCTTACCTCAGAAGACGATGTTATTTATTATAAATAATGACTTTGCTGCAACTCATGTTGCAAAGGCCAAGAACTGGAATGTTTCCCCAGTGGCCAGAAATCTTAACGTGACTGCCGGTCTATGTCACAAAGTAAACACGAGTTACACACTGGAAGTTTTCGCTGATACGAAACCGTCCGTAAAATGTGTATGTATCCGTCTCTGGATTTATGGACTCGCACATGTTATTATCTTGCCGGTGAATATCTTTTTCAATGACGGTGAGCAGCTTCGAAAAGAGTCTCATCTTCCATTCGAATGAAATTATGAAACGAATCTCGATCTCGACATTTGTGTGAAGAACTGCGTTATTTCATAGTGTTGGCGGTCAATGTAGCATCGACAATATGGATATTATGCGCAGACAGTCATTAGACACTATACCTTAACTTTATTCAATTTAAAACTGAGAATAGGATGAAAATCCAATTGAGTTAACGAATAACTTCCGCTAGGATGTATCTCAGATCGTGGCACAGCATTATGTAGTATTTCTCTACCAGAAATTTGCTGTTCAAGCCGTGGAGTCCAGAATTTTCTTCGAGATTTTCTCCGTTCTTCTTCGACAATCGCTAACCGAGTTAACGCGTCCATGTTACGCGCGTCCATTTTTGTAAGGAGACTGAGTGGTTTTAGAGATAAATAAAGCCGACAACTGCCGGTAGGGAGCGCTAGAGCGCTGATCACAGTGACTGCTCGTCCCGTGTACTGACGGCGCTGTCTCTCGTGAGGTCGGATGTCCACGGCTCTAGGGTAAGTGGTTATGAAAACCTAGAAATAATGCATGGGTTTCAGGGATGTGGAGTAAGTGGTAGAATTTTTATGACAAGGTGTTAACGATTTGTTAGTGTCGAGAACAATGGACGGGATTCTAGCTGTAATAACTTTATTGCAAGCTTTCTATTACGTAGTTGTCTTTAATATAGCCCCACAAAAAGGGGTCGCATGTGCTCAGATTCGGAGAACATGGCAGCGAATCGAGGCACATTCCAGTGGCCTCTGGGCACCCCAGAACCGAAATGAGGTCACCAACGTGCTCCTGAAGGCTACCAGTTTCAGCATTTCACTATGCCATCTTCAGGCCCCATATGCATCTCTCCAAATAAACGAAACTGTCATGTAGAGCCATGAATTTCAGGATGTCGCTGAGCTGCTATCAAGTCTTCGAATGAATCACTAGTGTAACGACTGAATTCACGACATCCAGAGATTTGTGGCTCTATATGACATTTTCATTTATTTGGAGAGATGCACATGGGGCTTGGAAATGGAAATGAGCGTTTGGCGCCATTGGCCAGGAGGCCCCTTACGGCCACGGTCCGGCCGCCTTGGTGCAGGTCTTATTACATTCGACGCCACATTGGGCGACCTGCGCGCCAGATGGGGATGAAATGATGATAAAGGCAACACAACACCCAGTCCTGAGCAGAGGAGATCCCCGACCCAGCCGGGAATCGAACCCAGGCCACTTAGCTATCGTGGCGGACATATGAGGCCTGAAGATGGCATACTGAAATGCTGAAACTGGCAGCCTTCAGAATAAAATAAAATAACATCTTAAGATACACGGCTGTTGGTGAACTTCATTACCATTGATAATTACTTAACCAGCCGTTGCCCCCTGTCCAACGATTACACCAGGGTAATTTTGTCTTAGGGAGGGAGTCAGAACTGCTGAGCCTGGCAAGGAAAAATACAGGACGGCGAAAGTGGCCAGTCGTTCGAGCGGCGCTTTCGGAACCTTTATGGAGTTAAGAGCAATACGTGGAGTAAGACGGCTGGGTCCAGTGCGGTATGCCTTGCAGCGACGGACACAGTGGCAGAGCGCGTGCCGAAGGCGGAATGTGGAGCAGCGGTCCGTTCTGCTCCGTCACCGGGGCTAACGAGCCACGGCAGCGGCGGCGGCGGCGGCGGCGGCGGCGGCCGCGGCACAAATTACGACAGCTGCCGCTAGCTGACCTGCTAACGAGACGAGCGCAGCCCGGCCCCTGTCATCCCCCTGTCAGCTGTGACGCCGGAATGTCTTAATGCTCCGCGGAGGCGCGCGCGCCAACTGCATTCCTCGCGTGCCAGGTCCTGCCCGCGGGAGAAGGCGCCCGCCGGCTATGCAACCCGACCACCGAGGGTTTCCGCCACGCGGAGTTAGCCTCGAGTTGAGTGGTAGATGTGCATCCGGGCCCAGCTACATCGTTGTTGCGGTCGTCGATAGGCTGACAAACTGATTACAGGGGCGTGGGACAAGGCCGTGTGTCGGCACAGGGCTGTCTCTGTACTTGACAGCCATATGAAATGAAATGTTATCAGATAATCTAGGTGTACAACCAGTGGCGGCTCGACAGTGTACAGTCTGGGTGTTCACAAATGTTTGGACTCGGATAAATCTGAGAATGTGAAGTTAATAGCATCTGCTGTGTGACGGTTATGCATATCAGCAGGTTGTCGGCCCCCGGTAGCTGCGTGGTTAGCGCGACAAAAACGTAAGTCCTAAGGGCCCGAGTTCGATTTCCGGCTGGATAGGAGATTTTTTTCGCTTAGGGACTGGGTGCTGTGTTGTCCTATTCATCATCATTTCGTCCTCATCGACGCGCAATCGCCAGGCGAACGGTCTGCCTGACGGGAGGCCCTAGTCACTCGACATTTTTTTTAATTAACAAGCTTATACAGGATTGCACCCGTGGTCTAGGGGTAGCGTCTTTGATTCATAATCAAAACGTCTTCGGTCCCGGGTTCGATCCCCGCCACTGCCCAAATTTTGATAAATAATCAGCATTGGCGGCCGAAGACTTCCGGCATAAGAAGTCAGCCTCATTCTGCCAACGGCCTTGTCAAAGGGGGCGGAGGAGCGGATAGAGGTTCAGGGCACTCTCTTGTCCTAGGGGTGGGAAATTGCCCCTAAAGGCGGAAGAATCAGCAATGATCAACGACATGAGGATGCAGAAGGCAATAGAAACCACTGCATTAAAGACACGTTACGTGTATCCACAGGACATGTGGCCTGTAATTGAAGAAGTGTCATGATCATCTCTCCATTGGCAAAAGATTCCGGAATAGTCCCCCATTCGGATCTCCGGGAGGGGACTGCCAAGGGGGAGGTTACCATGAGAAAAAGATTGAATAATCAACGAAAGGATAACGTTCTACGAGTCGGGGCGTGGAATGTCAGAAGCTTGAACGTGGTAGGGAAACTAGAAAATCTGAAAAGGGAAATGCAAAGGCTCAATCTAGATATAGTAGGGGTCAGTGAAGTGAAGTGGAAGGAAGACAAGGATTTCTGGTCAGACGAGTATCGGGTAATATCAACAGCAGCAGAAAATGGTATAACAGGTGTAGGATGCGTTATGAATAGGAAGGTAGGGCAGAGGGTGTGTTACTGTGAACAGTTCAGTGACCGGGTTGTTCTAATCAGAATCGACAGCAGACCAACACCGACAACGATAGTTCAGGTATATATGCCGACGTCGCAAGCTGAAGATGAACAGATAGAGAAAGTGTATGAGGGTATTGAAAGGGTAATGCAGTATGTAAAGGGGGACGAAAATCTAATAGTCATAGATGACTGGAATGCAATTGTAGGGGAAGGAGTAGAAGAAAAGGTTACAGGAGAATATGGGCTTGGGACAAGGAATGAAAGAGGAGAAAGACTAATTGAGTTCTGTAACACGTTTCAGCTAGTAATAGCGAATACCCTGTTCAAGAATCACAAGAGGAGGAGGTATACTTGGAAAAGGCTGGGAGATACGGGAAGATTTCAATTAGATTACATCATGGTCAGACAGAGATTCCGAAATCAGATACTGGATTGTACGGCTTACCCAGGAGCAGATATAGACTCAGATCACAATACAGTAGTGATGAAAAGTAGGCTGAAGTTCAAGACATTAGTCAGGAAGAATCAATACGCAAAGAAGTGGGATACGGAAGTACTAAGGAATGACGAGATACGTTTGAAGTTCTCTAACGCTATAGATACAGCAATAAGGAATAGCGCAGTAGGCAGTACAGTTGAAGAGGAATGGACATCTCTAAAAAGGGCCATCACAGAAGTTGGGAAGGAAAACATAGGTACAAAGAAGGTAGCTGCGAAGAAACCATGGGTAACAGAAGAAACACTTCAGTTGATTGATGAAAGGAGGAAGTACAAACATGTTCCGGGAAAATCAGGAATACAGAAATACAAGTCGCTGAGGAATGAAATAAATAGGAAGTGCAGGGAAGCTATGACGAAATGGCTGCAGGAAAAATGTGAAGACATCGAAAAAGATATGATTGTCGGAAGGAGAGACTCAGCATACAGGAAAGTCAAAACAACCTTTGGTGACATTAAAAGAAACGGTGGTAACATTAAGAGTGCAACGGGAATTCCACTGTTAAATGCAGAGGAGAGAGCAGATGGGTGGAGAGAATACATTGAAAGCCTCTATGAGGGTGAAGATTTGTCTGATGTGATAGAAGAAGAAACAGGAGTGGATTTAGAAGAGATAGGGGATCCAGTATTAGAATCGGAATTTAAAAGAGCTTTGGAGGACTTACGGTCAAATAAGGCAGAAGGGATAGATAATATTCCATCAGAATTTCTAAAATCATTGGGGGAAGTGGCAACAAAACGACTATTCACGTTGGTGTGTAGAATATATGAGTCTGGCGACATACCATCTGACTTTCGGAAAAGCATCATCCACACAATTCCGAAGACGGCAAGAGCTGTCAAGTGCGAGAATTATCGCACAATCAGCTTAACAGCTCATGCATCGAAGCTGCTTACAAGAATAATATACAGAAGAATGGAAAAGAAAATTGAGAATGCGCTAGGTGACAATCAGTTTGGCTTTAGGAAAAGTAAAGGGACGAGAGAGGCAATTCTGACGTTACGGCTAATAATGGAAGCAAGGCTAAAGAAAAATCAAGACACTTTCATAGGATTTGTCGACCTGGAAAAAGCGTTCGACAATATAAAATGGTGCAAGCTGTTCGAGATTCTGAAAAAAGTAGGGGTAAGCTATAGGGAGAGACGGGTCATAAACAATATGTACAACAACCAAGTGGGAATAATAAGAGTGGACGATCAAGAACGAAGTGCTCGTATTAAGAAGGGTGTAAGACAAGGCTGTAGCCTTTCGCCCCTACTCTTCAATCTGTACATCGAGGAAGCAATGATGGAAATAAAAGAAAGGTTCAGGAGTGGAATTAAAATACAAGGTGAAAGGATATCAATGATACGATTCGCTGATGACATTGCTATCCTGAGTGAAAGTGAAGAAGAATGAAATGATATGCTGAACGGAATGAACAGTCTAATGAGTACACAGTATGGTTTGAGAGTAAATCGGAGAAAGACGAAGGTAATGAGAAGTAGTAGAAATGAGAACAGCGAGAAACTTAACATCAGGATTGATGGTCACGAAGTAAATGAAGTTAAGGAATTCTGCTACCTAGGCAGTATAATAGCCAATGACGGACGGAGCAAGGAGGACATCAAAAGCAGACTCGCTATGGCAAAAAAGGCATTTCTGGCCAAGAGAAGTCTACTAATATCAAATACCGGCCTTAATTTGAGGAAGAAATTTCTGAGGATGTACGTCTGGAATACAGCATTCTATGGTAGTGAAACGTGGACTGTGGGAAAACCGGAACAGAAGAGAATCGAAGCATTTGAGATGTGGTGCTATAGACGAATGTTGAAAATTAGGTGGACTGATAAGGTAAGGAATGAGGAGGTTCTACGCAGAATCGGAGAGGAAAGGAATATGTGGAAAACACTGATAGGGAGAAGGGACAGGATGATAGGACATCTGCTAAGACATGAGGGAATGACTTCCATGGTACCAGAGGGAGCTGTAGAGGGCAAAAACTGTAGAGGAAGACAGAGATTGGAATACGTCAAGCAAATAATTGAGGACGTAGGTTGCAAGTGCTACTCTGAGATGAAGAGGTTAGCACAGGAAAGGAATTCGTGGCGGGCCGCATCAAACCAGTCAGTAGACTGATGACAAAAAAAAAAAAACACCAACATCCACTGCCAATAATAACAACAACAGTAATGATAATGATAATAATGTCCGCAACGGAAGCTGAGTGGTTAAAAAAATGTTGAAATGTGTATGAAATATTATGGGACTTAACTGCTAAGGTTATCAGTCCCTAAGCTTACACACTACTTAACCTAAATTATCCTAAGGACAAACACACACACCCATGCCCGAGGGAGGACTCGAACCTCCGCCGGGACCAGCTGTGCACAGTCCATGACTGCAGCGCCCTGGACCGCTCGGCTAATCACGCGCTGCGCTGAGTGGTTGCCGGCACGGTAACTCAGCGTGTTCGGTCAGAGGGCTGCTCGCCCTCTGTAAAAAAAAAAAGAGAGAGAGAGAGAGAGAGTAAAGGAACCAACGGCCAACTTGAGCGGATGTCTTATGCCGTCCGCCCAGACCAAACGCAACGAGCAAAATGAAAAAAAAAGTGGTCAGCGCGACGGAATGTCATGCCAAGGCGCCCGGGTTCGATTCCCGGCGGGGTCGGAGATTTTGTCTGCTCAGGGGCTGGGTGCTCTGTTGTCCTCATCATCATCATTTCATCCAAATCGACACGCAAATCGCCCAAGTGGCTTCAACTCAAAAGACTTGCAGAAGGCGAACGGTCTACCCTAAGGGAGGCCCTCGCCACACGACATTCCATTTCATGACAAATTATTATAAAAATAATAAGATGCATAACTTATCTGACAAAAGATGGAATTTTTTTTTAATTTTGCTGTTTTGTACATAATTAAGTACAGTTTAGGGCAATATCGAAATAATGTTTAAGCTTTCGCAACTCTGCATTTTGCGTTTTTGTGTAAGTGGGAGTTTTCCCGCTTTTCCATTTTTTCAGACAAATGTACAAGATGGCCAGTAGATGCATTAGTTCATGAATTTACTTCCGGGCTTAAAATCAGAAATTCTTACGCTGCACCACACAACTTGTGTTAACTGTACACTTCCTTGTTGTATGTTCGCTTGTAGTAACGCTTATTTGATTTCGTCACTCTCTCAATCTGTTCTCGGAAGCCCTAGATTCTTTGCCTCTAACTTTTCCTGATAATTTACTGTTCTGTTCCCAGAATGAGCTTTTCACTCCGCAGGGGAGTGTGCTCTGATATGAAATTTTCTAGTAGATTAAAGCTGTGTGCTGCACCGAGACTGGGACTGATGTCCTCAGAAGTTAAGTCCCATAGTGCTCACAGCCATTTGAACAATTTTTTTGGACCGAGACTCGAATTAGCGTCCTTTGGCTTTCGCCGGCAAGTACTCTACCGATTGAGCTACCCAAGCATGACTCACGATCTCTTCTCACAGCTTTACTTTCCTGTCAGCATTTAAAATAGATTCAACATAGTTCGTGTTTACGCTGCACACGACAGCCGATTCCTGCACAGTGAACAACCGACTCCAAACACAAACTGCTATTTGAGGAAATCATTGAGCTGTAGTAATTTCTGCTAACTTGGTCATTTGACTAGATTACAAACTCATAAGGGCCTGTAGCACTCTGCCGTCGATCCCACAATTAAGTGAACACCAGAGAAAACAGTGATACAGCTTTCTATGAATTTTCAAACATAGAATATGGGCCTACAGAACAGATAAATCCTACTCACCATAAGATCAATAGATTTCAGAAGCAAGAATAAGTGATACAATCTCACAACAAAAGGTGATTTGCTTGGGACCCTTCTGACTCTCAAAGGGATTATTGTTTGATAAAATTCATAGATTACTATACTATAACTCATTCAGAAGCCCACAAAATAGGTTTACTGTCAGTACAAGTTTGACATATACTGACGCCTGATCTAATTATACTATATAGTGAGTGGATTAGCATATCAGAGGAGTGTGCTATCGTCTAGCAGGATTTATGCCGAGAGAATGGGGATAAAAGTCTGCTGCAGTGTGCTACCATCTGGTGGAGTTTTCCTAGTTGAGTGGCAAGGGCTACCTCTGCATATCGTGAATTGTGCACATTGTTAATTAAATCCGTATGTATTTGGCTGTGAGGCAATTACGTCACGCGAGTTGCACATGTGCAAAAGCTTCTTAAAACGTGCACAACTGAAGCTGCACTTTCGACCCGTCACCAAGTTTCATGGAGTCTAGAGGACCAATAGCATGGTAGATTACGTGCCCTATCTGTCAGATTGCAGCACCTATGTTAAGTTTAAGAGCATTCAAACAAAAATAACCAATAAATGCGAAAGGTGTCGAAAGTTAGGGTGCTCACGTGCTCTTGTGCTCTTACACAGCAGCCACCACTTTGTACAACTCAAGGACGAGAGAGATAAAGTAATATAATATATTAACAACACGGTGGAAATGAATGAAAGTGCTGGAACTTGTTGCCAGAGGTCTCTCAGTCATGCACGGATAGGTGGACGTCACATGGTGTGAGGTCAGCGTGACTATAGCGCCAAATTATGGCTGACCCTGCACTATGAGGATGCTGAAGGAATGGAAAAAGGCAGTATGAGTTAATTAGTGAGCAGTTACGGTGCGCAATGGTGCTGTTCTTCGTTACAGCATACCCAGAGGCCACACTCTGATGACTTCACACGGGGAAGACTCTTCAGGAAGCTGGAAGAAGGACGAGTTTGGCATTGATCACAGAATTTTTTCACATGAGTAGGGAGCGTTCCGAACCACAGGCGCAGCTGCCCGGAGGAGAAGAGGTGATCGACCAAGGTCAACTACATCGGCAGATCACAGACATATTGTGCAGCAGGCAAGAAGAGACCCACGGAGGACAGCGGGTGCAACTGCAACCGCATTTAACAGGACTGCAAAACACGCAACCCCAAGCTCCACAGTGGCACAGCGACGGCACGAGGGAGGGTCTCTTTGCCCGTCGACCAGTAAGTCGTATTTCGTTGACACCCGCACGTCGGCAACCCCGCTTGCGATATTGACCAGAGCATAAGGACTGGACGGCCAGGGTGGCCGAGCGGCTCTAGGCGCTACAGTCTGGAACCGCGCGACCGCTACGGTCGCAAGGTTCGAATCCTGGCTCGGGCGTGGATGTTTGTGATGTCCTTGGGTTAGTTAGGTTTAAGTAGTTCTAAGTTCTAGGGGACTGATGACCTCAGATGTTAAGTCCCATACTGCTCAGAGCCATATAAGGACTGGACCAACGAGGAGGGGATCGCGTCCTCTTCGCGGGTGGGAACAGATTCAGTCTGGGCAGTGATTTTGGACGTACCCTCATACGGAGAGAGATGAGGTGAACACGTAATGCACCCAGGAACACTGTCGAACATTGTCGTTTCGGTGATGTAGTTGTTATCCTTTTGGGGAAGCATAATGTTGCATGATCGAACTGACCACCAAATATCTGAACTCAATAAACTTGCCGGTCAGCGTTATTGTGACTCCTTACTCCCTCTTGCGTCTTGCCGTGGGTACAATCGGTCCTGACTTGATTTTGGTGGCAGACGATGCACGACCGTATCGAGTTAGTTAGTTACGTGTTCCATAGATCACTTGAACGATTCCTTTATCGAAATGACGTGGAACGAGTCAGTTTCAGGATAAGTATACTTTTGTTTTTACTGGCTGCCGGGTTTTAAGTAGAGATTCGTTAATGGAGTTGCAGGAGTTGAGCTACGGTCGCAGGTTCGAGTCCTGCCTCGGGCATGGATGTGTGTGTTGTCCTTAGGTTAATTAGGTTTAAGTAGTTCTTAGTCTAGGAGACTGATGACTTCAGATGTTAAGTCCCATAGTGCTTAGAGCCATTTGAACCATTTTTATAGGAGTTGTCCAGGACAAATGTGTATGAATTCCTAAGGCACCAAACAGCTGAGTCAGCGGTCCCTACACTTGCACACTATTTAAACTAACTTAAACTAACATATATTAAGAACAACGCACACACCAATGCCCGAAGGAGGACTCGAACCTCCGGTGGGATGGGCAGCGCAATCC
Source organism: Schistocerca serialis cubense (assembly GCF_023864345.2). Taxonomy (NCBI): domain Eukaryota; kingdom Metazoa; phylum Arthropoda; class Insecta; order Orthoptera; family Acrididae; genus Schistocerca; species Schistocerca serialis. The sequence goes on along the minus strand of NC_064639.1, from coordinate 1,035,562,718 downwards.
GTGACATGGTGCCTCAAACCGTGGCCACTCCGCGCTGCAGTTGTCCAGAAGAAACGATTTTAAATTAGATTTAAAATTTGATTCGCTACCTGTCGCACATTTTACCTTACCGTATAAACGATCAAAAATTTTTGTTGCTGCGTATTGAACTCTTTCTGAGCCACTAACAGATTTAACAGTGGGTAATAAAGGTCATTTTTTCCTAGAATGTTGTAGGTACAGACATCACTATTTTACTTAAGTTTTGGGGGATTATTTACGACGAATTTCATTAGCGAATATATGTATTGTGACGGTGCAGTTGAAATACCTAGCTCCTTGAGGAGGTATCTGTATGACGTTCGTGGGTGAACACCAGATGTTATTCATACAGCTCTCTTTTGTGCAATCAATAAGTGGTGAGTTAACTCTGAAACTTATTCCGCAAGACATTATTAAGTGGAAATATGCAAAGTATATAACGAAGTTGATATTTTTGTTTCCAAGATTAACAATTATACGAAAAGCAAAAGCTAGCAGAACTTAATTGTTTGAGAAGCTCCGTAAAATGCTTCTTCCAGCTCTAGTTTTCAACAATAAGCACACTCAAAAATTTGGAGCTTTCTACGCTATTTACTGGATCATGCTCATGTTCTACATCAATAATGGTATGACTCTATTTATCATACAAAACTGAATGTAGTGTGTTTTTTCAAAATTTAGGGGATGTCAATTTTTGATAGAAGTACTTACAAATTCTTTGAAAAATGTCATTGATCAACTCTTCTGTTGATTTCTCTCTAAAGGGCTTTATTAGAACACTAGTATCGTCTGCAAGAAGTACCACAGCGCAGGCGGAGCAGCTCTTGGAAGGAGAGCATATTCGGCTAATGGAATGGCCTGCCCGTTGAAGAGCATGTGCTGCTGTTCTTGGTGATCTCAAGCCCTGTTCAGAACCACGACGTGCCCCTTGTAATGTCCAGGGGACCATCATGAAGCGCGGTGACTTCAGCGTAGTTATTGTCTGTGAGTAAAAGTTTTATTCCTGTTCATCTAATTGCATATTTCAATCAGTTATCTCTATACTGTACTACAGTAGTTCTTTCCAATTTTCATCGAATTATGTTACCCGGCAGTGACACATCATGTGAAGCGTACTTTCGTCATTAAGTTTTGCACACCAGTGTATACATTGTGGTGAGAAAATGTCTGACAAGCTTCTAAGGATGTTGAAGCGTAGGCTGTACTGAGACATAAATGTTGAGAAAAAGGTTCGATACGTTGCGATGTTGCCGATTTATTTAGCATTGAACTTAGCCAGTCAGGTCACCGCGCGCGCAAACTCAAGTTTCAGGTAACCAATTAAAGTGCTCTTTGGGAAACGCCTCCCTGGCAGGCATCTTGAATGTGAGCTCGCGATGCTCCGATTGGCTGATTCCAATGCCAAATAACTCGGAAACGGTGCAACCTATCGAAATTTTTTATTAACATTTATGTCTCAATACAGCCTGCCCTGCCTCACCCCTACAAGAGTTTCAGACATTTTCTGATCACCTTGTACTTCAAGCGTGAGTCTAATTAACATTTAAAAACACCCAACCTATGTAGATGAAGTTGAGACAAGTAATTTTATATAAGACATATGGAGCAGCAAGTGTCGGGAAATACGCCAGATGGCAAATGACGTACCACACAGCATGTGCGGCCGTTGGGCTTGTCGGCCCTACCCTCGCTGGTACGAGGCAGTTTTACACATTGCTCCGCAAAAGTACTCTGTATTCATAATTACATCATCCAGTGTGATATGGTAGTACTCGTAGTAGTGGTAAATCAAGACTATAATGAATCGAATTACATTTACGAAAACGCAGTAGCCTAGCAGAGTGATGTGTAGCACCGCCCATTACCAACGAGAGTACAATCGACAAGTCCAGCCGTTGTTCGTACGGGGAGGTACGTCATCTGGTGACGTCACATGTTCAACATTTATCATCCACTTTTGAGATATTTCCCGACATTTGCGGCGCCATGTGTCTCATATTAAATTACTTGTCTCAGTCGTTTCGGGGTTTTCAAATATTAACAAAAAGTACTCTGAATATACAGATTTATGAGCCAAAACTTTATTAATCCCTGTTTGGTGGCGCGTTAGTCCACATTTGGAATGCAATAAAACGGAGATACGAAGAGCTGGCGTCCGATTGCTTTCCAGAGGTGTTACATCGGCTTCAAATAACACCAAGTTGTTGGCAAAGACTTTAACATGAGTTCACAATCACTGTTCTTGCGACAGGCACTGTTACCTTACTAAAAGATGCCGTGACCCTGGAGGAAGACATCAAGCATGAAGGGATGCAGGTGGTCAGAATTAATTTTAGCGTCGTCCACAGATGTCATGGTGCTTTCGACTCCTATCACTGTTCCCACGGAATCCCAGTTCAGTATCCTACATAGCATAACACTGTAGCTAACAGCCTGGATCCATGGTACGATGAATGTTTCGAGCAGATTTTATCCTGGATGATGGCGTTTACAGACACGACCATGAACCTGATGAGACAATACACGGGATTCGTCCTCCCACTCGACAAACTTCCATCGATCCACTATCCAGTCTCGATGATCCCCTGCCCAATGCAGTCGTTAATGACATGTCGTTACGCCAGTGTGGGATCATGTAAGGAGGTTCGTCTGCTGCAGAATCCCATGTTTAACGATGTCCACGGAACGGTGTACACTATATGACACTTGCCAGTGGGCAGAGTACTCTGTCGTTAGATCGGCCACACATCGCCGTCTATTTTTCTTCACATTGAAGGCAAGCTTCCGACCTCCACGTTGTGTGATGAGGCATAAACTAAACTTCAACAACTTGTTGCCCACTCATGGTTTCACTGCCCTCAACCACTTTCCATAGATGCAGACGACAGTAGGATGCGAATAACCAACCAACTTCGCTATTTCCAAGATGTCCGTTCCCAAGCATCGGGCCATAAAAATCTACCCTTTGCCGAAGTAATTTATGTCATTGGATTTCCCTGTGTGTAACCCATATCACCACTAGAGTGATTCCCCAGTAGTCAATCATCTCTGCTGTACTTACACAAGGTGAATCACCTAAACTTGCATAGCAAATATTGCGGAAATGGAAAGTACTGTCGAGGTGCTGATTGCACAGAATGGATCGGTAGCCAGGGGCTCGTATTGTTAGCCAACAAACAGATTGTGGCAATACTTAGGAAGTGTATTTTTTGTGCAAACATGCACTTTTTAAATGAAGCAATGCCTATTGACATTAACAGACTAAAGGTAGGGTAAATTAGAATGTCACTGGTGTTTTTTGCAGGATTCTAGTGCGCGTCGTTTGCGAGATATCGTATTTTGAAAAGACTCTTGTACAATATCTGTCGTTAGCACACTAAGGAACAACCTAAGTGCTTGTACATGTTATGTGGATTCTGACTAGTAACGAGACTAACCATCACAGGTTGTGTTCAAAATGACCGCCAGCCCCTGTAACACATGCCTCCAGTATGGAATGCAACGAGTGCTGGACACGTGCTAGCATTTCGGCTTAGATGTCTCAGAGGGCTGCAGTTATACGTCGTTGCATATCATAGAGTGTATGTCCTTGTAGACAGCGTCTTTCAGCTTTCCTCACAGAAAAAAAAGAAACTACAGGCGTCAAATCAGTGGAACGGGGCGGCCAAGGTACAGGTCCTCGGCGTCCAATCCGACGATCTGAAAACAATTCGTGAATACATGCTGTTGCCCTTCGTGCACTATGGGCTGGACAGCCATCACGTTGATACCACAGGTTCCTCCTGGTCTGAAGAGGAACGTCTTATAGCATCCATGGAAGTGATCTCTTATGAGGCTGCAATACTGACGCGCGTTCTGTGTTCCGGGGATTATCAACAGACCAATAGTGCACGTTTCGGCGGTTTTCCTACCCATCATCGGTAAATGTAGTTTCATTACTATGCAAGATACGTGATACATCTGGAGTATCCTATCTTAATGCCCATTTACAGAATGATTCTCATAATCGTTTCCATGCAGCTCTAAGTGGAGAGAGAGGTGATAGGAATGGAACCTAAGTCTGTGGAGAATGTATAGGACACTTGCCTGGATCATGCCACTTCCTCGTGCGATTGCGCGGGAGCTAACGTGAGGATCAACTGCAACAGCAGCGAGGACATTCCACATCTACATCTATATGGATTTCTGAACATCACACTTCAGTGCCTGGCAAAAGGTTCATCGAATCACCTTCACAATAATTCTCTATTATTCCATTTTCGAGCAGCTCGCGGAAAAAACCAACACCTGTGTCTTTCGGTGCTCTGATTTCCCTTATTTTATTATGATGAACATTTATCCCTATGCAGGTCGTCGTCAACAAAATATTTTCGCTTTCGGAGGAGAAAGTTGCAGATTGAAATTTCGTGAGAGGATTCCGCCGCAACGAAAAAGTCTTCGTTTCAATGGTGTCCATCTCAAATCCTGTGTCATATCTGTGACATTCTCTCCCCCATTGCGCAGTAATACAAAATGTGCTACTCTGCCTTGAACTTTATCGACTTGCTCCGTTGATACTATCTGGTAAGGAAACCACTCCGCGCAAAAGTACTCCAAAAGAGGACGGACAAGCGTAGTTAGGCAGTCTGTTTAGTAGATCTGGCAATAAGGCGCAGTCTGTCGTTTGTCTTCCCCATCACGTTTTCTATGTGTTTTTTCCGATTTAAAATGTTTTTAAACGTAATTCGTCGGTATGTAGTTGATTTTACGGCCTTTATATTAAACTAATTTAGCGTGTAACCGAAGTTTAACGGATTCCTTTTAGCACACGTGTGGATGAACTCGCATTTCTAATTATTTAGGGTCAATTTCCTATTTTCTTATCATTCAGACATCGTTCCTAAATTTTTTTGCAATTTGTTTTTATTTTCTGATGAGATTACTAGACGATAAACGTCAGCATCATCTGGAAACTATACTTATGCTCATAAATTAAGGATAATTGCAGAATGTGGTGCCACACAACGTGACACTACACAAAAGTGGCGCTAATAGCATAGACACATAGGGAACACACACGATACAGATCTGTAAGTCCACGGTATTGGTGATAAGTTGAGAAAACCGTCCCGAAACACACGTGCTACAAAACACCACTGTTCCCTGCGCATGTACCCTGACATCACACCATGCACACGTACACAGGCCGCACAACAGGTTGGCATACTCTGGATCAAATGGTCGAGCAGCTGCTGAGGTATAGCCTCCCATTCTTGCACCAGTGCCTGTCGGAGCTCCTGAAGTGTCGTAGGGGTTTGAAGACGTGCAGCGACACGTCGACCGAGAGCATCTCAGACGTGCTCGATGGGGTTTAGGTCTGGAGAACAGGCAGGCCACTCCATTCCCTTGATATCTTCTGTTTCAAGGTACTCCTCCATGATGGCAGCTCGGTAGGGCCGTGCGTTATCATCCATCAGGAAGAAGGTGGGACCCACTGCACCCCTGAAAAGGCGGACATATTGGTGAAACATGACGTTCCGATACACCTGACCGGTTACAATTCCTCTGTCAAAGACATGCAGGGGTGTACGTGCGCCAATAATAATCCCACCCCACACCATCAAACCACGACCTCTTTATGGGTCCCTTTCAAGGACACTAAGGGGTTGGTATCTGATTCCTGGTTCACGCCAGATAAAAACCCGGTGAGAATCACTGTTCAGACTGTACCTAGACTCGTCCGTGAACGTAACCTGGAACCATTGTTCCAATGGCCATGTAATGTGTTCTTGACATCAGGCTTTACGGGTTCTCCTGTGACCAGGGGTCAGTGGAATGCACCTTGCAGGTCTGCGGGCGAATAAATCATGTCTGTTCAGTCATCTATAGACTGTGTGTCTGGAGACAACTGTTCCAGTGGCTGTGGTAAGGTCCCGAGCGAGGCTACCTGCAGTACTCAGTGACCGTCTGCGGGCACTGATGGTGAGATACCGGTCTTCTTGTGGTGTTGTGCGCTGTGGACGTCCCGTACTGTAGCACCTGGACAGGTTTCCTGTCTGCTGGAATCATTACCATAACCGTGAGATCACACTTTGTGGCACACGGAGTGCCCATGCTACGACCTGCTGTGTTTGACCAGCCTCCAGTCGCCCTAGTATTCTACCCCTCATAACGTCTTCAATATGTGTTCTTGAGCCATTTTCAACAGTCACCATTAGCACGTCTGAAAACGTCTGCACACTTACTCGCTGCACCGTACTCTGACATGCACCGACACACCTCTGCGTATGTGGACCGCGGCCAGCGCCACCTTGTGATGACCGCAGGTCAAATGCACCGCATGGTCATACGCGGAGGTGTTTTAAACCCGCAAATCGCTCACCAGAGCGTTGTTTCATCACATATTAGCATTATCCTTAATTTATGAGTATGAGTGTACGTAAGACGGCTGCTCAGATTGTCTCTTAAATCGTTTATATAGATAAGGAACAGCAGAGGCCATGTTACACTACCTTGGGGAACGCCATAAATCACTTCTGTTTTATACGATGACATTTCGTCAATTACTGCTCACTGCCTTCATTTGCTTTCTCCTGTTACGTTGTCTAGGTCTTACAGTACCACTTTCAGGTAACTGGTTGTAGAGGCTGATAAACAATTGTCAAGGTGTTTCACGTCTATTGTGGTACCTTTCCTTATATACCGTACAAGAACGAACTGCATTCTTCCTAGCCGCGCGGGTAGCCCCGCGGTCTAGGGCGCCTTGCTACGGTTGCGCGGCTCCTCCCGTAGGAGGTTCGAGTCCTTCCCGGGCATGGATGTGTGTGTTGTCCTTAGCGTAAGTTAGTTTAAGTTAGATTAAGTTGTGCGTAAGCCTAGGGACAGATGACGTCATCAGTTTGGTCCCATAGAAACTTGCCAGAATTTTAAAAATTTGCATTCTTCCTACACTTTTCATCCACCTTAAGCATGTCTGCTTTTTCTACATTGGTAAATCCCATCACCCAGTCACGGCCTGCTGCTTGGACTGTCACACACTGACTAGCAAGTCGCAGTGCACTCAAGGAACACACGAGCACCTTGTAAACAAACACAGCAACAGCGTACCTAGAAACTACGCAGGCTGAATGGCACAAAGAAGTGTCGGTGAGGAAACTTATCAAAACACCACATCTCGTAAACGACTACCGCTAGAATCTTGAAACAAACACCAAAGACATTATAATATACCTTACTTCTAAAAAATGTTCAAATGTGTGTGAAATCTTATGGGACTTACCTGCTAAGGTCATCAGTCCCTAAGCTTCCACACAACTTAACCTAAATTATCCTAAGGACAAACACACACACACCCATGCCTGAGGGAGGACTCGAACCTCCGCCGGGATAAGCTGCTCAGTCCATGACTGCAGCGCCCAAGACCGCTCGGCTAATCCCGCGCGGCAGCCTACTTTTAGTCTGTTAATGTCGGTAGCCATTGTTTTCTTTAAAATGTGTATGTCTGTACAAGAAATACACTTTCTGAGTATTATTAGAATCTGTTTATTGGCTAACAGTACGAGTCCCTGGCTACCAATACATTCTGTGAAAACTGCTCATCAACAGTGCTTTCCATTTCTGCAATATCTGCTCCGCACGTTTTAAGTGATTCATCCCGTATACTTTCATGAAACGCCCACAACGCTACCATGCGGCTTTCAATCTCGTAATGGGCTCTGGTCGTAATTTTTTGGCTCATTATGTGCAAAAACTAAAATCTTACATACTCATAGCTACTACGGCGCTACGACCTTTTTAACTGAAGCTTACATTTGAGAATTTGAGGGATTAGGCATTGTAGCGCAGGCCGTGTCGACAATTTTACCCACACCACTCATTAGTTGGTTCAAATGGCTCTGAGCACTATGAGACTTAACAGCTGTGGTCATCAGTCCCCTAGAACTTAGAACTACTTAAACCTAACTAATCTAAGGACATCACACACATCCATGCCCGGGGCAGGATTCGAACCTGCGACCGTAGCAGTCGCGCGGTACTCATTAGTTCCCGCCGTGTGCGCAGCCAGTTGCATTGAGTCGCGGAGACGCCGTACTCGCGCGTCGTCATTCAGCAACATTTTCAACAGACGGAAGAGCGGCTAAGTTTGCTTTCTGTGAGATAGGAATAATGTTATTCAGAGATGCGTGTTGCATATGCTGTCTTGCATATAATGTTGACGAGGTAGACGGTGGAAAACAGTGCAACCAACTCTTCTCCTCCGCCGGGCGGAATGGCCGAGCGGTTCTAGGCGCTACAGTCTGGAACCGCGCGACCGGTACGGTCGAGGTTCGAATCCTGCCTCGGGCATAGATGTGTGTGATGTCCTTAGGTTAGTTAGGTTTAAGTAGTTCTAAGTTCTAGGGGACTGATGACCTCATAAGTTAAGTCCCATAGTGCTCAGAGCCATTTTTTCTTCTCCTTCAAAAGCATTTCTTGTCCTACCAGGCTTAACATTCCTAAGAGCAGGGTTGGTCGACGCCATCAGTATTAGGCCCTGAACTCATTAGATTATGCAAGGAGGTTCGCGATTTAACTAAAAGCAGTAAATATACTTTTTCGTCCCTTAGTTGGCCAAATTGCGTGAAAATGTTTGTTCCACAGCGGATTTTTGCTGACCACTTTCAGTTTCACTTTCACCGTTGTTCGCCGATCTGTTAAATACGAGGCGCGTTTTTTAAGGAAGTACCGTTTTGAAATTAAAAAAAAGACGTACTAAGATGTCTCAATAATTTTATTTTTACATGAAAGCCTGTACCTTAATATACTTTTCTACATAATTTCCGTCAATATTGAGGCACTTGTCATAACGTTGTACCAGTTTTTGAATACCCTCCTCATAGGAGTCTGCCGCCTGACTTGTTAACCACTGCATCACCACTGTTTTGTCTTCGTCATTGTCTTGACGCTGACCGCCCAGGTGTTTCTTCAAGTGCAGGAACAGATGGTAGTCACTGGTCGCAAGATCGGGGCTGTACGGAGGATGATCTAGAGTGCTCCATCGAAAAGATGTGATGAGATCTTTGGTCTGATTCGCCACATGAGGACGGGCATTGTCTTGCAGCAAAACGATGTCCTTGCTAAACTTCCATGGACTGTTGCTTTGATTCTGGTGTGACGTAGGCCACCAATGTTTCATCGCCCGTAATAATTTGGCCTAAGAAACCATCACCGCCGTTGTGGTACCGCTCAAGGAAAGTCAATGCACTGTCTAAACTTTTGGTTTTGTGCACATCCGTCAACATTTTCGGTACCCAACCCGCGCATAGTTTTCGGTAATTCAAGTGCTCGGTCACAATGCCATATAAAACACTACGAGAAACATTAGGAAAGTCATCCCGCAGGGAGGAAATCGTGAAGCGTCTGATTTCTCTCACCTTGTTGTCCACTTCCTGCACCAAACTTTCATTAACGACCGAAGGACGCCCACTCCGTTGTTGATCATGCACATTTGTGCGGCCATCTTTCTTACCATTCCATCACTCATAATGTTTTCTCCGTAAACTGCACAGATCTCACGGTGAATATCGATCACTTTTAGGCCTTTAGCACTAAGAAATCTTATAACAGCCCGTACTTCACAGTCGGCGGGACTCACGATTATCGGAGGCGTCTTAAATACTCAGTACACAACGTAAACAAGGAAGAATCAGGCTGTAATGGCGTCAGTGCGTAGATTAAGGCACAGGCTTCCATGTAAAAATAAAATTATTGAGATATCTTAGCACGTCTTTTTTTAATTTCAAAACGGTACTTACTTAAGAAACACGTCTCGTAGTTGTTATTTTTTTGGGATCTCTTTTATTGCTTGAGACCTTAATGAAATAAGCTCAACCTAACAGCGCTTCTCGGAAGCTCTATTAGGTTATTAAACTGTTACTCTATGGTCTTCACGGTTTTAAAATAATTGTTATGTCCTTCCTGAGAAAATTATTTCTGCGTTAATTTCTTGGTACTATAAATACATTTCATGCATAAAGGATGTGTTTGTGATTTACACTTTTCTAAGATTTCTGTTTGTTTTGCAGACCTGTGGTATTCCTGTGTAAGACTCCATCATTAATGTATTCACAAATTATCAGTTTTTGTAATAACTCAGTGTAAAACTGAGAAAATATCTCCCCTGTGCACCAAAGGCTCCTGGTAATAGATAAAATGAGCTAAATGTTTTCCGGCAGAAAGCCAAGCCCTGGAACATTTTGGGCTGCGCAGAAAGAGGGACATTTGGGCATTGGACCCAGCTGCACTGAAAGAACGCTACAGAAATTCAGCTGAAATATATTTTAACGCTTGCGATCACAGAAAGGACTGTCGCTGCGAGTACGCCAGATTTTTTTCCACCCCAGAAGTCAAATTTGCGTTGGAATTCTGATCGCTGTGCTGACTCGGTATATCGCCTGCGCTCGTATACAAAACTAGAAGCGGGGCCCGTCAAACACGGGATCATTTTCAAATGCTCGTCGCCGTTGGAGCTCTAAACGTTGGCGAAGCCGCTGCCGCTTTCGGTCTTTAAATGTTGAGAGAGAGACTGAGTAAACAGCAAACAAAAGGTCCCTGCAAACAAGCCGCAGCCCGCTGCTCCAATCCGCTGGTACAGATTTTTCTCTCTCTCTCTCTCTCTCTCCCCCTCTCTCTTTTTTCATCCCCTCCCCCCTCCCGGAGTCTGGCGCTCTATTGTTCGACCTCTGCAACTGTTTAATTACTTTCCTCAAACATTTAGGATGGACGCGGAACAAAAAGCTGCCCTATTACAGCGCCACCGGGCGATGAGATCTGTTGGCGACCGACAAATATTTGCTAGAGAAATTATTCCACGATAAACAGTTGGCCAAGCGTTAGCTCGAAAGTGGAAAGTAACGGCAAACACGGAACGGCCTGAATTATTCAGCCAAGTGCGTAGCTGGCGGCCGGGTTACAGACACGGTGCGAACGAACAAATCGCGTTAACTGCGCCAGAGTGTAACTCACTCTCCAGAGCAGAACACGGCGTTCAGCACTTGACCTGTACTCGCGGCGCGGAGGTCTTTCACTGTTTTTTTCCTTGTAGCGCTAGAAGCGTTTACAATACATTCACGGGCTCAAACCCGAAGGCATCGAATCAGAAATACTGATTACTTCCAATAGGAAGTAAGACAGAGGGAAAACTACGTAAGCAGAGAGGAAATTTGCCAGAACAGTCAAAGGCTGCACAATATGCAGCCTTTGACTGTCCTATATCCCCTATGTTATTTATAGCAGTTCTTGAGATGGCTATGTCCAAATCTTTTGGAACAACGGAAGAATAAGGATAAATGGGAAAAGGCTCACCAACCTGAGATTTGCTCATGATATAGTGGTCCTAGCTAACAGTAAGATGGAGATGCAGTCCTCTGTAAAAGACTTAACAGATCGTTGTCAGGAAGTTGGACTTAAAATAAATCACTCTAAAACTAAGTTTATCCTTAGTAAGTGGGTAGCTGCAGGACAAGTAACACTGAACAGCAAAATCCTAAATAATGTTGCAGAATACGTTTAGCTGGGGCAATTAATTGACACAAAAGGGAATTTAAAACCTGAAATTTTTCGTGGAATTAAACTGGGTTGGAGGGCTTACGGAAGGAATGCAACAGCTTTCAAATCGAACATGCCAATCTACCTAAAGAAGACAATTTTTGATCAGTGTGTCCTACTGGTTTTAACGTATGGGTGTGAAACTTGGAATTTAAACGAATTTTTCAAAAGGAAACTTAGAACTCCTCAGAGAGCTATGGATAGGTCAATGTTAGATCTCACTAAGAAATATCGACAGAAAAGTGAAGACATTCGAGCAGTAACAGGAGCAAAAGATATTATAGAACGAGTTAAGACTCTAAAATGGCAGTGGGCAGGACATATTGCAAGAACGAAGGATGGAAGATGGACAAAATGAGTTTTAGAGTGGAGTCCCAGAGAAAAACGAGGACCACCAGGGAGACCACCTGATCGCTGGGATAAGGAACTCAGGAAAGTTGAGGGCTTCAATTGGCAGAAGACAGCAGCGGACAGAGATGCATGGAAAAACCTCTTAAAATGCGTTTAATAACTTAAAAAGGCTACATCTTGTATAGATTGAATTAGCTGAACAATAAATAAATAAATAAAATCAAAGGCTGCACACTGATGGACAAAACAAGAAAAACAGAAATAAGACAAGAGCCAAAGAATTCAGAAAATTTAAAAAGAAAAAAAAATAAAATCAACTGGTGTAACAATTTAGAAAGAACGCAGCAAGATTGTCATCTAGAACTGCCATCATCTACGAGTTCACTGGAGAGCGGATTTTTGGACGTCCGAGGAACAAGATGGTTTCAGAATTGAATGTGCAGCCTACTGCAAGAAACTGAAATGATGGTGATGAGTAACTGCACAACTTGACTAAAAGAAGGGGTTGGTCTATAGAACACATCCTGAGGCACTGAGAAATAGCTATAATTTAGTTCAAATGCTTCAAATGGCTCTGAGCACTATGCGACTTAACTTCTGAGGTCATCAGTCGCCTAGAACTTAGAACTACTTAAACCTAACTAACCTAAGGACATCACACACATCCATGCCTGAGGCAGGAATCGAACCTGCGACAGTAGTGGTCGCTCGGCTCCAGACTATAGCGCCGGGGCTATAATTTGGTAATGGAAAGAAGTGTGTGTGTGTTTGTGATACATTTAATATTTTGTAAATTATTTTCGATTTGTATTGATATTAGATCACTGTTTACGATGCACAATTGGATTATTAATCATTTCATGGCAGTTATGAGAGTCGAGGGACATGAATGGGAAGCAGCGGTTGGGATGGGAGTGAGACAGGGTTGTAGCCGCTCCCCGATGTTATTCAATCTGTATATTGAGCAAGCAGTCAAGGAAACAAAAGAAAAATTTGGAGTAGGTATTAAAGTCCATGGAGAAAAATAAAAACGTTGTGGTTCGCCGATGACAATGTAATTCTGTCAGAGACAGCAAAGGACATGAAGAGCAGTTGAACGGAATGGACAGTGTCTTGAAAGGAGGATATAAGATGAACATCAACAAAAGCAAAACGAGGATAATGGAATGTAGTCGAATTAAGTCGGGTGGTGGTGAGGGAATTAGATTACGAAATGAGACACTTAAAGTAGTAAAGGAGTTTTGCTATTTGGGGAGCAAAACAACTGATGATGGTCGAAGTAGAGAGGATGTAAAATGTAGACTGGCAATGGCAAGGAAAGCGTTTCTCAAGACGAGAAATTTGTTACCATTGAGTATAGATTTAAGCGTCAGGAAGTCGTTTCTGAAAGTATTTGTATGGAGTGTAGCCATGTATGGAAGTGAAACGTGGGCGATAAATAGTTTGGACAAGAAGAGAATAGAAGCTTTCGAAATGTGGTGCTACAGAAGAATGCTGAAGATTAGATGGGTAGATCACATAACTAATGTGGAGGTATTGATTAGAATTGGGGAGAAGAGGAGTTTGTGGCACAACTTGACAAGAAGAAGGGACCTGTTGGTAGGTCATGTTCTGAGGCATCAAGGGATCACAAATTTAGCATTGGAGGGCAGCGTGGAGGGTAAAAATCGTAGAGGGAGGCCAAGAGATGAATACACTAAGCAGATGTAGGTTGCAGTAAGTACTGGGAGATGAAGAATCTTGCACAGGATATAGTAGCATGGAGAGCTGCATCAAACCAGTCTCAGGACTGAAGACAACAACAACAACATCATTTCATTGTCTGATACTGGTTAGCTCCACTTACTAACAATTTCTGTAGTACTGCATCTCTGGGAGTTAATTAGAGCGGAACGCTGGCAGATAGAGCGACATGGACAAAGCGCTCCGCAGAAGCCGCTATCGGCTAAACTGGGACTGAGAAGAGATTTGACGTCTTCTGCAGGGGAAGGCTTTTACTCCCCTTAGAGAGAACAGACTGAGCAGGCAGTGGTTTACAACGATGGAGGCCACAGAATCCCCATAGCTTGGACTGTACGGGTGGAAGGCTGCACTGTGGTGGGATAAAAAAATTTCAGAATATCGTACCTGGCAAAGGGCATCAAGGGTGGAACGAAGCGAAATGACATCCCTTTTAGTGCGAAGGAATGTGCGAGGTCAAAAAGCACCGTCATGGGCTGCCCTCCGAGGAATCCTCTCTTGGGAAGCACCAGAGCATGCATCCTTCCGAAAAGCAGAGATGTGTATTTGTGCAATGGATGTAGGAGGGGAAAGGAAAAGTTCCAGAAAATCTTCTGAAAGGACTACGAGTTTCAGGCGATTGGGCGGCATATTCATGACCCATGTAGGAGGAGGTAGTGTTTTTGTAGCAGCCACTGGGATTCGTCATCTGAGCTCAAACGTAGACGCCACGTGTCCAAGAGAGAGCGGGCATGTGGTGTGGAGACACTTCACTATGGGGATCGTTCGAAGACATTTCCCTCCGGGGACAGTCCCGGAGCCTTTGCTGGCGAGAGCCACAACGCAGAACCTGGCGGTTTTAATTTGAGAAGTGTTGATTTCACAGTATAAGGGGCGAGTGAGGTCGTTTCTCTGCGACGTGTGACGCATACTAAAGTCTTACTTTGCGGAAGCATACTTGTGTCGGATTTTTGTTCCTGGCTACTGAGTAAACAGAAATCTTGACTCGTGTTCTGTCTTGTGCTGAGGTACTTTCAGCCATAGGAGTTTTCTGACGGAATATTTGGTCTACGGTGTAGGCAGAAAATTACAGGTACGCCACGATTATCATTTGCACAGCGAGCAATGCTCCAAAGAGCAGATCATCGTTGCAGTATATCTGCTGTCTGTACTTCAATAGGTGATATGCACACTTCAGTTCGATGGATAAAGAAACACTCAGAGTAAATGTGTTGAGTCCCATTTGTTTGTCCACTGAGCTTTTTCTGAAAGTTACAGTCAGAGTGTAAATCTTCTATTTCTCACCGCTAGTGCAATCGGTCATCTCTGTGTCCTTCTAATAAAAGGAGGGAACAATCTAAAAAGAAAGTCAAATATATGTTCCGCCAATCTCGAAATTACGTTTACTGTAGAATCTGACATTGTGTACTTTATGCAATTGGTTCAAATGTTACAAATGGCTCTGAGCACTATGGGACTTAACTTCTGAGGTCATCAGTCCCTTAGAACTTAGAACTACTTAAACCTAACTAACCTAAGGACATCACACACATCCATGCTCGAGGCAGGATTCGAACTTGCGACCGTAGCGGTCGCGCGGTTCCAGACTGTAGCGACTAGAACCGCACGGCCAGTCCGGCCGGACCACCTTAATCCTTTATTTACTGTAACTACAAAAAATATAGAATCAGTGTTCCAAATTTTTGCTTCGGTACTTGATGAACAGTTACTGGATTAATAGCAAATCATTTAATGTAAAAATGATGGAAAGTCATTAAAATGTGTAAAGTATTCAGAAGAGTTGTAATTCCCAACAGGATTACATAGGCAGAGTTCATTGAGATACTGAAAAGTCCCAAAAGAATCATACAGCTAGGATTACTGCTTCTGGTGGAACTCATAAAAATACTTCTTTTTTTTCATTCGCACAAAAAAAATTATGCTCTAAGCATTTTGAACGGGGGCTAGGTTCCAACTTCCCAGATGAGCAGATTTCACATCTGCCTCAATTGGCAAATGTTGGTCAGTAAGACCCTGTATTCTGAAAACCGATAATACGGTCTTCTTTGTCTTTGAGTTGGAACAGGTGAATTTTGGTCCTTTTAGGGCCTTCCCCGTTTTCTGGATATTTGCCTTCCAAGTGTGAGCAGACCAAGTGTAGTGCTATGTTTGAAAGCAGTCAATGGAAGTGTTCCTCTCACATCACAGTATCGTTTCCACCGCGGCATAAAACAGTCTGCATCTTTATTTTTTTGATTTTCTGTTTCATAAAGCCTCCTTACGTCAGTTTCATCTACACCACCCATTTGGTAACTATATTCTTGTACAACTGTCAGCGCCTCCATTTCAAAATTTTGCACACTTCGTTTCCACAATAATTTCAAAGAAAGTGGTCTGCAAAGATTGTTTATCCATGTTCTGTGAAGTACCTGAAGAGATACAGTTTGAACGTTTTCTTCATTGTCTGCCTCTTTCCTTTAGCACTTAGCTCAGGTTCTCTAATATTCTGCGAAGTGATAGCGCACGCCTGAAGAGTTTTTGCATTATTATTCCACGGAGTACTATTCATTATTTTATCTTCACTATCATCACTACATCGGACGGTGAATCAAAATCGTCTGTAAGACATCTTCTCTAATAGGTAGTCGTAGCCTTAAACAAAACGGTCTTACTAAGTTCACTAATGTTTTAGATTGGTCGTACAAGTAGCCCTTTATTTTTTTTTCTTTTGTAAAATGAAATGCTATTTTTTCCTCAGCAAGAATATGTTCTTATTTTCAGAAGGTCCTGAAAGCAGGAAAAGCTGTAAGTATCAAAGCAAAGAAACCAGAGTCAATATAGCCGTAACTCGTGAAGTCACTGCACTGGAGCTGACAGGATAGATAAGCCCCATTCATATTTTATGTTATAACTGGATATCACAATGGCAATATTTTATCAGAATTAACACTAGTGTGCATAAAGGTTATGTATTATTATATATTAATTCCTGTAACTCCTTATGTGGAGCATAGGGCTGCAACAGAAGATCGCCATCTTGTTTTGTCTTATGCTAGTATTTTCACTTCTTCCCATCCTACTCCTTGCTGTTGAACTTCTGCTTCAACTGATCGTCTCCACTGCATTCTGGGTCTTCCTTGTGTCCGTCGTCTGTTCGGGAACCAATAAAGTGCTTCCTTCGCAATATGTTCAGTTGGTCTCCTAAGTGTATGTCCTAACCATTGCCACTTATTGCTTGTTATTTGCAGCTCATTTGGCTTCTCGTTGGCTCTTTCCCAGCGTGTTTCGTTAGAGATGACATATGGCCACCATATCCCCAGAATTTTCCTCAGACTTCTGTTGTTGAATGTCTGCAGCTTATGAATTAACTGCTTTGACACTTTCCATGTTTCACACCCATATGGAAGCACAGACTTTACATTACTTTCATATATCCGTAGTTTGGTCCTCAATGTTATTTCCTTTGATCTCCAGATGGAGCGGAGAGCTGTAAAAGCGTCTTTGGCTTTCTTGATGCGGCTGTTAATGTTATCTGTTGCACTACCATACCATGTAATCATACTATAAAGGTAGCAAAACTTATCCACACTTTCGATTACCTGGCTCTCAAGCTTAAACTCTTCGGTGATCTCATTTGTCAGCATGTCTTTTGTTTTTTGGGCCTTAATTTTCAAAATTCCTTTCTTTGCCGTAGGTTTCAGATCTTCCAGTTTCTCTTTCATTTCGCTGAGGCTATGGGATATAGGGCAACTGTCATCTGCAAAATCTAGGTCTTCCAGGTGTGCTCAATTGCTCCATTTCATTCCCCTTAATTTATCCATTGCTTGCGTCATTACAAGATTCAGTACTATGTTAAATAGAATCGGTGAGAGCATGCAGCCTTATTTAACTCCTGTTTCCACTGCTGTTGGATCTCAGAGTAGATCTTGTGTTGAACCTGGCACATGTAGTTTTCATACGCGCACCTGACAATGATTAGAGCAAGTATTTTCTTGGGGGGTTCCTAAAGTTTGCAGTGAGCTCCATATTTTTGTTTTAATTATACTGTAGAAGACCTTTTAGTAGTCTACAAACAGCATTTAAAGCGGCGACTGGTATTCGTATGGATGTTCAGCTATTATTTTCAAGGTGTTTATCTGGTCAATGCAAGAGTGACTTTCTCTGAATCTTGCTTGTTCTCTTCTTATTTTCTTTTCTACGTATGCCTTTATCCTGTACAGGATTATTTGCTAGAGGATCTTGCTTGGGATTTATAGCAGGGTGAGGTGGCTCCAATTATCACAAACCGATAGGTTCTTGGTGTAAGTAGGCTGTTTATGTTTTCTCTATGTAAGTAGGCTGTTTATGTTTTCTTATTGGCAACGTTACGTAGCACTCAATATGAAAATCACTGGCTGTGCTGTGTGCAGTCTGTGGCTGCTTTGCATTGTTGTAATACTCGCCATTGTAGTGTTAGGCAGCTGGATGTGAACAGCGCGTAGCGTTGCGCAGTTGGAGGTGAGCCGCCAGCAGTGGTGGATGTGGGAAGAGAGATGGCGGAGTTTTGTAATTTGTCATGAACTGCAATATTTATATATGATGATATCAAGGTAAATACATTGTTCGTTCTCTATTAATATCTTTCATTTGCTAACTATCCCTATCAGTAGTTAGTGCCTTCCATAGTTTGAATCTTTTATTTAGCTGGCAGTAGTGGCGCTCGCTGTATTGCAGTAGCTTGAGCAGCGAAGATTTTTGTGAGGTAAGTGATTTGTGAAAGGTATAGTTTAATGTTAGTCAGGGCCATTCTTTTGTAGGGAGTTTTGAAAGTCAGATTGCGTTGCGCTAACAAAATATTGTGTGTCAGGTTAAGCACAGTCGTGTATAATTGTTCAAAGGGGACGTTTCATATGTCGACCCTTAGCCGAGGATACCTCACTGGAATCTTCTGATTTTTTTCTTGTAGTTTGTGTAATTAGTGTAGATTTTGTTTATTGCTAGCGCGTAATTGTAGAGAAAATCTCCTTTGTAGTTGCAGTCTTTCATTGTTGTACAGTAAAACAGTTGTGGCATGCATGTAGATTTGCACCAAGTATTTCGCAGCTGCAATTAACTAGATACTATTTTCAGTGTTATGTTAATGTGTTCTCTTATTTTTGCTCTTCAAATTGTGTTTTTCTGTGTTGTCGTGTGAAATACTGTGACAATAATGGCGTGTGAAAAACGTAATACTAGGCTCCAAAGTAAACTGAGAAATGACAGTGAAAATGAAAGCAGTGTGTTAGCGCCACCGAGTAATGAATTAACTAATGTTCAAAGTAGTAATTTGGTAATTGCGCATAGGGAAATGGAGCGGGCGGCAAACAAT
This sequence comes from Schistocerca serialis cubense, assembly GCF_023864345.2. Taxonomy (NCBI): domain Eukaryota; kingdom Metazoa; phylum Arthropoda; class Insecta; order Orthoptera; family Acrididae; genus Schistocerca; species Schistocerca serialis. Next base: position 1,035,543,715 of record NC_064639.1, on the reverse strand, counting down.
GGTGTAGACAGTGAAACAGGTAGTGAACAGGGAAGCGTTATCGATCGATTGGTCGGCAACGGCTCGCCCCAGGAATCGGGAATGACAGAACACAATATTGCAAATACTGCAGACTCAGGTTTTGGGTTCTCACCGTTTTCTCAAATGAGTCAAGACACATTTTCTGCTTGTCAAAATGTGAATGTTTCCGGTGTAAATTCACTGCCGAAAAGCACTGAGGAACATGTTTCAGACACCAATGCATTGTTATTACAATTAATACAACAAATGGGACAAACACAGCAAAAGCTTCAAAAGTTAGACACAATGGAACAAAATCAGAGACAAACACAGCAAAAGCTTCAAAAGTTAGACACAATGGAACAAAATCTTAAAAAGTTAGACTCATTGGAGCAAACTCTTGAACGAACACGTGAGGATTTAACTGCTGAGTTACATCACATTGAATCGAAATGTCAAAAAGTCTGTAATGACGTAAAAACACAAATTTGTGAGCATTTCCAACCTATTTTTTCGCGTCATGAAAATGCACTACAGAATCACGAAGCAGCCATAAAATAACTGCAAACTATTGTTCATGAAAATCATGAGACCTTGCAAGCTAAATTTGACTCAGTTGCATCTACCGATTCGGTTACGCAACTTGCAAGAACTCAGGAAAACTTAAAGGACACAGTAGATACCCTGAAAATTGGTTCAGAAAGACACATGGAGGAAATAAGTACACTATCGGAGAAAGTAGCCGAACTTTCGGATCAGGTCACTAACTTATCTACAAAGGTAGATGATGATCTGAATGACACAAGACCCGTAGCCTTCACTGACACAGAAGAGTATGAACAAATAAGAAAATTCAAACAAAATCAGAATCAAATTAATACACAACACCAAAGAGAAATCCGGGAAGTACAAGATCAGCTGACACAGGTAATACAAGAATTACGTATTTCAGAGGACACTCGCGCTCCAACACGGGAAGAGGGACTTAGAAACACGGAAAAGCCGCAAAATAATAACACAGGGCATTTCGGAAGTTATGAAAGAAATTGGCAATGTGCACCGAATTCTGAGATTGAACAGCCGACACGACGTAACAATGACCGATATGCGACTCGCCGACATGATGATTTTGACTATAAGCTGTTCATTACTACACGTAAATTTAAAACATTTAAGAATTCTGGCAACGACATTCATCCACAAGCATGGCTCCATCAATTCTCTCATTGTTTTCCTCCCAACTGGTCATTAGAGCACACATTAGAATTTATGTGTGGCTACTTAGAGAATGAACCAGCTGTAAGAATGCGGTCGGTCATTCACGATTGCCACAGTGAAGGAGAGTTTTACCATGCCTTCCTCTCAGCATATTGGTCTCAAGCCACACAAGACCGCGTAAAACATGGCATCATAATGATGAAACATTTCGAACAATCTGAATTCTCCAGTCTTGTGAAATATTTTGAAGACATGTTGCACAAGAATCAGTACCTGACAAACCCATACAGCCCCTCAGAACTCATCCGCATTTGCTTAATCAAATTACCTGAACATTTACGACATATTATTTTGGCAGGACGTTGCAAAGACGACATTGAAGCTTTTCAGGGACTGTTACAAGAACTGGAAAGTGACACTGACAATCGTGGAACGCGAAAACAAGGACACAACAATTACAGGTCACATCCGTCACAATTCCGTGACGACAGAAACAATAACCGGACACGACTGGTCTATTCTTACAACGCAAATCGTGACCAAAATAGACACCACCCGTACGACAACCGTTGGCAGAGTAATAATAGTTACAGAGAAAGATCGCATTTCCGTAGTAGTGACTATCACAGAGACAATCAGAGAAACAGACAATTTGGGAACCAAAATAATTATTATCAAGGGAGACAGAATAACTTTAGACGCAACGGTCCAGCGCGCAGTTACGATTCAGGGAGAAATTCTCCACCACTTAACCGACAAGAAAGAAACTACAGGAACTACCGACAAAACGACAGACCTGAATTCCATCAGAACTGGCGAGCTTTAAACAGAGCTGGGCCCTCTCGGCAAGGCGAATTTGTAGAAGTTAGGTCTCCTAATCCCAATAACAACGCGCGCCAACAAAGAGACAGACAATGACTCGCGCCGCAGGCACCCACGTGCGCCGGCTGGCTCAGAGAAAAATAACATAGACGCTAACTTTGAGAAAAATTCCAGTATTCTTTGCCGACGTATACCGCATGACAATTGCATTCAAGTTCAAACTCTGAGTACTATGAAGAGTAAAGGTTTACACCAGGTTTCACATGTAAAACCACTTATTGAAAGATAATCTGCTTTTTAACTTTGTCTTTGTCATAAAATTTTTCGCTTCACATTACTAATACGCTTTGTCAGACTTAGAATCTGTTAACATACAACAATGTTTGAAGTTAAATATCCAATCAAGAACCAAGAGAACTTATTTAAACAGAAATGACGAATGCATTGTTATAGTGAACAGACGTCACAGTGTTATTGTGTGTGTACATTCTTGCTTGTTTGTTGCACGATTACGTAACGACTATAAGGCTCACATACTTAGAACATTTACCAGTACTGCTAATGAGATTTTAATGCAACATTTTGGTTTACTTGAAAATACATTCTGGGTTTAAAGTACTTTCTGTGAGATACCAGAGGACACAGTGGTTAGTTTACGTGACAGCTACACGATGTTATCACGACGCTACTAATGAGTGACAATTCACAATGTTGCTTTTGCGATGTATCTGTTTTATATCTGCACAGTTTTCTGAATTCTTCTGGAAAGAAAAACATGTTTTAGTAGTAACTTTTGTAGTATAGCTACAATGAGACTGCCTTTTCCGTAGCACAACAATACGTTACAGTACAGTACTTTCTTCATCACAGCAATAAGTGTAATAACTAAGACATTTATACGCAAAGCATTTCACTTTTGTGTATTATGAGGTAAGTACATTGACTTCTGCAGAACTTAGCTTTCGGAGGACGACAACTACGACACTTCCACAGAGATTATCTTACAACAAGACGCACAGTTTAGCGCTACAGTACATGTATTTGAGTGATTAATTTTATACTTAAAACATTTATTTTTAAAGATTTTTGAATTACAAAGAAAGTTTTCCGTGATACATTTCATTCCATTGCTGTAATCTGTAACACCTGAGGGTATAATTACAATAATCCTCAGGGGGGTATACGCCTACTTTGTGTACCATGTGTTTGGCAAACACAAGGAGCCCTAGCTAATATGGTATTTGCTTATACAACTTCACACATCGGTACCATATTTCTCTAACACACAAATTACACAGCTGATCATTTAACTGAGAGAGACAAACATTTATTTTACTATATCAGTGACAGATGTTTACGTAATTGCACAGTTGGATAACTTCACACTTATGAATCTGTACTTTGTAAACTGTTCATATTTTTTCGGAATCATTGTGATACTATGAGAGCTTTGAATGATATATTTGGTATGGATTCATGATTTTTAAAGTACGTTTGAGGCAGATGACACTTTTGACATGAGTAGAGAAATTTTTAATTATTGGAGGAAGCTACGACGATTTTGAGATTTGACTGAGGTGTTATGATGTTATTATTATGACGACGATGTGTACTACGCTGTTGAGATATGTTTATGATCAATAAGATGATGCTACCGTATATGAGGAATAAGAAGTATGTTGGAAACCAAGAATCGTACTTTAAGAGTTATGAAATGTGCGTAAATGCGTGACTGTATCACAATGCTGACGAATATTTTATTTGGACACTTATATTTATAGGTTTTTCTTTCTACAGATTTGCAACGCTAATTCTTGACCTGTGAAATATTTTTATGTGAGACTGTCACTGTAGCGGATACTGGTGTCGTAAATATTTCCGTAAGAAAGTTAAGTGACCACCTGCACGTAATGCGTCGTGGGCACGCAGCTGTGTCAAACACCTGGAGAACAAGCCATTAGGGTGTGCCTTTCCGGAAGCACAGGTAGAAAAGAAAAGAAAAAAGGCAGGGCTTTATCCTCGCCATTGACATTCCTTTAGAGAAAATATTGCAAATGCGACACCCTCATTACTTCCATTAACCTTGCTATTGACATTCCTTTGTAGAAAGCATCGCAAATATTACATGCTCATTACCTGAAAACATATGATTAGTCGTACTTTGTGCTAATTACTGCAATACTTATGAATTGATGGGAAATATTCGTACATCTGCACACCTGATTATGACAAGTGTATTTCTATGAGAGTTGAGAGCTACTGACTTACGAAATGCCACATGACTATTGAATGATATTTTTATGCTTTGCTTTTCGTAGTTGCTTATTTCACTTGATGTCTGGTTTCCAGCTGTGTTGCAGCATTGCTTTTATAAAATAAAATGCATTTGCTAATGTGAACACTTTCTGTCAACAGATCTATTAAATAATTATTTTATGATCCACATTCTTTAAAAAAGGAGCACTTGGAAAGGAAAGAACAATAAGAAGGAACTAGTAACAGTAACACATAATTTTCTTTTCAAGTACATGGTAATATTTCTTTTTACAATCAGTTGTTGTGGTGCACCACTTTAATTACTTAGACATTAAGATGTGATTATACATTTCCCTTATCTGCATTGTTATCTTTAGTGTACTATTTTTCTGCTTGAGCTATGTCATGTTTAGATATAAGCTGCTGTTTGCCAGGCATAGTGCTACTGAACTTTAGTTTGTGTTACTCTGCTAAGCCAGATTTATTTTTTTGTTGCTGCACATTGGCTCATATTAGTTGTAATGTTGCATTGCTTGGTAATTTAGATTTACTGTAGCTTGCTTTGCAATTTTCCAATTTTTTGGTCATTGCTGTTTGTGTTACTTATTTTGTGCTGCTGCATTGCCTCGTCCCTTAGTTTAGCATCTGAGCTCAGTAGATTTAAGTTAGCTTAAGAGGGGGTAGCCTCTAAGAGAATGAGTTGCGATGAATTGGAAGAAATGCATTGAGAAAATAGGTTTAGGTAGGATTTTCTTGGAAATAAATGTGAGGTAAGAAATGTGTGAACATATAAATACAGAAAGCATGCTTAGATAGAATTTTTTTGGTGGAAACAAAGGATGAAATAAGAGGAAAGATATATGAAGTTTTGGGTTGGACTGCAGTACCAAATGTTACACTGAAAACGAACCCTGTCCTTTCCTATTGGTGTTATCCCACTATGTGTTTGTGTACCCTTGTGTATTTGTTTTCTTCCTGTCTCTGTGTAGTTTCATAGAATTTTTTCTTCTTTTAATATTAAGCTACATTCACTATGATGAGGAATACTGTTATCCTCGAATATAATTGGCATTAATAATATGTTATTTACTTTGTAAAGATGTTAGACATTATTAATTCTGTTCTGTTCAATGCTCATGTGTGAAGTTGATGTTTCAAAAGTTATTGTGATCCCTTATGTATGTACTCATGTCATAATTCCACTGATGTATATGTTTATTTCTATTCTTTTGTAACGCCTGTTTTACTACAAATGTTGTCTGTATTGTTATGTTCTTTAATGATGTATTTTGTGCCTTTGTAATTGCATTCTTATGTTATAAAATTGTAATTGTCACCAGTTCATGATATTATTAACTTGTTAGTTACATTTCACGGCACACGTTTCTGTTGGTCATAGTATATGGACAATATGTGAGAAGTAGGGACTGTTAGTGTTTGCACGTGTTACTAATTCAGCAAGGGACTGGATAACAGCATTGCTGGTTCTAAGGACAATTCCAAATACTTTGTGAGTGCACAAGTGGTGGTTTATGGACTTGCTATATTCTCTGCAAGACTCTTCGATGGTGATTGTGCACCTGCACAGTCGCAACAGATGGCTGCTGGCCATTTCTACAAGGACTACAGTGGGTCTACACCTTTGCTGACTCACCAGTACCATTATTTCTACAAGGACTGCAGTGGGTCTGCACCTCTGGTGGCCCACCAATACCACAATCTCTACCAGGACTATAGTGGGTCTGCTCTGTGATGACCTACCTACCAATATTCTTCCAAACTTCGAATGACTCTGCTGTGGGTTTGCTCTGTTGTGGCCCATTATCTGTCTGCATGTCAAGAGTCAGCACTGTCGTTCCGTTGGAAGGACAACACTACTTCTTCAAGATTGCATGGAAATCCACTACTTCTGTGTGCATTTTCTTTAACTGCTCAGACTTTGAAAAAAACTCTGCATTTTTACTGTGATGAACAATGTGGACTGTCTTTATAGACTGTGAGAAAATTTTAGCTTTTGACCAACATTGTATCAATAAGTGTGTGCATTTGATTTCTTTGTTATTGTAATTATGAAAAATTTTATCAAATCATTATTGGCCACTGCCCAAAAATATTTTGTAAAATCTTTTGTGGGGAGCATGGGGGCTATGTAAGTAGGCTGTTTATGTTTTCTCTATGTAAGTAGGCTGTTTATGTTTTCTTATTGGCAACGTTACGTAGTACTCAATATGAAAATCACTGGCTGTGCTGTGTGCAGTCTGTGGCTGCTTTGCATTGTTGTAATACTCGCCATTGTAGTGTTAGGCAGCTGGATGTGAACAGCGCGTAGCGTTGCGCAGTTGGAGGTGAGCCGCCAGCAGTGGTGGATGTGGGAAGAGAGATGGCGGAGTTTTGTAATTTGTCATGAACTGCAATATTTATATATGATGATATCAAGGTAAATACATTGTTCGTTCTCTATTAATATCTTTCATTTGCTAACTATCCCTATCAGTAGTTAGTGCCTTCCATAGTTTGAATCTTTTATTTAGCTGGCAGTAGTGGCGCTCGCTGTATTGCAGTAGCTTGAGCAGCGAAGATTTTTGTGAGGTAAGTGATTTGTGAAAGGTATAGTTTAATGTTAGTCAGGGCCATTCTTTTGTAGGGAATTTTGAAAGTCAGATTGCGTTGCGCTAACAAAATATTGTGTGTCAGGTTAAGCACAGTCGTGTATAATTGTTCAAAGGGGACGTTTCATTGGGAAGCCTGATGAGCATGCCTCTGTTCCAGTCATTCGATACTTTTTAATTCATCCTTATGGCTGTCAGGAGTGGATATAAAATTTCTGCTGTTATAGAGGGATTTACTTTGAGTAACTCTGGATTGATATTGTCCAAGCCCGGAGCTTTTCCTGCCGGCCGCTGAGGTCGAGCGGTTCTAGGCGCTTCAGTCCGGAACCATGCTGCTGCTACGGTTGCAGGTTGGAATCCTGCCTCGGGCTGGATGTGTGTGACGTCCTTAGATTAGTTAGGTTTACGTAGTTCTAAGTCCAGAGGACTGATGACCTCAGATGTTAATTCCGATAGTGCTTAGCGCCATTTGAACCGGAGATTTTCCATTTTTTTATTTGTTGGGCTGCTTTAGCGATTTCTTCTTCGGATGGCGGTTCTACATTAATTCTTCTTCTTGTGGAAGTCTTTCCCCGTTCAAATTCAGCTGAGTTACAGTGTCATTTGTAGCCCACGATTCAGAACGTTCTCAAGATATTGTTTTCATCTTTGCACTCGGTCTTCTCGATTTGTGTGTAGTTTTCCTTGCTTGTCCTTGATTGGCATATCACCTCCAAATTTCTTAGTTGACAGTTTCCTTGTAATATTATGTAGGAACTTGCTATCACCTCTGGTAGCTGCTGCCTCCACCTTACCTGCAAGATTATTGATAAAGGTTCTCTTTTATTTTTTGAAACTCCTCTTCAACACTATGTAAAGGGAGCTACGTAGAAATTATCACTCTCCTAGCTTCACATATGGACCATACTTCTATTTATGTAACATTGCAGGGTTATTTCACTCACCAAGCAGCCATTTGCAATACAGCTGTTCACATTTGCGACTGATATAAGGACTTTGGAATGGCGTGCAGGCCGTACTGACATCCAGTGTAGGAAACACAGACTGTATGGAAAGCGACCTTTCCGTCCTTGCAGGCGTATCGTGCATTTGAGCTACACAATTCCACATAGAATTTGCTGGGACTCCTTAGTCCCTCTAGTAAATGAAGGTTTAAACAACATTGACACGTATGGAAAGTTTTTTTCCATCCTCCGAAACAAATTTGGAAAGATTGAGAGAGTAATTGATTGACTACTAGAGGAAAGGTATAGTTGGTCACCAACGAAAACTACTGACAGTGGTTTCAGCAGACGTGACCGGAAACTCCGACAAAAAACTGCTAGAGATTGACACCCGAAAGAGGCAAAATGCTCTGTTCGCTACCTGATGAAAACTAACAAGCAGTATCCATTTAAAACTTAGCTTAAATAATGGAGTGTTAGAAGAGGACTTTAACAGATGATTGTAGTTTAGTAAACGGGTACGGAGGATTTATGTAATTGAGTACATTTCTGGCGCAAATACTCTATCCTCAAACGAAGCAGTGCTTTACGTAAATGGAATTATTTTATACTGGACGAGGCACCAACCCATCTAATATGAAAATTTGAAAACAAAGAGCATTGTGAGGAATGTGGGCTGTTGCAACTGTTGCGGCAGACACGTTCAGTACCCATCTTTGCTCTGAGTATAATGAATAATGATATACCGTTATATTTGGGAAGGCTGTGTCAAACTCGGCTCTACGACAGAATCATGATGACTCTTTATCTTTGCGCTATCACTATGATAGATCACAAGCCGGTAATTAAATTGCCGTAAAAGGATGACAGTAACAATGTTCATTACATAACGATTTTATAATATATTTCATAGAACTGAATGCAGTACAGTTGTAAAGAAGTCTGAAAGCTATTAAATATAAATGTACTTGTTTTTTTTTTTTTTTTTTCATACAAATTTTTCCTGATCTTGGCACTGACTTCGTGTGCGTCAGCCTCTGCATTATCGGTTTTAATATAATAATGAAATACGTAATGAGGGCGGAGATCTGTATCTCTGTTATCCTAAATATTTTGTAACACTGAATTGCCGCTGTCAGGTTCAAACGGGTACAAAAGCAGACAGTGTTGTGAATAACCTTAATGTTGATTCATCTGTATTACCGCTAAAGTAAATAGCGTATTATATTGAAACTGTTACTTTTATATATACTATACCATATATTATGGTTCAGTCCAGCAATGACAATATCTAATCGGCAACACAACATCTGATTGCTATAATAAATTCACAGATTCTACATTTTTTCATTTGTCGTTTCATGATTACTGGGTGTTCTTGTTTTACTGAGACAGATTGCGAAATTTTTTCATGCTGGGAGATTCTTAGATTATGTATAGTGACGTATGGTATATTCTAACGCATTAAGAAGATAATTGCTTTCATTCGCCGTCGATGCATCGACAGTCCTGTCACACCGCATTTATCCGTAGAAAGCAAACTCTCATTCTTATTCGTTCACCAAAGCACGTATTTCCTCGTCAACATGTTCAATAAGTGAAGCCACTTTTTCGAAGTAGGGTACAGATGTAAGAATAAAACAAATTTTTGGCTCTGGGCGTCGTCCCTATGTCAGTGTGGACACTTTTCTTGCTGCGGACTAGTTCATTTCCTTCCAAAAGGTTCGTAACATGACAGTACTTCATTGCACAGGCAAACAGATAATATGACTGCCCTCTCAGGTGCTAGTCGAGTTGGGTACTTCAAAACCTGCAGGTCCTTAGGTACAGTAGTACTGAACCCATGCAGTCCATTGATAGTAGTGTGATCCTGGCCAATCCGAGGAGAAATACAGAGTGTTACAAAAAGGTACGGCCAAACTTTCAGGAAACATTCCTCGCACGCAAAGAAAGAAAATATGTTATGTGGACATGTGTCCGGAAACGCTTACTTTCCATGTTAGAGCTCATTTTATTACTTCTCTTCAAATCACATTAATCATGGAATGGAAACACACAGCAATAGAACGTACCAGCGTCACTTCAAACACTTTGTTACAGGAAATGTTCAAAGTGTCCTCCGTCGCATGGAATCCCTGATGCGCTGATGCAGCCCTGGAGAATGGCGTATTGTATCACAGCCGTCCACAATACGAGCATGAAGAGTCTCTATGTACATTTGGCACCGGGGTTGCGTAGACAAGACCTTTCAAATGCCCCCATAAATGAAAGTCAAGAAGGTTGAGGTCAGGAGAACGTGGAGGCCATGGAATTGGTCCTCCTCTACCAATCCATCGGTCACCGAATCTGTTGTTGAGAAGCGAACGAACACTTCGACTGAAATGTGCAGGAGCTCCATCGTGCATGAACCACATGCTGTGTCGTACTTGTAAAGGCACATGGTCTAGCAGCACAGGTAGAGTATCCCGTATGAAATCATGGCGGTGAATCGAGGAAGTACAGTACATACTGACGAAACTAAAATGAGCTCTAACATGGAAATTAAGCGTTTCCGGACACATGTCCACATAACATCTTTTCTTTATTTGTGTGTGAGGAATGTTTCCTGAAAGTTTGGCCGTACCTTTTTGTAACACCCTGTATACTGGAACTACAAATTGCCTCCATAGGGTATGATAAAGCTGCTGGCGGATTTCGGAAATTTGTAGTAGAGTTTCTCCTTCTTTCACCAGGAATAACTTAATTTTCTCATAAGAAACCAACACTCAAATGCGTCACGAATGCAAGAACCTCTGAGTAATATTTCCTTGGTTGTAGGATATACACTGGTGCGCCAAACGTGAGGACGAAAGTAAATTTCCCATTATGTGTCACTGCCAGGTATCACAGCTCGATGAAAGATGTTCCACACATAAAAAACTGCTATGCTATATCAAAGAAGGCAATGAGATGTACAGAAATGAAATTTTTATTCAAAGATTATAATCACACTGAAGTCATATAGATTTGTGGTGCTCCCCTAGACGTCAGAGACGGTGGGACATCATCATTAATGGAGTGTGTGATTATCACGAACGGCACTGCTTGCTCTGCACTGTGCAGAGTGGTGAAGGAGGTCTTGTTGTAGAATGTTCCATTCCTCTACCGCCACTGTTGGCAATTGCTGGATGGCCGTTGGTGCATCTGAATGTGCTACACTACCTTTTTCCAATGCACCCCATACGTTCTTTATGGAATTTAAGTAGCGGGATGGGTGAACCAGTACGTTTGATGGACATACTGTCGTTCATAGAATTCTTACACCTGCGCTATTCGATGGGGTTGCGCTTTGGCATACATAAGAATAGAGTCAGGGCTGAATACACCCTTGAAAAGACGGAGATGGGGAAAAAGTACAGTGTCACAATAATGTTGATCGCTGGGTGTACCGTGTTCAAAGATTTGAAGCGTTATCTTCACGGCCACACATGTTGTTGTTGTGGTCTTCAGTCCTGAGACTGGTTTGATGCAGCTCTGCATGCTACTCTATCCTGTGCAAGCTTCTTCATCTCTGAGTAACTACGCAACCTACATCCTTCTGAATCTGCTTAGTGTATTCATCTCTTGGTCTCCCTCTACGATTTTTACCCTTCACGCTGCCCTCCAATACTAAATTGGTGATCTCTTGATGCATCAGAACGTGTCCTACCACCTGTTCCCTTCTTCTTGTCAAGTTGTGCCACAAAATCCTCTTCTCCCCAATTCTATTCAATACCTCCTCATTAGTTACGTTATCTACCCATCCAATCTTCAGCATTCTTCTGTAGCACCACATTTCGAAAGTTTCTATTCTCTTCTTGTCCAAACTATTTATCGTCCATGTTTCACTTCCATATATGGCTACACTCCATACAAATACTTTCAGAAACGACTTCCTGACACTTAAATCTATACTCGATGTTAAAAAATTTCTCTTCTTCAGAAACGCTTTCCTTGCTATTGCCAGTCTACATTTTACATCTTCTCTACTTCGACCATCATCAGTTATTTTGCTCCCCAAATAGCAAAACTCCTTTACTACTTTAAGTGTCTCATTTCCTAATCTAATTCCCTCAGCATCACCCGACTTAATTCGACTACATTCCATTATCCCCGTTTTGCTTTTGTAGAGGTACATCTTATACCCTCCTTTCAAGACGCTGTCCATTCCGTTCAACTTCTCTTTCAAGTCCTTTGCTGTCCCTGACAGAATTACAATGTCATCGGCGAACCTCAAAGTTTTTATTTCTTCTCCATGGATTTTAATACCTACTCAGAGTTTTTCTTTTGTTTCCTTTACCACTCGCTCAATACAGAGATTGAATAACATAGGGGAGAGGCTAAAACCCTGTCTCACTCCCTTCCTAACCACTGCTTCCCTTTCGTGCCCCTCGACTCTTATAACTGCCATCTGCTTTCTGTACAAATTGTAAATAGCCTTTCGCTCCCTGTATTTTACCCCTGCCGCCTTCAGAATTTGAAAGAGAGTATTCCAGTCAACATTGTCAAAAGCTTTCTCTAAGTCGACATTGTCATCCATAAAAATGAAATCAGGGCAGAATGCTCCCCCGAAAAGATTCACATGGATCAGTACGCCCATGGAACATTACGCCTCCACATGGCATAACACAAGGTCCATCAAAACGACCATACGGTCGACAGTATCCCTGGAAGCATTAGATGTTCCTGCCTCTCACCATATGAAAGTACATCCACCATTGTCAAACGCCACCGTTTTGAGACCCCAGCTGTTATGGTGTGGATAATGTTGCATGGGCGTACTGAACCATGTGCGTCTTTCCAGGGTTGCATTCTGCTCTGATTTCATTTTTATGGATGACAATGTGTGGCCGCTCCCGATAACGCAGGTGAATGAGCTCTTGGAAAGAACGGATGTTCAGCGAATGGGCTTTCCAGTTCCCCTGAACTAAGGATGGTTCCCCTGACCTAAGGATGCGTTCGGGAAACGCATTGCGACAAGTCCACATTTCATTAATGTTGTCAACCGCTCTGGAAGAGGAGTGGGACGCCCTATCGCCAAAACCCCTTACCAGTCTTGTGACCAGGAAGGGATCGCACAACGTACTAAACACCATGACCCACCTTTCGTAATGTCTATGGGACTGACACGAATCGTGGTGACTTCAGTGTAATTATTGTCTGTGGACAAAAGTGTCATTTCTGACCGTCTCATTTGTACTATAGCAGTTTTTTTCTATGTATGGACCAAGTTTCATTGATCTACGTTACTCGGCAGTGACACATTATGCGAGGGTTACTTTCATCCTCAAGTTTTGCATGCTAATGTTGGAGACGTTAATCTACCTGTTTCGTAAGCCCGTCCTGTAATTTTAATCAGCAGATACCCAAGCACGCAGTGTAGTTCACGCGAGTCTGATGTGTGTTGCATGCCGTTTTCACTGAGTTGTAATTTTAATGTCCGGCATTGTCCTTTCAAAATCGCAAATCGTAAGTTACGCAAATACCTAGTGGAGTAGCTCAGGGCAGTACAACAGATGTTTTCTCTGATCCCATCGCCGAGCAGCAGCGCTTTGCCCAGCAGTTCGGTAATTCCCCGCAGCTGCAGCGGACAGCCGGAACACAGCCACACCCACGGCGGTTACGAGGCCGGCCAGCAGGTTAACACAGTGGGATCTCGGCCGGTGTTTGGCGTGTTGCATAAGTCGGGTAATAATTAGACGCGCAGATGGTCCCGAGATAGGGACAGGAGCGCTCGGTGTTAGGGACAGCGATTAGTGAAAGTGAGCGGCCGTCCGCCGTGGGAGACATGTAGATGGGGCGGCGATAGCGGGGCGACCGGGGGCAGCGCGCCTGCGGCCGCCGTAATTAATAAGTGCTGAGGACGGCGCGCGGATAAATGGCCGCCTCCAGTCTGCGTCATTTATAATATTTTTTGTGCTCGGCGGCGGTGGACGTGGCGCCTCGTGTCGCTGTTAAGTCGAAGTAATAACCGGAAAGCTGATAAGGCGAACAAAACTACTGCACTTCATATCCTGGGCGCTGCAGTTTTACGGGTAGCATTCAGAGTCGATGCACCACACATATCGGAAATTTGCTCATCAACAGCTCATGAAGGATGTTATTCGGTAATTCGAAACAAAATATAAAAAGTTAATCATTAAAAATGAACGGCATGAAATCAACTCGAAGTGTACTATATGCAAGGATGTAAAAATGTTAAGCATTTTCGCACAATGGCACGAAGTCTGTAGGTGTAACACTATCTACATCTTGTAGGATTAGCCGGCCGGAGTGGCCGAGCGGTTCTAGGCGCTTCAGTCTGGAACCGCGCGACCGCTATGGTCGCAGGTTCGAATCCTGCCTCGGGCATGGATGTGTGTGATGTCCATAGGTTAGTTAGGTTTAAGTAGTTCTAGGGGACTGATGACCTCAGAAGTTAAGTCCCATAGTGCTCAGAGCCATTTTTTTGAACCTGAATGGTTACTCTTGGGGAGGGGGAGGAAGTGGGGGAGGTGGCGAGAGGAAGGTCACTTAATGATTAACAATTGCTGTAAAATAAAAGAGGACTACCAATTGCATCCTAACGCTCGCAACACCAACCCAACTTTTTAAATTATTGTGATTTAATGAGTTATTTTATATTTTAAAACTTAAAAAAAATGTACTGTTAATGGATTCTTCTACCAGATTCCATACATGTTTTGAATTTCTCAGGTAAGAATTCCCAAGATTTTAAGTCTCATTAGTAGACATCACTTTCCCCAATGACTGTTTCAGACAATATTTCCCTTTCGTACACAGCAAAATCGCTTTAAAAAGTGTGTTGAGGGTTCAAGTCAACAACAATGAATGAAATTTGCATTGTTAAAACTTTTTGTGGTGGTCATTAAGTCAGTAGTAGCGTTATTGAAAGTACATTGATATTGCTAATAGCATGCCTAAAGATATTTTCTGGTTCTGGGCCCTACTTATACATCAGCACCTCTTTAGAAAGAACTTTGTTAATGTAATGCAACAAAAATTAACAAATTTTGTTGTTTTCAAAATTTATTTTCGGGTAGGCATAAAGTAATCCTTTCTTTGGTAATGCGCATTTATATACAATGCCTTGTTATTGCTAGGTTTAAATTTATAAAAAATCGCCTCGTAGGGTAACCCAACGTACCTTACTGGAAAATCACTTAAAATTGTATATTATGTATTTCTACATTTTTTCAAAGAAATGCCTGCATTTTTGTCATTCTTCCCCTTCCGCAGGTCGGAACTGAATATACCAAATTTACGTGAAATTTTTCCACAAAACGTTGAAATAGTTAGGAATATCATCTTACAACTAAGACATAAAGTTGTTTGATTTGGACTAAAGAAGATGGAATCTTCAAAAAAATCGTGAACAGTACAAAGAATTTTAATCTTATTTTGAAAAATTTTAAATTATTTTTAGTGTTTAATAGCAACTTACTGTTACTTTACTGAATCTCATACACAGATTTTTTTTCTACCTTGCCAATAGACAATTAGGATGCCTAGTAATAAAGCCTATCCTGTCAAGAAAGGGAAGTTTCTTTGCCAATCTGTGTGGAAAGCCATTTCTTTCTGCTCTCTGAAAGACTTATGATATGCCAGTGAGATATTTCATTGTTATACTAAAAAGTCTTTCTCGATTGGCTTCAGGTGTGCTACCAGCTAGTCTTTCTCTTATGCAGTGAACATATTTTTAAACTGCCCATCTGACTTGTCAGGGCTGTAGTTGGGATTATTCTTAACTTTACGAACTTGTGTTTCCAAGTTGTCTTAGGTACATTTAACTTCTTGGATCTTTTTTAAAACTACAGTTTCAGAAGATAAAACTGATGAAATTGCCACTTCCATTTATTTGATATCCTGTTGCTGTTTTGCAGTCAAGGACAAAAAAGTCCATTTAGCTAATATCCAGTTGCTGCCTATCTGTCTTTCTCAGGAAAGTTAACGCGATCTGTAATAGTAAGGATAATATATGACCTCAGCAGCTAGAGACTGTGCTCATATGTGCATGAATTGCATTTGCGCGCGTGTGTGTGTGAAGCTCACTTTCTGACAGTCCTTTTGTTGAACCTATCTGTGAGTCAGCATCTGCACTACATGGTGGGTGGCAATTATCCTTTTCATAATATTGTGTTATGAAATCTACTTGTATCAAAAAATAAATAAATAAATAAATAAATAAATAAAGGGGCAGCACAGGTCACTATCCCATTCCTGCCCCTCCCCCCCCCCCCTCCTCCTGTTCTGCCCCAAGAGCGCATTTCAGGTTAAAAACTTTAATGAAGTATAATAATAGGCGGATTAAAACGAATTATGGAACTTATGTACAAGGAATATCACCCGCTTTAAGATTACATGTATTTAAGGGGTACAATTAAGAATTGGCGGCTCATTTTGTGCATAAATTGACCAAAAGTCATAAAAACACAACTAAAAACACGAACAACAGCCGTTAACTTACAAGCCGCACTCCAAATCAAATCAAATTGGCCGTCGCACCTTCCATTCCGTCCACAGTCATGGTTACGTGTCACTACAGTGGGTTGCAGCATTCCCGATTTGTAGCCTACTGCCCCTTGTGCCCGAAGTTCTCATGTATATGGTGGTTCAACTGCCCCTACCTATGGGTTTTAGCAACCCACAATGCCTTCAGACATCACATGCAAGCTTTTCATATTCTCTCGCTCACTGCATGCAAACGATTAGTACTACAGAAAAAAATTGACAGGACTTATTTGTAGGAAATTTAATGTAGCTAGATTTTGTACTGAGGTACATTTTTGCTAGAGGCTGTAGATTTCGAATTATTCACGAAAAACATTCAGAAGTGACCTCTAAACAGGTTTTTTAAAGAATAACTCGAAAACTGTGACCTCCAGCAAAAATGTGTGCCTGTAATAAATGTAACTACGTTACGTTTCCTACAAAAAGGTGTTCTTTATTTTTTGTGGGACTAATAGTTCGCAGGTAGCGAGCAAGAGAACGTGAAAATTTTGGACGTGCTTCTCGAAGATGTTGTGGGTTGCTTAAAACTCATACATAGGGGCAGATGTAACAGACTGTATAAGGAGAAATTACCAGCGAGTTGAGAAATCGAATAGAATGTTGTGTGTTTGTAGGAATGTGGTATTATGCCTTGCATGAGAAGGAGAAACGTCTATCACCAAATTTCATAATTCTACAGGATCAGGATCGTGATCTGTTGAGACTACAGTTTATTGTCCCATGATATTGTTGCTCAAGCTGGTAGCGACTAATGACTGTCATTCGAATATGAAATCGTTCGATTCAGGAGACCCACACTCAATACCATGCAGGATTTAAACGGCCCTAAGTGACCAGCACCAGAGAGTACAGATACGAGGGTTGTCCAGAAAGTAACTTCCGATCGGTTGCGAAATGGACACCACAGTGAAAAGCTGATGAAGCTTTGCACAGATGTGTTGGGTAGTGTCTCTAGTATGACCGTCGATCGCATCAAGACGCTCATTTCAGTTGTGAGAGCACTGTCAGCGAGTAAAGGTGTGTAGAACAACGATGTCTCCCAACAAGTAGGAGGGCCCACTGAGAGGATTCGCCTTAATGAATGCAGCCCACCTAACACAACTGCCACGAACTTCCTTCTTCACGGCAATTCTCAGCCGCAATCAGCAGGGGCAGTGAAGACGCTCCTGCAACCTTTTCGATGGGGAGTGTTCGATCACCCACAACACAGCCCTAATTGGCTCGTCCTCATTATTATCTCTGTCCACATGAAACGCTGGATATGAAGACAACACTCGGGTGCAGACTATGTGCTATAGACCAGCTAAGAGAATTATCGGAAAGCACAGGCGGCTGCCTTCTATGACGATGGTGTTGGAAATTTGGTATAACGCACCGACAAATGTCTAAGTCGGAGCGGCGACTATGTAGAGAAGTATCTGGAAAGTGTAGCTAACTCTTGCAAATGAAATGTTTCTGATTTTCACTGTTGTTTCCATTTAGCGACCGATCGGAACTTACTTTCTGGACGACCCTCATATATTGTTTGTTTGGCAGTGAAAGATTGTATAGTTACTTTACATACCTTGAATTATTTAATGGTCTTATTTGCGGCAGGACAAGTATGGACATGAGCACCACAGACTCTCAGCATGGTGACCATCATTGCAGCTTCCTCTGATGCAGCAGCAGAGAGAGGCTTATCAACAGTGGTGCCCCTAATAATAGCTCCGAAAGCAGGTGTGACACCACATCGCCTTTTTAGACTGTTCAGCATACAGAATCACGTTGGATGTATTTGTGGGTGGAGGCTCCAAGGGGAAGGTCATCGTCATATGAACCCAGCACTTGGCCTGATACTATGGAATATCATTACACACACAACACTATCACATTTGATTCGCATTACATTGTTGATGTGGTAGCATAAAAAGATCAATACCACAGACATGAGTGGTGTCTCGCTACAGTCCGCAACAACGAATGTGTGTGTGTGAAATCTTATGGACTTAACTGCTAAGGTCATCAGTCCCTAAGCTTACACACTACTTAACCTACATTATCCGAAGGACAAACACACACACCCATGCCCGAGAGAGGACTCGAACTTCCGCCGGGACCAGCCGCACAGGCCATGACTGCAGCACCTAAGACCGCTCGGCTAATCCCGCGCGGCAACAATGAATGGGAAGTGCTCTCTCAGCATCAGAGCGCCGTAGCAGAGAAGTCGGTATAGAACAGAGAATGGGCTTGCTCTGCCCCCAGTTCATGACCTGCCATGAAGCAGTCAACACCAGTGCTATACAAGTCTCAGATGGAACTGTACTTTTGTAATTGTCAAACTTGTACTTCAAGAAATGAGTTTGTAATTGTGTGCATCAAGTGATGCTTTACTATTCATAGACAGTTGTAAATATACGACGCACTCCTGCGGCAATGGATTGAATGAAGTGAAGTAAATCGTTTTATACGACAGTGCAGTGCATGTATTGGTTAAAAAAATGTGTTGCAATGTTCCGTCTGACATGCAAGCATATCCGAGCCAACACTGTGTCATACTTTTTAACGACAAAGGCACTGCAGTATCGTATTCATCCGCCGATACCAGGAAGCGAGTTTCAGTTATAATGTGCCCCTTCCCGTACAGGAATTACATAATGTTTACCAGTGCAGGTTGTGATGCATGAACGACAACGTATGGAAATTTGATTCTGGCCATGATTCGTGCACGGATAGTGAAAGCGGTTAAGGTGACCGGTGGTGTAAAGCGGGAAATCTGGGTTCGAGTCTTGGTCGGGCACAAATTTTCACTCTCATCATTTCCTTATACAGTTGATTGGTGACCATATTCGCAACTTTCTAAGACATTTCATGTAAATCGTTTTATCATACTTGGAATAAAGTGAATTAAAGTTTCATATGCTGTAGTTCCGCTAAGCCATCTCCCAGAGCAATTAGAGAACCCACAGTTATGACCGGTAGATTGTAATTTCACCAGGTCACCACAGCTAACATTTTAAGTCTCGAGAATCTGCTGTATCTTCGAGGTCCCTGTGAAGTTATCTTTCAATCTCGATAGCACAAGGTCTCATGTCGTCTGTGCTGTCTGGACCTACTCCGATGTAGAATATATTCAATTGTTCTCTGGTCAGCACATTTTCAGATCCCTCACCTACTGAAAGCATCTGGTCATGGGTTGGCGAGAGACACCACGATGCACGTCATAATTTGGCAGCCAGTACCACTGATCGATTCTGGCATAGGGCTGGAGCGGCATGGAATAATTTATTCGTATCCATTATGCAAGCAAAGTTCAGTGCTCAGGCAGCCTAGAGCCATTGCTGCTGCCGGAAGTGGCAGCTCTGTGTAGTACATTTAATATCCTGTATCACCCCAAAGCACATAAACATCTTCCGTCTATGCTGACCACGAAAAAGAACTAAAACCTCGTTATTGACGCAGACGCATGTTCCAGTCAACTCATGACACTCGCGGAACTTCTTTGCTTCACCTTCCCAAGCGACATGTTGGTTGGATTATTCCGAGAGGGCGCATCTTCGCTCACCAAGCTCACATAACAACTTGTGCAGTCCTTCGTGATCTGATTCTGCCCCATCCGCTGTTATGCAAATGTTGCTTGGATATCAGCCCCACCCATGTTCTATATGTCCCTCCAGATCCTCGAACACAGTGCTTTCCACTTCGCTTTCCGCATCCGCTTACCTTCACCCACAAGGATCCTTTAATGGTTCATCAAAATCCCATCTCTCCTCACCCACACTGGAAACCTCCGAATAACCTACATCATTCGCAAATTCGACTCCAACAATGCTATTTTGTTGCCTCTCCACTCCAGTCCTAACGTGCTGCCGCGCATCTAACTACACGTCCCACCAAGCCTCCACCTGCACACCCTCCAAGTCCTCTCCCAAAGAAATATCAACTCTCTCCCGGACTACGAACTCCGCCCTGATATACACCCCTTCTACCAGTTGTAAATCCACCCCATCCTAACGACTGCCCCACCCTCACCCTCTCCAGGGCCTACTCCCTTTTCCTATCAATCCCCACCCCCTTTTCCTTTCAAATTTGTAGATCCCAGTACAATCTACCTCTCCCTCATTGCCCCCCACAGCTACCTCTATCTCATCACCACCCCTTACCAGTCCTCATTCCTCATAACCACCACTCTCCTACCTGCCTGCATAACCAATTTTGTTTTCTTCAACTATCTACTACGTCAAGCCAGGTCGCTTTCCAGTTTTAGTAAAAGTACACAGTGCTCCGTTTTTAATGGTCAGTGTCTCTTCTGCCATGTTCAAGTTTTATCAAGTGTTTAGTTTTCTTCACGTGTTTTTCTGATGTTTTTAACTGTGTTGTCTGTCCTCATTTTTATCGCTGTTTCCGAACTGTTCATGAATACAGAATCATTTCTTATGTTCACTCATAAACATCACCTTTTACAAAAATTTTAAATTCACGGTAATTGTGTGAAATAACTGGAAGTGAGGTGTAGCAAAGCTAATGCAGTGAGTGCTCAGCTACGATCTACTCTCTTCTGCAAGAAGGAAGTCAGTACCAAGACTAAGTTATCTGTGCACCGTTCAATCTTTCGACCAACTTTGTTGTATGGGAGCGAAAGCTGGGTGGATTCAGGTTACCTTATCAATAAGGTTGAGGTTACGGATATGAAAGTAGCTAGGATGATTGCAGGTACTAGTTGATGGGAACAATGGCAGGAAGGTGTCCACAATGAGGAAATCAAAGAAAGACTGGGAATGAACTCTATAGATGTAGCAGTCAGGGCGAACAGGCTTAGATGGTGGGGTCATGTTACACGCATGGGAGAAGCAAGGTTACCCAAGAGACTCATGGATTCAGCAGTAGAGGGTAGGAGGAGTCGGGTCAGACCGAGGAGAAGGTACCTGGATTCGGTTAAAAATGATTTTGAAGTAATAGGTTTAACATCAGAAGAGGCACCAATGTTAGCACTGAATAGGGGATCAGGGAGGAACTGTATAAGGGGGGCTACGCTCCAGACTGAACGCTGAAAGGCATAATCAGTCTTAAATGATGATGATGATGATGATGGTAATTGTGTCTCCTTGTTTTGTGTTTAGCATCGACGTTTGTGAGTAATGTCTACTGATTAAAGAGTGTGTTGATTGTACCGCGACCAGGCGACCCTCCTCACGCCCACATGGGGTGAGAGGGATGAAATAACACTAAAGAAAGGAAAAAAAAGCTGGTCTGATTATTTGTCTACTGTTCGAGAGAGCGACGGGGAGCTCTCGCCGAGGACGGAGATCCGATTCATTGTGTTATCGGTGGCTGTGGAGATTGCTTCCCTCTGCGTGTATGGTTGCGGATTTGAGTCTTCGGAGTCGGTACGTTTCTCTTTTTGGCTGTGTTGGTTGTGGATGCCGTGGTGTCAGTATGTACTTACAGCCAAGGACGGGCGCATAAAGGAATGATGTGTATATGACAGGTAAAGAGCCATTCCTTCATTCTGCCTTCATGACTGCAGGAATGCATCTTCGGAGTACAGGTATTTCTTGTTTTTGTTCCCTTTGTTGTGGATGCTGTGCTGTCGGGATTAACTTACAACTAAACACACGCGTACGAAGAAAATAGAGAGCACCTCTATTTAGTTTAACTATAGAGGCAAAAAGTGTCGCTGGTATTCGCGAAATCTCTTGTTCGTTCAACGAAATCCAATTTGGGATCTCATGCTTAGCTTTGGGCAGTAACAGTTACAGTTGCCTTACACCTCTGTCTGGATGACCATTCTGTGTAAATAGCAAAGCCTGACTTCTTTTAAGGTTACTGGCAAAGGTAAAAAACAAATTAATTTTTTACCGTTAATTATTTCGTGCAAGTCTTATGTCTGCATTTACTTATTCAAAGAAATTACTTTTTTTAGTTATGTGCATTCGTGTAACGGCCCATGTATTAAAATAGGCGATTGCTTTGCATTGTTTGTCCCTTTTAAGCTGAACAAGTAATTTCGTAAATTCAAGAATGTTGTGCCGAAGTATGCAGCCTTATATTGTTTAGTGAAAGTTGTTAGGATATTGTAAGATCTTCTAGCGTGTTATTTTGCTTATGTCACTTTAATGTTTAAGCTGCGTGCGTGTTTGAACGAACGATTTATTTTCAGTTCTTTTTAACCTTTTCTTGGCTATTTATCGCATCTGAATGTCATGTGTACAAGCTTTAACTTTTTTGGTAAGAGTTCTCATACTGATTGCTGTAATTACTAACACTTTTATAGTGGCTGTTATAGCGCCTTTGGTGACTTGTTTTTTGTCAATGTTTAAACGCTGTTGAGGAAATTCAGTATTATTAAAAATTATTTTTATTTTTGCTCAGCACCTTATCACTCCCGGGGGCTAGTTCCGTACTATTTCGGTTATTTTCTGTCCTTCCTGCTCTTGCAATTATAGTATCTGCCAGTGTAAAGGTATAATTTCAGCCACTGCCAGTGGTCAGAGTGTAAGCCAATTCTCAGTCAGAATTTCACAATTTCATTTAACATCAACAATGTACATAAGACACACGCAGGTAGACTGAACACGTTTAAGTATACAGGTAAGCAAACACAAACTATTACCAGGTTGTCTTCCATACATCACACGATATAAAAAGGCGCCAAAAGCGATACTATACGTAATCGATATTTAAAGCGCCACTGAGTAAAGCATCAAATTGACATCAAAATTTTCGTTTTTAAACATCAAATATTTAAGCATATACTTTAACTTCAACATTATTTGAGGGGTGGGGCCGTAATTAGATCAGACATCGTTATTTTAAAAAAAAAAATACTTCGCTGACGCCAATAAAAGGATACTTTTGCTTCAAAACCTTTAGAAAACAACAACGACCAACTCAGACAATTTAATAAAATATATATTGTAAAAAGGCGTCAATAATAAAATAGTTTAGCATCGAAACCACAAGACTTCAGAGGCCGACTTAATTATTGTAATAACAAAATCTATTTTACAGGCCCGAATAATCAGAACACATACTATACCGTAGCATGGGTTTTAACTTGGTGCAAGCAGATATCCAATGACGCACTTTAAATTACAACCCAGATATTATACCGACAAAGGACGCGAGGGCTTCACTCAAAAATTTTACCCAGGAGCTGGCATTCGACACCGGACGCCGTCATTCGTCCCACTAGCATTAGACTTCTACATCTACATACATACTCCGCAATCCACCTTACGGTGCGTGGCGGAGGGTACCTCGTACCACAACTAGCATCTTCTCTCCCTGTTCCACTCCCAAACAGAACGAGGGAAAAATGACTGCCTATATGCCTCTGGACGAGCCCTAATCTCTCTTATCTTATCTTTGTGGTCTTTCTGCGAAATATAAGTTGGCGGCAGTAAAATTGTACTGCAGTCAGCCTCAAATGCTGGTTCTCCAAATTTCCTCAGTAGCGATTCACGAAAAGAACGCCTCCTATCCTCCAGAGACCCGAGTTCCTGAAGCATTTCCGTAACACTCGCGTGATGATCAAACCTACCAGTAACAAATCTAGCAGCCCGCCTCTGAATTGCTTCTATGTCCTCCCTCAATCCGACCTGATAGGGATCCCAAACGCTCGAGCAGTACTCAAGAATAGGACTTGTTAGTGTTTTATAAGCGGTCTCCTTTACAGATGAACCACATCTTCCCAAAATTCTACCAATGAACCGCCTTCCCCACAACTGTCATTACACAAATATAATAAGCTCGAAAACAGAAGTA
Organism: Schistocerca serialis cubense; assembly: GCF_023864345.2. Taxonomy (NCBI): domain Eukaryota; kingdom Metazoa; phylum Arthropoda; class Insecta; order Orthoptera; family Acrididae; genus Schistocerca; species Schistocerca serialis. Next base: position 1,035,519,591 of record NC_064639.1, on the reverse strand, counting down.
AAAAGAACAATGTTACCACGCATACAGTAACACCGTAAAATGATCACATATCTCTTAAAAATAAACAAACAATTTTAATCTTTAACACCTCTAAACTGTCCAAATAAATTCATCAACGAATGATCATTTACTGCACGACAAAACTTAGGCTGGCACTCCCCTAGAGGTTCTGATAATATACTGAAGAGCCAAAGAAACAGGTGCACCTGCCTGATATCGGGTAGGGCGCCTGCGAGTATGCAGAAGTGCCTTAGCACGACGTGGCATGGACTCGACTAATGTGTGAAGTAGTGCTGGAGGGAACTGACACCATGAATCCTGCAGGACTGTCCAGAAATCCGTAAGAGTACGAGGGGGTGGAGATCTCTTCTGAACATCACGTTGCAGGGCATCCCAGATATGCACAATACTTTTCATGTCTGGGGAGTTTGGTGGCCAGCGGCAGTTTTTAAACTCAAAAGAGTGTTTCTGAGCCACTCTGTAGCAATTCTGGGCGTGTGAGTGTCGCATTGCTCTGTTAGAATTGCCCACGTCAGTCGGAAAGCACAATGGACATAAATGGATGCAGATGGTCAGACAGGATGCTTACGTACGTGACACCTGTCAGAGTCGTATCTAGACGTATCAGGGGTACCATATCATATGCACACGTCCCACACCATTACAGTCTTCGCCAGCTTGAACAGTCCCTTGCTGACAAGCTCGGTCCGTAGCTTCATAAGGTTACCTCCATATCCGGACGCGTCCATCCGCTCGATACAATTTGAAACGAGACTCGTCCGAACAGGTACATGTTTCCAGTCATCAACAGTACAATGTCGGAGTTGATGCGCCCAGGCAAGGCGTAAAGCATTGTGTCGTGCAGTCATCAGGGGTAGACTACACGAGGTGGCCTTCGGCTCTGAAAGCCCATATCGATGAGTTTCGTTGAATGGTTTGTACGCTCACACTTGTTGATAGCCCAGGACTGAAATCTGGAGCAGTTTGCGGAAGGATTACAGTTCCGTCTTTGGTCCCGTTCTTGCAGGATCTTTTTCCGGCCCCAGCGATGTCGGAGGTTTGATGTTTTATCGGATTCCTGATATTCACGGCACACTCATGAAATGGTCGTACGGGAAAATCCCCACTTCATCGCTACCTCGGAGATGCTGTGTCTCATCACTTGTGCGCCAACTACACCACGTTCAAATTCACTTAAATCAAGATAACTTGCCATTGTAGCAGCAGTAACCGATCTAACAACTGCGCCAGACACTTGTTGTCTTATATAGGCGTTGCCGACTACAGCGCCGTATTCCGCCTGTTTACATATCTCTGTATTTGAATACGCACGCCTATATTAGCTTCTTAGGCGCTTCAGTGCAGAAACAGACAAAGATGGAGCGAACTCTCACGAAAGCCGACAGGTTCACTCGTCTTCGGCAAAACATAGTTATTATGCAATATAGCACCCAGAAGCTCGCCTTGAACTTCCTTCAAATGAGGATGAGTGCCACACAGCCTCGCTGTAAGTAAACCTCGCTGAAGTACTTCCGTGACGGAATCAAAACCTGGCTCCACTACAACGAACGTTCCGCTACGACTTTACATGTGGCAACATAACCACGCCCCATTCAGGCAAACCTGCCACCTTCTCAAATCAACAAGCTCCTCTGTCCTTGGCCTTCTTCACGTATTGCTGGCTGCTAGCAAATGGTTCAAATGGCTCTGAGCACTATTGGACTTAACTACTGGGGTCATCAGGCCCCTAGAACTTAGAACTATTTAAACATAACTAACCTAAGGACATCACACACATCCATGCCCGAGGCAGGATTCGAACCTGCGACCGTAGCGGTCACGTGGTTCCAGACTGTAGCGTCTAGAACCGCTAGGCCACCCCGGCCGGCGGCTGCTAGCAGAGTCGTCCGTTTGTCCTGTCCAAGCCCTTCTCTTCCTTTAGCACGTCTTCACTCTCATCGTAGGCCAGAGCGCGCTCTCGGGTCGTGCCAAAGGTCTCAAAGTCAATGCACCACCGTCAGCTTACCCAGAATGAATCGAAACGAACGGATCAAAAGTTTTCGATAGAAAGTTGTGGATGAGTCTTTTCATTCTTGTGTCTGTTGTCATAAACGAACTGAGATGCGATGAGTTTCTTTCTCTCTAACTTTGGAGCAGCTTTATCGTTGGCATAGTAGTCTACGAATTTCTGTGAGGTGAGAGACACGAGGTGCTTAGGTTATTTCTGGCGTTAGTTTCTTATGCGGGCACTGAGTGAGATGCCATCGACCAGTACCAAAAGTCGTCGAGTGATTCGCTGGTGTCGCTCACAAATCTGATTCACTTTGTTCTTTTCGTTGTTTGTCTTTGCCTGACAACTACAGGGACGTTCAGCCATTTCTACTGGCCGGTGCTGCAAGAGAGGCGTTTTGCATAACTTTGCTGTTTACACTTACGGCACTGCTAACCTCTCCTCTTCGACTACATTGGTGAACTGGTGATTTTCTAGCAAATTTAAAGAGTAAGTACACGAAAGTGAAGCATCTTAGTATCACACATCTAGCAAGCATTATTTTAAGCCTCACACTTTATACATTAGGAAATACGTTTGTTTATATGTATGTTGGCATCAGTACTGGTGTCTTAGCGTTGTCAGAACAAGGAGAAAAACTCCCCTCCCCCTTCCAGAAAAAGCTTTACGTTTTTCTCTCAAAGACTTCAAATAGAAATAAAAACAAACAAAAAACTTCACAATTTCATATTTTATGACAAAAATCATCGCATGTAATTTATACATAATTTACTTTCAAATGGTAGTATTGAAAACACTGTGGTACACCAAGTCCAAGATTTCTGTGTTTGCACTACCGTCTGCTTTCCTTCCTCATCCGCTTGCCACTCTCTTTCTTTCCTTTGTCAGAGCAAACTTCACACTAGCATGTGGCTTCTACTTTTTCTGCAAAATGGCGACAAGAATTTCTGTCTAGGCTTGTAGTTGGTGTTAGTTGCAATGATCGATTGTCTCCCACTGGAGCTACCGATCCCATGTTATTTCTTTTATAAATTCGATTAGAGATATCTTTCGCTTCGTGACATCCTTGAAAAAAAAAATCACTGTAGCGTGGAAAAAGTGTTTGTTTCCAACACTCCATAGTTTTGCTTACGAATGGGTAGTAGCTGTAAAGCTGATTGGCATGGTCTACACCAAACTCACACATGTTATAATCTATGTCAATACTTGGATTTATTGTCCTTGTAAAACCTCCTTTAGAACTTACAGAAAACATTTTATTAGTTGCCTGATGTTTTGTGGAGAGACAATATACATCACGTTTATGTTTCCATTTCAGCACTAGAATAGGACACTCACTCAAAATGAAATTTCATTTTGCGTTACCTTCCTTGCTACAAAGCTTGTTGTTGGGCCCGTCCACATGGCCGCCACATGCACGCCCATTTGGCGTACGCCATAGTGCTGGATGTATTCAAGTTCGGAGAACGCATGTTCCTAGAAGAGCCGGCGGATATACTGCTTCCTCGTACGGAGATCACGCGAAGAGACAGTGCAGATAAAATTAGAGAGATTTGAGAGCAGACATAGGCTTACTATCAATCGTTCTTTCCGCGAACCATTCGTGACTGGAACAGAGAACGGCGGAATTAACACTGGTGCACAAAGTACCCTCCGCGACACACCGTAAGGTGGCTTGCGGAACGTAGAAGTAGTTGTAGCTGTAGATGTAGATAATGAGCTGCTGTCAGTGTACACAGAACGAAGAAGGATCCAACGATACAAGAATCCCATATCCCGCACTAAATCATCACATTCGATGCACCAACTAATCTCCATAGATCCATCCAGTGAAGGTTGACATTTGAGCAATATCTATGTTTCCGTTTATTTACTTCTCCGTGCACATAGACATTAGCTTATCCGTTACAAGTACGGTAAAGGGCAAACGGTGAGTTTCGTCCAACTTGCATACCATCCATTTCTTTCTTTCTTTCGCTTACGCCATAGTCCTGCAGCGATCGCAGGGTCGGCGTGACTACAACGGATTTGGCGATGTTATTTTTAGGGATGGCCGGATGCCCTTCCCGCCGCCACCCCGTACCCCCCAGGGTAGAATCAGTGTACCTCAAATGTCTGCGTCTAGTGTAAATCGTGAAATAGTGCGGACGTGGTTCAAATGTCTGCAACGCTTGTAACTGAGGCAGAACCTGGGGACCAGCCCGGTATTCACCTATCGGGATGTGGAAAACCGCCTAAAAACCACATCCAGTCTGGCCAGCACACCTGCCCTCTTCGTTAATCCCAGGCCGGTGCGCCTACCGTAGTCCAGGAAGCAGCGCGTTAGCGCTCTCGGCTACCTTGGCGGGTTAACTTGCATGCCAGCCATTCTGCAAACTAAATCCAACGTTCTGGATTGTCCTCCGTGATATGTTGCAATATTTGCGTTTTGTAAGGGTTAATTTTATGTGTGGTCAAAATTCTCATTAATATAGTACGGTTGACCTCAGTTTTCACAAGGACATGCGGTTCTAGGTGCTCCAGTGCGGAACCGCGCGACTGCTACGGTCGCAGGTTCGAATCCTGCCTTGGGCATGAATGTGTGTGATGTCCTTAGGTTGGTTAGGTTTAAGTAGTTCTAAGTTCTAGGGGACTGATGACCTCAGATATTAAGTCCCATAGTGCTCAGAGCCATTTTTTTTTCATTTTTATATCTGACTGAGCGCGACCGCATCGAACATACCACGTAGAGGAACTCTTGGTACGAGAGGATAATCAGGCACTGGACTCACCTGTCCGTTCCCCCTACTTAAATTACCTCCAGTTGGGGACGCGTACTGCATCACGTCCTCGTGTACCATCGACCGTACAACAATTGTTAGCCACTCTGGTGGGGCAATGGAGCACCGCACAATAATGAATCCTTACCAACATTGTGGCCAGCATCGGAGCGCTTTGCAAAGCATACATTGCCGTCTGAAGTGATCGCACACTGTAGTAAGAACCAGTTCTCGTCGTTTGAAATGTCCAGGGGGACCATTATTAGTTGCAGTGATTTCAGTGTCACTTGTGTTGGTCGCTCTCTCAGTTACTATCGGAACAGTGCTACAGCAGTTCTTTCTATATCCACTGGAGAGCCAAAGAAACTGGTGCACCTTCCTAATATCATGTTTGGCCCCCGCGAGCAGGGGGAAGTGTCGCAACACGACGTGGCATGGACTTGACTAATGTGTGAAGTAGTGCTGGAAGGAACTGATACCATGAATCCTGCAGGGCCGTCCATAAATCCGTAAGAGTACGAGGGGGTGGAGATCTCTTCTGAAAAGCACGTTGCAAGGCATCAAAGATATGCTCAATAATGTTCACGTCTGGAGAGTCTGGTGGCCATCGAAAGAGAACTGTGTTCCTGGAGCCACTCTGTAGCAATTCTGGAAGCGTGGGGTGTCGCATTGTCCCGTTGAAGTTGCCCAAGTCCGTCAGAATGCAGAATAGACATGAATGGATGCAGGTGAACAGGCAGGATGTTTACGTACTTGTTACCTGTCTAGACATAACGTGGGTCCCATATCACTCCAACTGCACACGCCCCACACCATTATAGAGCCTCTACCATCTTGAAAACTCCCCTGCTGACATGTAGGATCCATGGATTCAGGTTGTCTCCATACCCCTACACGTCCATCCACTGATACAACTTGAAACGAGACTCGTCCGACCAGGCAACATGTTTCCAGTCATCAACAGTCCAATGTCGGTGTTTATGGGCACCGGCCGCTGTGGCCTAGCGGTTCTAGGCGTTTCAGTCCGGAGCCGCGCGACTGTTGCGGTCGCAGGTTCGAATCCTCCCTCGGGCATGGATGTATGTGATGTCCTTAGGTTAGTTAGGTTTAAGTAGTTCTAAGTTCTAGGCGACTGATGATCTCAGATGTTAAATCCCATAGTGCTCAGAGCCATTTGAACCATTTTGTTTATGAGCCCAGGTGAGGCGTAACGCTTTGTGTCGTACAGTCAGCAAGGGTATACGAGTTGGCCTTCGGTTCCGAAAGCCCGTATTGATGATGTTTCGTTGAATGGTTCTCCCACTGACACTTATTGATGGCCCAGCATTGAAATCTGCAGAAATTTGCACCTCTGTCACGCTGAACGGTTCCCTTCAGGCTTCGTTAGTCCCGTTCTTGCAGGATCTTTTTCCGGCACCTGCGATGTCGGAGATTTGAGGTTTTATCGGGTTTCTGATATTCACGGAACACTCGTAAAATGGTCGTACTGGAAAATTCCCACTTCATCGCAACCTCGGAGATGGTGTGTGCTATCGCTCGTGCGCAGGCTAGAACACCTTCAAATTCACTTACATCTTGATAATGCATCAGACACTTGTTGCCTTATGTTGGACTTGCCGACCGCAGCGACGTATTCTGCCTGTTTACATATTTCTGTAATTGAGTTCGCATGCCTATACCAGTTTCAGTGTATGTTCCACGTATCATCGAGCAGTCTTACTTGGCAGCGAAAGTTGCTTTCTAGTTTAAATTTTGCACACCAGTGCTTGCACGTCTTCCAAAAGTAGCAATGCTAAATACGAATCGTGGCCAAAAGAAAACTGTCCCAACAAGTGTGTTCGATAAATAAGGAAGATAGTCAGCATTTAAGTCAACGCTAGCCATTTCCTGTAATTTCGATGAAGAGCACTTCTCCTGTTCATTAACTAGACGAACTTCTTTACTGCCAGAATTTTAATAATTTCGGGACTACTTTGATCTTGATCCGACTGTGATAATTTATAAGATACAACCAAAGTTTCAACTCACTCGAAATGACAGCCAACCAGTTGCAGCTGTTATTTAGAATTCACTGAAGCTCTTGCACTCATAGTTGCTGTAGTGCAGGCATGCTCAAAATCTTGATCCAACAAACTGAGATGCTGAATAACGTATGCTATAATAGTGGCATCCCCTGTAACATTCCTCCACCCCCGTGGAACAAGAACATTATATCTTACTTTCGTGAACAGCAGCCCTCCTACTTCTTACACAGGGAGCAAGAAAGTGAGTGGAGTAGTGGAACCGTATGAACATCTGCCATAAATCAGAACAGTGTCACATACTACAAAATGTGGGCGGAAACGCTAACAGACAGATTCATACACTCAGAGTCGCATTACTTCGTCACAGCATTTAATATGGTACGCCTCGCAACTGTTAACCTGTCAGAGGCAGCACTGACGCAATGGAATGGCTTTTGCTGGAAATGTATATTTGGAGATTCTGGAACGTTCACTGTGTCTGGCAGGTTACGGCAGAGTTTGATGTTCACGCTCCAGAGACACGGAATATTACAAATGGCTGCACGAGTGTCTGTGAAAACTGCGGCAGCATGAGGGAAGCATGCAAATGACATGAAACATACAGCACGTTCGAAGTAGGGCGCGATGCGTGAACGATTAGAATTGCAGAGCGATCGCAGCTGCGCAGCCATATCTCCCTATAAAGGGCTATTGAGGAGACCTGGGCGTTGCGTAACATTGTCTACGAGAGGAAAGCGTTGCGTGATAGATTACCACGTGCCAAAGTGCGTCAGATTACAGGTTTACGGATTGTACACGGCTGTACACTTGTTTCCAGTTACACTGCTGCCGATAAAAATCCATCATGTGGAAGAACAGAAACTAATAGAATGTTGTTTAATGTGTGTATACAGTATTCTAGGAAGAATACAAGATTAAATTACCGAGCGAGATTGCACAGTGGTTAGAACACTGCACTGACATTCGGGAGGACGACGGTTCAAACCAGCGTTCACCCATCCTGGTTTAGGCTTCCCGTGATTTCCCCACATCACTTAAAGAAAAAGCCGTTATGGTTCCTCTGAAAGGGCACAGCCGATTTCCTTCTCTGTCCTTCCCTAATCCAAGCTTGTGCTTCGTCTTTAATGATCTAGTTGTCGGCGGGAACTTAAATGCTAATCTATTCTTCCTCCACGATAAAAATTTGTACGTGAATGTATATGTATAAAGTGCGAAGTTTGGTACACAGGGGTGCCACCAACGTCTCTAACCTAGCACAGCATCCACTGTAACTGGGCATGGATGACAGATACGGAAACGTCATTCTATGCTTCTTCAACTCTATGCAAGAACTCATTAATCGTAGCCGCTTTACAACGTTCGTGTATCGGACTCTTGATAACCCATAACCGGATGATTCCAGCGAGTGCGCGATCTGTAGAACGTTCTGGCCAAGGAAACAGTCGGACATTGTCTGTGTCGAGAGAGGTCGGGAGAGCGTGAGCAACTTGTGGTCTTGCGTTATCTAGTTGAAAGATAACGTCGCGGAAATCTGAAAGATAGGAGACGGAAGTGCCCTTAACATGTCAGAAATGTAACCCCTGACCCCCAGATTGCTGTGTGTGCGAACTAGACGGGATTGTGTTGTCCACTCAATGGCATTCCATACCATCACGCAGTTGGTGAACTTGTATGACGTTGACGAATGTAGTCTGGTGGCCTTTGTTCTCCTTGGAGCGTCCATGCACGTTCATTGTGATACTCCACGCAGAACTTGGAACAGCCAGCAAAGAATACGTAGTGGGTAAAGTGTTGCCACTGGGCGCTCCAGTGTTGGTGACTAACTCTCTGTTCGCCCGTCAATGGAAGCCGTAACAATGGTGGCTATGGTGACAGTCCGTCCAGCTCCAAAATATTTGTACTGTCCGTGTGCATACTTGCCTTGATGTGAGAAAGTCATATTACTGATTCAAAGTGCGTGACGCGGTTGTGTCATCCTGCACGGCCGATCGAACAATATGGGTGTCATGTCGAGTGCTAGTCGTACATGGCGTTGAATATGGACCTCCTGTATCCATCCATTCTATATTTGGATGACAGTGGTGAAATTCCGACCAACGAGTCTGCAGTAGTACGAAATGTAAACCCCAGTCTCTATAAGTCATGATCCTGCCGTAGTTGGAGTTCAACACTTGCTCCTAGACGTTTCTCCTTCTTACAAGAGGCATAACTCGATCTTTTTTCTTATATTCTTTAATGTTTCAAATGCGATTTCTGAATGAGAAACGGCTGCATAATCTCTCATTACGTATCGAATATAGAAGAATGGAGAAAGCATGCCAAATTTAAAAGTGTGCAAAATGTACAAGATTGGCTAAGTTTTACAGAAGTTCGAAATTTAGCGAGATCTCTCATGCGAGATACTTTTAATAGTTTTCACAACGAAACTCTGTCTCGAAACCTGGCTAAAACCGAAAGAGATTATGATAGTATGTGAAGCACATCAGTGGCAGATGCAATCAATACCATCGCTGCGCGTTAACAATAGTTGTGTTACTGTTTACAGCGCCACTAAAGCAGAGTTACTTAACACGATTTCCCGAAATTTCTTCACCAAAGAAAGATGAAGCAAATATTACAGAAATCGAATCAAGAACTACTGCCATCATGTGTAACTTAGTAGATATTCTCGGCGTAGCGAAGCAGCTTAAATCACTTTATAAAGGCAAGACCTCCGGTCCAGATTCTTTACCAACTGGGTTCCTTTGAGGGTACGTTGATACAATAGCTTGATACATAGCAAACATATACAGCCATTCACTCGTCCAGAGTTCCATATCTAAAGACGGTAAAGTTGCATAGGACACATCAGTGCCCAAGAAAGGAAATAAGACCAAGCCACTGAATTACACGCCTATATCAAGAACGTCGATTTGCAGTAGGATTTCGGAACATATACTGTGTTCGAACATTATGAATTACCTGGAAAAAACTATTTATTGACAAACAGTCACCTTGGATTCAGAAAATATTGTGCTTATGAAACACACATAGCTCTTTATTCTCAGGAAGAAATCAGTGCTATGGGCAGGATATGTCGGTCTGATTACATATTTTTAGATATGCAGTATGTGTGTGAGAACGTTCCTCACAGACGACTTCTGATCAACTTGCGTGCCTGCGGAGTATCGTCTCAGTTGTGTCAGTGGATTCGTGATTTCCTGTCAGGAAGACCACTGTACATAGTAAAGCAGAAGTAGTGTCTGGCTTGCCCTAAGGAAGCTACATGATCCCTGCTGCACCGGATCTACATAAACAATTTAGAGACAACATTAGAAACCCCCTCAGATTATTTGCAGATGACGAGGGTTTTCACTGTCTTTCAAAGTAATCAGATGGTCAAAACCAATGGCAAAGTGATTCAGACAAGATGTCTTTATGATGTGAATAGTGGCGAACACCTAATAAAGAAAAGTGTGAGGTCACCACATGAGCACTAAAAGGAATCTGCCGAATTTCGGTTAAACGACAAATCGCTCAAATCTACAGGCTGTAAATTCAACTAAATACTTAGGGATTACAATGATGAATAAACTGAACTCGAACGATCAGATACTCTCTTCCGCAGTATTGCTGCACGGTATGGGATTCGATCAGGTAGGACTGACGGAGGACTTCGAAAAAGTTGAAAGAACAGCAGCTCGTTTTGTATTATTGCGAAATAGGGGATAGAGTACAACAGATATGATACGCGAATTGTGGTGGCAATCATTAAAAGAATGGCGTTTTTCATTGCGGCAAATAGCGGTGTGGACAGGACTGCAGAAAAAGAAATGACAGCAAGGTGAGTAGCCATTTCTCTAGGACGAACCATTAGTAACCGCGCCGTTGCATGCTGATGATCCTGACATTCAGTCAGAGCACCAAAGGAGATGGAAGAACGGTTGAATTGAATGGACAGTGTCTTCTAAAGAGTTTGTATGATGTACATGAACAAAAGGAAAGCAAGCTAGTGGATTTTAGAATTAAATCAGGAAATGAATGCAGTGGTGAGGCACTAAAGGTACTAGACAAGTTCTGTTGTCTGGGCAGCAACTGAGCTGACGACAATGTGTCCGATGGAACGAAAACGTGCACCGGTCTTACGAAATTAAAGTAAGTCACTGCGCCCCGTTGGTACTTAATCTCCCATCACGTGCTTGATACAAACATTGAAAATACAGCAGCAACTTCGCTGTGATAATAACACGCTTTCGATTTAACTGTAGGAGATTACGGCAGCATCTCTGCCACCTTCTTCTTGCGTATGTGACAGTGTGGAGGATGTCAACCACATTTTCTGCGGCTGCGACAGAACATATCGAGAAAACACATTGGTCTTGCAGCTTGTAAGGCCCTCCAGCAATACACCGTTAAACTCTTTTAGCGACAGATCTAAAAGTGTGTTCAAATGGTACAAATGGCTCAGACAACTATGGGACTTAATTTCTGAGGTCATCAATTCCCTAGAACTTAGAACTACTTAAACCTAACTAACCTAAGGGCATCACACACATCCATGCCGGAAGCAGGATTCGAACCTGCGACCGTAGCGGACGCGCGGTTCCAGACTGTAGCGTCTAGAACCGCTCGGCCACTCCGGCCGACTTTAAAAGTGTGTAAAGTTCTGTACGATTTTATAGCAGAAGGATTTATAAGAAAACAGGAAAAACTTTTTTTCATTTCAATAGAGTAAATTGATAATTATGCTTTTTGTTGACAACTTTCCTTTCCTTTCATGTTAATGAATTTACTTTAATATTCTTCGACCATAGACTTAATGTCAAATAAAATAAATCTAATATTTAATTGTTGTTGAAATGGTACCTGTTTCTTTTTAGCTGTTTTAAGCTGTTACACACTTAAATATTAAAAATCATTTTCAGGTTGGCTGCGTAGTTGATGTTCATAAGCCATTAATATAACAAAGTAAACTGATAATAGCCGAAGCAGAGAAGATGTAAAACGCAGACTGGAAATACATAGAAAAAGATTTCTGAGAGAGCGAAATTTGTTAACATCGGATTTAAATGTCAGGTCTTTCCTGAAGATATTTATGAGGAGTGTAACGTTGCACGGAAGTGGATCGTGGCCTGGAAACAGTTCAGGCAAGAAGATAATAAAAGCTTTCGAAATGTGACGATACAGGAGAATGCTGAAGACTGGCTTGCCAGATCTGTTAACTAATGAAGAGATACTGAAACGAATTGGGGGAAAAAGAGGAAATTTTTGGTAGGACTTGACTAAAAGAAGGTCTTCCAGGGATCGTCAGTTTGGTAGTAGAGGATATTGTGTGTGTGTGTGTGTTTGTGTGTGTGTGTGTGTGTGTGTGTGTGTGTGTGTGTGTGTGTGTGGAGGGGAGGGGGGAGGAGTTAAAGCTATAGAAGAAGACTACGGCTCGAATGCATTCAGCAGGTTCAAGTGGACGGAGGTTGCAATAGTGACGCAGAGATGAGGAGATTTGCGCTGGTTACGCTAGTTTCATGAAAGCTGTCTTTGGACTGAATATCACAGGAGCAACAACATTTTTATAGATAACTGCATCGTTTGGAAAATCGTCTGTTATTATTATTATTATTATTATTATTATTATTACTATTATTATTATTGTCTATTTTGTTGTTTGTTTGCAACATGAACTGCAACGTTCGTAACAAACGTACCCTGGCCATGCCTGTCTTAGATGACCTTCATGTAAGATAACACGCCGCTTCCTCTCCGCCAATAAATACACAGTCCATGTCACGAATTTTTCTTCATAAACATTGATGCGGTACCGAGTCAAGAAATACTGCATCCACAGTATTGCACCGAGATATTTAAGGACGGTGTTTTTCAAGCTTTCTCTGGAGCCTTGCATCACTTCGATAGTTGTGGGTGGATGAGAAAATCATGCGATTACTATATCCAGTGGCTGCAGCAATAATTAAGCAATGGAAGTATCGAAAGTCCATTCTGCTGTGCGGCGCTGTATTATCCACGTAAAGCTGAGAGATGTAGACGTAGGTGCAGGCGTTTCCTGCGACACCACGCCTCCCGCCTCAAACCCACCATCACCTGACACGGGAAAGGAGGGAAGGAAGATTTGTGTTTAATGTCCCTTCGACGAAGTACAAGCTCGTAGTGATGCAAGGATGGAGGAGGAAATAGGCCGTGCCTTGAGAAAGGAACCACCCCGGCCTTCCAATGGAGTAATTTATGGAAATCATAGAAAACCTAAATCAGGATGCCCGGACGCGTGTTTGGACCGTCGTCCTCCCGACTGCGTGTCCAGTGTGCTAACAACTGCGCCACCTCTATTGGTGTTTTGACAGCAGCCGCCTGTGTTTCCAGTCTTAAGTTTCTCATCTGTTCTGACTCCCTGAGTGCCCTTCAGACCATGCAACACTTGTACCCAGCGGATACGGTCGTCCAGAACATCCATGATGCCCTACTCCACCCGCAACGGCAGGGGAAGGAGGTTTCCTTCTGCTGGGTGCCGGGGCACGTGGGTATTAGGGGAAACGAACTGGCGGATGTGGCTGCCAAACATGCATGTTCCCTCCTTCACGTTGTTGAATGTGCCGTCCCCCTCCATGCTGTTACCTCCCTTTCGCGTTTTCGTGTTATGCGTCAATGAGAAGAGGAGTGGCTGGCAGTCGGTGAAAATAAGCTGCGTCTGGTCAAGGCCACCACGCGGCCATGGCGTACGTCCTACCAGTCATGCAGGCGGGATGAGGTTCTCCTCACTCGCCTCCGCATCGGGCACAGTCCCTTCACACACGGTTTTTTACTCCGGCGGGAGGACCCCCCAATCTGCAGTGCTTGTGGCGTCCAGATTACTGTCCGCCACATTTTACTTGACTGTCTTTTATTCTCTGACCAGAGGGCGGTGGTTTCCTTGCCACCGGATTTGCCCTCTACTTTGCAAGACGACGCAACGACCGTGGTTAAGGTGTTACGGTTTTGTGTCCTTTCCAATTTGTTGCCTCGGATTTTAGGATTTTAATGTGCTGCTGGATGACTGGCTCACCCAGGTTTAAGTAAGAGGTCCGCCAGTCACGATTACCAACTTGTTTCACTTCGATTTCTGTTCTCTTTTCCTTGTGTTTCCTTTCCTTTTTTAGTGCGTTTCTTCTCCTCTTGTTTTGCCTCTGTATGTGAGGATTTGGAATTGCGTCAGGTCTGTGTCTTTTAGCCATTCTCCTTGTTCGCTGTCCGTCTTCGTCCCTTCACTGCATGTGTTCCTGTTTCTATGCGTTTGGGCGCTGATGACCACGCTGTTTAGCGCCCGAAAACCTCAAACCACACACACACACACACACACACACAATTTACTGTGGCATTCTTGACGCTACGTTTTCCATTTCCTTACGTTCTACTTTCTTATGTCGCATTTTCCTTCTTTTCCTGCTTTCTTTGCGTGTGTGTTTCAGTTTTATTAGGTCTGTCCACATTCGTTCCCTTTAATGTGTGTCAGGGTGCTGATGACCTCGACCTTGAGCGCCCATAAGTCCCAACACACACACACACACACACACACACGCACACACACACACACACACACCTACATCTACATCTACATTCACATCTGTACCATTACTCTGGAATTCACAATTAAGTGACCGGCAAAGGATTCTTCGAAACCAGCTTCAAGCTATTTCTCTAACGTTCCAGTCTCGAACAGCGCACGAGAAAAACGAACACTTACATCTTTCCGTGCTAGCTCTGATTTTCCTGATTGTATGATAATGATCCTTTCTCCCTGTGTGGGTGGGCGCAAACAAACTATTTTCACACTCTGTGGAGAATGTTGCTGATTAAAATTTCACGAGCAGATCCTGCCGCAATGAAAAACGCCTTTGTTTTAATGATTGCCCCCGAATTCGCGTGTCATATCCCTGACACTCTCTCCCCTATTTCGCGATGATACGAAACGAGCTGCCCCTCTTTCGACTTTATCAGTGTCCTCCGTAATCCTATCTGGTGCGTATCCCAAACTGCACAGCAGTACTCCGGAAGAGGGCGGGACAAACGCAGTACAAGCAGTCTCTTTAGTAGGCTGCTGCGTTTTCTAAGTGTCTGACACCAAATCGTAGTCTTTGGTTTGCTTTCCCCATAACTTTGACTATGTAATCGTTGAGATTTAAGTTACTCGTAATTGTAATCCCTGAGTATTTAGTTGGATTTACAGTCTTTAGATTTGTATGATTTATCGTCTCACCAAAATTTAGCGGATTCCTTTCATATTCACGTGGATGACTTCACACTTTTCATTATTTAGAGTTAATTGCCATTTTTCGTACCATACAGATAACTTGATTAAATCATTTTGCAATAGCTCTCATCTGATGGAAATGGAACTGCCGTGCGGCTAGGGCCTCCCGTCGGGTAGACCGTTCGCCTGGTGCAAGTATTTCGAGTTGACGCCACTTCGGCGACTTGCGTGTCGATGGGGATGAAAGGATGATGATAAGGACAACACAACACATAGTCCCTGAGCGGAGAAAAATCTTCAGCCCAGCCGGGAATCGAACCCGAGCCGTTAGGTATGACAGTCCTTCGCGCTGACCACTTTTTTTTTTTTTTTTTTTTTTTTTTTTTTTGATCGTTTTGTTTGGTCGTTGCGGACGTCGCAAGACATCCTGTTCAAGTTCTGTGGTTGATCCTTCCACTAAGTTTTTTATTACAGAGGCCAACTGGCTCTCTGACCGAACACGCTGAGTTACCGTGCCGGCATCACTCGGCTACCAAGGGCGGACTCTCCTGTGATGACTTTACAAGACGGTAAATGACAGCTCAGTCGGCAGACAATCTGAGAGGGTTGCTCATATTGTCTCCTAAATTGTTTTTATACATTAGGGACGGTGGAGGGTCTATAACACTTCCTTGTGGAACACCAGATACTCTGTTTTATTCGAAGTCCTTCCGTCGGTTAATACGATTTGTAATCTTTCTGACAGGAAATCACGAATCCTGTCGCACACCTCAGACGATACTCTGTTGGCACGCAGTTTGTTTAGAAGTGACTTGTGAGAAATGGTGTCAAAAAGCCTTTTGGAAAACTATAAATGTGGTGTCAATCTGATAATCCCTGACGATATTACTCATTACTTCGTGTGAATAAAGTGCTTAGTTGCTTTTCACGAGAACGTTTTTTTCCTGAATCCGTGTTGGCTGCTTGTCAATAAATCGTTTTCTTGGGAGTAATTCGTAATGTTAAAAGACAGTATATGTTCCAAAATCCTACAGCAAATTGGTGTTAGCTATATGGGTCTGTAATTTAGCGGATTACTCCTGTTTCCGTTCTGGGATAATGGTGCGGCTTGAACAACTTTCCAGTATTTAGGTACGGACCTTCCGAGGAGCGCGCGGTTGGATAGGATTTGCTAAATATGAAGATATTGTATCAGCATACCCTGAAAAGAACCTGACTGGTATACCGTCTGGACCGGAGATCTTGCCTTTACTAAGTGAATTAAGCTGCTCCGCTACATCAAGGACGTCTACTAAGTTCCTCTTTTTGACAATTGTTCTTGATTCGAATTGTGTAATATTTACTTTGTATGTTTTGGTGAAAGTATTTCGCAAGTCTGTTTAGTAACTCTGCTTTAGCGGCATTGTCATCAGTGACATCACCATTGTTTGTACCAAAATAATCAGCAACCAACTGGTAGCTCATTATTTCGATATATACAACTAAAGTTGTTGAAGATGGGTGCAGTACTATTATCACAATTGTTATTGTGTGTTGAAGATATTGTCTGTGTCTCGCCAATGGTATGCCAGAATCTCTTTGGGTTTTCTGCTATATTTAGAGACAGAGTTTCTTTGCGGAAAGTATTAAATAGAAGACGTCCCAGGTCACCGCACAATGATCTTTTTTGTGGTACACCTAACAGGTTGTTCAGTATAGAAATGGGTTTCTCTAACTTTAGAGAACCTTCATATGCATACCACATGTATATCGTGTTATCGGAGTGTTGTGACGCCTGATGTACTAAGAGGGATCTTGTATGTATTGTATTGTATGTTAACCGGGGACCTAGAAACGACGGAGAGGCTCCGTCCCCGCCGCAGCCGCGGTGGTCCGCAACCCCACGACGACTACCGCAGTCCACTTCACCCCTCCTCCGCCCCACACCGAACCCAGGGTTGTTGTGCAGTTAGGCCCCCGGTGGACCCCCCCAGGGAACATCTCACACAAGACGAGTGTAACCCTTATGTTTTCGTGGTAGACTAATGGTGGTGTACGCGTACGTGGAGAACCTGCTTGCGCACCAATCGCCGACATAGTGTAACTGAGGCGGAATAAGGGGAACCAGCCCGCATTCGCCAAGGCAGATGGAAAACCGCCTAAAAACCATCCACGGACTGGCTGGTTCACCGGACCTCGACACAAATCCGCCAGGCGGATTTGTGCCGGGGACCAGGCGCTCCTTCCCGCCCGGAAAGCCGTGCGTAGAGGAATCTTTCATTCTGGAGCGGAGTTGCGCTGTTTTGACACTTCCTTGGAGATTAAAACTGCACCCTGGGCCGAAACTCAAACCTGGAACCTTGTCTTTAGTGGAAAATGATTTTGCCGACTGATCTATCAATACACGACTCACTGATCGCCCTCACAGCGACACTTTGCCCAGTACCTGTCTTCTACTTTCTGAAATTCACGCAGAAGCTCTCCTCGACACCTTGCGGACTAGCACTTATAGGAGAAAGAATACTGCGGAGAAATGGTTTAGCTGCGGCCTAAAGAGTTGTTTCCTTTGAATGAGGCAGATATCTTGAATGCAGTTGGCTTCTCATACAACGTGAGCCTTACCTTGCAAAACAGTTACGTTTTAAGATGATAATTCTTGCAGCTGTCAGTTAAAAACTGTGACCTCTTAGCAGAAAGATCACTGAGAAATCTGTTGCAGATCAGAAGTAGCACAGTACGTTCCCTCACGAAAATGGCACTGAAATTGCTTGTGACACATACATACAGTCTGACTGCACTTTGCGTGCTGTGGTAAGAATAGTTGGGCACTCACAGACTCAGAATCGAGTTCGCTCAATGGCACAGTTTACGTCAGCTACACTAAGACACGTAATAGACCAGTGAGTTTCAAAAAGAGCCATCCGGTTTCACAATACTCTATTGGCGACATGAATGAAGATAGAAACTTAGGACAAATTTTAACTTACGCACAGGAAAACAAAGCTACAGAAAGTGGAAAAAACATGGAAACATCCAAAACACAACACATTGCAGTGCCCACTACTGTGCAGGGAAGCGATGGGGATTCAAAACGGCTTCCAGTCTTCTCGAAATGGAGAAATACAGGTCCTGTATGGTTTCCAAGGACACCTTACACCATTATTCCTCCAAAACGGAAGGAAATTCTGTTAAAGGTGGTGGAGATGAATGGAGATCACTCGCCCTTTTCTTGAAACTAGACGACAAAGTCTAAATAATATTCAGATCTGTTGATCACGATGATCAGGGAGACGCAATAATTCATCCTGGTGCTCAAAAAACCAGTCCCTGACGATCCGAGCTGTGTCAACGGGGGCCTGGAAGTCTACGAATACAGCATCTCCATTGTAGAACAAACATTATTCATAGGAAGGACGTCATCAACCAAAATGGTTACATAAACCTTGGTAGTAATGCGACCTCGCAGAGCATAAAATCCATTGAATACCACGAGAGAACTATCCAACTCACCAGCCAGCACCCTTCATGTTTTTCTCCTGGGACGCAAAATTGGCCAGAAGTTTGAAAAAGTGTGATGGAAGACTAATATGGTCAAATTAGATTCTTGCATAGTTCCACAGTTAGGTCTTATGGCTTCGGCACCATGTTTTCCTGTTACGAGCATTTTCATCACTGATCACTGATTTTGCAATTTCATTTATCCCTGTACTTCCGTGATTATGGTGGCTACTTCGTGTCGCTTTGGTGCTCACAGCGTCCACTGCCGTGACACTCAGATCTGCGGTGGCTTTTGCAGCTTTCGTCTTATACACTGAAGAGGCAAAGAAACTGGTGCACTCGCCTAATATCGTGTAGGGTCCCCGTTAGCATCCAGAACTGTCACAACACGACGTGGCATGGACTCGACTAATGTCTCAAGTTGTGCTGGAGGGAACTGACACCATGAATCCTGCAGGACTGTCCACAAATCCGTAAGAGTACGAGAGGGTGGCGATCTCTTCTGAACAGCACGTCGCAAGGCATCCCGCATATGTTCAATAATGTTCATGTCTGGGGAGTTTGGTGGCCAGTGGAAAAGTATAAACTCAGAAGAGTGTGCCTGCAGCCACTCTGCAGCAATTCTGGACACGTGGAGTGTCACATTGTCCTGTTAGAATTGCCCAAGTCCGTCGGAACGCACAATGTACATGAATGGATGCAGGTGATCAGACAGAATGCTTCCGTGCGTGTCACCTGTCAGAGTCATGTTTAGACGTATCAGCGGTCCAACTGCACATTCCCCACACGATTACAGAGCCTCCACCAGCTTAAACAGTACCCTGTTGACATGCACTGTCCATGGTTTCATGATGTTGTCTCCACAGCCGTACACGCCCATCCGCTCGATAAAATTTGATACGAGACTCGTCCAACCAGGCAACATGTTTCCAGTCATCAGCAGTCCAAGACGATGTTGACGAGCACAGGTGAGGCGTAAAGCTTTCTGTCATGCAGTCATCAAGAGTACAGGAGTGGGCCCTCGGATCCGAAAAGCCATATGGATGATGTTTCGTTGAATGGTTCACACGCTGATACTTATTGATGGCCCAGTATTGAAATCTGCATCAATTTGCTGAAGGGTTGCACTTCTGTCACGTTGAACGATTCTCTTCAGTTCGTCGATCCCGTTCTTGCAGAATCTTTTTCCCGCCACAGCGATGTCAGAGAACTGATGTTTTACCGGATTCCTGATATTCACAGTACACTCTTGAAGTGGTCGTACGGGAAAATTCCTGCTTCAGCGCTACCTCGGAGATTCTGTGTCTCATTGCACGTGCGCCGACTGTAACACCACGTTCAAACGCACTTAAATCTCGATAACCTGCCATTGTAGCAGTAGTAACCGATCTAACAACGGCGCCAGACACTTGTTGTCTTATACTGGCGTTGCCGACCGCAGCACCGTATTCTGGCTGTTTACATATCTCTGTATTTGAATACATATGTCTGAATCAGTTTCTTTGGCGCTTCAGTGTTTTTCGTCAAAATCCTCTCCAATGAGAGTCAGTCAAGATCACTCGCGACACACTTTCATCCGCGCTATGACTCAGGGGTTGATGTTTTCTCAGTTTCCCGGTAAACGGTATAATCTTCAATACGGTGCTTCTTGAAACATGATCCACTTCGGCTACTTTGTTTACGGAAGCACTCACCATACGAGCTCCAACGATTTGTCCACCTTCGAAATTCACTTAGTTCCGACATAGCTTCTGTCCACATCTGGCACTTGCAAAGTACTGAGAACATTGTACAGGTGCCTTTCGTGGTCGCGAATAACTGCGCAACCTGTATGCTTGGCTATCATCTGCATTTGTGTCAGGAATGAATTTCTCAAGGTGTTTGCATATTTTCAATAGGATCATCTGATGTCAGTAGAGTATATGTTTTACATACATGTTGGGATCCTTTTTATAATACATCTATAATCGAAATTTTCTCTTACTTTTCAGGAATATTCAACGTCCCCTCTATCTGACGTACGACAACAGACGGACGACAGTCAACCTCATCCCATACTGTTACGAGCATCTCTGTAGTTATTGCATTGACTGCTGTTGCCATTCATCTAGTATTCCTGCAAGGGGAGACGCATAGACGAAGTCTTTCACAGACCCATACCCATGTACCGTGAGGTCAGACGGCCTTGGACCCCTATGGTGCAATGAGAGATTTGTAAGCCTCTCACGTTCGGGCCATCGTTGAGGTAGCTCAGTTTTAAGAAATTCTGTTATATGCAGGTGCCAGTGCGATTGTTTTTCCCGTTAAAAGAAATATATCTTCAGCATTCTTTCGCATTGAGGAAAAAGCCGTAACGAACGGGCGAGAAGGAAGACTGCTGTCGGCAACCACATTAACTGGAAACTACAGTTAGTACAACGGTAAACTTTTAGTTTTGATGCTTAAGTTAAAATTTACCGCAATATTTACATTTACTCGAGTCTAAAATATACAGTCTTGTGAAATCTGATGAACCTTTTTGAGACACCTTGCAGTAAACTGTATTACAATGATATTGGCCAGGTACGAACAGCACCCGCGCACTGAGGGTTCCGTACAAACTTAGTTATGTATATAGACTGTTTGTTCATTCCGGGAATCGAAGATTTTGAAGACTTTTGCCTGTTGTCGATATTGATACGAGCAAGATGCTGATCCTAGTAATTCCAAGTCTTTCGAGAATGGTTTAATTTCAAGTTTGAAGTCGGCCAACAAATGACAAAAGAGCTACTAGCTACTGTGATATAATTACAAATTAACAATTTTCTCATTCTTTTCCTTTACTTTTACTGTGAAACCTTTCTTTTTGACAAATATCTTGATAGTAAGTCAACGGGAAGTACCCTATAGATTTTGATCAGAGAGTTTGCGAGTGTTAAAATGTGTGACACAATGGCGCTATCTTTTGCCTTCACTGCCTCAAAAGCTAACGTTTCCTTTACCACAGAGAGATCATAGACCTTAGTATCTGATATAAGTTTCAACTTGATAAGACTACCGTTCCTGAGAAGACTGGGCTGCAACAGGCGGACAGATATATATCGCGTGATATAATTACATATTAGCAGTTTTCGGAATTTTTCATTTGACTGTACTGTGGAACCTTGCTTCTTGCCAAATTTCATGACTGTAGATCAACAGGAAGTACCCTGCAGGTTTTAATCAGTGAATTTGCAGAGTATCGAAATACGTGACACAATTGCCGTACCTTTTCATTGCACCGGCTCGGAAGTTTACAATTTTGACACCACCAAAGGACTATAGACCACAATATGTGACGTAAATTTCTAGTTGATACGTCTACCCGTCCCTGAGAAAGCGGTTTTTGAACAGTCGGACAGACAGACAGTGGGGCAGATGGACAACAGTCATACTATGAAGATTCCGTTTCTACCGATTGAGGTACGGAACCATAGAAAGTAACAAACGTTTCACCCTGGGAGATAGTTTCCACTTCCGGCTTATATAGCTGATGTGTCTAACAGTTGATTCAATCCTTCCCGTCATCCTGGAAATATTTTTCGGCATCGTGAAGAATATTCTCTAAGGTCAAAGAATGAATCAGAGCACCAAAGTCGATACTGGTCGTACCGATGTTGGCCACAGGACGCACCAACAGGTCGTGCAGGGAACCGCAAGGCAGGCGTGGCGCATGCATGTTTCATGTCTCCCCGGGATCGGCCGTGGCCGCCACCACCTTTGTAAGCAGGGCATCGCGCGCGCAATCTCAGCCATCTTTCATGGCGAAACTTGGCGTCTCTCTGCCCTCCCAAGTCCTCCAGCCCTGCCTCCGCCCGCTCCTTCTTCCTCTTCTTTCGCCGACGCCGTCATTAATTTTAAACACGCAGCGTAGGAGCCGCCACTGGTAGAGGCAGGAGCCGTAGCGGCAACGACAGGGACGCGAGGCGCTCGGGCACCTCTCTCCACACACACACACACACACACACACACACACATACAGCCCCATACATGGGTATATGTGAATCCGGGCACCCAAATTCCTCTGAGCGCACGCTGTGCGACCATAGCTCGGTGGCAAGCTAAATAACAAGAAGACGGCCGGGGGTCGTGTGAGACGTGGAAGGAGAAAGAGAGAGAGAGAGAGAGAGAGAGAGAGCAAGTTTGTTTTCCATTTCCCCGGCCACCCTCTGCGCCGCCCACGCCTCCGCAGCCGCTGCTGCCGGCCCCATTGCCGCTGCAGCAGGTCCCGGCGAGAGCCTCATTGTCGAGCGTACCCTGCCCAGACTTGGCTTGCCTCGCCGAGAGCGAGACTTAAAAATTCATAACTTCATTCCGCGGGTAGCTCGGGCTGCCTGCCGGCCTGGACTGTTTGTTTGCGCGGCGCGCCACCGACGCGGGCGCCCGGCACTGCGGGGGTGGTGGAGGGGTGGGGGTGACGAGACGCCATGCGGTGCCGAGCTGCGCTGGGCGGGACTTCCCCGCTGCGCGGGGGGTTCCCCCAAACACGGGAAGGGATTCCCCTCCCACAGTGTATGGCCACCGGGCAAGCAAAATCTCTGTTAAAACTGTTGGCAGAATCGTTCTTCATTTGGGCCTATGGTATGAGTCTACAAATATTGATTAAAAAGTGTAAGACAATAGAGTCACGTGTACATTATTTAAAGAGACACTCTTTCTTTACAAATAACGCGTTTCACCTGGTTAAGAAAATGGCTCTGAGTACTATACGACTTAGCTTCTGAGGTCATCAGTCGCCTAGACACTTAAAGTAGTAAAGGAGTTTTGCTATTTGGGGAGCAAAATAACTGATGATGGTCGAAGTAGAGAGGTTATAAAATGTAGACTGGCAATGGAAAGGAAAGCGTTTCTGAAGAAGAGAAATTTATTAAGATCGAGTATTGATTTAACTACCGGGAAGTCATTTCTGAAAGTATTTGTCTGGACTGTAGCCATGTATGGAAGTGAAATATGGACGATAAATAGTTAAACGTAACTAACCTAAGGACATCACACACATCCATGCCCGAGGCAGGATTTGAACCTGCGACCGTAGGGGTAGCACGGTTCCGGACTGGAGCGCCTAGAACCGCAAGGCCACTCCGGCCGGCTGGTTAAGATTTCCTCAGAATTTTCTAAAAGAAAAGGAAAGCAAGAATGTAATTATAAAAAATTTCAAATTAATTATGGAGATTCTTGTCTTGAAAGGAGGATATAAGATGAACATCAACAAAAGCAAAACGAGGATAATGGAATGTGGTCGAATTAAGTCGGGTAATGCTCAGGGAATTAGATTAGGAACTGAGACACTTAAAGTAGTAAAGGAGTTTTGCTATTTGGGGAGCAAAATAACTGATGATGGTCGAAGTAGAGAGGATATAAAATGTAGACTGGCAATGGCAAGGAAAGCGTTTCTGAAGAAGAGAAATTTGTTAAGACCGAGTATTGATTTAAGCATCGGGAAGTCGTTTCTGAAAGTATTTGTCTGGACTGTAGCCATGTATGGAAGTGAAATATGGATGATAAATAGTTTGGACAAGGAGAGAATAGAAGCTTTCGAAATGTGGTGCTACAGAAGAATGCTGAAGATTAGATGGGTAGATCACATAACTAATGAGGAGGTATTGAATAGAATTGGGGAGAAGGCGAGTCTGTGGCACAACTTGACTAGAAGAAGCGATCGGTTGGTAGGGCATATTCTGAGGCATCAAGGAATCACCAATTTGTTACTGGAGGGCAGCGTGGGGGGTAAAAATCGTAGACAGAGACCAAGAGATGAATACACTAAGCAGATTCAGAAGTATGTAGGTTGCAGTAAGTACTGGGAGATGAAGAAGCTTGCACAAGATAGAGCAGCATATTGAGCTGCATCAAAACAGTCTTACGACTGAAGACCACAACAACAACAACAATAATGAAGATTCTAAGCTGAACTAAATTTAGACATCGAATGAAAATTAACATTCAGGAAAGGCTGTCAAAGCAATGTATTTGGCCAGCTAGTAGGGCGGTTAATCACAATGAAGGTAACAACCATTTACGCCTACATCCATACTTCGCAAGCCACCTGACGGTGTGTGGCGGAGGGTACCTTGAGTACCTCTATCGGTTCTTCCTTCTATTCCAGTCTCGTATTGTTCGTGGAAAGAAAGATTGTCGGTATGCCTCTGTGTGGGCTCTGATCTCTCTGATTTTATCCTCATGGTCTCTCCGCGAGATATACGTAGGAGGGAGTAATATACTGCTTGACTCCTCACTGAAGGTATGCTCTCGAAACTTCAACAAAAGCCCGTACCGAGCTACTGAGCGTCTCTCTTTCAGAGTCTTCCACTGGAGTTTATCTATCATCTCCGTAACGCTTTCGCGATTACTAAATGATCCTGTAACGAGGCGCGCTGCTCTCCGTTGGATCTTCTCTATCTCTTCTATCAACCCTATCTGGTACGGATCCCAAACCGGTGAGCAGTATTCAAGCTGTGGGCGAACAAGTGTACTGTAACCTACTTCCTTTGTTTTCAGACTGCATTTCCTAAGGATTCTTCCAATTAATCTCAGTCTGGCATCTGCTTTACCGACGATTAATTTTATATGGTCATTCCATTTTAAATCACTTCTAATGCCTACTCCCAGATAATTTATGGAATTAACTGCTTCCAGTTACTGGCCTCCTATATTGTAACTAAATGATAAAGGATCTTTCTTTCTATGTATTCGCAGCACATTACACTTGTCTACGTTGAGATTCAATTGCCATTCCCTGCACCATGCGTCAATTCGTTGCAGATCCTCCTGCATTTCAGTACAATTTTCCATTGTTACAACCTCTCGATATACTACAGCATCATCCGCAAAAAGCCTCAGTGAACTTCCGATGTTATCCACAAGGTCATTTATATATATTGTGAATAGCAACGGTCCTACGACTCTCCCCTGCGGCACATCTGAAATCACTCTTACTCCGGAAGACTTCTCTCCATTGAGAATGACATGCTGCGTTCTGTTATGCAGGAATTCTTCAATCCAATCACACAATTGGTCTGATAGCCCATATGCTCTTACTTTCTTCATTAAACGACTGTGTGGAACTGTATCAAACGCCTTGCGGAACTCAAGAAATACGGCACCTGCCTGGGAACCCGAGTCAATGGTCCTCTGAGTCTCGTGGACGAGTAGCGCGAGCTGGTTTTCACAGGACCGTCTTTTTCGAAACACATGCTGATTCTTACAGAGTAGATATATAGTCTCCAGGAAAGTGATTATACTCTAACATCTAAAGAATGAACATCAAATAAGATACCTGGAACACAATCGAGTGTATAATCATAAAATGATAAACGCAGGGAAAAAGTTATGAAGGCAAAAATAAAAGGGAGGTGGGCACAGCCAAATAAAGTAATGGAAATTATCTTCCAATAGTGGTAGCTGCCATAGCTGTCACACACCTCCCTGAGTTCTCTTGCCCAAGTTGATTAAAAATTACATCTCACGCAAGCCAGATGCAGGCTGGATTGTGATGTGGGATGCATTGATAAATAGAAAATTCCATCTACTTATTTTAGGATAAATTCCACAATAAGTTATGCTATTCCTCAGCTTAAGTGATTACATAAGAGTATTTTCAGAACTGACTGTCATGTCAAGTCCTATGTTAATATATATTCCTCAAAATGTAGACTGGCAATGCAAGGAAAGCGTTTATGAAGAAGAGAAATTTGTTAAGATCGAGTATAGATTTAAGTGTCAGGAAGTCGTTTCTGAAAGTATTTGTATGGAGTGTAGCCATGTATGGAAGTGAAACATGGACGATAAGTAGTTTAGACAAGAAGAGAATAGAAGCTTTCGAAAATGGTGCCACAGAAGAAGGCTGAATATCAGATGGGTAGATTACATAACTAATGAGGAGGTATTGAATAGAATTGGGGAGAAGAGAAATTTGTGGCACAACTTAACTAGAAGAAGGGACCGGTTGGTAGGACATGTTCTGAGGCATCAAGGGATCACCAATTTAGTATTGAAGGGCAGCGTGGAGAGTAAAAATTGTAGAGGGAGACCAAGAGGTGAATACACTAAATAGATTCAGAAGGATGTAGGTTACAGTAGGTACTGGTAGATGAAGAAGCTTGCACAGGATAGAATAGCATGGAGAGCTGCATCAAACCAGTCTCTGGACTGAATATCATAGCAACAACAACAAGAGCATAAGTCAATGTTCACAACATATCTGCAGGTATATCTGTATCACTTACAGCAAAAATACAGCAAAGCTTGCAGTGTGCCTTCAGCACTTGAGTATGTACTTGATTCAGTCGGAAAGTAAGCCAAAGCAGAAGTGAGTAGCAACAGAGCCAGCTATAGGCAGGCCAAGTGTGTTATGTGTCGTGAAGCAAAACAAGGCCGACAGGTATCGCGAAGCAGAGCCAGCTGGGCATGGTATAGGAACTGCCGACGCTGCAATACACTAGCGGAAGGATGGAAGTGCTTAGAGTGCATGTCTTAAGCCCTAAACGAACGTGGTCTGGAGAGTATAAGTAATCAGCCACTTGTGTACTAAAATATCCTTGTCTCAGTATCTAAATCTATGCTACAAGTCTATGACACCCGGAGTGACATCGTGGATTGCTGTATGGGGTCTGCCGTCTGATCACAGGACAGGGCAGCCTGCACTAAGTCATGACAGCAGCTGCTTCCAGAACAGAGAACCACTTGCTTGTTGGAAGGAGGTCACGGACGCCCCTGAGGAATTGTCAGATGCACTGCCATGCTGTCATCACCGTCACAGGCAGAGAAGTTGCTGTCGCTGACAATGGCATTCGAGTGACAACACGACCAGTCCAGTTCTTTGTGCTGTCGGCATGCTGGACAGTTATTGTTTTGCATGAGAGACAACTGGACGCCTCCATCAAGCTGTTCCTGATGTACTACAGACGAGGGCCAAAATAAAGAAGTCAATTCAACAAATTTACTACAGTTCTGATATCTCATTTCACTCTCCACGGGTGATAATCCCTGGGTCTTCTAACACTGGTGCCAGATCACTGACGTCGCCGTCTTAGAGCAACGTATGAATCTACAGCCTATGGTACAGTGAGTACAAAAATTTTGATTGTATTTTGGTCATGGAGAAAATGTTTGACGGTCGTGCATTTTATAAAATAGATTTTATTGAGAGTAGAGAACCAATGGATCTGTCTAGTTTTAGAGTTATACGTGACTGCTTGACAGTTCATACAGTTAACTTTTTTTTTAATGCAGGTCTTAAAACTATTAAAATGAAATTGAATGAAATGTGCAGTGGTCCGCTGTTACTGTATTTGTCCAGGTTGTAACCTTCCCGTAAAAATAAAAAATAAAATATTAAATAATATTGTGTAACTTTCCCGAACAGAAAATAAAAAATAATTAAATTTGGATAATTTAATTCTGACGTATGAAAACTGATAAATCTTAACTCATGAAAAACTGATAAATTTTGACGTAAGCAGCGCCCTGTGAAATCAATCTGAATCTGTTCCTGAGAAATAAACCGAAAAATTCTTACCTCGTGATGGTGTCACCGGATAACGCTGTCTATATACCTGCTCGTAAATGGCACAGCCTAGTGCAATGCTGGCCTATGTACTAATACTGGAAAACATTTGTCTGAGATCTGAATTACTAGAAAAACCGACTTTACTTAGTGACACAGCTGCACAGCTGGTCGTCTGATTACTAAAGAGCACATACTATGATCTGACAAAAATTCTGGAATATTTTAATTTAGGTAAATGACTGGATCGAGAGTGGCAATGACTTAAGGGGAAATTATACTTTTATAGTTGACTGGTAAAAACAATAATATTCTGAAAATCTTTTACGTTATTGATAAAGATCTAAAATCCATTACACGGGAAAATTGAATATATTACAAATCTGGGTCAACTGGTGGTGACGAATCACAAAAGAAAAGATTGAAACAAATTCATATTAACATCACAGACAAGTGACTTAACTACGCGCATACCAATACAAATTATAAAATTTACCTTACAATAGATGGTTAACTTGATTACACTGTTGATTTTTCATTATATTAACAATTATTCATTTGTTCATCATCATCTCATTCCATGGTATCATTTAGCTCTGCAGCTGATCACAGTTATTATACAGTTCTATATAGTAAAATTTTACAATTTGTTCTGCACTGTGACCTAAACAACTACTAACTATAAACTGCGCTGTACCAGCGACAGAATACAACTACACTGTAGCTGCGAGCGACTGCAACTGCGGCAGGGACTGCTCTCACCTGCGACTCTATTGCAGCTCTCTTTTGACAGGGGCAAAGATATTTTACGTCTCAGGCAGCGCCTGTGAATTGTAGTTCTAGCAAGTGAGCAATACTTCAAGATTACATTTGCTCCAGCAGGGTGGTGAACCCCTTACAAGGTCACCCACACAATTTCGCAATTTTTAAGTTGCATCTTCTGGTGCAAATATAAATGCTATGCCATAGTTACAGAAAGCCGCAAATTAACAATTGGCGCCGTTAGGTAAAGTTTGCAGCCCTGCTCAGTTGATAAAAAACCATCGTCAATTGATGAAAAGACTATCGTCAACGATGAATGTCATGTCTGTATCAACTAACGAACTGCACACTTTCCGATTAAAATATGCTCTTGTCGGCCTATGTCAAACAACAAAATCTCCCTCGTAGATGTTATTCAGAGTTTTAGTGATAATGGAGTCACGATTCGTTAGTGCCTGTTAGATGTGCACAGTGTAATCACGACAGCCACTCAGCGCCACGTACGGAATCCATTCCAGTAAAAAGTTATACATGTAATCGTCGGGGTAATGGCTAGGCAATGCTGGAAGTCATGATTAAATGTAAGAATTCAGTTGTATTTTGTTTTCTTGTGTTGCGAGTGTTAGTTCTCAAAATGAGTGTTGTCAAGGTGTATCAGAGCCGGAAACAGTACGCATATTGTTACAAAGTGTAGCACAATTAACAGCAGTCAATACAGAACTACGTGGGATGGTAGAACTGCGACCGTTAGAATGGGATGTAGATTTGTCAGTCACAAATTTAATTGCTCCTTTATCTGGCAAGGCAACCGAAGATGTGCAGGCCTTTGTGAGAGACGTTGGAAATCTGGTTCAAATGGAAGGCAGGTCGGATAAGAAGTTATTGAGTGCTGCAAAACTGACGCAAACAGGAGAAGCTAAAACGAATGTAGTGTATACAGAATCTCTCAAAGGAGTCACAGCATTAGAAAAATTTAAAGGAGGGTTAATTCAAAGATATACGAAACAAAATAGTGGCAGACATACACAGAACAATTAGCGGTAATAACTATGAGAAATACGGAAACTGTAGTGCAATTTGCGGGTAGGATAAGGAAAATTAATGGCTGTACCTATGAATTAGTACACGATGCTAGTCGATGAAGTTATTTTGCAAGAAGGTGAGTAGGAGCCGCTCGATGCTTTTTTAAGAGGGTTGCATGCGGAAATGTCAAGACGTGTCCAGACAGGAGGTTCGATGGATTTGCGCACAGCAGTACGGTTTGCTATAGTGTGTGAGGAGATCAATTTGTCTACTGGAATGCAGGGTAACTGGACAGTGTTTTGCAGCTAGTGTAAAATGTTTCAGTTGTGGACGAACGTGGCACATAAGGAGGCAGTGTTGCCAGGCTCAGGGCAAAACAAAGTACTCGTAAGAGGAAGTAATAGTTTTAGAAGTAAAGTATCCGAGAAGAATAAGGTATTAAACTCCAGCGGGAAGCCCACGTCCACCTACTGTCGTTCCCAGTAAGACTGGCTGCTACGAATTGTATGCAGACGTGGATTGTGCGATAAGAGAAATAGTAAGAAAAAAAGGTTGCAGGATGTTATTGGACACAGGGGCGCATGTGTCAGTCACCGGTAATGATCTGGTGAAACTTAAGCAATGGGAGCCAAATTGATTGGAGTGGGGAATAAAGATGTCACACAGTTAGGATC
The DNA here is from genome assembly GCF_023864345.2 of Schistocerca serialis cubense. Lineage (NCBI taxonomy): Eukaryota > Metazoa > Arthropoda > Insecta > Orthoptera > Acrididae > Schistocerca > Schistocerca serialis. Next base: position 1,035,489,123 of record NC_064639.1, on the reverse strand, counting down.
GGAGGACATAGAATTTCACCTGGATACGATTCAATTTAAACAATGCGTAGAGATTGTGCAACACAAGAGTGAAGCTGTGACATAATTCTAGTATTAGGTTTTAGTATATAGCAATGTGCCATCATCGATCTTTGGCAATGTATGGTGGAGCTTGACAGAAAAATGTTTCAGTTAAGTGAAGCCATTGCCAATGTAACAATGCGATGAGAGGAGTCCGTTGCGAAAGAAAAGCCGATTAAACTGCGACCGATCACACTCAAACTTGATTCGCGCGATTGTTTACCAAAGAGTACTGGGAAATCACTTTGGGTCAATGTTGAGCCCAGCCTGCTGGTAGGAATTCTGTGTGTGGTGGAACGTTAGAAGGTATTAGCTGGGTAACTTAGTTAGAACGTGAAGGCCCTAATTGAGGACGTGTCCTCTCCATTCACAAGGCAATAGAATGCCTGAAAGAGTGCACAGGACAATCGGGAAGACGACTGTATACTATATTGATTTACATGACATCAACTGGGATGTCTATTTGAAGTACGTTGTCTCCACCCACATTTCGAAACAGCATTCGAGTGCAGGATTATCGCCATATGAAGTGGTATGTGGTCGTAAAGTGCCGTCACCGTTAGACATGTTGGAAACGAAGAAAGGGGAGACTGAAGAGTCTGTTAAGGAATTTGCCAGAGTGATCGCGGGAATTTGGAATAGAGTATGGAGGGCAAATACATGAGCACCGGAGAAACCAGAAAAAGCACTGGGCCATACTGGAAGAATGGCACAATATAATGTTGGTCAGTATGTAATGCTATCAACTTCATATACGCCGAAGGGAAAGACAAAGAAGTTTTCTGCAGTGTCAGAGGCCATACCAAGTGGTAGGCAATACATCGCCAGTAAATGTTAAGATTCAATTGCCAATGAGAACGATACCTGTGCATACAGGGTGGCTGAAAACGTTTTTAATGGAGTTTATTTATTTTTATTTATTTACACGTCAAGTTCTGTAGGACCAAATTGAGGAGCAAATCTCCAAGGAACATGTCAGTACATGAAATTACGACATAAAAGTAATAACAGATAAAAATAAAATGTTTGCGAACCCGAAAAATTCAATCCATAAGCTTAAGTGAACGCAATCAGTTATACAACAATAATCAGCTTAATTTTTCAAGGAACTTTTCAGCGGAATAGAAGGAGTGACCCATGAGGAAACTCTTCAGTTTTGATTTGAAAGCGCTTTTATTACTGCTAAGATTTTTTAAATCGAGTGGTAGCCTATTGAAAATGGATGCAGCTGTATACTGCACACCTTTCTGCACGAGAGTTAAGGAAGTCCGATCCAAATGCAGGTTTGATTTCTGACGAGTATTAACTGAGTGCAAGTTGCTTATTCTTGGGAATAAGCTAATATTGTTAACAAGAAATGACAGTAAGGAATATATATATTGAAAGACCAATGTCAAAATACCCAGACTCGTGAACAGGGATCGACAAGAGGTTCGTGAACTTATACCACTTATTGCCCGAACCGCCCGATTCTGAGCCAAAAATATCCTTTTAGAAAGGGAAGAGTTACCCTAAAATATAATACCATACGACATAAGCGAATGAAAATAATCAAAATAGACTAATTTTAGTGTCGAACGATCTCTCATTTCGATACCGATCGAATAGAAAAAAGGTAGCATTAAGTCTCTGAACAAGATCCTGCACGTGGGCTTTCCACGACAGCTTGCTATCTATCTGAACACCTAGAAATCTGAACTGCTCAGTTTCACTAATCATATGCCCATTCCGTGAAATTAAAAGGTCGGGTTTTGTTGAATTGTGTGTTAGAAACTGTAAAAACTGAGTCTTACTGTGATTTAGAGTTGGTTTAATTTCTACGAGCCATGAACTTAGGTCATGAACTGCACTATTTGAAACCGCTCCAATGTTGGACACAACATCCTTTACTACCAAGTTAGTGTCATCAGCAAACAGAAATATTTTAGAGTTACTTGTAACGCTAAAGGACATATAGTTTATATAAATAAGGAACAGGAGTGGCTCCAACACTGATCCCTGGGGCAACACCCCCCCCCCCCCCCCCCCCCCCGTCTACTTGACTATACCCCACTTCCCAGCTTCACAGCCATTCTCGTGAATAAGGACTTTTTGCTGTCTGTTGCTAAAGTAAGAAGTGAACCAACAGTGACCTACTCCTCGTATTCCGTAATAGTCCAACATCTGGAGCAATATTTTGTGATTAACACAATCAAACGCCTTAGTTAAATCAAAAAATATGCTTACCTCATAGAGAAAAGAGAATATAGCATTTTCAATTGTTAAATGACTTCTAAAGCCGAAATGTACATTTGATAGCATGTTGTTCCAGGGATAGGAGATGCGGAGCGGAAGGGACAGTGAGGACAAAGGTATTGGAAGACAAACACGAGATTGTGAATGAAACGGTAATGAGGAATCCGTATGGATTAGCGCCTAGGAGATAGTCCTTTAATATTTTTTGTATAGGTTATAGATTTAGTGTAATTAATAGAAGCCGCTGCGGAGCAGCAACGAATTTACGAGGGAGGACAGAGATAGGTATTCCCGCCTGTAAGTGACGGGCAGAGAAAGCGAGATGATGTGGTCCATAGTAGGACTACTGATCTTCGTCGGGTGGAGGCGTCTAGGAACCAGCAGCTGGAAGGAGGCGTTCTGTTCGCCAAGAAGGAAGACGTAGTGATAACCCGTCATCGCAGGGTGATACAGGTGGTTTTCAACGCATGGGAGATGCGTAATGAGATGAGAAAATTGGAGAAAGCATTCGACAAAGTCCTTAAGGTAATGGAAAGGCAGCGGATAGCCAAAGGAAGGGCCAGGGTATGTGAGAGAGTACATAGGACGTACAGGAAACTGAGGAGTGAGATGACCCAGGCGCCGGGGGTTATTCCACATACGTGAAGGGAGAGGGGTTGGGTCGATACTGGAGGTCGGCTTATGAAAACAATACTTGGCACTGCTGATGAGGAAGATGTTCGAAGGGTGAACGACAACAGACAAAGCAGTGGGCAAAAGGGAACGAAGCCTTGAGTGACTGAGTGACTGGCTCACTAGGCAGACTGCAAGTTTCGAGAAGGACGTATTGAATAGCATACAACCACTACGAGAACGGACTAGAGAAGTAATGTGGTATGCCAGAGCTACAGAAGAGGCAGGTAATTAAATGTCAGGCAACTGAAAACCGAAGTAGAAGTCTTAGATGTAGAAGTAGTAATGACAAAAGGGTTGCAGTTCGTAGAAGATAGTGTTTGGGGAGCATGAGGGAAAGCAAAAGAACTATGGCAGGCTGTGCAGCTGGCTATCAGAGGTCACCTAGGGGTGAACTTGTTGTCAACAGGGCAGTATTTAGAGGCTCTAAGGAAAGTATGAAACGAACTACCGCCGGATTGGGGTTGGTTTTAGAACCCAAGCACAAAAAATTCGCTTTTTATTTCAAAGTAGATACAGTATCGGTGAATCCTGAGGGAGCGAAAGCTTACGTTTCTGTTTCCATACCAGTTCTATGGAAACAAGCACGTTACAAGTGCTACTTATTTCATGTGTATCCTGTCAAGTGAGGGATACGGAAGAAATTTTCAAGAGTAAAAACGCAGCAACTATTATTAATTGCAAAAGGCAAGGGAAAATGTGCAGAAATGCAGGCAACAAAGTTACAAAAATGCTATAGAGAGGGAATGACAGTAAGTTTCAATATGGTAATAAGGGAGGGGCAGGATCCCTGCATAGTAAAACTACGAAGGCACAAAAGGAGGTAAGAGAATGAAATAATGAAGTGATCGAGTTGGAATCGTACTTTCAACAGGTCGAGGCGCATTGCTTGCACTCTGCCTTTGACGAGATGGTAGTAGTGTCTAGCTCTTTCGAGCAGAGGAATCTTAGGTTGTAAGTAGGCTGTTTAGGTTTCTATGTTGGAAAACGCCACGTAGCGCTCTGTATGAAAATCACTGACTGTGCTGTGTGCAATCTGTGGCTGGTTTGCATTGTTGGAATATTCGCTATTGTTGTGTTGGGCAGTTGGATGTGTACGGCGCGTAGCATTGCGCAGTTGGAGGTGAGCCGCCAGCAGTGGTGGACGTGGGGAGAGAGATGGCGGAGTTTTGAGAGCGGATGATCTGTACGTGTGTCCATCAGAGAGAGTAAATTTGTAAGACGGATGTCATTAACTGATATATATATATATATATATATATATATATATATATATATGATGACTTTTGAACACTATTAAGGTAAATGCATTGTTTGTTCTCTATCAAAATCTTTCATTTGCTAACTATGCCTATCAGTAGTTAGTGCCTTCAGTAGTTAGAATCTTTTATTTTGCTGGCTGTATTGGCGCTCGCTGTATTGCAGTAGTTCGAGCAACGAAGACTTTTGTGAGGTAAGTGATTCATGAAAGGTATATGTTATTGTTAGTCAGGGCCATTCTTTTGTAGGGATTATTGAAAGTCAGATTGTGTGTCAGTTTAGTGTTGATCAGAATAAGTAAAGAGAGAAATGTCTGAGTACGCTCAGTTCTGCTCAGCTGTTTGAAAATAAAATAACGTAAGGGGTTTACCAGCACAATCATTTATAAATTTTCCTAAGGGGATGTTTCATATGTCGACCCTTAGGCGAGGATACCTCACTGTAATCTTCTGATTTTTTCTTGTAGTTTGTGTAATTAGTGTAGCTATTGTTTATTGCTAGAGCGTAATTGTAGAGAGAATTTCCTTTGTATTTGTATTTTTTCATTGTTGTACAGTAAAATAGTTGTGGCATGCATGTAGATTTGCACCAATTATTTCGCAGCTGCGCTTTCAATTAACTACATATTATTTTCAGTGCTATGTTAATGTGTTTTCTTATTTTTGCTCTTCAAATTGTGCTTCTCTTGTTATCATGTGAAGTACGTGATAATTACGGAGTGTGAAAAACGTAACGCTAGGCTCCATAGTAAATTTAGAAATGATAGTGACGACGAGCGTAGCTTATCAGCACCACCGTGTAATGAATTAACAGACATTCAAAGTAGTAAATTGGTAATTGTGCATAGGGAAATGGAGCGGGCGGCAAATAATGGTGTAAACAGCGAAACAATTAGTGAAAAGGAAAGCATTATCGATCGATCGGTCGGCAACAGCTTGCCTCAGAAATCCGAAATGACAGGACGCAATCTTGCAAATACTGTAGATTCAGGTTTTGCATCCTCTCCGTTTTCTCAAATAAGTCAAGAGACATTTTCTGCTTTTCAAAATGCGAATATTGCCGGTTCAAATGCACTGCCGAATAGCACTGAGGAACATGTTTCAGACACCAGTGCATTGTTATTACAGTTAATGCAACAAATGCGACAAAGGCTTAAAAGTTAGACACAACGCTTGAACAAAATCAGAAACGAATGGGACAAAAGCTTCAAAAGTTAGACACAATGGAACAAAATCTTTAAAAGTTAGACACCACGCTTGAACAAGCACGTGAAGGTTTAACTGCTGAGTTACTTAAAATCGAATCGAAATGTCAAAAAGTCTATAATGACGCAAAAAAAAAACAAATTTGTGAGCATTTCCAACCTATTTTTTCGCGTCATGAAAATACGTTACAGAATCACGAAGCACCCAGCATTGCGCAGTTGGAGGAGAGCCGCCACCAGTAGTGGTAGTGGGGAGAGAGATGGCGGAGTTTTGAGAGCGGATGATCTGGACGTATGTCCATCAGAGACAGTAAATTTGTAAGACTGGATGTCATGAACTGATATATATATATATATATATATATATATATATATATATATATATATACTCCTGGAAATGGAAAAAAGAACACATTGACACCGGTGTGTCAGACCCACCATACTTGCTCCGGACACTGCGAGAGGGCTGTACAAGCAATGATCACACGCACGGCACAGCGGACACACCAGGAACCGCGGTGTTGGCCGTCGAATGGCGCTAGCTGCGCAGCATTTGTGCTCCGCCGCCGTCGGTGTCAGCCAGTTTGCCGTGGCATACGGAGCTCCATCGCAGTCTTTAACACTGGTAGCATGCCGCGACAGCTTGGACGTGAACCGTATGTGCAGTTGACGGACTTTGAGCGAGGGCGTATAGTGGGCATGCGGGAGGCCGGGTGGACGTACCGCCGAATTGCTCAACACGTGGGGCGTGAGGTCTCCACAGTACATCGATGTTGTCGCCAGTGGTCGGCGGAAGGTGCACGTGCCCGTCGACCTGGGACCGGACCGCAGCGACGCACGGATGCACGCCAAGACCGTAGGATCCTACGCAGTGCCGTAGGGGACCGCACCGCCACTTCCCAGCAAATTAGGGACACTGTTGCTCCTGGGGTATCGGCGCGGACCATTCGCAACCGTCTCCATGAAGCTGGGCTACGGTCCCGCACACCGTTAGGCCGTCTTCCGCTCACGCCCCAACATCGTGCAGCCCGCCTCCAGTGGTGTCGCGACAGGCGTGAATGGAGGGACGAATGGAGACGTGTCGTCTTCAGCGATGAGAGTCGCTTCTCCCTTGGTGCCAATGATGGTCGTATGTGTGTTTGGCGCCGTGCAGGTGAGCGCCACAATCAGGACTGCATACGACCGAGGCACACAGGGCCAACACCCGGCATCATGGTGTGGGGAGCGATCTCCTACACTGGCCGTACACCACTGGTGATCGTCGAGGGGACACTGAATAGTGCACGGTACATCCAAACTGTCATCGAACCCATCGTTCTACCATTCCTAGACCGGCAAGGGAACATGCTGTTCCAACAGGACAATGCACGTCCGCATGTATCCCGTGCCACCCAACGTGCTCTAGAAGGTGTAAGTCAACTTCCCTGGCCAGCAAGATTTCCGGATCTGTCCCCCATTGAGCATGTTTGGGACTGGATGAAGCGTCGTCTCACGCGGTCTGCACGTCCAGCACGAACGCTGGTCCAACTGAGGCGCCAGGTGGAAATGGCATGGCAAGCCGTTCCACAGGACTACATCCAGCATCTCTACGATCGTCTCCATGGGAGAATAGCAGCCTGCATTGCTGCGAAAGGTGAATATACACTGTACTAGTGCCGACATTGTGCATGCTCTGTTGCCTGTGTCTATGTGCCTGTGGTTCTGTCAGTGTGATCATGTGATGTATCTGACCCCAGGAATGTGTCAGTAAAGTTTCCCCTTGCTGGGACAATGAATTCACGGTGTTCTTATTTCAATTTCCGGGAGTGTATATATATATACAGGACGCAATCTTGCAAATACTGTAGATTCAGGTTTTGCATCCTCTCCGTTTTCTCAAATATATATATATATATATATATATATATATATATATATATATATATATATATGAAACTTTTGAACATTATTAAGGTAAATACATTGTTTGTTCTCTGTCTAAATCTTTCATTTGCTAACTATGCCTATCAGTAGTTAATGTCTTCAGTAGTTAGAATCTTTTATTTAGTTGGCAGTATTGGCGCTCGCTGTATTGCAGTAGTTCGAGTAACGAAGAGTTTTGTGAGGTAAGTGATTCATGAAAGATATAGGTTATTGTTAGTCAGGGCCATTCTTTTGTAGGGATTATTGAAAGTCAGATTGCGTTGCGCTAAAAATGTTGTGTGTCAGTTTAGTGTTGATCAAAATAAGTAAAGAGAGAAATGTCTGAGTACGTTCAATTCTGCTCAGCTGTTTGAAAATCAAATAACGTAAGGGGTTTACCAGCACAATCATTTATAAATTTTTCTAAGGGGATGTTTCAGCGTCAGCAAAGAGGCTAGAATTAAACAGGAGTGATTTGTTATTAAATGGAACAGCATTCGAGGTAATGCGGCCTACTTTCCATCTGCCCGACACAATTTCAGGGGTAACTTACCTGAATATTTCGCAGCCTCGTTTTTATTCGCCAGAGAAGCCCATGGAAGCGCTACCTACTACAAATCTAACCAGCTTAAACCAAACACCAGGGCCAGAACTGATGCAGTCTATAAATTCATGTCTCCCGGGACACCTTATTGTCGCATGTAAATTTACATCAGGAAAAGCAGTAATGGAAAGAGACGGCATTGACTAGTGGTATACGAACCACCACAGTGGAACTTGTTCTGCTGGGCGCAGTTCTTGTTTTGGTATGTGAAAGACAAAGCAAAAGACTGGGTTCGCACAAAGCATACTCTAAGCACAAAAGCAGCGGAAGGAAGATGGACGGTCAAGGGGAGTAATATTAAGAATAACAGATCCATTTTAGCTTGTAAGTTTCGAATAGTGAGTTAGAGTTATTGTGCAAGAAGCCTAGTAATGAAATAAGTTCCATGGTGTTCGAGTTAAGGAGCATGGCAAGAGACCCTATAGAAATGGGTAACATTAAGTGACAGGGTTCGAGGTGAAACAGCCCCAGAGAGGCCATTCGGCAGGAGCTATAGTGTAAAAGATAATCGAGTTTGGTCGAACCAAGAGACCAGGTCTTGATGAAAAGGAAGGTAATGTAGCGTGTCGACCATATTCAGTCAAAGAGTACACCAGAGCGGCAAAAGTGTTATGCATTGTGAAGCAAAACACGGCCGACAGGCTTTGCGAAACAGAGCCAGCTGCGCACCGTTTAGCAACAGCCAATGCCGCAATACACTAGTGGCAGGTCGAAACCTTTTCCTCACTTACCATCGTGGAAGCCTTAAATGAACATAGTCTGGAGCGTACAAGTATTCAATCGTTTGTGTACTAAAATGTACTCGTCTCAGTATCACAGCCTACCCCATGGCTCTGTGAGGCCAAAAATGACACCCTGGAATGCAGTACAGGGTCCACTGTTCGACCACGGGACAGAGCAGCCTGCCCTGAGTCACGAAAGGAAATGCCGCCAGAGCAGAGAGCTGCCCAGTCGCTGGATGGAGGTCGCGGACACCTCCGCGGAATTGTCAGCTGCACTGCCATGCTGTCGTCACAGTTGTAGCCGGAGACATCACTGACAGCAGTGTTCTAGTGATGATACAGTCGGCCGCCGCTCTCTGCACTGCCAGCAACGCTGAACATCTATTGTTTTGCATGAGAGGCAACTACAAGCTATTCCTTATGTACTATGGCTGAGGGCCAGAATAAAGAAGTTAACTGAACAAATCTATTGTCGTCCTGACACAACAGTTCACTCTCTACAGATGACAATCCCTGGGTCATCTAACATGGAATAGATTAATACCGAACTGTAGCCCTTTACACAGTTTTTGCCACTCGCTTTTCGCTGGTAAGCAGACTGCAACAACTGTCTGCACTGCAAAAGATCCTAGCAGATCAAATCAGCTAGATTCTTACTTGCACAGTGAGCATATGTATACTGACACATTTATTACGGTCAGTGTGTGATACATGTATTGCCAGTATTAGAAGATTGTCATTAAGATTATCAGCCGGCCGGTGTGGCCGTGCGGTTCTAGGCGCTTCAGTCTGGAACCGCGTGACCGCTACGGTCGCAGGTTCGAATCCTGCCTCGGGCATGGATGTGTGTGATGTCCTTAGGTTAGTTAGATTTAAGTAGCTCTAAGTTCTAGTGGACTGATGACCACAGTTGTTAAGTCCCATAGTGCTCAGAGCCATTTGAAGCCATTAAGATTATCGCTTTCAGTGTAATCTCATTAAGTCAGGCTTGAGAATGAATCACTAGGTTCAACACTAGTCGCCAAAATATATATACTGCTACTGTGACAGATGTATAAGTGTAATAAACACTTCATGAATTGCTGCATAGTTTTAGAGTCGTAGTCATAAATGATTACCTTCGAAAATTTGTTTCCACTAAGAATACACAACAGATGAAAATGTTTTGCGTAGTGAATAAGGCTAGGAGCAAAGATTAATTATCTGCAAACCAACGTGACCAAAATTTTTTGTTATAACATTATACTGGTTACACGAAAATAAAAATCGATTTCATTTCTGCTAAAATTACGACTGCTTCTTTTTCGAAAGAGAGCTTAAAGACTATGGATGAACATGAAATGGTGAATCCTTCTTCTCTCTCTCTTTTTCTCATAAACCCAGTGTAGCCAGCAATCCACATGGTCGACCCTTGATGGTTATAACCTTAATAAATTGAATTTCTTGACAAATGGAAACAGTTATCCGAGCTCTTGAAAAATCTTCGATAAATCAAAGATATCTTATGTTTCGTCACACTCGATAAATAGAAATGATTAACACGATAAACTGTTCCCAAAGGTGTTACGAATCAAAGCTGGTAGCTTTCGCTGTTTGAGTTGTTTCGTCTATTCTTTCCACGTCAGTTTGGTGACTCGGTTTGGATACATGAAAAAAACAGCCAGTGAAATTTGCGCCCATACAAAAGTCTGTGAAATTTGTGCCCAGTATTCCTGCTCCCTAGATCACAGTCTAACTGCAGCCCGTGAGTCCTCCTCCACTGAATGCTCCCTTTGCCCACGATAAGGTGGTGTGCCGCCCTGTCCAAGCCACCCCGACGACGCCATGCGAACGACCAGCAAAGTAAACAACTTGCTACTGGAAGAAGCGCTCCTCCAATGGTCGAAATAACTTTCTACGATACGCCCTCTTACATACATACACTCCTGGAAATTGGAATAAGAACACCGTGAATCCATTGTCCCAGGAAGGGGAAACTTTATTGACACATTCGTGGGGTCAGATACATCACATGATCACACTGACAGAACCACAGGCACATAGACACAGGCAACAGAGCATGCACAATGTCGGCACTAGTACAGTGTATATCCACCTTTCGCAGCAATGCAGGCTGCTATTCTCCCATGGAGACGATCGTAGAGATGCTGGATGTAGTCCTGTGGAACGGCTTGCCAGGCCATTTCCACCTGGCGCCTCAGTTGGACCAGCGTTCGTGCTGGACGCCAGACCGAGTGAGACGACGCTTCATCCAGTCCCAAACATGCTCAGTGGGGTACAGATCCAGAGATCTTGCTGGCCAGGGTAGTTGACTTACACCTTCTAGAGCACGTTGGGTGGCACGGGATACATGCGGACGTGCATTGACCTGTTGGAACAGCAAGTTCCCTTGCCGGTCTAGGAATGGTAGAACGATGGGTTCGATGACGGTTTGGATGTACCGTGCACTATTCAGTGTCCCCTCGACGATCACCAGTGGTGTACGGCCGGTGTAGGAGATCGCTCCCCACACCATGATGCCGGGTGTTGGCCTTGTGTGCCTCGGTCGTATGCAGTCCTGATTGTGGCGCTCACCTGCACGGCGCCAAACACGCATACGACCATCATTGGCACCAAGGCAGAAGCGACTCTCATCGCTGAAGACGACACGTCTCCATTCGTCCCTCCATTCACGCCTGTCGCGACACCACTGGAGGCGGGCTGCACGATGTTGGGGCGTGAGCGGAAGACGGCCTAACGGTGTGCGGGACCGTAGCCCAGCTTCATGGAGACGGTTGCGAATGGTCCTCGCCGATACCCCAGGAGCAACAGTGTCCCTAATTTGCTGGGAAGTGGCGGTGCGGTCCCCTACGGCACTGCGTAGGATCCTACGGTCTTGGCGTGCATCCGTGCGTCGCTGCGGTCCGGTCCCAGGTCGACGGGCACGTGCACCTTCCGCCGACCACTGGCGACAACATCGATGTACTGTGGAGACCTCACGCCCCACGTGTTGAGCAATTCGGCGGTACGTCCACCCGGCCTCCCGCATGCCCACTATACACCCTCGCTCAAAGTCCGTCAACTGCACATACGGTTCACGTCCACGCTGTCGCGGCATGCTACCAGTGTTAAAGACTACGATGGAGCTCCGTATTTCCACGGCAAACTGGCTGACACTGACGGCGGCGGTGCACAAATGCTGCGCAGCTAGCGCCATTCGACGGCCAACACCGCGGTTCCTGGTGTGTCCGCTGTGCCGTGCGTGTGATCATTGCTTGTACAGCCCTCTCGCAGTGTCCGGAGCAAATATGGTGGGTCTGACACACCGGTGTCAAAATGGTTCAAATGGCTCTGAGCACTATGGGACTCAACTGCTGAGGTCATTAGTCCCCTAGAACTTAGAACTAGTTAAACCTAACTAACCTAAGGACATCACAAACATCCATGCCCGAGGCAGGATTCGAACCTGCGACCCTAGCGGTCTTGCGGTTCGAGACTGCAGCGCCTTTAACCGCACGGCCACTTCGGCCGGACACCGGTGTCAATGTGTTCTTTTTTCCATTTCCAGGAGTGTATTTTGCGCTGTTTGTAGTTGCTATAACGTTCAAACCCTACTGTTCCTTTCTCATGGTGTATACTCTGTCCAAATAAAAAAAATGGTGGGCATTATCGCCTTAAAATGTTTTATGTTACTACATTAAATTGTTTCATGATGTCCACACCGTCCTCTTAAAGTATATCTTACTTAATACACAATTTTATAATACTCTTACATCTTTCAGTTTGCAACCATGACAACGACATGCAGAATTATATTTATGAAGAAAACTGCTTTTGTGATTTGAGGTCATACAGAAGACCTGATTACATAGCTGTAAGAGTGCTAACAAGAGGTACATACAACTTATGTCACCTATATACACTAAAGTGCCAAAGAAACTGGTATACGCATGCATATACAAATACAGAGATATGTAAACAGGCAGAATACCGCGCTGCGGTCGGCAACACATATATAAGTCAAACGTCTGGCGCAGTTGTTTGATAGGTTACTGCTGCTACAATGGCAGGTTATCAAGATTTAAGTGAGTTTTAATGTGGTGCTATAGTCGGCGCATGAGCGGTGGGACACGTTTCCGAGGCAGCGATGAAGTGAGGATCTTCCCGTATGACCATTTCATGAGTGTTCCGTGAATATCAGGAATCCAGTTTAAGATCAAATCTCCGACATCGCTGCGAGAACACGACCAACCACAACTGAAGAGAATCTTTCAACGTGACAGAAGTGTAACCCTTCCGCATATTTCTGGAGATTTCAGTGCCGGGCCAGCAACAGGTGTCAGCGTGCGAACCATTTAATGAAACATGGGCTTTCGGAGCCGATAGCCCACTCGTGTACCCTTGATAACTGCACGACACAAACCTTTAAGTCTCGCATGGGCCCGTGAACATCAATATTGGACTGTTGATGACTGGAAACATGTTGCCTGGTCGGACGAGTCTCGTTTCAGATTGTATCGTGCCGGTCAACATGTACAAGTATGGAAACAGCCTCCTGAATCCATGGACTCTGCATCCCAGCAGGATACTGTTGTAGCTAGTGGAGGCTCTGTAATGGTGTGGGTCGTGTGCAGTTGGAGTGATATGGGACCCATGATACGTCCAGATAGGACTCTGACAGGTTACACGTACGTAAACGTCCTATCTGATCACCTGCATCCATTCTTATCCATTGTACATTCCGACGGACTTGGGAAATTCCAGTAGGACAATGCTACATCTCACACGTCCAGAATTGCAACAGAGTGGCTCCAGGAAAACTCTTCTGAGTTTAAGCATTCTGCTGGCCACCAACTCCCCAGACATGGACATTATTGACATATGTGGGATGCCTTGCAACGTGTTGTTCAGAAGAGATCTCCACGCTTTCGTACTTTTACGGATTTATGGATAGCCCTGCAAGATTCATGGTGTCAGTTCCCTCCAGCACTACTTCAGACGTTACTCGAGTCAATGCCACGTCGTGTTGCAGCACATCTGCGTGTTCGCGGGGGACCTACACGATATTAGCCAAGTGTACCAGTTTCTTTGGCTCGTCAGTTAATGTCCATAATCCTGGTCTTTTACTTAGTATGACAACTCATCACATGTATATTACTTGTACCATATGCTGATCCAGTATTCTATTTTCTGATTTACAGTATCTTTTTCCAGGTACGAGTAAAAGATATATTCCGTAGTGGTAATTTTGTTTTCAGCTTTTCCACGGCAGTTTCTGAAGATCCAGTCATAAGTAAAAATTTTGTGATTGCGTCCGACAGGAAATGAAATAAACTACGCTCGCTTCCAACTGTAAACATTTAGGCATTACAGTTCTTGTTCGAGCGTCTCCCGAACATCACGAAAGGCTCTTGACTCTTCTACTTCCCGGGAAAGTTATGAAGCTCGCAGACGGGGATAAGTAAATAAGTGAACCCTATGCACAATTTACAGAAAACCTTCAGTTACTAGTTCACTCCATTGTTTACTCAACACCGCAATAATGTACTACTGCACATACATCGGTTGAATGTCACGGAAAGAAGCAAGCTGTCGAGGTCGTAGACATGGAGGCGAAAAAGAAAGGGAGTATGTAGGGAAAACGGACACTTCCGAGACTCTGGCATCTACAATCGACAATCCTGGAACTGACGTTGTAATTTTGAGTGTTACAAGTGACGAGAGGGAAGACTAAGAGAAAGAAGAAGAAGCGAAGCAGAGCCGATCCGGTATGTGACCACAAAAGAGGCAAAGCCGGCATTGCAAACACTGTGCATGTGCACCATTAGAAAGGAAGCAGAAAATGATGTATTTTCGGCTTTGGACCAATGTAAAATGCACCAAACCAAGCTTACTGGACGTCAGAAAAGCTGAAAGAAATCACTGTTTCCTCAGCATTGTAAAATTGGTGTCTTCTTGCGAGGAATATTAAAAATTAATGAAACTGCTTCAAAAAAATAACTTTCGTTCGGGTTCTAGCTGTTGCTTCCTAAGGAAATTCGAATGTTGGTAGCACTATAGTAATATGTTTTAACTTTATTTTAGGAGGATTACCCTTGCTTCAACTTTTCTGGATTTCATCTTGATCGGTTATTCTTTCGCTAAATCGAACTCATCGTGTGTAAGTCTGGTACGCTGACTGACGTTCAGATATTGGCTGTTACGGGTGACAAGAGCGAAGACGATAAGAAACAGGAGGCTGAAGAAGAAGAAGAAGAAGTGCAGTCGATTCCATCAGTGACTGCAAAAGAGGGGAAGTCGTCACAAATATTGTCCGTAATTGCTCGTTTTCGGAGGACCCTTAAACTACAGATTATCGAGAGTCCAAAAAATTGTTCAAATGGCTCTGAGCACTATGCGACTCAACTTCTGAGGTCATCAGTCGCCTAGAACGTGGAACTAATTAAACCAAACTAACCTAAGGATGTCACACACATCCGTGCCCGAGGCAGGATTCGAACTGCGACTGTAGCGGTCGCTCGGCTCCAGACTGTAGCGCCTAGAACCACACGGCCACTCCGGCCGGCTGTCGAGAGTCGACAGTAACGATTTATAGTCATATTGTTTTGATCATATCGAACTCTCGCTTGCTGCAGTATGAATGTGCAACGCATGCTTTCCTGTGTACTTTTCTCCTTCTGAAAATATATATGTCACTGAGGTGACAAGAGTCATGGGATAGCAATGTGCACATGTACAAAGAGCTACAGTAACGCGTAGACAAGGCATAAAAGGGCAGTGCACTGGCGGAGCCGTCATTTGTACCGAGGCGATTCGTGTGAAACGGTTTTCGACGTGATAATGGTCGCACAGCAAGAATTAACAGAATTTGAACACGGAATCGTAGTCGGAGCTAGACGCGTGGTACATTACATTAGGGAATTTAGTATTCCGAGGTCCACAGAGTCAAAACTGTGCCGAGAATACCAACTTTCAGGCATTACATCTCACCACGGACAACGCAGTGGCCGATGGCGTACACTTAACGACCGAGAGCGGCGGCGTTCACGTAGAACTGTCAGTGCTAACAGACAAGTAACATTCCGCCAAATAATCGTAGAAATTAATGTGGGACGTACGACCAACACGTCCGCTAGGACGGTGCTGCGGAATTTGGCGTTAATGGCCTGGGCTAGCAGGCGACCGAAGCGAGTGCCTTTGCTAACAGCACGACATCACCTGCAGTGCCTCTCCTGGGTTCGTGACCATTTACATCTACATTTATACTCCGCAAGCCACCCAACAGTGTGTGGCGGAGGGCACTTTACGTGCCGCTCTCATTACCTCCTTTTCCTGTTCCAGTCGCGTGTGGTTCGCGGGAAGAAAGACTACCCGAAAGCCTCCGTGCGCCCTCGAATCTCTCTAATTTTACATTCGTGATCTCCTCGGGAGGTATAAGTAGGGGGAAGCAATATATTCGATACCTCATCCAGAAACGCACGCCGGCCGCGGTGGTCTCGCGGTTCTAGGCGCTCAGTCCGGAACCGGGTGACTCCTACGGTTGCAGCTTCGAATCCTGCCTCGGGCATGGATGTGTGTGATGTCCTTTGGCTAGTTAGGTTTAAGTAGTTCTAATTTCTAGGGGACTGATGACCACAGATGTTAAGTCCCATAGTGCTCAGAGCCATTTGAACCATTTGAACCAGAAACGCACCCTCTCGAAACCTGGACAGCAAGCGACACCGCGATGCAGAGCGCCTCTCTTGCAGAGTCTGCCATTTGAGTTTGCTAAACATCTCCGTAACGCCATCACGCTTATCAAATAACCCTTTGACGAAACGCGCCGCTCTTCTTTGGATCTTCTCTATCTCCTCTGTCAACCGACCTGGTACGGATCCCACACTGATGAGCAATACTCAAGTACATCTACAGCTACATTTATACTCCGCAAGCCACCCAACGGTGTGTGCCGGAGGGCACTTTACGTGCCACTGTCATTAACTCCCTTTTCTGTTTCAGTCGCGTATGATTCGCGGGAAGAACGACTGTCTGAAAGCCTCCGTGCGCACTCGAATTTCTCTAATTTTACATTCGTGATCTCCTCGGGAGGTATAAATATGGGGAAGCAATATGTTAGATACCTCATCCAGAAACGCACCCTCTCGAAACCTGGCCAGCAAGCTACACCGCGATGCAGAGGACCTCTCTTGCAGAGTCTGCCACTTGAGTTTGCTAAACATCTCCGTAACGCTATCACGGTTACCAAATAACCCTGTGACGAAACGCGCCGCTCTTCTTTGGATCTTCTCTA
The DNA here is from genome assembly GCF_023864345.2 of Schistocerca serialis cubense. NCBI lineage: Eukaryota > Metazoa > Arthropoda > Insecta > Orthoptera > Acrididae > Schistocerca > Schistocerca serialis. The sequence goes on along the minus strand of NC_064639.1, from coordinate 1,035,472,195 downwards.
TCTCCTCCGTCAACCCGATCTGGTACGGATCCCACACTGATGAGCAATACTCAAGTATAGGTCGAACGAGTGTTTTGTAAGCCACCTCCTTCGTTGATGGACTACATTTTCTAAGGACTCTCCCAATAAATCTCAACCTGGCACCCGCCTTACCAACAATTAATTTTATATGATCATTCCACTTCAAATCGTTCTGCACGCATACTCCCAGATATTTTACAGAATTACGCTATCATATAATCATACAATAAAGGATCCTTCTTTCTATGTATTCGCAATACATTACATTTGTCTATGTTAAGGGTCGGTTGCCACTCCCTGCACCAGGCGCCTATTCGCTGCAGATCTTCCTGCATTTCGCTACAATTTTCTAATGCTGCAACTTCTCTGTATACTACAGCATCATCCGCGAAAAGTCGCATGGAACTTCCGACACTATCTACTAGGTCATTTATGTATATTGTGAAAAGCAATGGTCCCATAACACTCCCCTGTGGCACGCCAGAGCTTACTTTAACGTCTGTAGATGTCTCTCCATTGATAACAACATGCTGTGTTCTGTTTGCTAAAAGCTCTTCAATCCAGCCACACACCTGGTCTGATATTTCGTAGGCTCTTACTTTGTTTATCAGGCGACAGTGCCGAACTGTATCGAACGCCTTCCGGAAGTCAAGGAAAATAGCATCTACCTGGGAGCCCGTATCTAATATTTTCTGGGTCTCATGAACAAATAAAGCGAGTTGGGTCTCACACGATCGCTGTTTCCGGAATCCATGTTGATTCCTACATAGTAGATTCTGGGTTTCCAAAAACGACATGATACGCGAGCAAAAAACATGTTCTAAAATTCTACAACAGATCGACGTCAGAGATATAGGTCTATAGTTTTGCGCATCTGCTCGACGACGCTTCTTGAAGATTGGGACTACCTGTGCTCTTTTCCAATCATTTGGAACGTTCCTTTCCTCTAGAGACTTGCGGTACACGGCTGTTAGAAGGTCGAACGAGTGTTTTGCAAGCCACCTCCTTTGTTGATGGACTACATTTTCTAAGGATTCTCCCAATGAATCTCAACGTGGCACCCGCCTTACTAACAATTAATTTTATATGATCATTCCACTTCAAATCGTTCAGTACGCATACTCCCAGATATTTTACGGAAGTAACTGCTACCAGTGTTTGTTCCGCTATCATATAATCATACAATAAAGGATCCTTCTTTCTATGTATTCACAATACATTACATTTGTCTATGTTAAGGGTCAGTTGCCACTCCCTGCACCAAGTGCCTGTCCGCTGCAGATCTTCCTGCAACCACATCGGTTGGATCCTAGTCGAATGGAAAGCAGTGGCCTGGTTCGATGAGATCCGGTTTCAGCCGGTAAGAGCTGATGATAGTGTTCGGGTGCAGCGCAGACCCCACGAAGCCACGGACCCAAGTTGGCAACAAGGCACAGTGTATGCTGATGGTGGCTCCGTAATGGTGTGGGTTGTGTTTACATGGAATGCACTTGGTCCTCTGGTCCAACTGAACCGATCATTTACTGGAGATGGTTATGTTTGGCTGCTTGGAGACCATTCGCAGCCGTCCATGGACTTCATACGCCCAACCAACGACGAAATTTTTGAAGATGGTGAGACTGGTTTGAAAAACATTCCCCGCCCGGGCTGGCCGAGCGGTTCTGGGCGCTTCAGTCTGGAACTGCGAGACCGCTACGGTAGCAGATTCGAGTCCTGCCTCGGGCATGGATGTGTGTGATGTCCTTAGGTTAGTTAAGTTAAAGTAGTTCTAAGTTCTAGGGGACTGATGACCTCAGATGTTAAGTCCCATAGTGCTCAGAGCCATTTGAAGCATTTTTGAAAAACATTTTGGACGATTCGAGCGAATGATTTGGCCACCCATTTCGCCCGACATGAATCCTATTGCACAAAATCCTGCAGCGGCAACATATTCTCAGTTTTGGACGGCTGTAGACGCAGAATGGCTCAATATTTTCGGAGGTGACTTCCAACGACTTGTACACGTCCAGCTGCAGCACTGCATCTGGCAAAGGGAGGTCCGACACGACATTAGGAGATATCCCATAACTTTGGTCTCCTCATTGTCCATATAGAAACATTTCATTTCCCATTATGCTGTTCCAATCTTTTCTTATACACTCAAATTAGGTGGCGTTACTTTGTGCCGCTGTGCTGAAATGATGGAAGAATGTAGTACAATCCATGCATATCTGTCGTTTCTCACATGCCACCGTCACGATGCTTGTAATCTTAATGTCCGGCGACGTATTATAATGTTTGCCTCAGTGTGACTGACGGCTTAGAGACTCATCCATTACTGAGGCTTTCGTAATGCAGCTCTCTACACTTTCGATGAGGTATCCACCGTTGCGAACTGGAGGAGCGTGGGGGCGTTGACGTTATCGGGTACGCCGCGAAGTTGGCCTGCAGATGCGGCGCGAGGCGTCGGAATGCGCAGTATCACGGCGCCTCCTCCCACGCGCCTCTGCTGAATCACCGCCGTCGCGTCGCCCGTAATTAACCCGAGGCAGCACCGCACCGAGACCAGCCCGTCCGAGCTGTCACAGCGCCCACCCAGAGGACCCGTCGTGTCTCAGGGGTAGCGAGCGCTGCAGTCGCCAGTGGATTTCACTCTCTGGGCGCTCTTCCCGCCACAATTTCTAGCGTATCGCTGCGTCTCGAAGTCTGTGCCACCTACACCTAAAGCCAGTGATCTCGAGAGGAACTTACCCCGCCCACGTGCTCTTCTTGTGACCTCTGTCTGCACCAGAGTCAGTAACCATAGGAAAGAAGATTCCTTGATATAATAATTAAATCAAGACCCTAAGCTGTCGACAGGCCTTGAAATACATCAACGGGGAGAGTTGAAAATGTGTGTCCTCATCGGGACTCGAACCCGGGATCTCCTGCTGACATGGCAGACCCTCTATACATCTGAGCCACCGATGGCACAGAGGACAGTGCGACGGCAGGGATTTATCCCTTGCACGCTTCCCGTGAGACCAACGTTCCCAACTTAATGTCCACACACTACATTCGTAGTGCCCCTGCCCATTACACTCATTACTCGCGGCAGACAATCTTACCGAGTCCCGCAAGAGTTCGGGCAATACGTGTGCATCCAACACAGAAGGAGAAGGTCAATGGACCGTTAGCCTTAACTATATGAAGATGGTATCGGTTCTTTCGGACATGGCCGAAAGAACGGATGCCATCTTCATATAGAAGTTTCCTTAGCTGTATACCACCGGTAGAGATCAGAAAGGAGCTCGGTATACTCGCTTTAAACTCACCAGCGAGTCCCGTGACGTCGTTTCCTAACTGGTAGTCTGCGTGTGCTCGCAGGCTCGTGCGCTCTGCCGCTGTCCACTTCTCATTTGAGTCTGTTGTCAGGTGTTAGTAGACTCGACTCGCCCAGAGAGGATGCGAGTACACGAGTTCATAAGTACAACAGCGGACTCATGACATTGCGGCTGCATACTCAACCTTTATAAAGCTAATTTAGCCATTGCTCTGTAAATGTTTATTCATTTATTTCTGCTTTATAGTCACACTTTTCGAAAACTGCTCTAAATTTCTTTTTATTTTTAATGCTTATTCCACTAAATTGCCAAACACCTAAATGGTGATTAATTATTAAAATAATTTATAACATTCTTTGAAAAATTTACAGAAACGAAGCTACACAACTCGCTATTAGCTCATAAAGACAATTTGCCGTCACGAAAGGAATACAGAAGTAGCGCACTTTTTGGTCGCATGGATACAACACTGACGCTGCTGTATACCCAGTTTTTCCTTTGAAGCAGTACATTGGTTTTCCTATGGTAGAGCTGGAATAAACAAGAATACCACTGTTTTGTTTGCGCTTAACGAAATTTCTACGTTTTTCTTCTGGAGCATGTGTTACAGCTTGAAACCTACTCCGGACATAACTCCTTCTCAAAAGGAACGTAGAGGAGGCAGTAACGTTCCTAGTATGGAAAGTGCTTTCAAGTACACTGCATCAACTAATTTTTGTCTTACACCCTTCACAGTCTCACAAAACATAGCTTTGTTAAGCCATTTGTTCCCGACAGTCGGTCATTTCAACTTGTCAATGCTGCTTCACAACAGAGATATCGCATACCCATCTTCCAACAAAATGGTTCAAATGGCTCTAAGCACTATGGAACTTTAACATCTGAGGGCACCAGTCCCCTAGACTTAGAACTACTTAAAACTAACTAACCTATGGACATCACACACGTCCATGCCCGAGGCAGGATTCGAACCTGCGACCGTAGCAGCCGCGTGATTCCGGACTGAAGCGCCTAGAACCGCTCGGCCAAAGCGGTCGGCACTCATCTTCCGTACTAAAAATAAGTAGCAACTAGCCTTAACTCCTTCATGCTTTAGTAAGAAAAAACGATTCGATGACCATGAGGCGACCGCAGGACCATAGTTTTCACACAACATAATTTCGCACAACTCCAGAGGGAAGGTTCAAATGGTTCAAATGGCTCTGAGCACTATGAAACTTAACTTCTGAGGTCATCAGTCCCCTAGAACTTAGAACTACTTAAACCTAACTAACCTAAGGACATCACACACATCCATGCCCGAGGCAGGATTCGAACCTGCGAGTATAGCGGTCGCGCGGTTCCAGACTGTAGCACCTAGAACCGCTCGGCCACCCCCGCAAGCGCAGAGGGAAGGAAGAAAGTGCATTACCATTGATGTGACTGCGGCGACTTGATTTGTAAAGTACGCAACCCGCAACACTAGACTCACACTTGCTCAGTTTCTGATTTCTAGTGAACGGCCGGTCTTTCTTTAATCCTCTTAAACGTGGAGGAGGCTGGAAAGGCGAGTCACTTTCCTAGGATGGCAAGTGATTCCAAGTACTTGCTGAGAAATTAACGTTCAGAAATCCCTGGCAGCAGGCAGTATTTTGCACTGGAGGAGTTAGCCCAAGTGAGGAACAGCCAATGAAATTAGCTGCATGCGGATACTGTGCCTGTGTGGCTGAAAAGCCTAAATGTTATGTAATTTCAGGGAGTGGTCTGGAGCTGACTGGCAACTCTCACGTGTAGACGGTGTCATGTACCCTCTGGGTGGAGGTAGTATTCTGAAGTGTGGTTCTGAAGTCAGCAGTTGGTGATCTTGAATTAATCAGCCATATTGCTCTTTTAGTATGGAGAATCTACTAGAATCGAAAGTACGTTCCAGCGTGTTAGTGTGGAATTCTGTGTGGCCACTTTTAGATTTACTAGAGGAGTGTTGTCTTTAAGTGAAAGCGTATATATTCAGTAAGCAGAGCCCTTATACCAGATCACGAAGCCCATAGTTAGCCCGACTATTGCGTTTAGTTGAACGAAACAGTGTCGGCTCGGTTTAATTGTCGAGTCTCTACCTATTCCACAGCAGAGCAGCGAGGCGTGCAGGAAAAGAGATTCAGGAAGATACCGACAGGGACGTACAGCCATTCCGGCTCCAGTGTCGTGGCCAGCTGCACCAGGTGTCTTAGTGGAGTATCCATGACACAAAGAGCTCGAGGAAGATGGTCCCACTGATTCTCAACTGAGTTTAAATCCGGGTAGTTTGGTGGCGAGGGGAGTAAGGTAAACTGATCCTAGTTCTCTTCGGACCACGAATGTAGAATGTGAACTGTGTGACACGTTCCATTGCCCTGCTGGTAGATGCCATCATACCAAGGAAAATCAAACTGCATGTACGGGTGGACATAGTCCCCAAGGAAATATGCGTAACTGTGTTGTTGTGTCTTCCATAGGGACGAAAAAATGGCTCAGAAAAAGTCAAGAAAACATTTATCAGACCACAACGTTCCCTCCTCCCGCTTGGAGCCTTCCAACGATTGTTGCCATATGTTAGCTTGCAGACGTTTTACGATGTAGAAGCAAACGGCCATCTGTCTGATGGAGTATTAAATGTGATTCGTATGAAAAGTTCACCCGTGGCCACTCGATGGACGTCTAGCTGCGTTACCGGCTTGTGAACTCAAGCTTTCGTCGCCGATAAGCAGCAATCATCATGGTTGCATGAGCCAGACGTCTGCTGCGAAGGACCATAGTCAACATCGTTCGCTAAACTATCATCGAGTTGACACTGTCGGTAGCCCTTTGGTTCATAGAAGCGGTCAGATGCTCAACAGTTGGGCATGTGAAACTTCCTGGCAGACTAAAACTGTGTGCCGGACCGAGACTCGAAATCGGGACCTTTGCCTTTGCGGGCAAGTGCTCTACCAGCTGAGGTACCCAAGCACGACTCACGCCCCGTCCTCACAGCCCTACTTCTGCCAGTACCTCGTCTCCTACCTTCCAAACTTTACAGAAGCTCTCCTGCGAACCTTGCAGAACTAGCACTCCAGAAAGAAAGGATATTGCGGAGAAATTGCTTAGCCACAGCCTGGGGGGATGTTTCCAGGATGAGATTTTTACTCTGCATCGGAGTGTGCCCTGATATGAAACTTCCTGGCAGATTAAAACTGTGTGCTGGACCGAGACTCGAACTCGGGACCTTTGCTCAGTTGGTAGAGCACTTGCCCGCGAAAGGCAAAGGTCCCGAGTTCGAGTCTCGGTCCGGCACACAGTTTTAATCTGCCAGGAAGTTTCATATCAGCGCACACTCCGCTGCAGAGTGAAAATCTCATTCCAGTTGGGCTCTATTCGAGCATAATTTCCACAGCCGTCGTTCAGTGGTGCCATCTATGGCTCGTGGTGCACAATGGAACTGGAATGCGGCATTTTGCCATGCACAATATACTAATAACGGTGAGACACGAACAGTTTACAAACTTTGCCGTTTTGGTTCTAAAATAAATTGTTCTGCTTCCACATTACGGCAATTAGTGAATGGTCATCCGCGTCCCCCAACAGACTCTCATGTGTACCGTCCACTGCTAGTGCTGCCACCTGGCGTCTGTGAGTAGGTTGTTGCACGTTGACATCGAAAACAGGCGGTGGTGACATTAGTGGTGACATTAAGGTTCTATGGCAATTCTGATTATGTATATTTTGATACTTCTTGTTTTATCGACATTGTACAGTATTTCTGTTCCGTTATGTGGAGATTATTGGTGGAAGTTGCCAGGAGATAGTTCGAGGTCATGATCTGTCAGCGGTGTACATATTCTAGTCCAGTCTCAGAACTTTAGAATATTTCTGAAAGTGGTTACTTTGCTACAGGGCTTTGATTACTGCCGTTGGAATAGCCATAAGTTTAACTCTGACTCGTGAGTCAAACCGAGGCTGGCGACCCTTACTTACTAGGACAACACGGCAAGCGCCATCGCAACCACATTTCCCAGCAACTTCGCTCAATGGAGGAGAAGTCAAAAGAAGCGAACACGTGTCTCGGCTTATCCGTAGATGCTCGTATGTTAATGATAAAAGGACAGTCAAAGTTTAAAGGTATTTTTGAGGTACTTTACGTGCCTTTTACGGGGTGGTAACGTCGGTGAAATGGTGGCTCAGTGGCAGTCAGCTCGTACCCGTGACACGAGGCCAACATGCTTGGCGCTCCGAACAGCGCTCCGCCGGCGTGTTTTTGTTTACACATTAGCGCACGGTGTTCCGTCGCTATCTTCCTTTAAGTTCTGACCTACAATGGCGTTATCTTATCGCCATGTGACTGAAGGGACCACCTTTCAAACAGAACCTAGAACACCCGAAGTGGAACAGTTTGAAAGTGATAAACTTCATCTCCCACCTCTAGATGTTGCAGCAATTCACTTCTCCATTACGAGCAGCGTCATGTACATCAAACTGCGTACTGAAGAAGTTTGTGCTGATGTTGTGCGACATTGCACTCGGAGACTGAAATTCAAGCATCCTGCACGTCGGAGCTGTTTCGATTGATCAGATTTCGGCCCCCACACCATGCGTGTTTTCGAACTTCCTTTTGAGGTAGCACAAGACGTAGTCGTATCTGCCTTTCCAACTTACTGCAATGTCATCAGTCAGAACGCAGGAAAATGGCAGACCTTCGGTACCTACCATGTCTTAAATGGTCTTTGTCAGATGAAACTTGAGCCGATGAAGCACGTGCCTTCTTATTTGATGATTGTTGGCGTGCAGGAGATCGTAATGTATGATGGTGAGCCAGTAACTATATCTGGTTGCCGCCAGGAAGGCCACGTCCTGTCTGATTGCCACCACAGACACCTGATTCAGACACTGGTAGGAGATATCGCACCACCCACATCACAAGTGTTGTGATAGGCGTAATTAGTGGCCAACGCCTGAAATGCTGTAGGGTCAAAGTGGCGGTGACAAATACACCCCTTTTTTGTGGGTTCCATTATAATCAGGAAAGTGAGGGAGAAATAACACAAAATGGTGCAGTGGTTAGCGCAACTGCCAAAAAAAATCAATTCTAAAATTAGATTTGAATTTCATAATAAGTTTTACACATTTTTACTTAATTTACTTGTATATGGTGTGTTGATGGGTTGAAATCTTTAAATCTTAAATGTTTAAATCTTAAATGATCATCCTGCTATCCACTGAGTAACGATTCTGCTCTCTCACATCAGGTTCTAAGCTCTGTAATGTGAACTATTACGGTTGCTTCTTCCCTTAACCTCAAAATTTCACTTCCTACCCCAGCAAGCTTTTACACTATATCCTCCTGATAGTATCTGAGGCAAAAATTGAGAAACAGTATAAACGAGAGCTGTCCTCGGTGAATGTATAACCTGTGCAGAAAGTGAAATAAGTTTCACACATGTGATATAGGTGGACACCTGAAGAATGGCTGAGGCCTTCAGCACATTAACATCTTGGCTGGCTTACGTTTTAGCCTGTTCACTTCATAATGATCTTCTTATCGAGCAAATCCACCATCTATGATGCAAAACAGCACTTGATCTCGAAAACAGTGGAAAAGATGAGACTTTTCACACTTCCAAATACCTCATCTGCTCCTAAGCCTTGAGAATAATATTGTTGTGGTATCAGACGCCAAATGTGGTGTGAAGACACCAAATGTAGTGCATAGGTGCCAGGAGGTGCCGTACTGTATTAAAACTCGGTGAGAACTTTCCAAATGATTTATTTGCTTCCACTACAGTGCTCCATTCACCTCGGTCTGCGTCACAGGCCCCGCAATGCTGAGGAAGCACCCCAGTGGCCTGTGCAACGCAATGCTGTGTCATGTTGGCCTTGTACGCCAGCGGAGCGCGTCGTCGTCGGGATGCCGCTGTTCACTCGGCGGTCTTCGTCCCTGCCGACTCAGCGCCGCTGAGTTTGAGCTGCAGGCGACCAGCTGCGTCCTTCTCCTCGCCGGCATGGCTGAATCGCAGTGACGAACAAGCGCCCACTCTCCAGCTTCCGAATCTGCAGCCCTCGCTTCAGGAAGCCTCCGGCGTGTGTTGGGAGCCGAGACGACTGCCCACAGTAGTGCACCGAAGAGTGGCCTGCCGCTGGTTGGCTACAGACTCCGCGTCGGCATCAGAGGGTCTAACCAACGACTCGTTGTGGACTAAGATGCTGTCGCCCCATCTGTTGGTGCATGCAGCCTGGCGGTGTGACATGCCTCACCGTCCAGGACAGCTGCCACACTTGAATGCCTCTCATTAGAAAATAACACCCATTTATGCTCAGCTGCGCACCTCTGTTTCACTAACGCACTGCTTCACGCCACATAAGCATAACACTTAGGTTGGCCAGTGGCCCTTTTCTGCCTGTGACTTGCGCCCTGGAAACTGCTGTGTGCGCCCTCTCCGGCAGTTTTACCCCCCTGTGGCCTCCATTTGCCTTTGCAACTGCTGGTATGCGTAACTTACTGCAATCTGGCCCGCTCCTGGCTGTAACTCGTGCTCCGAATATCGCACAAAACTAACTTTCCCTATCTTAAGCGGTGGTGCTGCTACAATATGTAAAAAAAATGCTGAGGCCGACACGCGATCCACAGCCAGCCACCAGCACGCCACTCTTTGGTTTGCTACTGCAGGCAGTCATTTCGGCTCCTGACACACACCGGAGACTTTCTGAGGCTAGTGCTGCAGAGAATGAAGGGAAATCGTCTTGTAGTTTATATGCTGATCAAAAATGGTGAGGTTGTCAGTGAATTCCACTGAGGAATAAAAGTACTATGTAGTCGTACCTGCATTCATTCACTTACTTTTATTGTTTACAAATAAGGTTTATAGTATACTGGTTATAATTTGTGTCAGCTACTCGCAGAGATCAAGTTTTGGTTGTAATTATTATATGGTAGCGAAACTTGGTAGATATTTTAGTGATTTAATGCGGAACCGATTTAAGTTGTAAAAAATTAGTTTCAGTTTTAGCTACCCGGTACAAATCTGGCGCTGTCTATGCGAGAAAGACATATACAAATGTTTCCATATGTAATTGGTTAGAAACGTCAGTAACTTCCACCAGATAGTACGCCTTCCAGGTAACATACAAAGCTGACCTGTGGTTCAGCTTTCTTTAATCCAGTTCATGAGTTCGGGCTCTTTCTCAGACCTTTGAGTAGGCGATATTCTCACAATGCAGCGCACGGTTTCTCTTCTCGGTAGCAATACTGTTCCATCGCGTTATGGCTTGCAAATGACAGCGTGGGTGTTATACTGGGATACAGACAGTGTATAGCGTCAGCTTTGCAACTGATAGCCGCAACTGGAACCAATGTTTTTCTAGCGTAAATCGGTTCTGCATTAATGCATTAGCATATCTACAAACTTTCGCTGCCATACGACGATTGTAGTCCACACTGGACCTTGGTAAGTAGCCACACTTTAATTACAATAATTTTTTTGTTGACGGCAAAAATAATTCTGAAATAACTAAGGAGTGTAATATCGGCTGCCCATAAAGTCTCTTTACAACTTCAAAAATTTATTACACTGACCACTAATGAAATATCTTCATCAGATTTGTGTTAGTCACTCAGTAGCTGTAATTTTTTTAACCACATTGCACCTCTCTGCCCTGGGTAATCTGTTAATGCATGAGATACTGCGAAATCAACTCCTTACGAAATGGGTGCTCCTCAAGATAACACACAGACTGAATCATGATTTACTGAATAAATCCAGACCTGCAGACTCACTGAATGTTCAGTAACAAATCTGAAAGAGAGTCATCGTCATGCGCGTCTATTCGTGCATGGCACAAGACATCTGTGAAGGTGAGGGACAGTTTTTGGTAAAGAGAGGAATGGACGACTAAGAAAATCTGAGAGAATCATCGATCGTGTACAATATCCTTCGACTGTTCTCCTAGGAAGTCTATCCGTACTGATGCCAGACAGTTACAGCTACTACTTATGCTGTCGAACGCTTACTAAGTACGGTTGTTACAGGTGCTGCAGCCAGATGGTTAATCAATACAAAAAAAGTTTACGGATAACGTGCTGCAACCAATCAATCATTTCTCACCCGAGTGTGTTTCACTTATGGAGCAACCTTTCATCTTCCACGGAAACTGAACAAACACAGATGTAAGAATGTGGGGATCAGAAAATGTCCACATCACTAGTGAGAGTCAACGAAATAGTCCAAAGATGAATATAAGGCGTGGGATCATGTGTACTCATATCACTGATCGGTTTTTCTTCGGTGAGACATCAATTAATGCAAATTTTTACGTGGACTTTTGACGGAATGAGTGGCATGACAATCGCAAGATCATCAACCAACCGTCATTTTGCAGCATGTTGGTGTACCGCCGCAGTGGGTACTGCATGTTTGTGAGATCTTAAATGAAAAATTTCTTGGCCAGTGAGTTGGAAAGTGTGATCCAGTTCTATGGCCATATTTCACACCAAACTACTGGAGTTATATCGTGCGATGATTAAAAGTATTGGGGGGATGTAATTAATCCAAGAGGTTGTAACCTCCCCCTCACTTATCGACCTTAATGACAGTGAAAAATTAAACCGCGTGTGCCTAATGGGAATTTGGGAAAAGCAATCGTCACCGAAGTTAATCTGTCGGTAAAGAGGGAGGAAAGGGTTACATCTAAATGAAAGGAAATATGCAAACGAAACTGGCAAAAATTAATTTTGAAAAGGGGTAAAGTTAATATAGAAAGTAAGTGTGCAGCCGTTACTTAACAATTAACTAGCGGTAATTAGATATTTGAGATTTGGGGGAAATTACGGTCGTCAGTCCTATGGACAATTACAATAGTAACTGAAAAAGAAAGGTTATTACACCTATAATTAGCACTAGAAGCGTGGCAACTGAAGGTTGACACGTGTAGTGTGAAAACTGAAAGTTTGTCAGAAGTAATAAATTTCGCTACACTCTGACTTAATTTAGCAAAAGAACTAATAAAACCGGAAAATTGAAAGTTAATTTAGTGACTGAAATTAATAGTGAGCTTTGTTTCTAAAGCACTACGAAATTCAGTGAAATAAGGTTAGTCTTGGGCTACCTCAACAATCATTTCAAAAGCTACTTGAATCTACGCAATTTAGGAATAAGAGATTTAACTTTGAACTTGAATTAAATGATTCTGGACAATTAACAATAGTAACATTTAGTACGTACCAATCTGAGCTGTAGTCACAGGTAAGCTAAAATGTGGTAACAAAACTCGCACTCATAATTTGTGCTTGTGTAATCTAAATATTGTAGCCAGCTATGAATACTTTAACTGAACTTTGAAATTAAAGCAGTGAAATGGAATAATATTACTTTAATGCTGGCGTTTGAATTTCAACGACGCTCGGGTTCATTCCGGAAAAGGAAGGGGCCCTGCTTGGTAATGCAATTGGGACAATGATCAACAAATGTTCATGCTAAGTTGCTGTAATTATAGTTACGAAAATGGAACAGTTTGAAAAGCTGAGGTCTGCCATACAGTTCTAAAACTTTACGTGCTTCCAGTCTTCCTTGTTGGTTGATTGAAGGTTTGAAGCCGTCGATTGAGGAGGTGGCGACAGTCACTCATTGTCGGCCGTCGCTGTTGCAGAAGTTGGATGTTGGCGCGCCTTCTTCTCGACACGGTCACCAGGCGAAACGGGCTCTTGATGCGCGCCAGCTAATGCTTCCCGTTCGCGACACCGTGTCAGAAACTATTATAGCAATTCGAGCGCAATTACATGCTGCCCAACCCCGAAAGCGCAGCAACTCGCGGGAGCCTCACACAACACACCTGCTCCACCGCCCTACCTCAGCCAGACCACCTCTGCTCTGCCCGCGTTCCACGCGGCAGAGTTAACACTACCAAAGATCCTAAACATTTTGGTTCTCCACACGACCTATCGATGTATTCGTTCGATAGCATAGTTTTCCCTAGGCAAGACCCAGCGTAAAAATACAAATAATATTTACAACACAAACCAATTATACATCGACATAAATGCATAGTAGATAAAATAGTAAAACAATTACAATACATAAAGGCACAGAAATCTCATATCTTCAGGTAACAAAATAAGGAAAAAATTATAATACAACAGATGAAATAGGAGGATAAGCATTTTCGGCGTTACAAGGTTATTGTATGTGGGAAAATAAGTTAAATATACAAGATAATTCAGCTGTCCCTGGTATACGTTTTCGCAAGAGGCCGTAGGTTTACAATTATTCAGGAAACACGTAAAAAAGTGACCTTCGGACGCATTTGTCTTGAATAATTAGAAATCCATGGCCTCCAGCAAAATCTTATCTCAGTACGAAATTTAAGTACATTGAGTTTTCTACAAAAAGGTCCTATTCATTTTTTCTGTAGGACTAGTAATTTCCGCATAATAGGTGAGATAGTATGAAAATTTTAGCATGTGGTATTTGAAGGCATTGTAGGCTGCATAAAACACTGCGGTAGGGGCAGGTGAATCACCCTGAATATATTACGTTTTGTAGCAAATTATCATATTTTTGTCTTTTCATTTGCCTTTGCAATAATGTTTTGAATTTGTAAAGAGACTTTAGAGACACCCTATACTATAGGCAGTGAATCGTGGACAGTCAAAAAGAAAGATGAAACTTGGATGGTTTGGCAACGTGGTTTTGAAGAAAAATGCTATAAGTGAAATGGACGAAAATATGACGAATGAAGACGTATTTCTGAGAACAGGAGAGGGAACAACGCTAGTGAGAAGAATAAGAATAATGAAAAAATCTTGGCCGAGGCATATGCTCAAAGAGTAACCAAAGGAAAGGTTGCAAGGGAGAAGGGATGAAAGAAGAAGAAAACTTGAAAAGCTGAATGAAATAAAAAAAATGGACGAAGTTAAGAAGAAGCAGAGAAGAGAGGAATGTAGAGTAGCCGCTGCCTGCTGTAAGTCAGATATACCAAAGAAGGATACCGCCCTCATGAGCGGTCTTCATCGCTGGGCGTCCTGCTTTGAGTAGGTATATATAAACTTCTATACAGTTCATTTGAAGATGAGCGTAAGGTGGCTCCAGAAACATAGTGGCGTCCATGCAACAAGCGGAGCGTGTTCTGCTCAGAGAGAGAGACGCAGAACACTTTGAAGGGTCGTCAGTGTGCTCTCTGTCTCTCTAGGGATGGAAAAACCTACCAATTAAAACCAAATTCAGTTGTACGTTACTAGTATATTTCAATGTTTGGTCTGTTACAACAGGTTTTTTTCATTTTTTATTACTAACCGGGTAAAAATCCGACATAATCGTATAAGTTTATCACAGCAGTGCTAAAGTTTATGGTTTTCAAATAATTTTTTTTTAAAATTATAATGCTTTTTAGTAAAATTTTCATTGCTTTGAAATATTTGATTATCATAAAAATTGGGAAAAGTGATCAGTACTATTTTTATAACAACGCCCACAATTAGAAACTAACAAAATACACGTGACTTAAGAATCGCTACAGCATTGCGGAGACAATGTGTTGCCATGTGGCGTGGCCTGTTAGATGGTACGCAAGTACGTGCAGTGTACAAGACTTACCCCTGCCTGATCTGTAGAGCAATCTCTCGCTGCCGTCGTTGGACATTAGTTGTATTGCAGAATGTCACCATCCCTAGTTTGGGAGTATTTAACGAAGTGAGGTAGCAATGAAGCATTAAAACATTAAAAACAGAGGGAGGCACAACAAACTCGTGACACCAAACAAGCAGGAAACGTCCACAATGTCCCTTGGAAGAGAAAATAAATTTGATTGACATACGTATTGACATGCTATAAACTCGGGTTAATAACTGAACACTTAATTTGGTGGTCTCTTCAGAGTGAAAAACTGATATCATCTAAAAATAACTATGGAATAAAGTGACCAGTTTTCGGCTTTTCGTTCTCGCTATTGCCACGCCCGTCTCCTTCACAATATTTGCTGGGGACAGTGAGACCGATTTCTGCAGCAGCCTCAACTCTAAGCCAATCGCGATATCCTGCACCTTCATAAGAATTTTTCAGTCTTCGCTAGTAAATCTACTTTCATTAATGGAAGTAACAGCAATGAAAACCCTAAATTGGTTCTTTCAGAAACTATTATTTTGAGCAGTCTTGCCAGATTAACCTGGACGAGAAAAGAACCAGCACATCCGAAATCCAGTTGTTTCACAGACATCCGCCACCCCTATGTGTCTGTTCCACGCCACACGCTCCAGCCCTTGCCTACCCTCGTATCTGGCAACGCTAGGTCAGCGCCCCGTTGCGCCATTCTTTCTGCTTCTGCAACAAAAAATTATACGCTTGGAGAACTGTCGCCGTTGTAATAATTGTCTTGATTGCTTTATGTCACCTATAACAAACATTCCAGTGACCTTTACCATACCTAAAGTAACACGAAAAACAACGGTAAATGTTCCACGTGCATCCAGAAGCGCAGGTTGCGGGCAGACACGGCTGAATGGCTGTCTTTTTGGTGTGTAAAGTGGAAAATTGGCCCTTCATACTGAGCACCTGCCATCTTACAATGCGTGATATAAATGAAGGTAATAATCGCAATGGACAAAAAATTAATCACACCTAAGTGACAGACCGAGCGAGGTGGCGCAGTGGTTATCACACTGGACTCGCATTCGGGAGGACGACGGTTCAATCCCGCGTCCGGCCATCCTGATTTAGGTTGTCCGTTATTCCCCTAATTCGCTCCGGGCAAATGCCGGGATGGTTCCTCTGAAAGGGCACGACCGACTTCCTTCCCTGCCTTCCCTGTCCTTCCTTAATCCGATGAGACCGATGACGTCGCTGTTTGGTCTCTTTCCCCAAACAACCCAACCCCCCCCCCCCCCCCCCCTCCCCGCAGGAGACATCACGATAACTCTCTAACAGCACACCTAGCTCATAGAGCTCACAAGTTGTGGGGAATGTTGATTGCTACATTTGAACTACCGTACAAAATACAGGTACAACTTACAGTTGCTACGAAAGAACCAACAATTGCTATGGAGCAATCCGACGATGATAGTAAAAGGAACCGTAGAGGCCTGGCCGTGTCAACTGCAGCGAAGCCTGTGCACGAACGCTCTGTATCCATTGGACAGTTCATGCAGTGCAGTGTCTGACGAACGTTGTTGCTGGTTCAAATGGCTCTGAGCACTATGGGACTCAACTGCTGTGGTCATAAGTCCCCTAGAACTTAGAACTACTTAAACCTAACTAACCTAAGGACAGCACACAACACCCAGCCATCACGAGGCAGAGAAAATCCCTGACCCCGCCGGGAATCGAACCCGGGAACCCGGGCGTGGGAAGCGAGAACGCTACCGCACGACCACGAGATGCGGGCGAAGGTTGTTGTTGAACCGATTAGTGCGACATTCCGCGTGGGAAGGAAACATGCCTGCAAGACACAATTTGAACGTTTACGGTCGCGGACGACCAGCTGGACGGCTAGAAGCCAGTCATAGTGTCGTTACTGTGACCACAGTAATGGATGTGTCCTAAAATATTATCTCGCAACTAAAAAAGGCCGATGAAGGTGGAAATGATGTGTGAAAGCATTCCGATGGCCGTAGAGCGACCACCGCATAGCAAGAGGTTTGAGAAGTAGCCCTAGTGTCCGCCCCCAGGTAGCTGAGTGGTTAGGGCGACGGAATGTCAATCCTAAGAGCCCTGGTTCGATTCCCGGCTGGGTCGAAGATTTTCTTCGCTCGGGGTTCAAATGGTACAAATGGCTCTGAGCACTACGGGACTTAACATCTATGGTCATCAGCCCCCTAGAACTTAGAACTACTTAAACCTAACTAACCTAAGGACATCACAGAACACCCAGTCATCACGAGGTAGAGAAAATCGCTGACCCCACCGGGAATCGAACCAGGGCGTGGGAAGCGAGAACGCTACCGCACGACCACGAGCTGCGGACTTCGCTCAGGGACTGGGTGTTGTGTTGTTATAATCATCATTTCATCCCCATAGACGCACAAGTCGCCGAAGTGGGGTCAGATCGAAAGACTTCCACCTGGCGAACGGCCTACCCGACGGGAGGCCCTAGTGGCGTAAAGGACCAGACATCTAATTCCTAGGCAGATCACTGCAGATCTAGCAACCTGCACCGGTACACGTATTTCTAACAGTGTCATTTCGCCGCGATTGTATGCTTGGAAGCCTGTTACATTCGTCCCATTCCAACCACGCCATCGTCAAGAAAGAGTTCGTTGATGTAGAGAGCTTCTTGTTTGGGGCCGGCAACAGTGTTCCAAAGTGCTGTTCTGCGCCGAAGCTCCTTTCACTGTACCAAACGAGTCTGCCCTCCAGTTACTGTGAAGAGAGAAGGGTACACATTACACACCACAAAAAGTTCTGAACGTAATCGGTATGACCTAGGCTTTATGGTATTGGCTGGCCTAGGCACAATGTCTGAACAGCGCTGCATGTCATTGCGCCAGGTACCGTTACAGCATACCGAGATTACAGGGAGATTGAACGCCCACACAGGACCGTTGAGGTGTCGGACACACTGAAAAGTTGGACGGATGGAACGGCATGCGTACTTTACGGACCGAAATCCTACAGAGCCTGCCTGGTATCTCTTGGTGGACCTGTTTCTCAGCGAACATCCCCTCCCTGAACAGTGCAGTGCAAGATCTTATAACCGCCTTGAAAGAGGAGTGATGCAATATCACCCAAGGATTCCTCAACGGTTTGATAGTCAGCATGAACAACAGGTGCAAAATGTGCATTCGTGCCTGACGAGGGCATGTTTGTTGCTGGGAGTCCGATATCGACCTTTATTTGGGGACTCTCATTTGCACCAAACTTGAACGTTATTTACGTCTGTTATCCTGCTTTCCACTCTGGCGACGTATGTACCATTTTTGTCTGCAATTATATCACGCCACCTCTATAACAAACGTACTGTGTTTCAGGTCGTCTATCATTGACGGTGTTTGTTTCTGTCCAGAAATGTCTCTATTCCGTACAAGTTGTCAAGCAGTGTAGTCCAAGTTACAATCTAGGGGATTACGATTGCGTGATATAGCAGACTGATCGAGATATGATAGGCTCCATCAGAGTTTGGCAACCCAGACCTGTGAACACTGCTGTTGTCACCTTGGAGGGAGCTCACAGCATACTCAGCGTGTAGATGTAGAAATGTAGAAGAAAGGGCACTACTTGGTGACCGAGAATGATGAAGTAAACACCGTCGTTCGTGTTCAGGATATTACAGATGAGTGAGCTCAAGTGATTGCAGAAAAGCCAAGTAAAATATCGTAGAAGCTCTTCTCGCCTGAACTGCACCGTCCACAGACAGTGGGTTAAACACCGTCTACACACTCTGTGGCTTGCTTCTTTTGGAAAGAGATAAAATTGGGATTTGTTGGACCACACAACACGTCTACAGTCAAATATTGTCCACTTTCTGTGTTGTTTGGGCAATTGAAGACGTTCATTGTTACTGTGACCTTTTTTGAGGTACTCGCTTCGAAATGTCTGTCGCATGTATTTCCCTTCGCAATGTTATCTCGGAAATTGTTTCAGATGGAGCTGCATTCACTGACAGCAGTAATTCCTGTCAGGTATGAAATCGACTGTTATTGACAAGGCGTCATAATCGTCTGTGGCCCTTGCCAGTTAGGACCTTCCTACGGTCACTATTCTTATGCACTGTTAGATGGCTGCAAGTGGTACAACATTTCTTGTAGACACGTTGGACAGTCGGTATTGATACACCCACAAATTGGTCAATTTCGTTGACGGTACTGCCATAGGCGCGCCCAACCGCACTCTATCTGTCACTGTGTCATCTCTCCACGTCGACCCATTTTACTGCGTTCATTCAATAAAACTAACTGACACATACACGGTACTACTTCGTCATGAGTTATGTCAATGTCTGAGGGTCACATAACAGCTCGGTACTTTGTACACTTCTCTAGCACTCCAAAATGACCAGAGTGCACTTTTGAGGAGGTGACAAACATTTTGTACTGTGAGCTTTGTTCATAAGTGACTGGTCGTGATTATCAGTAGTTACACAGTATTTCAATCATGATCCACTCACATTAATGTGAGCGTCATCTATTTTCGACGTTAACATGAAATAGTCACTCACAGACGGCAGATGGCAACACTAGCGGTGGAGGGCATACAACGTATGTCGGGAGACGCAGACAACCGTGCTGTATTGTCGCAACGCGGAAACGGAGTGATCTATCTGGCGTCTAAAAGAGCATGATCATTGACTTTGGGGCGACGGGTGTAAACATTTCCGAAACGACTAAGTTTGTAAACTGTTCGTGTGCCGCCGTGGTTAAAGTATACCGTGCATGGAAAAATGGCGCCAAGGCCACTGTCGTGCATCAACGTCCATGGATGGCATGGGTGAACAATGACTGTGGAGATGTGTATGGGAAAACATACGTGGAACAGTTGAACAACTGATTGCCGAGATGAACTCAGGGTCTAGTAGTAGCGTCTCCTCAAAGACTGTTCAGCGAACTTTGCTACGTATGGGCCTCCGCAGCAGGCGCCTGGCCCAAGCACACATGTTGACTGCTTTTCATCGACAACGAATGCTAGAATTTGCACCCCAGTTCCTCAACTGGAGGTCGACTGAGTGACAACACGTGGCCTTTTAGCGTGTACGGCGTGAAGCGTCTGGAAGCAGACACCTTGCAACCAGGAGGGAGCGTTATGGTTTGGAGAATGTTTCTGTGGCTTTCCTTGGCACATCTCGTCATTCTGGAAGGCAGAATGAATCAACACAGGTATACATTTATCCTTGGTGATCATGTCCACGCCTTCTACATCTACATCTACATACGTACTCCGCAATCTACCATACGGTGCGTGGCGGAGGGTATCTCGTACCACAACTAGCATCTTCTCTCCCTGTTCCACTCCCAAACAGAACGAGGGAAAAATAACTGCCTATATGCTTCTATACGAGCCCTAATCTCTCTTATCTTATCTTTGTGGTCTTTCCGCTAAATGTAAGTTGGCGGCAGTAAAATTGTACTGCAGTCAGCCTCAAATGCTGGTTCTCTAAATTTTCTCAGTAGCGATTCACGAAAAGAACGCCTCCTTTCCTCTAGAGACTCCCACCCGAGTTCCTGAAGCATTTCCGTAACACTCGCGTGATGATCAAACCTACCAGTAAGAAATCTAGCAGCCCGCCTCTGAATTGTTTCTATGTCCTCCTTCAATTCGACCTGACAAGGATCCCAAACGCTCGAGCAGTACTCAACAATAGGTCGTATTAGTGTTTTATAAGCGGTCTCCTTTACAGATGAACCACATCTTCCCAAAAGTCTACCAATGAACCGAAGACGACTATCCGCCTTCCCCACAACTGCCATTACATGCTTGTCCCACTTCATATCCCTCTGCAGTGTTACGCCCAAATATTTAATCGACGTGACTGCGTCAAGCGCTACACTACTAATGGAGTATTCAAACATTACGGGATTCTTTTTCCTATTCATCTGCATTAATTTACATTTATATATATTTGGAGTTAGCTGCCTTCATGCAGTTTGTTTCTCCTCACCAAAACGGCGTCTACCAGCAGGACAATGCAACGTGTCACGCAGCTCGCAGTGTACGTGCATGGTTCGGAGGACACAAGGATGAGTTAACCGTTCTCCCCTGGCCAGCCAAATCCCTAGATTTAAAGCCAATCTAGAATATGTGGTACCACAGAGATCAGGCTGTTCACGGCTTGGATATTCCATTCAGAATCCTAGCACATCTAGCCACGGTTCTGGAGTCAGCATGGCTGCACATCCGCCGGTACCTTCCAGATCGTTACTGACTCTCTTCCTGCACCTCTCGCGCTGCAAAGGTGGTTATTCGCTGTGGTCACGTTCATGTGACTGGACAGTGTATAAAACAAGTGGTTAAAATTAGAAAAAAAACCTTTTAAGGATAACCAAAAAGAAAACGAGACGCTAGTTTCGTCAGGGTGTCCTTAAAGGCGTGCGGGAAGTCGTGCTGAGGCCTGTAAGGCGGGTGACTTTGTCGCCAGCGCGGCCTGCAGTCAGTGGCGCCCTCCCCCAGTCGGCTGTAATACTGGACGCAGGCGGCGGTCGCGCGGCCCTGTTTGCGCAGCTCTCAGGGGACGGCCGAATGTCAGCGGCAGGGCCGGCTGGTCGCGGCGTCCCTCACACGCCACTCCAGCTCAGCTCGGCTGCAAATAAGCCAAGCACCGGCGCAGCCCACCGTACACCGCCCCTCGTCACCTTCCGATCGTTTCTTTATCCCCTGCCCATCCCCCGTCCTCCCACTTTCTCTCTCTAACCTGTGGGTTGGCGCAACTGAGAAAAAAAGTAAACTGCACGCAAGCAGTAACGTAGGACGTGTTAGTATTGTGGACACCGTTCCATTTCAGTGTCATAATTTTGTTTCGGGGGGGTGGGGAGGGGGGGGGGGTGGGGGGGGGGAGAAGAAGGAGTACTCACGAACAGTGTTAATAACAAAATATTTCTCAAAATCCTTGATAAAACAAATGAAATGACGGGAGACTGTTGGCTGGAAGACACCGAGTTGAAGATTCAGATGTCTAATGACAAACGATTTCCTTCTTCTGACCCTTCTGACACCGTGGCGCCATTATTCGTGAAGTGTGTTACGTACAGGGTTGCGCACGAAATGTGTTACCATTTTGTTTTTGAACATTGTAACCTCCCCGCAAAATTTTAAAGACAAAGATAATGAACCAAAAATCTAACCTCCCCACAAAATATCGCTAAATATGAAAATGGAGCCAAGCGTAACCTCCCAACAGAATTAATGAATAATAATGGCGCAAATGTAAACTCCACACAAAAATTAAGGAATGATGACTGATCATTAAACCCACAATAATATTAATTAAATAATGAAGTATGAACTGGATGTAACATCTCAACACAAATAATTAAACCTGATAAATTTTATAAGGGCAGCTGCGCTGACCTTCGGCCCTGTGAAATAATTAAACCTGAATAGAGAAACCAAAATTCTTACCTCAGTAAAACTGCATCTACATCTGCTCTTATTTTTCGGCACAGCTCCGTGCAATGCTGGCCCATATTTAATTTTGATTCTTTGAGGGAATGCATAGGAAGTATTATTTAATTTGAAATGAATCTTTTTCTTTAAAAAGGTTACTTTGTAGAAAAATTATTATTGGGGCAATTCTTGAACAAATTAATTACAATTAACATATGTTATTAGCTGAGCGCAATGCTGCTTCATTACCTTCTATAACAATATACCTCGTCCCGAACCGTGACCAGAGATGCAAGGAGAGCACGCCACCGACACATGCCGGCGCCCGCTCAGTACAACAGTCCACTCCCTACAACTACTGCCGACTGACTGCAACTCGCAACTGAACACTCGCGCGGTCAAGCGCAGACTAGCAACGATAAATGACTCTCTGGTCAGAGATTCTGTCATGCCTCGCCATCGCTGGTAATGAATACATATGAAACATACGCGTTTCAACACAAACTTTATTGTCAATACAATCTGAAAGGAACATATACTACAATGAAGAGCCGTCAATGGAGATTAGTTCTAACTCAGCAAATGCTCAATATGTCCACCATTTCGTTTCCTAACTTCCTTCAAACGAACACTGAAGTTAGTGATTACCCTACGGCACATGTCTTCCGTAATTTCACTGCAAGCTTGAAGAATAAGTCTTCTGAGCCCCATTAAATCACGTGGACGTTTCGGGAAAATTTTTTCCTTTAGGTACCCCTAAAGAAAAAAGTCACATGGATTGAGGTCTGGACTATTGGGGGGCCAATATTGTCCGCCATTGAAGCGACCTGGAAACCTGAGTGAAATGATCCGCATGTCGAAATGCTCGTGTAAATCGCCAACACAGTGTTTGCAGTATGTGGCCTTGCTCCATCTTGCCTGAACCACTGCGTGTTGAAGGGCAAGGCAGTAGCGAGAAACTGTGGAATGAAGCTATTGCGAAGCATGCTCAAATAACGCTCGCTATTCAGTTTCTTCAAAGAAAAAGGGTCCAATAAGTCCGTGACTGGAAATTGCTGCCCACGCTGTAATCCTCGGAGCATAATGTTGTCGTTCATGAAGCACTTGCGGGTTTTCAGTTGGCCAAAAGCGTACATTTTGTTTGTTAACCACGCCGTCTAAATGAAAATGCGCCTCGTCTGAAAACCAAACGTTGTTGAGAGTTTCTTCCCTATCTTCCGCCCACTGAGCAAACAGTAGTCTCTGCTGCTTGCGTTCTTCAGTGAGCTTCTGTGTACAGGTCATCTTGTATGGGTACATACATAGAGTAAATATCTCTGGAGTGAGCATTGCGTTCTGCGAATGTTGTCAACATTAAACCAGGATTGTCACGTGTTTTCGGGACTTCGCTGTGCGTGTGTGCTTACCGCAGAGTTTGAATTTTATATCATCAAGAGTTTTTGTTGTGTTTTCACCGTTTGTTGATAGTGTAAAATTTGTTACTACGGATGCAAAGAAAAATATGTGAAAGGAGAGATAGTAACTTTTCATGGGTACTATGTTCAAAAATTTCGAGACGCATTATAATTAAGGCTTGATTCTGTAGACCTATTTTTCTACGATTTTATGACTACATAATATATATATAACGGCTCGTACAAAAGCCTACAAACAATCGCTTCCTGTCGTAAATTTGCTAGTGGAACAGGAAAGGGAATGGTTAGTTGTTTCAGTAAATACTATCCTCCATGCATTTATCAGTGACTTTTCGATTATGTATATAGATTTTGAAAGACGGGAGATAGATAAATTCAATAGAGTGGGAGTCTGCAATTGTCTTCGAATAATATGTGTGTCCAAACCTTTTTGTTTACTATGAAGTTGCAGTAGGAGACCATGTTAAGTCGTCTAGGACATGGAGAATGATTATGTGTGATTTATATTTTAGTTCCCCGAAGGATGAACAACGAGTAAAGATGTGGCACCAGAAAATAAGGAGGAGTAATTTTGTGCCCACAAAATATTCCAAAGTATGTTCAAAGCACTCTGAAGAGGAATGTTTAGACAAAGAAAAATTTGGACGTGTGTGGCCGAAGGTAGATTCTATACCAACTATTTTTAATTTTCCACAGCACCTACTACCAATTTCTGCATTCAGCTTAAATACATTCTCTGCACAAATCAAATAAAAAACACAATAGTGTAGCTAATCAAAGTACACATTCATCTTCTTTGGTGTATTTTGCCTTCAATTTATTTTCTTCACCATTTGATTAAGAAGCGTAAAATATTATTAAAAATGTCCCCAAATTCTTTCATTTGTGTCACTTTCCACTTCCCTTAATGGTGTTATATGGGTTGACTGTTACATGACCAACTGTATTTGCTTTACAGTACATTTATTCTCCGATCGCCTTTCCCCCCCTTCTTACTCAATCTACTATTTATTTAATAAACTGGGAGCAAGTACGTAAAATGCGTTAAATAAATTCTTCAAAGTGTCACCAGTAAGAAAAATTGTGCTTTAGGTCGCAAAAACGAGAAAATAAATACGCAGAAATAGCAGAAAAAAGGACGAATTAGCAGGGATATAATCGCTAACGTGTGGCCGATTCTGTGTTTTTCGGACACTTGCGAAAGTACTAGCGTACTGTCAAGTCGCTTTGCAAGACTATCACTGCAAAAATGTACGCCAGGCCCTGTAATACTATAAAGTGCCGTATCATACCGAAAACTATAAAAAATCGAGTGCATCTGAACAGTGACACCTATCGCAAAGAAGCAGAATGCAATATCACTAGCCCTTAAAAGTTGCGTAGCTGGTTTATTCCCGGTATCAAATGGATACTGTTAAAATGTCTGCGCAACATATATAAATAATCCACGATACGTACGAAAAGAATCTGTCTGTACTAGGGATGTAATGACATTCGAAATATACAGGGGGATATACGGACACACACACAACGTCCCGAGAACACGTGACCAGGCCGGCAGCGTATGTTGACAACACTAAATCTGTTCTGCGCATGTGAATGCTCAATCCAGAGATATTTACTCTATGGGTACATATGGTGGTCACTTTTAACAATGCGTTGAACGGAGCGTCTGGATATTCCCAGTTGCACTGCTGCCTTTCTACACGATTTCCCGGGACTTCTCTGTACAGCAACTCGTACCGCTTCAATACTCTCCGACGAACAAACAGGCTTAGGCCGAGGTCGCTTCGTTTCAAAATACTGTTCCTTCCTGTTCAAATTTATCGTACAACCTGTGGATGGTCTTCTTGCAAGGGACCCATCGTGTGTTAAACTGTTGTCGAAAACGCCTCTGAGTCACAACAAGGCTTTTCGTTTCATGAAAAAGTAACACAATTGCCGATCGTAGCTGTGTCGTCAGTCTTCCATTGTCAGCCATTGCTGCTTACTAGTCTCCTAGCGGCAGTATGATGAATTACACGTCATTTCGTAACTCATTTGTTTTTCCAAGCTATGCTGGTACTGCTGTAGAGATCCCAGCGGTGTATCCAATGTGCGTCGTAAACTGTGAAAGAAACAATCAGTAACACATTTCATGCGACACCCTGTATATCTGCCTTGGCTAGGTGACCTTGACAGAAATTTAAGCCAATCTAGCGCCCCTTTTATGTCTTTGATGACGACGAGAGACAGGAGAGAAGGAAGCCAGGTGCCAGCTGACAGAATTTCGTCAAAGGGCCCGCAGTTCCTAACGTCCTCGTTCTAGGGAGCTATCACTATTAATAGCGTCACATGCCCTCGCTCAAAGAGAGGCTGTAGACAACCATTACAAGGTACTGAAATGGAACTCTGAACCAATTTTACAGTTCTTCAAGCAGTGAAAAGCACTTTATAAGTTTTTCTACGTAATGTAGTCCATTTCTATTTCCGAGACTAGCAGCCACCTAATAATTGTAGTCCTTGTAGCCCCAGCTGCACTCACTCGTGAGCTGGAGTCTCAGAAAAGACAGCCTTGTAGGTTGACGTCTGCGTATGGCTTCATCAGCTTATGCGTGTGGCTTTACTCTGCCACTCCAGCGGGCGGGCGCCCCACTGACTGATGGCACCCATATCTCCGTGTCACATTTCACCCTCTCTCACCCTATATATATATATATATATATATATATATATATATATATATATATATATATATATATATATATATATATATATATATGTGTGTGTAATAACAAAAATATGGGAAACAGAAAAATTACCAGAGGATTGGAAATGTGCCCTTATTCACCCGTTATATAAAAAAGGAGACAGAACAAATGTCAATAACTACAGGGGAATCTCACTTTTACAAGTCACCTACAAAATTCTCTCAACATGCCTGCTGAAAAGAACACAAGAGCAGCTGGAACGCCAAATTGGTGATTATCAAGCAGGCTTCCGCCCCGGTCGCTCATGAATAGAACAAATATTTAATTTAAAGACAATATTAAAACACAAAGCGATTAGAAATGCCCCCATAATTTGTACATTTGTAGATTTTAAGAATGCCTATGACTCAATTGACCGGCAATCTTTGTTTAACATTTTAGAGGAACTTGGACTTGACTCCAAAACACTAAGGCTTATCAAAGAAACACTGATAGACACTGTATCTAAAGTTAAATTCAGGGGATAAATCTCTGAACCTTTTCTCATAAAAACTGGAGTACGTCAAGGTGACGGGCTATCTCCACTTCTGTTTAATATAGTCCTGGATAAAGTCATTAAGGAATGGGAAAAAGAATTAAAAAATCAATCCTAGTGGAAACCAATCCATCTTGGTAGAACCAAAGACAACGTGGAGATATCTTGTTTAGCATTCGCGGACGACTTGGCCATACTTGCAGATGATGAAGAAATCGCCACCAAACAAATAGAGATCCTTAAGGAATGCGCGGATAAAGTAGGTTTACAAATTTCGTTTCAAAAGACAGAATTTTTCTGTACGAAATTCCATATACACAGTTTGAACACAAAATATGGAAAAATAAATAGAGTAAAACATTTTAAATACCTAGCTGAAATTTTGGAGCCAACCGGAGGAGAGAAAGTTGCACAGAAGATCAGACAACAGAAAATGAAGAGAGCATATGGTATGACACATGAAATATACAATAAAAAATGCATCTCCTCGAACACAAAAATCAGACACTACTGCGCAGTAATTAAGCCAGCAGCACTATATGCTAGTGAAACGCTCACACTCCACACAAAATGTGATTTAGAAAAAATACTAAAAGAAGAACGCAAAATTATGAGAAAGATTTTAGGTCCAAAATTAACAGAAGAAGGATACCGGATACAATCAAGAAGAACCACAGAAACTATATCAAACCTGGCAGCAGACATAAGAAGGCGAAGATTAAGATTTTATGGACATGTCACTAGACTTCCCCCCACACGACTCACCAACAGAATTCTCACTTACATAGAAAAACTCAAATCAACTACACCATGGATTAGCCAAGTAAAATTAGATTTACAAAAAGCAAATATTGAACTTAAAGATGTCAAAGATAGAAAAACTTTTAGAAATAAGGTAGAAAAGTGGATTGTATTGTCGGAGAAGGAAGCACTAAAGAGACCAGGAACAAAATGGACAGAAGAAAGAAAAAGAAAACATGGAGAACGAATGAAAGAAGTATGGAAGAAACGACGTCAGAAAGCTTTGCGTGATCCTTCTGGGTCCATTCGCGATAAGTATTATATATATATATATATATATATATATATATATATATATATATATATATATATCGGGCAAATGACTAAACTATTTCCTATGTCCAGCCTCTAATCACATTAACGCTGCTCTTAGTCTCTTATAAAAAATTGCTATTTGTCTGTTACATTATAGCTGGCCACTCAATAGAATATGTCGTATTACTATTTATCCTGCACAATGCAATTTCGTGTTAGATGTTTAAACTCATTTGCATCACCATAGTAGAGGCACATGTTGTTATGCTCCTGCTCTCTAGACAGTGTCAAGTCATCTAATATTCTTGTTCAACCCTGTTTTCATTCAATGTTTACCTTCTGGAAAATAATGCAACAAAGATTTCATTGTAGTCTCCACATTTATTAGTTTTTTGTACTTGAGGTATAGATATCTCTCATACAGTTATTGGTGATGCGATTGCTGCCATACTGATACTTATTCTATGTAATATAACTTTTAATTATACCTTTAAAATCATTTTTGCAACTGCAGCAAACAAGTACTTTCCTATACTCATTTATTATACTCAGCGTCCTAAAGTTAATGTTCTTCAGTACTTCAGCAACTTTCGAAGCAATATTTTTGGCTCATTAGTCTTGTGAAGCTGAGTCATATTTTGTGAATGTTGAACATGGTGTGTGGTACATTAAAATAGATACAAAGGTGTTGTAATGTTGTTGCTTTAATTTTGCTATGAAAGCGGTGCTGATAGACAATAAAAGAGGGTTAAAAGCTGTGAGCTGTCTGGGGAAGTTAACCTTGCATTACTGAGCAACTGTTTCACCAGGTATCCAGTCTATCTTACCAAATTCCCAACCAGACTAACATTAATTATAATCTTTTAATAGTCATACGACAACCGGTGATATGTATATAAAAAAGATAATTTAAATAAAAAGAAATAAATCAGTTTATATTTGGAAATTTATTTTAACATTGATTATTGAAATTTCAGCATATTAAACTCGATTCATAACTAAGCTGGTGCCTTATTTAGGATTGTGAAAATGTGAGATTGTAATCTTACGGAACACATCAAATATGGAGCCAAGATTGGGAGACTGCATACAATACTGCATTCATAAAATAACACACGAAGAACGTTGAAACATATGCAAGAGGAAATTAACCACAACCAACCGATTCAATTTTCACCCAAAGAAGTTACGTTCGTAGTACAACCCTGTCTGTCATGTAATTACCACACACTGGTATACTAAATTCATAGTAACTCTCCGTGAAATCTTCCCGAAAAGTATAGCTGAGGGCTACTTTGATGATTGCACCACATGCTTCACGTGGTCAACTTGGTTTGCACAAAGGGTGTAACTCCACAATAATTTTGATAATTAAAATAAATTAGATCAAAAAGCAATTTACAAAAGAAAAACCTCGAACTGGTTACTATCGTCTTACTAATAACCTGATTGGTCAAACAATTGTATCAGCACGTGGTACTGGTCTCACAAAGTACACCCCACGTGGGTTGAACGTAAAGAAAAGTTGCTATATAGAAAAATATTGTCAAGACGAGACGTTATAATCTCACGCACATTCGCATTGAAGATTGATGATGCTAGTTAGAGTTACTGATCAACACGTGGTTCCACTTTACTCACAAAGTAGTGACAAAGCAACTACCGGAATATATCCTGAACTTCACACTCGAATTACACTACGCTGCAATTTAAGATAATATAAGATATTTTAGAGCTAAGCCTGAAATAAAGGTGATTAAATTTTCAGTTAGGCTGAACTTAAGAAATCCACTGTCCTACGGACTTAACAGACACGCGCTTAGCCGGAGATCTTACCACTTCAGACGCTCGCCACGGACAGACTGACCTGGTCCCTTCCTGAGGGTGGCTCACAAATACCAACGGAAGTGGGCAGAGGGGCAGCTTCCTATACCAACATGACAAGGGATGGACAGGACCATACTAAGGATAGAAAGCTCTTTGCTTTTAGAAAGCGTAGCTACCTGTTCCGACGTTGGTCCTACTGTTCTCTAGCACACAGGCTTGTCTGCTACCCTCAAGCTAGCAACTAGAAATACATTTGCTCATTCATCCTCTCACACAGAAGGGAAGGGGGATGACAGTATCTTATCATATACAGTATATAAAAGAAAGCGGATGTAGGTTCCGTATGAGACTGTGTGACGCGAATTACATATAAACTGTGTTTTAAAATGTAGTAGTGTGACAGATCGCTCTTGTTTATGTGTAAAAGTAACACGTTCCACTACTCAGTCTCCTCCCAGATAGTCAGAAACACCACAGTAAATTTAGAAGAGGAATTTATGCCGTGAATGACAACAGATTTAAGAAATTAACATGAAAGGAATCCAAACAGAGACCTTTCGGTGGGAATTAAAATAATTATTAGTTAATTGTACAAACCGTAGTAAGTGCAGAACACAGAAAAATTTCAATTTCAATTTAATTTATTCGATGAATTAGTTGCTCAGGAACATACACCACGCAAGAGCAATTTAATAACGCTTTGGTTCACCTGTGTTCCTTATGCAAGCAGTCATTCGGCTTGGCATTGATTGACATGGTGATTTGATATCTTTCTGAAGGATACCGTGACAAATTTTGTCCAGATGGCTCGATAGATCGTCAGAATCCCGATCTGGTTGGAAGACCCTGCCCACAGTGCTCCAAACGCTCTCAACTGGGAAGAGATTCAGCGACCTTGCTGGCAAAACGTGTTATACCAAGCACGAAGACAGGCAGTAGAATCCCGCCGTGTGCGGGTGGGTATTATCCTGCCGAAATGTGTTCAGTCACGTCTCCGCTGTTCATCGGGACTGAGTTCGGAGCGGGACTCATCACTGAAGACAATTCTACTCCAGTCAGTGGGACTCCAGACCGGAGACGTGTCTGGAGACGCCCTGGTCAGCTTTGGGATACCAACCTGACTATCGCCCACCATATGGCCCGACAGGCAGGAATGGTGGTCTTGGGTCCCATTTCCCTTCACAGCAGAACCCATTTGGTTGTCATCCACAGCACGCTTACACCACAGCGATACGTCAGCTACATTCTACACCCTCTTTTTCGTCGCCGGTCATGCAAGCCATCCCGGGCTCACAATTCAGCAAGGTAACGGCCGCTCGCACACGGCGAGAGTATCTACTGTTTATCTTCGTGCTTGAGAAAATTCTACCTTGGCCAGCAAGGTGCCGGATGTCTTCCCAACTGAGCAGTATGGGCAGGGCCCTGCCACCAGCACGGGATTTTGACGCTCCAACGCGACCTCAGGAGGACATCCAGTAACTCTATCAATCGAGGCCAAGCCGAATAACTGCCTGCATATGGGCAGAGATGGACCAACGCGTTATTGACTTCCTGAATTTGTGAATCTGTTTCACTTGAACAAATCAGCCAGCTTTCGTGAAATTGTAGTAAATTGTTTGTCTATACTTTTACACCTACCATTTTCCGCCCCATTCAACAATTCCTTCGTCTTGTGTCTTTTGTCTTACCTTCGAATCCAACTTTCAGTCTCCTTGGTTTCTAGTACGTTTTATTCTGTTTCAGAAACCAACAACAAGCTTCTAAAAATAAAAAATAAAAAAATGAAATGTATTCACACTTATTTAGATGTTCGTGGTATAGTAGTGGTGTAGTCTATTCACGGAAACTGCCTGGCCCAATGAAAGAACCCAGCCTCTGTGATTGGGCCGATGACAGGTGATCTTATTTTCAAATATTTCATTAACAAGCAATATGTTCCACTTCTGTTTTCGCATTGTAGTGAAATAAAAGAAACCAATAATGTTCAAGTTACTGCATGTATTTTTTTTTGTGCTAGCACTCCGTCTTCAGGCCACGAGTGGCCTACCGGGACCATCGGACCGCGGTGTCATCCTCAAAGAAGGATGGGGATAGGAGGGGCGTGGGGTCAGCACACCACTCTCCCAGCCGTTATAACGGTATTCTTGACCGAAGCCGCTACTATTCGGTCGAGTAGCACCTCTATTGGCATGACGAGGCTGAGTTTACCCCGAAAAATGGCAACAGCGCATGGCGGCTGGATGGTCACCCATCCAAGTGCCGACCACGCGCGACAGCGGTTAACTTCGGTGATCTCACGGGAGCCGGTGTAGCCACTGCGGCATGGCCGTTGCGTTTTTTGTGTTAGAGAGTGTATTAATCAACTTAAAGAACGTTTCCTAGATGATTTCTCAAAACATAAATATTTCCCATAGGCTCATTGAATCATGCACAAAAAAGTTGTTTATGTTAAAGCATCGAAGATTGAACGACCTGAAAACGAGGTCCCAGCTTGGAAGCCATCTGACGACAGATTAAAAAGAAAGAAAAGTCCTAAACCTATAATGTTTAAATTTGAATGAACATTTCAAACCATACTTGTGGCTGGTTACTGTATTTAAGTTGAAGTCATTGCAGAGATTTGTTTTTCATAAGTAGCTAGGAGCAGCCGGCTTGAGCAGCGGGGTAACCTTGTACGTCACGGCCGCTTTGGCTGCTGTCCGCGAGCGGCGTCGTGCTGCGCTAACAAGGGCAGAGCACGGGCCGGCGCGTCTCCGGCACAGGCGGGGGCAAGAAACGCCTGGCCGCAGCGCGTCGCGCATGACGACACTCCGTGACGCAGGCTGCGGCGCTGCAGGCGGCCGGCGGCCGGCGGAGAGCGCGTCACCTCGGGAAGTGGCTGCGCACTGCAAGCGGCAGCCTCAGGGTCGCGTCTGTATAGGCAGGCAGGCGCGTGCCGCTCTGGTTGCGCTCCGCACGTGTGACGCTCCAGACCGACGCCCTCTCCACCGTCCTGGTGGGGCTACTAGGCATTTTCCACTCTGCAGGAAAGCTCCACTTCGCAAGTTAAACGTCTCCATAAAGCCCGTTTTACACGGTCGACTTTCTTGTGTCTTTTGACTCCTCCTCCCGCACAGGCCAAGAAGGGCCAAAGGTACCGACTGGCCGCCGTGTCGTCCTCAGCCCGTTGTTGTTGTTGTGGTCTTCAGTCCTGAGACTGGTTTGATGCAGCTCTCCATGCTGCTCTATCTTGTGCAAGCTTCTTCATCTCCCAGTACTTACTGCAATCTACATACTTCTGAATCTGCTTAGTGTATTCATCTCTTGGTCTCCCTCTACGATTTTTACCCTCCACGCTGCCCTCCAATGCTAAATTTGTGATCCCCTGATACGTCAGAACATGTCCTACCAACCGGTCCCTTCTTCTTGTCAAGTTGTGCCACGAACTCCTCTCCTTCCCAAGTCTGTTAAATACCTCCTCATTACTTATGTGATCCATCCATCTAATCTTCAGCATTCTTCTGTAGCACCACATTTCAGAAGCTTCTATTCTCTTCTTGTCCAAACTATTTATCATTCATGTTTCACTTCCATACATGGCTACACTCCATACAAATACTTTCAGAAACGACTTCCGGGCACTTAAATCTATACTCGATGTTAACAAATTTCTCTTCTTCAGTAACGCTTTCCTTGCCATCGCCAGTCTACATTTTATATCCTCTCTACTTCGACCATCATCAGTTATTTTGCTCCCCAAATAGCAAAACTCCTTTACTACTTTAAGTGTCTCATCTATACTCGATGTTAACAAATTTCTCTTCTTCAGTAACGCTTTCCTTGCCATCGCCAGTCTACATTTTATATCCTCTCTACTTCGACCATCATCAGTTATTTTGCTCCCCAAATAGCAAAACTCCTTTACTACCTTAAGTGTCTCATTTCCTAATCTAATTCCCTCACCATCACCCGACTTCATTCGACTACATTCCACTATCCTCGTTTTCCTTTTGCTGCTTTCAACTGCTCTTCCAAGTCCTTTGCTGTTTCTGACAGAATTACGATGTCATCGGCGAACCTCAAAGTTTTTATTTCTTCTCCATGGATTTTAATACCTACTCCGAATTTTTCTTCTGTTTCCTTTGCTGCTTGCTCAATACACAGATTGAATAACATCGGGGAGAGGCTACAACCCTGTCTCACTCCTTTCCCAACCACTGCTTCCCTTTCATGCCCCTCGACTCTTATAACTGCCATCTGTTTTCTGTACAAATTGTAAATACCCTTTCGCTCCCTGTATTTTACCCCTGCCACGTTTAGAACTTGAAAGAGAGTATTCCAATCAACATTTTCAGAAACTTTCTCTAAGTCTACAAATGCTAGAAACGTAGGTTTGCCTTTCCTTAATCTATTTTGTAAGATAAGTCGTAGGGTCAGTATTGCCTTACGTGTTCCAATATTTCTACGGAATCCAAACTGATCTTCCCCGAGGTCGGCTTCCACCAGTTTTTCCATTCGTCTGTAAAGAATCCGCGTTGGTATTTTGCAGTTGTGACTTATTAAACTGATAGTTCGGTAATTTTCACATCTGTCAACACCTGCTTTCTTTGGGATTGGAATGATAATATTCTTCTTGAAGTCTGAGAGTATTTCGCCTGTCTTATACATCTAGCTCACGAGATGGTAGAGTTTTGTCAGGACTGGCTCTCCCAAGGCCCTCAGTAGTTCTAATGGAATGTTGTCTACTCGACTCAGGTCTTTCAGTGCTCTGTCAAACTCTTCACGCAGTATCGTATCTCCCATTTCATCTTCATCTACATCCTCTTCCATTTCCATAATATTGTCCTCAAGTACATCACTCTTGTATAGACCCTCTATATACTCCTTCCACCTTTCTGCTTTCTCTTCTTTGCTTTGAACTGGGTTTCCATCTGAGCTCTTGATATTCATACAAGTTGCTCTCTTTTCTCCAAAGGTCTCATAATTTTACTGTAGGCAGTAACTATCTTGCCCCTAGTGAGATAAGCCTCTACATCGTTACATTTGTCCTCTAGCCATCCCTGCTTAGTCATGTTGCACTTTCTGTCGATCTCATTTTTGAGACGTTTGTATTCCTTTTTGCCTGCTTCATTTACTGCATTTTTATGTTTTCTCCTTTCATCAATTAAATTCAATATTTCTTCTGTTACCCAAGGATTTCTACTAGCCCTCGTATTGTTACCCACTTGGTCCTCTACTGCCTTCACTCCTTCATCCCTCAGAGCTACCCATTCTTCTCCTACTGTATTTCTTTCCCCCATTCCTGTCAATTGTTCCCTTATGCTCTCCCTGAAACTCTGTACAACCTCTGGTTTAGTCAGTTTATCCAGATCCCATCTCCTTAAATTCCCACCTTTTTGCAGTTTCTTCAGTTTTAATCTACAGTTCATAACCAATAGATTGTGGTCAGAGTCCACATCTGCCCCTGGAAGTGTCTTACAATTTAAAACCTGGTTCCTAAATCTCTGTCTTACCATTATATAATCTGTCTGATACCTACTAGTATCTCCAGGATTCTTCCATGTATACAACCTTCTTTCATGATTCTTGAACCAAGTGTT
Source organism: Schistocerca serialis cubense (assembly GCF_023864345.2). NCBI lineage: Eukaryota > Metazoa > Arthropoda > Insecta > Orthoptera > Acrididae > Schistocerca > Schistocerca serialis. The sequence continues at coordinate 1,035,436,769 of NC_064639.1, read as the reverse complement.
AGCTATGATTAAGTTATGCTCTGCGCAAAATTCTACCAGACGACTTCCTCTATCATTTCTTACCCCCAATCCATATTCACCTACTATGTTTCCTTCTCTCCCTTTTCTTCGTCCCCAGCCCACAGGTGTCAATGGATGCGGATAAGGAGGGGCATGTGGTCAGCACACCGCTCTCCCGGCCGTAGGTCAGTTACCGAGACCGGAGCCGCAACTTCTCAGTCAAGGAGCTCCTCCGTTTGCCTCACGAGGGATGTGTCAATTGACTACTCGAGACAAATCAACCTACTGTAGCGCCCCCGCCATTTATCGCTAGGAATACGAGAGCGTGCACTACCTAGTATCCTCCAGAACGCCGCGCATAAACCAGGATTCTTGCGGGGCTCATGCCTAGAGTTCTGTTGGTGACAGAACTGCCAAGTGTTTTCGAAGAGGTCTTGGGCTAGAGAGAGCATTCGTATACCGAACAGAAGGATCTTCGTAGTGTCACCATACAACGAACGTAAAACGTGTCGTGAGGGAAAAACGTAGTTCTAACACGTCGTAGCACGGAGAAATACGCTAGAAAGCATGAAGCACATGGAAAAATTTTGCGCACATAAAAGTTTTACGTTGTTCCAGTTTCATGTAAGTGGACTGACAGAGTTTACTGACCCATCAAGTTTCTTTCATATGGCTGGCATGTCCTGCTGTGGCAAGGAAAAGAAGGGAACCAACAGAGAAATGCTTCTATGGGAGCACAAAAAAGGCTATAAGCTGCTATTTGACAGACTCTGACTGAAAAGTGGAGTACCAGCTATCTCATTCCATCTTCCTCAGCACCTTTAAAATTTTTCAAAAATTCTAGCTTGCGAGCATATTCGCACTTTTTATTCTGAGAGAGAAGGAGTCTGAGGCAGTAGGTGAGAGACTGGAAAGTAATAAACACTGGATGATAACAGACAGTAGTTGTGGTATAGAAAAAGCGAAGGAAACAATGACAGTGTGACAGAAAGAGAGGGGGACTGTGGCACTGAAACATACTTGACAGTGACAGGAAAGTGCTAGGAAAAGAATGAAGGTGACGGTGTCAATATGAGAGGAATAAAGAAGAGAAAATGGAAGTGGGTGCGAGCCAGTGGTAAAGAGAGGCAGAGTATATGACAATGACAATGAGGTAGAGAGAGATCGTGGCAGTCAGAAGAGACAGTAGAAGTGGCAAGGAATTAATGACATATTAGCGGTAAGAGCAAGAGGCATAGAGCGACAGTTAGAGGAGACAGTAGGAGTAGCACAGTACGAGGGAGACTGTGGTTATGAGACAGGAGACAATGGCAGAGAGACATAATAAGATATTGACAATGAGATAGGCTGAATGAGTGAGTGAGAAAGGGCAGCTGGGAGTGGATGGGTATGAGCGACTAACAGGACGGACTAGTGGGTCTGAGCGAGTTACAGTAGGGGAGCTTGTGGAAGCGAGAGGTGAGTTGCATGGTAAAAAGAGCGCCAATATTTTCGCCTGCCGAAAGTATTGGGAAAATTTTCAAAGGCGCTGAGGAATGAAGAAAGAGGCCGCTGGTACCCCAGTTTTCAGTCAGTCTTTTAAACAGGAGCATATTTTTTTGCTCCAGTAAGAGTATCCCAACAACATAGCGAGAAATGATCATCATGATAAAATAAGAGAAATCAGAGACCGCGCAGAGAGATTTAAGAGCTCGTTTTTTCCGCGCACTGTTAGAGAGTGGAACCGTAGAGAAATAGCTTGAAAGTGGTTCGATGAACCCTCTGCCATCCATTTAATTGTGAACTGCAGAGTAACCATGTAGATGAGATGTACACCTCTGAATGTAGATGTAGATGCAGATGTACATCTCAGCGCCGAAGCTGCGTGTGATGTGAGAGCTGCCTGTTGTTCAGTTCGGAATGTGAAAGTGTGGTTACGAAGAATTACATCGTGCATGGGGGCTTAATTGAATAAATGAAAATAATTTTTTATTTTTCGTAGCTGTATGTCCGATTACGCTGTGTCTCGTAAACGGTTGGCCCTGATTAGTATTTGTACGCAATCTGACTGCATAGAACAACAACAAAGAATGAAATGAAAATTTCCGTTAATACAATTAATTAATTAAGTCCCCAGCAACTATAAAACCTACGAAACCAAAGCACAAGTATAACTGTTCTGTGTGTGGAAGTATGACTCAACGCACACATCTGGCACGGTTCTTCTTCAATAAGACAAGAAATTTCAAATACCATTTATACTGAAGTGATAAAAAAAATAGAAATACTATAATTGCGCAAGAAAACCAGAATTACACTCTAATACAAGAACACAAGCCAGATGCTTTGTTGACTGAACCTGTAATGACGCATTATTTAAGACATTGAGATAATAAAAAGAAAAGGAATTTTTTTTTTCTTTTACCTTCATATATTGACGAAAAGTACTCTAATCATTACAATATCTCCACACCGACTCGCTACTACCACATCTCAACAAGAACTGACTACTACCACATCTCGACAAGCACTCTTCACTACGACATCTCAGCAAGCACTGACTACTGCGAGGTCTCAACAAGCACTGCTCTCCGTTACTTCTCAATAATCACTGCCAGTGGAGGCGGCGAAACAAAACTCTCTGGCGCTATGGCTCAGTGTAGCCACCTTTCTATGCCCTTCCTCCACGGGCTAGAATTTGATAGTATTTTTGCCAGCATTGGTGGTGAAAATACCACCAAATTCGTCCACAAAAATACAGACAAAAGTAAAAGATAATATTAATACGTAAATATCACATAATTAGATAAAATTTTGGCTTTGCACTGACCTTTCAATAACCTAATATATAAAATACAGTAGGCAATACAAATTCTTTCATACATGTGGCTTTACATAATAGTTTACACAATACACAAAAAATCAGTTTATACAAATGTTCACATAAAATACTTTTAATTATTCAAAAAAAAAAAAAAAACAAAAAAAAAACAAATAGTTGATAGTTCCAGCAGTAGCACCCAGCAATGGTCAACAGGTGCAAATACCAACAAGTGACATCATTTTAGTAGAAGCAGTCCATCAGTGGCTTCCAGTAATGTTGAGCAGGTACACACAGCAACAAGTCACATTGTTTCAGTAGAAGCACTCCATCAGTGACACCCAGCAATGTTGAGCAGGTGCAGACATCAACAAGAGACATTATCTCAGTAGAAGCAGTCCATCAGTGGCACCCAGCAATGTTGAGCAGGTGCAGACAGCAACAAATGACATTATTCCAGTAGAAGCAGTTCCATCAGTGGCACCCAGCATTGTTGAACAGGTACACACAGCAACAAGTCACATTTCTCAGCAGAAGCAGTTACATTAGTGGCACCCAGCAATGTTGAGCAGGTGCAGACAGCAACAAGTGACATTATTTCAGTACAAGCAGTCCATCAGTGGCACCCAGCAATGTTGAGCAGGTGCAGACAGCAACAAGTGACATTATTTCAGTAGAATCAGTTTCATCTGTGGCACCCAGCAATGTTGAACAGGTACACAAAGCAACAAGTGACATTATTTTAGTAGAAGCAATTCATCAGTGGCACCCAGTAATGTTGAGCAGGTGCAGACACCAACAAGTGACATTATCTCAGTGGAAGCAGTTCATCAGTGGCACCTAGCAATGTTGAACAAGTGCAGACACCAACAAGTGACTTCATTTCAGTAGAATCAGTCCATCAGTTGCACCTAGCAATGATGAGAAGGTCCAGAGAGCAGTCCATAATATTCACTATCACTGATCACACTGTTCATCAAAGTTTGTAAGCAGAAATTAAACATGTCCTAGTGGCACCAATCATGTAGAAAAAGTACAAGTAACAGTCCATAATATTCACTATCCTAATCACACAGTTCATCAGAGTTTATAAGCAGAAGTTAAACATGTCCTAGTGGCATCAATCATGTAGAAAAAGTACAAGTAACAGTCCATAATATTCACTATCCTAATCACACAGTTCATCAGCAGAAATTAATCATTTCCAAGTGGCACCCATTATGTTGAAAAAGTGCAGGTAACTGTCCATAATATTCACTATCACTAATCAGACAGTTCAGGCATGAACAATAGTTTGAATGCACATACAAATGCTTTTACAAAATTATTCTCAATGCTCTTACACTAAACATACAAATTTTAATAAACACACATATGATATCAGATAATTGTCATATTAACTATTACAAATACTCAAATATCAGTAAACCTAAAATATTTATGGGTGTCAGTGCAAGCCACTACAAACAAATAAAATAATATTTAGGAGATAGGTGGGTAGGATTAGGAAAGGAAAAACACACAAAACACACTCACTCATCTTTCATCCACATTAAGTACTACTGTGTAATTGAATAGTGTTAACTGTGTAAATGCAATTCTGTCAAAATTTGATGTTCATCATGTGTATCAAGTAGTAGTGGCAGCAATGTATAACAGTCAATAATAGTTAAGTCAACGTCATAGTCATCATGTCAAGACCAATGTTTGCCAAGCCAGACCAAAATATACTGTTGCTGAACAACTGTCAGTGAGCCAAGATATGCAATTACTTCCTCTCTCCAAAAAAAAAATATGTATTGCTTATTGATTTAACAAAGTGTGTGTGTAGGCAATCTTCTTTCTACCTGAGTGTTCTAGTCTGCTATCTTCATCCTCCTTGTTCCATATAGACCAACAAAAAAAAAAAAAAAAAAAAAAAAATATGCACCTCACTTACTTTACCTCTTATCCACCAAAACTCCAATAAGCATCAGCATCACATAATCTCAATACTTCAATAATACCTATTACGTCGATACATATAAATCTTATCATCAATATCATTTACCTTACCTCTTGTCCACCAAAAACTCCAATAAACACAACTTCACATAATCTCAATACCTCAATAATATCTCTTCAGTACGTCGACACATATAAACCTTATCGCCAATATCATTTCACTTCCATAACAACTCTTTCCTCTAGTCAGTCTCCTCGAACAAGTACAGATAAAATCCTAATGCAAACCTCATCATCCCATACAATCCGAAGACACACTGTCAACACACAACCTCTGTGTAATCCATCTGACCCAAATCTTCTACTCATTATAAATTATAAGATGGATTTTGGTTACCTTGTCCATCATTAAATAAAAGAAATGCATACATGACCTCTAGCAGACTTAGTTCGAATAACTCTCAGTAATTCAGTAAGATTACGGAGTGTGAATGATCATAATATTTCACAGTGTGTACACCACTTCAAGAACTATGGCAAACAGAAGCAAACATGTGGAGTATTTCTTGTGTCAAGTGTCACTTCCTATTTCAATTGCTCACGAAAAATGCAGTGTAATAACTGTCAATGGTCTAAACCTAGTTTTGGTTTGTCATGTCGTTAGCTTCCTTCCTATTAGCATAAATTTATACAGCTTCCATAAAACCTCCAGCTCATGTGACTTCTATGAAGTTTCTTGTACTAATGTCGCTTATGTCGAATTATAGCAGTTCACTTTCCTGTCTTAAAAATATAAGGCACTGAGCGTAAGCAAAACATGCAATAGCGAGTAAATATACCAGCAGAGAACAGAATGTCAACAAGTGGATGCAGCGCAATTCTTAGAACGAGGCTCTGCCAAGCGAACAATCTATAATTAATACAATAGTGTGACCTAAACTCTATGTTTGTACACAGTATATCAGCATTTCCATATACCAAATTAAAGAGTAGTTATGACAACAAACAGAAATGTATAAATATGCAATCCATACGCATAGCAGCAAACATATATCTTACGTAATAAACAGGTCATTAGCATAATATCAGCATAAGCAAATAAATGTTCATATGTCATCTTAATAAGTAAACATGAAGGCGCAAGCAGATAAATCACAAAGTATAACTTACATACATATCAGCACAACTAATCAGGTGACAATTATAATTTAAATAAATAAGCACAGCAGACACATAATAAAAAAATATGACATCAGTGAAAAAGCATTGCAGCCAAGCGATGCATAATATATACAAATAACAACCCTGTTCATTAATAAAACATTGACAAAAATCAGAAAATGTACGCAAGCACGTCGCTTCACAAGTAAATTCATAGAACATGAAATTAGCACAAAGTACGAATCACGTAATTGCGAGCAGCAAATTACGTCTAAAGTACGTACCTAAGTGGAAATATGTTACCTGAAAAATAAACTCAATTAATAGTTACCTTTTTAGTTTATTAGTTTCTTCTTGGAAATTACATTCTTTCTGAAATTTTCTCGATAGCAAGTCCTCTTAACGTCGGAGACACACTGAATTTACCTGAAGTTCTTAAATATTTTATACAACCGTATCCTGAAAAATACTGAACGTTAATAACATAATTCATCAAGTCACTATAGCTTTATACTGAATTTAGTCGGAGAAATTAGACTGTGTATTTGTTTACGGCTGTCAGTGCATTCGCACTGAGCGCTCGATCAGCTGAAGGCGCGTGACGTAGGAAGTGATTGTTTGCGGTCAACGACTGCCTTGTGCGGCGCGCAGACTTGACTGTTGCTTTGAGTATGTGCCGCCGCCAAAACACAGCGCGGTATCCTTGTATTCTCTGCATGTTTACATGTAGCTGTTAGTTTCTCTGAAGTATGTCATTCCACAAAAATTTTAACGTTAGATATATGATGTATTCCCTTAGAGCGTCGAGATTTAAGAGTTTCTACTTCAACAGTGTTATCATGTATAATATTGCGAACTCTATATGGACCGTTATAAAGCAGAAAAAATTTGCGGCACAAGCCCTTTCCTTTGTGAGACAAACGATGAGACTTAATTAATACCTTTTGGCCAACTGACAAGATTTTTAAACGACCAGGACGCTTAGCTGATTTCTCTCTTCTAGCAGCCACAGATGCAATATTTTGTAGAGCCAGGTTGACAACTTCAGAATGCCGCAGTTTCCGTGAAGGCGGAAAAGGAACGATTTCAGAAATGCGATTTGTCGGTGCTTTGTTTTTTAATATCAGTATAGGCGGTAAAGAAGTTGAGTCATTAGGAAGTTCATTCAGAATGTTTTGAAAAATATGAAGATACTGATCCCTCGTTCTGTGATTCTGATGAAAATAAAGTCGACACAATTTATTGATTTTCTTCATCCATCTCTCTGAAGCGTTAGATTGAGGGTGAAAAAGTGAAATGAAAATTGGTTTAATTTTACGACGCCGTAGAGTACGAAGCCAAATTTTAGAACGAAACTGTGATCCATTATCTGATATAACCTTATCAACATGACCCACTTCTTTAAGAAAATGTTTGATGAAAGCATTAGATACTGAACGAGCTGTTGCTTTGCGTAACGGTGTAAAACACACATATTTTGATGTCAACTCCACTGCTACGAAAATGTACGCAAAACCATTAGTAGAACGAAACACTGGACCGAACAAATCGACTGCAGCTATGTCCTTTAATTTCGCTGGAGTGATAGGAAACAACGGTGCTCTGTGAGAAATTGTTGGCGGCTTAGCCTTTTGACGTAATTTGCGTTTGGCCAGAACAGATCGAATACGTTTTTCCATATTACTGAAGTAGCAATTTTCCCGTAATTTATGAAAGCATTTTCTGGGACCAAAGTGTGCATAACTGAAATGTGTGTACCAAATCAGTTTATTAACCCACTCATCAGGAATACAAACTAACCAAACAGAGTTGTCGACCGATTTTCGTTTAAAAAGAATGTCATTGCGAACTAAATAATGCTGTCTAATCGCTACGCTTTCCTTTCTCCTCCACTTCTCCTTAATGTCCTTCCAGATTGGATCCTTATTTTGCTCCTTAGCGATGTCCTGGAGCGAAGACGAAATAAAGTTCTCAAACGCAACACCTTGACTATACATCAAACAATAATTGTTTTCCTTGCAGTCCTCTTCAGCACTTTGTTTCAAACCCATAGGTGCACGTGATAAAGCATCAGCAACAATATTTGAAGAACCCTGTATGTAAACAATACTAAAATCAAATTCCTGTAGGTACAACGCCCATCGTGACAATCTGCCATGAGTTAATTTTGTCGACATAAGAAATTCCAGAGCTCGATGATCGGTGTAAACCTTAGTATGTCTGCCATACAAAAATATGCGAAATTTTGTGAAAGCCCAAACAACAGCTAAAGCTTCAAGTTCCGTAATCGAATAATTCTTTTCTGATTTAGAGAGAACACGACTTCCAAATGCAATAGTTTTCTGTACTACAACGCCGTTTTCTTCTATCTCTTGAAATAAATGTGCACCTAGGCCTTTGTATGATGAGTCCGTCGCTAAACAAAAATCTTTAGATAAATCCGGATGTGAAAGAAGTGGAGCAGCAACTAAGGCATCACGAAGTTGCTCAAATTCTGATTGAGCTTCCTCATCCCAACGCCAATTAGATTTCCTTCCAGATAGTTCACATAAACGAGGTGTGGCCAAATTGTCCAATCTAACAAAGCGTCTAAGAAAATTACAGACACCAGGGAAACTACGAACCTCACGTTTTGTGGTAGGAACAGCATAATTACGAATAGCGTCTAATTTCTCTGGATCAGGAAGAATACCTTCTGTAGAAGTAATGTGACCGAGAAATTTCACCTGTGAACGTCCAAATTCAGATTTTTCCAAGTCCACTGTAATGCCAACTCTTGCAAAAATACGTAATAATGAATCCAAAATTTTATTGTGCTCACTCCAAGAACGTTTAGCAATAAGAATATCGTCAACATATGAAGTAATATTGTCACGAAGATAAACAGGTAAGATTTCGTTTAAACTACGAACGAATGCTGCTGAAGATACAGTAAGTCCAAACGGTAATTTCCGAAACTGGTAACAGTTACCAAACGCTAAAAAGGCAGTATATTTTCTACAATCAGGGTGGAGTTCTATTTGCCAAAAACTTGCGCGCATATCAATCGTGGATAAAACTTTAATTCCATGGAAATGTTGAAGAAGTTCATCTAAATTTTGTGGACGGTCAGTTTCAGGAATGATGATATTATTTATCTGTCTGGAATCCAGAACCAAACGAATTGACCCATCCTTTTTAAGAACGACATGTAATGGGCTGGTATGAGGACTGACTGCTGGCTCAATAATGCCTTGATCTATCATGTACTGAAGTTCATTCTTAACCTTGTCTCTGTAAGCCAAAGGAATAGCGTACGTTTTCCCGCGGAATGGTGTGTGTTCTTTTATTTTAAATAAATATTGTAAGCCTTGTATAGTTCCTGTGTGATGACTAAACACTGTAGCATGTGAAGTCAAAATGTGGTGCAGCTCTTCTCTTGCAACGTCATCTGGCACTTCAGCTTTCTTAACCTTTTCATTAATTAATTCTTCGCTATTAATTATATCATCCATCGCGTCTCTGTATCTATTGTCATTGTCATGAATAAACACACTGTCGTCATAATGCTCAACGAAAACATCAGAAGTAAGAAACCTTAAACATTTTGTATCTGATTCACAATTTGTTAAACACTCGAAAAATTTCAAACTTTTCGGCGTTCCGGCAACAGTCAAATTCACACTTCCTTCTTTAAAGTTCAAGATTGCCTTATGTGTGTTAAGAAACTCCATACCTAATATAATTTGTGTACTGAGTAATGGAACAATAATAAAATTAGCAAAAAATTCGTATCCTTGACAATTGAAATTTAGGTTGGTCTGTTGTTTGACTTCCACAATCTCTCCAGAAATAGCGCCTCGAATTGTAGTTTTAGAAATAGGTAACACAGGACAGGCAATAGTTCTTTCACATATACGAAAAACTGATTCACTAATGACGTTCAATGGGCTCCCAGAATCTAAAACTGCAGTGAACTTGTTCTTACCCACACATACTTCAATAACAGGATGTAAAAATGCGTCTACATTATTTTCCTTTTCGTCTAGCAAAATGTCTCTCACGTCTTCCAGGCGTACGTAGTGTAAAGTCGTAGTGTCATTACTTTCTGAACCGTCTATATCGCTGCCAGAAGCCGAAGCTACAAGTCATTGTCGATTGCTTGCGTCACGTCTTTGATTATTCGCGTCATTTCGCGGATCAATTTCTACGATTTGCACTTGTCTCTCGGAATTTCTGTCACGCGGAGGATGCCAATTAGGTCCCTCCTGTCTGTTAGATGTAAATTCTTGGGTGTGTCTGTTATTAAAATTTCTATTTTCCTGTCTGCCCGCATGACTACTTCTTGTGTAATTTCGACTGTCACTTCTGAAATTATTGTTGTATCTACTACCCAGGTTATTTCTGTAGTAAGAATTTCTATTACTGTATGAATAATTTCTGTCTTGATGATACCGATTACTGTTTCCGTATGATTGATCATTCCGGTACGAATTACCGTTATTATAATTGTCTGTGTAATTTCTGTCAGAACGTCTGTTATTGTCATAAGGCTGGTATCTATTGTCCTGTCTGTTACGTCTGTCATTCTCAAAATTACCCATATAACGCCCGTTCCGATCACTATCCCTTTTCTCTGAAAATCTATTGTAATTACTGTTACTGAAAAAATTACAGGAAGTCCCGTCGTCATTGTCATACTCGAGTTCTTGTAGCAAAGTCTTAAAAGTCTCAATGTCGTCTTTACATCTTCCGGCTAAAGCAATTTGTCTTATGGATTGTGGCAGCTTAGTTAAACAAATGCGAATTAATTCAGTCGGGCTGTAAGGGTTGGAAAGGAACTGATTCTTTCGAATCATGTCTTCAAAATATTCTGCGGCGTGCGGAACTCAGACTGTTTAAAATTACGCTGCATAATCAGACTATGTTTGACTCTATCTTGCGTGTTTTCGGACCAATATGCCGATAGAAATGCATGATAAAAATCATTTAGATTATTACAATCTCTAATAAGTGCGCGCATACGCGTCGCCGGTTCGTTTTCTAAATATCCACACATAAATTCCAGTTTGTGACTTAGTGGCCAATTTGGTGGAAGTGCGTACATAAATTGATCTAACCATGAACATGGACGTATGTCATTCTTAGAATTGCGAAAGATCTTAAATTTTCGAACAGTTAAGCAGTGTTTATAGTCAAAGTTTTCTCCTCGTGGCGACAAAGACCTACCGCGCCTGTCCCTGTCCCAATGTCGATTATTGTCAAGTTCGCGCGCCTGGCGCTCTCTTGTTGCATCCCGTAAATGAAACAAATTATTTTCTTCAAAGCCCTCTGCTATCTGTGATTCTAAATTTCTTCTACTGTTCTTCCCTACGATTTCGCCTTCGATTTGTTTGACTTGCTTTCGTAGTGCCTCAACTTCCCTTTTAACGCGTTCATTAAATTTTCCCTGATTTTCAACATGTTTATTTATGTTCTGATACTCTTCGGTTTCTGCAAATGGCAATGGTGCTGTATCATCTGAATCTCTGTCCCCACTTAAACTAAGACTTGTCAATTTATCTGAAATCTCCTCAACTCTTTCCAATAAGTCACCTAATTGTTCTTTCTGTTTATTTACGTCGTCCGTAAGTGTCGTGACTCGGGTTTCAGTATTAACACATTTGGTAGTTAGCTGTTCATATTGTTGTGTTAGGTTATTTAATCTGTCATTTGGTACGGATTCCTCGATTCTCTCAAATATTTCTTCCTTATCTTTTGTACGTTGTAAATTTAACTCTGAAAATTTTTGTACTATCACGCGATCTCTTTCTTCCTGTTCTCTATCCTGTTCCCTTTGTCTACTCTCTACTGCAATTAATCTATTATTGTGAGAATTCAAAATCTGTTGTACTTCTTCTCTGATTTCTTTCTTTAATTCATCTTTCATATTTTTGAAACATGTCACTATTCGTGAGTCTAACCGTGTTTCCATTGTTTCCATCTCTGTTTTAATTGTTCCTATTTGTGATCCCAGTGAGTCTAACCGTGTTTCCATTGTTCCCATATCAGTTTTAATTTCAGATCCCAAAGTTCCCATCTCTGTTTTAATTGTTCCTATCTCTGTTTTAAATTCAGATCGAAACTGCTCCATTGTTCCCATTTGTGAGTCTAACCGTGTTGCCAAAGTTCCCATCTCTGTTTTAAATTTAGATTCCAACTGTGATCCCAGATTTAATATTGCACCCATCAACTGCTCCATATTAGCCGGTTCGAAATTCTTTTCTCCCCTAACATTTCCCACAAAACTAACTTCCTTCTGCATAGCCATAAAGCTATCTGTGTTCGATACTATTTCAGAATCTTCTATCGTTAATCTCGTATTCTGTGAATTTTCTGATTGAGAAAAATTTTGAAATGGTTCCGGACTATTTTCCCGACTTCTTAAATTGTTTTCCACTTCATTATTCATGATACTGTTTTCCTCTGTTGGCGAGTTCGCCATGTTAACAATTTCGTCATTCTCACTATCCATCATTTTTGCCTTTTTCATCGATCGCGTAATCATTTACAAAACATACAAAACTCGTCACTGTACGAAAATTACACACAATGACTCCGTATCTCCAACAATACCATTCACACGAAATGTTTCCCTCAAACACGATTAACGAACAATTGAAATAATTGCACTAAATTGTCAAACGCGTATACAAGACAACAAAATTATATTCTGAAATACCATTAGAAGAATGACAATTACCAAATCTACACATGCAAAATAGACTACAATTACTAAACTACAAATTACTACAACAATACTACTGTCTGCTATTTTTACAATCAGAAGAATTCCAAGGGACGATCCGAAGCAGCGGTCGCCACGTGCATGGGGGTTTAATTGAATAAATGAAAATAATTTTTTTATTTTTCGTAGCTGTATGTCCGATTACGCTGTGTCTCGTAAACGGTTGGCCCTGATTAGTATTTGTACGCAATCTGACTGCATAGAACAACAACAAAGAATGAAATGAAGATTTCCGTTAATACAATTAATTAATTAAGTCCCCAGCAACTATAAAACCTACGAAACCAAAGCACAAGTATAACTGTTCTGTGTGTGGAAGTATGACTCAACGCACACATCTGGCACGGTTCTTCTTCAATAAGACAAGAAATTTCAAATACCATTTATACTGAAGTGATAAAAAAAATAGAAATACTATAATTGCGCAAGAAAACCAGAATTACACTCTAATACAAGAACACAAGCCAGATGCTTTGTTGACTGAACCTGTAATGACGCATTATTTAAGACATTGAGATAATAAAAAGAAAAGGAATTTTTTTTTTCTTTTACCTTCATATATTGACGAAAAGTACTCTAATCATTACAATATCTCCACACCGACTCGCTACTACCACATCTCAACAAGAACTGACTACTGCCACATCTCGACAAGCACTCTTCACTACGACATCTCAGCAAGCACTGACTACTGCGAGGTCTCAACAAGCACTGCCCTCCGCTACTTCTCAATAATCACTGCCAGTGGAGGCGGCGAAACAAAACTCTCTGGCGCTATGGCTCAGTGTAGCCACCTTTCAACTGTCTTCTCCTTTCTGTGTTCTACAGACGAGAAACGCGAACAAGGGCGGAGTTCAGATAACGTCTCAATGTGAATATAGGTAGAAGTGCTCTCAATCATTGAACGCTGCATACTCAATGACGACTCCCTACCTGGAGGCGAAGTCCAGGATCATATAAGTTCGCAACAGTACAGTGCCTAACTGTTCTAACCATAAAATCTCCTGAGAGCAGGCAGCAAGTCCATCTGTAGCAACAAGCTGACACTGAGCAACCGTCAGACATGGGTGATCTTAACGGAAGACCTCTTCTCTCCACCGCTGGCTTCCCAGTAAAGCTCGTCTCCCCTCCCCATAACTGCAGAAGGCGAATCATATTCTCGAAACCACGGAATATTCAGAGTTTCCGAAGCATTATCCGGTTATCCATCCAGCTCCGCTACACCACGGGTTGGCCGCCGCTGTATTGTGCTTCAGCACTCAGGTGGCCCGAGCGTCCGTCTTGGGTACTTCCTGTGTTAAACAGGCTCTTCCACCCAGGGCTTGAGTTACGCCTGCCGTTTCATTTCCACTGGTGTTCCAACCTTTACTAGTATAGACTATCATTTATTTCGTCGTTTTGATAATAAAGACATTCAGTCGCCTTCCATGCAATAAGCATTAACAACTATTTACAAGATGCACGTAGCAATGTCAGTCCTTTTTAAATATTCATATATACGATGTACAACCTGTCAAATGATACCTAATTCTGGTTGCAAATCATGGCAAAGTATCTGGATGAGTGCTTGTAAGGTGCGAAATTATGACCATCTTACAATACGATAAATCACATAAATGAAAATGTTGTAGATTCAACTAAATACCTAGGGAACAAATACGAACTACGGAAATTTGAATCATCATACAGAAAATTTAGTGATGAAGGCGAACCGAAGATTGCATTTTATTGGCAGAACACTTAGAAAGTGCAACTAAATATACTAAAGAGGTTACATATACTACACTTCTCCGTCACCTTCTGCTGTGTTGTTGTGCACTACGGGGTCATTAATGGATAGGACTGAAGGAGGACATAAAAAACATTATTATCGAATTGCTAGTGTCACGGATATGATAAGCGAGTTGGAGTGGCAATCATTATAACAAATGCTTATCTCGTTGCGGCACTTCTTTTCAAGGCATTTCAACCACCTACTTCGTCTTCCGAACGCCAAATTGTTCATTCCTGCCAAAGTAGGGAGAAGCGACTATCGTGACAAAATGAGAAATCAGAGATCGCACGGAAAGATTTAACTTTTCAAATTTCCCACCTGCCATTCGAGGATGGAACAATTGAGAAGTGGGTGCAATGTGGTTCCATGTAGCCTCTGTCAAACATTAAAGTATGAACTGCAGAGTACCTATGCAGGCGTCGATGTAGAATGGAATGCCTAAGGGTAATATTGGTAGCTCTTAGTATTTTAACTTCTTCATTCATTTTTAGCAATACCGTATTGGCCCCAACACAAGCCACTTGTCGCCACGACTCTACAAACACTTAAATTTTTAACTTCATGGAATATTGAACTGTAATAGTTCGAAATGCAGCAACAGTAGCGCTGGTGTTGGAAATTAATCGTTGTATATGAGGCATCAATGTAATCGTTTTGGACTGTTAAAATTTTATTTAGGTAGTAACAAAATGGTGAGGGTTAGCTGCAATTTGGCAACGAACTGCTCCATGTCGTTTCCGCCGAGTGCCGACTTGGGCGGGAGTACAACGACATCACGTATGTACCTGCAAACAAATAAAAAGTAATTATATAACTTTATTTTTTGGATGTTATAATTAGTGAAAGGTTGCTATCGATCTGTCGATAGGCTGGCTCTATTTCTCCGTGAATACTAACAGTAGACACATGTTATTGGACATTAAGTGTACCCCATGTTGCCAAAGATTCCCGGTCTTATTGGTGAGCTGTTCTTGGAAGACACAAACTAACAGTGAACAAAGGTAGGATTTGCTTTGTGTTCTTGTAACTGACTATTATTAATGATCAATACGTCGTAGTGTTATGGTAACAGTGATGAAATTTCTGCAGCCATCATTAGAAAGTAGAGCACCTCAGACAATTATGTGAAGTTACGTGCTGTGGACGGAGAAAAGTGTTGATAAGCTTGCAGTGTGAGGTGCCTTGAATGAGTCACCTCTAATTTTGTCTGATATTAGGCTTAAATAGGCCACTATGAACAAAATTTAAGTAATGGTTTTCATTATACGTTTTCAAGATTTTATAAGTGTTCTGATAGTATATTTTTATACCAAACAAAAAAATGAAATGTATTGACACTTATTTAGTTGATAGTGGTACTTAAAAGTTACTACACAATAGCTCATTCACAGATACTACCTGACCCAACGAAAGAAACCAGCCTCCTTCTATGGGCCGATAATACACGTCTCTCTTTCTCAATTGTTTCGTTAACAATGAATATTTATGACTTCTGTAGACCTACTATAGTGAAATGAAGAAAATCAATAATGTACAAGCCACACTGAAAATAAGGTATTTATTATAAAATCTGAGGATTGTATTACACATTTTCTTTAGCTGTCCCATCGATAGCAACCTAGCCATAAAACTTTATGGATATCCCTAGTAAATTAGCCAGCCGAGCCAGCCGAGCGGTTCTAGGCGCTACAGTCTGGAACTGCGCGACCGCTACGGTCGCAGGTTCGACTCGTGCCTCGGGCATGGATGTGTGTGATGTCCTTAGGTTAGTTACGTTTAAGTAGTCCTAAGTTCTATGGGACTGGCGACCTCAGAATTTAAGTCCCATAGTGCTCAGAGCCATTTGAACCCTAGCAAATTTTGGTTACTTGTTCCAAAGTGTGAGTAATACTAATGAGGTTTTGTTTTTCATACTGCATTTTTACAAGTGTAAAAATTATTCAAACAGCCTTTCCATATGCCTACAATCTCTGCGTTCCATATTCAAATGTTACTCTCTTAATAAACACATTATTTCGGAAATCTGTTTGAAAAACCCACACATTCTGATTATTCACTACAATAAGGACAGTGAGAACCTGCAGGAATAAAATATTTGCTTACTGCATTATTTGTAAGTATAAAATAACATTAAATGGATTTTCCTAATGCCTACAGCCTCTGCATTCCATAAGCAAATATTACGTTTGTAATAATCACACTATTTCACAAATCAATTTGAAAAACCCACACATTCTGACTGCTCATAGCAGTAAGGCTTGGGAGAGACTGCAGAAACAAAATGTCAGAAACAGTTTCTTTCTTTCGTTATTTTGTTGGAAGAGTAAACTTTTCTGAAGATAACAAAGAAACGACTATGCTTTCATCTTGCTCTATGGATTGGATCAACTTCTTTCACTGTAGTACCTGTATGTCTTTATTTCACTCTTTCCCGATCAACATTAATAAACGAACTGCTTAAAACGCTGAAATATGAGTATGCAGACTACAGTTGTTGTTACACAGTAGTTCAGTAGCAGACTTACGGGGCTGGTATGAAGAACGAACGCTCCTCGAGGTGCCCGATGGCATCCCAGCATTCGAGTAATGGAAAATTCGCAGAAGGATTCACACTGTTTCGCACAAAGTTAATGTCGTAAAACTAGTTTGCGAAATATCAGTAATTCTTGAAGAAAATCACTATCTCTCCCGTAAGGTCGACTGACACTGAATGTCAGCGGATCGGAACGTAATATGAAAAGTGTGTCAGCATTCAGGAACTGACAGCTGAAATCCGGGGAACTCGTGGTGGACCAGTAAAATAAAGGAAGACATGGTATAAAATGATTCCCTCGTAGTATAGCGTATCGTACCTTACTTGAGAATCACTTAAAACTGTATGTTATGTATTTTTTACGTTGTTTTCAAAGAAATGCTTGCATATTTCCCATTCTGCACCACCCATGGGACAGAATGGGGTAAGGCAATGATTTGTGAAATTATGGTGTAAACGTTGAAACTACTTGGAATACCATCCTAAAACTAAAATATAGAGTTCTTGAATGAAAACTTAAGACTAAGGAATATGGAATCTGCAAAACTTTCGTTTACAATAAAAATACATTTCACCGTCATTTTGAAAAACGGATAACCATTTTTAGTACTTAATACCAACTTACTGTTACTGCTACTGTTACTGTTACTTTATTGAAACCCATCATTCTTGCACCAGATGTATTTTCTGGCTTGCGAACTTACAACACAGGATGCGTAGTTAATAAATCCTATAGCCCAGTCCAGCCCAGCTAGACAAGTTTCTTTGCCAAATCTGTTTGCCAAATCTGTGTCGTAACCCATTTATTTCTGCTACTTCATAGGCTAATGATCTGACAATGAGATATTTTATCGTTGGACTAAAAGTCTGTTCTCCATTGACCTGAGTTATGTTACCGGCGCGTGTTGTTGTTACGCAGTGAACACATTTTTAAGTTTCCCATCTGATTCGTCAGCTATGTAGTTGGTATTATTCTTAGCTTTAAGAAAGCATTTTTCCAGCGTTGATTTTGACACGTTTTAAAACTCCCATTTCCGAAGGTAAAATAGCTGAAACTGCCATTTTCATTGATTTAGTATCTCATTGCTCTATATGAGTCTTTCTAATGTAAGTTCACACCATCTGGAAAAGCAATGGAAAAAAATAGATATAAGCATGAAATACACTTGCATTAAAAAGTAAATGAGCAAATAGGACACTACCCCATTCACGCTCGTTCCGTACCGGTCCAAGAGCACATTTTAGGTTAACAGCAATCTTTACAAAAACACAACTGGAAACACGAACGACAGCCATTCACTTATAAGTAGCACTCCGAATCAAGTGGAAATAGCTGTCACACATTCCATTCCATCCAGGTCAATTATCCCGTTGTGTATTGCAGTTCAGTAATGGTGAAGTTACAATTCCTAGTGGACACTTTTGAGTGGGGTAAATTATGTACACGGCTGATAAACTGGAGAAAAGAAAATATATCTTGCAGATAGCATTTACTTTGCTTGGAAAATAACACACGATATTTAAAAAAAACAGCACACATCGCCTTATTGGTTTATTCTTCGTGTCTTCCTGTCATTGTAACTGTTAGAAAACGACAAAAAAACTGTATTTTTGTCGCCAATGAAACAGGAAATTTCAATTTTGAAACAATTACAATTTAAAACCCCATTTCATTTATTTTTTATGTATTTATTCATGCTAGGTATAGTTCTTTGTTTGTTCAGTTAATGTAATACTTATAGGTATATAATATGGGGGCGTACCGAAAAGTAATGCCTCCGAATTTTTTATTTGAAAACGCTTAATGTTTTTTGAATAAAACAAAACTATATTAATATTCTAAATCTTTATTCTTCATGTATACATATATATTTCTCAACATAGCCACCCTGGCGACGAACACATTCGTCCCAACGACAGACCAGTTTATCGACGCCTTCTCTGTAGAGTGTTTGACTTAGTTGACACCGCCACAGCCTCACCTCTGCATCTCCCGCTTCATCATTATCAAAGTGAAGTCCTCGAAGCTGTTCTTTAAGTTGTGGAAACAGATGAAAATCGGATGGGGCCAAATCACGACTGGATGGAGGATTATTGACGACAGTGGACGCAAGACGTCGGATTTTGGTAGATGTCGCAGCGCTAGTGTGTGTTCTGGCAGTGTCAAGCTCAAGGAAGGGTGCCCCAAGGCTGGACGAAGTGTTCTGCAGTTAGAAACTCAATTACTGAACGTTGTTTCTCAAACACCGATATAATTACCTTACGCATCGCCCTCTTACACACTACAAATCGGAGCCCTCTAGCGACACTGGGTTCCAATTGTGTCAGCGAAGCGGAAAAATCGACCGAGTAATGACATGCAGTACCTCAACTGATATTGAGAACAGGATTAAAACCTCGAAGGCATTATTTTTCAGCACGCACTCGCACTTCACTTTCAAATACTGGGTGCCCTCTGCGGGAGAAAACAGGTACGAAAACATCGTGTCCTCAAGCAACGAAAACGGAGCAAGGAAAAGAATAAAGATTGGGAAGTCACAAAAGCACAAATCCGTCTCTTTAATAAGAGAGGTGGAACTTAAGTAGTGGCAACTATTTATTCACAACCGATACAAAAGAGTTACATGTTTGCACCTGTTGCTGTCCTTCAAAGTAGTCACCAGCGTTTTATAGAACCCGTTGTCAGCGGAGTGGAAGGTGTAGTGTACCGTTAGCAGAGTATGTTCTGTTGATGGTGCGAATAGTGCGGTCTATTGTATGTCGAATCTCTGGAACAGTTGTGAAGTGAATGCCACGAAGTGGTTCCTTCATCTTCGGAATCAAATCAAAGTCACAGGGACTTAAGTCCGGGGAGTATGGTGGATGGTACAGTACTTCCCAGTCCCATCGACCGAAAAGAGCAGCCACAGCTTGCGCTGTATGCGCCCGCGCATTGTCGTGCAAAATGATGGGTGTGTTGTGCAGAAAGTGTCACCACTTCATTCGCAAAGCTGGTCGCAGGTGATGCTCCAAAAACGAACAGTAATACTGTGCATTGACGGTCTGCCGTGGATGAACGTAATGTATTAGGATAACAAAATGGCTCTGAGCACTATGCGACTCAACTGCTGAGGTCATCAGTCGCCTAGAACTTAGAACTAATTAAACCTAACTAACCTAAGGACAGCACACAACACCCAGCCATCACGAGGCAGAGAAAATCCCTGACCCCGCCGGGAATCGAACCCGGGAACCCGGGCGTGGGAAGCGAGAACGCTACCGCACGACCACGAGATGCGGGCTTTAGGATAACACAATCACAGTTGTAAGCGATAATCACCATGACTTTCACCATACTGGGGCTCTGACGCACTTTCGACTTTCGCGGCGACCCATAATGACGCCATTTGTTGGATTGGCGTTTCAGTTTTGGCTCATACGATGTGGCCCATGTCTCATCCAGTGTTACGATGCGGCGTAAGAAAGCCTCTCCTTCGCGCTCATAGCGCTCCAAGTGCGTCTGAGCAGCATCGTAACGCATCCATATCTGCATTTCCGTAAAGTCATGCACCCATAGTGATGCAATTTTTCGCGTGCCCGGGCGTTCCTTCATGATACGTAGCACAGTCGTATGTGCTAATCCGGTTTCGTGGGCGAGCTCACGAAGCGTATGGCGTCGATCACTGTCCACTAACGCGGCAACAGCATGCTCTTCTTCTTCAGAGACGATAGGACGACCTGCCCGAAGCATGTCTGCCACAGTTTGCCGACCTTCGTTGAAGGCTTTTACCCAACGTGCCACTGTTCTGTATGGCAATGCCGATTCCCCGCACGCCTCTTGAAGACTTTGATGACACTGTACTGCTGTACGATCTCTGGCACATTCAATCTTGATCCAACTCCATTGTTCCTGTTTCGAAAACGTAGTGACACCGTTACGTTAGACCGCTCGCTCACAAGTGACTGTTTCCCTCGACTGTGCGCACGCCGGTGACGTGGGAAGGGGGAGTCAATTCGCTCGGAGGTAAGGTAGGCATGTCAGCGACGTGTGCTATCAGCGACAATAGTAGATTCAACTGCATAGTGTCTCCACAGCAGTGTTGCCACTATTTAAGTTCCAACGTACATATGAACAAGCGCGGTGGGGATTGGTTAACTTGGGATGATAGCTGATGATATCAGGGTCAAAACTTCAATTCTGAGAATCGTTGACTGTGACGTACCATTTCGTTGTCGATCATTATGAATGCCACCTATTGAAAACTATTGTGGGATATTTTGAATTTCTGTTCCGTCACGTCCAGTGACATAACGCTCCCGTCAGAATTTAATAGTCCTACGCTCCGCAACCATAAATTGCTGGTCCCGGCGGAGGTTCGAGTCCTACCTCGGGCATGGGTGTGTGTTTTTGTCTTAAGATAATTTAGGTTAATTAGTGTGTAAGCTTAGGGACTGCTGACCTTAGCAGTTAAGTCCCATAAGATTCCACACACATTTGAACATTTTTTATCATAAATTGCTGCAATCTGTTGGCCCTTGTTAGCGGATATGACAGTACTACAACACGACAGGTAGAATTTAGAACTCACTTCTATATGTTCATTAAAATTTTGGCAGCCAGCGACTTTCGTCGGACAGTTCGCCCTTGATGGGATTCAGTTATATCAGTTTTATGTAGAGACACTTACATGAAGATCACCTAGTACAGATTTATTCACATGGCATCAGTAAATAAGGTAAGTATCTATTAACAACTTACTTCACGTAGCGCTGTGGACTAGTGCACTGAGGTGACAAAAGTCTCGGGATACCTCATAATATCGTGTCGGACCTCCTTTTGGCTGGCCGGTGTCGCCAAGCGATTCTAGGCGCTTCAATCTGGAACCACGCGACCGCTACGGTCACAGGTTCGAATCCTGCCTAGGGCATGGATGTGTCCGATGTCCTTAGGTTAGTTAGGACTAAGCAGTTCTTATTCTAGGGGACTGATGACCTCAGATGTTAAGTCCCATAGTGCTCAGAGCGATTTGAACCATTTGAACCTCCTTTTGCCTGGCGTAGTGCAGCAGGTCGACAAGGCATGGTCACAGAAAGTTGTTGGAAGTCCCCTGAAAAAATATTGAGCCATGCTGCCTCTTTCTTTTTTTCTTTCTCGGGCCTTTGTCCCGCTCCAACGCGGGGTCGGCTTTGTTATGACGAATTTGACAGTGTTAATTGCAGAGGGTGGTCGGATTCCCTTCCTGCCGCCACCCCGAACCCCCGGGATGGAAGTAGTGTACCCCATCTGTCTGCGTCTAGTGTAAGGCATGAAATAGTCCGAACGTTTGCAAATGTCTGTGAGTCGTGTAACTGAGGCGGAACTTGGGGACCAGCCCAGTATTCACCTAGCAGGATGTGGAAAACTGCCTAAAACCACATCCAGGCTGGCCAGCATACAGGCCCTCGTCGTTAATCCGCCGGGCGGATTCGATCTGCGGCCGGCGCGCCTACCCAAATCCAGGAAGCAGCGCGTTAGCGCTCTCGGCTACCCTGGCGGGTCCATGCTGCTTCTGTAGCCGTCCATAATTACGAAAATGTTCCCGGTGCAGGAGGTTGTGCCCTCTCGATCATGTCCGTTAAATGTTTGATGGGACTTATTTCGAGTGATCTGGAAGGCCAAATCATTATCTCGAACAGTCCAGAATGTTCTTCAAACCAATCGTGAACAACTGTGGCCCGGTGACATGGTGTATTGTCATCCATAAAAAATTCAGTCATTGTTTGCCTACATGAAGTCCATCAATGGCTGAAAATCGTCTCCAAGTAGGCGAACATAGCCATTTCCAGCCAATGAAGGGCTCATTTAGACCGGAGGACCTAGTCCATTCCACGTAATCACAGCCCACATCATCATTAAGCTACCGCTAGTTTGCACAGTCCCTTGTTGACATCCTGGGTCCATTCCTTGGTGGTGTCAGCGCCACTCTCGAACACTACCATCAGCTCTTACTAAATGAAATTGGGACTCACCTGACAAGGCCACGGTTTCCGGTAGTCTAGGGTCGAACCGATAACGTCAGAATCCAGGACAGACGCTGCTGGCGATATTGTGCTGTTAGCAAAGGCACTAACGTCGGTCGTCTGCTGCCATTGGCCAGTAACGCCAAATTTCCGTATGGGACGTGTTTATTGTACATATCATACTGATTTCTACGGTTAGTTCAATCAGTGTTGCTTGTCTGTTAGCACTGATAACTCTGCGCAAACTACGCTGCTCTCAGTCGTTAAGTGAAGGCCATTGACCACTGCGTTGCCCGTACTGAGAGGTATTGCCTTAAATTTGGTACTCTCAGGACACTATTGACAATGTGGATCTCGGAATATTGAATTTCCGAAATGGAATGTCCTATGCGTCTAGCTCCAACTACCATTCCACGTTTAGAGAATGTAAGTTCCTGTCGTGCCGCCATAATCACGTCTGAAAACTTTTCACGCGAATCACATAATTACAAATGATAGCTCCGCCAATACACTGCCGTTTTATACTTTGTGTACGTGATATTACCGCCTCTGTACATGTGCATATCGCTGTCCCATGAGTTTTGTCACCTCGGTGTATAATAGAATAGAAATTCGACAACGCCAATCCCTCAGGGACCATTTATTATGATTTTACCATTACTCTTGACGTTATTATTCGGAAAGACTGCAGAAATTATACTTAAAAGTCTAACTAAAGTAGCCACAGTAAATCGAAATCCGAAACCATCAGCACGATGAAAAAAATATAATGGCGGAACAGAATAATGTAAAAACTTACTTAGACTAGCACATCTTAACTTAGATGTGAGACAATAATTACGGAAGTTCTCTCCAGAAGACTCTAAAAAGTCATGGATAATGGCTAGGAACACTAGCACCTTGAGAACTGCAGAGAAACGTCTTGCAAGAACAGAATGTATGGAGACAATGTTTTGTCCACGAAAAGAAGTCATCGTCGTCCTGAGTCCAACTCACAACAATCCAGTCCAGAATAAAAAGAGAAGCACTAGCGGAAACAACAACGAGAACCGCAAGAGCAATAGTAGGATCAATGAAAGTTACTGAACAATCAGGGCCTCACTGTCAAAGAGACGAGAAATGAAAATTAAAATAGCTGTTCACAAGACAGAATACTCAGATCTATGTCAATATTCAGGGCATAAAATAAAAGCAGATTGTGAAAACATGCAATAGAAATGACATAAAATTAGCACTGGAGAATAAAGGGAACCGTAAGAAAGCTAAAGAAAAGCTTATTAGGTGCATAGCAGAACAGGAAGAAATTCAAGAGCATATAAGGAATTTATACAGCAAACTATATGACAGAACACATGAACGACTGAGAACACTTTATGCAAATGAAAATAACAAAGTCCCAGTCCTCCCAAAAGAAATTATAAAAGCTATAAATCAAATACAGAATGATAAAGCATGTGGTCATGATGGTCTGACGATTGAAAGACTTAAGAAGAAACAGAAAAACACCTGACTAAAATCTTTACTGCTTGTAAATGATAAGACAGTATCCCCGTCTCCTGGAGAGAAGTAGAGATACTCCTTTTACACAAAAAAGGAAGTATTCACGATTTGAAAACTTACAGCCTCGTCAATTTTCTGGCTGTTATTCGCAAAACTTTCACTGAAATCTTGACGAGCCACGCATCCAAACTATTGAGGAAAACGCACAATTCAAAGAACAAGCCGTGGTTATACTACGACTGACCATACACACACCCTCCGTGAGCTAATTACACGAGCCAATTAATATGAAATACCACTATGAACAGCTTTTCAGACTTTAATAATTTTGATTCTGTCAGACACACTACAGTTGTACAGACACTGTACGAACAAGGTGTGGAAACAATATACCCAACTAAATTGTGTGACATCTGTGATACCTCGATGGCTTCTGTCAGCATAGGAAAACCCAGGAGGGTATTTTCCATTGGAAGATGAGTAAACCATGGTGATCCTACATCCCCAAAATTGTTTACATAAGTCCTTGAGATGGCTATGTCTAAAATTATTTGGAAGGAACGAGGAATTTGAAAAAATTGGAAAAAAATAACTAACTTGATATTGGCAGACGATATAGTAGTCCTAGCTAACAATATGTCAGAATTGCATCCTCTATAAAGAATTTGTCAGAGAGTTGTGAAAAAATAAGCCTTCTGTTCAAAACAAATACGATGCACAAGTGGGTAACTACAAGACAGATAATACTGAACAATGACTGTCTAAAAACGTCAACGAAAATGTTTGTCTGGATCAGTTAATTGATATCCGAGGGGACTTAAAACCGGAAATTTTTCGCCAAATCGATCTATGTTGTGGGACTTATGGAAGAAACACAACCGCCTTTAAATGTAATATGCCAACACACTTTAAAAGAAAGATTGTTTTCGAACAGCATGTTCCTCCTGTAGTAATAGGGATGCAAAATTGGATTTAAACGAGTTTTTCAAAATGAAGCTAAAACAACTCAGAGAAGTGGGGAAAGCTCACTACTCGGTTCCACTAAGAAAGATCGGAAAACAAGTGAAGAATTAACAATAACAACAGGCTTTCAGCTTATTGTGAAAAGGTTCAGGGCTCTAAAATGGAAAGGGTAGGATATATCGCACAAAGAAATGACGGAAGATGGACAAAGGTAGTACTAGAGTGGAGTTCCAAGGAAATATGTTGACCACGAGGTAGACCACCCGTCCGCAGGCATAAAGAACTGAAGAAAGTTGCAGGACACAACTGGCAGTGGACAGCAAGGGACAAAAAAACAAGGAAACAGCCACTGAAAAATTTGTCGGTTTAAGATTAAAATGGCCGCACTTGTAAGGACTGAATTACCTAAACAATAAATTAAAAAATAAACAACAGTTACTTCAGAATATTTCTACACGTATCGGACAGATTTACACATCAAGAGTTCTATTATAGGACATCTTTTCTATTAAAATTAGTAAGTAAACACAAAACATTAAAAGACATAGCCTGTCATTCGCTCAATTTGGCGATAATACAAAATAAACTGCCCTTCTCTGAACTGTTTCGGTGTTCTCTGTCAATCCTACCCATTAATGAACCCATATTGCGCAGCAGTACTTCAAACCAGAGCGGAGAAGGGTGATGGCAGACTCTTTAGTAAATCTGTTGCATCTTCTAAGTGCTCTGTGAATAAAACGCAGCTTTTATTTCTCTTTCTCCCCAACTTTCCTATGTTAGACGTCAGCCAACAAGCAATACGCCAATTTAAGTTGATTGAAATTGCGATCTCCAAGAATTTAATAGAATCTACAACCTTTAAATTTATATTATCTCTCGTAGAACCGAAATTTTAAAGAACTGTTCTTACACCCGCTTGGAGAATACCACAGTTTTTATTGTTTAATGTGAATTGTTACTTTTTTCACCATGCAGATATCTTCTACAAACAAGTTTCAATTCATTTTGACCTTCTGATGGCTTTACTAGATTATAAACGAAAGCATCACCTGAAAATAATCTAAGAAGGCTCCTCAGATTGTGGCCTAAATTGTTAATGTGGATTTCGAAAAGCAGAGGGCCTGTAAAATTGTTGTGTTGGCAGAAGAGCCAACACCGTGTTACTCGTGGAGGCCGAAATGCACGCGTTTTAGCTCAAGCAGGCTAGCGCGAGGAGGGAAGAACTGTACTGACGTGAGGTCTGGAACATGACAAGGAATGAGAATTCAGAAAGCGGAGGTAATTAGTTTGATACTTAACTTAAATCCATTAATGATGAACGTCACTCTTGACGGTACATGATTCACAATTTATTTGTTCAGAATACATTCGTAGTAACTGAATGTGGCGCCTTGCTAGGTCTAGTAAATCACGTAGCTGAAGGCTATGCTAAACTGTCGTCTCTGCAAATGAGAGTGTATGTAGTCAGTGAACCATCGCTAGCAAAGTTGGCTGTACAACTGGGGCGAGTGCTATGGAGTCTCTCTAGACTAGACCTGCCGTGTGGCGGCGCTCGGTCTGCAATCACTGATAGTGGCGACACACGGGTCCGACGTATACTAACGGACCGCGAGCGATTTAAAGGCTACCACCTAGCGAGTGTGGTGTTTGGCGGTTCCTTGGGGAACAACAGATATAATAATTTCGGTTTCACTAGATAACTTCCCGTCAGTTATTACGAGTTGTAACCTTTCTGATAGGAAATAACGAATCCACTTGCACAGCTGAGACGATAGTTCATATGCACCCAAATTTGATTAGATGCCTTTTGTGTGGAACGGTATCAAAACCTTTGAGAAAACCTAGAAACATGGAATCAGCTTGAGATCTCCTATCGAAGCACTCATTACTTCGTATGAATATAGAGCCAGTCGTGTTTCACAAAGACGCTGCTCGTGTGTCCGTGCTGGTTGTGTATCAGTAGAGGTATTTGATTATGTTAGAACACAGAATGTGTTCCAAAATCTTGATATAAATGGATATCAAAGACTTGGGTATAAGATTCAGCGGATTACTTGTATTTCCGTGCATGTCCTTCGATAACCTACTGAAACTCTGATGATGGAAGTTGTGCCTCGAAGTGTCCATTGGTAACGGAATTTGAAAAGACGTAACGTATTATTAATCAACTTTACCATATGCAATGAAGCTAGTACTAAGTAACCGCGTTACTTCTGGAGACTAGACTGCCTTAAAAATCACTTTCCATTTTCAGCGTTATAGATAATAAAACACCCCGTTTTCAGTAGGAACAATGCAGAAGACTGTAAGGTGACACAGTTAATTCCCGATGCGGCCGAAAACGGGACTGTCTTTGCTGAATAATACGTAGACTGGCTACCGACATGGAATGTTACTGATGTGACTTTCTCCTTCATAGAAAAGGTTTTAACAGAAATTTTAGCCAAGCGAGGAGGTTCAATGATAAGTAGGCTGACCAGAATCCAAAGAGAAAAATCCGGCACACTATTTTTATACCTTATACGTTTCATTATTATACTTTCGCTTACCTTTGTGAGGTATCGTGATATTTTGAAGTCGGTAGTAGGCCTATGAAGATGTAGCGGCTGTAAAATCCACGTCAAGAATGTATCTTCTTTTTTCCACCTTTTCCCCAAATCATTTAAGGTAAATGTCGTGAAGGTTTCTCTGGAATGGACACAATCGATCTCCTCCCCAATCCTTTCTTAAACCGAACCCGTGCTCCATCTTCAATTACCTTGTCGTTGACGGCCCCTTAAACCTCGATCTTTCTCCTTTTCTTTAACATCAATTTTTATATCGTCCAGTTTACATAAAATAGACGATTATCAGTTTCCGAGTAAGGTGCAAGAAAGGAGGCGTCCTTGCAAAAGGATCCGAAGCTCTTTATATCCTTATAACATCAGCAAAGTAATCCTGGCAGAATCGCTGGAACCCGGAGTCACCTGAATTCCTCAACAACGGAGGAATGGATGAGAAGTCGTCGCTGTCACTGAACGATGAAATATTTCTCCAACGAGACAATCGTGTGGGTCATACTCTGCTTGTATTTCACGTGCAATGGTGCGGTCATTTTAACGAGATTCTTACTTACGATATCCGCTATAAAGCAGACTATATTAGCCTTGTTTAACGACGACTCTAAAACCTGCAGGAAAATGATGGCAGAGCGTCGGAACTAATGTGAAAATGGACGTCAATTTCAGTAAAGCAGCCAGCGCCGCTATCACGGAAATGTTTTTATACCCATGAATGGCTCGTTCCCGTGACCATAAGTTACGTTTAACTGCTGACGGGCGGTGGCAGTTACCGCTAGGGATGCGGGAGACGGCAGCGGGGTCTTTCTCCGAGATAGCCTGGTTAACCACTGGCTCGTCGCTAAGGTTGTGCAGTCTAGTCTTAAGCCAACTCACAGCGAAACTGTGTGATTGTGAAGTGGCAGCTGTCGTGTGCAGGAGGTATCAAAACAAAAAAAATGCACCTCTGCCTTCTTTGTTGGAACATGAAAGTGGGAATGCATTTTAAAAGATGCAAATTTTGACACTGGAAGTCTGAGTTGGGCAATGTCAAAGTTTTTTTGTGTCTGGTGTGAATTTGCCAGCAACTAGTCAGTCATCAATGGGAAATAGACGTACTGCAGCTGAAAGTTGCTCCTCAACTGCATCTTTCATGGTCCATGGTTCTCACCGTAATGGAGCTTCTAACAATACCACCACTTGCAAAGTAGGTTAGAAATCAGATCAATAATGTTGGTCCCGCAGCATATGTTCGCTTTATCGGGCAACAACAAAGTTATTGACTGTGGATGGTATCGTCAGAATTGAAATAATGAAGTCACTGTAAAAAAGTCATTAATTTTGGCACTTATCATGAATGGATTCCCACGTAGATTTCGTCGAAGTTGTTATGGCTCATCTTGTTGATTCTAGAGTGATTCCACTTTGACTGCTAGAAGGTCCATATCTGTATTTTAGCAATATTTGAAGACCTAACAAATGCGTTTTTCAGGAAATTCTTAATGATCAAACAATCCCAGATCAGAACAATGGTATGGTAGAAATAATTTTTGACTTGGTGTTCACGATCCACATTTTTGTTAAACTTCTTGTAAATTCACATACACTTCTTCTTCATTGTCACATCATCAAGAAAACAATTTTGTAGCAATCTTCATATATTTAATTTCCACTTTAACCAAACATAAGACTTGACTGTTCTTTTACAAAGCGAAATAACAACTTAACGTCTCCAAAGTGAAACAGAGACTGCTCTGTGCGCATTCGCGCCAAAACGGTTACAAGTAAGTCAAAGCTTATGACAGTCTCACAGAAATGAATACACACAAGAACCATATCACTGTAATATATCGATACATCGGAGTACCTATACATTAACAAAACCAAATGTGAATATTGTCACAAAAATATGTCTGTTATTTGGCAGAAAAGTAGTACGATATTAATGGTATCGAGAACTGGGATTGGAGTGCCGTAATGGTCACGTAAATAAACAACCATTACAAGCTACTGATTGAATGCCAACATTTTAAATTAACTTTACCGAGACTGTTACTGATTTCGATTGAAACTACAAGGCTGGTGTGAATTTACCTGCCACAATTTATTTTATTTTGACTATGCGTCTAGAAGCTTTTACCTTACATCATCAAGTGGAAATATGTGAATTAATGTGTGCAGGACGTTTGGGAAACCTTTGACACTGTCTCCAGTGGTCATAGACTCCTTTTCCGTCGTGTCACAACACGCGTAACAACAAATGCTCGTAGTAAACAGCAAAATAATCAAGCCCTCTTTGATTACTTCAGTGTTAAAGGAAATGTATCTGTACTGTTTACGGAGTACATGTTTCATTGATTATGAGTGACAAATTGAAACTAATCACAACACCGTCACTTGAACCTGAATCCCTGGCTTTCGCAGCCACTGAGACAGGAATTGCGAGGTTCGAGTATACCACACGGACGTCTCGAAACGTCTCATAGCGAGTGTGATAGTCAGGAAGGTTCTCTTTGATTAGTATAGCTAAGGGTCACACAATAAAACTGTGGCCGAGAGCGTTGTATCTGAAGGATAGTGTAGCTAGGTGCAGATGATGTTTACTGGTCATTGATTATATGTAGTGACCAATTGTAGAATCACATGTAGGAAGGGGCGACAGACCACCATAAGCAGATTCCGAGATTTTCTTATGTTTTTGTTGTTGTGAGACATGAGGTTGTGTTTTGTGCAGTGTTTGTAAATATTGCGTGTTCTACATATTTAAGTGCTGTATGATGTATTACAGCTATTATGCTGTTATTGTTAATTCTTTAGTAGATTTAATTCTTTAGTAAATTTGTCGTGAGTAAAATGTTGTACAATTTTGAAACTAGGTGCATAACGTGTGGACGTTTATCCGTACTTGATCAGTCGTGAACAGTATTGTATCTCGAAACAAAAGGGCTTTTTTCCTTGGAACACGTGATATTTGCAAAATAACTGCATTTCTTTACCGCCTTAACAATTTCCCCTCTCTCGAAAAAGGAAATTAGTGTTTGTTACCAGCAGCTTCAACTTAAAAATGTTTTTGAGTTGTAATTGGTTTTTCAAAATGTTATTGTTGTGATCTTCGGTCTGAAGACTGTTTGATGCAGTTCTCCATGCTACTCTATCCAATGAAATACCTTCATCTTCGAATAACTGTGGCAACTTACATCTTTCTGAATCTGCTTACTGCATTCATCCCTCCGTCTCCCTCTACTATTTTTACTCCCCACACTTCCGTCCAGTACTAAATCTGTGATCCCTTGATGTCTCAGAACGTGTCCAATCAACCGATCAAGTTGTGCCACAGATTTATTTTTCCTCCAATTCTGTTCCCTACCTCTCAAAAGGTACGTGATCTGCCCTTCTAATCTTCAGCATTCTTCTGTAGCACCTCGTTTCAAAAGCTTCTATTGTCTTCTTATCTAAACTGTTTATCGTCCATGACTCGCCTGCATACATGGCTACACTCCATACAAATACTTCCAGGAAAGACTGCGTACAATTAAATCTATATTTGATGTTAACAAGTTTCTCTTCTTCAGAAATTCTTTTCTCCCCATTGCCAGTCTACACGTTATATGCCCTCTACTTTGGCCAGCATCAGTTACTTTGATGCCCAAATAGCAAGACTCATCTTCTCCTTCAAAAGCCTCGTTTCCCAGTCTAACTCCTTGACATCACCTGATTTAATTAGGCTACGTACCATTATTCTTGTCTTGCTTTTGTTGATGTTCATCTTATATTCTCCTTTCAGGGCACTGTCCACTGCGTTCAACTGCTCTTCCAACTCCCTTGCTATCTCTGACAGAATTACGATGTCATCGGAAAACCTCAACATTTTTGTTTTTTTTCTGGATGGAGTTTGATTCGTACTTCAAATTTTTCTTTTTCATAATACTTCTTCTTAATTTGATTTCACTTAGTGTTTACTGGTGTGTAGTAGAGTAATAGTATAACACATAGACTACTGACAAGATTTTCTCGACTGCAACACTTTTAAATCTGAGCAGATACATGACCACATTGTAGCATTGAATTGCTTTTCATATTTGGAAAAACCTATCTCTCCCGGAATAATTTTAGTAATTGTAGAAAAAGATTGCAGCACTCATCAAGTAACTGCCGTCATTTCAAAATGCAATGATAAAATGTATTAAGCTTTTATTATAAGATGGCCTAGAGGCGGAAGTCTGAGAAGTGTTCCAAAGTATGACACTTTCCCCTGCATTCTGTTCAGGAAAAAAGACAGAATAAATACTCTATTTACACACTGACTCCTAAAGTTTGCCTCGTCGCATTTGTCTACAGCAAAATTTGAAGGTGTAACACGTTTATTTAGTAAGCAAAACAGGCCTAATGAGTTTCGCTTCTTTTGGAAGGACGTGTTGCGTGTTTGTAGGCCATCTACGGCGCCTCTTTACCTACTGCACGTAGATGCTGCCGTGTGGCTGCGAACGACGTAAACATGCACAAGGACAGCGCGAGCTCTGCCATTACGCAAGTCATGTTGCCACCAGAACACAAAACACCTTGGTGTGTGTGTGTGTGTGTGTGTGTGTGTGTGTGTGTGTATGGAGTGGGGTGGGGCATCAGGCATCTGTGGGTATCCTTACGATAACAAACTGTGTCATCTCACCTGCGATCAATGTAATCCCTTGTAAACTAGGTCAATATATTTCATCCATTCAATGTGGGGATTTTTTAAAATCTTCTTCTGGCTAGATACCTTTTTCGTATAAAAGAGCTTGTTGTTTACTGCATACTGTCCGTTTTGTATCCCGCCTGGATAGGCGGCGCGTAGATCTGCTCCTGTGAACTGCTTCTGCAAAATAGGCCGAGAGTGAAGGACGCGAGTAGGAGCAGGAAAAGGTGAAGTACATCGGTATTGCGTACAGGTTAAAGCTCTTTTACTGGTGTATGAACATATACAAATTATAATGTTACTTAACTTGGCGTACAGATGAGCAGGTAGGTGCGAAGCCGTTCATGTATCAAAGCTAACAGCTACTAGCAGTTACAAAGGCTCGCCCACTATGAAAATGAAACAATGTAGCTTGGTCGTCTACTCGTGATCAAATGGGTAGAATCTGGAGCGGCGCTCGTAGAGCTGCACAGCGCCGGCTAGAGGGAGCTGTCGTCGGTGTCGGTGTCGTAGTGCCAACCTAAGAACTTGTACCTACGCCGTGGCATCATAGCTATTAATACCACACTGTCATATGGAGAGAGGTGGAAACATGTAATACACCTAGGAACACTGTCGAACGTTATAGATTTGTTGGTCCACGTGTTACCGTTTGAGGAGGTATGATGTTGCATGGGCATACTAACGACCAAATCTTTGAACACGGTACGCTCGGCAGTCAATGTTATTGTAACACAGTACTCCTTCACTACGGGTGTCTGTTCAGATGTGATTAGGCCCATACTTCATTTGTGTGGATGACAATACGCGATCGTCGGAGGAGATCTTGGAACGAAGGGATATTCTGCTAATGGACTGGCCTGACCGTCCCGACTCAAATTCCACAGAGTACACGTGGGATGCGATGGGGAGGCGTTTTGCAGCATGTCCACGTGCACCAAAGGCCACCCAGCGGTTGTCAACAACGCTGATGGACGAATGGAACGCTCTACCACAAGAAATTGTAATGTTGTTACTTTAATTTTCTAGTGTAAGCGGTGCTGCTAGACAATAAAAGCGGTTTAAAAGCTGTGAGCTGTCTGGGGAAGTTAACCTTGCATTATTGAGCAACTGTTTCACCAGGTATCCAGTCTAGCTTACGAAATTCCCAACCAGACTAACATTAATTATAATCTTTTAATAGTCATACGACAACCGGTGATATATATATAAGAGAATTTAAATAAAATGAAATAAATCAGTTTATATTTGGGAATTTATTTTAACATTGATCATTGAAATTTCAGCATATTAAACTTGATTCCTAACTAAACTGGTGCCTTATTTAGGATTGTGAAAATGTGAGATTGTAATCTTACGGAACACATCAAATATGGAGCCAAGATTGGGAGACTGCATACAACACTGCATTCATAAAACAACACACAAAGAACGTTGAAACATATGCAACAGAAAATTAACCACTACCAACCGATTCAATTTTCACCCAAAGAAGTTACGTTCGTAGCACAATCCTGTCCGTCATGTAATTACCACACACTGGTATACTAAATTCATATTAACTCTTCGTGAAATCTTCCCGAAAAGAATAGCTGAGGGCTACTTTGATGATTACACCACATGCTTCACGTGGTCAACTTGGTTTACACAAAGAGTGTAACTCCACAATAATTTTGATAATTAAAATAAATTAGATCGAAAAGCAATTTACAAAAGGAAAACCTCGAACTGGTTACTATCGTCTTACTATTAACCTGATGGGTCAAACAATTGTATAAGCACGTGGTACTGGTTTCACAAAGTACACCCCACGTGGGTTGAACATAAAGAAAAGTTGCTATATTGAAAAATATTGTCAAGACGAGACGTTATAATCTCACACACATTCGCATTTAAGATTGATGAACTTGGTTAGAGTTACTGATCAACACGTGGTTCCACTTTACTCACAAAGTAGTGATAAAGCAACTACCGGAATATATTCTGAACTTCACACTCGAATTACACTGTAGTGCAATTTAAGATAACATTAGATATTTTAGAGCTAAACCTGAAATAAAGGTGATTAAATTTTCAGTTAGGCTGAACTTAAGAAATCCATTGTCCTACGGACTTCGCAGACACGCGCTTAGCCGGAGATCTTACCACTTCAGACGCTCGCCTCGGACAGACTGACCTGGTCCCTTTCTGAGGGTGCCTCACAAATACAAACGGAAGTGGCTAGAGGGGCAGCTTCCTATACCAACATGACAAGAGACGGACAGGACCATACTAAGGATAGCAACCTCTTTGCTTTTAGAAAGCGTAGCTACCTGTTCCGACGTTGGTCCTACTGTTCTCTAGCAGACAGGCTTGACTGCTACCCTCAAGCATGCAACTAGAAATACATTTGCTCATTCATCCTCTCACACAGAAGGGAAGGGGGATGACAGTATCTTATCATATACAGTATATAAAAGAAAGCGGATGTAGGTTCCGTATGAGATTGTGTGACATGAATTACATATAAACTGTGTTTTAAAGTGTAGTAGTGTGACAGATCGTTCTTGTTTATGTGTAAAAGTAACACGTACCACTGCTCAGTCTCCTCCCAGATAGTCAGAAACGCCACAGTAAATTTAGAAGAGGAATTTATGCCGTAAATGACAACAGATTTAAGAAATCAACATGAAAGGAATCCAACAGAGACCTTTCAAACTTACCAACATTGTGGCCAGTAGGAGAGAACGCTGCGGGGCATGCACTGTAGACCAGAAGTGGCTTAAATTCAAAGAAATATTATCGGCATCAATTGAGAGACTTATACCAAATAAATTAACAAACTGCGGAGCTGATCCTCCTTGGTACACAAAACGGGTTAGAACACTGTTGCACAAACAACGAAACAAACATGGAAAATTTAAACAGACGCAATTCCCCAAAATTGGCGATCTTTTACAGAAGCTCGAAATTTAGCGCGGACTTCAATGCGAGATGCCTACAACAGTTTCCACAACTAAACTTTGTCTCAAAACCAGGCAGAAAATCCAAAGAGATTCTGGTCGTATGTGAAGTATGTTAGCGGCAAGACACAATCAATGCCTTCTCTGCGCGATAGCAATGGAAATACTATCGAAGACAGTGCTGCCAAAGCAGGGTTACTAAACACAGCCCTCCGAAATGCCTTCACAAAAGAAGACGGACTAAATACTCCAGAATTCGAATCGAGAACTGTTGGTCAACATGAGTAACGTAGAAGAAAATATCGTTGGAGTAGTGAAGGAACATAAATCACTTAATAAAATCAAGTCTTCTGGTCCAGACTGTATACCAATTAGGTTCCTTTCGGAGTATGCTGATGCATTAGCTCCATACTTAGCAATCATATACAACCGTTCGCTCGACGAAAGATTCGTACCCAAAGACCGGAAAGTTGCACAGGTCACACCAATATTCAAGAAAGGTACTAGGAGTAATCTACTAAATTACAGGTCCATATACGTTACCGTCGATATGCAGCAGGACTTTAGAAAAAGCAATAGTTCAAATGGCTCTGAGCACTATGGGACTTAAAACATCTGAGGTCGTCAGTCCCCTAGAACTTAGAACTACTTAAACCTAACCAACCTAAGCACATCACACACATCCATGCCCGAGGCAGCATTCCTGAGACCGTAGCAGACGCGCGGTTCCGCACTGAAGCGCCTAGAACCGCGATTGTGTTCGAACATTATGAATTACCTCGAAGCAAACGGTCTATTGACACACAGTCAACATGGGTTTAGAAAACATCGTTGCTGTGAAACACAACTAG
This sequence comes from Schistocerca serialis cubense, assembly GCF_023864345.2. NCBI lineage: Eukaryota > Metazoa > Arthropoda > Insecta > Orthoptera > Acrididae > Schistocerca > Schistocerca serialis. The sequence goes on along the minus strand of NC_064639.1, from coordinate 1,035,400,347 downwards.
CTCTTTATTCACATGAAGTGCTGAGTGCTATTGACAAGGATTTCAGATCGATTCCGTATTTCTGGATTTCCGGAAGGCTTTTGACTCTGTACCACACAAGCGGCTCATTGTGGAATTGCGTGCTTATGGAATATCGTCTCAGATGTGTGACTGGATTTGTGATTTCCTGTTAGAGAGGTCACAGTCCGTAGTAAGTGACAGAAAGTTATCGAGTAAAACAGAAGTTATTTCTGGCGTTCTCGAAGTTGGTGTGATAGGCCCTTTGCTGTTCCTTATCTATATAAACGATTTGGGGGACAATCTGAGCAGCCGTCTTCGGTTGTTTGCAGACGACGCTGTCGGTTATCGACTAATACAGTCATCAGAAGATCAAAACAAACTGCAAAATGATTTAGAAAATATATTTGAATGGTGCGAAAAGTGGCAGTTGACCCCAAATAACGAAAAGTGTGAGGTCATCCGCATGAGTGCTAAAAGGAACTCGTTAAACGTCGATTACACGATAAATCAGTGTAATCTAAAAGCCGTACATTCAACTAAATACCTAAGTATTACAATTGCAAACAACTCAAATTGGAAGGAACACATAGAAAATGTTGTGGGGAAGGCTAACCAAAGACCGCGTTTTTTGGCACAACACTTACAAAAATGTAACACACCTACTAAGGACACTGCCTACACTACGCTTGTCCGTCCTCTTTTAGAATACTGCTGTTCGGTGCGGGATCCTTACCAGACAGGACTGACGGAGTGCATCGAAAAAGTTCAAAGAAAGGCAGCACGTTTTGTATTATCGCGAAATTTGGGGAGAGTTTCACAGAAATGATACAGGATTTGGGCTGGAAACCATTAAAGGAAAGGCGTTTTTCGTTGCCCCGGAATCTTCTCACGAAATTGCAATCACCAACTTTCTCCTCCGAATGCGAACATATTTTTTTGACACCGACCTACATTAGGAGGAACAATCACCACAATAAAATAAGGGAAATCAGAGCTCGTACGGAAAGATATAGGTGTTCATTCTTTCCGCGCGCTATACGAGATTGGAATAATACAGAATTGTGAAGGTGGTTCGATGAACCCTCTGCCAGGCACTTACATGTGATTTACAGAGTATCCATGTAGATGTAGATGTAGATCCCGTCGGTTCTGGTCACACACCCTATTAAGAACCACGTCCCGCAGTTTGTAATGTCCAGGGGACGAATACAAATCACGGACACTTCAGGGTACTTTTTTTATCTTTGAATAAAACTGTCATTTCTTTTTGTTTCATTGCATATTTTGCTTCTGTTACCTACTGAACTATACTGTAGCAGTCCTTTCTGTGTGTGGTCCAAGTTTCATGGAGCTACGTTACACGGCAGTGACGCACAATGTGGAACTTACTTTTGTTCTCAAGTGTTGCACATCAGTGGACTACACTGCTTCACACGTGTTACAATTTATTGTGCGATCCCACCTTTTCGTTGACGTGTTCCACGCGCCGTCCTCGCATCTGATGCAGTAGTGCACTGGTCTCTGCAGTGGGACACTATCTTTATCGTTTTTTTCAAACGGTCCCCCGGATCATCTCGTAAATCTCGACAGTGCTGTACATGTCTCTGCTGCAGTTCTTCAATGGTATCAGCGGGGTTACTCTTTACTTTCCTTCCGAGATGAGTTCAAACAGAAACAACAAAAGGACTGAGGTCAGGCGACCTTATAAGGCAAGGTTCAGACCCTACTCCGTCAATCCACCTTGCTCAATACTGGAGCCTTAGGCGTCGTCTTGCATCAGCAGTTAAATGTGGTAAGGTGTAGTGAAATTTTTGGCGCAGTTAGATGGGGCTCATCGAAAAGTTTACATTCCGAATACATTAATACTGACCATGAGAATACTTAATACTGAACACAGTGACACAGTAGGAATTATTTCACAAACAGCTCGTTTCTGGATCTACGTATGACTTGATTTGATTTGAACATCGAGGTAAAATCAACAGCGTTCCTGCCCCACTATTGCAAATACCGAAATGGTATTTATTAATCGATTTTATTCCGTGGGATTCTAGTAAAGCGCGATTGTACCCATAAAACGTAGAGAAGGCCATTTACTAGTTGTGTACTTGACACAATTCCTTCAAGACCTGTGTCTTTTGATATGCAACGCTTCGCAGTGGAACATTAGGTCTGGTGCCGTTTCATCGTCATAACATCCCAGCCTACTCATAGGGGCTTCTTTCTTTATATCCATCGTGTGTAGGTGTTTCTTAAGATTCCCACTGCCTGTCATTAATCCTACCACAAATTTAGTCTGTCTACTGTTCAGGCTCGGGGTTGCTTCTCTTAAAACATGACTCTGGCAACGTTAGCTTGTCATTGTCTCTTTTTTTTTATTGTCCAATATTCTAGATTCTGCCCGCTGATCCATTTCGTGGTTTCGATTTAACCATCGCCTTACTGATGGTTAGATTAGGTTCTGGTCCAATAAATGGAGTCATCGCACCTATCGGCTTGTTCATTGCCAGTGATTCCCGACTGACGAGGGACACGCAGCAGGGGTGTCCTGTTGCTTTGCCCTAGCCTCACAAGGTCTTTCTGGCGTTCTGCAACGTTGTTTGATCTCGTTGCAGAGGCTCACTGAGATTTCAGAGCTGCCTGGCTGCCTCAACAAATTTAGATACTACAGTCTCTTGTAGCGCCAATGCAAATTGTCCTCCTGACACAGCGTCATAGGAGGTATTTCCGTCTGGAATACCGTGGCCAGCTTCCCAAGCTTTGTTAATACAATTTCCACCCACAAACGGCGAGGGCTTCTACTGCTGGTGTTCGTGCCTGCCAGACCCTACTTTGGTCAGCAAGATCGCCAGATCTCTGCCCAGTTGAGAACGTTTGAAACATTATGCGCAGGGCCCTCCGACCAGCTCGGAATTTTCAAGAGATAACGTGCCAATTGGACAAAATTTCGCGCGATATCTCTCAGCAGGACGTCCAACAGCTCTGCCAATCGATGCCAAACCGAATACCTCCTTGCGTAAGGGTCAGATGTGGGCCAACGAGTTATTGACTTGCTGACTTTGTGAAACTCTTGCTCTTGAATAAATCGTCCAAATTTTGTGAAATTGTAATCATTTGTTTGTCTGTACATGTACATCACCAGTAGCGAGATCTATCCGTCCCATTCGGATCATTCGTTTGTGATGCGTAGGTTCCTTTTCAATAATAAATGAAAAGCACCAGTTTGCTTTTGTTCTACAATATTATTTTTATTGCTAACCGGTTTTCAGCTTACAAGGCCATCTTCAGACATTTACTGAGTATTATCACCAAAGAAGTTAAATGTTAGCAGACAACATTGGAAGAGAAGTAACACATCTAGAGTGAAGTAGAAACATACAGTGAGTAACATCTTTGCAATGAAATAGTAAAAACTGAACAGTACATAAATAACAATGGAGTTGACAGGAAAACCTTTAGCACAAAATAGGAATAGCATGCCTACATAACAGTTTTTATTAATAAACAAAACTAATAAGATAAGATAAAATGAGTACTAGACAAGGCTGAATCAAGAGGTATGAAACATGGAGAGTGATACGCAACCAATTAAAAAAGAAGAGACAGTTGTCAATGTAAATACAGAATACACGAGGAACTTAAGCAATATCAATAAGATAAACAGAAATTAGTAAATGCAGGAAAATTGAGGTGTTTGAGGGAACCTGCAGTTTCAGAGTGTGATGGTACTGCATTTTAACATTAACATTATAATCAAAGCAGTGGCTGTATACCAGTTTACATTAAATAAATGAGCGAAGTAAAATATGAATAGTACTTGATGAGACAAGTACAAGGGGAGTTAAACATGGACAGTAATACAAGTACAAGTTAAAAGCAAACCCTTAACTATTGAAACTTCAGCATATGTGGAATACAAAGACAACTGCAACAAATAAAAACAACTTAATGACTACAGGAAAATGGGAATATGTAGGAAGAGAGAGTGTGGGAAGTAATGAACAACAAAGATGATTATATGAAGTTTAGGAGAGGGGAAGTGTTGAGTTGTGTCTGGTCATTTAGGATGATATCTGGACTGTGAGCAAGATGTTTGTTAATTTCCAGGGCTTCCAGCAGGTTGAGTTTATGGCCTTTGTTTGCTAAGTGAAGTACATGGGACACTGGCTGGTAGTTGTGACTCTCACTCAGTACATGCTCAGCAAATGCAGAGTCTGAATTCTGCAACCTCCAGCTGCGTTCATGTTCAGCCAGCCTAGTTGATATGTCTCTGCCTGACTGACCAATGTAAAATTTGTCACAATTAGAACAGGTGATTTTGTATACCCCACTGTTGGCTAATAACTGGATCTTATCTTGGCTATTAAAAATACACTGGGCTGTAGTGTTCCTGACATAGTAGGAAACCCTATACTTGCTGGATTTCAGTGCTTTGGCTACAGTCTGTGATACCTGACCTAGAAATGGTAGAGTACACCATTTCTTGCAGACAGTGGATGGGGAAGGAGGTGGGGCATAGAGGAGGGGTATAATTTTCCGTTTTTGTTTTCTGTGCAAGATGTGGTCAATAAGAACTGGATTGTAGCCACTGGCTGAGGCAATAAATTTTATTCTATCTAACTCTGCTTTAAAATCATCTTTGGACATGGGGATAGATATGAGAAAGCTGTATGTTTGTGAGCTATGGGGTGTTGTGAGCAAGAAGGTATTACTGTATCTGTAGTTGTTGTTTTTCTGTAAATTTTGAAACAATGTGTGTGTGTACTGATGTCAATGGTGAGATCTAAGAAGTTTATGGATTTGTTGCCCATTTCCGTAGTGAACTGGATATTTTTATGTTGACTGTTTACGTTTTTCAAGAATGTGTTGAGTTGTCTTGTAGTACCAGTCCACATACACAGGACATCATCAACATATCTAAACCAGTATTTGATGTTTGCACTCAAAGGTTCTGTTTTTAGAAAATTTTGTTCAAAATGGTCCATAAATATTTCAGCCAACAGTGGACTAAGAGGGGATCTCATAGCTAAGCCATCTAATTGTTTATAAAGAGTGCCTTGGAACTGGAAATAGTTCTGTGCAAGGCAGGTCTGTGTGGCCAGTCTCAAGTCATTCAATTCCACAGGATTGACATTAGACTTGTGCACCAGCTCTGTCAGAATGTCAATACATTCTACTACTGATATGTTAGAAAACAAACTGCTGACATCAAAGGATACTAATTTATCACTGTGTGAGACAGATATACCTTTTAACTTGTTTACTAGGTCCACAGAGTTTGAAATACCATGCTTTGGTTTGAATTTAGTCATGCTCTTAATTAGGACATCAAGTTTACTGGCTAGTTTGTAAGATGGAGCAGTGAATGATGATACAACTGGACGAATAGGAATATCTTGTTTATGCAGTTTAGGAAGCCCGTACATTCTAGGAGGCACTGGGTACATATTAGTTAACAGTTTTACTTCAAATTCAGAGAATATGCTTTTGCATGAAATGATTGCATATTTAACATCCTCTTTGAACAATTTAGTAGGGTCTTTAGGAACGACTTGGAAGGCTGTGGTATTCAGAAATTCATGAACTTCATCCACATAATCACATTTGTTCAAAAGCACAATACTGTTGCCTTTATCAGATTTTGTGGCAACGATACTTTGGCGTTGTAATTTCTGTTTTAAGGACTTGAGGGTGTGAAAGTCAACAGACCGAATTTCGTTTCGTTCTTTAGTGCATTGGCAACTATATATTTTGCAGCGGTGTCTTTTCGTTTATTTTATTTTATTTAGTCTGTGCTCGAATGGACCAGCTCCCATGACTGCCTGTACCAGCTGAACATCATATGTAGTGCTCCAGAGGGACCCGCTTGCTCCTTTAAGTAGGTAAACAATTTTTTGTCCGGTGAGCTTGAGAACAGTTCGTCCACCCATCTGAACATCACCCGTAACCAGTTGCTCCAAAGTGCTCTGGAGTGTGAACGACTTGAGACGACTCAGAATACAAGGGTTCTGATAATAACACGATCCATCAGAACTTCTTCCTAGATGAATTCGATCAGACAGGTAACGACACTGTAGCCGCACTGTAATGACCCAGTGTGCCGCGTTTGGCACTCGAAGACCTCGGTCGAGGTGTGAGGGAGCCCTCGGCCCGGACGACTGCAGCTCGACGCGTGGAATGCGCGTGGGCCGCGGCCGCAGCAGGGGGCCCTGGATTTACCGCGCGGGGCGACAAATAAACGCGGCGACCGGACCAATTAATGTCAGGGGTCGGCGCACCTCCTGGGCGGGCTGTCGCGGGCCCCCGCCTGCCGGCAGGTGGAGCCACCGCGCTCTGCGTCGCCTCGTGCAGTACTCACCCAGTAACATGCACACCGCTCTACGTCCAGTTGTGCACTCGACCAGGCACAGAAAGTACCCGGTAGAAATGCTGAGCCACCCCGTATCGTTTATGAAACTCCACATCTACATCTTGCGATGTCCCCGTTCGTTTCAGTTCCGTCCTCATTAGCAGTGTTAATTGTTTGATAATTAATTGAAACCCTCAGCTGCCGACAGATGTTGTTGACATACCTTGAGCGGGACAGCTGAAAATGTGTGCCCCGACCGGGACACGAACTAGGGATCTCCTGCTTATATGGCAGACGCTCTATCCATCTGAGCCACCGAGGACACAGATGAATAGCACGAATGCAGAGACTTACCCCTTGCACGCTTCCCGTGAGACCCACATTCCCAACTGTCCAGAATCTACATACACTATTGGCCATTAAAATTGCTACACCAATAAGAAATGCATACGATAAACGGGTATTCATCGGACAAATATATTATACTAGAACTGACATGTGATTACATTTTCACGCAATGTGGGTGCATAGATCCTGAGAAATCAGTACCCAGAACAACCACCTCAGGCCGTAATAACGGCCTTGATACACCTGGGCATTGAGTCAAACAGAGCTTGGATGGCGTGTACAAGTACAGCTGCCCATGCAGCACACGATACCACAGTTCATCAAGAGTACTGACTGGCGTGTTGTTCGTCAACCGTTTACCAGACGTTTTTAATTGGTGAGAGATCTCGAGAATGTACTGGCCAGGGTAGCACTCGAACATTTTCTGTATCCAGAAAGGCCCGTAGAGGACCTGCAACATGCAGGCGTGCATTATCCTGCTGAAATGTAGGGTTTCGCAGGGATCGAATGAAGGGTAGAGCCACGGGTCGTAACACATCTGTTCAAAGTGCCGTCAATGCGAACAAGAGGTGACCGAGACGTGTAACCAATGGCACCCCATACCATAACGCCAGGTGATACGCCAGTATGGCAATGACGAACACACGCTTCCAATGTGCGTTCACCGCGATGTCGCCAAACACGGATGCGACCATCATGGTGCTGTAAACGGAACTTGGATTCATCCGAAAAAATGACGTTTTCCCATTCGTGCACCCAGATCTGTCGTTGAGTACACCATCGCAGACGCTCCTGTGTGTGATGCAGCGTCAAGGGTAACCGCAGCCATGGTCTCTGAGCTGATAGTCCATGCTGCTGCAAACGGCGTCGAACTGTTCGTGCAGATGGTTGTTGTCTTGCATCTGTTGACTCAGGGATGGAAACGTGACTGCACGATGCGCTACAGCCATGCGGATAAGATGCATGTCATCTCGACTGCTTGTGGTAAGAGGCCGTTGGGATCTAGTACGGCGTTTCGTATTACCCTCCTGAACCCACCGATTCCATATTCTGCTAACAGTCATTGAATCTCGACCAACGCGAGCAACAATGTAGCGATACGATAAACCGCAATCGCGATAGGCTACAATCCGACCTTTATCAAAGTCGGAAACGTGGTGGAACGCATTTCTCCTCCTTACACGAGGTTCAAACAATGGTCCAAATGTCTCTGAGCGCTATGGGACTGAACTTCTGAGGTCATCAGTCCTCTAGAACTTAGAACTACTTAAACCTAACTAACCTAAGGACATCACACACGTCCATGCCCGAGGGAGGATTCATACCTGCGACCGTAGCAGCAGCGCTGTTCCAGACTGTAGCGCCTAGAACTGCTCGGCCACTCCGACGGGCCCTTGCACGAGGCATCACAACAACGTTTCACCAGACAACGCCGGTCAACTGCTGTTTGTATATGAGAAACCGGTTGGAAACTTTCCTCATGTGAGCACGTTGTAGTAGGTGTCGCCACCGGCGTCAACCTTGTGTGAATGCTCTTAAAAGCTAATCATTTGCATATCACAGCATCTTCTTCCTGTCGTTTAAATTTCGCGTCTGTAGCACGTCATCTTCGTGGTGCTGCAATTTTAATGGCCAGTACTTATATTCAGTTTCCTACCAGCTTTTATCACTGAAAACCGTAGCCAGTTCAACAGACACTCTTAAAGGAAAAAAAGGATCATTTCTGGCCTACGCAAATAATAATATTCTAAAAGCGTTTGCTTTTTGAATAACGCAAACAATTATTACGTAACTTGAAGATCAGAATCGAGCATGGATTCCGCTACTCAGAATGGTTTCCCGTTATGAAGCTCGAATTACCCAAAGCACATACAAAAATAAACTTAAGTCTTCTACATCTGTGGTGAGTTACATCCAAGCCTCCTTCGAAAATGCTACTATAAAATGCACGTCGCAGCTACACTCTTGTGGCTTTCAATAATATTGCTTCCTCCTTTGTACTAATAGCTAGGGCAATGTACCCTGATGTTCTGCAGAGCCCATGACTCAACAACATATCTGGCACATATATTCTGTAATAAATAAGAGCCCACTTCTTCTTAGATAATTCCATATACTAGGGTTGGAACGTTGATAGTGGCAACTATTTATTTACAGCTCGTACAAAATGGATACGTGTTTCAAAGTTTTACTGACCTTCAAAGTAGTCACCAGCATTGTCTATAACCCTTTGCCAGAGATGTGGGAGTCGTAGGATACTCTTAGCAGTTGACAGTTCGAGCAGCGCGGTGTATTGTCGGATGAATTTGTAGCAGTTATGAAGCGAATGCCGTGAAGTATTTCCTTCAGTAAATCGAGCTGAACTCACGAGGGGAGTGCAATAGGTGGTATAGCACTTAGCAGCCCCGTCAGTCAAAGAAATCTGTAACAGCTTGCACTGTACGTGCTTGAGCATTGTCCTGCAAAATGATGGTCAGGTCCTGCAGAATGTGTCAGCACTTCAGTCTCTAAGCTGGTCATAGGTTGTGTTCCAACAATGAACGGCATAGAAACAGAGGTGACGCCACTTTCTGCAGGACCTGACCATTTCTGAAGAAGAGAAATTTGTTAACATCGAGTATAGATTTAAGTGCCAGGAAGTCGTTTCTGAAAGTATTTGTATGGAGTGTAGCCATGTATGGAAGTGAAACATGGACGACAAATAGTTTGGACAAGAAGAGAGTAGAAGCTTTAGAAATGGGGTGCTAAAGAAGAATGTTGAAGATCAGATGGGTAGATCACATAACTAATGGGGAGGTATTGAGCAGCATTGGGGAGAACAGGAGTATGTGGCACAGCTTGACAAGAAGAAGGGACCGGTTTGTAGGACATGTTCTGAGGCATCAGGGGATCACAAAATTTAGCATTAGAGGGCAGCGTGGAGGGTAAAAATCGTAGAGGAAGACCAAGAGATGAATACACTAAGCAGATTCAGAAGGATGTAGGTTGCAGTAAGTATTGGGAGATGAAGAACCTTGCACAGGATAGAGTAGCCTGGAGAGCTGCATCAAACCAGTCTCAGGACTGAAGACCACAACAACAACAACAATAACAATGCTTAAGCAAGTACAGTGCAAGCTGTTACTGATCGGTTTGACTGATGGGGCTGCTAAGTGGTATACCACGTACTACACTTTCCTGACTTAAGCCCTCGTGAGTTCAACTCGTTTTCTAAACTGAAGGAAACACTTCACGGCATTCGCTTCAGAACTGCTAAAAATTCGTCGGGCCATATACCGCGCCGCTTAAATTGTCAACAAAACTGGCACTGCTAAGAGTTTCCTAATACTTCCACATCGCTGGCAACGGGTTATACACAATGCTGGTGACTACTTTGAAGGCCAGTAAAACTTTGAATCGCGTATCTATTTTGTACGATCTGTAAATAAATAGTTCCCACTATTAAAGTTCCAACCCTTGTAATTGTTTAGCTGCTCATCTTGTAGAAATGTAGCATTTTACCTTTGTCTTTCGAGGCTCTCGTTGATAATTAGCTCAATTAACACCACACACACGCACGCACACATACATACCCACATACACACACAAGATACGGCTTCACGACAATGGGTCTGAACTAGCGCTCTCCATATTGCACTTTCTGGAACTATTGTTACTGAAAAACGCGGGATATAGCTGCGCTAATCCATCAGCGTGGATTTCCCTGCAGAATATTCCTTAAAACTATAGCGATTTCTCCCTATAATGAGAAATACCTAATTTTAGAATATTCTTAATAAATAATCCTTTTTAACAGAATAAATAAAACAATATACGATTGCATATTTCACAGACACATTTTATGAACGTCTACAGCATGGTTAGTTGCTATTTTAGGCATGAGGAAGTAGCATGTTACTGTGACTTCCTATGTTACCGTCACTCCACATTAGTCCTCGATACACACGCTACATGACATATGCCTATAGTTATACATGCGCTGTGCCGCACATACTTACTCTTGAGAACAAACTACTGCTTAAGCGTTGTCAACGATTATAATGCTATGTTATTACGGAAAAATTATGTGGTTGGCTGTTTATTCAAAATGTCAAATGTTTGTGAATTCCTAAGGGACCAAACTGCATACGTCATCAGTCCCCAGACTTACACATTACTTAAACTAACCTAAACTAACTTATGCTAAGAACAACACACACATAGCCATGCCAGAGGGAGGACCCAAACCTCCGGCGGGAGAGCCCGCGCAGTCCGTGACAGGACGCCTGATACCACACGGCCACTCCGCGCGGCTGGTTATTTATTGTTCATAGTCGTAATGATACGTGTATCATTATAATCTACACTGCTGACCCTTAAAAAAATATCCGCTGCATCCAAGTTTTATGTGCATCTGCTTACCGTCCCTTACATAGGTCCTAAGCTATCTGAAAATTATATTCTGATAACCTCACTTTGTCCCGTCTGATCACCAATCCTGGTTTGCTGCCACGTCTATACCAACACATCTCAAGGTTTCTAAACCTGTACACCCTAAAAGTGTGCATACAGCAATGTTGGCCAAGAGTCCCCTTCTGCGGAATTTGACCAGTTGTTGTAAGTCTCTTTATTTGACGTCACTTCGGCGACCTGCAAGAGGATGATGATGAACACAACATACACGTCGAGTCCTGAGAAGATAAAGTCCCCCAACTGGCCTAAATCGAATCAGCGATTCTGTGACCAAGAGTCAGCAACGCTGTCCACTGGACCACGAATTTCTGACACTCCATACTCCATTCTAACGCAGCTTCAACCTAGTGCCTCTCCCCAGACAAAAAATGGCTCTGAGCACTATGGGACTCAACAGCTATGGTCATCAGTCCCCTAGAACTTAGAACTACTTAAGCCTAACTAACCTAAGGACAGCACACAACACCCAGCCTTCACGAGGCAGAGAAAATCCCTGACCCCGCCGGGAATCGAACCCGGGAACCCGGGCGTGGGAAGCGAGAACGCTACCGCACGACCACGAGCTGCGGCCCCAGACAAAAAAATTCATCCCGAAATTTATCCGTGTTACCAACTATAATCCTTCCCCACCTATTCCACTCCACATCAGGGATCCTCGTTAGCTCTTCCCTTTCCATCTGTCACCAACCCATCTCCTCTTGATATTATGGTTCTGCTCACACGTCACACTCTTCTTCACTTTCTGTCTTCCTCCTGTCCACCAGAACACCTACCATCATCTCCATTAAAACTACCCAACAGACCGTATACACTGTCTAGTCGCATTAATGTGACAACCTGTCAAAAGTGTGAATAACAATCTTTCGCGGCGTGAACCACTGTGAGACGTGCATGAAGAGAGTTAATGAGATTCTGGAAGGTACCGACACGGATGCGGAGTCATGTCGATTCCAGTGCTTTCGCCAGCTGCTCCAGATATCTCGAATGAAGATCCATGGCTCGAACAGCTCAAAGGAGGCGGTCCCACAGATTCTCGGTTGGGTTTAAATCTGGGGGGTTTGATGGCCAGGGGAGAACGGTAAACTCATCGTGGAGCCCTTGAAAGCACCCAGGTACACTGTGATACACGTGGCACGTTGCATTGTCTTTCTGGTAGATGGTATCATCCGAGAAAAAACAAACTGCATGTAAAGATGGACAGGTCCCTAACAGAGCTGCATGCTTGTGTTGATCCATGACGATCATCTATGGAATGGTAAGACAGATGGAAGAGGACTTTCCCGCGAAAGGCAAAGGTCCCGAGTTCGAGTCTCGGTCCGGCACACAGTTTTAATCTGTCGGGAAGTTTCATATCAGCGCACACTCCGCTGCAGAATGAAAATCTCATTCTGGAAACATCCCCCAGGCTGCGGCTAAGCCATGTCTCCGCAATATCCTTTCTTTCAGGAGTGCTAGTCCTGCAAGGTTCGCAGGAGAGCTTCTGTAAAGTTTGGAAGGTAGGAGACGAGGTACCTGTGTAAGTAAAGCTGTGAGGACGGGGCGCAAGTCGTGCTTGGGTAGCTCATATGGTAGAGAACTTGCCCGCGAAAGGCAAAGGTCCCGAGTTCGAGTCTCGGTCCAGCACACAGTTTTAATCTGCCAGGAAGTTTCACAAATTTGGATATTGCACTGTTCGACCTGCTGGGCGGAACACGGCATCTCAGCGTCCTTTGCAGCGATACGTCAGCGGTTGATGACTACGTCACTCGGCTACATTCCTGCAGGTTATTTGAACATAAATAAATTTGTTTGCAATTCAAAAGTTATCTCATTAAAGTGGCTGACCAATTAAAGTGTTTGCTAAAGGAATGGTTCAAATGGCTCTGAGCACCATGGGACTTAACATCTGAGGTCATCAGTCCCCTAGACTTAGAACTACTCAAACCTAACTAACCTAAGGACATCACACACATCCATGCCCGAGACAGGATTCGAACCTGCGACCGTAGCAGCAGCGCGGTTCCACACTGAAGCGTCTAGAACCACTCGGCCACAACGGCCGGCTTCACCTCTAGTCACTGTGCATGAAGTTCCTCTGTATGGTGAACGTGTCACCGTACGGTATGGTTTCACGGCTACGTTCAGCACTGGCCCATTCTTTTTTCAACAGGTTGGAGCTCAACGAAAGACGTGCAGTAGGACTGGCCGGCGTTACTGCGAAATGCATTCCCAACATGTCATACCTGCCCTATAGGAGACAGACACTTTAACTTAACAGTTTTCATGCAAGACGGGGCCCCACTGCACATCGCTCCTAAAGTTCACCTGATTCTCCGAAACACATATGGGAGCGATCAAGTTGTCAGCCGATCGTTTCCTAATGATTGGCCAGCACGATCACATGCTCTCACTTCATGTGATTTCTGGTTGTGGGGCTACCTGAAGGACACGATTCACCTGGGAAACCTTCACACATGTGCTGATCTGGTGCGCAGCATATCGACAGAGGTAGCAAGTATACCTACGGACTTGCTTCGTTCTGGTGTGTAGAATGCAGTCCTGCACTTTCAGACTCTTCTGGACAATGATAGGCGCCATACTGAGCTCCCATTGTAGCAGTAATGGTACCAGTATCTAATGGTATGCTGTATCGTAGCAACACATTAAAAGTGTTTCAGATGTATTGATTCTGCATTATTTCTCTTCTCCATGTCCTTGACGTTAATGCTACGAATTTTGGTCCTCGTTCGGTAATTAGTTTTCGTGTGATAACGTGTAAAATTGGGAAAGTTTAGTTAAAGCCGTCCGGGATTTTTGATCAGATTAGAGAGTGCAAATCATCACCGGTGAGCGTTTTTTTCTCAAGACACGTTTTGAAATGTCGTGTATGTATTCTTACGTCACACTGATTACAGAATAAATTTTTGGTACTTGCCTTTCTCCTAAATTTGGCATAAATATGTTTCTACAACTCAGAGTGATTTAAATTTTAATTCAATGGGGAATGTTATACTTCCTGTTCTCAGTGTATTTTCTTAATAGTAAAGGCACGAGAATGTTTAAATTATAAAAACAACTGCTGGGGTGACTAATTACTTACACAATGGAAGTAGTATGGCGACCGTATTGTTTAACAATTGTTGTTTTATTCTTTTTAATTTTGATGAGTGAACACCTTTACCAATAGAGATTCATAGTGATTTGAAAAACGTTTATTGATGTTAACATATAGTTTCATTTGAAGTTGAATATGAGAGGAGTTTGCAGTTTTTAGCAGTTTTGGTTGTCCTTCGAAATTGATTGTTTCATTTACAAACTCTTAAGTCCACATGGTCATTGAGATTCAGTCAGTCAAGGTGCTAGTATTACTTGTAACTCAGTGCGACAGGCAGGAACGTTCAGCAACTCAAACCTAGGAATTTAGTGCACATTTCGTACGAAAAAATCACCCGACCAAAAGGAATTTATGCTAGCTGAATATTAGTCAGTGGTTGCAAGTGGCACGAACTAACAAAAACAGGAAATAGATTTTTAATAAGCAAGAAGATAGAAAATAAATATAATTTTGAAACTGTTTGGTCTCTGTATGAAAAGACAGGTTTCGATCAAAGCGTACCACACGAAGGAGGCTCCATTAGCAGCTCTTTGTGTCATTGCAGAGGTGATTTTCGAGTGTCAGCAGGGAACAGGTTAACTGGAAGTGATTGCGAGCAATATTACGCGACTACCGCGATGTACAGTTTTCTCATAGGGTATAGCATATAAACTAAACTAAACTCCTCCCGAACAGGCCGTGAAGGTCCAACGGTACCGACCGGCCGCCGTGTCATGCTCAGACCACAGGAGTCACTGGATATGGATATGGAGAGGCATGTGGTCAGCACACCGCTCTCCCGGTCGTATGTCAGTTTCTGAGACCGCAGCCGCTACTTCTCAATCAAGTAGCTCCTCAGTTTGCCTCACAATGGCTGAGTGCACACGGCTTGCCAGCAGCGCTTGGCAGACCGGATGGTCACCCATCCAAGTGCTAGCCCAGCCCGACAGCGCTTAACTTCGGTGATCTGACGGGAGCCGGTGTTACTACTGTGGCAAGGCCATTGGCAGGGTATAGAATATGGCATCAGTTAATTAATTAATTCGGAATCAGAACTGAAAATAACTCGGAATGATTTACTTGGTATTCTCAATGCTTTAAGTCAATAGCTGAGCGATAAGCTGGATAAACAAGCTAGTAAAATCAATGCGCAAGTAAATGAAACGACCTGCATTACAAGTTAAATAGCCACGACATATGAGAAAATTAAATTATATTCAAGAAAATGGCTCTGAGCACTATGGGACTTAAGTTCTGACGTCATCAGTCCCCTAGAACTTAGAACTACTTAAACCTAACTAACCTAAGGACAGCACACACATCCATGCCCGAGGCAGGATTCGAACCTGCGACCGTAGCGGTCGCGCGGTTCCAGACTGTAGCGCCTAGAACCGCTCGGCCACTCTGGTAAATTATATTCAATACGAAACTATGACAGTTTATATTAATATAAGCATAAACAGTAACAGTGGTAGGCTCCGAATCGATTTGATTCTGATATAGGAAGAATACAGGAAGACATCAAGAGCTGCAGACAAAGAGATAAGCTACGTCATTCGGGCCACAGAAATATTAACGATGCGAATTTTGAACAAAAATAACAGATTATGTCGGAATTGTTCGTTGACTGACTTCTAAATATGAGATTATAATAGACTGCAAACAACGAATACTAATTTGAAGGTCTGAAGATAGGAAAGTAGAAATAAAGATTTTGTTATACGTCTAGATTCTTCAACATTTTTGTTCTTAAAATAGTCGGTTTCTGTTCACGTGAACCACCCTCAGGCCTAATTACACGAGCTACAAGGCTAATTCGCCCAGATTTTCCGGAAAATTTACATGATACATCACAGGATAAAATACTTATCCTGCGACGTAACATGTAAATTTCCCTGATAGTTTGGACACGTTACTCCTGTCGCCGAACAATCAGATCTCAGGATGTTTCAGGTGAACCGAAATTATTCATTACAGAAATAAAAAGTAAAGCAATCTAGAGGGACAAAAAAATATTTGTGTTTGTGGAATTCCTCCGAAAACAATTTTTACAAAGCAGAAGTAGGTTTTGATGAGATAAGTAGAATAGGAAGTCAGCTTTATCTACCTGTTAGAATTATAGTGTTGTCAACCAAAGATGGTTCAAGTAATGATGTGTTAAAAGCCTGAATGTTCCAAACAACATGGAGGAACAATTTCTCCAGATTGTATACAATCATCAAGACATTATATCTGAGTAAAGAGTTAACTTGTATCAAATAGTAGTAAAAACAGCGACGCATTGTCAGCCACGGTGGCCGAGCGGTTCTAGGCGCTTCAGTCTGCAAACACGCGGCTGCTACGGTCACAGGTTCGAATCCTGCCTCGGGCTTGTGTCCTTAGGTTAGATCGGGTTAAGTAGTTCTAAGATACTGATGACCTCAGCTGTTAAGTCCCATAGTGCTTAGAGCCATTTTGAAGCAGCGACGCATTCTCAAAAAAACGGAGACCGATCACAGCTCTAAGTAAACAGCCTGATTTTTTAAAAAAAGTGAAAGATAAATGAAAACGATTTCATCATGTTCGCAATCCCTGCATCTGCCAGGAGGTCAGCTGGTCGTGGCTGTTGACTACCATGCGGGGGGTCTTTGCTTGATTCCCAGCCGGGCCAGAGATTCTTGTCCGCTCGGTGCCTGGGTGTTGCGTTGTCCTCTTGACAATTTCATCATTATCGATGCACAAGTCGCCGAAGCAGTGTAAAATAAAAAGACTTGCACTAGGCGGCCGACGAACCCGGATGGTGTCTCCCGGCCAATAAAGCCGTACCACCATTTAATTTCGTTCCATTTCATACCTTTAATTTCACAAAGTGCTAAAATCTCCGATTTACCGTACCATAGTGAACACCTTCGCTTCAAATTCTATACAACCGAAACGAAGTGAGGTAAAACAGATAATTTAGTACTTCGTTGTGGCATTCCTGTCACCCCAACTGAGAGAAAAAATTACTTATTTGTGCCGATAGAAGAGGAAACCACCTTTCTGTGCCGTCTGTCAGATTTCGTTCTTCAATTAAGAGGGAAATATCTTTGTGCCTTCTGTAATGTTAATGTTTGCACCTCGGTTAGGTGTGAGAGGAGGGTGGCAGTTCCCTTTGTGCAGTTGCTCTTTAGCAGCAATCAATTGTTCTGAGGGACGACTCGTCACTCAGAATTAAGTGGTAACGTCGGGAATTATCCCATAATTAGAGCGAGGCGTTACTTTGTGGGTACCCGCAAGCCCTCGTCTTTCTGTACTCCTCCCCTGCAGCTCTTTCTTCAACGACGTAACCGGCAGGCATACCCCGCTGTCGATGGAAACACCGAAAACGTAAGGCAACTCTCTAAAGAACAAATTAAGAATAAATGGAAGACACGACTTAGAATATCAACAGGATCTGTAAGTAGGGCTTAACATTTTGTTTACACCCTTCTGACTACCACATCCATAGAACATGCTACAGTTTCTACTTCCACATAGCTACCACTTACTGCACGTAACATCATTCTCTTTCATGGAACACGAATTATACATGCAAAAATTCTGCACTATGCGTTCGCTGACACCTCGCAGGTGACTGAATTTTTGAGAGCGGCGAGAGGCGTTGTGTATTGTTCACATATCCATAACGATTCATTTACAGTGTGAACCCGAACTCCAGCGATGTTACGTGAGTGTTTTGGTGTGAAGAACCAACGGTCTGCGGTGGCTCCATACAGAGTAACTGTCTTCTGTTTGATTTATTTCGGTTAATCGGTGTACAATTTAGAAGTATTACCAAGAAGGAACGTATAACTATGGAGTAAGTTTTTTCAGTTCTAGTGCAGTTTTGCTCCGACACTGCGATACACCTGTTAACCGTACCGTAGCTGATCAGTGACTTTTATGTGAATGAGTGGTCAATGTTCTTTCGAACATGTCCGAAAGAACAGACACAATGCGGAGTTCGCAGCTATGATACATCATACACACATCAAAAAAAGTTTTGCATCACCTCGGTTCCGATAGTTCCGGAACGTGTACAGAAAACTGGAATAGAGATCAACATAAACGTCATTTCCGCCCTTTTTGTTGCTCATGAAAACCACACACTGCATGTTGTATCACCATACAGCGAGAGGTGGTGGTCCAAATTTCTGTACACACCGGTATCTCTAATACCCAGCAGCACGACCTCTTGCATTGATGCATGCCTTTATTCGTCGTGGAATACTATCCACAAGTTCATCAAGGCACTGTTGGTCCAGATTGTCCCAGTCCTCAATGGCGATTCGGCGTGGATCCCTCAGAGTGGCTGGTGCATCACGTCGTCCATAAACAGCCCTTTTCAATCTATCCCAGGCATGTTCGATAGGGTTCATGCCTGGCCACTCTAGTCGAGCGATGTCGTTATCGCCGGCCGAAGTGGCCGTGCGGTTAAAGGCGCTGCAGTCTGGAACCGCAAGACCGCTACGGTCGCAGGTTCGAATCCTGCCTCGGGCATGGATGTTTGTGATGTCCTTAGGTTAGTTAGGTTTAACTAGTTCTAAGTTCTAGGGGACTAATGACCTCAGCAGTTGAGTCCCATAGTGCTCAGAGCCATTTGAACCATTTTTTTGATGTCGTTATCCTGAAGGAAGTCATTCACAAGATGTGCACGATAGGGGCGCGAATTGACGAATGCCTCGCCAACATTCTACCGATATGGTTGCACTATCGATTGGGGTATGGCATTCACGTATCGTACAGCCGTTACGGCGCCTTCCATGACCACCAGCGGCGTACGTCGGCCACACGTAATGCCGCCCCAGAGCAGCAGGGAACCTCCACCTTGCTGCACTCGCTCGACAGTTTGTCTAAGACGTTCAGACTGGCCGGTTGCTTCCAAACACGCCTCGGACGATTGTCTGGTTGAAGGCATATGTGACACTCATCGGTGAAGAGAACGTAATGCCAATCCTGAGAGGTCCATTCGGCATGTTGCTGGGCCCATCTGTGTCGTGGTTGCAAAGATGGACCTCGCCATGGACATCGGGAATGACGTTGCACATCATACAGCCTATTGTGTACAGTTTGAGTCGTAACACGACGTCCTGTGGCTGCACGAGAAGCATTATTGAATATGGTGGCGCTGCTGTCAGGGTCCCTCCGAGCCATAATCCGTAGGTAGCGGACATCCACTACAAAAGTATCCTTTGGGCGGCCTGAGCGAGACATGTCATCGACAGTTCCTGTCTCTCTGTATCTCCTCCATGTCCGAAAATACATTGCTTTGGTTCACTCAGAGACGGCTAGACACTTCCCTTGTTGAGAGCCCTTCCTGACACAAAGAAACAATGCGGACTCGATCGAACCGAGATATTGACGATCTAGGGGTGATTTAACTACAGACAACACGATCCTTGTACCTCCTTCCTGGTGGAACGACTGGACCTGTTCGGCTGACGGACCCCTTCCGTCTAATAGGCGCTGCTCAAGCAGGGCTGTTTACATCTTTCGGCGGGTCTAGTGATATCTCTGAACAGTCAAAGGGACTGTGTCTGTGATACAACAACCACAGTCAACGTCCATCTTCAGGAGTTCTGGGAACTGGGGTGATGCAAAACTTTTTTGATGTGTGAATATAAATTAAAGATGGTGGGGCGGGGGTGGGGGGGGGAGGGAGAAAGGAAAAGAAAGGAGAAAGGGATTACTGATGTCAGCGGCGATGACTGAAAATGTGTGCCACAGTGGGATTCTAACCTGAGATCTGATGCTTACTAGGCAGGTGCCTTAACCACTGCGGCACCTGAGCGCCACCTAATCACAGTTCCTGTCCATTCCTCCACGCTCGCTGTTCTGAGATTTCTGCTGAAGGTTGAACATACTTATGCGTCTGCACTGACGAAGGTGGATCCATTGCCCATCCAGGGGAATCAATTATATGAATGCGCAATGTACTCGTACGTTCTTTCGGACACTCTCCAGTCATATAATTGATTCAGGCATGTCCGAAAGAACACACACTACGCATTCATGTAACTGATTCGCCTAGATGGGCAAAGGATCCACCTTCTTCAGTCCAAGTGCACAAGTACATCCCACCTCCTGCAGGAATCTCAGAGCTGCGAGCATAAGGAAATGCTTAGGACCTGCGGACAGGTGGCCCTCAGTGGGAATATGGGTCGCCCGTGAGGCGTGCCGAAATAGTCCTCCCAGTAGCAATACACTCTGTCTCCCGGGTGGTGCAGTGGTTAACGCACCTGTCTAGTAAGCAGGAGACTTCAGGTTCGAATCTCAGTCTAGCACACATTTTCACTCGTCGACGATGATTCCGCATGATGACCCGATGCAGCTTACATCAGTAAGCTCTTCCCTTTCCTTTCTCGGCCATCTTCTTTCAACTTATACGAGGGTGGAGTGAAAAGGTAATGCCTCCACCTTCGTTAACTGGGTTTGGATGGGAATATTTTAATAAATCAAACGCACAAATAATCCTTAGAATGTGATCTTTAATTACCAATATTCACTTTCCCACATCATCACCAGCCAATTGGATACATGTCTCCCAACGATGAACAAGTTTTCTGAAGCTGACACGGAAGGAGTCGACATTCTGTTTCCGCAACCATTGTCTCACAGTTCTCTCAACGTCTTCATCAGAAGCAGAAGGGGTCACCCCAAAGTAGATCCATCAGAGGCTGAAATCAGTTTCTAATGATTTTGTTGATGTGAGTACTGTGCGTCGTTGGGCGAGTAAGTTTAAAGCTGATTCAATGACTGCACGTTGCTTAAATCACATTGACCGACCGTCTGTGCAGGGTTCCATACTTTACACTGTAACAACACAACCGTTCAATGCCAAGGCTTCCCGCCAACTGGAGCTGTAGAGAAGAGGCTACGGAACAAGCCAGTACCTGTCGCATACCAATGCTGCCAACTGTTGAAGAGTTCAGACAACCCTCGTATAATGTATCATAGCTGCGGAATCCGCATTGGTCTGTTCTTTCGGACATGTTCGAAAGAACGTTCAGCACACATTCATATACACTCCTGGAAATGGAAAAAAGAACACATTGACACCGGTGTGTCAGACCCACCATACTTGCTCCGGACACTGCGAGAGGGCTGTACAAGCAATGATCACACGCACGGCACAGCGGACACACCAGGAACCGCGGTGTTGGCCGTCGAATGGCGCTAGCTGCGCAGCATTTGTGCACCGCCGCCGTCAGTGTCAGCCAGTTTGCCGTGGCATACGGAGCTCCATCGCAGTCTTTAACACTGGTAGCATGCCGCGACAGCGTGGACGTGAACCGTATGTGCAGTTGACGGACTTTGAGCGAGGGCGTATAGTGGGCATGCGGGAGACCGGGTGGACGTACCGCCGAATTGCTCAACACGTGGGGCGTGAGGTCTCCACAGTACATCGATGTTGTCGCCAGTGGTCGGCGGAAGGTGCACGTGCCCGTCGACCTGGGACCGGACCGCAGCGACGCACGGATGCACGCCAAGACCGTAGGATCCTATGCAGTGCCGTAGGGGACCGCACCGCCACTTCCCAGCAAATTAGGGACACTGTTGCTCCTGGGGTATCGGCGAGGACCATTCGCAACCGTCTCCATGAAGCTGGGTACGGTCCCGCACACCGTTAGGCCGTCTTCCGCTCACGCCCCAACATCGTGCAGCTCGCCTCCAGTGGTGTCGCGACAGACGTGAATGGAGGGACGAATGGAGACGTGTCGTCTTCAGCGATGAGAGTCGCTTCTGCCTTGGTGCCAATGATGGTCGTATGCGTGTTTGGCGCCGTGCTGGTGAGCGCCACAATCAGGACTGCATACGACCGAGGCACACAGGGCCAACACCCGGCATCATGGTGTGGGGAGCGATCTCCTACACTGGCCGTACACCACTGGTGATCGTCGAGGGGACACTGAATAGTGCACGGTACATCCAAACCGTCATCGAACCCATCGTTCTACCATTCCTAGACCGGCAAGGGAACTTGCTGTTCCAACAGGACAATGCACGTCCGCATGTATCCCGTGCCACCCAACGTGCTCTAGAAGGTGTAAGTCAACTACCCTGGCCAGCAAGATCTCCGGATCTGTCCCCCATTGAGCATGTTTGGGACTGGATGAAGCGTCGTCTCACGCGGTCTGCACGTCCAGCACGAACGCTGGTCCAACTGAGGCGCCAGGTGGAAATGGCATGGCAAGCCGTTCCACAGGACTACATCCAGCATCTCTACGATCGTCTCCATGGGAGAATAGCAGCCTGCATTGCTGCGAAAGGTGGATATACACTGTACTAGTGCCGACATTGTGCATGCTCTGTTGCCTGTGTCTATGTGCCTGTGGTTCTGTCAGTGTGATCATGTGATGTATCTGGCCCCAGGAATGTGTCAATAAAGTTTCCCCTTCCTGGGACAATGAATTCACGGTGTTCTTGTTTCAATTTCCAGGAGTGTAAAAGACACTGTTCGGCTGCGGTACGGTTAACAGGTGTATCGCACTGTGGGAGGAAAATTGCACGGCAACTAAAACATTCTCCATGGTCATATGTTTCTTCTTGTCCATGTCTCTAAGTTGTGCACCGATTAACTGTGAAAGTGTGGCGATATGTGGCCAAAATGGTAAGTGTCGTCCAGGCGTAGTAAAATGGTGCCAGCAATTTGACCACGGCCGCAAAGACGTGGGTGACGCAGGTCGGTAAGGAAGAAAATCGGCATAGAACACAGATGACGACGACCACGCAGTCTACGAACTGATTCGTAGCAGTCACAGGTTTTACAACCATGAGGACGTTCACACAGCGGCTCTTGAATGGGTCCGCGTCCAATGTGTTGATTTCAATCGCCGAGGAACTGAAAAATTGACAGAGACTCGGTGGGTATGTTGAAACGTCCCCTTTGAAAAATTAAGAATGACAGTGCTGGAATAACTCTTACGTTATGTGATACAGAAACAGCTGAGTAAAACTGAGCGTACTCAGACAGTTCTCTCTTTACTTATTCTGATCATCACTAAACTGACACACAATATTTTTTAGCGCAACGCAATCCGATTTTCAATAATCCCTACAAAAGAATGGCCGTGACTAACAATAACCTATACCTTTCATGAATCACTTACCTCACAAAAATCTTCGTTACTCGAACTACTCCGCCGGTCGGAGTGGCCGAGCGGTTCTAGGCACTACAGTCTGGAACCGAGAGACCGCTACGGTCGCAGATTCGAATCCTGCCTCGGGCATGGATGTGTGTGATGTTCTTAGGTTAGTTAGGTTTAAGTAGTTCTAACTTCTAGGGGACTGATGACCTCAGAAGTTAAGTCCCATAGTGCTCAGAGTCATTTTTTTCCGAACTACTGCAATACAACGAGCGCCAATACTGCCAGCTAAATAAAAGATTCTAACTACTGAAGGCACTAACTACTGATAGGCATAGTTAGCAAATGAGAGATTTTGATAGAGAACAAACAATGTATTTACCTTAATAGTGTTCAAAAGTCGTTTTATATATTTATATATATATATATATATATATATATATATATATATATATATGACATACAATTAAACAAATTTTCTTTTTCTGACGGACACCCGTCCAGATCTTCCTTTCTCAAAATTCTGTCATCTCTCTCCCAACATCCACCACTGCTGGCAGCTCACCTCCAACTGTCCAAGGCTAAGCTCTGTTCACATCCAACTGCCCAACGCTACACTAGCGAATAATCCAACAATGAGTCCAGCCAGCCACAGACAGCACACATCGCAGTCAGCGATTTTCATATAGAGCACTACGTGGCGTTACCAACATAAAAACCTAAACAGCCTACTTACAATGTTGAAAGATAGTCGTCAGGTTCCTGTGTCTCTCTGAAGTGTAGTGTAGCATTCCATGTCAGTTACTGGGACTGCCATAATAGAGTGTAATTTACCTTCTCTTCCAAAATCTATGCAACACTATTTATCGTACTATTTCCACTTCTTGAAAGTAAGAGTAAGAGTACTCCGTTCACTTGGCCAGTGTCAGTGCACAAATGTCGTCAGTGGGATGTGTTTAAAAAACATCCAGTTTCGCTATGGAGATACGTACACTGATGAACAGGAAGATCTGGAACGCCTGCTTGAGAGGGGTTTGTTTCACTTTTCGAAAGCAATGCAGCGCCTAGTCTGCGTGGCATGGATTCGACAAGTCATTGGTAGGTTTCCAGAGATATGTGGCACCAGGTGTCCACGTCCACGTCACACAATTCTCTTAAATTACGGGTCGGTAGTGTGTGGACACGGAGTAGGTTCCCAATAGCGTCCCACACATTTTGCATTGGATTGAGTTTAGGCGAATCTGATTGCCGTCAGACCATCGTGAGTTCAGTATCATGTCCTCTAACTAGGGTTCACGGTTCTGATCTTGCGATACGGAGAGTTACCCTGCTGAAAGATACCACCGTCGTTGGAGAAGAATGGTTCAAATGGCTCTGAGCACTATGGACTTAACATCTGAGGTCAACAGTCCCCTAGAACTTAGAAGTACTTAAACCTAATTAATCTAAGGACATCACACACATCAATGCCCGAGACGGGATTCGAACCTGCGACCGTAGCGGTCGCGCGGTTCCAGACTGTAGCGCCTAGAACCGCTCGGCCACCCCGGTCGGCGTTAGCATAGATTTGTCAGTACTAACAGATAAGCAACACTGCTTGAAATAAAGGCTGCAGTCAATGTGTGAAGTACGATGAACGTATCTGTTAGGACAGTGCGGCGAAATTTGGCGTTAATGGGCTAATGACAGCAGACCACCGACTCGAGTGCCTTTGCTAACAACACGACATCGCTTGCCGCCCTCACCTGCAATCGTGACCATATCGGATGGACGCTAGACGTGTGGAAAACCGTGGCCTGGACAGATAAGTCCTGATTTCAGTTGATAAGAACTGATGGTAGTGTTCGAGTGTGGCGCAGACTCCAAGAATCCGTGGACACAAGTTCTCAACAAGGCACCACGCAGGTCGGTAGTGGGTGCATAATAACGTTGGCTGTGTTTGCATGGAATGATCCTATGGTCCAACTAAACTGACTGGAATTGGCTACGTTCGGCTACCTGGAGACCATCTGCAGACGTGCATGGGCTTCATGTTCCCAAGTAACGATGGAATTTTTACGGATGACAGTGCACCATGTCATCGGGCTGCAACTGTTCGCGATTGGTTTTAAGAACATTCTGAACAGTCCTAGCGAATGATATGGGAACTAAAACCGCCCAGCATCGATCACATTCAACATTTATGGAACAATCGAGAGGTCGGTGCTTGCACAAAATCCTGCATCGGCAACACGTTCGCAATTATGGTGCGGCTGCAGAGGCAGCATGGCTTAGATTTCTGGTAAATTTGTGGTAAGGTTCTATGGGACCAAAGTGCTGAGGTGCTCGGTCCCTAGGTTTACACACTAATTAAACTAACTTTCGCTAAGGACAACACATATACCCATGCCCGAGGGGATAAAAATATAGCCGGCCGGAGTGGCCGAGCGATTCTAGGCGCTTCAGTCTGAAACCGCGCGACCGCTACGGTCGCAGGTTCGAATCCTGCTTCAGGCATGGATGTGTGTGATGTCCTTAGGTTAGTTAGGTTTAAGTAATTCTAAGTTCTAGGGGACTGATGACCTCAGACGTTAAGCCCCATAGTACTCAGAGCCATTTTTTTGATAAAAATATATGACCAGGCTGGGAATAAAGCAAGGACCCCCGCGTCGTAGTCAATAGCCGAGAGGAGCTGACCACCTGGCAGATGCACGGGTTGCGAACATAATAAATTTGCTTCCATTTATCTTTTACTTTTTTTAAAATCAAGCTGTTTACTTAGCGCTGTGATCGGTCCACGTTTGTTTGAGAATGCGTAGCTGTTTTTACTGCTATTTGATACAAGTTAAATCTTTACTCAGATATAATGTCTTTATCATTGTGTACAATTCGGGAGAAATTCATCGTCCATGGGGTTTGCAACATTCAGCCTTTTTACACATCATATCCTGAACCATCTTCGGTTGATATCACTGTAGTTCGAACAGGTAGATAAAGCTGACTCCCTGTTCTACTTATTTCATCAAAACCTACTTCTGCTTTGTAAAAATTGTTTTCGGAGGAATTACGCAAACACAAAGATTTTCTTGTCTAACTTTTTATTTTTGTGATGAATAATTTCGGTTCACCTGAAACATCCTGAGATCTGATTGTTTGGTGACAAGAGTAAGACGTCCACAATATCAGGCAAATTTACATGTTACGTCACAGGAATAAGTGTTTTATGCTGTGACGTATTTCCAGAAAATCTGGGTGAATTATCCCTGTAACCGACGTAATCAGACGTGAGGGTGGCTCAGGTGGACAGATATCGACTATTTTAAGAACAAAAATGTTGAAGAATCTAGACGTACACAAAAAGTTTATTTCTATTTTCCTGTCTTCAGAATTTCAAATTAGTATTCGTAGTTACGTATAAGAATTATTACATCCCTACTGTCACTTATGGTGGAGAAACATGGACAATGACAGAAAGAGACTGGAGCAGACTGCAAGCAGGGCAAATGAAATTTCTCAGAGCAGTCAAGGGAAAAACAAGAATGGACAGAGTAAGGAATGTAGAGATTAGAAAGGACCTCAAACAAAAAATTATGAGAGAAGAAATTGAAAGGAAGAGATTAAGATGGTATGGGCATGTTAAGAGGATGCATGGGCAGAGACTCCCCAAAATTATGGAAGAACTAAAGATGGATGGGAAAAGACCTAGAGGGCGCCCAAGAACACGGTGGAAAATGGGAGTGAGAATATCTGTTGAAAGGAGAGGTGTGACCTGGCAGCAAGTGGAGGAAGAAAAGTGGTGGGAGGACCGAGCCAAATGGAGAGGACTCGTCAGCACCCAGACCCGGCAGTAGCTGGAGCGGGATTCGGATATAGATAGATAGTTTGCAGTCAATTATGATCTCATATTTAGAAGCCAGTCAACGAATAATTCCGACATAATCTGTTACTTTTGTTCAAAATTCACATCATTAATATTTCAGTGGTCAGAATGGCGTTGATTGTCTCGTTGTGTGCAACTCTTGATGTCTTCCTGTATCCTTCCTGTATCAGAATCAAATCGATTATTGTTTATACTTATGTTAGTATTTACTGTTATAATTTCGTATTGAATGTAACTTAATCTTCTCAAATGTCGTGGGTATTTAACTTTTAATCGAGGTCGTTTCATTCACTTGCGCATTGATTTTACTAGCTTGGTTATCCAGTTTCTTGCTCAGCCGAATTACTGCACTGCCCTGGCAAAAGGAAGTCCGTCACGGTATTAGGAGGAATTTTGTCACATTAGTGTAATACTGCCCCCACCAGCTTGCGGCCGTGGGACACTGCACGAATCAAGCAGTCGTTTAGCTGGACTATCATCGATACGCTGTAACAAGAAACATTATTTATCAGATCAGGCTAAGCATGTACAATGATCCATGGACCACTCTGGATGATATCATGGGCAATGCTATTGTAATTTACGATGTCGTTGTATCAATGTGGGAACAAGTATGAGTTACGTGCTATGGAAGCCCATGCTCAACAATGTGCGCTGAACATGGTCGCTCCGAATCACTTGCTCTTGCACCACACTGCAGTCGGTACAAAGAAATACGCATAATGTAGAGATGTATAATATAGCTTCAAATTAAGAAACGTAGTTATGAAACTTCCTGGCAGATTAAAACTGTGTGCCCGACCGAGACTCGAACTCGGGACCTTTCTGTACGCTGGACACAGCTTTCCGCGTGTCTAAAACGCAGTTTTGTAAATATCTCTGTCGCAACGCCTCTTCAGAGCTCCATAGACATGCGACTGTTATCGCCTACAGCCGTTTGCGCTTCATATCGAAAGCTGTCAAAAGCGCAGCCAGGCAGAGGTTTTCTTAAGTTGACTCAACTCTTGGCGTCTCTTAGTAGTAAATAATAGATGTATTAAAACTTCATGCATGATGCAGCATTTTTTTATGCATCTCGGTGTTTATTACATCATATCCTCTGTACCACATGTAGTACAATGATATAATTTTTAGATACTTTTAGCAACATATGTGGATATTGTATGGGAGTGGATTTAGTAGCTCAGAAGCAATAAATTTAAACGTCATGCAGAGTGCGGCAGTTTCTCACACATCTCAATGTTAGTGACACCGTATCTTCTGAACTATAATAGGAGGTGGTTCTTACCCCGACGGCGACTGTTGCCTGACACGGATATGTGTAGCAAGTTTGATTGAAATCGTTCAAGTGGTCTAGGAGGAGATATGGAACACACATACACACACACACACACACACACCCACACACACCCACCCACCCACACACACACACACACACGTATGTATGGATGATCACACACTGTAAAATTTTTTGTGACTCTTTTTCTTTACTATTAGTGTAATGTAATAGAATGAATATGAGCCGTGACTTATATAGAAAAGAAACGCACATTAATGCAATGGCTCAGTATAAAACAGAAATAACTAATGTAGGAATATTATTAACAAATAGGAGGAACAAAGTTAGAACAGGTGGACGGTTTCAAGTACTTAGGATGCATATTTTCACAGGATGGCAACATAGTGAAAGAATTGGAAGCGAGGTGTAGCAAAGCTAATGCAGTGAGCGCTCAGCTACGATCTACTTTCTTCTGTAAGAAGGAAGTCAGTACCAAGACTAAGTTATCTGTGCACCTTCAATCTTTCGACCAACTTTGTTGTACGGGAGCGAAAGCTGGATGGATTCAGGTTACCTTATCAATAAGGTTGAGGTTACGGATATGAAAGTAGCTAGGATGATTGCAGGTACTAGTAGATGGGAACAATGGCAGGAGGGTGTCCACAATGAGGAAATCAAAGAAAAACTGGGAATGAACTCTATAGATGTAGCAAATGGTTCAAATAGCTCTGAGCACTATGCGACTTAACTTCTGAGGTCATCAGACGCCTAGAACTTAGAACTAATTAAACCTAATTAACCTAAAGACATCACACACATCCATGCCCGACGCAGGATTCGAGCCTGCGACCGTAGCGGCCACTCGGCTCCAGACTGTAGCGCCTAGAACCGTACGGCCACT
The DNA here is from genome assembly GCF_023864345.2 of Schistocerca serialis cubense. Taxonomy (NCBI): domain Eukaryota; kingdom Metazoa; phylum Arthropoda; class Insecta; order Orthoptera; family Acrididae; genus Schistocerca; species Schistocerca serialis. The sequence continues at coordinate 1,035,371,000 of NC_064639.1, read as the reverse complement.
CCGTCCGGCCTATAGATGTAGCAGTCAGCGCGAACAGTCTTAGATGGTGGGGTCATGTTTCACGCATGGGAGAAGCAAGGTTACCCAAGAGACTCATGGGTTCAGCAGTAGAGGGTAGGAGGAGTCGGGGTAGACCAAGGAGAAGGTACCTGGATTCGGTTAAGAATGATTTTGAAGTAATAGGCGTAACATCAGAAGAGGCACCAATGTTAGCACTGAATAGGGGATCATGGAGGAATTTTATAAGGGGGACTATGCTCCAGACTGAACGCTGAAAGGCATAATCAGCCTTAAATGATGATGATGATGATGATGATGATGTATAATTTGTTGTTTAATTTAGCCCGACGTGTATAAGCACTCAGTAAACTAGCTCAGTTCTCAGTGTAGTTACATAATCGTCGATAATGCGTTGTCCTTTTCTTATTTACCAACACTACGGATACTATTCGAGGCTCCTGAGAAGTCGTGTGCTTATTGCACCAGAGAATATTTGCCAAGTCTGTTCACTGTATAGCGATAAATTCCGTAACTCAAAATCGTGGTTTCGTCTCGATCCCGCAATATAAGATAAGAAGAGTAGCATCTACAGAAGAAATCCTATAATGGAACTGGAATCCTGTGACAAGACATTTTCTGCCTGGGATGTTATCTCGTTATATAATGAAAATCTGTAAATAAAATTGTTAAATTATTAGTAGCTGCCTCTGGTCTCGTGGGATCTGAAATAAAGGTAAATGTACTAACCAACGGCACGTCTCGTAGTTGGGCTAAAAGAAAAATGTTAAAGATTTTTCTAAGATGGCGTCTAACAATGAAAATTCTTTGTTAAGGCCCATATCTACTTAAGGCAATACAGGTATCAGACTAGCAATAGATTGAGCACATACACAAATTCTTTTGTCAAAATAACCATTATATTTTTCGGGTTTTAAGTACAACTTGCATTATCAGCTGGTACAGCAAGATGAGCTTTACACAAGAACGTCCTCTTAGGTCCGAATCCAAGCAGATCAGATAAAAAATGGTATAAATGGCTCTGAGCACTATGCGACTCAACTTCTAAGGTCATCAGTCGCTTAGAACTTAGAACTAATTAAACCTAACTAATCTAAGGACATCACACACATCCATGGCCGAGACAGGATTCGAAGCTGCAACCGTAGCGGTCGCTCGGCTCCAAACTGTACCGCCTAGAACCGCACGGCCACTCTGGCCGGCTCAGATCAGATAAGCGAATGACAAAGGAAAGATAGTTCATGCATAGAAGCGCAAGAGTCCATGGAATAACATGTCTCTCTCTTCTTCTTTGGTGTACTTGTCGATTATTTACAAAATTTATGGTAATATTTAGTTTACTTTTTTTAAAACCGAAGTCTACCCAGGAGAAACAGTACAACTGCTAAGTTAGTACGGATCCACTGTTCATCAGTGCTATGGGTCCCAGGCGACTTAAAGAAGCCCTGACTTGACCAGTTTAGCAAAATCGATATTCTCGCGAGTGGTAGTCTGTTCGACTGGACAGCACCTTTATCGGCGGAAGTGAGAACTTCATCGCCACAGAGAAATACTCGTCGCTCGACTGCTTAGCGACGGCGCCAGGCACAACAATAATAATAACAAAACAGCCTTAGGCGACATCTCATTTCGCGCGACGCGGCGGTTTTGTCCTTGGGGCCGGCAACGGGCGGCAGCGCTATGAATTAGCCAGCATCCAATCTGGCGCGGCCGCTGGCGGCTGCGCCTCAGCGTGCCAGCACAAGTTTGCGGCGCGTGATACAAGCTGTCGCGCCCGTCGCCGCGGGCGCTGCGGTTCGCCTGCCACTCGCCAGATGGCTCCGTAGCGCCGCCACGGCATCTGAAGACGTTGCGCGCTGCCACATCCTTGCTATAGGGGTGAAAATTATTTATACCGACAAACTCTGGGAGGGTGCACGGGATACCGAAACTAATATTTTTTCCCTAATTTCATATTTTCCTGCCAGGATTTTTTAAACAGATACAGGGAGTTTTTTCCGGATGACAGTTGATTACACTCACAGACTCTAGGTCTGAAAACACTTTTTCTAACGAAAACACGTTCAGCCGTCAACAATTACAGATGTTATTTTATTTGAACAACCAGTTTCAGCGCTACAGGACATCATCTTCAGATCCCCTGACTGACTTGTAGGAAGAACACCGCTCAGGTTAAGTCAAAATAGGGGCCAGCATTCAGTGAATGGTATCCGCCGCTTCGATCATTAGGCAAGTGGTGACCGCAGGGATCGCTGCGTCAAAAATCTAACGATATCAGTCACTGAATGCTGACACCTATTTTGATTGCACCAGATATGGGATTCTTCCCACACGTTGGTCAGGGTGCCTGAAGATGGCGTAATGTAACGCTGAAACTGGGTTGCGCTAAAAATATTGTGTGTCAGTTTAGTGTTGATCAGAATAAGTAAAGAGAGAAATGTCTGAGTACGTTCAGTTTTGCTCAGCTGTTTGAAAATCAAATAACGTAGGAGGTTTATCAGCACAGTAATTCATAAATTTTTCTAAGGGGACGTTTCAACCTGTCATGAAATATGCTATTCAATACCGCTACAACCGCAAGCGAGCTATGTGCCGGACATCCATCATGTTGGAAGTACATCGCCATTCTGTCATGCAGTGAAACATCTTGTAGTAGCATCGGTAGAACATTACGCAGGAAATCAGCATACATTGCACCATTTAGATTGCCATCGATAAAATGGGGGCCAATTATCCTTCCTCCCATAATGCCGCACCATACATTAATCTACCAAGGTGGCTGATGTTCCACTCGTCGCAGCCATCGTGGAATTTCCGTTGCCCAATACTGCATATTATGTCGGTTTAAGTTACCGCTGTTGGTGAATGACGCTTCATCGCTAAATAGCACACGCCCGTTGGGCATTTTGACCACAACAGCCATACATCAACACGATATCGACCTTTTCCGCAGTTGGTAAACGGTCCATTTTAACATTTTATCACGAAGCAAATACCGTCCGCACTGGCGGAATGTTACTTGATGCCACGTACTTATACGATTGTGACTATTACAGCGCCATCTGTCACAAAGCGAAAAAAGTGGTCCAACTAAAACATTCATATTTCTTTACGTACTACACGAATATGTAATAAAAAATGGGGGTTCCTATTTTAAAAAACGCAGTTGATATCCGTTTGACCTATGGCAGCGCCATCTAGCGGGCCAACCATAGCGCCATCTGGTTTTCCCCTTCAAGCTAGACCAGTTTCGTTCTTTGCAGTTTTATCGTTTGAGGCTTATTTCGTGAGATATTTGCCCGGTCACGATCAATGGACCACCCTGTGTAAGACAAGTGCCTGGCGCAGTTGTTAGATCGGTTACTTCTGATACAGTGGCAGGTTATCTATCTTTGAGTGAGTCTGAACGTCGTGTTATAGTCGGCGCACGAGCGATGGGACACAGCAAAATTTATTTTTATTCTTTGTTTTTTTTTATTATTTCAATGGTTCCAATGGCTCTAAGCACTATGGGACTTAACGTCTGAAGTCATAAGTCCCCTAGACTTAGAACTACTTAAACCTAACTAACCTAAGAACATGACACACATCCATGCCCGAAACAGGATTCGAACCTGCGACCGCAGCAGGAGCGCGGTTCCGGACTAAAGCTCCTAGAACCACTCGACCACAGCGGCCGGCTGGGACACAGCATCTCTGAGGTAGCGATGAAGTGGGGATTTTCCTGTACGACAATTTCACGAGTGTACCGTGAATATCAGGAATCTGGTAAAACATCAAATCTCCGACATCGCTGCAGCCGGAAAAAGATCCTGCAAGAACGGGACCAACGACGACTAAAGAGAATCGTTCAACGTGACAGATGTGCAACACTTCAGCATATTGCTGTAGACTTCAGTGCTGGGCCATCAACAAGTGTCAACAGGCGAACCATTCAATGAAACATCATCGATACGGGCTTTCGGAGCCGAAGGCCCACTCATTTACTACTGACGACTGCATAACACAAAGCTTTACGCCTCACCTGGGCCTGTTAATGCCGACATTGGACTGTTGATGACTGGAAACGTGCAGCCTAGTCGGACGAGTCTCGTTTCAAATTTTATCGAGCAGGTGGACGTGTATGGGTATCGCGACAGCCTCATGATCCATGGACCCTGTGTGTCAGCAGGGGACTGTTCAAGCTGGTGGAGGATCTGTAGTGGAGTGGGGTGTACGCAGCTACGACTCTGACAGGTTACAAGTACGCAAGCATCTGATCGCCTGCATCCTTTCATGTGCATTGTGCAATTTCAGCAGGACAATGCGACAGCAAAAAACGTCCCGAACTGCTAGAGAGTGGCTCCAGGAACACTCTTCTGAGTTTAAACAGTTTCGCTGGCCACCAAACTTCCCAGACGTGAATATTATTGAGAATATCTGGGATGCCTTCCAACGTGCTCTTCATAATAGATCTCCACCCCCTCGTACTCTTGCGGATTTATGGTTCATATGGCTCTGAGCGCTATGGGACTTAACATCTGAGGTCATCAGTCCCCTAGAACTTAGAACTACTGAAACCCAACTAACCTACGTCCATCACACACATCCATGCCGGAGGCAGGATTCGAACCTGCGACCGCAGCAGCAGCGCGGTTCCGGACTGAACCGCCTAGAACCGCTCGGTCACAGCGGCTGGCTGCGGATTTATGGGCAGCCCTGCAGGATTCATGGTGTCAGCTTCCTCCAGCATTACTTCAGTCATTAGTCGAGTCCATGTCACGTAGTGTTGTAGCACTTCAGCATTTTCGCGGGGGCCTACACGACATAAGGCAGGTGAACCACTTTCTTTGGTTCTCCAGTGTATTACGGTAGCGGTGCAAAAATGCCTTCATTGACTCGCAAACAGGGGCTACACTGGTGAGTCATGTTCTGCCTAACGCAATCAAAGACTGCAGGAGTGTCCTTAATTTCTACTGTTGCTGCTATTATCCGGGCAAACAGATCCTTTTCTGATTCAACAGGGGTTTTCTAAACAAGACTGCACATCTCCTGTCACACAAAAAAGTCCAGAGGGGGGAAATACGGAATGGAGCAGGCCATGGTATGGGTTCACTACTGCCAATCCACTTTTCTAGTAGCCGTCGGTTCAAAACTCGTCGCCGAGAACGACTGAAACGTGCTTGGGCCCCGTCATGCGGGAACCACTGACTCGAGCTGTCAGCCGTTATCGTGCAACTCTGCGACACGATGAATATTGAGATATGGGGAGGAAATTGCAATAATGCCTACCATTTAATGGCCTAGCTAGGTGATATGGTCCAATTAAGCACCCACCAACGACATCTGCCCACATACTCACGTAGAACCGCAATCATGAGTGCGAGTAAGTGCGGCATGTGGATTAACGGCACTCAAGACAAGCGAATTGTGGATGATGAAGATCCGATCACGCCCGAAAGTTGCTTCATCAGTTAACAGCCCGTACGACAGAAGTGTGAGATACATTTGACACTGTTCCAGCTGCCATTGCGTAAACTGTACTCTTACATAGGACAACTTTGGCCTGGAACACTCGGAACCGCACGAAGCCATGCGTAGAATAACACTCGACCAGAAAAAAAAAGAAAAAAAACTTTTGTCCGTGCACTTTCCATGTAAAATTCAACACCCATCTGCTAGGTCGTCGGCCGCCGTGGCCGAGCGTTCTAGGCACTTGAGTCCGGAACCGCGTGAGTGTTACGGTCGCAGGATCGAATCCTGCCTCGGGCATGGATGTGTGTCATGTCCTTACGTTAGTTAGGTTTAAGTAGTTCTAAGTTCTAGGGGACTGATGACCTCAGATGTTAAGTCCCATAGTGCTCAGAGCCATTTGAACCATTTCTTGCTAGCGCCACGAAACGGTTGCGTGTTGTAGCTGCACCAACAAGTGCTTGAGTTGCGTGACTGGTATAGCAGCAGTACGAACGTATCCCTTGGAGCGTTCGCATGCGAGTTGCTGTGTAAACTGTGTACAGTGATATCGTGAAGACTGTTAATCCTACGAATATGGTCCAGATATTAGGGACAAAGTTACGACGTGCTGAATATGGAAACGAAATCGGTCTCGACGATAGAGAGTTCGCAGATAATTTACGTGACATAACAATTCAGAAATATAATGGGAATGACACAGAGATACATGACGTTACGCTGGACAGATATACTGATTTTGGACAGGAAGAAGCTGAACCTGAAACTGGCCGTTCAAGCGCTATGTGATGTTAATCTCCAGAGCAACGGGAACTATCCAGTCAATGTGAGTATGAGCTACCTCCACCCATACAGTAGAGGCCCAGTGTGTTAGAAGATATTGATGACAGTGTTCTACAGAACCACGTACGTTCAAGTCATATAGCAAACTAATGAGGCACTGCAAGCGCATTAAAAGCAAATAAAATTGCAGATTAATTCTAATTTATGTGTCTAGCAAAAAGGTGAGCAGGACCTCTTTTCAAAGGAAACCGAAGGTCGCAATTACAAGCTATAAAAGAGCATGTAACATCACAATTTGATAGAGCAAAGTCGTATTGATCTACAGTTTATTATTGGCCTCTGTAAATTGCCTTGGTCAATTTCCAAGGTTCGATTTCTTTTATCGATAATCTTAATGCTGAATACTGCATTTCATCCAGGTGTATTACTACACGTCTCACGCTAAGGACGTAGAAAACGACGGTAGTAGACTCCAGAGGGCAAAACAGCTTGTGGAGGAAGTGAACATGTTTACGACAGAGCAGAGTGGGGAGAAAGTAAATGTTAGGAACATTGACCAGAGTCCATTCCAGTATGAAATATCTTCACCACCAACACTGTCTCACAGATGAGACAAAGCTATAGCTAATGTGTTACAGTCTGTACATGGTTCTACCCACTGCTACACAATTTATGCGGCTTTATCAATGACAGTGAGACTAGCAAACAAACTGTACATCTGTTTTCAAGAGGCACAAGGCTCTTTTCGCCCAAATATTTCAAAGAAACTTGAAAAATCTGCCCAAGAAACATTCATGTGGAGTCAAGAAAAAGTGGAACAATGACTGAAGAATACAGGACACGTTTTCTAACTTCAGTCCTTGGAAGACATGTAACAAGAGAAAAGAGCCTATAGCTGTGTGATTCCTGGTCAGGTCATGCAGATCGTATCAAACAAAGATGTTATTCTGGAGATATTGCCACTAAAAACAACAAAATATTGCCAACCCTTTATGTTTACTTTTTTCGGCATTATAAGCTCTATATCAAAAGGATTACTGATTTTGTAAGACTACAATGTGCCTACCCACAAGTGAAGATACATGTTCATTATTTCATCGGCAAACTTCACTCTCTGATTTACAATAGACTTTCTGCACCAACGTACACACCTTTGTTGCAATATGTTTAGCAAAGGTCAAGTTATGACAATGACACATCCATATCATCATTTGAAAACGTAATTAGTGTGGCTTTTGATAGTGGACTGCTTGAATGCGAAAGTGATTTTAAAGATAAAAACGTGGCCTTAGCGATGTGTGCACGTTGTACTCTCACACTTTGTTTCGACTACTTCATCGAAATCTCACATCTGTTCTATGAAGACTGATATAAGCACTATCAGGAGTGTAGGATATGTGTGTTTTCCGCTATTATGATTAACCAGAGGTTTTTGGCACTTTTGATTGAAAATGTGATGACACACTGACACCATTGAATTACGTATAACATCTCTCATATGGTATTCATTACCTGTAGCACCAGATAAAAAAAAAAAAAATGCTCACAGGTAATTATGACATTGATAAAAACCTTTTGTTTTTATGGTCCGTGCAGCCTCCCAGAGTATGTCGGTTTAAATAATTTTCACCCTATATGCCTGGATACAGCCTTTGCACGAAGTGGAACGAACACCACCCATTAGAATGTAGGACAACATGTGCTATCCAAAACAGCTAGAATAATTTCGGTTGCCTATCTCCACGAAGTCTGAACACATCCTGCGAACCATGGAACACGATGAGGAGGTTGCTGCTATAATTCTTAATTTGCGAAAAGACTATGACTCAGTACCACAGTAATGCATGTTAATGAAAATGTTAGTGTTTTGGAAGATGGAAGGTACATAATATGTAGTATCGTACACATCGAAATCCTTGTTCCACGGTACAATAGCCAGCCGCTATAAAGCCTTTTTGTTCTGGTCCCTCTAGCGGTATGATACGGTTCTGTTATTTCAATGTGCACCAGGGTTGCATGTTATACAACGACGACAGTTTGTAGGAGGTGGGGATGTTAGATCTGTAGATCTGGAGTATTTTTAATATTTTGGAAGATGAATGGCGACTTTAATTAAAAGATCCGACTCTGTTAAAAACCTCCGTAATATCGACTTTCAAATCACTTTCTTGAAAGAAAATCGCATGACTACTCTGTATTTTATCCTTTTATTGAGAGCTAGTGGGGTCGAAGGGAGGACAAGAGGGGGAAGAGGGGGCGCACTTGATATTACGTGTCTGCCAACAACCAAAGCGTTAGTAACGTAACTTCACCTTTTCAAGGTAATAACTGATACCTTATAACTAACTATCTGTTTGTTAGCACCCTATATTCTCACAAGTCTTACTACTTTGTAGCACTTTCTGTGCTTGTTGTTCAGTTTTACCATACACTGAGTATTGATAATCGTGGAGCAATAGCTGGTTAAGCCGCATCCAGCATTAAATGTAATCATCGACTGCTGACAATGGTTTGTGAATTATTACTGCCGTCGTGTGGCGCTCAAGCTGGGCGAATACAGGGTTTCCGGGGTATATATGCAAGGTGTTTGGAAATTTCCGTTAGAGACTTATAGGACTTCTAGAAAGGAGTGAGTACATAATATTTTGAGCAGGAACCTAGGTCCAGAAGCATACCATTCCGTTCTACATCGGTTTCTGTTCAGCTGTTTAACTCATCCACTTCTGCTTGAGGAACTCAATTTGGCGTGTCGCAGTACAATTATTAGGTAACAATTAGAAAGGAAACATAATGAAACATCAATTTAGCACTTACACTGATAATCCAAAACATAATGACCACTGCCCACCGTAACGTTGGAAGCCGCGTGGTGGCGTTGCTGGTAGCTGTTGCGGTAACAAAAGTACGTAAGTGGAACAGAAACGGGCGAGGGAACATCATAGCGAAGATATGGGCTGCGAATGGTGAAATCCACTGAGATAAGCGACTATGGCAAAGGGCAGATTATTATTACGTACAGCCTTTGAACGAGTGTGTTTAAAACGGCGAAGCTGGTCGAATGTTCACGTGCTACTGTCGCGAGTAGCTACGGAAAGGACAGTGAAACTACTCCTGGGCGCTAAATGCTTCGGTGTCCACGACTCTTCACACAACGTTGAGTTCGGAGGCTTACCTGCTCTGTAAAGTTGGACATGTGATGTGTGGCATTTCTGCCGAAAGACAACAATGCTCGTGCACGCGCAAGTGTTTCAGAGCACTACGTTCATCGTACATTGTTGAACACGGGGCTCCGCAGCCGACCATCCCTACGTGTACCCATGTTGCCCCGACAACATCGCCAGTTATGATTGCAGTGCGAACGGAACCGTCGAGATTCGACGTCGGTGAATGGATACGTGTCGGCTCTTCGGGTGAGTCACATTTTTGCTACACTAGGTCGATGGTGGTCTCCACAGAAGCCGTCATCGAGGTGAACGGCGGCTCGAAACGTGCAGCGTACCACGGATGTAGGCTGGTAGGAGCAGTATCATGCTGTGGGAGACACTCTTTTGCGCTTGCATAGGACCTGTGATCGTAATTGAAGACACACTGAGAAGTGCATCCCTTCAAGTTTGATGTCTTAGCCAACGGCGACGTCATTTTTCAGCAACATGATTGGTTCAAATGGGTCTGAGCACTATGGGACTTAACATCTGAGGTCATCAGTCCCCTAGAACTTAGAACTGCTTAAACCTAACTAACCTAAGGACATCACACACATCCATGCCCGAGGCAGGATTCGAACCTGCGACCGTAGCGATCGCGCGGTTCCCGACTGAAGTGCCTAGAACCGAGCAACATAATTTTCCGTGTCTGGGAGCCAGAATCGTGCTACAGTGGTTTAAGGAGCATTATAGTGAACACACATTGATGCGTCGGGGACCAAATTCGCCTGATGTAAATCCTCTGGAACCCATCTAGGTCGCTATGGGGCACCATCGCCGCGTACGCCAATCAGCAACTCCATTAATTTCCCCGAATTACATGACCTATGTGTAGACATCTAATGCCATATACATCAACAAACCTACCAAACAACTGTCAGATCCCTCATACGCTCAATAACTGATGTATTTCGTTGAACAGACAACCCGTTAATGAGGTGCTCATTATGTTTTGGCTCATCAGTTTAAGTACATCTGTTTGCATTAACACTTAAACATTACGTGTTTACATTATTCCAAAACAAAAAGAACCCAACATACTGTACGTGGAAAACTGTATTGATCCATTAAAACAGCGGCTCGATATGGCGACCACCAATGTTGTTGCAGACATTGTACTTACGAAGCATCCCACCTGGTGTCTCCAGTTTCTAGTGTTGCGGCCAGAATTCGTGCCAGCACATGTTCCTCTGTCTGTACAGAGATCTTGAAAATTAAACTTTGCGTACTGCTCCACAAGAAGTAGTCCACAGGAGTTAAATCCGACGATCGCGGCGGCCACGCCGTTGGAACACATCGGTCTCTCCATCTTTCAACGTATCATCTTTTGAGATGTCTCCGGACCGCACGTGAGAAGTGAGGTGGTGTTTTTTTATTATTATTATTTATTTTATGGCCTTCATTGGACCACTCTAGTCATAAATACGAAGTTATAAACAAGTTGTTACGCAGGGATACAATTTGGATCAACAATAACTTAATATGATATTTAAGTAATATAATTATTAGCGTTTATTCTTATATGAAAGGTGTTTTGTTCTTCTGTCTGCCCAATATTTCTTCATTCTTTCAGATATTTGCTTTCTTTCTTCATCTGAGACCACTCTTCCTGTACTCCTTTCATTGATTTTCATTTGTATTCTGGTTTGCGGGTCTTGAGTATTCTGGTTTTCTCTGTCTTGTTTTTTAGGTCATCTACTGTAATTTGGAGTTCTTTTATATCTTCCTTAATTTCTGTGATCCATTTAATGTCGCTCTTGCTATTCCACAATTTTTGTATTATTTTTTTACTAATTCTGTTTTCTGGAGTTCTCATCAAATGTCCAAAGAATGAGATGCGTTTCTTCCCGATCGTGCTCATGACTGGTTCTATTTGAGGTGGTGTACCATCATTATGAAACGATATTTCCTGACGGACGCTCAGTGGCACAGCTTCCAATATGTTTTGTAAGAAGATTAAGTACGCAGGACCAGAGAGCTTAAGTGGAAAGTGGTATGGTCCAGACACATAACGGTCCCAAAATACCTGTCCACAGATTAATATCAAACCAGTCCTGAATCCCTGAAAATGCCTGACGCGAGGGTTCTTCGTCTGCTCAAACAGATCTGTTACGCGAATTCAGACTGTTCCAAGTTAACTTACAATCATCTGTGAACAGAACACGACGTGAAGACAGGGGTGTGTCGGTGCAGTCGTGCAGGAATCACGTGCAGTAGGTAACGTGTTGTCGAAAATCAGCTGAACCCAGAGCGTGTGTCGTTTGCAAGTGGTACGGATGTAATTGTTGCTTACGCAGAACGCCCCAGACGATACTGTGATTAATGCCCATTACACACGAAGTTGATCTAATATTCGTTGACAGGTTCTTTTCAACGCGTTGAAGCAAATCTTCTTCAAATTCGGGTTTCCGTGGAACACCGTAGTCCTACCTCCTCAAGGTGAAGGAACCTGTTTTTTGGAGCCGCTGCCTAACGTGGAAAAATGTTTCTGTGATGACTTGCTACGTCGTGGGAAACGTTCGTGTTGCAGCCGACTGGCAGCTCTTCTGTTACCTCGGGCATCGAAAGAGCAGGTCTGTGTATGAGGGAAACCTGTACCGTACCATGTTTACTAAATCGGAGACGCACAGCCATTGAATAGGTGTCGCTACAAGGTAGACGTTAAGTAACATTAAGCGACTCCGAGACTTTTCTCCTTACCTCAGCAGACGTGGACGCGTTACACTTCTGAACTGAACCGTCGTCGAACGGAAACGGTACGTTTCTAGACATGGGTTGCTATGCACAATATTAGTTACTCACTCCACTCTACAAGTTCTAGAGGTTTGCATTGGGAATTTCCTAACATCCTGTACAATAATAAAAAAAATAAATAACTTGAGACCTTATTGACACACACTAACGGAAAAAATTAGTACACCTGGAAAGACGACATCAACTTTCATCAGAGGACGGAATATGCCACCTAATAGATAGTAGATGTACTGATAACACTGGTCAACACTCATTTTCTTGCCAAGGATATTTGAGTGGCTTTAGGATGGGTTAGTGGTGCTGAGGACGAATATAGCAACCATTTATGCAGTTTGGCTCTAGTTTTTGAGATAATGCATGATTTATTCAAAAAATTAGAAAAAATTGCTAATACTGAACTCGAGCGCTACAAACTACAATGAAAAAAGAAAATAATCTTTATAAATAGCTTCTATGAAAACCTGATATGCATTTGTCCACGTATAAAACATAATTGAAAAGTTTCTCTATAAGTATATCATTTTCCGTCCATGACGAACCGCTTCCTGCACGCTTTCCTTTTATAGGTCTCTTCAGAACAGTCACGTTGCAGATTCCAGCAATAATCTGCCATCATATGCCTGTCCCATCTTCCTTTATATCTTTCCTCTATTCCTTTCATATATTGATGGAACCGCTCTCCTTGTTCCTCACTGAAATCACCTAGATTACGAGGAAATCGATCCAAGTGGCTGTGAAGGAAATGCAATTTTATGCTCATGTTAGCTCCTAAGTTTTGAAAGTTAGTGAGCATGTTTTTGACCAGTTCCTCGTAATTGGGAGCTTTATGATTGCCCAAAAAACACTTTACAACAGCGACAAAACTGTTCCAGGCCGATGCTTCAGTGACAGTCATGACACTTGTAAAATTGGTATCGTTGATGAGCCTGCGAATTTGAGGACCATCAAATATTCCTGCCTTAAGTTTTTCACTACTGAGTCCAGGGAACGTATTGCAGATGTATGTGAAGCAATTACCATTTCTGTCTAAAGCTTTGGTGAATTGCTTCATTAGTCCTAACTTAATATGTAATGGTGGAAGAACAATCTTGTCCCTACTAACCAGAGGTTCATTAATGATGTTTGCTTCACCAACAGCCATATGTTCCCTTGGAGGCCATGTTTTCTGCTTCCAATGTCCGTGCTTTGCCCTACTATCCCACATGCAGATAAAACATGGGTGCTTTGTGTATCCACTTTGTTGTCCAAGCAAGAAGTTCACCATTTTCAAATCAACACAAATCAACCACTGGTGCTGCATATACTGAATTTTCTGCAGAACCATCTTGATGTTAGCATATGCTTCACAAAGTTTTGTTGAGTGGGCAATTGGAATAGATGCGTAACGATTGCCACTGTGTAGGAGAACACATTTTAAACTTCTAGTGGAACTGTCTATGAAGAGACGCCAGTCCTCTGGTCTATATTCCGGCAGCCCCAATTCAAGTAAAAGTCCAGGTATATTGCTGCAATACACTATAACCTCTTCTTGGTTGAAGTATGGAAGAAGGTTTTCTTCTCTCGTCCGGTAAGCTGTTATTTTAACACTTGGATGAAGACAGTTCTTTTCCTTAAGCCTGTATGCTAAGAGTTCTGATGCTTGCTTTGAAAGATTGAGTTCTCGTATCAAGTCACTGAGCTCCTTCTGGTCGAACTGCTGGGGTTGTGTCTCACGTCCTTCGTATTCCGAACCACTACTTGTACATTCCTCGCCGTGCACATCGTCATCTGATGATGTTAGCGTGGGTAATGTTGTGAAGGTTGGTACAGGAACATCGTTGCTGTGCACCACTGGTCTTCTTGCTGACTCCAAATCGGGATATTCCCACTTTCGTTTTTTGAACCTATTAAAACCTTTCACATTAACAATGCAAAAATAGCAATCATCTGTATGGTTCTTCTGCTCTCGCCATACCATAGGCACTCCGAAGTTTAATCTTTTCCTTTTTCGTTCTATCCACTGCCGTAAGCACTCCACACAGCATTTACAAACTTTATGGGGTGCCAACGCCTTGTCTTGATCTCCAAGTTTAATTCCGAAATATGCCAGATACGCTTCCTTCACAAAAGGAGTGATATTCTTCCTGTTCTTTTGAAGAACGTATTCACCACAAATGAAGCAGAACTCATCTGGATGGTTCACGCAAAGACGGCGTGAAGAACTCATGTTTTCCTAAAACAAAATTGCACAAATACTACGTATTATGCAGAGCTTTCTTGTATTTGCATGTCAATCCCATCCAACAAACATCATTAATTGATTTGTGTGAAATGAATACTCACCTCTTATTTGCTACGTCACGATGAAAAGGTTCTATCTCCTTGAAGCTGCACTGCACATGTGTGTGACTTTCGACCATCGCCATTTTTCTTGTTTACACTGAACGCTACCTATCGGCTGTTGCGGGGATTACCTCGGCCAACAAATGAATGTCGAGTACCGCCGAATTCAAATCTGCACAACCCTCAATATCTTCAACACACGCACCGCACAACAGGACTAAACACATGCTGACAGTGTGATGTTTGCATGATGTAATCCTCAACCACACAGATGCACTCCCTGAGCACAATTGTTTAATAAAGATAGTACAATATCACTAATTAAAAAACAGGTAGCAAATACATTACACCATATATGGACCCTGCAGTCGATATTATCCACATGAAACTCTCATTTCCACAAATAACCTATATCTCAAAAACCAGAGTCAATTTGGAAAAAGTGCAAATATACTCGGAATGAGTATCATAACAATATCCCATTTTCGTTCAAACTTCCCTGGCAACGAAAAAAAAATTTCATTTTGTAGAGCTGTGTAATGATTTCAACGTCATCTGCCAGCAAGTTGCGTAGCAGCTTAGCTATTTGTGTCTACCAGTTAACAGTGAATGCTCACAGCCAGAATGCTCAGCGTAGTGCAGCCGTGTCAAACAAGCATGCAACACGCGATGGAGACGCATTCGTGCTTGCGACAACCGACTGAGTGAGTCTGAAAGGGGTCAAATTGTGGCCTTCCCAATGCCTGGATGGACCTTTCGGAGAATTGCCACACAAATTGGACGTGCTGCGTCAGTTGAGAATACGATGCTGCCATCAGTGGTCACGTGAACATAATCATACCCATAATTGAGATTATGGACGTCCACACAGCAGTGACTCCTGCCAGGATCGCCGTATTGTCAGGGCAGCAGCGGCAGATCTTGCAGCACATTGAAACGACCCCTTAGAAAAATTTAAAAATGACAGTGTTGGGAAACCTCTTACGTTATTTGATTTTCAAACAGCTGAGCAGAACTGAACGTACTCAGACATTTCTCTCTTTACTTATTCCGATCAACACTAAACTGACACACGATATTTTAGCGCAACGCAATGTTACTTTCAATAAACCCTACAAAAGAATGGCCCTGACTAACAATAACCTACACCTTTCATGAGTCACCTCACAAAAATCTTCATTACTCGAACTACTGCAATGCAGCGAGCGCCAATACTGTCAGCTAAATAAAAGGTTTTAACTACTGAAGGCACTAACTACTGATAGGCATAGTTAGCAAATGAAAGATTTTGATAGAGAACAAACAATGTATTTACCTTAATAGTGTTCAAAAGTAATTATATATATATATATATATATATATATATATATATATATATATATATATGTATATATCAGTTCATGATATCCAGTATTACAAATTTACTCTTTCTGATGGACACACGTCCAGATCGTCCGCTCTCAAAATTCTGCCGTCTCTCTCCCCACATCCACCAGTGCTGGCGGCTCACCTCCAACTGCGCAACGCTGCGCTACACGCTGAACACATCCAAATGCCCAACACTACAATAGTAAATATTCCAATAATGCAAACCAGCCACAGACTTCACACAGCACAGTGAGTGGCGTTACCAACATAAAAACCTAAACTGGCTACTTACGACATGTAAGAGGGGTTTTGAAGCCACGTGTGTCAACACAGTTGCGAACCGCATATTATCAGTGGGACTACGGGCACGCACACCTCTAGCTCTCCTTTCACTCACGCCACAGCGCGTCTCGACTGGTACCGTCACAGGATCACTTGGGAGACAGAATGGCGCATTGTGGTCTTGAGCGATGAAAACAGATGCGGCCTGCATGCAAGTGATGGTCGTTTGCGTGTACGACGTAGACCTAGTGAGCGCTGCCCCATAGACTGCATTCATCCAAGATACACTGCCCCATCCCAGGCCTTATGACGTGGGGTGCGATGAGCTACAACTCTCGTTCACGTTTTGGTGTCTCTGGAGGGGACGCTAACCAGCGCTCGGTACGTTCAAATGGCTCTGAGCACTATGGGACTTAACATCTGAGGTCATCAGTCCCCTAGAACTTAGAACTACTTAAACCTTACTAACCTAAGGACATCACACACATCCATGCCCGAGGCAGGATTCGAACCTGCGACCGTAGCGGTCGCGCGGTTCCAGACTGTAGCGCCTAGAACCGCTCGGTCACTCCGGCCGGCGCCCGATACGCACGGAATAATGTTAGACCCGTTCTCGCAGCATGAAGGTGATGTTTTTCTCCAACAGGATACTACCCGTGAAATTCAAGATGCTCTGTAACACGTGCAGCAACTTCGCTAGTCAGCATGATGTTCGGACTTGTCGTCTCCTATGGGCAACATTGTGTACAGTCGAATGAGGTAGATGTAACTGTTTACTTGCTTGGCGGGTTGACTTACCGAGGGCTCCGATGGAAGGTTGTACCGATTAATTCAACAGTAACTCTGCTACAGCGTACCCGGCGTGGCGGCCCGATATCGAAAGCAAACTCCCAATTTTCCTAAGTCGCTTGTCCCACTTATTACGAAAAGTGGAAACAACGTCAGTTAGTCGCAGTCCGTACTCACACCGAAAATGACATTGTACCAGTGTAACAGACCGTTTCCGCGAAAGAAAGCACACAGGGCACTTTCTGCAATGGAGTGCACATAGATAACGACGCGTGTTCATCTAAGCAAATCAGTTACCGGCATGCGCACGCGGTACAACCGCCGCAAGTAAACAAAGGAAATTTTCTGATTTACTGTAGTTGTAGTAGCAAGCCGTCAATAAATACACCTTTGGAAAAGATTTTGTACACACTTTTAGCGGTTTCCAGTTTATTGAAGATTTATTGTTGCAGCAATGCATATGGAGTCATGAAATGATTATATTTACAGATCAATAGCACAAACAATTATGAGGTACCAGGTATAGATCCGTGCTGAAACATCCATGTTAGAACGTGGTGTAGCCTCCACGGGCGGCAACGCAGGCACTGACTCTGACATTCAGTCCAACGTACAGATGGCGAAGACTGACATGGGATACGTTATGCCACGCCTGCTCGATCTACGTAGTTCTGTAAGACTGTTGATTGACGAGTTGCACGAGTCACTTCTTTCCCCATAATATCCCACACGTAATGGATCTATATGGTGTGCCAAAAATTCCTCGTGACGTCTTTCAGCATGATGGTGTCGCACCATGGCACTTTGTGAACATTGTGAGGGGCTTCTTGGATCATGAGATTCCAGATCTCTGGCACGGGAGAAGTGGTTCACTGATTGCTTGGGCCCCTGGAGGGCCAAACATTGCGCCACTTGATTTTTTTCCGTGGAGGTTTATCAAGAATCAAGTGTGAACTAACAAAACTGCACCACCACATTCAAGTAGGTAACGCAAATGTTACGCCTGCCACGCTCCAAAACACTTGGAAAGGAGTGGACTAAAGGTTAGACGTCGCGCCACTAGCGCTCCGCCTGTCAAGGTACCTTAGATACATAAAAAATGCATTTTGAGTCACCATACTTCTAGAAAGATACCATCAATAAATATCTCCGTTACGTCTCAAGTTATTACCCTTTTATCATTTATTACATGGTGAGCCATGCTGAGAGGGCGATGGTTCGACCCTGACAGTTGAACACTTTCTTAACCGGTTCGAAGGTCTTTGGTCTCTCTGGGTGGAAGGAAGGAAGCAGGTGGTCGAAGTGGGCGATCAGAGGTGGTATCCGGTGGAGCACACGTACTTTTTGGGAAGCAGTTAGCTAGGGCTGCTGGTGCACGGATTTCCTGGTGTGAGAGTCGGGAACCGCCGTTTACAGTACTGCACGGTGCAGTGCAGTCCTGACTGTGCGGGGTTCCTGCTGAACTCGTCAGCCCCTGGCTGACCTAGTCGCTCGGATCTCCTTCATCATGGCATTTTGCCGGAAACGGGTCGACGATGCTTTAGATTTTCTGGACGAGGACAGAGCCACATCCTGCCTCCGTCTGTTTATGGATAAGCGTCGTTTATAATGTTGGCCAGAAACGTCTCTTGGTTGTCTGCAGTTTGTTAGAAGCAGCTTGGTGCTTGCCTTCCGCTTGGTTTTCAGGTTCACTGTGCTGCGTTCCCGTATTTTACATTTCCTTTGTGATCATACTAGTCAACAGCTATTTTGCAACTGGGATGTTATACGTCAAGTAGAATGTATTTTGGTGTGTAAAATCCGAATATATCTTTCAAAATTTTCTAGCACGTTCTAGTTTTTAAAGGTTTATTATTTTTTGTATTCAGTATTTCGCTTTTTGATGCTCTTCTATTTTGATGTTTAATTGTTTGTTTTTGATTTGCAGAGGAGAGCTAGAAGATCTACAAATCGTCAGCAAATGGTTGGTGTGGTAATCCAGTGGTGTGAAAGAGATCCTCAGTGAGTGTTTCCTGTGAATAACAGCGCAAACATTTTGTGTTTAAAACTTACGCTATGGCAAGTGGCAACTAGTAAATGTCATTGCTGTCTAAACCACCCTGTCAACTTTTATTGTGTGTGTGGGAAATTCACTCCAAAAGCCCGGAGTAAACCAATCACTGATTTGATTAAGAAGCCATATAAATTGTATTTTGATTGTCCTGTTGGTGATCAAGACAAAAATTTTGCACCACCTGCATAACCGGTACTGCAACCTTAAGCCAGTGGTTTGAAAGGAAAACTCCGAGCCATGCCATTCGCTGTTCCCGATGGTGTGGTGTGAGCCTTATTCAGACTGTTACTTCTGTCTTACAAATATTTGGGCACATTCAAGCAAAACTAGACATAAAATAGAGTATCCGAATGTATCTTCAGTGCTTTTGCCTGTGCCCCGTGATGAGGGGTTGCCCGTTCCTGTTTGTAACTTGAAAGCAACGGAACCAGACACCGCGTCTAGTGAATCAGAAAGTATTGAACATATAGAAGAATTTCGTTGTTGTTGTGGTCCTCAGTCTTCAGACTGATTTGATGCAGCTCTCCTTGCTACTCTATCCTGTGCAAGAATACTGCCCTCAACGTCATGACACTTCACCTCAGCTCTTTCATCAAAAGAAACTGAACGATTAGCAAGCTGAACTCTTGGGCTTGAGGCTGCAACAAAGGAACCTTCTAGCTCCAGCAACAAAAATTTCCTGTTTCAGATCAAGAGGTGTTTCCCTCACTCAATATTTCGATATGCAGGATTCAGTGTATGTATGTAGAGATGTCAATGGTCTGATGATGCAGTTAGGTGTGCAACATAATCCGCAGGAGTGGCGATTATTTAATGATGCCAGTAAAACCAACTTGAAAGCAGTACTACTGCATAATGGCAATGCATTTCCATCGGTACCTTTGGCGTACGCAGTAGGCATGAAAGAAACTTATGAAACCATGGCTATGCTGCTAGAGGCAATCAAATATAAGGATCATAAATGGCAGCTTTGCTCTGATTCAAAAGTTGTTGCAGTCCTTACAGGTTTACAGGCTGGATTCACGAAATACTGCTGCTTTTTGTGCCTTTGGGGCAGGCGCGACACCAAGAACCGCTACATAGTCAAGGAATAGCCTATAAGGAAGTCATATGTTCCTGGAAACGTAAATGTTAACAATACCCCATTGATTGAGCTCGATAAAATCATTTTGCCTCCCCTTCGTATCAAGTTGGGCATTATCAAAAACATTGTAAAAGCTCTGGATAAAGAAGGCGAGGCCTTCAATCACTTAAATGAATCTTGTTCATCATCATCAGTTATCTACTATATTAGCAGGTCCTTTGCCTCCCCATTTTCTGCGATCGATTGCTTCCTTCTTAAGGCTGCTGTATGTTGTACTGTCTATCATGTCATCCAGTATGTGGAATCTCTTCCTTCCTCGCTTTCTTTTCCCTTCTACATAACCTTCTAAAAGCGTTTTTATAAGTCAATTGAAAGAAAAGTTTCCCAAATTAAGTGAGGCAAAGCTGGAAGAGGGTATATTTGGTGAAAAATGCGAGGACGGGGCTCTTCTTTTGCTTGCCGTTGCATCACTCTTCCTAACAAGAGCCCAGCAGTAGTCACCCATCATTGAAGGGTTCCAATGGCTATGGTAACGGTGTTCCATGGTAAGAATGTCTTGGTAAAGCGTTCATCATGCTCATCGCTTGCGGCTCCCAAATTTTCCTGGAAGAAATCAAGGTGACAATGTAAACAGTAAATGTGAATATGTACTGCGCATTTGTAAAAATTTTTTATGGAGCCTTGCCGCCGTAGGTGTTGATTTTAGCCTTTAACTATGCCTATTTAGGCAAGCTGTTTTATATTTGTTCTGAAGAAGGCGTGGTTACCCACGCTGAAACCTAGGTAAACACCAGGTAATTTGTGCAATCGAGGCGGATTTTTCATAATTATTCCAATTTAGGTTATTTGTAATTGATATTCCTAAGTATTTAATTGAATTTACAGCCTTCAGATTTGTGTGACTCATCGCATATTCGAAATTTAGCTGATATCTTTTAGTACTAATGTGAATAACTTCACACTTTTCTTTATGCAGGGTCAATTGCCACTTTCCGCACCATACAGATATATCATCTAAATCATTTTGCAAGTCGTTTTGATCATGTGATGACTTTACAAGTCGGTAAATGACAGCATCATCTGCAAACAATCTAAGACGGCTACTCAGATTGTCTCCTATGTCGTTAATATAGATCAGGAACAATAGAGGGCCTGTAACACTTCCTTGGGGAACGCCGGATATTACTTCGGTTTTACTCGATGAGTTTCCGTCTATTACTACTTCCAATTCAGGTCTCCGTATCTGCGTCTGGTGACGCCTAAGAACAGAAGGTTGACACGGCGGTCGGTCGGCCACGTTGGGTCTTCACGGCTAGTTCGGACTGTGTTTCTGACATGAAATCACGAATCCAGTCGCTCGACTGAGGCGATATTCCATAGTCACACAGTTTGGTTAGAAGACGCATGTGAGGAATGGTGTCGAAAGCCTTCAGGAAATCTAAAAATATGGAAACAATTTGACATCCCCTGTCGATAGCACTCATTACATCATGAGTATAAAGAGCTAGTTGTGTTTCACAAGAGCCGTATTTCCTGAATCCGTGATGACTATGTGTGAATAAATCGTTTTCTTCGAGGTAATTCATAATGTTCGAACACAGTATATGTTCCAAAACCCTACCGCAAATCGACGTTAGTGATATGGGCCTGTAATTCAGCGGATTACTCCTATTTCCCCTTTTGGAAAGAGAGCATATGTAAAGATGCATAGCAGTTTTCTTTCTTGGTTCGTGTTAGATAGTTTTGACTGCTGAGACGTGATTAAGTAAAATCATCTGTTCACAAAGCTTGCACCACTCCTTTAGCGTTTCTGTAACTAATCCCTTGGCAGAGAGGTGTATTCTTCTGTAAGCGATTTTTGTAATGATGATGACGGTTGTTAAGGTATCAGAGTTTCGTTATATTTCTGAATGCTAGTCTCTTCAGCATCATTTAAAAAACAAACACCGTCCGAACAGGCCATGAAGGCCCAGTGGTACCGACCGACCGCCGTGTCATTCTCATCCTTAGGCGCCACCAGATGCAGTTACGAAGGGTCATGTGGTCAACATACTGCACTCCCAGCCATTGTCAGTTTTTGTGACCGGTACTGCTACTTCTCAGTCAAGTAGCTCCGTGCTAGCCTCACAAGGGCTGAGTGCACTCCGCTAGCCAACAGCACTCAGCAGACCCAGACGGCCGGCCGGGGTAGCCGAGCGGTTCTAGGCGTTTCAGTCTCGAACCGCGCGGCCGCTACGGTCGCAGGTTCGAATCCTGCCTCGGGCATGGACGTGTGTGATGTCCTTAGGTTAGTTAGGTTTAAATAGTTCTAAGTTCTAGGGGACTGATGACCTCAGATGTTAAGTCCCATAGTGCTCAGAACCATTTGAACCATTTGATTTGACCCAGACGGTGAGCCATCCCAGTGCCAGCCAAGACCGACAGCGCCTATCGTCGGTGATCTGATGGGAATGGATGTCACCACTGCGGCAAGGCTTTAAAATCATTTAGTAGGTGCAATGTCTTCTCCCGTCTCCTCACGAAAATTTGGTTCTATAAAAATATGTGTCGCCGCGTTGCACAGTGCACAGTGGTTAAAACTGAAGCAAGATCTGTCTCTAATAGTTGCACGTCCTTGTATTGCTTTACGTGAGGCTTTCTTTCCTTTTATTTAGCTACTACTGCGCTGCATTTCTTATGTTCTTCCAGTATTTTAGAGTTTCCGTTGCCACAGGGAAGCCATGAAAATTTGCTAGGGACAGTTTTACATTATAGTCAGAACATGGAAAGATCATTCAGTTAATCATTGCGTTTCAAAACTACTGTTAGGTTGAGATTAGGTAATGTTCAGTGCAGAGTTCACCGACTGTTTCAGAAAGACTCATTCTTACAGTGCAGTGTTAAATTTGCGTGTGTGTCATCCAGTGACTGGAAATCTGTTTAGTCACGTTTGCGTACGTAAAATTACAGGGCGAGTTTCATAGAAATAGTTAGGTTATTAATTCTTTCAAAATTCGTTTTGTAATTTCGTGAAACCCACTTAGTCTGTTAGTTTTGTGTATTGCTATGGCAAGTCACATGTTGTGACGTCACAATGTGTAGCATTGCTCACTGTACTGCACAATACAGAATTCTACAGGACAGCTTATTAGACAGTTTGACGTTTTATAATTAATTTTGTAAATGTTAATTCAAATGCTGCTATACAGTTTGAGATAGGTTTTGCTGCTCATTACTATCAGAAAGCTTTCGGTGATTACACCACTTTCATTCTTCAACGTTGCAACACAGACACACACAAAGTTAAGGATAGGAAACCAGTTCAGTCCAGTACAGTTCTAGTTCGCAGTATTCACTGTATTATTTATATTTACATTCACAACAGTCACAAATGTACAGTGATATACTGAGAAGCATCTCATACTGTATAAAAATTTGTAATTCAGTCTGATAGAGGACAATGCAAATTTGCTCTTTAACACGCGTAGAAATTTATCAACTTTTGACCGAGGGAATTGATTGGCGTACATTATTTCTTAAAATTACCTTGAGCCAACAGTAAGTGAGGGCTCTTGCTCAATCATGGAGTCGGTTCAAGAGCTGTTTGAATGAAGTGCAACCTCCAGTTAACTGTCAGGACACTGAAACACTGCGTCCTGCACTGGCTTTATTTTTCTCCTGTTGTTTCGTGAAAGCTAAAAGCGACAGATATTCGCAAATTGCAACGCCGCTAGGAATTGGAGTGTAGAGCAAATCGGAACTGCCGCTTTAGAAGGTGACGAGATATGAGAACTATTGATTTAAAAATTTAATGAAGAAGCTGGGTACAGCGTTTCATTCGTTTTCAAGGGCTGTTCCGGCGAACCATGATATTTTTGCTAGCGAGCTGTTCGTCCGACTTGTTAGCTGCGCTTTGCCGAGAGAAGAGCTCCTCAGCTCAGCTCCGCTCGGATTTGGGTTAATTAGTTTTATTTGAGGTGGAACAGGTGGATATGGTAATAGAGTGTGTATGGAGATTTCATCTTATATTTTTCATTTAAGTTCTTCGTCAGCTTACGAGATTTTGGAGAATAAACTTACGTGAGCTTCATTCGATACGTCTGTGATGAGAGTGTCATCAAAGAGATTGTATCGCTTCAACATCATCTAAACGAATGTAGGTGACGTTTTCTATTCTTCCTAACGGTATTCTATGTAACTGTATCGTGGCAACATCACCTATACACGATGTAGTTGACTGACTATTCTTTCTAACGGTGGTCTATTTAAATATGTTGTGTGTGTGTATGTGCATATGTTCGTGTGTGTGTGTGTGTGTGTGCGTGTGTGTGTGTGTGTGTGTGTGTGTGTGTGTGTGACTGTATGCAGGATATTGCACATGCAGTTTCTTGTATTAATCATATTTCGAACAATTGTTTCTATAACTCAAAAGAAAATTTTGAAAGCTGTTTAATGACATTTCATCGGTTATGCAATAAATTGCAGTTGTTAAAAAGAAAATGCCTTTTGCATGCTGCACATCGAAATTTTTATTTTTATTTATGTAACCAGTCGCGTTTCGCCTTTCTTTACAAGGCATCATCAGTGGGTGTCCTGAAATATTACATGATTTGTCCATTTTTACACATAGGTTATGGTTTTACATCTAAGTTATAGATTTAAAAACAGTTCTTTAACATTTTTTTATGAAATGGAAAGGTATTTACAGGTAACTTCTAATTAATTGCATCTAAGCAAACTGCTTTTTCTCATCTGGCAACCAGGTGGACATCTTACAGCTCACTTTCACTTCACTGTTTACGTTACACATCACTGTAACTGCCATCTTTTTAATACAGAGATTCGTTTGTTTTTCTAAATGTTACCAACATTCTCAGTTTTCTGCGTTCAACTGTTTTGTGAATGTGTGTTTGCGTGTGTGTGTGTGTGTGTGTGTGTGTGTGTGTGTGTGTGTGTGTGTGTATTTGAGAGGGAGAGAGATTTTTTAATAGAATAAAAATTATTTATTTTACTTTTATTGCTATTTTTTATTCATTTATTTATTCTTAATAATAATAATTATTATTATTATTATATTTTCCTGTATATACATATGAGATAAATCAGATGTGTAATCATTTGTTGGGATTGTTGTCTATTATATGATCAGTGTAAACAGTGACTTGTTAGTCATATTTACTTCGTCATTTAATAGTTTTTTCATTTCAGCCATTTTTTTGTATATATGATAATTTTCCTGTAATGTTTGGAGATGTATTTCATTATTTATTGTGATTATTTTCATATCATTTTCTCTTGTAGTAGGTTTGTGGTTATTTTCTCTCAAATGTTGTGCAAAAGTTGAAAAGTATAATAATAATTATTATTATTTTTAAGAATAAATAAATGAATAAAAATAGTAATAAAATAAAATAAATAATTTTTACTTTATTAAATAAAATCTCTCTCCCTCTCTAATACACACACACACACACACACACACACACACACACACACACACACACACACAAATTCACAAAGCAGTTGAATGCAAAAAAGTGAGAAAGTTGGTAACACTTATAAAAACAAAAGAATCTCTGTCTTAAAAAGATGGCAGTTACAGTGATGTGCAACGTAAACACTGAAGTGAAAAGGAACTGTAAGATGTCCACCTGGTTGCCAGATGAGAAAAAGCAGTTTCCTTAGATGCAATGAATTAGAAGTTACCTGTAAGTACCTTTCAATTTCATAAAAAAAATGTTAAGGAACTGTTTTTAAATCTATAACTTAGATGTAAAACCATAACCTATGTGTAAAAATGGACAAATCATGTAATATTTCAGGACACCCACTGATGATGTTTTGTAAAAAAGGCGAAACGCGTCTGGGTGCATAAATAAGAAGACATTTTCTTTGAGACAACTGCAATTTATATACAGCTGCTGCGAAAGCGGCCACTACAAGAGACGTGTGATGCAATAGTGTTTTAAATATATTAATTCTCTCTGTAATGGAATTTCCGGAATGACTAGGAAGTGATTTTCGAGGTCAGATTTCTCCTAAACAGCTAAAATGTGGACTTCTGCAACCACTGCCTTTACCAAGTCATCCACTGTTGAATGGTGAATACGTAGAGAACTTTGCCACGTTTCATAGTCTTGTCTTTGGTTTTCCTATGTGATGATTGAAGACATATGACTACCACTCGTATACATGTTTTCTAGTACAGAGAAAGTATTTGTTCCAATCAATTTACTTACTGTAAGATGTAAATTATTTCGCAGGGGCTGAATGCTCAGTAGTGATTTCATGTCCCTAAGACAATAATGATTGCTGCTGATGATTTCAGATTTGTTCCCAAATAATGTCGTAGGCAGAAGCTTATACACGGTCCAGTAACATCAATGTGACCACCACCTACTTTCGGCGTCAGTGTGCAGTGACCACTCACAGACAGCTAGTGGCAGAACTAGGACTGTGCAGTGTATAAAGCGGAAAACAGTACACTCGTTGCCGTGATACGGAAACGGAGCTACTTATGTGGCGTCAAAAAGGGCGTCATCATTGAATTTCAGGCTGTAATGGTTCTCTATTTACGTGACCATTACGGCATTCCAACGCAGTTCTCGATACCAGTAATATCATACTACTTTTCTGCGAATTAACAGACATATATTTTGTGACAGTATTCACATTTGGTTTTATTAATGTATAGGTACTCCGATATATCGATGTATTACAGTGATATGGTTCTTCTGTGTATTCATTTCTGTGAGACTGTCATAATCTTTGATTTACTTGTAACCGTTTTGGCACGAATACGCACAGAGCATTCTTTGTTTCACTTTGCAGAAGTTAAGTTGTTATTTCACTTTCTAAAAGAACAGTCAAGTCTTGTGTTTGGTTAAAGTGGAAATTAAATATATGAAGATTGATACAAAACTGTTTTCTTGACGATGTGACAATTAAGGAGAAGTATATGTGAATTTACAAGAAGTTTGATAAAAATTTGGATCATGAACACCAAGTCAAAAATTATTTCTACCATTCTATTGTTCGCCGGCCGAAGTGGCCGTGCGGTTAAAGGCGCTGCAGTCTGGAACCGCAAGACCGCTACGGTCGCAGGTTCGAATCCTGCCTCGGGCATGGATGTTTGTGATGTCCTTAGGTTAGTTAGGTTTAACTAGTTCTAAGTTCTAGGGGACTAATGACCTCAGATGTTTAGTCCCATAGTGATCAGAGCCATTTGAACCATTCTATTGTTCTGATCCGGGATTGTTTGACCATTAAGAATTTCCTGAAAAACGCATTTGTTAGGTCTTCAAATATTGCTAAAATATAGATCTGGATCTTCTAGCAGTCAAAGTGGAATCACCCTAGAATCAACGAGTTGAGCCATAACAACTTCGACGAAATCTACGTGGGAATCCATTCAAGATAAGTGCCAAAATTAATGGCTTTTTTACAGTGACTTCGTTATTTCAATTCTGACGATACCATCCACAGTCAATAACTTTGTTGTTGCCCGATAAAGCGAACATATACTGCGTGAGCAACATTATTGATCTGATTTCTAACCTACTTTGCAAGTGGTGGTATTGTTAGAAGGCGAAGGGTAGAAGCATTTCCGAAATCGCTAAGTTTGTAAAATGTTGACGTCCCGCCATGGTTAGAGTATACCGTGAATGGCAAAACAGCGCTATGCAAAACCGGCGTCGAGGGAACAGTGATTCACCGCGGGCCATAGATGACAGGGGTGAGCGATGGCTCCGAAGACGTACAACTGTTGAGCAGTTCAAGGCCCAGCTGAACCAAGTGCTACCTACAATGTATCCTCAACGACCGTTCAGTGAACGTTGCTGCATGTGCGCCTCCACGACAGGCACTTGGTTCGTGCACCCATTCTGACTGCTGTTCATCACCGACGCAGGCTGGAATTTGCACGTCAGTACCACAACTGGAGGTCCACTGAATGGTGACAGGCGGCCTTTTCGCATGAATCACGTTTTATACATGTGAAGCCTGAAGCTTCTGAAAGCCAGCACCCTGCAACAGTCGTCGGAAGGGTCCAGGTCGGTGGAGGGAACGTTGCGGTCTGGGAAATGTTTCTGTGGCATTCCCTGGGTAGTCTTGTCTCTGTGGAAAGCACTGTGGATCAACACGAGTATGTACCTATTCTTTGGACCTATGTCCATCCCTAAATGCAGTTCGTTTCTCCTCGACAGGATGACGCCTACCAGCAGAACAATGCAACGTGCCACACAGCTCGCAGTGACCATGCGTGTTACGAAGAGCACCAGGAAGAGTTTACCATACTCCCCTGGCCATCAAATTCCCGGATTTAAGCCCAACCGAGAATCTGTGGGACCACCTCTATCGGCCTTCCTTGTCACGGGTCCTCAACCGAGAAACCTAGTGCATTCCGCCGTGGCACTGGTCGCCATGGCTCCAGAAACTTGTCAGTACCTTCCGCAACCTCAGTGAGTCTCTTCCTGCACGTCTCGCAGAGGTCTGTGCTGCAGAAGGAGGCTATTCGGATTCTCAAAGGCGGTCAAATTAATGTGACTGGACCTTGCAATAACAGTCTGTTGAAATAGGCCAAAACAATAATAATAATAACGGGGATGCAAGCACATACACTTCAAATGTGAAATTTTGCATAGTTGCTGTGGTGTCACCGCCAGACACCACACTTGCTAGGTGGTAGCCTTTAAATCGGCCGCGGTCCGTTAGTATACGTCGGACCCGCGTGTCGCCACTATCAGTGATTGCAGACCGAGCGCCGCCACACGGCAGGTCTAGAGAGACTTCCTAGCACTCGCCCCAGTTGTACAACCGACTTTACTAGCGATGGTTCACTGACAAAATACGTCCTCATTTGCCGAGAAGATAGTTAGCATAGCCTTCAGCTACGTCATTTGCTACGACCTAGCAAGGCGCCATTATCAGTTGCTATTGATCTTGTTAATCATGTACCGTCAGACGTTCACCATTAATGGATTAAAGTTAAGTATTCCACCAGCTACGTGCGTTTTTTCTAAAGTCTAATTTCCTTGTCCCGCTCCAGACCTCACGCCAGCCTGCGTGAGCTGAAACGCGTGCCTTTTGGCTTCCTCTAATAGGGTGTTGGCTCTCCTGCCAACCCACAACATTTGGCGACGAGGCCCCTGCGTTTCTGTTGCCCTGATTTACTTGTGTAATGGCTTCGCCACCATTTCCAGATGTACTGTCTGAATTTTATCGCTTACAGAATCAGCAGACGCAGGCCTTACTGGATGCCCTTGGACAGCTCGTCCAGGGTCAACGTGCAATGCAAAACGACGCGGCAGCCGCCGCTCCACCGCTAACACAGCCACAACACGCAGTTGTACCAACTTTTCGACCTTTTGATGCTGCACTGGAAAGCTGGACGGAGTGGTCACGCCAATTTGGATTCCATCTCGCCCCCTACAGAATTCAAGGTAATGAGCGGCAGCCTTTTCTCCTTTCCTCCGTTGGGGTGACCACGTACCGTGTGATAGTCAAATTATTTCCGCGACGCGACGTAGATACTCCGTCCTACGACGAAATTTTGTCTGCATTAGATGCACATTTCAAAGAATCAGTTAATGTAGTTGCGAAAAGGTATACCTTCTTTCGTACAAAACGTATGGCAGGTCAGATTAATAGGGAATAGGTTGCAACCTTGCAAGGCCTTACTAGGGATTGTGCTTTTAAGTGTCAATGTGGACTCCCTTATTCAGATACTATGGTACGTGATGCAATTGCACAGAACGATTCTGATGTTCGTATAAGGGAACAAATTTTGAAACTAGTCAATCCCTCCCTTCAACAAGTGATGGACATATTGGATCGGCAGGACACACTTGACTTTGCTCAGGAATCATTTGAAACTTCGCCACCCGTGTGTCAGGTTAACCGGCCCGCTGGGCGAGCTGCACGGCACAGTAAACAGCCCTCGCGCACAGCCGCGCCACTGCCACCAGGCTCTCAGCCACGTGTACCGCGCAGGCAAGCAAATGCAGTGCTAAAATCATGCCCGTGGTGTGCTACTAGACATTCGCGTGAGAATTGCCCGTCACGCCATGCTATTTGCTTTTTCTGTAATAAAAAAGGACATGTTCAGAGTTTTTGCCAGAATAAGCTCAGATCGGACACCCACAACCATTCCAGGCCCTTTGCTTCACGCCGAATTCGAACCAAGGATACTGAGGCTAGCGAAACTTCGCCCATGGAAATTCATGTAGTTCATTCCACTCCGCTCAGTGTCACTCTCTCTAACAGTGACTGTGTTCGTCCCACAAATAGTGTGTGTCGACATCGCTGGAAATCCCGTCAAGTTGCAAGTGATTCTGTACTAGTGTCAGTTCACGTTGCACGAGACAGTCGCTCTTGTCGTCAGCAGGACAATAAACTTTTTGTAGATTTGGACATTAACTGCAAAGTGATACCGTTCCAGCTCGATACCGGAGCTGCAGTTTCACTGATCAATCAAGCCACGTACAAACTGATGGGCACACCTCCGTTGCGTGCCGCAACTGTTAAGTTAACTAGTTACTCCGGACAAGCTATCCCTGCATTAGGACAGTGCAGCCTTCTTGCAACATACAAAGGACAAACAAAACTTGTGTCATTCTATGTCCTTCGTTCTTCTTCTGCAGTGAACTTGTTTGGTTTCGATTTATTTCAGTTGTTTAACTTGTCTATAGTAAATCAGGTCCCATCAGTGAACCAGACTGTGCCTTCAGACAGTGTTTCTCGTCTATGTGCAGAATTTGCAGACATTTTTGCACCGGACCTTAGTTGCGCCAAGAATTATAAAGCAAATTTGGAACTGAAAGTAAACGCACAACCGAAATTTTTCAGAGCGCGCTGTGTTCCCCATACATTGCATGATGAGGTCGCAAAAACTATACACGATTTGGAATCACAAGGTGTGATTAAAAGTGTGCAGGCTTCTCTCTGGGCATCACCCTTAGTAATTTTGCCAAAACCTTCCGGAAAATTGAGACTTTGTGTGGACTTCAAGGCAACAGTGAATCCACAACTAGTGATTGCAACTTTTCCTTTACCCTGCCCGGAAGATCTTTTTGACAAACTGTGCCCGGGTAAATATTTTTTGAAGTTGGACCTAGCAGATGCGTATTTGAAAATACCGGTGGACGAGGATCCCAGCGCGTTTTGGCGGTTAACACGCATCTTGGGTTGTATCGATTCAAACGACTGCCATTCGGGTGTGCATCCGCCCCTGCATTGTTTCAGCAATATCTACAAACTGTTTGTGCGTCGGTCCCTACTGCAGCAAACTATCTGGACGATGTTGTGATCTCCGGAAAGACGGAAGAAGAACATTTAGCCAATCTCAGAACATTATTTCGGGTCTTGCGACAAAATGATCTTCGTTTGCGGAAGGACAAATGTGTGTTTTTTGCTCGGGACTTGCCCTACCTGGGACACGTACTCAATGCCCAAGGCATACATCCCAGTCCCGAGCACCTCCGTGCCTTACTAGACTTGCCTTCGCCGCAGAATTTGAAGCAGCTACAGAGTGTGCTGGGATAAATCAACTATTACCATAAATATGTGCGCCACGCCTCTTCCATTTCAGCTCCGCTTCATCGCTTACGCTGTAAAGGTGTTCCGTTCGTCTGGACGACGGAATGCGAACGCGCCTTTCGCCAGTTGAAATCGGCGTTGCTTTCCAATACTTGCCATACGCCATTCGATCCCCAGAAACCCCTTTTGTTGATGGTGGGTGCATCGGATTTCGGGATCGGTGCTGTGCTTGCGCACAAAGATGGATCGCATGATCGCCCTATTGCCTTTGCGTCCAAATTGCTCTCGTCTGCGCAAAGAAATTATTCACAGATCGAGAAAGAAGCATTGGCTCTCGTATTTGGTGTTAAAAGTTTCATGATTTCTTGTATGGTCGTCACTTTACCATCATCACAGACCACAAACCTTTGACATCGTTTTTTCATCCGAACAAGCCTGTACCTCCACGTACAGCGCAGAAATTCATTCACTGGTCTATTTTCCTCTCGTAGTACCACTACGATATCTTGTATCGGTCCACTGCTCAGCACGGAAACGCCGATGCGTTGTCCCGTTTGCCTGTTGCTGAGGATAGGGCATTCGATTCCTCCGAACTTGCTTGCATGTTCATTGATGCGGAAACCGATCACGTGGTAGAATCGTTTCCGATTGATTTTCGTCGTGTAGCTACAGCCACAGCTGCCGACCCTGTCCTTGCTACTGTTCTGCGTTTTGTTGCTACGCAATGGCCCTTGTCAAAGTCACGGATCGGGGATCCGTTGGTTCGCCGATTTTTTGCTCACAAGGAGAGACTTTTTGTTCGACGTGGTGTTTTGCTGTTGCGTTCTGATAATGATCAGTCCAGGGTCGTGGTCCCACGTTCGTTACAGTCCTCTGTCTTACAGCTTCTCCATCAAGGACATTGGGGTATAGTGAGAACGAAACAACTTGCTCGTCAGCACTGTTCTTGGTTCGGAATCGATGCCGCGATTACGAATATGTGCTCTTCTTGCATGGTGTGTGCCGAACAACAATCAACCCCACCGTGGAAATTCTTTGCATGGCCAAAAGCCACTTCCCCTTGGCAACGCTTGCACATCGATTTTGCTGGTCCATTCTGGAATGCACGATGGTTGGTTGTGGTAGTTTCATAGAGTAATTTTCCTTTTGTTGTCCGGATGTCTTCCACGACGTCACCTGCCACCATCCAATCATTATCTGCTATCTTTTGCATTGAAGGCCTTCCACAGACTATTGTTTCCGACAATGGCCCACAATTCATGTCCGCAGAATTTCAGTTCTGCGAGGCCAATGGTATTCAACATCTGACGTCCGCGCCATTTTCGCCACAGTCAAACGGTGCCGCTGAACGATTGGTCAGGACTTTAAAGTCCCAGATGTTGAAGTTGAAAGAGTCGCATTCTCGCGAGGACGCGTTATTGCTCTTTTTGTCCTCGTTTCGCTCTCAGCCCCGAGATGGTCGCTCGCCGGCTGAGTTGCTCC
The DNA here is from genome assembly GCF_023864345.2 of Schistocerca serialis cubense. Taxonomy (NCBI): domain Eukaryota; kingdom Metazoa; phylum Arthropoda; class Insecta; order Orthoptera; family Acrididae; genus Schistocerca; species Schistocerca serialis. Next base: position 1,035,337,897 of record NC_064639.1, on the reverse strand, counting down.
ACGGTCGTCATCATCGAACCTTGATATCTTTGCTATATCCGCCGCATCAGGTTCCTGTGCAGCGGCAGACACCTGCTATTGCTCCAGGCGACGTTGTCTACTATCGTCACTACCGAGAATCACGGCGTTGGCTCGAAGGGCGCATTCTTCGCTGCCTCGGACGCTCTATGTATCTGGTTTTGGGGACCTCTGGTGACGTCTCAACCAGCTGCGCCTCTGTCGTCGCATGGGATCTGCCGCTCGCCGTCTGCTTTCAGCGACGGTGCAGTCAGGTCAGCGTCCTGGGGACCCATCTACTGGCTCGCCTCAGCCCCAGGTGTTACCGACGCTGCCTTCCATTTTGCCCCATGGGGACGCGCCGCTGCCGCCGCCGCCGCCGCCGCCTGTTCTCCCGCCGGCGACGCCCGCAGTGGACGCGTCGCTGCGACCGCCGGGCGCCTCCCTGGGTCACGCGCCGCCGATCGCTTCCCGTGACCAGTTGTCCTCCGACGTGGAACTCTTGCCCGATCCGGATCATATGTCGTCTTCGCCCGTCGGGTGCCCCGACCCGATAGAGGTCGACCCTTCGGCCCCTCCTGCCTCTCTGCGGACGCATACACCACATGTTGGCGTGCACCCTGGAGCAGGTTGTCAGGCGTTTCCTAGCTCCCCCCGGTCCGAATGGCAGGGTGCGGGTGGCACAGCCTCGCCTGTTGTTAGGCTCCCCACCTCGTCGCAACGTCAACATGGGGTCCTCCCCACGGGGGGCGGAAGCCTTATGCCACAACCGTACGCCGACTTGCGGGGGAGGAATGTGGTGTCACCGCCTGACACCACACTTGCTAGGTGGTAGCCTTTAAATCGGTCGCGGTCCGGTAGTATACGTCGGACCCGCGTGTCGCCACTATCAGTGATTGCAGACCGAGCGCCGCCACACGGCAGGTCTAGAGAGACTTCCTAGCACTCGCCCCAGTTGTACAACCGACTTTGCTAGCAATGGCTCACTGACAAAATACGTCCTCATTTGCCGAGAAGATAGTTAGCATAGCCTTCAGGTACGTCATTTGCTACGACCTAGCAAGGCGCCATTATCAGTTGCTATTGATCTTGTTAATCATGTACCGTCAGACCGGCGTTCACCATTAATGGATTAAAGTTAAGTATTCCACCAGCTACGTCCGTTTTTTCTAAAGTCTAATTTCCTTGTCCTGTTCCAGACCTCACGCCAGACTGCGTGAGCTAAAACGCGTGCCTTTCGGGTTCCTCTAATAGGATGTTGGCTCTCCTGCCAACCCAACACAGGTGCTGTCGGAATATCAGAAACTACTTTGGAAGGGAATTAATTGTTAGGCCGGCCGGTGTGTACGATCGGTTCTAGGCGCTACAGTCTTGAACCGCGCGACCGCTACTGTCGCAGGTTCGAATCCTGCCTCGGGCATGGATGTGTGTGATGTACTGAGGTTAGTTAGGTTTAAGTATTTCTAAGAAGTTACGTCCCACAGTGCTCAGAGCCACTTGAACCATTTGAACAAAATCAATTGTTAGAGGCAATATAGTATTTAAGTAAAAAGCTGCATGCTCTGTGTATTTAATACAGACATTAACACATGCAGTATTTTACATATTTATGAGTAAATAGTGTAAGAGAGTGTGCATCTTCATATTTTATAGGCACAAATACTGCTCCATCAAATTTCAGGTGTGCAGCCGCATAAATTTGGCTTCTTCTAATATTTCGGCTGAATACCGTCCAGCCGTCTTCAGAGTGAGCCGAGGTGACTAACGCTCCAGCACTTGCTCCGTCCTTTGAAAGTGGTGGACCGCACCACTGCGCATGCGGCCACAGATACAGAAGGCGACAGAACGTTAATCGGCGGGAAAGACGTATGACATATGCATAGAAATAGCTGTATGGCTGCGCAGTCTATCCGTACGGTGATATCGATGTGTCACTGCGAGCTGCGTCGCTGCGACGTCTTTGTAATTTTATTAGAGAAATTGTCGGATTCCAATATTTGTCGAAGCTGAAGCCGCTATCTTTATTAATTAAATTCGTCACCGAGCTAATTTCAATTGCTTCCTTCACTACTGAGTCCCAGAAGGATACAATCGAGGCCAAGATTTCGACGTTATCGTACACCATAGAGTTCCCAGTGTCAACACAGTGCTCGGCCACCGCAGATTTATTAGATTGTAAGAGCCGGGCGTACCTGCGGTGCTCTGTGTTCCGTTAAAGATGATTTGGTGCTTCGGAAGCCTGGGGTTTACAAGATCCGCTTTGAGTGCGGCCGTTCGTACATCGGACAGACGACACGTACTATCCAGGAGAGATGCAGAGGAGAGATGCACAATTTAATCATTAATGAAAACCACTACAGCTGCATTACTACACATTTGTTGTGTTACAACTGATTTCGTTCGTAGTTCACGTTATTCTACGAACAAAAGCATACCGCTACACAACAAATGTGTAATAAAACTTTTATCCAAAATGAATGAGGATCACTGCGACAATGATGAGTAATGGTTTCTTGAAATTACTGGAACCAGTCGGTTTTTGTTTTGTTCTTTAATTTTTACTACACCATTACCCGTATCGAACCACGAAGCGATTCATCATCAAATGCATGTACTTGCTGATTGGTTGCAGCAGTGTGGGAGTCGTGTAGCAGTGGCAAGATGTATAAACGAAACACGTAAGCATTGAGTGTGGCGAGAATTTTTCACATTGTGAAATCGATTTTTTTGCATTACTTACAGTTATTAGTATCCGTTGGTTGGTTGTTGGTGCAAGCAGTATTCTAAAAAACACAATGAATGTTTTCTAGTGACGTCATTGTTGCCTACTGAATAACATTTCATTCGTAGAAGACAGATGGCGTTGTTGTTCGTCCATGAATTAAAATTTTCTATAAGGACGGGAGTATTTTCAGGGGATTAGTACCGACATAGTAACGGTTTTTCACTCAGCTTATAGTTAAACAGGTGGTAGCTACTTTCCATCCCTATTACGGCGTAAATCTCCGGAACGTCAGTCTATGGTAAATGCAGAACAAAGAACGACTATTTTACGATAAAATCTGAATTGCTCCCCTTTATCCAAAAACATATGCTTGCGGATTACATAGTGCCTCTAGTTCCATGGCGACTGTGTCGCCCCTCCACCGCATGTCACTTAGTTTGCTGGGTACTGCGTACCCTGGAACGTCACGCTGCGTTGCGGTTCGACAAGAAACATAATTTTGCAAAACTATTTTTCTCCTCTTGTCGCCATTTTCCCACATCTCGGCAAGGGTTTATGCTCGATCACTTTTCTTTATAAACATTACTTTAATACTTTGGGACAATAAAGAAACGTACGTAGCTGGATTGATATAGGTTGCGTGGCTAAACTGTATACCTTGCGAATTATGTATAATTATACGTGACCAAATGAAAATACGTGACTAGATGTGACTCAGATCCAGGTCATTGATTTTCGCTGGCTGTACGTAATCAGTACAGCCCAGATTTCCAAGCACTATCATATCATAAAACAGGCATGCATTCATGGAATATCATGTTGAACATGCCCAATGAGGCGGCAAACAATAAAAATATACAGTATCAAAATTCAGTTCAATATCTATTTCTGTCTTATTCTAAAACAATACACAAAAACCAATTTCTCCAAATTTTTGTGATAAGTTTCATGTATTTATCAGACAGATAAACTCAGACTGACTATCATCAGACCTTCTCGATAACACGATTGCAAAGACTTTTCAACTTCTTCAGTAATTTTCAGAGAGTCCACAAGTTACCTATGGCTTCCATCTTCGCGGAAAATTTGATTTGATGTAAATTAGGTCTTTCTTCAAATATGATTTCTTGAGTAAGGCTTTCATGTCTTTAATGCAAGCTTCATTACTGGCTTCACAAATGTGTACGACCTAAAAACTGGCCAGTAGCTTAAGGCTTTTCAAAATAGAAGTAAGGGAACTGATGTTAAATTCAGTAAATTTTTGGGAATTTACGCTCTCTTACCGGCTTACTTTATAAAAATTATCGCAGTAAAAGATGGCAGCATTTATCCATTACTGAATCTGGTTAAAATGTCTAGGCTGTGGCGACAAAGCTAAATCTGGCAGTATATCTTTAAATGCGGCAACGCGGACAGATACTGTCAAGAATACCTTCAATTGGAAAAACGACAGAGTTATCAAACGTTTCTACACTGTGCGTCTGTTAACTTTGTTTGTAATATTCACATTGTCATATTTTAGACGCACTGTTTCAGCTACACGACGTAACGCTTGGGGTAAACACGTAACGTGCCTTAGGTTAGTATAAAATATTTTAATTGCTTCCCCGGACTTCATCATATACAGAGAGAATCAGTGTAGAACAATAGGAACCATTTTTATTTCAGTTTATTGGCACGAATTGTATTGACTGTTCAACGTCCCGTACTGATCCTACTGACATTACTGTCAATGCTTTATGAAATAATTTTAGTGCAACTACAACTGACAGTTAAGTAATTAGCTTTAATATGTAGAAAATGGTCACCTTTTAATAATTTATTTACACACATTATTTTATTTGTGGCATGAAAAAATAATCTAGAAAGAATTTGTCAGACTGTTGTTAAATGATCATACAATGTTGAGTTATTTTCTCACAGTACACAGTTACTAACCGGATAATTGATGAATAACTACAGTATGCCTAGATCATGACTTAAGTGACAGATAGGCAATGAGAATCCAAAGACCTTACCCACTGTATGATGACCGTTGTTTTACCAACCACTTCTCAGAAATAATCACTTGCTATCTGTTTATTAGCTTCTTCTCCAGAGCTCGAGTTTTGAGAAACAATGCAGCAAGCTCACTGTTTACACAGTGCACCGCTATCACCATTAATACTCTCACCTGTAAGTCTGAAAAGTCTATCCCTTGTAAGTGATATGATTAACTAAAGAATTTGGTAGTGTCTGAATCTGTAAGGTATGACAGCTATCGTAAACAACAACTGAAATTTGCTGTTCAAAACAAGCAAAAACTCAGTGACCGTCATGAATTATGTATTTAATTATACAGACTAAGTGTTACTGTGTTCAGTTGTAGGTTCATGAAACTATAAATGCTAGACTGTATTAATTATAACTTTATCTCACAATAAGAAAAACTGCCTATTCTCACTGTAATTTTAATACAACTGCCATGATAAAAAACGACACCAAATCGGTCTTTACGCAGTACTGTTCCTACAGTTTAATGTATAGCAAAGACAACTGTGAACATGTATTTTGCATGAATGTGTATATTAACTATAAGATGTTTCTGTTATTCAATTACTAAGCAGCGTAAATATATATCATATTCAGCAAGGTTCTAAGATCACATGTTAATACATTAATGCAGGCACAGACAGTAAACAACAAAATGTTTCTTAAGTTATGAAACGAACTCTGCTTCTGCGTTATTAACTTTTACAACCAGTAAACTATATCTTTGCTGTTACGAATGCAGTATTGCATAGGTAAAATTGTCTTTGTCATGTCATATTAGCAAGCTGCTATTTACATTTATGTAAATTATCTGTGTAATGAACAGTTACAAATCCACCAAATTGTGAAAAACTTTTCAGTAAATAACAGTTTCTTCTGTTCACAAAGGTTCTTGCATCATTACTTTAAAATTTGAGAGAGCAGCACTTTTACTCTGTTAATAAACATTTTCTACTGTAAATAGAATGATAAAGGTGGCTGCAGAATGATAAACTGCAATTTACACGTTATACTTTCTAAGAAAGCAACTAAAATGAAGATCTCCCTTTATACTAAAGTGAACAACTTCTGTATCTTGCCTTATTCGTGGTCGTTGACTTTTTAAATTTTTTATATTTTATTTACTGTTGACGTACGTGTTGATAAACGAGGCTTCACGAATACTCTGCCCTTTTATGTTGTCGCTTGCCACTGAAATGAAACCATCCAACTACATATCACACTTCACAATGTTTTATGCACAGGCTTTTCACTTTATAAAACAGAACTGTCACTGTTAACATTGCTGAGCTGTATAATGAGGTTTTTCGTAATATTTATAATATAGTCGGAAACGCTTTTTGTCACATTTCTGATTTTATTGCGCGACACACTCCAGTTAAATTATTCTCTTCATGTCGTATTACCAAGCGTCTTAGTCCTTCTTCTACTGAAGTGGCTCGCGTTTAAACGTTTTGGTCCGTTCCACGTCAGCAACCCGCTTGTAGAAACTGTACAAAGTTACTGATTCTGGTAAGGTGGATCTGTACAGTCTCTTCGGCATTTTATTTTCTAGATGCATTTACATTAAAGTACATAAAAAATCACAATAATTATAAGCTTATAATGTTACATAGAGACCGAGCGATGTGGCGCAGTGTTTAGCTGACTGGACTCGCATTCGGGAGCATGACGGTTCAATCCTGCATCCGGGCATCCTGATCTCGGTTTCCTGTGATATCCCTAAGTCGATTCACTGCAAATGCCAGGATGGTTCCTTTGAAACGGCACGGCCGACTTCAAATGGTTCAAATGGCTCTGAGCACTATGGGACTTAAACATCTGAGGACATCAGTCCCGTGGAACTTAGAACTACTTAAACCTAACTAACCTAAGGACATCACCACACATCCATGCCCGAGGCAGGATTCTAACCTGCGACCGTAGCGGTGGCGTGGTTTCAGACTGAAACGCCTAGAACCGCTCGGCCACACTGGCCGGCACGGCCGACTTCCTTCCTCGTCCTTCCCTAACCCCATGGTACCGATGACCTCGCTGTTTGGTCCCCTCCCCCAAATCAACCAACCAGTTGTATAGAATATTAATCAAAAAAATTTTAAGGTGTTTGGTAACTCATACCATACTGTTTTTCTGGGTATCCGTCATAACTTTTACCGACATGTATCGAGCCGAACGAGGGCTCTTCTACTCATTATGAAGTTTTTAGACCGTAATGAAATTCACGAAATTACTACTGTTCTGCTCTTTTGTCATAATTAATACGAAGAAAACATCAGTAAAATGTGATATTACACAAATTATTGCAGTATACATACTGAGGTCAGAAAAATTATGTGATACGCATTATAAATGTCTAAATTTATGTAGTTACGTCGATGAAATATCTGAAGTATGGATTTACTCCCGAAATGACCGAAACTTGCAAACAAGCATGTAACATACATTTGCGTGGGAACCCGGGTTCAAGTAATAAGTTACTGGAAGGAATGAATGTGGTTCTGTAACCGGTTGAACGTTTGGGGAGCCCCGGCAAGCTTTCTTCTTGGTGCAAATTGTGAGATTATAGTACTAAATAATATTACGAAACTGCTTTAGGCCCGTAATTCGCAACATATACTCGATGAATCCGTTAAAAACTGTTACTTGTTGTATTTAGTTTGGCATCAACGGGGAAACAAACGTTGGAGTTAAAGAATTATAGTTGCGTCTTTCTATATGATGAAAAAAAACCTGTAATTTCACTGTAAGTCAGTATCTACATATCTTCAAGAAACTGTCAGCCTGTATAGCTGGGTGGTAACGTGCTCGCCTCCCATGAAGCGGGCTCGGGTTCGACTCCCGTCCGGGTTGGAGACATTCTCCAGTCGTGGACTGGGTGTTGTGTTGCCCTCATCACCAGCGCGCAAGTCGCCCAATGTGACGTCGAATGAAATAAGACTTGCATTTGGCGGCAGAACATCCCCGAATGGGGCCTTCCAGCCAAAGACGCCATACGGTCATTTCATTTTTTTCTTGAAACTGTTTATATATAGACTCTCATGAAACACTTCATTTCGTATTGTCTATTTCACTAAACAATATATCACTTTCAACTAATAAGAAGGTTGCAGCAGCCTTATTTTATGCCGGCCGCGGTGGCCTAGCGGTTCTAGACGCTTCAGTCCGGAACCGCGCGACTGCTACTGTCGCAGGTTCGAATCCTGCCTCGGGCGTGGATGTGTGTGATGTCCTTAGGTTAGTTAGGTTTAGTTCTAAGTTCTAGGGGGCTAATGACCTCACACGTTAAGTCCCATAGTGCTCAGAGCCATTTGAACCATTTGAACCTTATTTTATAACATCAAGTACAATCGTACATGATAATACAGTGTAACGCAGAAGCATCTCTATAATCTATATATATATATATAGAAAAGTTTCGTTTCTTTTTGTAACAGTATTAACATATATAATGATTCAGTCGGCCGAAGTAGATCCTCTTGTGATTATGTGCTCGTACGACGATTTCATACTTTATTAAGTTACCCACACTATAACGGTTGACACCGCGGACAGTTTTCGATTTACGCAGTATGGGGTCCGCAGCACCACAGCCTCGTTCAGTGTACACGAAACATAAGAAAACAAAACGGTAATCACTTTTACTGATTATAGAAGTGAATAAAAATGTAGAATACGTATTGCTTGTTCTCTTTGGCAGGTTCTGCAGAAGTCGGAGAGATCTGACTGCTGAATCAACATTTTGTGCCACTGCATAGCTGCTCACGAAGGACTGAGGTCTCGGTTCAAACCTCGCAGTAGTAAGCAGTTGTCACTGAACTCATGTCGCAGTGTATACTGCACCAGGAGCAGCAGATTTCAAAGTCTACGATTACTATATTTCAGTATTTTTAATACTCTTCGTGCAAACCATTACTCTAAACCACATTCGTGCACTGACTGCTAACGCGTGTACTCTCTGCGAGGGTGTTGATATTCAGCAAAGTGCAGAACCGAAATATAGCCTCAAAGCGGTGTCACTAGTCTCCTTTCGCACTCGACAAAGGGATGCTTCATTTTACTCTGACGCACACAGATGTTCTTCTCAGGGAGGGGAAAATTCACTTTACATTTTAAAACGAGTACCCCTATTCTTAAATCGTATATGAAAATCCAGGGAGTCTATTTCGAGTGCCGTCCTTTTCATAGCTGCCTCCGCGTTTGGCGAGTCTGAGCGCTGGCAAGCACAAAAAGAGTGACGTCGGCAGCATATATGAGTCGGCTGTCAGGGAACAGACGACAAGTGTGACTGCAGGGGGGGGGGGGGGGAGGAGGTAGCGCCAGGGCACCTGTGTGGGCGGCGTGGAGCGGCGGTGCTGAACAGCAGCAGCTGGCCTCGCCATGCTTGGGCGAACGGTGCGCGGAACCCAGGCTGCAGTATAAAGGGCAAGGGTGCGAGACCCGTGTAGCGATCACGTGCTGGCAGACGCGGGGGAGGAGGGGGAGGGCGGAGGTGTCATTCAACAGAAACCTAATTCTGCTCTTCCTTAAGATCCTGTGCGCCATAGACAATAGCGCACCGATTGACTTCGTTGACTTCCGGAGTATATTCGATACAGATCCACACTGTAGTTTAGTGAATAAAATCTTAGTTTACCAACTACCGAACCACAATGGTGAATGGGTTTGAGACTACCTGGCAGACAGAATACTACAAAAGTATGTTCGTGTAGCTTTTTTTCGCAGCAAGATGTAAATACTCCTTTGAAAGGGTACGGCCAGATTCAATTTCTAATGACCTTGCCGTTGACTGGAGGTGAAAACCTGACGTTCCTTCCATGACGACTGTCTTTTGCCCTCTCGAATCAAAAGAAGCCTGAGAAGGTACCAGTTCGGGATCATTCAGGTGGCCCGAGCTGCTTCAGTTAAGAATTAGCACGAGAATATACTCGTGTATATATATGTCTGATGTCAAGCGAAATACTTGAACCTACAGGGGGGGGGGGGGGGAGGGGGCGGGAGAAAATGGTACAGTAAATTCGGATGCCAAACCTTAGGAGAACTTACGTTGAAATCTGTAACTTTTACAACAAAATAAGTATTTCCTTACACAGTCACCAAGCCTGAAGACTTAAATGTTAACGAAACACATATACTCCACTGGGAAGGTGATCTGGAAGATTTACTAAAACGAGAATGCAAAATTCTAAGAATGATAGTCGGTCCTATGCGAACAGAAGACGCATATAAATTAAAATTAAAATCCCGAAAAATATCTTAAAAGCTGTCGGATTTCACGGCAGACTGGAATGTTATGGGCATACCTACAGACTCCCAACAACGAGACTCATTCACAAAATCGTGACGTACACAAAACATTTGAAAGTCGTTCTCTGGATCCAGCAGATCAAAAAGGATTCAGAAATGGTTCATATAATACGTTCACATGATTCAAATAGAAATTTATACAGATAAGAAATCGCCAAATGGGAAGTACTGCCAGAGACTGAAGTCACAATCAGACCAGGAACAAAGTCGAGTGGAGGAAGGAACAGAATCCACTGAGAAAGATTGAGAGTTGACTGGAAACTCTGAAGATCGGAACATAATAGCTTTCCATGACCCGACAGGGTCCATTCGCTTATAACACTCACTCAAATACGCAAAAAATAGCAACACCAAGGAGGAGTTATTCGACATAAACGAAAGCTAGCAGGCTTGTTTCTACGTCAGGAAGATGAGGTCTGTTCAGTCGGTTAAGCGTAGAGCTAGTAGCTCCTGTAGGGGGATACAGTCCACCCCTGGTAGATGAATGGTCAGAGCGACGTAATGTCATACCTATCGGCCCGGGTTCGATTCCCCGCTGAGTCGAAGGTTTTCTCCGCTCAGGAACTGGGTGTTGTGTTACCCTTATCATCATCATTTCATCCCCATCGACACGCAAGTCACCGAAGTGGCGTCAACTCGAAAGACTTGCACCAGGTGAACGGCCTACCCGAAGGGAGGCTGTAGCCACACGGCTTTTATTTATGGGGATACAGATCAGGTTTTGCTTTATATACACGCCGTAACCGTCGTGAGCGTTACTTAACTTTGAGACTGAACATGGTGAGTAGATGTGAGTGAAGAATGGCTTAAAGGCGATAAAGACGCCAGTAGCAACACCTCATTGAGTTTGAACAATGTGTAATAGGGCTACGAGAAGGTGGATGTTCCTCCTGCGATTTTATAGAAAGGTTTGGCAGAAATGTAACCACTGTAAATGATTGTTGCCGCTGGTCACGGCAATGTACAGCCGCAAGAACACTAGGCTCCGGAAGGTCACGTGGACTATCCAAAGGTTCGCCGTGTGGTTCTGGCGCTTTGAACTGGATCTGCAGCTGCAATTTGAGCAACAGTTCGCACCACAGTGACACAACGATCTGTTACAAATCGGTTATTTCAAGAACAGCTCAGAGCCAGACGGGCTGTAGAGTGCATTCTACTGACCCCAGAACACTGCCATAGGCGAGAGCTAATAGGAGGACAGAGTGGAGGTGGCCCGCCCGATTGTTCAAAAATGTGTGAAATCTTATGGGACTTAACTGCTAAGGTCATCAGTCACTAAGCTTACACACTACTTAACCTAAATTATCCTAAGGACAAGCACACACACATGCCCGAGGGAGGACTCGAACCTCCGCCGGGACCAGCCGCACAGCACATGACTGCAGCACCTCCGCCCGGTTGGCCGTGTGGTCTAACGCACGGCTTTCCGGGCGGGAAGAACCGCCTGGTCCCCGGCACGTATCCGCCCGGTGGATTTGTGTCGAGGTGCGGCGAACCGGCCAGTCTGTGGATGGTTTTTAGGCGGTATTCCATCTGCCTCAGCAAATGCGGGTTGGTTCCCCTTATTCCGCCTCAGTTACACTATGTCGGCGATTACTGTGCAAACAAATTCTCCACGTACGCGTACACCACCATTACTCTACCACGCAAACATAGGGGTTACACTCGTCTGGTGAGAGACGTTCCCTGGGGGGTCCACCGGGGGCCGTACCGCACAATAACCCTGGGTTCGGTGTGGGGCGGGGGCGGGGTGAAGTGGACTGCGGTAGTCGTCGTGGGTTGTGGACCACTGCGGCTGTGGCAGGGACGGAGCCTCTCCGTCGTTTCTAGGTCCCCGGATAACATACAACAGGGTGGAGGTCTGTTATGTTTTATGTTGAAACCTTGTTTTCCTTGGTGACAGTGATGGCCATATCCCGGTAAGAAGGAGGCTAATTGAAGGACTCTGTGGTTACAGGCCCTACTAGACACACTGGACCTACACCAGGAGTTATGGTTCAGAGTGCGACTTCGTGTGACAGCAAGAACACTCTCGTGATTATCTCTCACACACTGAATGCCAGTCTGTGCGTCAGTCTGGTGATTCGACCTGTTGTGCTGCCATTCATGAACAGCATTAGAGGGGATGTTTCCCAACACATACTCCTGTTGTAACCCAACATACTCTACAGAGTTTCGAAATACTGTCTTGGTCTGCTCGATCTGTCTCCAATCGAGAATGTACGGAACATCATCGGAAGACAACTAAAGCGTCATTCAACGTTCTGACGGTTACACCGGTTATTAATATACCAGCATTTCACATTTTCAGTGGCTTATCTTGGGCTTACTTGAACATGTGATCTTGCAAACGCCAATCACTTAAATATGTTATCTAGACAACCGTATTCCCAAAATTTCATTACTCTACACTGATTATTTTTGGTGTTGCGTATTTTTTCTTCATCATTGTACAGAAACAGGACGTGTAAAATAGAACGGGGCCGGAAAAGATTTCATGCACCGTAAGACAGGTGACACAGTTATAACATCCGCACCTGGGGGGGGGGGGGTGAATTAAGTTGAATTGCATATCTTAACGTACGTGAAATATTTTCTGGATTAGTTTTATTTTACTTGTTTCATTTACATATTCTGCTGAAACATTTCCCATAGCTTTGTCCTTAATACAAAGCACAGAAACTTAACTTGCTAATTTGAATGGTATACCGTGAAAGAAGGAGCGATGGAAGGAGGTGGAGATCCTCTTTTTCATGTCAAGGCGGAAATCGGGAACTTTCTTTACTACTTCCCTCAGTAAAGACAATAAAATGGCCGAAGGAGCAACAAACAATAGTTGTAGATGCCTGTTTACCCAAAAGTCGGGCGGTGTCCAACGCATTGCGTGCGTTTTGAGCAACTCAGTGCGTTGCTCCTGGCCAGCAACCAACTATTTCGTAGGTTGACTGCGTCAGAGCGACTGGTAATGTCCAAAGAAGATGAGCGGAGGTAACACCGTTCACTACAATACGTCAAAACTGTCAGTCGGTCAGTTTTATAATAAAGACAGAAACATAGTCTGGATCACATCTTTTATCACTCTTTTCTGGTTTTAACCTGCGCTACAGACAATTTTGCAATTCCTCAGCTACCGGTACCCAAGCATGCAACTGCCCTTGGACTTTCTAGTCCTTTTGTCAAGCCTAGTCCTCAAGATGCTCTCAATTTCAATCCACACAAGTTAGCTTCAGTGCAAGAACTCAATGAATGCGCCTGGAAAAACGCATACGAAGAGCTGTTTGAAAATTTACCTCAGGACGCGCTGGTGTTATTTAGTAACGAGGCACAATTCCACCTGTCAGCGTGCCCAAGTACAGGGAGGTTATAAATAAAGTTTCGCTACCTGACAGACGAGTGATCGCAGAACAATGAAACTATGTGGAAACATTTGTAAGGACATGCGGAAGAGAAATAACAAGTAAAGCGTTTAAAGAAACTCATTGTAATTTCAACATGAGAAGATATCATTTGTTAACTGCCTACCACGTTTACGTTCCAGATTACAAAAGTTGCTTAGGGCAATGATCATCTCCATCCACGACAGCCTGGACTGCACTAAAGTGAGCTGCTGCTGCCCCGAACATCTCAGAATGGATGTCGGCAATCTCCCTCGTTAATCTTATCTTCACCATCCAACGAGCGTTAGTGTCACGCTGATATATGTTGTCTTTCAGGTAACCCCATAGCCAGAAATCATACGAGTTCAAATCTAGTTGCCACATGATTTGGAAAGAGAACTTCCTAATCATGTTCTTCAGCCGCAGTGCGGAAACAGTGCCTCTCCGTATTCCTATAATGCGTCGATAAATGCGAAGAGCAGCTGTGTTGTTGCTGTTGTTTTGATAAAACAGCTTTACGAGTAAAGCTCTGCTCACCTTGTCCAGAGCCAAGTGTAACGCATAGTGAGCTTGTGTTTCAGCTATACGTCGCCATACCAGTAGCGGCGACTAAAGGCAAGTGATGACACAAATACTACTAACAACGCAAATGTTGCATTGCACAGTCTGAACAACATTCCTATGAAGATTGGCACCCATACGGCAAATAATTTTCCGTATACACTGGCTCAAGTGCTGAAAGTATGGTAATTTCCAAGAATGATTGCCTATCGAAGTCTCAGAGTCCAAATGATACACATCGAACGTGTGAGCGTAAATCGATCATGAGACTCTGGTGTCGCTCGTTATGAGTATGTTCACGTTGGTCACTGCAGTAACGACAAAAGAAGAGCGTTACAAAAATTACTTGTAATTGCAAAGGAGACGACTTACCTTACTCGTCGTCAGTGTTGTCGTCATGTAAAAGTCCATTACGGTGGTCTGGATGGATAATTTGGTAGAGTCGAACCATGTATTCTTCCTGATGCTCCATCGTTTTCTGCACTGTCTGCAATGAAAGTGTAATCGTATTTCAGCATCGAAACTGTTCTTACTAAGTTATACACACTTCACACCACCACGGTCTACACATTCCCTTCTGTCCTCGTCCGATATTACTCCATTTTTGCGACGAAAAGTCGAACAATTTTCTACGCTCGATAAACGTGGAATTAGGTTCTTCCGTGTGGGAGAGGCCGCCGAAGAAACGTCAAGAACACCAGACATCCCACTCACTAACGACATACATCGTCTGGGTTTCCCTAGCAACTCATAAGTAATTCGCGGAGGTATGTAATTTAGAGCAACTAAGAGAACAAGGAAAATAGATAAAAATGACGATCACAAATAATTGATCACAATGCCCGCCACCGGAGTCGCATGCTCGATTTACGATCGCACGTTCGATATGTATCGTTTGGATCCAGCGACTTCGAGAGGCAATCATTCTTGGAAATTACCGAAAGTTTAATTATAACCAACGTGTCGACAAAACTGCGCGGCGATGTTCTAACAATTCCAGAAAATTACATGAGAGGCTCTTTCAACCAGAACATATAACTGTTAGGTGGGTATTATCGAGAGCCGGGAAGAAAGCAAGGGTGAAGTAACTGCGAATTGTCAGCTATTTCTCAGCGTGAATGAGATCTTGCCTTTGGCCATTCTTGATTGAATGTAAATTGAGGATACGTAGATTGAGCAAGTACTGGCCACGGCACACACAAGACCAAATGCCGCGAGTGTTTTGCAGCAAACGTTTCCCTGTCAGCCGATCACCTTGATGATGGACATCTGTGGCTGCCGCTCTTCCCAGATTCACCCACTTTCGACATTTTTTCTTTGCGTACCTAAAATCCATTGTGTTCGCCGATTGTCCAAGGCACCCTTACACCCTTGAAGGATAACATCTACCAACAATACTCTTCGCTATGCTGGAAAGAGTGGATCAGAGCTTCTGAATTCTAGTAAAGCAGCGTACATATAATTCAGGGAGTCATTTGCCGCATCTCAGTTTTAAAAAATATGATTTCGTATTTTAATGACCATCCAGATCAGCAGATTTTCTTGCTGCGTTGTGTACTTGCATCTTCACCAAACGTAATTATTCCCGCTTCTTGAATATCATGCATTGTGAGATATGAGGTAGATTTTATGGTGAAAGTTTGCTTCGTTATTAGCGAAGTAGGGTGTCAGATTGCGACACCACAGACGTGACCTAGTGACGTAACTTCTCTTCCCCTTCGACTCAGCGCGAATTGAAGTCTGCCTATGTCAAGCACGATTCAGATAACTTGACTAGTATTAATTCCTTTTGCCGATTAGTGTGTGTGATCGTGACGACTTGTCACATAAACAGTTCCTGACGAGCGTTCTTTAGCCGGAGTACTCAGCGCGCGCTGTCGGCGACGGCTGTTGCCCGCGGCACGTGGCGGCAGCCTGTGAGTGCTACCATTGCGGTAATTAATGGCGGAGCCAGCGAATCACAATAAACTTTGACGTGCAGCGCTCTACAATGGGCGGAATTGAATGAATTAATCACTCTCGCTGATAGAGCGGCCGCACCGGACAGTTGGAGTAATGGTTGCTGGCGCAGGGGACGACGCATCCCGCAGCACACCACCTGCTGGGTCGCGCCGACACAGGTACGTTACGTGCTGTACGTCTGCTACTCAAGTCGCCACTCGGTGTGCGGCGGAGTGTAGTTGGTGCAACACTGCCATCGTTATCCAATATTCTACTTATGAGTGGCACGCGGGAATAATGTTGCCTAATATGCCTTAGTATTATGTAGACACTTATTACGCTTGATGCACAATATTTACGTGGGAGGTAAGCACACCAGCCCCGAGGGGACATACCGTTAATACGGCGTAACATCGCTTCTAACCTTAGTAAGACTTCGGTTCGGCGAGGAAGAGAGCTCGTAATTTTTCCACCTATGCCATGTCCAGCTGAATCTTTATGCTTTCAAATTGCGGAGATATTAATTGCTAAATTTAACCCTCGTTCCAGACATTTTCTTTGTGTTTAATATAGGGCTGCCTCGGGTTCGTCAAACCATGAACGTTTCTGTGTCAACATGACTATTGTCATCATTAATCTGTATAAAAGATACATTTACCTGGAGCCAGAGTTCTATATAATTAAACAACCTGCCAGTGACGAACCGCTCGATCACACCTTCCGTACCACGACCAATAAATGTACACCGTCGAGTCATGGCGTTTGTGCCTTTTTGGTCAGAGCTGTGCCTTCTGGTTGTCCATTATCGTTTCGATCTGCAGATAATACAAGTGAAGGATTCCTTGTGCATCTCCAACAGCGCTTGGGGAGGTTCGCCCAGACAAATGGTGTTGTGACTTGGCAAGACAGCCAAGCCACTAGGAGGCAGCCGAATGGCACGCGTTTAAGCTCACGCAGACTGGCGTGAGGTCTGGAACAGGTAAAGTAATTATACTAGCAAAAAAGGTACGTAGCTCCTGGAATACTTAACTTTAATCCATAATTGGTAAACATCGGTCTGACGGTACATGCATCACAAGTTAAATAGCAAATGATAATGGCGCCTTGCTAGGTCGTAGCAAATGACGTAGCTGAAGGCTATGCTAACTATCGTCGCCGACCGAAGTGGCCGTGCGGTTAAAGGCGCTGCAGTCTGGAACCGCAAGGCCGCTACGGTTGCAGGTTCGAATCCTGCCTCGGGCATGGATGTTTGTGATGTCCTTAGGTTAGTTAGGTTTAACTAGTTCTAAGTTCTAGGGGACTAATGACCTCAGCAGTTGAGTCCCATAGTGCTCAGAGCCATTTTTGAACTATCGTCGCGGCAAATGAGAGCGTAATTTGTCAGTGAACCATCGCTAGCAAAGTCGGCTGTACAACTCGGGCGAGTGCTAGGACGTCTCTCTAGACCTGCCGTGTGGCGGCGCTCGGTCTGCAATCACTGATAGTGGCGACACGCGGGTCCGACGTATACTACCTGCCTTCTGGTCTTCCCATGTATTGACACATTACAAGATCAAGCGAGTGTCGAGACAAAGCTCCCGTGGCATTTCTGATACATTGCCTTGTTTCGTCATCTTCCATTTATTTGCATTTCGACATTTTCTTATTCAGTAATTTTTTTTTGGGCTTGGCACCTTTTGTCTGGCAGAGAGTGTCGTCGGATTACGACACTTAAATTCCTCTATACCGGACCCATGGAGATGCCATGACGTTTGTTAGAAAGGGAGACCACATTTAACCTCCCACCACAGGGCGGTCATTGGAGCTCAACCTCGGATAAGAAAAGATGGTGAAAGAAATCGTCCATGGAATGTTCTAAAGAACAGTCTCAACATTTGACTGGTGTGATTTGGGGAAATCGCAGATAACCTAACCTCCCGAATGTGCGTCCAGTGTGCTGACTGCAGCGCCACTTCGCTTAGTGCCCTTGTCAGAGATGAAGAACTGTTGAACAACACTGTGTCTCAAGATCCACTGAAGTCACAGACCCTAATAGTTAGGTACCATATCGTTGCTACTTAAATGTTAAAATGCATTTACTAATGATTAATTTCAGCTGCCAAGCAACTACTGGTGGAAACTGACGATTGATGAAACCTGTCTACGTTTGTGGGATGTGGCTGTGAATGAGCAGGTGTCTATCAGAATCCAAACCCCAGAAACATTCATGGTCCAGCTGAAAATATTTGCCGGGTAAATCTCACATAACTAAGAAATAGCAAACAATTAATAATCCCACGTCGGGATGCACTGGAGATGTTACAGCATTTTCATGCCGAAAGAGATGAGTCTTGGTTTTTGTCATACCCGTTTCCAGCCTACAGCAGCCCCTGGTGTCTTGATCACATTTCAGAGTGCTGAGAACATGAGCTATGTTACATTTTCAGCTGTTGGTGGTTGAACATATCTGTGGCGCCTCCTTAAAAATTAATCTTGACGAATACCAGAACTCTTGTTTGAGTCTTCTTTTATCTTTTACCTAAATCTAGCATGGTAAGAGAGGTAGAGGTTATGGTGCTCGAAGACTGGCGTATCTCAAATGAGGTGTTAGCGGAAACAGTGAAAGTCACGGCACAGTTTGCCACATCTTACGAATTATACAGAGGGGCGAGTGGAGACACCTCTTCGTGAAGTCAGAATAGCTGTTGGGATCCTCTGAAGCATCTACGACGCTAATAAAACATTATTAGAGTTCAGTCTTTTATTCACAATGTTTTCAAACAGTCATTGTTCCTCATCAGCCTCGGCTCTTGCTCATTCAGCTGTATGCAGGATTCTAGCTGGCGTCCGTCGAGTCAGCTCAGTGGCTGTACGCCCAGGACAAGATGTCAGCGACCCCGGTGCTGCGGCGGACTGCCTGCGAGCAGGTGCGGCAGTTAGCCGTAACGAAGCTGTTTAGGGCTGGCTGCTGCAGTGTACTCGGTCGCACTCCAAATTCTACGACGACCCTTGGTGACCCATCCTCGAAGTTCCTGGTGTAGGTAGTCATGTAGGTCAACTGATCTCCCCCCCCTGTCCCTGGTTGGTGTCAGCACCCGAGGGCGCCTGAGTGTTGAACAGGAACATGGACCGCAAGAGGCCCTGTTGTTAGCTTCCGCCTCGAAGTGCAGCACTGGCGGCACTGTGCGATATGGTGTTGTCGGCTGACAGTCACTTTCTCCATCAGGAGATGGTAGGCGGCGAGCAGCATGAAATTCATCAGGTGAAGGCCATCATCTCGAGTAAATCTTCGGCTTGTTCACAGACTGTGCCGGAGCATCTAAGACATAGATTCACTACATGGAATCATTTGCTGTTACTATGTATGCCATCGATCCAAATGATCAACTCGTCACGAGAGCTTTAGTATTTAAAGGGAGCTGGTATGAGGCTAAAGGATCTGTTCGTAATGATCGCCTGTGTCCTCGTTACTCTGCTATAGTCACTTAACAGTTACTGTGTCGTTCCATCGCTGTGTGCGCCAATGAAAGAGAAGAGTTTCTTTCGAGCTAACGAATATGCTTGTCTCTCTTTCTTTGGTTTCCTGTCGCAGTCTCCTTTCTGCCGAATGCACATCCTAACTCAGCAGACGGTGTCATAATGTGTCGTCAACCTGATTCTCTTGTCACATCCTGCTTCGCTTCCTGTTCCCTTCTCTGTCTGTGGTATGACTTAAGTGTGCCTGTGGCAATGAGAATAACTTATAATAAAATTTTCTAATTTCTTCCCCTTTACTGTTCTATGCCTTAGCATATTCTGTAGGTGACGAAGGTTGTCACCCTGTATGTTCCGGGACTGCTTATTCCCAATGTAAATCCCGAGGAAGCGAGGCAACGTCGGAAATATTGCAGCTTTGTCAGACCAACCCAGACGACTTCTGTAATCGTTTAACCGGGATGGAGAAGTGTTTGTTGTATGGTTATGATCCCCAGATAGAGGAGCAAAGCAAGTAGTGGTAATAAGTGTTTTCGACACCCCATCATAACCAAACAAAGAGATGCCGATTTTTGCTCCACGTAACGCCTCAAGTCAATCTGCAAACGGCTCATGTTGCTTCTTTTGGTTATCGCATTGTGCCTCGTCCACTGTATTCTCCTGACATGGCACCCAGTGGCTTATTCCTCTTTGCTCGAATGAAGAATGGTTCAAATGGCTCTGAGCACTATGGGACTTAACATCTGAGGTTATCAGTCCCCTAGAACTTAGAAGTACTTAAACCTAACTAACCTAAGGACATCACACACATTCATGCTTGAGGCAGGATTCGAACCTGAGACCGCAGCGGTCGAGCGGTTCCAGACTGAAGCGCCTAGAACCGCTCAGCCACCCGGCCGGCTCGAATGAAGAAACCATTGGGTTGCACACATTTTCAGATTGACGGAGAGACGATTCTCGAGATGGAACATCTGCTGGACAATTAAAATGAAGATTTCTTCAACCGAGGTCTTCTATCAAGTCATCCATCGTTGAGAAAATGTGTTACATTGGGGGGTTGAACACGTAGAGAAGGGCTCACACCAGTATCAGGTTTCATAGTCGCAGACAGATACCTTCCAGGCGGTAATTACAAATTTAAGAGTGCGTCTCGTATATCCTGAATGTGACTGGTCTATCACACTGCTTTAAGTTTGTAAAACACTAATTTCGCTCCCGATGACAGCTTGTGATTGAGTTTTAACTCCTCAAACTAGGACGACATCTGATAAGATAATCCTTAGTCACTTATTTTGCTAGCGAAGCGACGACGAGGATCTATATCAAAAGCTTCCCGGAAGACAAAAGGTATAAACCAGACGTGACTATCCATCTTCAGGCGAAAGCTGACTTATGATCTTCTTTTCTGAAACACATAAATATGTATTGAAATGCTTCTACCTTGAGAAACCATTATTTTCTTCTTTTTTCATCCAGGCTGGTTTCGGTGATGTGTCACGGTCATGAGCGAGTTCCCTTTATATTTCTTAGCAACAAGCTCTATTTTTCAAGTAATTATCTGTCATCTGCAGTCCAGATGTTTCTCATCAACAATTTTTCTCCATCTCTACTCGCAAAATCACAGTGTAACTGTTTACAGTTAAATATATTGTAAACAGTAATACAGCGTGTGCTTGCGACGTCAATTTCATGGAGTCTTGACAAGGTGAGAACCACAAAAATTTCAGATGGCAAACTGAAATGAAATGAAATGATCTTAAGGTATTATTGTCCGGCCGACCCCGTCAGGGGTACTTCGACCGCAGAGTGCAAGTCTTTCTACACTGACGAAAGAAAAAACTACAACATCAAGAACGAGTTGTGCGACATAAACGAAAGTTGGGAGGTATTTTTCTACATCTGAAAGATGAAGTCTGTTCAGATTTCGTGCCAGTCGCATAAAAGTGGCACTAGTAGCGCGATTATGGGGATACAAAGATGGTTTGCTTTACATACAGGCACTAATGGTCGCAAGCGTACCTTTGAGATTAGACGCGGTGAGTTGACAGTAGTCAATAATGCCTTTAGAATGACAAAAGCCCCGTTACCAAAACCTCACTGCGTTTGAACGAGATCGTGTAAAAGGGCTACGAAAAGCTGGATGTTCCTTCTGCGACACTGTAGATGTACTTGGCAGGAATGTAGGCACTGTACGTAATTGCCGGCAGCGGTGGTCACGAGAAGCACTTAGAAGGAATATAACCACTGTACGTAATTGTTGGCAGTGGTGGTCAGGAAAGTATACAGTAACAAGAAGACCGAGTTGTGGACAGCAATATATCACCACCGAGAGGGAGGACCATCGTGTTCCGAGTATGCCTCTGGAGCGTCGTATAGCATCTGCAGCAATAAATTGAATGGCATTTGGCACTACAGTAACTCAACGAACTGTTACAAATCGGTTACTTCAAGTACAGCTCTGAGCCAGACGCCCTGTAGCGCGCACTCCACTGACTCCAAGCTACCGCCACTTGCGACTTCAGCGGTATCACAGGAGAGCTCATTGGATGTCAGGGTCGAGGTCTGTTCTGTTTACTGATGAAAGCTGGTTCTGCCTCGGTGCCAGCAATGCCAGTGTTTTGGTTAGAAGGAGGCATTTTGAGGGCTTGCAGCCAACTTGTCTGCGTGCTTGAGATACTGGACCTACACCTTGAGTTATTGTCTGGGGTGAGATTACGTTTGTCAGCAGGAACACTCTCAACGTTATCCCACGCACCCTGACTGCAAATTTGTACACCAGTCTGGTGATTCGAAGTGTTGTGTTGCCATTCATGAACAACATTCCAAGGGATGTTTTCCATTTTACAACAGGATAACGGCGGCTATTAATGTACCAGTATTTAACATTTCCAAAGGCTTATCTTAAGCTTACATTAAGCTGTAATCTTTTCAACGTCAATAACATAAATATGTTACCTAGACAAATGTATTCCCGCTATTTCATTAATCACTTTTTGGTGTTGCGATTTTTTTCCTTCAGTACATTTGATGACATTGCACATCGGTGACGATGATAAGACGAGATAACGAAAACAACATGTGCACCCAGTTCGCGACTGGCGTATATCCCCGACCCGGTTGGGAATGGAACCCTGGGCCCCAGGATCTAGAGATAACAACGCCAGACACTTAGACCACGAGATCTGAACAGATGACAATCTGCACCGAAACATCGACCGTACTGCTGCTGACAGACATCTACACGAACAAAAGCATGTACTACTAAGAAAAATAAAGAGAATCCACGGATGGTGGTGAAACGTCACTGAAACGTGTATTGCTGTGAAAAGAAGAAAACTGTATCTACACAATGCAGAAGTCTTTCAAAACAACGAGACGTCACTGTGTTTATGAATTTGGGTTGAAAGTGGTAGATTACGGAAAATTTTCTAGAATATGTGCTGATTCCCGAAGTTAAACTGACCGTTGATCTTAAGTGTTACGGTACTTGAGCACTAAAAAGTTTCCATAATATAAAATGAAGTCAGTAAGATAGGTCTCAGTTTTTGCGTCCTATTCTCCAAACACTGCCAGCCGGAGTGGCCGAGCGGTTCTAGGCGTTACAGTCTGGAACCGCACGACCGCTACGGGTGCAGGTTCGAATCCTGCCTCAGGAATGGATGTGTGTGATGTCCTTAGGTTAGTTAGGTTTAAGTAGTTCTAAGTTCTAGGGGACTGATGACCTCAGAAGTTAAGTCCCGTTGTGCTCAGATCCATTTGAACCATTTGCAGGACGCAGACCATGCGGCTGACATCATTTCCACCGACTGCAGAAAGGATGGCGAAGCGGGCGGCTTCCGTCTGCCAGTCATCTGCGGCGAACAGTGATCAACTGGGAGGTTCCAAAACAAGGTGCGAAACCGCTCGGTCGCTTCCTATCAACAACTAAGACCTTATGGAACATAAACAGACTTCTGCGCCTACATCGTGCGCCGAGGCCGTCGACACCAGGCAGGACCTCGGCCCGGGGCCCGCAGAGGTCTGAACAACACCGGGAGAGGCGCGGTCGAAAGGGTGTGACGTCACTCGCGATGACCGCTTCACCATCACCATGGATAACCCTGACCAACGACCGCAACACCAGGTTACCGATGAATAGCATGGTTAACTCCCCTCCCCAGATCGTACTCCTGATAAACAATACGAGCCACAGGAGTCAACTTTGCATTCCTGCAAGAAGTGTAAAGGAACGCACTCATGAACTGTTATGGTTACGCAACGTATGTGACATCTGGTGGTCCCGCTGACACCAGTGTGGCGATTGTAGTACATGACGGTGTCGAAGCCACCGGCATCATGTATCTTTCTTCTGCTCGAGGATTAGGTGTCACAGCACCGATACCCTATTTATTAATGTTTATGTACAGTTGGGCACCACTAAACGCCGCGACCGGGAAGATTTACTCAGCTGACATCCTTTTTCATAGGACTACATGAACGCAGAGTCTTCACCGGCGATTTTAACTGCGCCCTGCATCCCGATCACCAAATTCCGCACTATACGCTTTGTCCGGAACTGGCTATGATGATTCACGATCTTCATTTGAGTGACACATGGGGAAAGATATATGGCGACAGCTCTGGACTCATGCATCTTATCAGCCCACTGGATCGCATACGTGTACGTGTGTCACGAGGTCTTACCCGGGGAGTTGAGGCCGCCGAAAGATTACCTCAGGCTTTCTCTGATCACGGTGGCCGTATCTGCACGATCCATCTCTGTCCTCAACAAGTGTGGCTTAGTAGCGGCCTTTGTAAGATGAACGTAATACATCTCCATTCACCGCAACTTGGGCCAGCTATGAACGACGTCTCTCGCAATACCACTCGACTCTGGCCTCGTGGCCCCTCTGTCATTAAGTAGACAAAATCTTTAACATTTCCCTGAACAATACTAAGATTTCTTTTAGTTGATATTATAATTGATTTTATTTTCGCTATGTCTTTTGTATAAATCATAAAATCCTGTTTTTTAACTGATATAGCCAAAATAACCACGTCAGCCTCACTCATATTTTTATGCAATTCTCTAAGTGCCTTCGTTTCTAAAGCTCTCGAACAGTCTAGAAGTGTTATCTCAATGCAGACTGCAAAGGCGAAAAGTGTTTGTGCGGCACACAACGACCCTCTAGTTGAACTGAACGTGTTTTCATTGACCATTATAAAATGAAAAATGCAACGACTTTGTAAACCTGGAGGTTGAGTCATTTTTATTGGTAGTGATCGAATGGAACAACAAGTTTACTGTCACCAGACACTGTTTATTTATCTCCACGGCGCGTTTCAAAGTTTTAATGCACTATCGTCAGGTGAATTTACATTTGTTGGTATGGCATATGTGTCTGTTATGTTATGTCGGCCGTTGGGGCCGAGCGATTCTAGGCGCTTCAGTCTGGAATCGCGCGACCGCTACGGTCGCAGGTTCGAATCCTGCCTCGGGCATGGATGTGTGTGATGTCCTTAGGTTAGTTAGGTTTAAGTAGTTCTAAGTTCTAGGGGACTGATCACCTCAGATGTCAAGTCCCATAGTGCTCAGAGCCATTTGAACCATTTTCTGTTGTGTTACGATTTTTGGAAGAACTTACGGCAGTCTAGTGGAGAAATAAAACACTATTTCAGAACATAGTTTTGGTTTTTTTTTTGACGAAAGCTAAACGTATATCGAACGGTAAACATGAAATAAGTAAAACAGGATACCTCCAGTGGTCACAGGTTCCTTTCACTGTCGTGACACATCACATGTATACTGTCATATTTCGTAAACAAAGAAACAATTAGGTGCAAGGATCAAGTAGCAAAGGAGAAACATTATCACAAAATACAAAGAATGTATATCATAACAATATTACTACGGAATAAGTTTTAAAGGATCTTGGAGACCTTTGTTTTGAGGTGTTAAACACATGCGTTGGAATATTTCAGATGGTATATAAATCCGATTCTGTCAAGTTTATATAGCTTATAGTGCCACAAGTTGCTCCAAAATTCGCATCACAGGACGTGCGTCATACTAACAAATGTAGATCCACCTGATGATGGAGCTTTAAACCTTTGAAACACGTCGTGAGATAAATAAACAGCGACTGGTAACAGTAAACTTGTTGCTTCCTTCGATGTCAATAACAGTCACGGTAAAGCCTAACTTAAAATGTTCGTATTTAAAATTATTGATAATGTACCTCACAGCTTAAGGCAGATGGAAACTTAAACCGATAACGTACTGAGGAGCAATTTATGTGAAACTTAAATCACTAGACGACATCGGCTTTACGCTGTTGATGAAACATCTGAGAGCTGTGACGACTTTATCCCTCCAAACTGTTTCTGCTCAGTGAACGCAGCTCAACAGCCTTTCCCACCATCTGGTGACATTTTTGTAACACATGGCTCCATATACCTTTCCTCGTAGAAATTACGATTCTCCAACTTTCTTTGGGCATCCCCCCCCCCCCCCCAACCCCTACCTCACCTCTCCCCAGAATTCGCGATTTATATCTTCCGGTAACATCTGCCATCTGCCTCAACCTGAATTATTTCTTAGTGACTGTCACCTCGTCGGCGTATTTTCACAATAAGCTATTCGTATTTGAAGCTCTATAAACAACATTCTCGACTGTTATTCTTACCTGACGTGGTCTCTTTACATATACATCATGGAATTCTGTACGGTGATCTACACGTATTTGAATTCTTACCTCATATACGATCTGCGATGAAATGTTCGGACAGCTTTAGTACCTAATCAAAGTTAACTACTTTCCACTGATAGGCGTTATTGCTTCTGATAATGATCGTCATCCAGTCTAACAATAAATACAGAACAACCTCGTCGATTTCTTGCTTCTTGTTACTGCATGTCTCATTAGAAAAAACATGAGTAAATTAGCATACTTTTCTTATTTTCTTTCAATTGTTTCTGAGAAACAATTCTGAGAAAAGTTTTCTTTCAGCAGGAAGCTTCAACCACACAAAAGGCTTAATAAGAATATCATGCTGTGCTTACCACAACCTTCTTGTAGAGAACAATATAGGAATTTTAACTACATGTTAATAGCGTTCTCTGTTGAAATTAATTTCCTGTAAATAATGTATTGACTTTCAGAAGACTCAACGGTGTCCACAATCACAACGCGAAAAACTGCCTATTTTTACTCTTTGTTGCAGTTGCCTGTAGCTTAGAAAGGAATATGTAATGCTGTCACCAATTCTTTTTGGAGGTGCACCTTAAGATATAAAATTGCTACACGCGTAAATGTTTAAAAGCAGATTATGGTAATTAGTGTATAAAATTATTCATTTCAGTTATTCCAGTGTTTCGTAATGATGATCCACGGATTACTTAGAAATACCAAATACCCTTTCTACTAAAAAGACAGCAGTCACATAGGTGATTCTTCTGAGATTGTAACTAAGATTTTGGGATCAGCTTCCATGACGTGCAAGAATCAACTGAAACCTGTTGCTTAGGACTCAGTTTGCCTAATGTCCTTATGCGGATACTGTTGTCGTGATCTTTAGTCCGAAGACTGGTTTGATGCAGCTCTTTATCTCATGCAAGCCACCAGGGAGCTCCATAAAGATTAGCTTCGACGTCCACTTGGACCTGCTTACTGTACTCAATCTTTAGTCCCCTCAACAGTGACGAGTCCTCTACTAAAAAATAACCATTCTTTGATCGCTTAAGATATGCCCTACCATCCAGTCTCATTTAGTTGTACCGTAAACTTCTTTCCTCCCCAAGTCGATTGACTTGTCTGAACAGCTTATCGTCCACGTTTCACCATCATGGAAGGCTAGAATCCAGATAAGTGCCTTAAGAAAGAACTTTCCACTATTGGAGTTTATATTCCATTTTAAGATTACATGACATCGTCTATGGATTAGGTGGCGATCTTCTGTATCTGATAGTCTAGTAACGTTTTAGAACACTTTATTGCCTTGAACGCAAGCTTTGTTACATACGTAAGTAGTTTCAGCCATTTCAATGGCCATCTTCAAATCTGTAAATGCTTACAACGAAATACAGCTCATTAATATTATCCAACAAAAAACGTTGTAATACAATTAAGTAGCGTATATGAGCTATGCGGCAATATCAATGATGTTGACTAATCAGTAACCGCATGTTTATGTACAACGTCTAAAAAGTATAGTAAGATAAATGAACTGATACGAAGTCATCATTAACATTAAACCATTGTGCTATATGTACTGTACATTAGCTACCCACGATAACAGAACTTGCAACATATTAGACACTGTAAAGAGTGCTGAGCATTCTCACACTGTGCAAAAAAACTGGGCGGATTTCCATGTGTATAATGATCTTACACTTTGTCAGATAATAAGCATAGCGATTTAACACGCCATTCTGCACGACATGGGAAGCAGTTGAAGTTGTCCACCTGATGGAAGCAGGCAGACTAACTGCCTCAGATCGTTTAGACCTATTGCGAAGTTACAACACTGCTTATTCCGTTAAAAATTAAATAAAATACACTAATTATATAAAATCTGTTAGTACCCATTAGACTATACGTCAAACATAACGGTATGTAACAGAAAACAATGGAACTTGTTAGATGCGTTTAAAACCTCGCACATTATCTGCACATATATTTAAGGTACGAGATTCAAGCTCGTTTATCAAACTATTTTGTATGACAATGCCATGCAACAGAGTAGTACCAGTGAAAAAATGTATATAAACTATTTGACACTCAACAATATGTTAAAATACTTAATATATATAAGCTGCACAGATATTTAAGCTACTAGATTCAGGCTCGCTTTATCAATTTTGTTGCATGAAAACGCCATGAGACAGAACCTTAGAAGTGCAATAAGTTCAAATAAACAACGTGACAATCTAGAATATTTCCCTGCAAAACAGGATTCGCGTTTGTTGTCTTCTTGGAATTAAGTTGCAGACTTTAAGAAAGACTGTACCGTGTTTGCAAACTCCATTAAAACGTCATAGGTCTAATGCACAGCTTTTCGTTATCTCTGTATCACATTCCTGTTTGAAGCGAGGAGTACTCCTCTCTTGAAGAGACAGAGTACGTCCAGATTTGTGGGGAAAGAACGGCCGTATTTTACCAGTGGATAATTGCCTTTCCTCTTCCCAGCTACCTCTTTTTACGATAATGCTTGGCTTTTGCACGCTCTTGTATATAATACTGCTTGCTTATTCCCGTGTGATAATGGCATTTCCATTCAATAACATTGACGTTTTAAACTGTTGCCCTAACTTCAGTCTTCCTCTCCTTATATATACCTCATGTCACCAGTTCTAATATATCGAGGTGTAATATTCATAATTGTCACCTTTCTTTCATCTATTTCCATTTCTTTGCCAAATTTTCGACGTATCCCACTCAATTTACTTTCTCTGCTTTTCCTTTAAAACATAGCATATTCTGGCCGCTCTTTTTTCTGTTTGATGACATCCCGACGTCTTTACTTATTCTGCACTACTGAAATCGTAATGAATAACAGAAGAGGTTTTTTTGAGTTTAATTTCTTTCTCATTTCTTAATTATCTTCCATAGGTCCAGGAGCCCTGCTCCCTTCTTCCAACTTCTACAGTTATCCAGCGCATGAACAAATTTTTCTTTCTCGTAAGAAAGCAGAGTTACTAAACGCAGCCTTCCGAAATACCTTCACAAAAGAAGACGAAGTAAATATTCCAGAATTTGAATCAAAAACAGCTGCCAACATGAGTAACGTAGAAGCAAATATCCTAGGTGTAGTGAAGCAACTTAAATCACTTAATAAAAGCAAGTCTTCTGGTCCAGACTGTGTACCAATTAGGTTCGTTTCGGAGTATGCTGATGCATTAGCTCCATACTTAAGAATCTTACACAACCGTTCGCTCGACGAAAGATCCGTACCCAAAGACTGGAAAGTTGCACAGGTCACACCAATATTCAAGAAAGGGAATGGGAGTAATCCACTAAATTACAGGCCCATATCGTTAACGTCGATATGCAGCAGGATTTTAGAACATATATTGTGGCCGAACATTATGAATTACCTGAAAGAAAACGGTCTATTGACACACAGTCAACACGGGTTTAGAAAACATCGTTCCTGTGAAATACAACTAGCCCTTTATTCACACGAAGTGTTGAGTTCTATTGACAAGGTATTTCAGATCGATTCCGTATTTCTGGATTTCCGGAAGGCTCTTGACACTGTACCACACAAGCGGCTTGTAGTGAAATTGCGTGCTTATGGAATATGGTCTCAGTTATGTGACTGGATTTGTGATTTCCTGTCAGAGGTGTCACAGTTCGTAGTAACTGGCGGAAAGTCATCGAGTAAAACAGAACTGATTTCTGGCGTTCGCCAAGGTAGTGTTATAGGCCCTTTGCTGTTCCTTATCTATATAAACAATTTTGGAGACAATCTGAGCAGCCATCTTCGGTTGTTTGCAGATGAAGCTGTCGTTTATCGACTAGTAAAGTCATCAGAAGATCAAACCAAACAGCAAAACGATTTAGAAAAGATATCTGAATGGTGCTAACCGTGGCAGTTGACCCTAAATAACGAAAAGTGTGAGGTCATCCACATGAGTGCTAAAACGAACTCGTTAATCTTCTGTTACACCATAAAGCAGTCTAATCTAAACGCCATAAATTCAACTAAATACCTAGGTATTACAATTATGTACAACTTAAATTGGAAGGAACACATAGAAAATGTTGTGGGGAAGGCTAACCAAAGACTGCGTTTTGTTGGCAGGACACTCAGAAAATGTAACAGACGTACTAAGGAGAGTGCCTACACTACGCTTGTCCGTCCTCTTTTAGAATACTGCTGTCCGGTGCGGGATCCTTACCAGACTGGACTGACGGAGTACATCGAAAAAGTTTAAAGAAAAGCAGCACGTTTTGTATTATCGCGAAATATGGGAGAGAGTGTCACAGAATTGATACAGGATTTGGGCTGGGAATCATTAAAGGAAAGGCGTTTTTCTTTGCGACGGAATCTTCTCAAGAAATTCCAATAACCAACTTTCTCCTCTGAATGCGAAAATATTTTCTTGACACCGACCTACATTGGGAGGAACGATCACCACGATAAAATAAGGGAAATCAGAGCTCATACTGAAAGATATAGGTGTTCATTATTTCCGCTCGCTATACAAGATTGGAATAATAGAGAATTGTGAAGGTGGTTCGATGAACCCTCTGCCAGGCACTTAAATGTGATTTGCAGAGTATTCATGTAGATGTAGTTGTAAGACAGTGTATATGGTACGCGTCACTTTCCTCGCTCTCTTAATCAAGATCTTGGCAGAAAATCCTAAGAAATTTTGGTCATATGTCAAAGCGGTAGGTGGATCAAAACAAAATGTCCAGACACTCTGTGACCAAAATGGTACTGAAACAGAGGATGACAGACTAAAGGCCGAAATACTAAATGTCTTTTTCCAAAGCTGTTTCACAGAGGAAGACTGCACTGCAGTTCCTTCTCTAGATTGTCGCACACACGACAAAATGGTAGATATCGAAACAGATGACAGAGGAATAGAAAAACAATTAAAATCGCTCAAAAGAGGAAAGGCCGCTGGACCTGATGGGATACCAGTTCGATTTTACACAGAGTACGCGAAGGAACTTTCCCCCCTTCTTGCAGCGGTGTACCGTAGGTCTCTAGAAGAGCGTAGCGTTCCAAAGGATTGGAAAAGGGCACAGGTCATCCCCGTTTTCAAGAAGGGACGTCGAACAGATGTGCAGAACTATAGACCTAAATATCTAACGTCGATCAGTTGTAGAATTTTGGTACACGTATTATGATCGAGTGTTGTGACTTTTCTGGAGATTAGAAATCTACTCTGTAGGAATCAGCATTAGTTTCGGAAAAGATGATCGTGTGAAACCCAGCTCGCGCTATTCGTCCACGAGACTCAGAAGGCCATATACACGGGTTACCAGGTAGATGCCGTGTTGCTTGACTTCCGCAAGGCGTTTGATACAGTTCCCCACAGTCGTTTAATGTACAAAGTAAGAGCATATGGACTGTCAGATCAATTGTGTGATTGGATTGAAGAGTTCCTAGATATCAGAACGCAGCATGTCATTCTCAATGGAGAGAAGGCTTCCGAAGTAAGAGTGATTTCAGGTGTGCCACAGGGGAGTGTCGTAGGACCGTTGCTATTCACAATATACATATATGACCTTGTGGATAACATCGGAAGTTCACTGAGGCTTTTTGCGGATGATGCTGCAGTAAATCGAGAAGTTGTAATAATGGAAAATTGTACTGAAATGCAGGAGGATCTGCAAAGAATTGAAGCATGGTGCAGGGAATGGCAATTGAATCTCAATGTAGACAAGTTCAAAAATGGCTCTGAGCACTATGGGACTTAACATCTGTGGTCATCAGTCCCCTAGAACCTTGAACTACTTAAACCTAACTAACCTAAGGACATCACACACATCCATGCCCGAGGCAGGATTCGAACCTGCGACCGTAGCAGTCGCGCGGTTCCGGACTGAGCGCCTAGAACCGCTAGACCACCGCGGCCGGCAATTTAGACAAGTGTGATGTGCTGCGAATACATGGAAAGAAAGATCCTTTATCATTTAGCTACAATATAGCAGGTCAGCAACTGGAAACAGTTAATTCCATAAATTATCTGGGAGTAGGCATTAGGAGTGATTTAAAATGGGATGATCATATAAAGTTGATCGTCGGTAAAGCAGATGCCAGAACGAGATTCATTGGAAGAATCATAAGGAAATGCAATCCGAAAACAAAGGAAGTATGTTAGAGTACACTTGTTCGTTCACTGCTTGGATATTGCTCACCAGTGTGGGATCCGTACCAGATAGGGTTGATAGAAGAGGTAGAGAAGATCCAACGGAGAGCAGCGCGCTTCGTTACAGGATCATTTGACAATCGCGAAAGCGTTACGGAGATGATAGATAAACTACAGTGGAAGGCTCTGCAGGAGAGACGCTCAGTAGCTCGGTATGGGCTTTTGTTGAAGTTTCGAGAACATACCTTCACCGAGGAGTCAAGCAGTACGTTGCTCCCTCCTACGTATATCTCGCGAAGAGACCATGAGGATAAAATCAGAGAGATTAGAGCCCACGCAGAGGCATACTGACAATCTTTTCTTCCACGAACAATACGCGACTGGAATAAAAGGGAGAACCGATAGAGGTACTCAAAGTACCCTCCGCCACACACCGTCACGTGGCTTGCGGAGTATGGATGTAGATGTAGATGTAGATGTAGATCTGTTCTCCCAAAGGCAAAGACATGAGAGGGTCCCTGAATTGACAGTTCTCAGGAGGTTGCTCTTTGTTTCTACTTCACAACTTACTGTCGAAATATTTAAAATGGACGAAGTAACTGCTATTATTCTGATATTCATGCGTAACGTTTGTACTAACGATCTGTTTTTAACTGTTAAATTTCCATCACCATTTTTATACTATGTTCCAAGATGAGCGACGAACTAAACAAAAGCAATTAACGCGAAGAGTCTCACGATGAAGCCGAATGTCTAGCAGGATAAAATTAGAGAGCAAATTCGCGTTTGCTACATACTCATTCATTCCTTCTCTCATTTCGTATAGGCCATCTTTGGACAACGTTATTTTAACTGTCTTGCTTTACGTGTTGTGATTTTTGCTCAGTGCTCACGCATCCGTTCTCGGTGTTGCTCCTGCCTCTCCTGAGTCCAAGCATTTCCAGTTTTTAGTTTTGACTTTTCTGGGAAACCCTGCCACGCCGTATGTTTCTCCTTGTGTGGGACACGCTCCAAGATGTCATCATAGGTGATACCCACTTCTTTAAGTTCTTTCTCCACCTATATGTGATGTCCTTAGGTTAGTTTGGTTTAAGTAGTTCTAAGTTCTAGGGGACTCATGACCTAAGATGTTAAGTCCCGTAGTGCCCAGAGCCATTCCACCTATGTGAATCAGGCCCATTTTGTTTTTTTCTCCCAAAAGTAGGTGATCATACGATTGGTGGGTCTTCCATGGCACATTCGAATCATATGTCCATAAAACATAATCTTTCTTTTCCGGATCTTATCGGTTATGTTCTCCATGTGGGAATACAGTTAATGATTGTGACGTCTTCTATATTTCTCATTCTCTTTGATGAGGCCTAAGATCTTTCTCAAAATCTTCCTTTCCTTGCCCTCCAGTTTTACTTTCTTTTGGGTAGATGAGACTTTTCGTAGGTAAGTCAACAAGCGCCGCGAAATAGGCGCACTTTTATATCTCCCCAGCAGCTTATTTCTACAAGACTGCGGAGAGGAGTACACTGAAATGACAAATCATGTTACTTTACCTGCAGTAGTAAACAGCTACTAAAATGCTTAGTTACCCGAATACGCATAATATTTACATTATTTTTTCGACACGATTTACACCCAAGAAGAGTTATGTCGCCTAATAACTAGAGTCAGTGATAGATGGATCCAGGAAGACTGATGGTAAGTAATTCAAGTGATTAATACGATGGTTACAGAACTCTAATTCACTGCGCCTCTAGTTGTTGCAGTACTTACGATTTGGTGTTTACACCGGCTTTGCGGCTCGGAACCACGAATACCCGAGGAAGTCCTTTGCCAGAGGAACGCCGCGGATGAGCTATAGGGAGCCGGAGGACTCGTGCACATAAATAACAATTATCTCCCAAAATGCGTGTAAATAAGCGCGGGGGTGATAGATATATTACAGACAAAATACAGATATATTGTCCACAGTTGCTCGTCAGGAAATCGGGGAGTGCGACCAGCTCGGCACGGAGAGCGGTCGCCCGCGCCCGGACACCAATGTGTTGACAGTTTGTGAAGGAGAAGATATACCAGCCTTTATGGCGAGCGCGGCCGCCTCGCCGCAACGGATAACGATAATTTATTAATATAAGGCGGCGGCGAGCATCAGAAATTAGCCCCTCGCTGGGAGGCGCGCTGTTACGGCTGCTAGCGTGTGTGTGTGTGTGTGTGTGTGTGTGTGTGTGTGTGTGTGAGTGTGTGTGTGTGTGGAGAGGCTCGTTGGCTGCTGTTCCCAACTGCGGGGATTTTCAACGCTTACCAGATACGTAAGTACTTTTTTCTGAAAGCAGGTTGGTTTTATCCAGGATTCCAATATACTATGTTATCCCCCATTCCAGTACACCATATTCCTCATTCTTTTGGCTGAAAAACCTTATTTTTCAACATAATCTCCGTTCAATTCGAAGACCTTACACTGGCTTACGCTGGAAGAGCCAGTATGCCCATATAGTAACACTCTACTGATCAACGACTTCCTGCATCAATAACCTCCCCATCGTTCTTGTACTGCTTCCCACGGTGTGCCTCCTTCGTTGTAGCAAATTGATGGATGTCGGAAGGTGTATGAACCGGGCTGTAGGGCGGCTGATCGTTGCACCATGAGGGATGACATCAAACACAATGCCCCTCCAGAGTCCCAGAAGATCATGACCATGACTTAACCGTCTGCGGGTGTGGCTTTGAGCTTTTTCTTCGGAGGTGAGGTTGTATGGCGCAACTCCATACTCTGCTGTTTTGTTTCCGGTTCGAAGTAATGAACCCATGATACATAGCCCGTGACGACGTTCGTCAAAAAATTGTCACGATTAGTCTCGTAAGGCGCAAGCAATTCCACAACAAGGTCCTTCGTTGCTCTTTGTGGTCTTCTGTTAGGGAGTGAGCAACCCAGTGGGCTCACACCTTTGAGTATCGCAACGAGTGGAAGAGTGTGTCAGCACTACCGACAGAGACTACCGTTGTGTAGCGAGGTGTTTGATTGTGGTCCATCTATAACCTCGAATGAGAGTGTCCGCACGTTCCAACATTGTAGATGTGTGCGCCCGGCCCGGTGTTACTTTGGAGATCGTGCAGGTTTGCGCGACCTTCTTGCAATTACGACAGATGCCTCACCGAACGACTCACTACCAGGTATCTGCAGACATTCTGAAAGCGCCTATGAATATCTGCGATGGTCTGTTTATCCGGCAAAAGAAACTCAATGATAGCTTTCTACTCTGAACGCACCTCAGTCGCAGGTGCCATTTTGAAGGCTACGTATAGCTACCTATCGGACTTCATGAAACTCTATTGGCTGAAGCGACAATATTCCACGATGCCCCGAAACATGTTCAGAATTTTTTCACCCGAAATTGGCCGAGGAAAAAATATGTTGCATCACTTATTGAACGTTCCTCGCAAATCAAGATGAGATGAAATACCTACCGAACACATAGGTTCTGGAGAGAAGCTACTCTTGGTTCGCATATTTGCAATAAAATGCACTACACCCAGTGTCTTACCCATAGTTCTGTTCACCCTGTTATTCAGTAGTTTACAGTATTGACAAAGTGGTGAAACAGAAGATTCCAATTGCCTGGGACGAGGGTAGCTGGTGTGATTTCGCGGAGGAGGTGAATGCAAGCTCATACTGTGCATGTTTCCACTAAGTGGATTCAAATTAGCTTTTGTTAAGGGCAGCTGAGTTCAGGCAAGCAGCGGTGAGAGGAATTAGATTAGAAAGTGAGACACTAAAAGTAGTAGGTGAGATGCCGACGGCCGGGATGATACACAAGGTAGACTTGGCACTAGCAAGAAAAGAATTTCTGGAAAGGAGTGTAGCTTTGCGCGGAAATGAAACATGGATGAGAAAAAGTTCAGATAAGAAGAGAATATAAGATTTTGGAATGTGATGTTACATAAGAAGGGTAAATCGGATAACTAATGAAAAGATGCTAAATCGAAATGAAAAGAAGAAAAATATAGAAGATGGGGTGGCAAGGGGAAGGGGGACTGTAAAAATTGTAGAGAGACACCAAGTCTTGACAACCGTAAAAAGAAAATTTGGAAATTTTTGGTAAGGACTGTGGGGCCAAACTGCTTAGGTCATCGGTCTCTAGGCTTACGCACTACTTAACCTAACTTAAACTAACTTATCCTAAGGACAACACACACACCCATGCCCGAGGGAGGATTCGAATTTCCGACGGGAGGGGCCGCGCGATTTGTGACAAGACGCCTCAGACCGCAAGGCTACCCCGCGCGGCCCGTAAAAAGATTTAAAGATTTAAATGTATGTTAAGTTGCAGCAATTATTACGAGACGAAGTGGACCGCACAGAATAGACTCGCATGGAGGGCTGTACGAAACCACTCTTTAGTCTGAAGACCACAACAACAACAACAAGATAGAAACTGAGTGCCAGGAGGCGCATCGCAAGTAAGGACCATATTATACCAAGAACAAAGACGTTTTATGGAACATCGCGCTTTATTGAGCCAAGGTAAGATACAAGGAAGTACATGTTGCGTGTAACACTGAACACATTGAATGGACAACAGCAATACAGATTACAGAATAGGCCGAGCACTCGTTGACGATCGCATGAATAATACTGTTCGTTTGGCGGCACCAGGGAGCCGAACCCGTTGGCTTCTATAAGCGGGCCTCTACGCTGTATGGACGCGCGATCTCTGAAATCGCACACGTCATGAGTGAAAGTACATCAGGCCCATTTAGGTGTTTCAGTATTTCTGTGTTATGCTCCTCCCAATTCAATTTATTAACAATGCGTAATCCCAAGAGTTTAGCACCGTCACTCTCTTCTACCTTCTTGTTCTCATACATCAATGAGCCAAAACATTGTGGGTTCCTACAGTTCATACAGTCCATATAGTCTAGATCCACCTTTGGAACTCAGTACAGCAGTGATTCTGTGTGCCACGGACTCGACAAATTCTAGGTAGATTTCAAGTGGTATGTGGCACCAGACGTTTACAACAGATTACGCAATTCCCGTTAATTACGTACTTTATGAACTTGGATCTGGGATCCAATAGAATTTCAGGTGTGTTCCATCCGATTCAGATAAGACGAATCTCCTGGCCAAGACACCATTGTGAGGTAACCATCGTTTTCCTCAGCCAATGTAGCAGGACTCTGGCCTTGTGATACGGACTGTTTGCTTGTTGGAAGACGCCTTTTGCATGTATGAAGAGAAAGGCATGAAAGGTGAAGGTGATCTGCAATAATGTTCACGTAGCCCACAGCTATTATGGTGCCTTCGATCACTACCACAGATACCAACGAAGCCCAGGTAATTGTTCTCCATAGAACAATACTGTCGTCAGATGTCGTAAGGGCAATGTAGTGTAGCGGTTAACGTAGCTGAGGTGCATGCTTTGTGTTGCCAGTTCATACTCAACCAACGACAATTATTTCTTAGTTAGAAAATATCGTTTCTGAAACGGTCTCTGAATATCTTATGTTTGTAATGTTTCTATATTTTTGGATATTCGATTTTCTTTTTTCTTTTTCTTTTTTTCTACTCTCAGTCCAGAAGTTCAATTCTGTTCTGGCTGTCCACAGTTGATTGTAATAAACGTGCTTCCAGTGCCAAGCGCAGTATTTCATTGACAACCCTGCTTCTTGATTTGGACTGAATTGTTGGTGGAGACGAAACACTTTCATGAAAGTGGCTCCAGTTAGGCAACGTAAAAGCGTCTGCACGGGAAGGAAATGGAATACAAGCAGAACATCATCCCCATGGCCCGTAGATTCAGCAGCCCAATGGATTCCAAGTCAGTAGCAAGTCAGGTGCACATCAGACATCCATTAGTGTTCTCCGGAGATGTTAGTCAGGAACTGACGAAGTGACTGAAAGGACGTCATCGCCAAACTCAGCAGGTGGGATTACATGATGTGTTTGCAAATGTGTACTTTCACCTGGGTGGCGCAGCCCAGCAGTGGTCTGAGAACAACGAGGAGAGGCCTGATAGGTGGGACAAACTTCAGGCCGAATTGAAAAAATAAAAATATAAATATAAAGGGTTGGCACAAACAGAAGCAAGTCAGTTTCGCGGGAAAAAAACCCAATTGAATTACAGGACCCAGCCTGTTGTTCCTACCTGCAGAATGTGAATTTGAATGTGAATCCAAATATGACAGAAACTGACAAAATCTCCCGCCTGATCAACGGAATTGCACGGAACATCTACCAAGCTCTCTGAATATAGGATGTCGTAGCGAACGAGGAATTCATCAGGTAGTGCCAGTACATCAATGATATGAACAGAAAAAAAGGAATGAGACAAAAGTAGTATGACCAACTAATGGCAGCGGTGGGAAAACCACCACAACCCCGCCTTTTTCGTACGTCACGTAATGAGAGAAGAAATATATCACTTTATAGCAACCAGAACTGTCGAAACAAATAAGCAAGACGTAGCAGCCGCGAAAATCGACCTGATACGTCAGGAGATAATACAGAATGCTGAAGAAGGGGTGTATCGAACTATAACACCCACTTCCGCTACCAGTCGAAAGGGCCAGGAAGAATGGACTCGGCCAAGTCGGAATTATGCCGCAGCCATCACAGATGGCAACTCAGCACCTGACAAACGCAGGTACAACCACTCCTACGCCAAGTATAATGCCCCAAGGGAGAGCATACATTCGGAGGACAGCGGATTATATGCCAGTGTGTTTCCATCGTGGACCCTCTGGACATGTCACATGCTACTGCAGAAAAAGAGGGGAAGTTTTCGACGTCTACTACTCCGCCAGTCGTCAACCATCACAGCAGTTCTGCTCACTTCAATCAGCTACAGAAGATTTTAGTTTACCTTTGAGACGAAACCAATCGACCTTCCCTGGACAACATCGCTGCATAGCAAGTTGCAGCAGTTCCTTGTTGCCGCACAGAGGTACCAACTGCTCGGCTTTCTACTCACTTCAAGGAAATTAGGCACTGAGGTAGGCCAACACAGATGCAAATCGTCCATGGACCATGAGGTCAGCAAATCTTATTGACGTCATCATCAATGTCCAATACGTCCAGGTGCTTCCTCCCACGTAAACTCAGATGACTATCATCGTCAGATAAAGAAGACAGACAATGTTCCGTGATACGAAAACGATTATGCTGACGAATGCAAATGGGAAGTACCTCCAGCTGATACGAACATGAATAAGAGAGTGTCAGTGAAAGAACCCAGCCATCACCAAGGAGAGTCGTTTGTATGAAGTTACTCAGATTCGCAAAGGAAATCTACAAGCCAGCGACAGTAATAACCACTGCAAGTGGTCAAGGAGAAATTTGTGTCACTGTATTGTCACGAATACCCAAAACTAATGCATAGAGGTATGTTCATAGGGACAGTCAGACCATTGCAGAAAGCCAGCTTAGTGTCATCGATGTAGAATCGTGCTACACTACCACTACAGGCAGCGCTACTATCGAACTGCCAATAGGATCTGTCCTGACTGAACGTCGGCGAGCCATAGTCGTTCTGCGTCAATTTTCTGATGCTTTCAAATCCGGAGCGTAGAAAAGACAGACCAAGTGGTCACGAAAGAGCATCATATCAACAATAGGGGTTATCCACCAATTACGTAACTCTCATACAGAGCACTAGCTGAATGCTGGATGATCTGGGAGGAGGAGAAGATGGTGCAAGATGTCACCACTAAAACTTCCGAGAGTCCTTAGTCCTCTCCTGCGGACCTTGTGAAGAAGGAGGAAGGCACAAGCTGCTTCTGCGTCTACTAGTGATGACTGAATAAAATCATGGAGGAAGAAGTCTGTCCGTTGCCGCACACCTTTGGTTCCGTGAAAAGTTAGAACCCCCCCACCGGAAGTACGAGTCCTCCCCTGGGCATGGGTTTGTGTGTTGTCCTTAGCGTAAATTAGTTTAAGCAGTGTGTAAGTCTATGGACCGATGACCTAAGCAGTTTGGTCCCTCAGAAATTCACACACTTTTGAACATTTTGAAAAGGATGAAATATTTCTCAACCAGATCCATGGAGACATTTTACGGCAGATCGAGGCTGATGGAGCTGACAAGGAAAAGACTGTCTTCATAACTTCTGACAGCACCATGGGTTTTAAGTTATGTCGTTAGGAAAGCGACAATAGCCTGCTTCGATGCTTTAAATGGACGATGTGCCTTTGCTGTCTCGATGATACTATTTTTTTCTCCAAAAACGCTGGAAGAACATCAAAGCCACCTGACAACCGTGTTGAAGTGTGTTCAGACGGCAGGTCTCCACTGAATCAGAAAAAGGGCCTCCCTGCCGCCCAAAAAATAAAAATCTTTTTGCATCCCTATTCAATTAAAAAAAGTCACAGGTTTTCCGGAAATGTGCTCGCACTAACAACGATTCACAGAAGACTTTTATACCAAGGCATATCCCTTGCAAGAACTACCACAGTGAGACGCCAAGTTTTCTGGGAGGTGAAAACATCTTCCTTAGTCCCAACAGTGTGTGACGAGAACAAGGGTCAGAATTTCTTGACAATGGGTCAGAATTTCTCAGCGATGCTACCAGTTACGGGATAGCTCCAAATCTAGTGAAAAATTCTGGAATGTGCTGAACAGGCGATACCTTTTGCTTCCAGAGTACTCTCCAGGACTGAGATGAACTACTCTACAACTGAGCAACAGTGGCTTGTAGTTGTCTGAATCAACAACAGGTTCTGACTGTATTTGTTTCACAACCATTCACCATTGTGACGGACCACCATTCTCTATGCCAGATGACTAGGCTGAAAAATCGGTTGAGTGGAGTGACGACATGACCGCAGAGGTTTCAGAAGTATGACGTCACGTTAGTACACAGAAAAAGACGCAAACACAAGGATATCAGTTGTTTTTCAAGGAATCCTTTGGTGGAACACAGCAGCTAGTATGAAATTTCAGTCATCGCTGCATTTAATGATGCTGCTACTGAACAGAGGGGAGATGCAGCACAATGGGGAACTGCCTAAGAGGAACTTCGATCGAACAGTTTGAAACAATTCCTTGTCATCTCAGCTCATCAACGATCAGCTGTGTTGACGTATTTCCATGACATTCCAACCACTCGCCAAGTGTGACTCTAGACAGAATCAGACAAAGCTATCACTGGCCAGGTCTCTACCGATCCGTTAGACACCACGTGATGATGATGATGTTTGGTTTGTAGGGCGCTCAACTACGCAGTTATCAGCGCCCGTACGAATTCCCAACCTTTGCTCAGTCCAAACTCGCTACTTTCATGAATGATGACGAAATGATGAGGGCAACACAAATAGCCAGTCATCTCGAGGTAGGTGAAAATCCCTGCCCCTGCAGGGATTCGAACCCGGGACCCCGTGATCGGGAAGCGAGAACGCGACCGTGAGACCACGAGATGCGGACGACACCACGTGAGCCATTATAAGGAATGCCAACGACGGAAGAATGTGGCGCAGTTACGTCCAGGAAATTTGCTACAAATTTCGTCTGCAGTAACGTCGATGTACGGAACTGGAACTTGGCGAAATTCCTGAAGTCAACAAACGGGAGTCGATCAATAGTCAGTACTGAATACCTCACCCCTTATGAAGTCACCAAACCTGTTTCAACTGCCGATGCTCCAGAAATTGCGAGTATCCTAGTGGAAGACATAGTTTTAAATCAAAGAGCACCTTGAGTGATGATCTCTGACAATGGAAAGTTTTCCAGTCGAGGCTAGTATCAGAGATTATGTCACATTACGACATCCCTCGCCGAATGACAACTGCCTACCATCTACAGACGAAAGACTTCACAGAAACATTAATAAGACGTTGGCAGTTATGGTCTCGATGCACGGTCATATCACACAGAGAGACTGGGGCACAACAAGTCATGAGTTGACGTTTGCATAAAACACAGTGAAGTAAGACACTAAAAGCCTCACGCAATTCTTTCTGCTCTACGGTCGTGAGGCTGAAACGGCAATGGATACATTTCAACCTGACGATTCTCAGGAAGACTACTTGAAATACCTGATCACCAGCACCAAAGAAGCTAGGCAACTGCCACCCACACGGGCTATGGACGCCTCAAGGAAAGACCGAGAGCGCTACAACGCCAAGAAACAGTCAGTGAGGTACATCCCTGGAGGCTTGGTATATTTTTGCGCTTGTGCGGAAAGTGGGACTATCGGAAAATTTACTAAAGCGTTGCTCTGGCTTGTCCTTCGTCAGTTGTCCGACGTCACATGTGAAGTCGAAGATAACCATTAATCAAGATGACAAAAACCCAGAGACGTCATGTTCTTCGTATGAAGCCCGACTACAATTCACAGACGCAGGCCGACTATGGGAATTTCAAGGTAACAGAAGACTCACTTGACAGTCATAAATCTTAAGTATAAGGGGCAATCTTTGACGCTCAGAATAGTGAAGAGAATTTAACATCACGAACAGACCGTGAGGATCCACCAGCACCGCCATACAGAGGAAATGAGATCTTCTGAAACCTAGGGCCGCTGGTTGTCCAGGAGAAGGAACAACGGCGCGCGCCGTGGTGCATACATGGTTATCTTGCTGCGAACTGAATTTTAAGGCCGACCGCCAGCAGTTATTCGTTATTCAGTAATTATCGTTTCTGGAAGGTTCTTGAAATAGCTTTTGTTTTTAATGTTTGTATGTTGTGAAATGTTAGGTGTCTGTATAAATACCAGTATTGTAGAATATTCAGTAACAGCCCTCTCCAACCAGGAGTTCAGTTCTGTTTCAGCTGTAGGTTGGTGCACATAACAAACGTAACTGCAGTGCAAACTGCTGTGTTTCTTCGATGAGCGTTCTTTCGGATTTGGACTTGAGAGTGGTTATGATGTGATAATATTGCGGCTACTTGCTTGCGTCCAAAGAGCGGTGGATGTTTCAAGCAGCTCTTCGCCTCTTTGGTGATGAAACCAGACACGACCATCAAGCTTGCTTAGCAAGAAACTGATTTATCCGACACGGTGACACGTTTCCTTGATTCTCGATTATCCTTTGCTCACTGCAGTCGTAACTGTATAGTCGTTGAGTCAATACGGGAATACTTAGAAGCGGTCTGCTTCGGAGCCTAATGTTCACCGACACACTTGTACCTCCACAAGGAATGAACTCAGTCGTCATATTTGCTATAATTCACCGACTATTCCATTTCACAGAGTGGGAAAACTTCTGAGTCCCATGTTCAGAAGTAAGCCATGCACATCCGACACCTTGTCGCCAAATCGTTGTTTCACCGACCTTCCATCACTTTCCATAGATGCTCGCGTCAACAGCAGACCAGCAACGCCATTTCTAAGATGCTCGTTCCCACGGGCTGCGCCATAGAAATCTGACCGTTGCCTACGTGTAAGTCATATATGTCTGAGTTTCCTTTTTGCATTCCTTATCGTCCTTACAATGATTCCCCATTCGTCTATGGGCCATTTACAAACTTTTCACACCATGTCAAGTGGCCGCATGGGACCAGACGACATTTAATCTCGCGGAGAGCAGTGATCATAACGCTTTGGTTCATCAGTGTACACTGCGTTAACAAAACGTGACAGATAGCGGTATGCACATATATAGATGGCGGTAGTATCGCGTACACATGGTATAAAAGGGCAGTGCTTGACGGAGCTGTCATTTGTACTGAGGTGATTCGTGTGAAAAAGTGCCCGACGTGGTTATGGCCGTACGCCAGGAATTAACGAACTATGAACGCAGAATGGTATTGGAGCTAGACACTGTAACATACCCACCCCTCCCAGCATTACTACAATATTCGATACCCTGAATTTGTAGCCGGGTTACGGTACTTTCTGTTACACAAAGAATAAAAATCGTGCCACTATGGCACCTTTTCCTGTTATGTAATTGTACTATGTAATACTATGAATGATATTTATCAGAATTTACGAATAATTAAATAATATGTAAATATGTAACATAATAATCATTATGAATCATCAACATTTACTCAGAACTATAATAATCAGTTTGTAATTCATTTG
This sequence comes from Schistocerca serialis cubense, assembly GCF_023864345.2. Classification (NCBI taxonomy): domain Eukaryota; kingdom Metazoa; phylum Arthropoda; class Insecta; order Orthoptera; family Acrididae; genus Schistocerca; species Schistocerca serialis. The sequence continues at coordinate 1,035,293,682 of NC_064639.1, read as the reverse complement.
ATTGGAGGTAGTTATAAATGTTAGCATCGTTATTACTTTCGTTAATTAACTGCAATTAGATCTCGAAAGTTCAGTTTGGAAAACGTTATTGTAACTCGATCAAAAAGCAAGAACCAAATCTAAATTCACGTAATTTCAAGTGATATGTAATTTCAAACCCAAATTTGTAAACCAGAACTAATACCATTACTAAAATAATTAACTGATCGTTGTTAGCACATGCAGTTAACTCCATTACTTACGTTTGGATGCATATTTCAAAGTTATGAGCCGTTAAAGAGGTTAAACAACTTGTGTATATGTTACGTAAATGTTAGCAATATTTTCCGATCGATAATTGATTTATTTATTAAATTAAGGAAACGCGTTATTGTAAAAAAGTCGTATTTAATATACAATCTTAAATTGTACAATTTCTAACCTAAAACTCATTTGTAATGAAGTAATATTTTATGCTGTAAGTAAACTGATTGTCAACCTTTTGTATATTTGTAACTTTTAATTGTAACTATTAATTTCACGATCGTGTAATAATTGAAGTAATGAACACTCGTTGTTTGGAATATATATGAGCTAACGCGGCAATGCAGCGTCAGTTCGCCTAGGGGTTCACTTGGTAGTCGAGTCTTTTCAGTCAGTAAGTCAGTCTGTCAGCTGTTGGATTGTCAAAGAGACTATATGTGAAGTTTGACGTATTCTGCAATGACGTTGGAAAAATATTATCATCAACAAATAAACCTCCGCAAATTGTATGACCTGGGGTTTTAATTAGAAGGAATAACCAGCTACACGACTCAGGCAAATTACAAGATAAGTACAACAAAAATACTTTGTTATGCATTGCCCTTACTTACGTCCACTCCAGATGCAAATATATAAGTAATTATATTAACGCACCGGTAAATAAATCATATGCATTCATAAAGTGGGAGAGATGATATAATGCGTGGGACATTCCGTTTTGGAAACTGTTAGGGTATTCAATATTTCGAAAAGCACAGTGTCAAGATTGTGCTGGGAATACCAAATTTCAGGCATTACCTCTCACTGCGGACAACGCAGTGGCCGGCGTCCTTCACTTAACGATCGAGAGCAGCGCGGTAGCATAGAGTTGTCAGTGTTGACAGATAAGTAACAGTGCATGAAATAACGGCAGAAATCAATGTGGGACCTGCGAAGATCGTATCCGTTAGGACAGTGCGGCGAAGTCTGGAGTTAATGGAATATGGTAGCAGAAGACACAGCATGTCAATCTCAATGGAGAGACGTCCTCCGAAGTAAGTGTGATTTCAGGTGTTCCGCAGGGATGTGTCGTAGGACCGTTGCTATTCACTATATATACAAATGACATTGTGGATAACATCGGAAGTTCACTGAGGCGTTTTGTGGATGATGCTGTAGTATATCGAGAGGTTGTAACAATGGACAATTGTACTGAAATGCAGGAGGATCTGCAACGAATTGACGCATGGTGCAGGGAATGGCAATTGAATCTCAATGCAGACAAGTGTAATGTGCTGCGATTACACAGAAAGAAAGATCCTTTATCGTTTAGCTACAATATAGCAGGTCAGCAACTGGAAGCAGTTAATTCCATAAATTATCTGGGAGTAGGCATTAGAAGATATTTAAAATGGAATCACCATATAAAATTAATCGTCGGTAAAGCAGATGCCAGACTGGGATTCATTGTTAGAACCCTAAGGAAATGCAGTCCGAAAACAAAAGAAGTAGATTACACTACACTTGTTCGCCCACTGCTTGAATACTGCTCACCGGTGTGGGATCTGTACCAGATACGGTTGATACAAGAGATAGAGAAGATCCAACGGAGAACAGCGCGCTTCGTTACAGGATCATTCAGCAATCGCGAAACCGTTATGGAGATGATAGATAAACTCCAGTGGAAGACTCTGCAAGAGAGATGCTCAGTAGCTCGGTACGGGCTGTTGTTGAAGTTTCGAGAACATACCTTCACCGAGGAGTCAAGAGGCATATGGACAATCTTTCTTTCCACGAACAATGCGAGACTGGAATAGAAGGGAGAACCGATAGAGGTACTCAAGGTACCCTCTGCCACACACCGTCAGCTGGATTGCGGATTATGGCTGTAGATGTAGATGTAGAAGACCGACGCGACTGCCTTAGCTAACAGTACGACATTGCCTCTCCTGAACTTGTGACCATATCGCTTGGACCCTAGACGACTATGGTCTGGTCATATGTGTCTCGATTTTAATTTCAAAGAGCTGATCACAGCGTTCGAGTTAGCCGCACCCACGAAGCAATGACCCAAGTTTTCAACAAGGCACTGTACAAGTTAGAGGTGGCTCCATAATGGTTTGGGGTGTGTACATCGAATGGACTGTGTCGTCTGGTCCAACTGAACCGATCATTAGCTAGAAATGGTTATATTCGGCTACTTGGAGGCCATTTGCAGCATCCACGAACTTCATGTTCCCAAAAACGATGGAGTTTTTGTGAATGACAATGCACCATGGCACCGGCCCACAACTGTTCGCTGTTGGTTTGAAGAACATTCTGTATAAGTGGAGCGGATGATTTTACCATCCACATCGTCCGACATGAATCCCATTGAACATTCATGAGAGATAATCGATAGGTCAGTTCGTGCGCAGTACCCTGCACTGACAACACTTTCGCAATTATGGAGGGCTATAGAGGCAGCATGCCCTGATATTTCTGCAGGGGATTTCGAAGACTTGTTGAGTCCGTGACACATCGAATTAGTGCACTACGCCGGGTAAAAGAAAGTCCGACACGACATTAGGAAGTAGGCCATGACTTCGTCACCTCAGTGTAAAACCCCTTTGGTCAGCCCCGTATGAAGATATTATGATTATATTGCAACAGATTTATTCTTAACTGTCATTTCTACACTACTGGCCATTAACATTGCTACACCACGAAGATGACGTGCTACAGACGCGAAATTTAACCGATAGGAAGAAGATGCTGTGATATGCAAATGATTAGCTTTTCAGAGCATTCACACAAGGTTGGCACCGGTGGCAACACCTACAACGTGCTGACATGAGGAAAGTTTCCAACTGATTTCTCATACACAAACAGTAGTTGACCGGCGTTGCCTGGTGAAACGTTGGTGGGATGCCTCGTGTAAGGACGAGAAATGCGTTCCATCACGTTTCCGACTTTGATAAGGATCGGTTGTAGCCTATCGCGATTGCGGTTTATCGTATCGCGATATTGCTGCCCGTGTTGGTCGAGATCCAATGACTGTTAGCAGAATGTGGAATCGGTGGGTTCAGGAGGGTAATATGAAACGCCGTGCTGGATCCCAACGGTCTCGTATCACTAGCAGTTGAGATCACAGGCATCTTATCCGCATGGCTGTAACGGATCCCTGAGTCAACAGATAGGGACGTTTGCAAGACAACAACCATCTGCACGAACAGTTCGACGACGTTTGCAGCAGCATGGACTATCAGCTCGGATACCACGGCTGCGTTTACCCTTGACGCTGCATCACAGACAGGAACGCCTGCGATGGTGTACTCAACGACGAACCTGGGTACACGAATGGTAAAACGTTATTTTTTCCGATGAATCCAGGTTCTGTTTACAACATCATGATGGTCGCATCCGAGTTTTGTGACATAGCGGGGAACGCACATTAGAAGCGTGTATTCGTCATCGCCATACTGGCGTATCACCCGGCGTGATGGTATAGGGTGCCATGGGTTACACGTCTCGGTCGCCTCATGTTCACATTGACGACACTTTGAACAGTGGACGTTACTTTTCAGATGTGTTACGACCCGTGGCTCTACCCTTCATTCGATACCTGCGAAACCCTACATTTCAGCAGGATAATGCACGACCGCATGTTGCAGGTCCTGTACGGGCCTTTCTCGATGCAGAAAATGTTCGACTGCTGCGCTGGCCAGCACATTCACCAGATCTCTCACCAATTGGAAACGTCTGATTAATGGTGGCCAAGCACCTGGCTCGTCACAATACGCCAGTCACTACTCTTGATGAACTGTGGTATCGTGTTGAAGCTGCATGGGCAGCTGTACCTGTACACACCGTCCAAGCTCTGTTTGACTCAATACCCAGGCGTATCAGGGCCTTTATTACTGGCAGAGGTGGTTGTTCTGGGTACTGATTTCTCAGGATCTATGCACCCAAATTGCGTGAAAATGCAATCACATGTCAGATCTAGTATAATATATATGTTCAATGAACGCCCGTTTATCATCTGCATTTATTCTTGGTGTAGTAATTTTAATGGCCAGTAGTGTATATCTGTAATCGTTGTATCTCTGTGATGATAAAAGTGTGTGTAAGGCACGTTAGATTTGGTCTGAAGAAGTACTGGGGTGATGATGTAACAAATTATGCCCCCCTGTCCGCAGCCCGCAGAGTAGAACCTTCGGTTCGCACTTGTCTCAATTATCAAGCAAAACATCATAACTGTATTTCTGTTGCCTTTACGTTTCTTAAAGCCAAACTGACTGACGTCTAACAGATCATCAGTTCTGTTGTGAATTTTTGTGTACTATTCACTACTGTAGTGTCTGAGATATTCTCGTTATGCATGTGGCAATCTGCGTAGAGTGGTGCTGACTTTCTGCACCACTGTAGACATGGTGCCTCCCAACTACCTGCGCTAACTATAGAGTCCAGTTGAAATTCATGCGCTATTATTCGTTTTTACACAAACTAAATGAGGCTTGGAATGTTCTTTCTCCTCTCTTCGCCTCAGAGTAGCGCTTGAAATCTATGCCCTCAATTATTTTCTGCATGTATTCCAAATTTTTTTCTTCCTCTGTAGCTCTCTCTAATATCATGGAAGGTATTTCCAGATGTCTTAACAGCTGTCCTATATTCCTGTATTTTCAGTGTTTTACATGTATTCCTTTCCTCTCCGATTCTGCGCAGAACCACTTCATTCCTTATCTCATCAGTCCACCTAATTTTCAACATTCACCTGTAGCACCATATCTCAAATGCTTCGAATCTCTTCTGTTCCGTTTTCCTAAAGTGCATGTTTCACTATCATACAAGTACAATGCTGTGCTCCAAGCGTACGTTCTTAGAAATTTATTCCTCAAATTAAGGACAATATCTGATACTATTAGACTTCTCTTGGCCATGAATGCACTTTTTATGTCTTTCTTACTCCGTCAGTCATGGCTTATTTTGCTGCTTAGGTAGCAGAATTCCTGAACTTCATTTACTTCTTGATCAGTCCTGTTAGGTATCTCGCTGTTGTTATTTCTGTTACTTCTCATAGGTTTCGTCTTTCTTTGATTTGCTCTCAATCCATATTCTGTATTCTTTAGACTGTTGATTGCACTCAGCAAATCCAGTAATTCTTCCTCGTTTTCACCGATGATACGAACGTCATAGGGGAACTTTATCATTGACATCATGTCACCCTGATTTTTAATCCCTCTCTTGAACCATTCTTTATTCCATCATTGCTTCTTCAATGTATAGATTTAACAGTAGTGGTGAAAGGCTGTATTGCTGTCTTACACCCTTTATAATCCGAGAACTTCGTTCTTGGTCTTCCACTCTTACTATTCCGTCTTAGCTCTTGTACATGTTGTATATTAGCCGTCTCCCCGCACAGCTTATCCCTATTTTCCTCAGAATTTCGACAGTCTTGCAACATTTGACTTTGTCCTATGAACTTGTCTTGATTTTTCATTAGTCTTGCTTCCCGTATCCTCTGCAACGTCAGAACTGCACCTGTTATGACTTAAGCTTTCCTAACGCCAAACTGATTGTCATCTAACACAATCTCAGTTTTCTTCTCCATTCTACTGTATATTATTCTTCTCAGCAACATCGATGCATGAGCTGGTAAATTGATTACGCGATAATTCTCATACTTGTCGGCTCTTGCAATCTTCGGAATTGTGTGGATGATATTTTTCCGAAGGTCGGATGGTATATAGCCAAGACACAAAGATTCTACGCACTGACTTCAATAGTCGTTTTGTTGCCACTTCCCCTAATGATTTTAGAAATTCTGGTGGAGTGTTATCTATCCCTTGGGACTTATTTGATCTGCAGTCTTCCACAGCTCTTTTAAATTCTGATTCTAATACTGGATCCCCTATCTCTTCTATATAGACCCCTGTTTGTTCTTCTATCACATCAGACATGTCTTCCCTCTCATACAGGCCTTCAATGTTCTCTTCCCACGTATCCGCTCTGTCCTCCGCATTTAATAGTGGAATTCTATTGCACTCTTGACGTTAATACCCCTGCTTTTAATTTAACCGAAGGTTTTTTGACTTTACTATAGGCTCATTCAGCCCTTCCAACAGTTGTTTGTTTCTACATTTCTTCACTTTTTTCGTGCAGCCCTTTCGCTTTAAAGTCCTTGCAGTTCTCATTTATTTCATTCCTCAGCAACTTGTATTTCTGTATTCTTGAAGTTCCCTGAAAATTTTTGACCTTCCTTCTTTCATCGATCAACTGAAGTATTTCTTCCTATGACTTCTCCGCAATTACCTTCGTTTTACCTATATTTTTCTTTCCAATTTCTGTGACTGCCCTTTTCAGAGATGTCCATTCCTCTTCAACTGATCTGCCTGCTGAGGTGTTCAATGTTGCAGTATCTAAAGCCTCGAAGAATTTCAAGCGTATTTCTCCATTCCTTAATACGTCCGTATTCCACTTCTTTGCTTACTGATTCTTCCCAACTAACGTTTTAAACCGCAGCTAACTCTTCATCACTACGAAATTGCGATGCGAGTACTCTTACGTAAGCCTTGCAATCCAGTATCTGATTTCGGAATCTATGCCAGCCCACGATTTAATATAGCTGAAATATTCCCGTATGTCCTGGCCTTTTCCAAGTATAGCTCCTCTTCTTGTGTTTCTTGAACAGAGTATCCGCTATTGCCAGCTGAAATTTATGCATAACTCGGTTAGCCTTTTTCCTCTCTCATTCCTACTACCAAGCGCATATTCTCCCATACCTCTTTCTTCCACTGCTTCCCCTATAGCCGCATTCCAATCCACCACGATTATGAGATTTACGTCTCCCTTCACGTACTGAATTACCTCTTCAGTATCCTCATATGCTTTCTCTATCTCTTCCTCTTCAGCTTGTGACGTCGTCGGTGTTGTTTACTGTCGATTCTGATGAGAACTGTTCACAGAAACTCATTCTCTGCCCTACATTCCTATTCATATCGAATCCTACTCCCGTTATACCCTTTCCTGCTGCTGTTGATGTTACCCTATACGTGAACGTACTAAGTTTAATAACGGGACGCCGTTTGTATGGTCGACCGTCGCTCTCCGCCGATAGCAGCTCCCACAAAAGGCAACTGTGAATCAGAGAACTGCAACATCACGAGCTGTAAGGATCAGATACAGGCACACTAGACACCGCAGCTACCAGAATCTCAACAATGTACGACAAACCCAATTTTATTGTACGATAAACGTTAGTCTACCAGTTTCACTCCTGAACATATGTCTGACGAAGTATTTTAGTGGGTTTGTTTGCGTTTGTGTGTGTGTGTGTGTGTGTGTGTGTGTGTGTGTGTGTGTGGAGGCGTCAGCTCGGTTGGTCACGTATTACTCGCACGTTAGCTCGTGGTAGTACCGCGGCGTCGTAAACAGTGCGTCAAATAGCTGCATTGTCGGCACGCAATTCGGCTAATCCTCTTGACGTATACCGTTTCCCTGAGGAATACAAATGGGCAGTTTCCTCTTTCATTACTAAGTGATTGTGAATTTTATGAACATTGTTTCCCCAGGAATGGGTCAACCATGTCATTAGGCTGAACAACGATAGGTTCGTAAGACGTTTAAAACGCTATTTGGAGTTTCTGCTGGAGCTTAAGCTGCTCCTCACATGAAAATCACGTGACCTCCGCAACACAACGTAAGGAGGCTTGCGGAATGTAAGAGTAGGTTTTAGAGGAGATCTTTCGTGGTCTGCATTGGCAGAGAATGACAGAAAGTTCACAAATTGGCGCGTTTACAACGTATCCTCTTTCACTTCAGTGTTTTTCCAGGTGTCAGTTACGATCGACGCCTAGCTACAATCTGGCAACTTTACAAATGATTAGTTTGAATGCTTCTGAAAGTGAACTGCGAAGTTCAGCCATCGCTTTGAATAAAATTCTTTTGTGTGTTAAGCCGCGTCGTCATGTAACACTAAAACAAGTATAATGCCAGCATTTTGATCGTCTTTGCTGCGGTTTTTCTCAGCTAGAGGGCATCTGTTCTCAAATAAAATGACATATTACCCGATGGATTTTACACAGCGACCTTCTGTCATCCAGTATTACAGCCGTCCGGTATACGATTGTTAACGAAAGAACAGTAACCAACGAAACAGTCATTATACAACATTCACTTTAGCACTTCTTTCACATGTGAAACTTGTGATGTAGTTTACACGGGAACTCACCGGTTCACCTGATGGAAGTGGAACGTGTTACACCAGGAATAACTCGATCGAACGTTACTGAACTGATACTTCCATACCGGTGGTATGATACACATATTATGTAGATGAAAATTTCCTCCTTGTACATCACCATACAAGACTCATTCGACAGTAGAGCCTTTCTTTTTATAAGAATTTGATTATAATTACAGTTTTATTCACAAGTTCGAATATACGACTACCGACTCGTACTTTATAACTACCTTCGGAATATGTTGTTCTTAGCCGAAACACGTAAGTCACACCACAATTAGCGGCTAGAGTATGCAGTCGTATTATAGATTTCTCACTACAGTTTTATATCTTCATTTCAAAGACTATTTGTGCGGACACTTATTCAAGAACTAGTTATTATTTCGAAGAGTTCTGGAATGTGAGTTAACGGAACACGCAACCTGTTTCGATGCTAAATCAGTTTCTGTTTCACTACTTCCGCAGTTCTCTACAATATCGGTGTTATGTAAACTTGGGGGACAATGGAACCAATGTATCTTCCTGTGTGTGCCTTTCTGAGTGCCGCTATGGGAAATACGTTTTCTTGCTTCTTCGTCTGACGGAACTCCCGTGGGCTGACCTGCTGAAGAATGTGAATAATTGGGTAAGAAGAACAGTTTCATTAATATCTTACCATCCGAAGAGTATTTTTGTAGATGAGACTGCATACAACATTGCGGTTTTTGTGTTGTACGCTTATAACGACTGAAAACTATAATTCGGTACTCGAATACTGAGATCCATCATTTCTTGGCAGTGGACCCGCACGTCAATTGGTAATCGTTACTCCTGAAACCTTGGATTTTGGATTCGATTACAAGTATGTCACGCACTTTTAATTGTTACAGATGTTGACATATTCTGATACTTCAATGTTCGAGGTACAAGAAGGGAGCCTTGTCGAAGACTGTTGTTTCAGAGATAAAGAGCTAAGAGTAGTGGAATGTTCTTCACGTCCTCCCAATATAATTAATAATTTCGTTCATCAAGGGAAGCTTACGAGCTATGTAGGAAGTTTTAGCGCATTTTACGTAAAGGATTGTGTGAATTTTATCTGTTTCCATTGAAGCGTGTTTTATTGTATTACCGTTGAGAGATACTCCATTTGTCTTTTGTGATTGACATTGATTATTTGTTTACAAGTATTCGTGTTAAGTATGATCAGTGTTCTACAAAAACTAACTGCATTAGAATCATCTCATAATTCCAGTTCAGTTCCCATGCTGCAAGAGAGGAATGATTACCTTGACATGCATTTGCCAATCAAACACATAAACCTATCAGTCCAAAAAGTTTCGATACTGGTCTAAAAAGTTTCGAGACTAGATTTACAAGAAATAGAGAGGAGAATCCTTCTTCGCGATGACGTTCAACTCACAAGTCACAGGACTGAGTGTAGTTTATGCCACGAAAGCGTTGATCTTTCATTTGAATTTCAGCTATTGTTTGTTATGTCGTTGGTTTATATTGATAACACAGAGTCTCGTCCACGTGATAACTTTCCCCAACAGAGAACTGTCCATAGTTCTAACATAAGTCGCGGCAGGCATCTCATCAACATTGGCTTTGTTTGGGAGTCAAGGTGTGCGGTGCAAACTTTGCACGTACTCCAGAATGAGATTTTCACTCTACGACGGAGTGTGCGCTGTTATGATACTTCCCGGATGATTAAAATCGTAAGCGCGACCGAAACTCGAACTCGGGACCCTTGCTTTTTGCGGGGAAGCGCTCTACGATTATTTTTCTTTGTTTCATCGTTTTTGTTCATTTTATTTGTTAGGGGCGGACGTCCTAGGACGCTTGTTCAAGTTCGTTGTTCAGTGTATGACGCTGTTTGTTACACTACAGAGAGCATCTATCCCTCTGACTCGCTGAGCTACCATGCCACCTTGATTTGTGCTAGCTACCCAAGCACGGCTCACGCTCCGTCCTCACAGCTTTACTTCCGCCAGTACCTCGACTCCTACCTTCCAAACTTCACAGAAGCTCTCCTGCGCGGGAGAGCTTCTGTGAAGTACAAATAAATCTTGCAAACACGACCTAATAAGCAGTAGTAAGTCAATAGAAAGTAATAGAAGTTGGAAGAGCACTTTCCCTCGAAAGGCAAAGGTCCCGAGTTCGAGTCTCGGTCCGGCACACATCGTTCTCTTCTTCAAAACATTCTGGAGAACGTCTCGAACACTTGAATTGGACATCTTGCGAGATGTACGTGGGGGGAAGTAATGTATTGTCCGATTTCTCCTGAAAAGTGCTGTCCCGATGTTTCAATAGTAAATCTCTCCGTGATACACAACACCTCTGTTTTAACGTCTGCCAGTGGAGTTTGTTTAGCATCTCCGTAGCGCTCTCTCGCCAGCTAGAAGATCCCGTGACAAAAAGCGCTGCTCTTAGTTGGATCTTCTCTATTAGTCTTGCCTGATAGGGATCCCAAATAGATGAACAATGCTCTAGAATCGGGCGAACAAGCACCTTATAAGCCGCTTCTTCCCTGAATGAGTTACATTTTCTTAAGATTCTTCCGATGAATCTGAGTCCGGTGTCTGCTTTTCCCAGTATCTGTTTTATGTGGTCGTTCCACTTAAGATCGCTCTGGATAGTTACGCCTAGATATTTTACGGCAGACGCTGTCTCCAGCTGTTTGTAATCAATAACGTAGCTGTAGAGTAGTGGATTTCTTTTCCAATGTAGGCGCAATATGTTACATTAATTTACGTTCAGGGTCAGCTGCCAGAGCCGGCACCATTCATTAATTCTGTGCAGGTCGTTCTGCAAATTCTTACTGTCTTCTGGTGTTGCTATTTTGGTATAGACAACTGCATCATCTTCGAATGGCCTTCAAGAGCATCCGACGCTTCCTACTAGATCATTTATAAAAATTGTAAACAGCAATGGTCCTGATGTGACTTCTGAAATTTTCCCGGCGTATTTCGTCTTCTAATAATTTCCGGGTATGCAGCCGGATCCCGTCGACATTCTGCCACGATATTTCGTCCCAGAGATTCGGCATAAATACCGCGACTGCACCTGGGCTCTTCAGTAGTTCTGTGCTCACCTGATGATGGCCGGACGTCTCTGGGCCGAAATATCGTCGCAGGATGTCGACGGGATCCGGCTGCATAGTCGGAAATTATTAGAAGAGCAATGGTCCTGTCGCACTTCCCCGTGATACTCGGGATGTTAATTTTACATCTGTCGATTTTGTTCCGTTAAGAGCGACGTGTTGAGTTTTACCTGCAAGAAAGTCTATAATCCAATACGTAAGTTATCAATAATTGGTACTGGTTTTAAAATACTGGCGTTAACCTGGGAACACAGTGTGCCGGGCTGGCCGGTGTGGCCCAGCGGTTCTAGGCGCTTCCGTCTGGAACCGCGCGACCGCTACGGTCGCAGGTTCGAATGCTGCCTCGGGCATGGATGTATGTGATGTCCTTAGGTTAGTTAGGCTTAAGTAATTCTAAGTTCTAGGGGACTGATGACCTCAGATGTCAAGTCCTATAGTGCTCAGAGCCATTTGAACGATTTGAGCAGTGTGTCAGAGGTTAGACTTTGTCAGATCAGTGTGGCAAAATTTAATGTTAATGGGCTATAGCAGCAGACGACCGACGAGAGTGCATTTGCTGACAGCACGACATCGCCTACAGCGCCTCTCCTCGGCTCGTGACCTTAAGGGTTGCACCAGGGACGACTGGAAAACCGTGCCCTGCTCAGATGAGCCCGATTTCACTTGGTTAGAGCTGATGGTACGGTTCGAACGTGGCGCAGTGCTCTCGAAGCCATGGAACCTTGTTGCCAACAGGGCACTATGTCAGCTGGTGATCACTTCATAATGGCGTGGTCTGTGTTTAAATGGAAGGACTGGTTCATCCAGTCCAACTGAACCGACCATTCATTGGAGATGATTATGTTCGGCTACTTGGAGACCACTTGCGGCCATTCGTGGACTTCATATTCACGAACACCTCAGTGTATGTAGTGGCCACTACATTGCAGTAGCGCTTACACTTTATTATTATTATTATTATTATTATTTTACACTTTATTATTATTATTATTATTATTATTATTTCTAGTGGCAGTGGTCAGTTACAAAGCATTTGCAGCTTGAAGACTTCCAATTTCTGTCAGTTCATAAGTAAGAAACCCTGCAATCAAGTGATTTCCAAACGACTAATGTAAAGCATAAATTTTAAATTGGTTGATTTTAAATGGGTATGCAGAGTGTAAGTGAATCAGGGGAATGGTGCACAAGACCGATGTGTTGTAACAAATGTGTACCCTCATGTGGACAGTTACCTTCCTTTTCCGAATATTAGTTACTGGTAGCACTCACGATGCTCTGGGAACTGTTCCATATTTGCACAAAACTTTTTTAGAAATAAGCAGTTCTTCCAATTATCTCATTGATGAATAGTTCACTGTTAAAAAAGAAAAAAGTCATTTATCTCTCATCATTTTAAAAAAGGAAGTATATATAGAAATTGGGTATTCATTCTAAAGTTTATTTATATCTTATGCTGATAATAGTGTGTGCCGGGGAGGGGGGGGGGGGGGGAGAAACAGGGCAGAGGATGGAGTACCAGCCTATATCTGATTGAACTCAGGCGTAATGGTCTCAGAAAGGTTAAGAACCACTGCTCTTTTAGAATGACTACTACTGTACACAATGAACAGCGAAAGAAACTGGTACACCTGCTTAATATCGATATGGCCCCCGCGAGGAAGCAGAAGTGCCGCATACGACGTGGCACGGATACGGCTAATGTATAAAGTAGCGCTGAAGGGAACTGACACCTTGAATCCTGCAGAGCTGTCCATAAATCGGTAAACGTACGAGGGGGTGGAGATATCATTTGAACAGCATGTAGCAAGGCAGCCCAGATATGTTCAACAATGTTCATGTCCGAGGAGTCTGGTGTTTAAACTCAAAGAATGTTCCTGGAGCCACTCTGTAGCAAATCTGGACGTGCGGGCCGTCTCATTCTCCTGTTGGAATATCCCAAGTCTGTCGGAATGCGCAACGGACACGAATGGACGCAGGTGATCAGACAGGATGCTTACGTGCGTGTCACCCGTCAGAGTCATAGCTAGACGTGTCACGGGTGCCATATCACTCTATCTGCACACGTCCCACACCAATACAGACCCTTCACCAGCTTGAACAGTCCCCTGCTGACATGCAGGGCGCATTGATTCATGACGCTCTCTCCAGACCCGTACATTTTCATCTGGTTGATACAATTTGAAACGAGACTCGTCCGACCAGGCAACATGTTTCCAGCCATCAACAGTCCAATGTCGGCGATGAAGAGTCCAGGCGAGGCGTAAAGGTTTGTGTCGTGCAGACATCAAGGGAACGTGAGTGGGCCTTCGGCTGCGAAAGCCCATATCGATGATGTTTCGTTGAACGGTTCGCACGCTGACACTTGGTGATTGCCCAGTATTGATATTTGCAGCAATTTGCGGAAGGGTTGCACTTCTGCCACGTTGAACGAATCTCTTCAGTCGTCGTTGGTCTCGCTCTTGCAGGATTCTTTTCTGTCCGCAGCGCTGTCGGAGATTTGATGTTTTACCGGATTACTGACATTCACGGTACACTCGTGAAGTGGTCGTACTGGAAAATCGACAGTTCATCGCTACCTCGGAGATGCTGTGTCCCATCGCTCGTGCGCTGACTATAAGATCATGTTCAGACTCACTTAAATCTTGATAACCTGCCATTGTAGCAGCAGTAACCGAGGTAACAACTGCGCCAGACACTTGTCTTATACAGGGTGTTACAAAAAGGTACGGCCAAACTTTCAGGAAACATTCCTCACACACAAATAAAGAAAAGATGTTATGTGGACATGTGTCCGGAAACGATTAATTTCCATGTTAGAGCTCATTTTAGTTTCGTCAATATGTACTGTACTTCCTCGATTCACCTCCAGTTGGCCCAATTGAAGGAAGGTAATGTTGACTTCGGTGCTTGTGTTGACATGCGACTCATTGCTCTACAGTACTAGCATCAAGCACATCAGTACGTAGTATCAACAGGTTAGTCTTCATCACGAACGTGGTTTGGAGTCAGTGCAATGTTTACAAATGCGGAGTTGTCAGATGCCCATTTGATGTATGGAATAGCACGGGGCAATAGCCGTGGCGCAGTACGTTTGTATCGAGACAGATTTCCAGAACGAAGGTGTCCCGACAGGAAGACGTTCGAAGCAATTGATCGGCGTCTTAGGGAGCACGGAACATTCCAGCCTATGACTCGCGACTGGGGAAGACCTAGAACGACGAGGACACCTGCAATGGACGAGGCAATTCTTCGTGCAGTTGACGATAACCCGAATGTCAGCGTCAGAGAAGTTGCTGCTGTACAAGGTAACGTTGACCACTTCACTGTATGGAGAGCGCTACGTGAGAACCAGTTGTTTCCGTACCATGTACAGCGTGTGCAGGCACTATCAGCAGCTGATTGGCCTCCACGGGTACACTTCTGCGAATGGTTCATCCAACAATGTGTCAATCCTCATTTCAGTGCAAATGTTCTGTTGCTGTGTGTTTCCATTCCATGATTAATGTGATTCGAAGAGAATTAATAAAATGAGTTCTAACACGGAAAGTAAGCGTTTCCGGACACATGTCCACATAACATATTTTCTTTCTTTGAGTGTGAGGAATGTTTCCTGAACGTTTGGCCGTACCTTTTTGTAACACCCTGTATAGGCGTTGCCGACCGCAGCGCCGTATTGTGTCTGTTTACGTATATCTGTATTTGAATATGCATGCCTATACCAGTTTCTTTGGGGCTCCAGTGTAGCACCATTGTGCCACGACCGCAGGGACATCTATGGGTGACTACTGTAGTCCACGGTCCGCGGCCTAGACTCTGGCGAGGAACAACTTTTTGCAGTGGATATGGGTCAGTGTGTGGTAAAGAGCCCCTGGTCCACCGCCGGCTGCCACCCACGTGGCCCAGCAGCGCCGCGCGCACTGGTTCGCCCATTACGACCGCCGCTTCGCCGGGAAATCTGGCTTGGACCGCACTGCCCGCCTTTACTGCGCAGTAAACGCCAGTCAGCCAGCCGGCGGGTACTGAGGCCTGCCGGCCCAACAAGCCGAGTGCCTCGATGGTTAGCTCACTGGTCTACTCCAGGCTGCTTGTGTCTTCCTCACATCGTTGAAGGAGGCTGCTGCGTTGGTCCTTTAAGCACTGCGACTTCCTTTGTTCACCTGTCTCTCAGTTTGCACCCGTCCTCAGTAAGTGACTTCTGTCGTCTATGAGTTACATTTCCTTTAGATTCTTCCGACGAGTCACGGACTGGAATATGATATTCTACAAGTATTTGTATGTGGAAATTCCGCTTTAGTTCACTCAAGACTGTTACCTTACGTATTTATGGGTCACCAACAGCATAATTAAAAAGTAAGTGCAGTACGTTACATACAGGGTGAACATTAATGAAACTGCAGGGACAGATTCCTGACTGGAAATTAAGGGGGGTAGGACGTCAAACGGTCCGACTTGGAGCAGGAGAGGCTACACAGGACATTTTAATTTCCAGTGTGTATACTTTTACAAATAAATTCACAAAACTTTGTCAGCATCACCAGGAAGGATTCAGAATTCACACTCATTGCAGTGGAAGTTCGAAAACATAAAAAAATAAATTTTTTTACCTGTGATATTTCATTATTTTTTCAGTTACTAATGGCGGCATTTGTTGCTAAAGGTACACTTTTCTTCATAAGTTAGAGATATTCTTCGTTGAATTTTGCACAGCATACATATCATACTTACAGGTGTATGAAACTCTAGAATTTATTTCATTTATGAAAAAACGAATGAGCTGTTATATTTTAAACTTCATGTTTGGAAAAAAATCACTAATTTTATAGTTAATAACCTCAATTTTTACCACAGTTTTTAATAGATTTGGAAAATTCTAGAGTTTCATACACCTTTAAGTATGGTTTATACGCTCTGCAAAATTCATCGAAGAAACTCTCTTACTCATGAAGAAAAGTGTGCCTACAGCAACAAATGCTACCATTAGTAAGTGAAACAAAAAGAAATTTGACATGTAAAAAAATTATTTCTTATGTTTTCGAACTTCCACTGCTAAGAGTGTGAATTCTGAAGCCTTCCTGGTCATGCTGACAAAGTTTTATGATTTTATTTGTAAAAGTATAGACAATGGAAATTAAAACGTCCTGTGGTGCTTCTCGTTCTCCAAGTCGGCCCGTTTGACGTCCTACCCCCCTTAAGGAAGAAAGGTCAGAACATTTGTCTGGAAATGCATCGTTGCCACGGTAGATGGCGCTGACGAGTAACAGATGCTCTGACTATTTGCCGTGTGTTGCGGGTTGTGTGATAGGCGCAGCGTGCTGTAAGCAGCAGAATGGTTCGGTATTCATATCGGGAACAAGCCGAGACGGTGTTTGTGTGCAGCCAAGCAGAAGGAAACGGTCGAAAGGCAGGTCCTTCCAGACAGACGAACGTGCAGGAAGGAGGCGGAGTGTGCGTACACCAGATTTGGGGTGTCGGGTTCTGCAGGAAATTGAGACGAACAGGCTCTAAGCAAGTGGTCAGCCAAAATGGTGTAAGCCAAAGTACGACTATGTGTATTCAGCACGAGAACCCCTACTATCCATATCACCTGCAATCCCACGGAGGCCACTTTGAACGTTTGTTGTGACGTGCATACGCTGCAGTTCCGTACTGTGTTCTGGGACGATTCGTTGTCGTTGCACGCACAGCGTCCATTTCCGGACACATGCTCATGGGACCTTTCTTCCTCCACTTCCCATCAGGGATCCGTCCCTGCTGTTTGTCGGTTTTATTTCTGTTCACCCTGTATATTGTCCGCCCCCGGTAGCTGAGTGGTCAGCGCGACTGAATGTCAATTCTAAGGGCCTGGGTTCGATTCCCTGCTGGGTCGGAGACAATCTCCGCTCAGGGACTGGGTGTTGTGTTGTCCTAATCATCATCATTTCATCGCCATCGACGGGCAAGTCACCGAAGTGGCGTCAAATGCAAAGACTTGCACCCGGCGAATGGTCTACACGATGGGAGGCCCTAATCACACGACATTTACATTTTTACCGTGTTAATTACGTAGAAGGTCACTGCCAGCCCATGCACCAGTACTCGATCCCAGTGCATTTCGTTATATTCTTCTGAGGTTTTAACCTTACTACAAACAACAGAATCGTCCACAAAAACCTTCACGGAGCTTCCGACATTGTCCTCTGCACGTTTTATACTATATTTGTAGACAATTTTATTCGTAGTTGTTATGATTCCGTGCCTCAGTCGGCGAAAACGGACCCTTTTTTTCCCGTCTCTCTGCCTCTCTGTTTATCCGCCTGTCTATCTGTTAAGACACCTTCTTCCTCAGGAACGGATACAAGTATAAAGTTGAAATTTATGTCACATAATAAGGCTTATAGGTGATGTAATAAATGTAAGCTTGCAAGATATCGGCAGTTATGTCACATATTCCGATGCAAACCCACTCATCAAAATCTGTAGGTTACTTCCCGTTGGGTGGTGTTAATGAAATTTGGCAAGAAGCAAGATTTAAAAATAGAAGTAAACAAAAAAATTCGAAAAGTGTTAATTTGTAGTGACATAAAATGACAAAAAAATTTAATGTCATTTCTCATACGACTTCAAACTTAAAAATAAACATTCCTGAGAGTCTTGGATTTTCTGAGACCGCTATCTTGCCAGTATCAGTCCCAATAACAGGCAAAAATCGTTGAGATTCACGATTTCCGGAATGGATGAACTGTCTGAACATACTTAATCAAGTTTGTGCTGCTCGAACCTGCCCATTTTTTGTTGTGGTCTTCAGGTCCAACTCTTGTTTGATGAGCCTAATGATAGCGGGTATCGCTGAAACAACCAGTTTTCGATCGTATCGGTGTTTTTCAACGAGAGTTGAACCTGAGTGTTAAAACGGCTCAAAATAACGTGTTTCTGAAATAATCCGTTTTTGGTTTCTTATTGCTCTTATTTCCTGTAATAAACGTGGAAGTCGTACAAAGATTGAAAAATTTGTACTCCCTCAGTTTCAAATTACGTAGAATGGAGCACTAAACCAAATAGGCAAATAAAAGAAAACTTAGTCCGTCCACGATTCGCTGCTCCTTACGAAAATTTTAAGTGTTTGGATACACAAAAAATTACCAGTATCCTTCTACTGATCTTCTAGATCCCTTATCATTTAGCTACAATATAGCAAAAATGCTTCAAATGGCTCTGAGCACTATGGGACTTAACTTCGGAGGTCATCAGTCCCCTAGAACTTAGAACTACTTAAACCTAACTAACCTAAGGACATCACACACATCCATGCCTGAGGCAGGATTCGAACCTGCGACCGTAGCGGTCGCGCGGTTCCAGACTGTAGCGCCTAGAACCGCTCGGCCACTCTGGCCGGCTATAATATAGCAGGTCAGTAACTGGAAGCAGTTAATTCCATAAATTATCTGGAAGTACGCATTAGGAGTGATTTAAAATGGAATGATCATATAAAGTTGATCGTCGGTAAAGCAGACACCAGACTGAGATTCAGTGGAAGAATCCTAAGGAAATGCAATCCGAAAACAACGGAAGTAGTTTACAGTACGCTTGTTCGCCCACTGCTTGAATACTGCTCAGCAGTGCGTGATCCGTACCAGATAGGGTTGATAGAAGAGATAGAGAAGATCCAACGGAGAGCAGCGCGCTTCGTTACAGGATCATTTATTAATCGCGAAAGCGTTACGGAGATAATAGATAAACTCCAGTGGAAGACCCTGCAGGAGAGACGCTCAGTAGCTCGGTACGGGCTTTTGTTGAAGTTTCGAGAACACACCTTCACCGAGGAGTCAAGCAGTATATTGCTCCCTCCTACGTATATCTCGCGAAGAGACCATGAGGGTAAAATCAAAGAGATTAGAGCCCACACAGAGGCATACCGACAATCCTTCTTTCCACGAACAATACGAGACTGGAATAGAAGGGAGAACCTATAGAGGTACTCAAGGTAACCTCCGCCACACGCCGTCAGGTGGCTTGCGGAGTATGGATGGAGATGTAGATGTAGATGATTAGAATGTTGTGAAAAGCTGCTCAAAAATCATATTGTAATAGAGTATCACACCCCTGTTTTGGCATTAGGAATAGTCAGTACTAAAGAATGAAAACTGAGGTTGAAGAACTCTACTTTTCGTGTTAATTTGTCCGTTTTCAAGAGCTACAATAATGGCATATTACGTAGACACAGCAACAGATCAGCTACTTTCAGTTTTGATTGTGAACTATGATTGGACTGTTAAGTTACAAGTTTTCTCATTGTATGATGTCGCAGATTCGTTGTGGCTCTTCCTGTTGTTAATCTTTTTAAGGAAATGGAGCACTGTTACTTCGCTGGTGCCGCACTTCGTAAAATACTAAGGAAGGTGCCCTTCTGTAACACAACAAATGTCTCACGACGACAGCGTGAAACTGCCGTATAGACCAGACGGGGCAGGTCTCGCTCAATGCATGTAGACGTGTACCATCCAATATGCCACGCCACATATTGTCTCGGCAATGCTGTACCAATTCTTATTCCATATGTTTGTTACTCATTTCTGACGACATCGTTATTAAAACAGCACTGGTCGCTTTTCCCATTTTCTATAATAATGCAGTCTTTCAAAGAAATGGAAAATTTACGATTAAAAGTTACTCGTTTTTTAAACAAGGTTTACTTAAGATCCAAAAATTTTAGCACTGCTGCCAAGACTAATTGATATATACACTCCTGGAAATGGAAAAAAGAACACATTGACACCGGTGTGTCAGACCCACCATACTTGCTCCGGACACTGCGAGAGGGCTGTACAAGCAATGATCACACGCACGGCACAGCGGACACACCAGGAACCGCGGTGTTGGCAGTCGAATGGCGCTAGCTGCGCAGCATTTGTGCACCGCCGCCGTCAGTGTCAGCCAGTTTGCCGTGGCATACGGACCTCCATCGCAGTCTTTAACACTGGTAGCATGCCGCGACAGCGTGGACGTGAACCGTATGTGCAGTTGACGGACTTTGAGCGAGGGCGTATAGTGGGCATGCGGGAGGCCGGGTGGACGTCCCGCCGAATTGCTCAACACGTGGGGCGTGAGGTCTCCACAGTACATCGATGTTGTCGCCAGTGGTCGGCGGAAGGTGCACGTGCCCGTCGACCTGGGACTGGACCGCAGCGACGCACGGATGCACGCCAAGACCGTAGGATCCTACGCAGTGCCGTAGGGGACCGTACCGCCACTTCCCAGCAAATTAGGGACACTGTTGCTCCTGGGGTATCGGCGAGGACCATTCGCAACCGTCTCCATGAAGCTGGGCTACGCTCCCGCACACCGTTAGGCCGTCTTCCGCTCACGCCCCAACATCGTGCAGCCCGCCTCCAATGGTGTCGCGACAGGCGTGAATGGAGGGACGAATGGTGACGCGTCGTCTTCAGCGATGAGAGTCGCTTCTGCCTTGGTGCCAATGATGGTCGTATGCGTGTTTGGCGCCGTGCAGGTGAGCGCCACAATCATGACTGCATACGACCGAGGCACACAGGGCCAACACCCGGCATCATGGTGTGGGGAGCGATCTCCTACACTGGCCGTACACCACTGGTGATCGTCGAGGGGACACTGAATAGTGCACGGTACATCCAAACCGTCATCGAACCCATCGTTCTACCATTCCTAGACCGGCAAGGGAACTTGCTGTTCCAACAGGACAATGCACGTCCACATGTATCCCGTGCCACCCAACGTGCTCTAGAAGGTGTAAGTCAACTACCCTGGCCAGCACGATCTCCGGATCTGTCCCCCATTGAGCATGTTTGGGACTGGATGAAGCGTCGTCTCACGCGGTCTGCACGTCCAGCACGAACGCTGGTCCAACTGAGGCGCCAGGTGGAAATGGCATGGCAAGCCGTTACACAGGACTACATCCAGCATCTCTACGATCGTCTCCATGGGAGAATAGCAGTCTGCATTGCTGCGAAAGGTGGATATACACTGTACTAGTGCCGACATTGTGCATGCTCTGTTGCCTGTGTCTATGTGCCTGTGGTTCTGTCAGTGTGATCATGTGATGTATCTGACCCCAGGAATGTGTCAATAAAGTTTCCCCTTCCTGGGACAATGAATTCACGGTGTTCTTATTTCAATTTCCAGGAGTGTAGTTTTTTTGTCCGGCTATTAGCAAAAAAATAAAAAACCATCAGTTACAACCGAGCTAATCAAATACCGTGAAATACCGGTTACTGAGAACTAAAATACCGGTATCGGTTTTAGCCTGTCGGTTTTCCCAACTGTTTGCAGCCTTCCACGCTTGTCTGTCCTGTGCTAGCCTTTTCATCTGTGCATAACAGCTGGGACCTACATCTACTTGAACCTGTGTTCAAGCTCTGGTCTCCCTATATAATTTTTCCCCGCATTTCTCGTCATTGCCATGTTAAATGTTCCTTTACTTCTTAAGACGAGTCCTATCAATTGATCTCCTTTTTTAGTCAAGTTGTATCATAAATTGATTTTCTTCTGAATTCGAGTCAGTATTTATTCATTAGTATTATATCCTTCCCAACTCTAGTATTCTTAGATAGCTTCTAATCTCTTTGTATCAACTTTTATCGCCACATTTCCCTTTCGTACACGCTACATTCCAAACAAATACCTTAGAAAAAATGGCTTACAGCTTCAGTTTATGTTCGATATTATCAACTTTATCACTGTCGGAAATATTTTTCTGTTGCTAGGGCCAGTCTGCATTGTTTTTGTCTGTATTTCGGCTGTTGTTACTTATGTTGCCGCGTAAACCGCAAAACGGATCCACTGGCTGTTGAACCATACGACATTATTATTATTACTGTGTGTCACTTTATAATCGGATTCCTTGAGTTTCGCTTGATTTCATTCGATTACATTCTATTATCCCACTTTTACTTTGATTTATGTTCATCTTGCAAACTCTTTACAATCTTTACAAGACACTATCACTTTCGTTCAAGTAAACATCGAAGTCCTTTGCCGTCTCCGACAGAAAACCAGAAGAGACCGCTTAGCAACTACTGTCCCTTTTTCGTGTCACTCTTATAACTTAATTCCCGTTTCTGTACAAGTTGCAGGTAATCTTTCGCTGCTTACATCCTTTTTTTATTTTTTATTTTTCAAATGATAGAGCACGGCAATTAGTCGTCATTTTCTTGCAGGTTTTATTCGACAAATCTAGATTTCGGCTAGTGCTTAGCCATTATCAATGCACCACTACATAATATCAATGCATGCCCTAGTACGCCAGCCCCTGTTGTTCGGGCTTTTGCTCCTTTCACCTACACAACTACAAACACTATAAACGTAGCTTTAAATTTCTTCAGTCTGTTCTCTAAGATTAGTGGTATGGTCATTGTTGGCTCAAGGGCTTATACATTTTCTGCAACCAAAACTGAGCTTCCAACTTGAGGTTTCGATAAGTTTTCCATTCTTCTGTAACTAATAGCAGTATTTTGCAACCGTGCCTCATTGAACCAAATTTTCGGTAATTTTTACACTTGTCAGGAAGTAGTATCGTTCGAATTGTGATTATTAGATTCTTCTACAAGTGGAGGGTATTTCTCTATCTCACAGATCTTGCACACAGTTAGAATAGTTTTCTCATGCCTGGCTCATTTAAGAACTTCAATAATTCTGAGTTAATGTCTTTTAGTGCAGGGACCCAGGGGTCTTTTCTCTTCTTCCAGTACTCCGTCAAATTTTTTACGTAGTACCATATTTCCCGTCCCATCTTCATTCACTTTCTCTACCTTCTCGGTAATGCAGTCAAGTTGATTTCTCTCGTACAGCCCTTCTGTACATATATTCCTTCAACCTTCCGACTTCCCCTTCTTTGTTTAGCACTGCCTTACCACTGAGCTCCTGATATTTATACAGCTGCGTAATTTTTCTTAAAATGTCTCTTTAATTTTCCTGTAGCCCAATTCTGTCTACTTTACAAACAGACATGCTTCTTCAGCTTTGCGTTTCCCTTGTAGCCATTCCTGCTTTGCCTTTTGCACCTACTAACGGCCTTATTTTTTTTATATGTCTGTTTTCTATTTTCTCTCATTCTTTTTGTTTTTTTATATATACTTCCTCCTTCTCGTCAGTTTAATTCAATATTCATGTCTTACCCAAGAATATTTACTGGTCCGTGTCTTTTTGCCGATGTGATCCTGTACTGCCTTAATCATTTCATCTTTCAAAACTTCTCACTGTTCTTATATTGTATTCCATTCATATGTTTCAGTTAATCGTACACAAATGGTACTTTTGAAACTCTCAACATCCAGAGGTTCTTTTAAGATATCCAGGTACCTTGTTAGTCTGGTCTCGTACTCCCTATTCCTCCGATGTGGTGCACCTCCACTATGGCTACGAATCTATATCTGTGAAACACACAACGCACCCCATCGCGGCAAGGTTTATAATTCGTGGAGGGCGAGGGACATGCAACGAGAGGTTATCGGTAATTGTCCTATAACATTCCCTTGGAATTACCTTTAAATCTGTCGATTTCGCCCTGTTATATCAACTTTACAAGTTTAACCTGCAAAGAAACTCTTAGTCCAGTCACGTAATTGGCCCAATGCTCGATGGTCTCATATTTTGTTTCCTAAAAACATCTGTGATGAAAGTAAACGAACGGGATACCAACGTGAGTGACGATTTCTCCTGCGTTCTGGATCACTGGGTCAAACAGAACGAAGTAAAAAGGAGCTTCGAACAGGTAGCAATGCGTCTATACCAAAATTCTAAAACCGACTTGCGTCAGTCATATAGCTCTGTTATTCTGTGCATCTATGTGATGACCCATGTGGAAAACAGAAATGACCTACACCTTTTTCCCATTCGCTTTGTCGCTCTAACGACCTATGACAAACTGTTAGAAGGTCAAGAAGCTCTTCTACATATTCTCTGCAGAAACTCACACGTATATTATTCTGTCCGGATGCCTTTCCAATATTGAGTGGTATTGGTTTATTTTTCTATTCCATGATCACTTACCTCTAATATAATGGTGGAAGCTGTATAAATGAATTGTAATTTGTACTACGGCGAGACTTGAGCCCCGGTTCCTTGCTTACTAGGCAGGAATGCTAAGCATTACACCACCACAGCACGAGGGCTAACGTCGTTGGGCGAACTACCCAAGTCCAATGCCCTCCCCAACGGAAACTTCAATTCATATCTTCAGCTTATTTCCCTCCTAAATCGTTACTATTGCCAGGGCTCTCTGGCATTGGAATAGCACCCCGGCGTTGAACATAATGGGGGATTCCAGTACCTCAGGCGATCGTATAAATCGTATAATTAAATTTCCTAGCGACATTCCAGTCTCATATTTATCTATAATAATGGTGGAAGCTGAATAAGTGAATTAAATAGTGACGATTTAGGGGGAAAATAAGCTGAGGGTGTGAACTGAAGTTTGTGTTGGGGAGGACATTGGACTTAGTTAGTTCGTGCAGCAATGTTTGCCAAAGTGCTGTGGTTGTGTAATGGTTAGTATTCCTCCCTAGTAGGCAAAGAAATTTGGTGGTGCAATGCTTAGCACTCCTCGCTAGTAAGCAAAGAGACTTGGGTTCAAGTCCCGGCCGTGGCACAACTTTCAATTCATTTATTCAGATGCCACTATTATCGTACATAAAGATGAGACTTAATTGTCTCAAAGACATTTAACTGTAAGACTTATCACTAAATTTGTCATTTCGGCAAACGTTCTGTGATGTTACAGGGAGCCGGCTGGGGGAAGTGGAGGGAGTGGTGAGTGCTACGACAGCTCGCAGCAGCTATATACACTCCTGGAAATTGAAATAAGAACACCATGAATTCATTGTCCCAGGAAGGGGAAACTTTATTGACACGTTCCTGGGGTCAGATACATCACATGATCACACTGACAGAACCACAGGCACATAGACACAGGCAACAGAGCATGCACAATGTCGGCACTAGTACAGTGTATATCCACCTTTCGCAGCAATGCAGGCTGCTATTCTCCCATGGAGACGATCGTAGAGATGCTGGATGTAGTCCTGTGTAACGGCTTGCCATGCCATTTCCACCTGGCGCCTCAGTTGGACCAGCGTTCGTGCTGGACGTGCAGACCGCGTGAGACGACGCTTCATCCAGTCCCAAACATGCTCAATGGGGGACAGATCCGGAGATCTTGCTGGCCAGGGTAGTTGACTTACACCTTCTAGAGCACGTTGGGTGGCACGGGATACATGCAGACGTGCATTGTCCTGTTGGAACAGCAAGTTCCCTTGCCGGTCTAGGAATGGTAGAACGATGGGTTCGATGACGGTTTGGATGTACCGTGCGCTATTCAGTGTCCCCTCGACGATCACCAGTGGTGTACGGCCAGTGTAGGAGATCGCTCCCCACACCATGATGCCGGGTGTTGGCCCTGTGTGCCTCGGTCGTATGCAGTCCTGAATGTGGCGCTCACCTGCACGGCGCCAAACACGCATACGACCATCATTGGCACCAAGGCAGAAGCGACTCTCATCGCTGAAGACGACACGTCTCCATTCGTCCCTCCATTCACGCCTGTCGCGACACCACTGGAGGCGGGCTGCACGATGTTGGGGCGTGAGCGGAAGACGGCCTAACGGTGTGCGAGACCGTAGCCCAGCTTCATGGAGACGGTTGCGAATGGTCCTCGCCGATACCCCAGGAGCAACAGTGTCCCTAATTTGCTGGGAAGTGGCGGTGCGGTCCCCTACGGCACTGCGTAGGATCCTACAGTCTTGGCGTGCATCCGTGCGTCGCTGCGGTCCGGTCCCAGGTCGACGGGCACGTGCACCTTCCGCCGACCACTGGCGACAACATCGATGTACTGTGGAGACCTCACGCCCCGCGTGTTGAGCAATTCGGCGGTACGTCCACCCGGCCTCCCGCATGCCCACTATACGCCCTCGCTCAAAGTCCGTCAACTGCACATACGGTTCACATCCACGCTGTCGCGGCATGCTACCAGTGTTAAAGACTGCGATGGAGCTCCGTATGCCACGGCAAACTGGCTGACACTGACGGCGGCGGTGCACAAATGCTGCGCAGCTAGCGCCATTCGACGGCCAACACCGCGGTTCCTGGTGTGTCCGCTGTGCCGTGCGTGTGATCATTGCTTGTACAGCCCTCTCGCAGTGTCCGGAGCAAGTATGGTGGGTCTGACACACCGGTGTCAATGTGTTCTTTTTTCCATTTCCAGGAGTGTATATGGGTGAGCGAGGAATGCAGGTAGGCTGGTGGCTGAGCGCTGGCCGTTGGGTTTTCCCCGAGGTCGGAGCGGGTACACTTAAGGTGAACATTGGAAACGATTCAGACTCTGCTAAGCAGTACGAAATGAAAGATAAATATTACATTCTCAACGAAATTCCATTACAGACCCTAAAAATATGTACAACCAAGTACACCAGAACATTCACAGCGATTGGACGAGCTTATTGCAGTTTAAAGTGTGAGTCTAGAATAAATACTGCTATTTATTGTTTTTATTAAAATTGTTTTAATTGCCATACGTTATAAAATTAATAACTGAACCACTGGAACCATCTCGTCTTATGAAACACCAAATGCTAGCTGGCAATGTCAGTAAACATTACAAGCTACAATGCAAAAAATGGATGTATATATGGAACAGCAGACGAATTTATTAAATGTTTATATGGAAAAGTGCCAACACTTATAAATCCTCTACATACACACGTAGTATGAAGGAAGTATGAGTTTAGCAGACCCATACTTAATATTGCTAGTGGATTGATATCCACATTTTACATTTTGAGATGCTTTGATTGATTCCAGAACGAGATTTTCACACTGCAGCGGAGTGTGCGCTGATATGAAAGTTCCTGGAAGATTAAAACTGTGTGCCGGACAGTGAGTCTAACTCGGGACCTTTGCCTTTCGCGGGCAAGTGCTCTACCATCTGAGCCACCCAAGCACGACTCACGCCCAGTCCTCACAGCTTTACTTCGGTACCTCGTCTCCTACTTTCCAAACTTTACAGAAGCTCTCCTGCGAATCTTGCATAACATAGCTAAGCCATTTCCCCGCAACATCCTTCCTTTCAGGAAAGCTGTGAGGACGGGGCGTGAATCGTGCTTGGGTAGCTCTTGTGTATATTATTCTTGTCAAGACCTTGGATGCATGAGTTGTTAAGCTAGTTATGCGACGATTCTCGCACTTGTCAACTCTTGCTTTCTTAGTAAGCGTTTGGAGGATGAAATTTCCTGGCAGATAAAACTGTGTGCCTGACCGGACTCGAACTCGGTGCCCGCGAAAGGCAAAGGTCCTGAGTTCGAGTCTCGGTCCAGCACACAGTTTTAATCTGCCAAGAAGTTTCATATCACCGCACTCTCCGCTACAGAGTGAAAATGTCATTCTGTTTGGATGATGTTTTCCCGAAAGTCTCATGGTATATCGCCAGTCTCATATATTCTTCACATAAAATAGAATAGTCTTTTTGTTGCATTTCCCCCAGTGATTTTAGAAGTTCTGATGAAATTTGATCTATTCCTTCTGCCTTAATTGGTGTTAACTCTTCCACATAACTCTTCCCATATCTCTTCCCTATCGACTCCTGACTCTTCTTCTATCACGTCATCAGACAAGTCGTCCCTCTCATAGAGGCCTTCAGGGTACTCTTACCACACATCTGTTCTCTCCGCTCCATTTAACTGCGGAGTTGCCATTGGACTCTTAACGTTACGGTTCGTGTATTTAATTTCACCGAAGGATGTTTTCACTTTTCTATATGCTGAGTTAGTCCTTCCTACCATCATTCCTTTTTCCATTCCTTCATATTTTTCATGCAGCCATGTCGCCATGGCTTCCCCGCCCTTCCTGTTCATTTTATTTCTAAGTAGCTTGTATGTCTTTATTCTTGAATTTCCTGAACTTTTTTGTGCTTCCTTTTTTGTCGATCAACTGAAGTATTTTTTCTGTTATCCATGGTGAGCCTCCGTTTTAGAGAGTCCATTCTTCTTTAATTGAACTGCCTGCTGAGCTACTCTTTATCGCAATTTTATGGCCTTACATAACTTCAAGCGCCTTTCTTCATTTCTTAGTATTTCTGTATCCCCCTTCTTTGCCCACTGATCGTTCCCGAATAGTCTCCCAAACGTCAACCTACTGTTCTTGCTTTATTTGCGTATTACTGATCCGCAGAAGACCTTATGGCAGTAGTGTATTTTGAATTAATTTTTTTCATCTTTGACAGGATTACCAACTGCACAGCAACGTGAGACTGCTATCCATTACGAGACTGGCTTCACACACGGGCCTCGCATGCCTGCAGCGCGCCGCAGTCCCGGTTGACAGGCAGAGCTGTTAGCAACAGCTGTACAGCTGCGGCGCTGCGCGACGCCTGGAATGTGCGTGGCCAGGCCAGGCCCAGGCAGACGAGCGGAGAGAGCGCGCAATATGGGACCGGCCGTAAATTCGGGGCACAGCCGGCTGTCTGGCACTCACACACACACACACACACACACACACACACACACACACTGCTGCAGGAGGCTGCTGGCGACTGCTCACTACTGCCGCGCTATCATTGCAAAGTGTGAGCCAGGAGCGGACACAGGAGGTACGGGGTTCATTGCTTGCTCCGAACCCCTTTTCCCGGCCACAAACAGAAACATTAAGCTATAATCGTTTATATATTTAGAAACACTGCCCGACAATATGAGTAAAGGTTGCAGAAGGGGAGGAAGAAACGAAAAGAAACTCCATAGTTGGAGAGTGTAAGTGATACTAACGCAGTGTTTAAAAAATCTAGCCAAATTTACAACGAAATTGGCAGTGTGAGCACATT
This sequence comes from Schistocerca serialis cubense, assembly GCF_023864345.2. Classification (NCBI taxonomy): domain Eukaryota; kingdom Metazoa; phylum Arthropoda; class Insecta; order Orthoptera; family Acrididae; genus Schistocerca; species Schistocerca serialis. The sequence continues at coordinate 1,035,264,342 of NC_064639.1, read as the reverse complement.
TATCATTTAGTTTCTTCACGTGTGCATTCACAGCCTCGAATAATTTATGAATGATATAATCATAGGAGGTCCACACGTAGCACAAAATAGCCTTTAACGCTCCTAGTACCATTGGGCTCAGTATAGCCAATTAGCGCTTTGAAAGATGATATTACCCTTGCTTTTAAAACTATTATTTTCAAAAGATCTGATTTTCTCCCTCTGAGTTAATTGTGGCCAGTTATGTATCGTTCATTCTTGTATTGACAGCGTATTAAAATTTATGCATAGTTTTTGCACTGAGTATCAAATATTGGTTCAAATGGCTCTGAGCACTATGGGACTTAACATCTGAGGTCATCAGTCCCCTGGAACTTAGAACTACTTAAACCTAAGTAACCTAAGGACATCACACACATCTATGCCCGAGGCGGGATTCGAACCTGCGACCGTAGCGGTCGCGCGGTTCCAGACTGAAGCGCCTTGAACCGTACGGCCACCAGCGGCCGGCCACTGACTATCACTGGGGGCTATACGGCGTGACGTTAAATTGTTTCTTTCTTAAATGTAGCCTACATGAAAATAAGACGATGAATGTTATGTTGAATAGCTGTTATATCACCTGCAAGAATGAAAACATTATTTGCCAGTTATTTTTGTTCCTGTTGTTATTGTTTATTGCACCAGCTGTTGTTGTACGCTTCCTACTACCACTGGGGTCATTATGACCCGATGAGTATATTCCTAGTTTTCAAAGCTATTTATTTTTTCAAAATATATGGCTTTGACTCTCTGAATCACTGTACCCAAAATTTATTCATGATTGTGTGGAGTGAGTACCATTGGGAACTGTATAACCCCAGTCAAAATTCTAGAACGTAACATTCAAGAGAACAGAATCACTACTACACTACTGGCCATTAAAATTGCTACACCACGAAGATGACGTGCTGCAGACGCGAAATTTAACCAATAGGAAGAAGATGCTGTGATATGCAAATGATTAGCTTTTCAGAGCATTGACACAAGGTTGGCGCCGGTGGCGACACCTACAACGTGCTGACATGAGGAAAGTTTCCAACAATAGCCTGGCAGTATAGTGACCAGCCTGCTGATGCCACAGTTCCCTGCAACGTTATTATGTTGCTGGCTCCCTGCTCATCCTGTCATGATGAAACCCGCTGGTGGCATTCCTAAATGGGTTCAAATGGCTCTGAGCACTATGGGACTTAACATCTGTGGTCATCAGTACCCTAAGGACATCACACACATCCATCCCCGAGGCAGGATTCGAACCTGCGACCGTAGCGGTCACGCGGTTCCAGACTGAAGCGCCTAGGACCGCACGGCCACACCGGCCGGCCGGTGGCATTCCTACATCTCACGGCTTTCTGGTATAATCCGTGCTCATATACTGCCATGGCCTTTCACAACAATGTGGCAGTGGCAGTATTTACTCGGCGACACCGAAAAATAATGGTGGTGCTACAAAAGTAAATAAACGCTTAAAGTTGTTTTACGCATGGGATTTCGATTCCGTAGAATTTCAATAGAATCCTTCTGTCTGTGTGACCTCAGATGAGACAATTGTATAGCATTATTGGCTACGAGTCCACGTCTCGGATTATTCTATTTGACACGTCTTTGTCGACTTACAGTTTGGTTAAGACGAAATAAAATGGTTACGACAACACAAACACCCAGTCGATGTGTAAATAAGATCACCTGCCTAACCAGGAATCAAACCTGGAACCCTTATTTCTAAAGACCGTAACGCTAACCACTTTTTATTTATTTATTTATTTATTTATTATTTTCAGTTGTGAATTAAATGACAAGAAAATTATTTCACCTCTAGACCATGAGCAGCAGACACCGCAAATGATGTGAGTGAACAACTGATGTTAAAGCTTGTGCTGTTTACACTCTCAACCACGATTTCCCTGATGAAAGTTGCCTGCAGCCGTAGCCGCAGCGTCCGTAATTTTATGACGCCAAGAAGACACCCAGAAGAATTCTGAAATGAACTGTGGCCGCGAAAGCACATTCTTTTTTGCAAAAGTAATATTCACTTGTTGTCCAGCTCTAGGGATCGCGATTTACACTGTAACTCATCGCTGCATGTATTGTTTCGCAGCTTGGTGTAGACACACTTGATATTTACTATTTATCTACCTGTAACACCCTTTATAGGTGCTGTGTTATGCACATCTCATCATATCAGAAACATAGCATTTTTCAGCTAATGTTGTTTGTGATTTTCATCAATTTATAGAATTCAGTGTACAATTAAGATGCTACCTTAAAGAAGAGGCCGGCCGAAGTGGCCGTGCGGTTAAAGGCGCTGCAGTCTGGAACCGCGAGACCGCTACGGTCGCAGGTTCGAATCCTGCCTCGGGCATGGATGTTTGTGATGTCCTTAGGTTAGTTAGGTTTAACTAGTTCTAAGTTCTAGGGGACTAATGACCTCAGCAGTTAAGTCCCATAGTGCTCAGAGCCATTTGAACCTTAAAGAAGAACATGGATCTTCAAATACATATCACGACGAAGAAGGACTCACTTAAGCAACTCTTTAGTTGCTGGTAACCCTCCATATCGAACAGTGACTGATTGAGAACATATATATGTTTGTAGCACACGTGGTACACTAGAAAGGAAGTGGTTCTTGACAGCCAACCCACTGCACGCTATTGCAGCAAGCCGTGACAGCGAAGACAATGAGCTTGCAGCGACTCTCATATTGCAAATTCCGTTAAGCCTGAACGACACGGCAAAGAAATAGTCTGCCACAACGATCAGACACCTTTCAAATCGAAAGAGATTTAACTGTCGCTTTTCCTGTCTGTTTGCTGTAAGCCGTGACAGCAGACGACAGCGGGAAGTAGTTCCATATGACAATTAATATCCTAAAATGACGCACGCAATTAAGGAACATAAAAATTTAAGAAAAGTTTTTCACAGAAATCTGCCCATATTATACATACTGACGGACGGAGAAATGTCACAACACCAAGAAGGAGTTGTGCGACATTAACGAAAGTTTTTAGGCGTGTTTCTACATCTGAAAGATGATGGCTGTTGAAGTTTCTCGCAAGTGGCTTATGAGAATGCGAATCAGGTTTGCTTTGAATATATGCATTAAGTATCGTAGTAGTTAGTTCCGTTTGAGACTGATGTTAGTCAAGAATTCCTTGAAGACAACATAGACGCCATTACCAATGTCTCCCTGAGTTTGAGCGAGATCGTGTAATAGGGCTACCAGAAGTTGGATGTTCTTTCTGTAACAGCGCAGAAAGACTTCGCAGGTATGCAACCACTGTACTCGATTGTTGGCAGGGGTGGTCATGAGAACGTTCGGTCGCAAGAAGACCGGGCTCCGCCGGCCACGCCGCACTACCGAGATGGAAGACCATCGTGTTCGGCGTATGGCTATAGAGCATCATGCTGCATCTGCAGCAACAATCTGAACAGCGGTTGGCACCACAGTGACACAACGAACTGTTACAAATCGGTTACTTCAAGGACGGCTCCGAGCCAGACGCCCGGTAGGGTGCACTCCACTGACTGCAAACCACCGCCTTTTGCGACGTCAATGTAGAGATGGGGGATCCGCTCCTGAAGTGATTCATAGAGTTGAATCTTTCAAAGGAGTGAACAATCAGTGATTCAGAAAAAAAGAACGGTAGCTCCAAACGTTTCCCATAGCAGAGAGAGAGAGAGAGAGACCGAGCATATCAGCGGGGCCTTTGCTGGTCAGAGCACACTGCACGCCACACAACACAGCCAGCGCCGGCCTCTGCCCTGCTTCTGCCTTGGCTGCCCCATTGGATTTTGTGCTTCACATATGTCGTGCCGTCTCTGTGCTTCCTCTGCCGCGTGCAGTGTCTGGCGCACCTTAACTTAGCATCGCACTCCGCCGGCGATCGTTTCAGTCGCACGTCCTGCCCTCTGGGCAGTTGATGCGAGCAACAGGACCGAGAGCCTCCTAGTGGAGAACATAAGAACTACTTGCAACAACCTGCTCGCAAGAGAACGGACGATTAGTCTCGGAGCGGGTGACTGGCGGCCGTTCACCGCTCCCCCCACCCTCGGAACTCGCCCGCTCAACGCTCACCCCATCGTTCTCGACTCTAGCCAGAGCGTTCAGCAAAGCACCTCAGGTGTCACTCTGGTCTCTGCGGTCTTAGCTCACGCAGTAATACAGCTCGCGGCTCGACCTGCTTGACTCAGCGCCTCTGCATCGCAGTTCGTCTCTACTGGATATTGTTCTTCGTAGTAATACCGCTATGTATATTACATTATTATGTTATGTATACATCATTTGTTTTTATTTTATTTTTATTTGTTTAAACTGATCAGATTAGGTTCCTGATGACTCCTCTTACTATGGGATTTTTATTATGGACACTCGAATTTACGCTTTAATTGCGAGCGAACTGATAAATGTATCGCAAAATGTGATACACCAATATTTACCTTGTCTTGTTCTGCATAAGGCTATATTCAGCACTTTAGTCTTACAGTCAAATTCATTTTTTTTTTCTTATTCTGGTACGGATTTTGCGATTTTAGGCGTCTTCGGAAGGAAACGTTCACTTTAAAAATATATAGCTTGCGATGTATTTGTACGAGGTTAATGATATTTTAATACATTATAGCCAAATATACTGTTAACGTAAATCTCAAGTTACAACATTTTCCGATCACCCAAAAAACCACGACAGTGCAAAATAAATCAATAATCAAAACCTTTGTCATATCGTGGAAATTTCAATAAACAATACAAAATTCTTACTCATTATCTGTGTTACTTCAAAATAGGATCGAATAAGATCAAAATACAGCTATAGTACTGGAATAAGCCAAGTTTAAAGGGCAATGTGCCTTCCATTTATTTTCTATTGTGAATGAGTGGTGAGTCATGAAAAAGAGCTAGTTCATTTCAGGGAGTGAACAGTTCTGATCCGATCTCTGAAAAGAACAGTTTTGCCCATCTCTACGTCAATGGTGTCATTCGAGAACTCAGTGAAGGGCAGGACGGAGCTCTGTTGCGTTTTCTGATGGAAGCTATTCCTGCGTCGATGCCGGCGATGGCTGTGCATCGATTACAAGTAGGCCAGTTGGCCTGCAACCAACCTGTCTGCATGTTAGACACACCGGACTTAGAGCTATGATCTGGGACGCGATTCCATATGACAGTAGGAGCACTTCCGTGGTTGTCCCTCGCATCCTAACTGAAAATCTGTACGGTACTCTGGTGATTCAATCTGTTGTGCTGCCATTGATGAACAGCATTCCATGCGTTGTTTTCCAGCAGGATAGCTGCCGCCCACATAGCGCTGTTGTAACCCGACGTGCTCTGCAGAGCGTTGGTGTGTTGCCCTGGCCTGGTCGATCACCAGATTTGTCTCCAGTCGAGCACATATTGGACATAATTGGACAACTCCACCGTCATTCACAACCAGCATTAACCGTCTTTGTATTGACAGACCAAGTGCAACAGGAGTGAATCTCCATCCCATAAACTGTCATCCGGCATCTATAAAACACAATGCATACACGTTTGTACGCTTGCATTCAACATTGTGGGGGTTACGTCTGTTATTAAAGTACCAGCAGTTCACATTTACAACGGCTTATCTCGCGGTTTGATTAACCTGTGGTCTTCCAATATTAATCAAACATGTTACTTAGATAAATAGATTCGCGAAAATTAAGTACTCTGCGTTAATTATTGTTTGTGTTGCGATTTTTTTTCGGTCAGTTTATTTACTACAAAGTACTGAACAGTGACAAAACTGAATTAAGCTGGTAGAACTACACCGATGAATGAAATGTGCTGTACCTCTCTTCTCGAAAACTACAATGCCTGACAAAAGGAAACACCCAGAAGACAAGGTTGTCAGGGTAACCTCGTCCGCGTTCACACCGTGGGTGGAGTTGCAGTTCTCTACAGACATACAACGGCCACCAGAATGCATTAATATTGTACGTTTTTAGTGTCGTTACCAGCCTCTCAGAGTGTATAAGGCGCATGAACAGCTTTAGGTGTACAGAGATCGCTTGGAAGGACCCAGAGATGCCGCGCGCTCAACTGAAACAGCGTAATCAGTGCCTGACAGAGTTTAAAAAGTCCCCATTGCGAGTCTCCATTTGGCCGCCCGGTCGATTTGTATAGTATGTAAATTTGTGAGGCATTCCGATGCGACAGTGGCCCAGTGTCGGTCTGCATGGGAACGTGAGAGCAGCGACACTCGTGAAGGCTCTGGTCGGCCCCGTTGGACCAACACTGGGAAGGATCACCGTACTGTGTATCAAACACATCATAACCCCTTCATATCTGCGTATGCCATGCGAGAACTAGTAATGTGATCACTGCGTCATCCGACACCATTGACGGTAGACTAGCAACAGCCAGACTAGGGAATGACCATCCCATGCGAGGGCTGCCGTTAAAACTACGACGGAAAAGGCTACTTTTGGAGCAGAGCCATGACTGTGGGGAACATGGACTGCTGATGAATGGCGTCGCAGAGTGTCCAGATATCAATCGGGGCTCTGCGCAATCCCGGACGGACATCGTAGGTAACAATGGCGGTGACCTGGGGAAAGGTCTCGTTCCTCCACCGCTACAGAGAAGCACAACGATGTTACTTCCGGTTTCATGTTGCGGGGACCCATCGGTTATGACTTCAGGTCAGGGCTAGTAGTCATTGAGCGTTACATCACAGACATCTTGCTTTCTCATTTCTTACCGCTCAAGCGATAGTATCGTGGTGCCATATTTCAGCAGGACAATACTGTTTCGCACATAGTACTTGTCTTTAAGAGCTGTCTTGCTGACCCCGTGGCATCAGAGCGGACGTCAGCTACGCCCATTGCCAATATCTGGCATGTAAGAGGTCAATAACAGCAGTTGTCCGCCATGTTGCTTCACGAGAGGGGACAACGGCTCAGCGACTGTACACGATTTTTTAAATGAAAACTACATAGCTAAAGTAGGATTGAGAAGAAAACACTCAAGGCTATTAATACATTAGAATATCTTTAAGTTTCATTTACAGCAACACTATAATAAGATACCTAATGCATAAGAAGGACCTGCTTCCTAGAACGTAACGACACCAGTGTACGTGTGCTAAGACAGCTGACCGTTTTTGTTTGTTTACATCAGGTTCATTCTTATGACGAACGAAGTATTGAACTTGTTGCCGTAGCTGCGAGCTTATGTCACAATTAAATTTTATTTCTTTTTGAGTGCCGAAGTTGGTGAACGGTGTAATTTTCGCCATCGGTTTTAAGTGTTAAAAGTAAGAAATAATATTATCTTAATATCAGTGATTTTCGTAGATTGTGTCATAGAAATGTGATTCTGTTCACTCATGAAGGCTTCTGTTTCCGCTATGTTTTAATGTGCAACGTAATTAATGTTCAAATTTGGTATGGGCCATACCAAAGTCGGGTGGTGTTGGCCACATAACTATTTTTTTCTGTTTTTAGGCCACAATGCAAAGGTTGAAAAAGAGGCCTGCCGGTGAGGAGCGAAGGCAGTGGTCCGCGACAACAATGAAATAAGTGGTTTCAAGTGTTCTGGGAGACGAAATGACCGAAAGAGTTGCTGCTAATCGTTTTGATGTTCCTGGAACTACACTGGTAGTGAGATCAAAATCGTCTCTAAACCAGCAGACATCTATGATATCTCAGACGGGATCTCCAAACCAAAATCTGAAGAAAAATAAGAAGAAAGGCATTACTACCGGATCAGTACATGCATCCAGACCAGGGTTGGTGATAAGCAATTTCATACAAATCAAGTCCTTTGTAAATCTGACTTTATTTTGTTATTACATATCCTTTCACATTGTGAAGTTTCATTTCGTTTCTTCCACTCCTTCAGGGCGTTTCACTTTTTTGTCCAGCAGCATATAAAAGAACGGTTCAATAAGAATGATTAAATAATTCTGTTTCCGACGAATGGTTGATATATTGGCACTGTGGTCGGAACGGATGACACAGACCACTTCGTAGTCCAATCCTCAGAGTTCAACGAACACGCTTGGTGCAAGGAATGCCGACAAAGGTATCCTCGACCGGACGCGTTCGCAGGACTTGTGGATTCTGCGGGCCGTGTGTGGTCGGCGTCCGTAGTACGGTCGATACAGCGTGCTCCACACACACACACACACACACACACACACACACACACGCTGGAGGTCGCGCAGGGAGGAAACAGGAAGGGCGAGCCGAGACCGGCAGGCTCCAGCCGTGGCTGCCGCCCGCTTGGCCATGCAGTACGCTCTCCTCCGTCTGAAAAAAAGAGAAAACATGTCACACACAACAACCGTCTCTTCATGTGCCTGTCAAAAGCGCAGACATTAGAGTTATATAAAGTGCAGATATTTCTCGGTTTTGGTTCGTTCTACATCAACCGTACTATATAATAATTTGCCTGTATGTCGTCTCAGATAATCCTCGCCAAGACAGACGATAAAAGGTAGTATACAAATGCCAGGATACATTGCGATCCGACAAAGAGATTTGTAGAAGAGAAGAGTAGACCTATTGGAAATTAGACCTGGCTAAAACTCGAGGGTACAAGAATAATTATTGATTTGGTGAAGTACATCGACATTGGATTAGTTGTACCAGGAAAGGCTTCGCTGTGGCTCAGTCTGCTTAAACAGAAAAGAAAGAAAAGAGAAAGCACACGTTTCTAATATGTGTGGGAATTGGACATGCGTCCTTGTCTCCTCTCGCCCGTCTCTGTCCACCTCCGCCCTCCCCGTTTATTTGTCAACCTCCTCTTGCTCCCCCCTCTCTGTGTCCATCTTTTCCTCCTCCCCTCCCCACCCACTCTCTCTTCTCCTGACACCTCTCCCAACCCATCTCCGCCTTCCCGTTTCTTTGTCCACCTCCTCTTGCTCCCCCCTCTCTGTGTCCATCTTTTCCTCCTCCCCCCCCCCCCCCACTCTCTCTTCTCCTGACACCTCTCCCAGCCCATCTCATCCTTCCCAGTTTCTATGTCCATTTCCTTCCACTCTTCTGTCCACCTCTCCTTTCCCCCTCTCTCTGACCTTGAGCGTTTTTTTAGTGTTACTGTAAACTTATATTCTGTAGCTGTATTCCAATCAAAAAACCAATAAGCCAAAATTACAACATTAAGGGACTGATGACCAGGCAGTTTAGACACTTGTATCTTCAAACCAATCAAACAACCAAATACAAGTTTCCTATTTGCTAACGTTTCACTGTTGTATATTTTATGGTTATATATTATATACACCAAAAAGTACACAGACTGTATGTATCTAAATGTTTATTACAGTAACGTGTAAAAATTTGAAGTAAATTTCAAACGTACATTTTGAGATTTTTGCTAAGAATATTTTCCCTCTATATATTACATATACATATTTCTATATTATATGCATTAAAAATATACATATCTTAATGAATTAAGGTTCTTAAAACCACACCCTTTTTAGAATTAAACATCTGTTAAAATTTCAAAGCAGTCGGTCAAGTTCGGAGTTTAGCGATTTTGAACAAACAAGCATTTACACTTTTATAGCGTTTCCCCATTTGCTATATGCATATTACATATATATAAGATCGCGATACAAAAAGACTCGAGTATCCGAACGCAATTTTGTGTCCAAATTTCAAAAGAATCCGTGAAGAACTTTCGTAGATTTGAGATTTTGAAGAACTGAACAGCTACGTTTGTACTTATATGGAAACTATCAATATTGGCTATTGCAAATCTCCGAAGGTTTTTTACTGATTGCTTTAAAATTTTGACACAACGTTGCGTTGGAATAAATATGTGTTTTTATATATCTATTTTAATATATGTAATATATAATTTTCGTTATTTTAATGGCAGAAACTAAATACACAACTAAAAAACACGCATATATTCGAATGCAAGGTAGCGTCAAAATTTCAAAAATTACTTGAGGTATTTTCTTAATTGGTCTAAAAACCGATCAAGACTTAGCGTCGCCAGGAGCACCTCCGAAGCCGAAAAGTTTCTTCAGTCGCATCCATACAGCCTGGAATCTTGATCAGCAGCTATGGCATCCTGTCGTGGAAGCCTTCATTGTATGTTCGAAACTATGATTAGTTCCTGGAGGAAAATAAGTGGATACAGGACAGTTCACTCGTGTGAAACACAGCTTGCTTTATTGGTACGTGACATCGTGTAAACAACAGACGCAGATGAACAAGTGGATTTCGCCTGTCATATTTACGAAAGTCACTTAACAGTGTGCTACAAAAATGGTTCGAATGGCTCTGAGCACTGTGGGACTTAACTTCTGAGGTCTTCAGTCCCCTAGAACTTAGAACTACCTAAACCTAACTAACCTAAGGACACCACACACATCCATGCCCGCGGCAGGATTCGAACCTGCGACCATAGCGGCAGTGTGCTACACCATCGACCACTATAGATACACGATTATTTGGAGATTGGCTCTAGGAATATTTGACTAATGGAACCCAGTATTTTCTACTGGTCGTCAAACGCTCCATAGAAACGAAAGTAATATTGAATGTGCACCAAGGAAGCGTAATAAGGCCTCTAATATCTTCAGTGTCCATAAACGAATTACGAGGACCAGCAGCGGTATACGATTGTTCTCTGACGATGCTGTTATGTACAGCAAAGTCTTTGGACGACCGTAAGGAACTGCAGAGACACTTGCACATAATTTTCACTTTATGTGACGAATGACGATTTTCATTAAGTATAATACCCATAACACGGAGAAAGAACCAGATAGTATCTAATTACAAGATTAGTGGTTAACGCCTTTTGCAAACCACATCTTATAAGTATTTAGAACTAAAAATTGTTAGCGATATGAACTGAGTCGATCAGGAAGGTGAATGAAAGACTACGATTTATAGGAAGGGTACTAGGAAATGTAGTGGGATCGTAACAGGCTGGTACAGCCCTTATGAAAGTGTCACAGAAATGCTTGGAGAAGTTAAGTTGCAATTCTTGAAAGAAAAAAGACGTACTTCTGGCGATCCGTCTGGAGTACATTTAGAGAAAATTCGAAGAAGGTTTGGCGACTATTGTGTTGTCGCTTTAACAGCTCAGCCATTTTTGCCTCAGTCAATACCCGAATGGGCTATGTAAGAAAATTCATAATGCTAGTGCGATGTACCCATAATCATGTACAGCACAGCAGCTTGCAGAACATATACATGGCTGCAGAAGTAAATGTATGCATATAATGCAAATGATGATCACAGCAGTTTCTATGTGTTACTCACGTGAGATCATGGAAAAGAGTAAATTGGCAAAAAAGGATTGCTTAGCTGGACAGGATAAAATGATATAGTGGTGTATCGTTATTAAGAATATTTGCTACACTTCTCACTCGTTGGTGACGTCCGTAACCCACATTGTCGGAAAATAGGGGTTACTGGTAGTAGAGAAATATCAAAAAATGTTAGATGATGATGTTTGTTTGTGGTGCGCTCAACTGTTCGGTCGCCAGCGCCTGCACAAAGTCCCAATTTTTACACAGTCCATTTTCTTTTCACAATCCTATCTAGTCACTCTCACAAATGATGCCGAAATTATGAGGACAATACAAACACCCAGTCCCTAGGCATAGAAAATCCCCAACCCGGACGGGAATCGAACCTGGGACCCTATGATCCAGAGGCAGCAACGCTAGCCCCTAGACCACGAGCTGCGGACAAAAAAATAAAAGTTAGAGATGAGTCTCTTGTTGAGACGAGCTTCATTTTTACTACTTTTTAATGCGAAAAGAGGAGACTCCGTGTTATTATGATAAAATAAAGTTTTGTAAGCTGTTGTATGCGTATTTTAAAAAGCACTCCGTCGTCAGTCCACGAGTCGCCTACCGGGACCGTCCGACCGCCGTGTCATCCTCAGAGGAGGATGCGGATAGGAGGGACGTGGGGTCAGCACACCGCTCCCCCGGACGTCATGATGGTATTCTTGACCGAAGCCGCTACTATTCGGTCGAGTAGATCCTCAATTAGCATTACGAGGCTGAGTGCACACCGAAAAATGGCAACAGCACATGGCGGCTGGATAGTCACCCATCCAAGTGCCGGCCACGCCCAGCAGCGCTTAACTTCTGTGATCTCACGGGGACCGGTGTATCCACAGCAGCAAGGCCGTTGCGTATGGCTATTTTAGATGTACTGTAGTATACTACTTCGAGTTACAGTAAAGTTGTGGAGTAATTTGTAAGATTAGTAAGATGTGATAAAAAAAAGGTCTAAGGAATTGCTCTGACATTCAGCTACACAATATAAGAATGCTACAACGAGGCGTGTGTTAAAAAAGAAACCGAACTTCTGAAATAGCGCGCCAACCAGCAGAGAGAGCGCGCTGCTAAGGCTCTGCAGAAAGGAAAGTCATTCTATTCCCCTGCGCTGCCGGCCGTAGTGGCGCTTCAGTCCGGAACCGCGCTGCTGCTACGATCGCAGGTTCGAATCCTGCCTCGGGCATGGATGTGTGTGATGTCCTTAGGTTAGTTAGATTTAAGTAGTTCTAAGTCTAGGGGACTGATGACTTCCGATGTTAAGTCCCGTAGTACTTAGAGCCATTCGAACCATCCCCTGCGTTTGTCGCCGCTGCAGTTCAGGATTGTCTGATCCGCCTCACGTGACATTAGCAGCCACTGGGGGCCCATGCAATACTTGTGAAGCATAGGAAGTGTTGTGTATTTTCGAAGTTTTAAGTAGAATAATACCTCCGTGCTGTGCTTTTGGCTGTTCGTTTCGAGGCGAAAAAGGAGGAAAACTCTACAGAATTCCTTCCGAAGGGAGAGATGCAGCAAAAAGGAGAATATAGCTGATGAAAATCGAGAGAGCCAACTGAGCCCACAAAAACTCTAGCTTGAGTGCGGTGTTTCTAGTAAATCTGTAATGTAGCGACTGCTATAAAGACGTATTTTTTGCAGCATGAAAGAAGAAACAGGTAAATGTTGTTTTTCGTTTTGTAGTTAGTGTACAGGCCTAACTGTTAAGGATGGAAAGTCAATATTTGGATGTTTTAGTGTATATTGTTACGTCCTCCGAAAAATACGCTATTATTACTATCTGTACTTTAAGGATCAAGTAGCAATGCGTCGGTTTCAGTAAGTTTTGTGAAAATAATTGACGTGATAGTAACGTGCCTCTTTAAAGTACCTATTACTTGCATTTAATAGTGTGGGTCTACCGTTTCGACAATCGGTGAAATAAATGAAAGGAAAGCATAGTTGAATTAAACTTCAATCTTAACAGTACAGTATATTTTAATTACTTCTTTTAATACAGCTTGTTATACACTCGTCAGTCTCAGATACAAATATTAGGTAGGCCTAGAATATGTACATCATACTAATATTGGTTTCCTTTTGTACTGCTGACTATTGGATAGGACCAATTAGCGGTAATTACGAAAACAGGTGTTCAAACTCGATACCGCAACAAGAACTGCGAAATATGCTTTCGCTATTAATAAAGGATAGCAGGGAATAAACTTCGTTTCATGCTCGCCGTAACAAATGCTTTCCGACTCATTTAGCTCGAATTTGTTGAGACTTGTTGTTGCTAAATATCCAACATGTTCCTTTTGAAGCGGCAGGTGTAGACAACAAACTGTAGTCTGCCTTGTGTCCTTCGGACAATTTGCAAGCGAACTACAGCTGCTGAAGTAAGCACCTGTACAGCCTGCTCGACGGATTAGTGCAATGAAGGAGCTTGAAGAGCAATGTGTGTGTGGGTGTGTGTGTGAAACTTTGCTACAAACTTTGAAAAACTGTCAAAGAGACATTTCAGATGCTTAGCCAAGCATACAAGGAGGACTGTATGAGTCGCACGAAGTGTGACGAGTGGTTAAGCATTTTCAACGGGGCAGAATGTCGGTCTGTGATGATTCGAAGCCTGGACGTCATTCCAAATAAACAGATAATGGTCATGTGGACAGCGTTAGTGCCATGATTCGCGGAAATCGTCGTTTAACTGTTTGGTAAGTTGCTGAGGAAGTGAGCATCAGCGTAGGATCATGCCATCAAATTCTGAGTGAAAAACTTGAGAAGCGTCATGTCAGAGCCAAATTCGTATGCGTTTGTTGAATGAAGATTAGAAATGTGCAAGGGATATCTTGCCGCTGTTAATGACAATGAAAACTTTCTTTAGAAAATCATAACAGGCGATGAGACGTGGGTGTACAGCCATAATGCAGCAACGAAGATGCAGTCGTCGCAGTATGGGGCAAAGGGTCACCTCGTCCAGAAAAAACATGCATGAGTCGGTCAAAGATCAAGTGATGATGTTGGTTGTCTTTTTTGACTACAAAGACATTATCCATCATTAATTTGTGCCACTTGGTCAGACTGTAAACAAGGAAATCTACCAGGGAATCTTAGTGCACATGCGGGATGCTGTATGCAAGAAGAGGCCTGAATTATGGGAAAACCGGAGTTGAATGTTGCACCGTGACAATGCACCATCTCACGCATTCCTCCTTGTCTGCAGCTATCGTTGAAAACACCACATTCTCCACACCTAGCCCCAGCAGACTTTTTCCTGTTTCCCAAACTGAAAAACACGTTGAAAGGACGTCGTTTCGAAACCATAGAGGAGATACAGGACTGTGTGACAAAAAACCGGCGTGCCATCCCACAAAATGTGTTCCAGGATGTGTTCCAAAACTGGAAGAAACGATGGGAACGGTGTATTGCCAGTAGAGGGGACTATTTTGAAGAGAACAGTGCTTAAAATTTTGTACAATAAGCAATGAAACTGATACAGCAACAGTTCGGTTTCTTTTTTAACACACCTTGTATGTATCTGCAATTGTATAACAAAGTTAAACCTAAGGAAGCAATTGGTTGTTTAGTTGATAAACGTCAACAGTTCTCAGAGACTTTGCCATTTTCAGCTTTAATGTCCCAATACATGGGTAACAGCGTAAACTAAGAATATACAGGATGGGCAAAACACGAGGCATATTCGGAAAGTAAGATCCGGTTGATCTCGAAATGGAAACCGCAGTGAACATCCGATTAAGCTTTGCATGGATGTGTTGGACAGTGTCCCTAGGGCGCCCATCGATCGCGTCAGATCGCTCTTTTCAGTTCTGAGCCCACAGTGATCAGTAAATATGCTTAGAAAATAGTGTCTCCCGCCAAGTATGAGCGCCTGTGAGATATTTCGCCTGATTTCATGCAGCCCACACGACGTAACTGTCACGCATTTCCTTCTTCGTCCGCAGCTCGTGGTCGTGCGGTAGCGTTCTCGCTTCCCACGCCCGGGTTCCCGGGTTCGATTCCCGGTGGGGTCAGGGATTTTCTCTGCCTCGTGATGACTGGGTGTTGTGTGATGTCCTTAGGTTAGTTAGGTTTAAGTAGTTCTAAGTTCTAGGGGACTGATGACCATAGATGTTAAGTCCCATAGTGCTCCGAGCCATTTGAACCATTTGAACCTTCTTCTTGACGGATCTCGGCTACACACTGCAGAAGCAATGACGATGCTCCCACAGCGTTTTCGATGGAAATTATTTGATCACACGCCATACAACCCGGACTTCACTCTCTCTGTTTTTCATCTCTGCTCACATGGAGTGTTGGCTATTGAAAGGAGTCTACTGGAGCACATTTGTATGTGACACATCAATATGATTTTATAAACGATATATGTCTTTGATAGGCTTTATATCGCTGACTGTGAAAGACCACAGACCGAAAGATACTGTGTTTGGTCTGAGATTGTAGTGTTGGAGTAAGAGAGCTCTTGACACACAGTTGTAGGTAGCTGCCTGTGAGCGAAAGACGATGGAGTAGGCAATTTTTGTAATGCGCTGTGTGAAGCCACCATGGGTTAGATTAATTTAGGTATGTCAATATTGTTGAACTTGGAATCAGAAGTCTTCATGCAAGTAAGGTAAAGATGTTAAATAATTATGAATTTTGTTTTTGCCATCGCGTTACTATAGATGAGTTGGCTGATAATTTGTTCAAAATGTTCAAATGTGTGTGAAATCTTATGGGACTTAACAAGTAAGGTCATCAGTCCCTAAGCTTACACACTACTTAATCTAAATTATCCTAAGGATGAAGACACACACCCATGCCCGAGGAAGGACTCGAACCTCCGCCGGGACCAGCCGTACAGTCCATGACTGCAGCGCCTTCGACCGCTCGGCTGATAATTTGTAATTGTTGAGTAACTCCAGAATACATGTAAACTGATTTGATAAAAAGGCTCGTTAGATATTTCACTTTTGTAATGTTTCTGTGATTTGTTAACAGCACTATTTGTAATTTGATGATTTGTATTTATGTTAGATTAGTGAGGTTAGGTAATATTTGCTGTTTAAATCTCATAGTTTGTAAAACAATTGTGACTAATGTAACTTCAGTTGTCAGATGTTAGTGAAAAGACAAACTTAACTTGCATTATAATTTTTACTAAAAAACTCAATGTTATTAATTCACCACAATCAGTACCGCCTCCCTATCCAGGTCATATGTTTTTCAAAGAAGTTGGATTTTCTTGAAGGTTTTCATTTATCAGCCAAACCAATTTCATGTATATTTCAAAGTATTACAGCCATCACTGCACACTGCCGAGCCTGTGGCTGGCATATTTATATTTTTTGTTGAAGACCAAAATATATCGCGTTCCATAGTTGCTGCTCTAGAGGTAAGACAATTTAATTTATTTGTTACGTGAACAGGGACCAAAGTTATCATTTTTCAACAGGGTCAGAGGATTCAGTGCCTAAGGGGTTGAATGCATTTTGCAGTAACTGTATTTATTTATTGGCCACGGCCTTGCCGCAGTGGATTCACCGGTTCCCGTGGGATCACTGAAGTTAAGCGCTGTCGGGCGTGGCCGGCACTTGGATAGCTGACCATCCAGCTTCCACGCGCTGTTACCATTTTTCGGGGTGCACTCAGCCTTGTGATGCCTCTTGAGGAGCTACTCGACCGAATAGTAGCGGCTCCGGTCAAAGAAAACCTTTATACGACCGGCGTGCGGTGTACTGATCACACGCCCTTCAGCTGAGGGTGACACGGAGGTCGGATGGTCCCGATGGGCCACTTGTGGCCTGAAGACGGAGTGTTGTATTTCTTTATTGATGTTGGGAGTTGCATTGCTGAATCAGTTCGTGACGCGAGTTTTGTATCCATGCCATAGTTCAGACATTCATTCAATGTAATCTTAAAGTTTATATTTTTAAGAAAAGAATGTTACACTATGAAGACAAGATTTTGGCACAGACAACAAGTTGCAGATCATGGCAGAGAGTTGTCTGAAAGCACTGGCGGCTGCCTTCTATCACGACGGTATAGGAAAGTTGGTACAGTGCTATGACAAATGTCTCAGACGGAGCGGCGACTATGTAGAGAAGTAGCTGGAAGGCCATAGCTAATTTTTTCAACTAAAACGTTCTCGATTTTCACTGTAGTTTCCGTTTTGTGACCGATCGGACCTTAGTTTCCAAGCAGCCCTCCTAAAACTGGCCCGAAAAATATTTTACGCGTCTTAAGATAGGCATCCCATCTTATGCAGTCCATCCCAGGTGTTACCTGTCTTAATGTAGGAGGGCTGTTCGGAGAACGAAAATCTCCTCTACAAAAATCAACGTGGGTTCCGAAAACAGAGAACCTGCGAATCTCACATCGATGTGTTCCTCCATGAGATCGATAGCAATGTCGAAACGGTGATCATGTTGATGTCATGTTCCTTGACTTTAGAAAGGCTTTTTACACCGTCGCGCACTTCTGTGTAATGGAAAAAAATAAAAACTACGAGCCCATCGAATATCGGACCAGATCTGCAGACTGGATTCAAGACTTCCTTGCGGATAGAACTCAACACATCGCTTTTAATGAAACAAAATCAAGAGATGTAAATATAATTTGCGTAGTAGCCCAAGGAAGTGTGATAGGATCGTTACTGTTTACAGTGTGTACAACTGATATAGTACTATGCGGACAGTATATCGCGGTAGCCGGCCGAAGTGGCCGTGCGGTTAAAGGCGCTGCAGTCTGGAACCGCAAGACCGCTACGGTCGCAGGTTCGAATCCTACCTCGGGCATGGATGTTTGTGATGTCCTTAGGTTAGTTAGGTTTAACTAGTTCTAAGTTCTAGGGGACTAATGACCTCAGCAGTTGAGTCCCATAGTGCTCAGAGCCAGTATATCGCGGCAGTCGGCCGTGAGCGTAAACAAATGGGAACTTAGATTACCCGAGGGGAGAAAAGCGGTGCACGGGAATAACCCCGCCTCCCTGTCGAAGGGTCGCCAGCCTACGTTTGCGTTCTGTGCTTCCACGAACGCAGAACTGACATAACGGTCATAGGACCGCTGATTCCTTTTGTTGTGTGAGAGTCGCATTCGAATCGCTGTATGCACCAGGGTTAGTCTCTTGACTTATTTCAAAATAAGGAAAAAAAAAAAAGAAAAAAACATGCAATCCACAACACAAAGCTATTTGTAGTACAGAGAGCAGTTTGTAGTGCCTACAGCGCAATTACAGATACTTTTAAAACATGACTGCTTGACGCTTCATAAATCTCACAGTTTTTTTTTAAATTTTTATAATAGAGGTAGTAATGCTATTAAAATAAAGTTGAATGAAATGTCCAGACGACCTCTGTACCATTGGGCATTTCATTCTATTTTACTTTAATAGTTTTAACGTCTGCATTTAAAAAAAAGCTGTTCACTGTATGAAGTGTCAAGTAATCATGTATACAGTGCAATTGTTTTCTGTGGCTGGCAGTAGTTGTTCAGGTCCGACCTCTAGCAGTAACTTACGCAGTCACAGTTAAAAATACTCCACACCTAAAACTGCCACGATGTACGAGATGCATTCAAGTTCTAAGGCCTCCGATTTTTATTCTAATTAACTATTCACCCGAAATCAATGAAACTGGCGTTACTTCTCGACTTAATCGCCCTGCAGACGTACACATTTTTCACAACGCTGACGCCATGATTCCATGGCATCGGCGAAGGCTTCTTTAGGAGTCTGTTTTGACCACTGGAAAATCGCTGAGGCAATATCAGCACGGCTGGTGAATGTGCGGCCACGGAGAGTGTCTTTCATTGTTGGAAAAAGCCAAAAGTTACTAGGAGCGAGGTCAGGTGAGTAGGGAGCATGAGGAATCACTTCAAAGTTGTTATCACGAACAAACTGTTGCGTAACAGTAGCTCGATGTGCAGGTGCGTTGTCTTGGTGAAACAGCACACGCGCAGCCCTTCCCGGACGTTTTTGTTGCAGTGCAGGAAGGAATTTGTTCTTCAAAACATTTTCGTAGGATGCACCTGTTACCCTAGTGCCCTTTGGAACGCAATGGGTAAGGATTACGCCCTCGCTGTCCCAGAACATGGACACCACCAGTTTTTCAGCACTGGCGGTTACCCGAAATTTTTTTGGTGGCGGTGAATCTGTGTGCTTCCATTGAGCTGACTGGCGCTTTGTTTCTGGATTGAAAAATGGCATCCACGTCTCATCCATTGTCACAACCGACGAAAAGAAAGTCCCATTCATGCTGTCGTTGCACGTCAACATTGCTTGGTAACATGCCACACGCGCAGCCGTGTGGTCGTCCGTCAGCATTCGTGGCACCCACCTGGATGACACTTTTCGCATTTTCAGGTCGTCATGCAGGATTGTGTGCACAGAACCCACAGAAATGCCAACTCTGGAGGCGATCTGTTCAACAGTCATTTGGCGATCCCCCAAAACAATTCTCTCCACTTTCTCGATCATGTCGTCAGACCGGCTTGTGCGAGCCCGAGGTTGTTTCGGTTTGTTGTCACACGATGTTCTGCCTTCATTAAACTGTCGCACCCACGAACGCACTTTCGACACATCCATAACTCCATCACCACATGTCTCCTTCAACTGTCGATGAATTTCAATTGGTTTCACACCACGCAAATTCAGAAAACGAATGACTGCACGCTGTTCAAGTAAGGAAAACGTCGCCATTTTAAGTATTTAAAACAGTTCTCATTCTCGCCGCTGGCGGTAAAATTACATCTGCCGTATGGTGCTGCTATCTCTGGGACGTATTGACAATGAACGCGGCCTCATTTTAAAACAATGCGCATGTTTCTATCTCGTTCCAGTCCGGAGAAAAAAAAAAATCTGAGGCCTTAGAACTTGAATGCACCTCGTAGTGTCCGCCCAATAGCAAGCGTCGGATGATCTTTAAGACAGTTAGTAGATGATGTGATTGTCTACAACAAAGCAGCAACGCCAGAAGACAGTATCGATTTTCACAATGACCTTCAGAGGACTGACCAATGGTACTGGGTATGGCAGTTGGCGCTGAAAGTAAATAAACGCAACAAATTGCACATACATAGGAAAACGAAGCCACTACTGTACAACCACACTATTGACGAGAAACTGCTGGGAACAGTATCTACCGCAAAATACCTTGCATTAACTGTCTAGGGCGACATTCAACAAATACCTTGTAGTATGAAAAGCAGTTAGCAGACTGAGATTCATAGGACGAATTTTAAGGAAATGTAACTAATCCACGAAGGAAGTAGCTTATAAGGTACTTGTTCGTACTATTCGTTCATCAATCTGGGAGACTTACCAGGTAGGGCTGATAAAAGAGACAGAGAAGAAACAACGAAGAACAGAGAGTTTTGTCACGGGATCGTGAAGTCGGCGCGAGAGCGTTACCGAGATGTTCTACAAAACTTCACTGGCAAACGTTACAAGAGGGGCGCTGTGTGTCTCACAGATTTAGTACTAAAATTTCGAGAGAGCACTTACCGGGAAGAATCGGACAATATATTATTTCCATCCACATACATCTTGCGTAATTCCCACGACGAGAAAATTCGAGAAAGTAGAGCCAGTGCAGAGACTTACCTACGAACATTCTTCCAGTGCACCATTCGTGAGTGGATCAGGATAGGGAGGACCAGTTAGTTGTACGAAGTACCCTCCACCACACACCATTAGGTGGCTTGCGGAGTATGATGCAGACATAGATGCAGATGAACTATGATTTGGAGAGAAGCTGAAATTTGCAATCATGTACCAAATGCTCTTGAAAATGATGATGATATTTGGTTTCTCGAGCGCTCAACTGCGCGCCCATCAGCGCAGATACAAATTCCCAATTTTTACATAGTCCAAGTTTTACAAAATCCAATGATGACGATGAAAAAGTGATGACGACAACACAAACACACAGTCCCGGGCAGAGAAAATCCCCCACGTACAACATTTTCGCGTAAACAACCTATGGGATTATGTTACGTGACCAGCCTTTTCCACATTTTGGACAATTAGTCTGTTCGAACATTTTGCCTTCGTCATTTATTTTCTGCCCAAATCTGTTTATACTTTTAGAGTCACATTTCCTAAATCGCATCCTCATCTGGCTTGATTACATTTGATTATCCTTCTTTTACTGTTATTGGTGTTCATTGTACCACCCCTTCCAGATCATCTCCTATATTTCACAGAATTACAATGTCACCTACAAACCTTGCAGTTTTGTTACTTCTAAGCGAAATATACTTAATTTTCTTAATTTCCGTTTGGTTATTCAAAGGTTGAATAATGTGGGGCGTAGGTTATAACACCGTCTGATTCCCTTTTCAGTTACTATCTCCCTGCCGTATCCATCGACCCTTAGACCTGCAGTCTAGTTTCTGTATAGCTTGTAGCTAATCTTTGGCTCTCCTCATTTTATCACTGATTATTAAAATTTGATACAGAACTGTTATGGACATCTTAACAACTGTACTAAGATAAACCAGAAAACGCAGAAGTAAGTGCATTTAAACGCTTTAAAAGACTATACCGACGCAATAAGAAACGAATCTCTTCCACCAATCATGGAAAAACTGAGACAACAAGACTACTAAAAGGAGACGAGAGTGATGATCTACATAGATAATAGTGTTACACATGATGCCCACTCAGTTTGTCTCAGATTTTTGAGAAATGCAGACCACACTGAAACACAAAATGGATATGTCTGTTTACTTGTTAACATCTTGAATATTGCAGCTAGTTTACCATATTATAACTCTTGTTATATTTGCATGACATACTTAGAGAAAAATACAGGAAATAAATTACCTGCGTAGTGACTGCCTACTAAAATAACCCTACCGCATTTCTCATGCCCCATTTTGCAGTTTTACTTATCCTTGACTAGCGCTTATTTTCCTCAAAAGGAGCAATTTCAAATTTTTTCTCTTTCTCAAAATCGTGCAGCTTTACAACAGGTTCAGGAATTATTGCCTTCAACGACTGGTATGGGGAGAACAACGTGATTGTAAAATGTTAAATGGTTTCTCAGATTCTTCAGAATAAGAGAATCATCAGGCATGAACTACAGATTCTCAAAACCATCCTTGTGATTCATCTCAAACTGATCATGTGTGAAATGAAGCCAATAAATGAAAATACATATTAAAACGTAATATGATATGGAATTCAAAGCTCTTAACTGTATTACGAATAAAGTAAACTATAGAAGAGAGTAGTATTATGTGAAGAGAACGGGGAAAAAAAGAAACTGACATAAACGGGGTTAGCTCTTTCTAACCTTGTATTTGCAAACCAGCACGCTACCAATTGCATTTTTTTTCTGGGTGAACGTCGCATGACAATTGCTCACGTTGATGGTTGAATACTTCACGCAGTTATTATTATTATTATTATTATTATTACAATACTGGCCATTAAAATTTCTGCACCAAGAAGAAATGCAGATGAAAAACGGGTATTCATAGGACAAATATGTTATACTAGAACTGACATGTGATTACATTTTCACGAAATTTGGGTGCATAGATCTTGAGAATGCAGTACCCAGAACAACCATCACTGGCCGTAATAAAGGCCTTGATACGCCTGGGCATTGAGTCAAACAGTGTTTCGATGGCGTGTACAGGTACAGTTGCCCATGCAGCTTAAACACGATACCACAGTTCATCAAGAGAAGTGACTGGCGTAGGTGCTCGTCCACCATTGACCAGACGTTTTCAGTTGGTCAGAGATCTGGAAAACGTGCCGGGCAGGGCACCAGTCGAACATTTTCCGTATCCAGAAAGGCCCGTACAGGAACTACAACATGCGGTCGTGCATTATCCTGCTGAAATGTAGGGTTTCACAGGGATCGAATGAAGGGTAGAGCCACGGGTCGTAACACATCTGAAATGTAACGTCCACTGTTCAAAGTGCCGTCAATGCGAACAGGAGGTGACCGAGACGTGTAACCAATGGCACCCCATGCCATCACGTCGGGTGATACGTCAGTATGGCGATGACGAATACACGTTTCCAATGTGCGTTCACCGCGATATCGCCAAACACGGATGCGACCATTATGATGCGACCATTATGATGCTGTAAACAGAACCTAGATTCATCCGAAAAAATGACGTTTTGCTCTTCGTGCACCCAGGTTCGTCGCTGAGTACACCATCGCAGGCGCTCCTGTCTGTGATACAGCGTCAAGGGTAACCACAGCCACGGTCTCCGAGCTGATAGTCCATGCTGCTGCAAACGTCGTCGAAATGTTCGTGCAGATGGTTGTTGTCTTGCAAACGTCCCCATCTGTTGACTCAGGGATCGAGACGTGGCTGCACGATCCGTTACAGCCATGCGGATAAGATGCCTGTCATCTCGACAGCTAGAAATACGAGGCCGTTGGGATCCAGCACGGTGTTCCGTATTACCCTCGTGAACCCACCGATTCCATATTCTGCTAACAGTCATTGGATCTCGACCAACGGGAGCAGCAATGTTGCGATACGATAAACCGCAATCGCTATAGGCTGCAATTCGACATTTATCAAAGTCGGGAACGTGATGCTACGCATTTCTCCTCCTTACACGAGGCATTACAACAACGTTTCACCTGGAAAAGCCGATTAACTGCTGTTTGTGTATGAGAAATCGGTTGGATACTTTTCTCATGTCAGCACGTTGTAGGTGTCGCCACCGGCGCCAACCTTGTGTGAATGCTCTGGAAAGCCAATCATTTGCATATCACAGCATCTTCTTCCTGTCGGTTAAATTTCGCGTCTGTAGCACGTCATGTTCGTGGTGTAGCATTTTTAATGGCCAGTAGTGTAACAAATACCCTAACATCCAGTTTCTTCTTCATGTCACTGTTCTCGACTTGTTCCTTTCCTCGCCGATTCTGCGGAAAACGTCCTCATTTCTTATCTTATGAGTCCACCTAATTTTGAACATCCTTCTGTCGCAGCACTTCACAAACTATTTGAGTCTCTTCTTCTTCACTTTTCCTACTGTCTATGATTCACTTCCATACAGCATTGTGCTCCAGATGTACAAAGTTATAAATCTGAGTGCCCTCCATCCCTGTGTGCTTCCTCCTTCGTCCGCCATATGCTATTTTGCTTCCACGAGAGGACCATTCCTTCACTTAGTCTATTTATGGTCTCCAGTTTCGATGGTAACTTTCTAACAACTCTCATTTTTGCCACTTTCCTCAATTTACTCTGAGTCCATACACCGTACTCGATAGATTGATCGTTTCATTCAGTATGTCCTGTAGTTCTCCCTCGCTTTCACTGACAGTCATCAGCAAAAGTTGTCATTGATATTCATTCACCCTTAATTCCGATACCATTGCTGAAACTAACTTTTATTTCCACCATTGCTTGAACATTTAATCAAGGCGCTTCGCTCTTGGTCATGCGCTGAATAAAATGTTTTGCATATCAACATTATGAATCAATTTTGAATTTTCCGAAGTCTTCCTTCGATTGTCAAGTTCAGCTTCGTAACTGCCTCTCTTGTGCCTTTTCCTTTCTTCAAATGAAACTCATCGTCCTCTGAGAGATCGTGAATTTTGACACCAAATTGATGTTCATTCCGGGCTGACACACTGACGAGCCAAAACCTTACGACCACCTGCTTAATAGCGTACTTGTCCATCTTTGGAAAGCAGTACATCACCGATTCTGCGTGCCATCTGTTCTACAATCTATTGTCAGGTTTGTGGGGGTATGTGGCATATGACGTCTACACACAAGTCATGTAATTACCTTAAATAATGGGCAGCTGATAGGTGTATGTGGTGATAGAGCCCCATAGCGAGCCACAAGGGTTTCATCATTTTCAAATCAGGTGAATTTGGTGGTCAACACTTCAAAGTGATTTCACTATCATGCCCTTCAAACCATTGCAACACGATTCTGGCTTCGAGACACAGACAATTATACTGCTGAAAGATGACATCGCCGTCAGGAAAGACATCAAGTATGAAGGGATGCAGGTGGTCTACAGCTGAAATGATGTTTAGATTACAACCACAGCTCCAGCCTGTGCCGTTGGCGCGGTGCATATCTGTATCAACCATTCGCCTGGATTACGGCGTTTGTGGAGACGACCATCGACCTGGGATGGTAAGAAACATGATTCATCTGAAACGACGAAACGTTTCTTACGACTCACGGTCGAATCCCGATAGTCCCGTGTCGATTGCAGTCGTAACTATCGATGTCGTTGGGTCAACACGGGAACCGTAGGGGCCGTCTGCTACGGAGTTCCCTGTTCGACAATGTGCCACGAAACACTTGTGCGTGCCCCAACAGTGTGCTCTTTCGGCAAAGATACTTCAGATCACAATCTGTCCTGCTTTATACAGAGCAGCAAGCCTCCGAATCCCACGTTCTGTGAAGGATCCTGGACGCCTAACCACTTAGCACCTAGTGGGAGTTTGACTGTACTTCTACCACTTTCCATAGACGCTCACGACAGTAGCACGTGAACATTCGACCAGCAACGCCGTTTTCGAGACACTCGTTCACGGGCTGTGCGTAATCTGCCCTTTGTCAAGCTCACTTATCTCAATAGATTTCCCCATTAGCATCACATATCTTTGCTAGGGTGATCGCCCATCAGTCTCTACTTCGATTGTGTACTTTTGTTACCGCGTCACGTGCCCGCAACACCACCAATTGACATCCAAAGTCGCGGTGGGGAGTGGTCATAATATTTTGGCTGTTCAGAGTATTTTCTCAAACTAAGCTCATCGTTGTTGATAATTCTTCCGGGTAATATGGCCGTGGTCCATGGATTTCTTCTATTCCTAACGTTCCGTCCAATACTACGTTGGACATCCTCAGAGGTATGGCAGGTCCTGCTGAGTCCTGCCGTCTGACGAGTCGGGCGTCGGAGAGCGGCCTAAATACCGACGAAATTGGGCGTGGTCTAGCTTGCACATAGTCGCAGAGAGAAAACTAGTCAAAGATAAAATGTAACAATCGATAATAGTCCGTCATAGATAAAAATCACTTATCGATTCTGAAACGCCACTGTCCATATCTCGCTTAATTTCAAGGCCTCTTCTTTTCTATTAAAATTATCTTCGTGTTTATAAATTTCAATAGCCTCCCTATATAGCAAGCTAGGCCACGCCCACTTTTCTCGGTATTTAGGCCGCTCTCCGACACCCGACTCGTCAGTCGGCAGGAATCAGCAGGACCAGCCATACCTCTGAGGATGTCCAACGTAGTATTGGACGAAACGTTAGGAATAGAAGAATTCCATGGACCACGGCCAAATAACCCGGAAGAATTATCAACAACAGTAACATCCGGTCGTGAAAGCCTTCATTGTAAACTCATCGTCTCCTGGGATATTGTATATTTTGACACCAAATTCATGCTGTTTCTTCCGGACTCATATTTTCTGATATTTCTTGAAGCCCGTCTGTACTAGTGACCGAAACGATGCTTTAATTTGCACAACACAGATGCAAGTTTAGATGGTTTCTACCGAATACAAAGTTCTGTCTTAGTGGCGGCCTGCAAATTTCTCGCGCCTGCGGAGAGTAGTGCGGGGCGGCTTCCTCTCCCTCCCGCGGTGCAGCATCTGCGCTGCAGCCAACCAACCCGGTGGCAGCGGCAGCAGCAGCAGCATCACGAGCCAAGGGCCGGCGGCCGCGGGGTTTTATTTGGTTGCGCTCGGCTAATGAGCGTGTTGGCAGACTTCAATAGCGGCCAAATGAAAAACGCTGGCCTCTCCCTCCCGCCTCACCCCACCCCCACCCCAGTCACCACCCCCGGGCCGCAGCGGCATCCCCTCCCGTCCTCTAATTAGGGCTTTGATTCCGATTTGCGGTGAGCCGGGAGCCGAGACTTCTGAGAGAGAGAGCCTGGCTGGCTAGGGCGCGCGCGCGCGTGTGTGTGTGTGTATATGCTGCTACGACGTGTGTGCGCTCTCTCGCCGCCCCCGCAAACACACACACACACACACACACACACACACACACGCCCGCGCGCGCGCTGCCGGGGGCGGCGCAGCAAGACGCCCCAGCGCGCGCGCGCAGTGCGGTAGACGCCGGTCGACTTGCCGGTGCCGCGGCTTTGCTAATAATTATCACATTTAAGGATGTCAGGCAGAAGGAGGGACCGGTGGCACCTCTGTAGGAGGCAGGCGGGACTCGAGAGAGAGAGCGCGCGAGCGACGTGCTTGCGAGTGACACATTTAAGCGCATTGTGCTATATAATTAGCGTTGCTGCAGGCGACAAGCCGGGCCCCGCCAATTCACGCTAACGCGCCGCGCGCCTGCCGCTAACTAGCACGAGCCGTCGCTTCTTTTCAGGGCTGCGCGCTCCGATCTGCCAACCCTTTCCTTTCCCTCGACCTGCGCGCGCCAGGGGGAGGCAGAACCTGCGCGCTCTCGCCAAGGAAACGCTCGTATTTCCTCTCGCGGCGTAAATATTGGCACAAAGAGTCGGCGCGTGGTGGCGCCGTACACACACCCTCGTGTACTCTCTTCTCGCGAACGGCAGAAACAAAACCGAAACGAGTGGAACACCCGCACACCTGGCTAGAATTCCGCGCCACTTGCGACGCACCTGCGACGCCGACGCGGTCCAAAAGATGCGCCGACTCTTTGGCGTCTTTCTCTTCCTCTTTTTACTTTTCTCGCTCCTCTGATCTTCCCGTCGCGTGCCACCAAACGCGCCGGCGTGTCGCTGGCTTATCTTGCGCATCGCTAGCTAATGAGAAGGCGCCGACTTCAACTGGATGCTTACGCCATTTCGCCCGCGACATCTTTTCAGAAGTCCCATCCGACAGCCTGAATCTCGTACTTTTAGTCTCACGAGTAAGGGCAGGCTCGACGCGAATGTGAAACCCAAGTCATGGGAGTGACGATAAGAAAAAGATAAACTTCGCCGCTGGAAAACACTCCTTGGTTCTATTCACTTGAATTAACTTCAAATGACGACACCTCCCGGGCATCTCTCTCAGTTTGAAATATTTACGACACAGGCGCAGATATCATCCAAGAGGAAGACATAATTTTTTTTGGACTTTTCTAAAGTTATCACGGATTTTTATCATTTCGTTGCACAATATATTACAGCGTTAAGCGAGCAGAGCCGACTTGTATCTATTGGCGTGTCTCAGGCAGTAATTAGAATCTTACATTCCTCGGAGATGACGTTACATTCCTGAAAAACACAATCGTAGCTTTTTTTTGGGCAAATTACTCAGCCCTCCGGGAGAAGCCAAGGGAGTGGGTTTTGTTAGATTTATTTCTGCTACTTTCACTGACACAAATTGTCAAATTGTAGCCAACATCGATGCTTTAGACGGCAGCCAGTGACGTTACACCTACTGAGTGGTTAATTTTTAAATGAACAGCAATTTCGAGACAGACACACATACTACTGGCCATTAAAATAGCTACACCACGAAGATGACGTGATACAGACGCGAAATTTAACCGACAGGAAGAACATGCTGTGGTACGCAAATGATTAGCTTTTCAGTGCATTCACACAAGGTTGGCGCCGGTGGCGACACCTACAACGTGCTTACATGAGGAAAGATTCCAACCGATTTCTCATACACAAACAGCAGTTGACCGGCGTTGCCTGGTGAAACGTTGTTGTGATGCCTCATGTAAGGAGGAGAAATGCGTACCATCACGTTTCCGGCTTTGATAAGGATCGGATTGTAGCCTATCGCGATTGCAGTTTATCTTATCGCGACATTGCTGCTCACGTTGGTCGATATCCAATGACTGTTAGCAGAATATGGAATCGGTGGGTTCAGGAGAGTAATACGGAACGCCTAGCTGGATCCCAACGGCCTCGTATCACTAGCAGTCGACATGACAGGCATCTTATCCGCATGGCTGTAACGGTTCGTGCAGCCACGTCTCGATCCCTGAGTCAATATATGGGGACGTTTGCAAGACAACAACCATCTGCACGAACAGTCCGACGACGTTTGCAGCAGCATGGACTATCAGCTCGGAGACCATGGCTGCGATTAACCTTGACGCTGCATCACAGACAGGAGCGCTTACGATGGTGTACTCAACGACGAACCTGGGTGCACGAATGGCAAAACGTCGTTTTTTCAGCTGAATCCAGGTTCTTTTTACAGGATCGTGATGGTCACATCCCTCTTTGGCGACATCGCAGTGAACGCATATTGGAACCGTGTATTCGTCATCGCCATACTGCCGTATCACTCGGCGTGATGGTATGGGGTGCCATTGGTTAGACGTCTGGGTCACCTAGCGTTCGCATCGACGGCACTTCGAACAGGGGACGTTACATTTCAGATGTGTTACGACCCGTGGCTCTACCCTTCATTCGATCCCTGTTAAAATCCTACATTTCAGCAGGATAACGCACGGCCGCATGTTGCAGGTCCTGTACGGGCCTTTCTGGATACAGAAAATGTTCGACAGCTGCCCTTGCCAGCACATTCTCCAGATCTCTGACCAATTGAAAACGTCTGGTCAATGGTGGCCGAGCAACTGGCTTGTCACAATACGCCAGTCAGTACTCTTGATGAACTGTGGTATCGTGTTGAAGCTCCATGGGCAGCTGTCCCTGTACACGCCATGCAAGCTCTGTTTGACTCAATGCCCAGGCGTATCAAGGCAGTTATTACGGCCAGAGGTGGTTGTTCTGGGTACTGATTTCTCAGGATCTATGCACTCAAATTGCGTGAAAATGTAATCTCATGTCAGTTCTAGTATAATATATTTGTCCTATGAATACCCGTTTATCATCTGCATTTCTTCTTGGAGTAGCAATTTTAATGGCCAGTAGTGTATTAATTTTGATACGAGCAGTCTACAGTCAATTTCAGACATAGTACACAGTACACTCCATTTGGCAGCAATGGTGTGGATCTGTTCTCTACGACCATACTGTGAACATTAGTGACGATAGCTGATGGCAGAATGAGTGACAGTTTCGTAGAATAAAGAAAGTAGCGGCAATCTTTTATGTGCGGATTGCCATTTACCAGTTGAAAGTCATGTGGTACAAGGAGCTATTTTGGACCCAAGGTGTAGATGAGAGTAAATGGGAGAATTGGCCTAATTAGCGGTTATTTTAGTACATAGGGGTGTGTGGATCATGCAAAAAGTTATGTCTAAAAGCGGAAGTCGTTTGACAGAACACATCCTGAGACATCACTGAATAATCAGTTTGATAATAGAAGACAGTGTTAGGGCAGGGGAGGCGGGCGGGGATGGAAATTGTAGTGAGAGACTAGGACTTGAGACCCCTAAGCAAGTTCAAATGGACGTACGTTGCAATAGTTATACTGAGTTGAAGAGGCTTCCACAGAATACACTAACTTGGACAGGTGCATAAAACCAGTCTCTGGAATGAGGACCAGAGGACCACAACAACAACAAGGTGAAATGTGATAGTAGTGAAGAACTGGGTTGAAGAACTGGACATGTACAGGTGGCGGTAGTATCGAGTACACAAGGTATAAAACAGCAGTGCATTGGCGGAGCTGTGGTTTGTACTCAGGTGATTCATGTGGAAAGGTTTCCAGTGTGATTATGGCCGCACAACAGGAACTAACATCCTTTGAATGCGGAGTGTTAGTTGGAGCTAGACGCATGGCACATTCAGTTTCGTCAATCGTTAGGGAATTCATTAATCCGAGATCCACAGTGTCCAGAGTATGTCGAGAGTACCGGATTTCAGGCATTACTTCTCATCATGGACCACGCAGTGACCGACGACCTTCACTTAACGACCGAGGTTAGCAGCATTTGCGTAGAGTTGTCAGGGCTAACAGACAAGCAACACTGCGTGAAATAGCCGCGGAAATCAATATTAGATGTACAGCGAACATGTCCATTAGAACAGTGAGGCGAAATTTGACTTTAATGAGCTACGGTAGCAGACGACCAATGCGAGTGCCTTTCCTAACAGCAGTACATCGCCAGTAGCACCTCTCCTGGGCACGTGACCATATCGGTCGGACCCTAGACAATTGAAAACCGTGGCTTGGTCAGGTGAGCAGCGATTGCAGTTGGTAAGAGCTGATGGTAGCATTCAAGGGTCGCGCAGACCCCACGAAGGGATGGACTCAAGTTGTCGACAAGGTACCGTGCAAGCTGGGTGGTGGAATGGACTGGTCCTCTGATCCAGCTCAACAGAGCTTGCCTGTAAATGGTCACGCTCGGCTACTTGGAGACCATTTGTAGCCATTCAAGCACTTCGTGCTCCCAAACAGCGATGTCACCGGGCCGCAATTGTTCGCGACTTGATTAAAGAGCATTCTGGGCAATTAGAGCGAATTATTCGGCCACCCATATCGCCTGACACGAATCCCTTCGAACATTTAAGGGACATAATCGACAGTTCAGTTCGGGGGCAAAATCCTGTGCCGTTAACCCTTTCGCAAATATGGACGGCTGTAGAAGCAACATGGCTCAATATTTCTTCAGGAGACTTCCAACGGCTTGTTGGGCGTATGCTACGTCGAATTGCTCGGGTACTCCTGGCAGAAGGAGGTCCGACACGATATTACGAGGTATAAGATGGCGACTTACGTCAACTCGGTATGTAATCTTACCGCCCCCGCGACAGCCATAAATATCACAGGTTTTGATTTTTGAAATCTTTTGGCAAATTTTACGATTTGTGAAACAGAATGTCTAATAATCAAAACATTAAAACCACAAGATTTAATATGAACAACAGGTGCTACTGTCTGTCCCCGTAGCAGTATCATTTTGCTCTACATTTCGGCGCGACGTACGGTATATCGGCACCAGTCGATGGTCTTCGTGACTGTGACGTCATGTTTTCAATTGCTGCCAGTCGCAACATTCAAGCAGTCGCACTGTAGCTGCTCAGTGAATGTTTGTCCAATACATAGGCAAAAAAAAAAGGTTCAAATGGCTCTGAGCACTTTGGGACTTAACATCTGAGGTCATCAGTCCCCTACAACGTAGAACGATTTAAACATCACACACATCCATTCCCGAGGCAGGTTTCGAACCTGTGACCTCAGCAGTCGCGCGGTTCCGGACTGAAGCGCCTAGAACCGCTAGGCCACCGCGGCTGGCAATACATAGGCACTCGCAAGTTTGGGAAGGGGAGCGCAAGAGAGGGAATCTGTGAATACTCTTTTTATTCATTACAGAATTCTTCCATTACCACGCAGTGGTTGTCAGCGACTCAACTGAAATGTACCTTTAGCACTGCTAGTCCGATGGGGAGATACTGTTACTTTAGTGATCACTGTGAGAAGAGAAAAGTCTAGAAATTAGAGCTAATACTGAGGCTTACCAACAATCATTCTTCGCACGCGCCATTCGCGAGTGCAACAGAGAAGGGGGATCAGTTAACGGTGCCGGAAGTATCCTCCACCAAGCACAGAAAGGGCGCTAGCGGAATATATATGTAGATGTTCGTGGGAAATTATGACGATCATAGGCGTCCGCAGGAGAGGGTAAGGGAGGAAACAGCAGGCACCCTCCTCCCACCAAATCTGGAGTACACAATTATTATTCGTTACAGAATTCTCATACAGTTCTAGACGTAATTTTCGTGAAACTGCAAAACCTCTCGTTTAGCCAGATGCAGCATTATTTGTCTGAACGCAGTGAGATAATGCTATGGCAATTACCATCTTCTCTTTAGAAAATGCAACACCAGATATTCGGCTATGGAGCAATGGCTTTATTCGTTTGTAAGTCACTCTGCTGTTCCGCGGATCAAAAGAAGGCAGAAAAAAGTCGCACTTGCTCGCCGTGCCGACTTTCTTTATTGCCTGCTTCGAAGTATTGTTGTCAACTACTGTGGAATCAAATTACCCGTCACAGTCTGATTAACGTAACCAACAACAGTTAAACGCAGCGCTTTCTGTTCGGTTTCACAAAACGTCATGTACGGTACCGTGTGCACAGCTCTATGCATTAAAATTTGTTCTCTGCATTTTCATTTTTCAGGAAGGTTGGTCAAAGGCTCTTTATGATCTGTTATTTTTGTAGGTAACCAATAGTTTGTAACTTCTAATTAATTTCTACTTCAGACTACTGACAAACATTTTTGGTGTATGATTAAAAATATCTTTTTCCAAATATTTTGCGGCTTTATTTCCTAGCTTATTCATAATTTTATTGGAAACGCCAAAAAATCGTAAAATGACATAGTTGTAGATGTTGTTGTTGTTGTTGTGGTCTTCTGTCCTGAGACTGGTTCGATACAGCTCCCCATGCTACTCTATCCTGTGCAAGCTTCTTCATCTTCCAGTACCTACTGCAACCTACATCCTTCTGAATCTGCTTAGTGTATTCGTACCCTGGTCTCCCTCTACGATATTTACCCTCCACGCTGCCCTCCAATACTAAATTGGTGATCCATTGATGCCTCAGAACATGTCCTACCAACCGATCCCTTCTTCTAATCAAGTTGTGCTCTGTCGAACTCTTCACGCAGTATCATATCTACCATTTCATTTTCATCTACATCGTCTTCCATTTCCATAATATTGTCCTCAAGTACATCGCCCTTGTATAGACCCTCTACATACTCCTTCCACCTTTCTGCCTCCCTTCTTTGCTTAGAACTGGGTTTCCATCTGAGCTCTTGATATTCATACAAGTGGTTCTCTTTTCTCCAAAAGTCTCTTTAATTTTCCTGTAGGCAGTATCTATCTTACCCCTAGTGAGATAAGCCTCTACATCCTTACAATTGTCCTCTAGCCATCCCTGTTTAGTCATTTTGCACTTCATGTCGATCTCATTTTTGAGACGTTTGTACTCCATTTTGCCTGCTTCATTTACTGCATTTTTATATTTTCTCCTTTCATCGATCAAATTCAATATTTCTTCTTTTACCCAAGGATTTCTACTAGCCCTCGTCTTTTTACCTACTTGATCCTCTGCTGCCTTCACTACTTCATCCCTCAGAGATATCCATTCTTCTTCTACTGTATTTCTTTCCCCCATTCTTCTCAATTGTTCCTTTATGCTCTCCCTGAAACTCTCTACAATCTCTGGCTCTTTCAGATTTCCCACATTTTTACAGTTTCTTCAGTTTTAATCTACAGTTCGTAGCCAATAGATTGTGGTCAGAGTCCACATCTGCCCTTGGAAATGACTTACAATTTAAAACCTGGTTCCTAAATCTCTGTCTTACCATTATATAATCTATCTGAAACCTGTCAGTATCTCCAGGCTTCATCCATGTATACAGTCTTCTCCTATGATTCTTGAACCAAGTGTTAGCTATGATTAAGTTGTGCTCTGTGCAAAATTCTAACAGGCGGCTTCCTCTTTCGTTTCTTACCCCCAATCCGTATTCACTTACTACGTTTCCTTCTCTCCCTTTTCCTACTGACGAATTCCAGTCACCCATGACTATTAAATTTTCGTCTCCCTTCACTATCTGAATAATTTCTTTTATTTCATCATACATTTCTTCGTCATCTGCAGAGCTAGTTGGCATATAAACTTGTACTACTGTGGTAGGTGTGGGCTTCGTATCTATCTTGGCCACAACAATGCGTTCACTATGCTGTTTGTAGTAGCTTACCCGCATTCCTATTTTCCTATTCATTATTAAACCTACTTCTGCTTTACCCCTATTTGATTTTGTGTTTATAACCCTGTAGTCACCTGACCAGAAGTCTTGTTCCTCCTGCCACCGAACTTCACTAATTCCCACTACACCTAAGTTTAACCTATCCATTTCCCCATTTTAAATTTTCTAACCTACCTGCCCGATTAAGTGATCTGACATTCCACGCTCCGATCCGTAGAACGCCAGTTTTCTTTCTCCTGATAACGACATCCTCTTGAGTAGTCCCCGTCCGGAGATCCGAATGGGGGACTATTTTACCTCCAGAATATTTTATCCAAGAGGGCGCCATCATCATTTAACAATACAGTAAAGCTGCATGCCCTCGGGAAAAATTACGACTGTAGTTTCCACTTGCTTTCAGCCGTTTGCAGTACCAGCACAGCAAGGCCGTTTTGGTTAGTATTACAAGGCCACATCAGTCAATCATCCAGACTGTTGCCCCTGCAACTACTGAAAAGTCTGCTGCCCCTCTTCAGGAACCACACGTTTGTCTGGCTCTCAACAGATACCCCTCCGTTGTGGTTGCACCTACGGTACGGCTATCTATATCGCTGAGGCACGCAAGCCTCCCCACCAACGACAATATCCATGGTTCATGGGGTGGGGAAGTTGTAGATAGTCAACTTAAAATATGCGTCACATGCATTATTATTTTAGTAACACAGAAAGGTTTACCTTGAATGTAATCATGAGTTATGCTTACCTTTTAAATATCGAAGTAATCAATGTTTAAAATATATGGGGTGGATAACCGTAAATTCCATGGAATATAATATTCTATGGAACATAATACAATTTTTGTGTCACCATCAAAATTTAGTTCCTGTGGCATGACAAGTCGAAACCTGATCAAGTAATTTGTGGGAAAAACTGCAATTTAATGGTCTTGACCCCTCCCCCCCCCCCCTCCCACCCTCTGTAAAAATTTATGCACACAGCTATGGTCAAGTATTAGCTCCTAGCCCACCGGGGTCACGTACAATTTCGACTTCCCGGAGAGTTAGTAGAAAAAAAAAAAAAAAACAAACAAACAAAACACCGGGATTGACATGGGACACAAGAGGTACATGTTGAGTAAATTCTTTAAATGTCATTACCTTCTACTCACTGAGTTGTATTACAACTGAATTGTTTTAAGTTTATATTCATTGCTACAAATAAGCAACACATTGGAACACGAATGTCACTATAATACTCAACCATTGTTTCGTTTGTTAATGCTCGCACAGCGGTAAATTATAAGTACATTTAGACTGAATACAAATGTAGTAGTTTAGATCCCTGTGCGACTTATTTCAGTGAGTTCAAAAAATCTCTCTGGGATGTGTTAGAACGCCTTTCTGAGGCATTCTGACCGAAACCTGTGTTGCCAGGTGTTCGGTTTTTTAACGAACTATTCGATAGTTAAGCCTTATGTTCGGTGCTCGGTACTGAAGCATGAGAGATTCGATATTTTTAGGGTTCCATTCATGCCGCAAATTCGTTTATTGATTTGCTAAATTCGAAGATTATTTTTAAAAGTGGTTTGACTATGAAATTTCTCCTTTTAAGATTGGTTGGTTGGCTGATTTGGAGGGAGGGGACCAAACAGTGACGTCATCGGTATCATCGGATTAGGGAAGGATGGGAAAGGAAGTCGGCCGTGCCTCTTCAAAGCAACCATCCCGGCATTTGCCTGAAGCGTTTTAGGGAAATCACGGAAAACCAAAACCTGGATGGCCAGAGGCGGGTTTGAACGGTCAGCCTTCCGAATGCGAGTTCAGTGTGCTAACCTTATAAGATTTTCAGTTATGTGGATGTAGTGAAAGTACTTTCTACATATGAAAAAGATATGCAAGCATCAAAGGTGGTGGGTACTGAAGAAGACGTTGATAAAGGTAGTCTGTACGAAAAGGCTATACTAAATAAAACTTTGGAACAATCAGAAAGTCCATCTTCTACGTCCACAAACTGGTTTTCGTGGAAAACGTTTTTAAACGAAGAAGCGCCTCACATAAAAATATTACCAAGAGGATAATAGCAATTCCATGCAGAAATGCCAGTGTGGGAAAGAGTCTTCAGTCACGGTCATGGTCTAACACTAGAAAAAAGTAAGTGTCAAAAGAGTAAGAGCAGACTTATGCATTCGTCGTAATTTGAAATTTGCAAACTGCAACGACTTCTATAAAAAAAATCAAAGGTAACAAAAGTTTGCTGAAAGCTGTAACTACCAACATAAAATATAATTTTTAATGTTTCTACTGTGATGTTTCTTAATTGTCTTTACTCTCAGCTCAGCAAATCCTTCCGCCATGCATTTTTCGGCAATTATGTCAATTTAATCTGGTAAATCTACTGTCAGTACAACCAGGATCGTTTATTGAAAACAACAGCTCCCACTGAAGGTGACATTCATAAAGGAGACTTGATTGTTGTCAGTTTATTGTTATCTCGACTTAGTTTACGCGTCATGATATGTCAGAACAAGTCTTTAAGTAGATGTAGCACTCATCTTCCTAAGTTAATGCCTTCAACGAGAGAAGAGGCGTCTCCAGCGAACAGGGTGCTGTGAAAATTCGTAGCTGCGGCAGCCTTCAGTTTCAAAACTAAAGCAGTGCTGTAATCAAAGCTACCAACAGCCTCATTAAGAACGCTCAAGATAATGAACCAGAGTTCGCGCCGGCTTACATACCTGTGCTGTTGCCTTGTGGAACATTCTAGTTTAGCAGCGATGTATACACTCCAGACGAGTTCGCAACGAGGTCAGCAGAATAATCGCCGCGTGTCTAAATCTCACTCTACCGCTCTATCGACCAGAACAGTGCAGTGTTTAACAATCTCATAACATACTCAGAAGAACAACGCTGTAACGTCCTGGTACACATCCCGATATAAGTTGTTACATTCGTTCTCGTCATCTCTCTCAATAATTTGCGAACAAACGCCCGATGCTACTGTTCACAGTCTCCCCACGAGTTCGCTAAGCGTCGTAATTGCACCACGTTTGGAGAAGCAAGCATTACTTGGGTGAGCTGGATAAATTTCCTGTACTGTCATACTAGTGGAATATAGTGCGATCGGCACTTATGCAGTTTAGGGGGTACATATTTGTGGCAAGATTACAACACCATAGGTAACTTGGGCTACAATCATCTGATTGTTAATCATTCGCTTTATTTTGTCCTTTTACATACGCAACCACAAATCACGTGGAGTCAGTCTGGCACAAAGCTAAAGAAAAAAATTAAAGGCGTTTCGGAACTCACCGTGCTATGCTGAATAACTAACTGGCGGAATTTCCCTGGCATCAACGTTTTGGGGAAAATCCATTCCACAATTTCATTGAGCATGTTCGAAAAATCTATCCTAATGCTGCAAATTAACTTGAGGTGGCTGTTTTTATCTAATCTGTGATTCGAGCTTTAATGTATATCTGTGCAAAATAAACAAATGTGATTTTTTGAGAAAATTTTGTTATTAAATCCATCTTTTTTGCAAAAAAAATGTTTTTGAAATTCCGTGCATACATATGCAATACATCATTTTTGATAAAAAAAATTTCGAGACAGTTAATTGAACTTTTTTTGCATCCATAGAAAATAACTACTTTTTTGGTGACGAGCGCATCAGAGATGACTGTAACACGCAATTTTTGAAATAAAACATTTTTTGGGTTTCCGTTCATATATATGCTTCTATCTACAGAAATACGCGTTTCCTTCAAAAATAGGTACTTTTCTCATGATCACCACATGTACCCCCTAAACTGCATAAGTGCCGTGCGATCTACATAAAACTGAACTACTTTAATGAGTCATAACATTTGAACCAGTAACGGGAAACATTGGCAAATTTGAGAGATGATAATACATAGTTGGGAGGTTACATACCCACAAAGTCCTCACAGTAAATGTTGCAAATGCACTCCACCTGCATAGATGCACTGTTGTACTCGCTTCACCACTTTCCACTATGTTCTCTGATGTGTATCCTGCCAATATTGCTTATTTCGTATTTAATGGAATCACGAAGTTCTGCAGTGGTCCGTGGTCTATTCTTGTTCATTCGGGTTTTAAGATACCCAGCAATAAATTATTCGGTCACCAAGTAAAGTAGTTACAGGCTGCAACGAAGCGTTAGACTGTCTCACTTTGCACCACCTTGTTGTAAATAACATTCTGTAAGTTCGAAGCCATCCACTACTCCTCATATGTATTGAATATGCTCGTAAAAAACTGCAGCGTCTACGCTCATATCAAAGAAAATGGGGCCAACAATCTTGGAAACTGACACCGTGCACCAACCTACAACCTTTCGACTATGCAGTCGTGTGCCGATTTCTTCGCAGCTGTCTGACATGTGTCATATGAAATGCTTATCTCCTGGCTCAATCGACGATTTCCTTAGAGAGTTCTCCAAGAGTCTTCGAACATTATCAATAATCTCTGCACTCAATGACGATCTGTGTTTATCACTGTTACTGTTTAGTACAGCAGTTGTCTCCAGCTTCCTTACAATCGACAAAATTGTTGCCTTTGTGGAAACAGAGCTCACATTGAATTCTCTCCGGAATGTCCGTTGTCTTGTAACCAATAAGTCTGTCTTCCTGGCCCGCATCTCGTGGTCGTGCGGTAGCGTTCTCGCTTCCCACGCCCGGGTTCCCGGGTTCGAGTCCCGGCGGGGTCAGGGATTTTCTCTGCCTCGTGATGGCTGGGTGTTGTGTGCTGTCCTTAGGTTAGTTAGGTTTAAGTAGTTCTAAGTTCTAGGGGACTGATGACCATAGATGTTAAGTCCCATAGCGCTCAGAGCCATTTGAACCATCTGTC
The DNA here is from genome assembly GCF_023864345.2 of Schistocerca serialis cubense. Classification (NCBI taxonomy): domain Eukaryota; kingdom Metazoa; phylum Arthropoda; class Insecta; order Orthoptera; family Acrididae; genus Schistocerca; species Schistocerca serialis. Next base: position 1,035,224,666 of record NC_064639.1, on the reverse strand, counting down.
TTCCTGCCTGTTTTCACAATAAAAAAACACTCTCGAAGTCAGTACCGCATATGTGTGCCAGCTAAAGACTGCTAACGAATCACTAATGTTATTGTCACGTGGTCCGTACTACACACTCACAGACTTCAGAAACCACGACCGACGAGGCTACGAACAAACTGACACGAGCTGAGTAAGCGACGTATTTTAGCGGGCAAAGCTCCAAATGCGCAGATACAACAAGCAACTTGCCAACAACGGGCCGTGCTTCTGGTTCTCTCAGAGCTACCGAGGACATTGAAACATCTTCCTGTTTCAAGTGCTTTCGGAGGGAAATTATGACTCACTGAAATAGTTCAGATTTATATGGATGGCCCTGTAGTTAAGTGTTCTCATCCTCGCTTAGGCCGTGAGACAGGAATGTACCTACTGAAAACACTCTTGCTCCGCTTTTTATCATCCAACACTCACTGAGGAGGGAACTGCCCGATGGACGTATAAGAACATTCCACGAAGACTCTCCGTATAAACTGCAAACTATTTCCTTGGAATGTCCTCATAAACTCTAGAAAGTAGATCTTGGCATCAGAGTTCTGAAGTGAGAAGGTCAAATACAGACTGTGTCGCAATTAATAGAGTAAACTGGCACGATTAGAGAAGCAAATACGTTCTAGTGAGCATTGGTCTATCGACAAGCCATTTGCAACATAATTGCCTTAATGGACACAAATGAATTCCAAAGATAGACTTTTCGATGAAGTCCTCATCTAAGTGGGCTCAGTTTGACGTAAATCCACATGTTATTCATTAGTCACAACATCGTAAACGTTTCTCATTGAATGTGTGGTTTGGTGTCTTAAGTGATCCTTCCGTTGGACCACTTTTTTTCGAAGGAGAAGTGATAGACAGGGCTATCTTGGGTTTGAGCAGCAGGGGCTCTGGGATTGCTTGAGGATGCACAGTGTTGGGAAATGTAGCACGTTTATGCTGAGATACCGGCACATTTTTCTGTTGATATAATACTACATCTAACCCACCGTTATGGCCCAAACTGGATACGAGGAGTAGGTCCCGTACCTTGGCCTCCAAGATCACATGACTTCGAGCGTTTGCATTTTTCTGTCTGGGATTATCTCAGAAGTGAAGTGTCCAGTATTGTCGTTGATATTGCTCGAATTATACTGTGTTAACTAGTTTTACGAGTCGATGGGGAAGCATTTCAGAGAATTCCTAACTCACTGCAGAGATGTGCTGGAGTAGTGTTGTATCTCTTGTTCAAGTAGTTCATGGAAGTTCAGCCCAGTTAGATGGAGACGCAACTGGAAAGTTCATATTACAAATATATTTGCTAACTAGGACCATATTTCACACAGAAGTCAGTGATAGCTGTCAATCACAAATTCGCGGTTATCTAGTACCCGGCCGTCCACTTATACCCGTACAATGGAAGATTTTTCTTCTTTTATTGGTACCTTCGTTAGTGTCAGATTTATTCTATTAATTATGATACCCAGTATAGACACACAACCAAACACAGTAATTTGGAACGGAACAGAAAGATTTATTTTACCAGTAACCAACGTCGCCAAATCCGTTACTTTTGTCAGCAGCTAAGCCCCAGTTTTGCTGTTAGCACCGAAATCAAAAGAAAAACTACCACCAAATAATAACACGCACCTTATCCATTCACTAACCATCATAAATCGAAACCGACGAAACATATCCGCGCTAGTGAAAAGAAAAAAAAAAGAATTGTAAAACCTGTGATTTCATGATAATTGTTGGCATTGTACACGTAGCTTTGTTCATTCTTAAGGCATGCAACTTCGTCTTAAGAAAGAGCGAACTTTTTCAAAATGGTTACAACGTTGGATGCCCTTCAAGACGCCAAAACGTCTGCCTTCCATCACCCAAAAGAGTTCACTTTTTTTATTTTATTTCACGAGTTTAGAGTCTCTCACAACAAGATTAACATTTTGCTCTTTCAGCTCTGTGGTTGCAGTTTCCTTGGTTTTTATCCGCATCTCATGTATTCGCCATAGTTCTCCTTCGTATTTCATAAGCTGCAAGCCTGTGTAGACAGTTGTCTTCTGGCAGAAATTCTATTCCCTTTTACCACCTAATGAATAAGGACACAAAATCCTTCGACAAACAAGCAAGCCAAGTGCACTCTAGAGTTCAGGGAATCTACCTGAGACCAGACGAACCCAGCTCAGGGACTCGCAGCCATCAGTTGATTGCTGTGAGAATTGGGAACAGCGTAGCGCTTCTTACAAGTTTATACTAGCACTAGCGCCAACGGCACTAAAATTCCACCCAATTCACATCGCCATCCATCTACAGGAAACCACTGCACAAATTACATTCTGGCCAGGTGGCTCGCTTTATGAAAACTTGTTCCCAACACTTTAACTGAGTGCTGAGATGATTCCTTCAACAAGAGACATTCTTGGCCAACTTAGCTAGTTTCCCCACCTTCTCTTTGTAAGACGAATATTGATAAAAATATAAATACATTGAATGGGAAGTATAATGATCCCTGTCAACTATAGTAATGCTTCCGGCATTCTCAGTTTCGACATTGTAATGGCAACAATACAAAACTTTAACGATATTTTTCGTCAAAAATAAATGTCAACAGGGTATCGGATTTTACTGTATTACTGTCTGTGTGACAAAGGAGGTTGCTCTCTTGCGGACTTAAAAAACAACAGACTGCCAGTCTACACAAAATGATCAACTGTTGTATGCAGTGGATCAGCTGGAGATAATGACAACAGTAAAAACTCCAACTTCAAATAGAGGTTGACATCACATCAGTGTAACAAGCAAGCGCTCGCTAGAAGATGCTGCAGCATCCAAACGACCAACTAAAGTTCCTACAGTAAAAGTTCCAAAATTGCAAAATTCCTTGTTACACTACACCAATTGTAGAGAAACATACGGGCAAAATCAAACGATAAGACTAACTCTTGAAACTACACATATGACTGGAATTTGCTAAGGAAATAATCTAAATTCAATGCCAGTAAATAACGATTCTAATCAAGAATTATCACTAAACTCTCAGGCAAAAGAGAAAGCTTATTTAAGTTAGAAAGTTAAAAGACTACACTGTGAATAAATATACTCATATATAGAATGAGAATCGGGAAATACAGGAAACATTCACCCAATATTGCTAGGTAAGACCACTTTTAACGCAAATCCAGACTAAGGAAAAACGTACTAAACTTGAAAATATTTGAGAAAAATATATCAAAATGATGTAACGACAGTGCTGGTAGCAAATGAGTTTTCCAGTAAGCAAGTAAGTGTATATATTCCTGACTACAGGTGAATTCACATTGGCTCGATACTGTAGCATAGGGGAAGTACGACACAAGTCCAGTTTGATCAAGACAAATACCAAGAATGAGAAGTAGGGTAAAATGTATCTTATATGGAGGTGCCACAAACGCATTACCATTTGAAACACACACACACACACACACACACACACACACACACACACACACACACACACACACACAGCTACATTCCATTGCGGCCAGAACGAGAGAGGTAATCAAAACGATCGAGGGAAAATTGTTACTCCTGATCGCCATTAACATCCTAGGATTGGTATGTTTGCCCTGAATGCCCCTATTGTGTTATTATGCTCTTTTGTCATAGATATGGTCGACGCAGTACTTACTCCATTTTTTCACTGAGCTTTACTTTGGCTTTTGTAGCGGCGTGCTACGGTTCTGATCCGCGGGGATTTTAATGTGTACCAGTACTGCATATTATGTACCTCATCACCAGTGTTCTGCTCAAATCCATGTTATTACGTGGTAACTCTCCGTGCTCCCCTATCTTCGCCATCTTGTTCAGGTCCGCGTAACTTCCGCTTCCCTTTCTTTCCCTTATCATCTTGTATCTCCTCCTTCGTCTAAATTTCCTCCCTAGAACTACATCTTCCAAAGCGTCTGTTAGCAGATACTCTCGTCTGACAGAATGTACCATCCAATTCTTTATCCTTTTTCTTATAACCTGCAGCAGTCTTCTCCTCTCATCAGCACTTTCAAACACTATTTCGTTACTTACTCTTTCCATCCAGATTATCCTCTCTGTTCTCCTCCACATTCACATCTCAAATGCATCTAGCCTTTTATCACCCTCTCATCTCCGTGTCCATGTTTCTACCTCAGAGAGAGCCACACTCCAGATAAAACACTGGCCAACCCTTTTCCTCACACCTTTATCTAGTTTCTCACATAACGAGCTCCTCTTTCTGTTTAATGCCTACTTCGCTATAGCAGTGAGAGTTTTCGCCCCCTGATGGGGTCTCCAGCCTTCAGTAATAGTACTTCAAAGATATGTAAATGCTCTTACTCGGCTAATAACAATGTTTCCTATCTTAATATGTGTCAGTCTCCTCCCTTTGCCAATCACCAAACTCTTTGTTTTCGCTATACTGATTCTTATTCCATATTTCACAGAAGCATCATTCCGATATTGAAGCACTTTATTTACAGTTCATTAGCTTTCTGCCACTTATAACATTTCATCGGCAAATCGTATGAATTCTATTCTTTTCCCACCAATACACAGTCCTCTTTTCCATCTAAGCCTTTCGCACTAATCTCTACCAGGAATAAGCTGAACAAAAACCTAGTCCGACGACCCTTCCAGTGCTGTTTCCTTCAGAAATTTCATTACTAATCCTTAGTCTTACTTTATGTTGTAAATATAGGATCTGTACCAATGGTTTCTCTTTCCAATCTACTCCTTCCCTCATCACTATATCCGTCAGCTTGTTCCGATGTACTCCGTCGAAAGCTTTTTCTAAATCAATGAAAGCAGCATAAATTTTTCTATCTTTATTAATATTCTTTCCCATATGATTCTTAACGAGCCAATAGCACCTCTTCTTCCTTTCCCTCTTCTAGATCCGAACTGTTCCTCCCCAAAATATCTGTTCAGCTTGTCGTACAGCCTTCCGTTCAGTAGTTGTAAACAAAGAAAAATGAATCCCTTATATATTTGCTAGATAATAGTTAAAAGTTTATGACGGAACCACGAGTGCTTTCCAAGTTCCGTTGAAAAGTTATTTCATATCCACTGGGATCAAATCAATAGAAGTAACCAGTGCCAAAACACAGAAGTTTCTTATGTACAATCCAACATCGAAATAGAACGTGAAGAAACCGTATTAGGTTAAATACTGCAAAACGTAAAGGGGGCTGTGCACCGAGTTATAATATCCAGTATTTGCAAAAACCACACTACAAATGTACAAGTATTTGAAACTAAGTTGCGGCCTTGTGTACCCCACAGAAGAAAGTTGTTGAAAATCTGAAAGGTCCAATAGCGCCGTGAGGAAATTCAAAATATGCATATGCGATAACAAAACTAGGTTATCTCTTACGAAGTATAAACAAAACACCACATGGGAAAATTACTGCAGTCACAAGAACCTCAGTGCTGTAATTAAACATTTGACTGAGTTGGTTGCTAAGAGAAGCTCCCTTGGACAGCATACTGTGGAAACATGGCAGGAAGCATGTCACATCGCAAGCACACGTGATGTTAGAAAAATTTAAAAACACTAAAAGTTTTAAAAAGTGATTGACTAACTGGCTAGATGAGTTTTTTTTAATAAGATCGCTCCAACAGCAACAGAACGGGGACGTCAACTACGTGCGCCGACATAGGGTCAACAGCACGTTGGATATTCGCCCCTGTCGAACGTTTTACGAAAGAGGAATTGAATCAAGTCCTAAAGAACGCGGCTGACCCGGTTCCTTGATTCAACCAGATTCGTTACACTATGTTACAAAATTTGACCAGTTCAGCAAGATCTTACAGGCTTTTAATGAAATTTAGTCAGAAGAAAACACACAGCAGAACTGACGAGATACATTCTTAGTCCGATACGCAGATCATGTAAAGACCAATGACTTGCTTCATCACATCGACCAATTACAATCGCTACATGTACATTCAAAAGTACAATATATCTCCGCCTAAGTAGACAGAATGCAACTCTGAATTACCGACCACGCTATTTGGTTTATGGTGAGAAAAAGCTGCAACAGACAATCTGAGCATTTTCGCAATAGACACTAAAAGTAGCATTGTAGCCTCATTTTTGCTAAGGCTTTGTTCCTGAACATAGCAGGAGCGTATGATACTGTAGACATAGCAAAATCTTTTGGACAGTCAGATATTATTTTCGAGGTCTTTACCAGACTCTGCGCCGGCGGCTGTGACCGAGCGGTTCTAGGCGCTTCGTCCCGAAACTGTGCTGCTACTACGGTCGTAGGGTCGAATTCTGCCTCTGGCATGGATGTGTGTGATGTCCTTAGGTTAGTTAGGTTTAAGTAGTTCTAAGTCTAGGGGACTTACGACCTCGGATGTTAAGTCCCATAGTGCTTAGAGCCATTTGAGCCAGATTCTGCACTGGCCTACGGTCTACATAGGGCAACCAAACCACGTTTCTTATGGACTTCGACTTGTATGTAGTAAGAAGAGTTCACAAATACCAATATTCTAGAGTCCTCTCCTGTGCGCCATGTTCGTGGCCCACCGACAAGGGAAACTCGTCATAGGCCGCTCTCTGATGCAGTCGAAACTTTAAATGCATTCTCAGTTGCGAATACGGATAACGATCAGCAGTATAATGGAGTGACAGCAGAGAAAATTTGTGCCAATCCGGAACTCGATCACCAATTTCCCGCTTATCGCGAACGATTACCTTACCAACAGCCTGTCCGAGCTCGACTCATGACCAGTCCCAAACTTCCACATGTCATCACCATACGTCTACAGCCTGTGCTCGAATATCCATTATGTATTTTTCCGTATAGGGGAGACATTTTGCTTGAAAGTCGCCTGCCCGATGTCGGCTACATTGCAGCGCCTGTGTTTTTCCGAATTACGATGCAAGGTTCCTCCGGACAAGCATTTGTGTCCGATGGTACATTGCATCGTATTACGGAAAACCACAGGCACTGCAGTATCATACAGTCGAAACTTGGCAGGGACACACATACTGGATTCGGGGCCAGTACTCAATGGTTTCAGAAAAAATGACGGTCAAAACTTCGAGGCCACTTCGTCAGTCCTCTCGCGCAGCATGTTTGCAATAGAGTTGTTTGCGCAGTGGCTATCGGCGTAGTTTCGAATTTTTGAGCCCAAAGTGCAAATCCGATATTATGTTCTTTTTTTCTCTTTTGTTGTCGTGGAAGTATGTAAAATCAGTATTTTTTTTTCACAACGTGAAATACAATATTATCATTGAACAAAGAAGGAAGCATTTTAAATATCGTTAAAAATAGCTTTTATTTTCACAACTGACACGAATTAACACTTTCCAGAAGACTGTTACCAATAATATATATTTGTTTCTAATATGTCAGTGGCAGATTTGGTCCCCGAGTCCAACAACACTTAAACTAATTAATGGGACAGCAAGAGAATGTGTATGTAACAGCCAAAAAATCGCGAAAGCCCCCAAAAGAAACCTATCATCATAATTTGTAAAATGTTTTGTGGTCTCACGTAAAAATGGAACCGTCTGCCTTCAGTGGTGATTCGTGGAGTAGGAAAATCGATCAATCTTAATGCAATGTACGGCGTAAATCTACAGACAGGTGAGAATGGCATTTGCCAGTTACACAACTGCACTATTTTCATCTCACAATAAAGGTAAATAATACGCAGAAGTCATGCATTTAAAATACATGACTTGACCATAGTCAACTGCAGGCTCCAGCTTTCGAGAAATTTCTTAGATATGCTTAGTTTGCTTGGAAATTATCGCCAGATAGCGGGGTATTTAGCTAAGAGGTGTTGGGTTAATTCTATTCACAATAAAAAGTATAACTGTGGAATTTGTAAATTAGCACTTTGCTCACGGTGCTTTGAATTTTTGTGTTTTGAATGTTTTTTTGTGATAGATATCATCCTAGGAATTACATCGGTTCCTCAATCAGAAGTGTATGAGATAAACACCCGAAATGAAACCGTCGTAGAACGGAAACGGTACGTTTACGGACATGGGTTTCTGTTCAAAATATTACGTATTCACTCTCTTCCACATTTCCTATAAGTTTGTAACTAGAATTTCCGAATACTCTGTAGAAAGGAGTTGAAGTGATGTGTGTCTGATATTGCGTAGCCTCATTTTCTAGAAGAGCAGTGCGTGGCTGACCGAGTCAAATGATTTTTTTGAGATCTAAAAATATCCAAACAATTGAACTAGGTAGCTATCGACTTTTTCTGAAAAAATTTTGACGCCTGTTTTGGTGTTTTCGGAATCAGTATTGGCTTTCTACAAGAAATTCGATTCAATAACTCTTCATTAGTTATCCGATCTATGTATGAAATATTCCCCACTCCTATACGACAGGATATGTCGAATCTTATTTTCTCTTCTGTGCTGCTCATCATTCACGTTTGACTTCCGTACAAGGCTACTGTCTAAACAAATTCGATCAGGAAAGACGAATGGGCTCTGAACACTATGGGACTTAACTGCTATGGTCATGAGTCCCCTAGAACTTAGAACTACTTAAACCTAACTAACCTAAGGACATCACACACATCCATGCCCGAGGCAGGATTCGAACCTGCGACCGTAGCAGCAGTGCGGTTCCAGACTGTAGCGCCTTTAACCGCTCGGCCACTCCGGCCGGCCAGGAAAGACGCCCCACCATTTAAATTTATGTTGGATGTTAACAAATGTGCGGCTACGCAAGGATCCTGTTGAATCCATAGTTCAGTTTGAGCGCCGTGAGCTTCGTATTGTTTACAGGTGGACCGGAATTTCCCTGCGCGCCTAATGGAAAAGCCCTCTTCCAGATGTTCCCAACAACCGGCAGAAGCTGTGGGTCTGGTTTAGGGAAAACCCATAAGCTCGACTAGCAGAAAGCATTGGGGCAGGTCAGGTTTCCGAACTTGCTGGACATCAGATATCACTTCCGTTTCATACGATGGCAGTTAGTACGCGCTGTGACCTTAATGACAGGAAATGATGAACCCAGCCGCACAACTGCGGCGATCCTCTATAGGCACGAAATTTGATTAGATATCGGGTTTGAGGAACAGTGTCAAAAGCCTTCCGGAAATACAGAACTACTGAATCAATTCGAGGTCTCCTGTCTATAGGGCTCTTTACTTTGTGTGAATAAGGAGCCAGTTGCGTTTCACAAGAACAATACCTTCTGAATCCGTGCTATGTGTAAATAGACCATTTTCTTAGAGGTATTTATTAATATTCTAACAGAGTATATATTCCGAAATTCAACTACAAAGTGGTGTCAGTGATATGGTTCTGTAATTCAGCTGATTACTTCTACGGGGTGATCAAAAAGCCAGTATAAATTTGAAAGCGTAATAAACCACGGAATAATGTAGATAGAGAGGTAAAAATCGACACACATGCTTGGAATGAAATCGGGTTTTATTAGAACAAAAAAAAAAACAAAGTTCATAAAATGTCCGACAGATGGCGCTGGACAGCAAGAACTCAGTGACTGTGCATGACAATCATGTATAAAGGAGCTGTAATGAGAGAAAGAATCTGATGCGCCAGCAGTCGCAGCATGTTGACGTTACCTGAAAAGGCGCTTTTAGTGAAGCTGTATTATCAGAATGGGGAATGTGCTAGTTCAGCGTTACGATCCTATCGCCATAGGAAGGGGATTCGAACGGGTAAAGGTCCTTGACAAATGCAGCTGTGGCGAGAATGATTTCTAAGTTCGAAGCCACGTGTTGTTTAGACGATAGACCCCGTAGTGGCCGACCGAGCACAAGGCATAATGCTGCTGAGGCAGTTCAGCAAGAAATGGAGAATGTAGCGGGTTCGTGTATGCACTGGGAAGTCAGCGCTCGTGCAGTCGCACGTCACACCGGCATTCGATACACTACTGTTTGGTTGGCACTTAGGCGTACCCTCCGTTGCTATCCGTACAAAATCCATCGGCATCATGAACTGTTACCTGGCGATTTAATGAAATGGAGGGCATTTGCGGTGTGGGCGTTTCAAAAGATGGCGGAAGATGACGATTGGTTGAGTAACGTGTTGTGGACCGACGAAGCTCATTCCACGCTCCAAGGGGCTGTCAACGCCTACAACTGCAGAATTTGGGCTACCGAAACTACTAGAACCATCGTGGAAACTCCAATGCACGACGAGAAAGTCACGGTATGGGTTGGATTTACCACATCTACCGTTATCGGGTATTTTTTCTTCGAGGAAATGCATGATTCTGGTTTTGTAGCTGCTACCGTGACGGGTGAGAGGTACGCCGATATGTTACAGAATCGCATCATCCCCAGCCTCGCTGATAAACACCTGCTGGAACGTACGATGTTTATGCGGGATGGCGCTCCACCCAATATTGCTAGACGCGTGAAAGATCTCTTGTGCGCGTCGTTTGGTGATGATTGTGTGCTCAGCCGCCACTTTCGTCATGCTTGTCCTCCCAGGTCCCCAGACCTCAATCCGTGCTATTATTGGCTTTGGGGTTACCTGAAGTCGCAAGTGTATCGTGATCGACCGACATCTCTAGGGATGCTGAAAGATAACACCCGACGCCAATGCCTCACCATAACTCCGGACATGCTTTACAGTGCTGTTCACATTATTCCTCGACTACAGCTATTGTTGAGGAATGATGGTGGCCATACTGAGCGTTTCCTGTTAAGAACATCGTCTTTACTTTGACTTACTTTGTCACGCTAATTATTGCTATTCTGATCAGATGAAGCGCTGTCTGTCGGATATTTTTTGAACTTTTGCATTTGTTTGGTTTTCATAAAACCCCTTGTCATTCCAAGCATGTTTGTCAATTTGCACCTCTCTATCTACATTATTTCGTGATTTATTCAGTTTTCAAATTTATACTGACTTTTTGATCACCCGGTACTTCTTGTTGTGATTTGTGCGTGTTTTCTGTCTTCGGGTATGGTACAATCGTCGAGCGAACGGTTGTATATGATTGTTAAGTATGGAGTTATTACATTAGCATTCCTCGAAAGGGACCTAACGGTTATGCAGCGTAGATCGATAACGAAAGAAAACATTCACAAATACAGTGTGGTACGCGAAGATACGAAAATATTTTAATATGTTAGGACTTGGAAGAGCAGTTGAATGGAATGGACAGTGTCTTGAAAGGAGGATATAAGATGAACATCAACAAAAGCAAAACAAGGATAATGGAACGTAGTCTAATTAAGTCGGGTGATGCTGAGGGAATTACATTAGGAAATGAGGCACTTAGAGTAGTAAAGGAGTTTTGCTGTTTGGGGAGCAAAATAACTGATGATGGTCGAAGTAGAGAGGATATAAAATGTAGGCTGGCAATGGCAAGGAAAGCGTTTCTGAAGAAGAGAAATTTGTTAACATCCAGTATTGATTTAAGTGTCAGGAAGTCATTTCTGAAAGTATTCGTATGGAGTGTAGCCATGTATGGAAGTGAAACATGGACGATAAATAGTTTGGACAAGAAGAGAATAGAAGCTTTCGAAATGTGGTGCTACAGAAGAATGCTGAAGATTAGATGGGTAGATCACATAACTAATGAGGAAGTATTGAATAGGATTGGGGAGAAGAGAAGTTTGTGGCCCAACTTGACCAGAAGAAGGGATCGGTTGGTAGGACATGTTCTGAGGCATCAAGGGATCACCAATTTAGTATTGGAGGGCAGCGTGGAGGGTAAAAATCGTAGGGGGAGACCAAGAGATGAATACACTAAGCAGATTCAGAAGGATGTAGGTTGCAGTAGGTACTGGGAGATGAAAAAGCTTGCACAGGATAGAGTAGCATGGAGAGCTGCATCAAACCAGTCTCAGGACTGAAGACCACAACAACAACAACAACAATGTTACTCGACAAGTAAAACTAAAGAAAAAAGTTCATATACACATACACTATGTGATCAAAAGTATCCGGGCACCTGGCTAAAGATGACTTACGAGTTCGTGGTGCCCTTCATCGGTAATTCTGGACTTCAATATGGACTCCTAGCCTTGATGACAGCTTCCTCTCTCGCAGGCATATGTTCAGTCAGGTGCTGGAAGATTTCTTTTGGGAATGGCAGCCCATTCTTCACGGAGTGCTGCACTGGGGAGAGGTTATCGATGTCGGTCGGTGAGGCCTGGCGCGAAGTCGCCGTTCCAAAAGATCCCAATCGTGTTCTGTAGGACTCAGGTCAGGACTCTGTGTAGGCCAGTCCATTACAGGGATGCTATTGTCGTATAACCACTCGGCCACAGGCCGTGCATTATGAATAGGTGCTCGATCGGGTTGAAAGATGCAATCGCCATCCCCGAATTGCTCTTCAACAGTGGGAAGCAAGAAGGTGCTCAAAACATCAATATAGGCCTGTACTGCGATAATGCCACGCAAAACAAAAGGGGGTGCAAGCCTCCTTCATGAAAAACACGACCACACCATAACACCACCGCCTCCGAATTTTACTGTTAGCACTACACACGCTGGCAGATGACGTTCACCGGGCATTCGTCATACCCACACCCTGCCATGGGATCCCCACATTGTGTACCGTAATTCGTCACGCCACACAACGTTTTTCCACAGTTCAATCGTCCAATGTTTACGCTCCTTACACCAAGCGAGGCGTCGTTTGGCATTTACCGGTGTGATGTGTGACTTATGAGCAGCCGCTCGACCATGAAATCCAAGTTTTCTCACTTCCCGCTTAACTGTCATAGTACTCGTACTTGCAGTGGATCCTGATGCAGTTAGGAATCACTGTGTGATGGTCTGAACAGATGTCTGCCTATTACACATTACGAGCCTGTCTAACTGTCGGCGGTCTCTGTCAGTCAACAGACGAGGTCGGCCTGTACAGTGTCCCTTCACGTTTCCACTTCACTATCACATCGGAAACAGTGAACAGTGGACCTAGGGATGTTATGGAATGTGGAAGTCTCGCGTACAGACGTATGACACAAGTGACACCCAATCACCTGACCAAATTTAAAGTCCTTGAGTTCCGTGGAGCGCCCCATTCTGTTCCCTCTCGATGTCTGATAATTACTGAGGTCGTTGATATGAAGTACCTGGCAGTAGGTGGCAGCACAATGCACCTAATATGAAAAACGTATGTTTTTGGGGGTTTCCGGATACCTTTGATCACATAGTGTAGGCCCGCAAATGTTTAGTTACGGAGTTAAGGCTAATAAAAGATTTTGCCTGAAATTTAGCAACTTTGCTAATATGAAGCCATTACAAAACTGTACATGATTAAAGTAAGGCATGATTTCCATTAATTTTGTTGTTATTGATCTGTTGAATCTAATAAAACATGTATCAGACGTGTATCTGCAGTAGTTTTCCAGAACATCAGAAAAGCAAAGACGTAATTTCGTAACAATGGTACGTATATTCGGAATCCTCCGAGTTGGATAACGTACGCTATATTCGTTAACTGCAGTCGTAGCATTAAAATCACATTACCCATAAAATCGGTGTATTCCTCTGTAAATTTGAAAGGTATAACTATTTCATAAATAATCTACAAAATACAACAGTTACTATGTTTTTTCACTTAAATACACTGTTGTTATTATGTTCTTTCACTGAACAGTGCAGAAAACAAACTCGTTTCAAGGTTAGGAGACGACTGAAACAACTCACTAACGGTTGCCAACAGTGACACAAACGTTTCTACATTCTTAACGGAAAGTAAAGAAATTTACTTGTATAATAGTCTTTGCTTGTCTGGGTGTTCTGGAAGACTACTGCAGATACACGTCTGGGACATGTTTTATGAGATTCACCAGATCAATAACGACAAATTAAATGGAACTCGTGCTTTGCGTTAACCTCGTACAGTTTTGCGATGGCTTCATGTTAGCGAAGTTGCTACACATCAGGCAAAATCTTTTACGAGCCGTATGTCTATAACTAAATATTTGCGGACCTATCTTCATTTGAACTTTTTTCTTTAATTTTATTTGTAGAATAACATATTAAAATATTATCATATCTCGTGAGTTGTCCTGTATGTAGACGTACAATTGTAATGAGTTGAGTTGTTGATCCGGTACAAGTTATGTCGATTACTCCTTAAATATACACTGCTGTTTGTAAAAAGCAAAACACTTGGAAGCAATGGTCTGAAATACGCCACAATAAGTGTACGTGTGTAACAGAGAAACCATAATAAATGATGTAAATAGCAGAGTGGTAGCGTTCACGTAGGTCCAACACCGCCCACTTTTATGTGAGCGAACAGGGCAGTGTTATGCAACACCCAGGCGGCGCAGAGCCGTCATAGGAAGTACATTACTGGCCACTAAAATTGCTACACGAAGAAAAAATGTAGAAGATAAACGGGTATTCATTGGACAAATATATTATATGACATGCGATTACATTTTCACGCAATTTGGGTGCACAGTTCCTGAGAAATCAGTACCCAGAACAACCACCTCTGGCCGTAATAAAGGCCTTGATTCGCCTGCGCATTGAGAGTCAAACAGAGCTTGGATGGCGTGTACAGGTACAGCTGCCCATGCAGCTTCAACACGATACCACACTTCATCAAGAGTAGTGACTGGCGCATTGTGACGAGCTAGCTGCTCGGCAACCATTGACCAGACGTTTTCAATTGATGAGAGATCTGGAGAATGTGCTGGGTAGGGTAGCAGTCGAACATTTTCTGTATCCAGAAAGGCCCGTACAGGACCTGCAACATGCGGTCGTGCATTATCCTGCTGAAATGTAGGGTTTCGCAGGGATCGAATGAAGGGTGGAGCCACGGGTCGTAACACATGTGAAATGTAACGTCCATTGTTCAAATTGTCCTCAGTGCGAACAAGAGGTCACCGAGACGTGTAACTAATGGCACCTCATACCATCACGCCGAGTGAAACGCCAGTATGGCGATGACTAATACACGCTTCCAATGTGCGTTCACCGCGATGTCACCAAACACGGACGCGACCATCATGATGTTGTAAACAGAACTTGGATTCATCCGAAAAAATGACTTTTTGCCATTCGTGCAACCAGGTTCGTCGTTGAGTACACCATCGCAAGCGCTCCTGTCTGTGATGCAGCGTCAAGGGTAGCCACAGCCATGATATCTGAGCTGATAGTCCATGCTGCTGCAAACGTCGTCGAACTGTTCGTGCAGATGGTTGTCGTCTTGCTAACGTCCCCATCTGTTGACTCAGGGATCGAGACGTGGCTGCACGATCCGTTATAGCCATGCGGATAAGATGCCTGTCATCTCGACTCCCAGTGATATGAGGCCGTTTGGATCCAGCACGGCGTTCCGTATTATCCTCCTGAACCCACCGATTCCATATTCTGCTAACAGTCATTGGATCTCGACCAACGCGAGCAGCAATGTCGCGGTACGATAAACCGCAATCGCGATAGGCTACAATCCGACCTTTATCAAAGTCGGAAACGTGATGGTACGCATTTCTCCTCCTTACACGAGGCATCACAACAACGTTTCAGCAGGCAACGCCGGTCAACTGCTGTTTGTGTATGAGAAATCGGTTGGAAACTGTTGTGGCGTAACAAGACAGTTACGCCACACTGAAGTAGCCGAAAGGCACGCGTAAACTTAAGTAGGCTAGGTAGAGGTCTGAAACAGGATACTTATTAATGTTATAAAGAAAAGTATGTAGCTACTAGAACACTTAACTTTTTATATAGTCCTTTGGTATACAGCATTCGTGGTGATACAAGTGACACTCTATCTTGAGGTACATGCAAGGTTACAAATGGCGCCTTGCTAGGTCGTAGCCATGGACTTAGCTGAAGGCTATTCTGACTGTCTGCTCGGCTAATGAGCAATGCATGCTAACTATCTGCTCGGCTAATGAGCGATGCTTCGTCCGTGTAGTCGCTAGCAATGTCGTCCGTACAACTGGGGCGAGTGCTCGTCCGTATCTCGAGACCTGCCTTGTGGTGGCGCTCGGTCTGCGACCACTCAGTGGCGACACGCGGGTCCGACATGTACTAATGGACCGCGGCCGATTTAAGCTACCACTTAGCAAGTGTGGTGTCTGGCGGTGACACCACAGAAACTTTCGTCATGTCAGCACGTTGTAGGTGTCGCCATCGGCGCAACCTTGTGTGAATACTCTAAGAAGCTGGTAATTTGCATATCACAACATCTTCTTCCTGTCGGTTAAATTTCGCGTCTGTAGCAGGTCATCTTCGTGGTGTAGCAATTTTAATGGCCAGTAGTGTAGAAATGTGTAATCAAGTTCCAGTATGCCTCGCCGAGATTACATGGTGGAGTAATGGTATGTAAATGCGTTACAACTGGGCAGAGTGGTTGGTCTCCAGGAGACGAGTCCGTCGTACTTCCGCACTGAGCCTTACAGGGCCTAAAGCTACATCGGTGTGGCGTATGTGGAACCAGTGGAGAGGAGAGGGCTGAACACAGCTCTGACAGGGTACTGAACGACACAGTGTGACCACAGCGCAAGACGACCGCCATCTTGTCCGCTTAGCCGTAACAGACAGAACAGTATCGTTCGCAGATTGGCAGTACTTCACAGCACTGCAACGGGTGTGGACATGTCTGCCTCGATGGTTCGACGCCGTGTTCTGCAGGCTGAACCGGTGACATGCATGCTATTGCGTCGGCTTCCATTGACCAGAAGACCGCAATTGGCACGTGAACGTCGACACTGGCATACTGAGTGCCATAATGTAGTGTTTTCTGACGGGTCCCGCTTCAGCTTATCCTACAGTGACGGCAGCATACGCCCTTGGCGCCGCCATGGTGAACACAGGCGGTCAGACTGTACTGTTGAGCCGCATAGCGGACAGATGCTAGGTGTGATGCTTTAGGCCAGGATGCCTTTTCCTGCAACACGCGATCTCGCCTCCTACATCTTGAGGGCAGTCTGCACCTCCGGCAGGCCGTTCGACATGCCGTATTTCAGCAGGACAACGCCTGGGAAAATATGGTGAGTAATGTGCAAGCCTTCTCCGAAGAATGACAGATACCCCTGCTTTCCTGGCGTGCTCATTCGCCTAACTTGTCGCCCATCGAACATGTCTGGGATATTATCAGTCGGCAATTTGATCGTTCGGGTCCACAGTTGATGCTTCGTGGACGCACCTACAACCTGGTAGCAGAGCATTGCCTAGCAGCATACTCACGTGCTCATTGAGTCCATGGAATGACGTCTAACAGCTCTGATTGCAGCACATGATGGCGCTACTCCGTACTAAATTTCCACAATCACAGTGCACGTACGGGTCTGTAACACTAATCATTTGTGTAGTGTCGTGTCCCCAATCAGTGGAATACATTTCATTGTGATCACATCTCTCGGTATCGATATTAGACTTTTTACAAACGGTAGTATATACCTCACATATTATTAATTTGATTACCATTTCTATTGTATCTTTATTTACGATAGTATCTCAAGTCAGTTCAATGTTTTTAAATTATTTCAGCACATGATTTTCAATATCCACCTCCACAGCTGGATAGTCAACATGTCTGACTCCTATGTGCAGAACCTGAGTTCAAATGGTTCAAATGGCTCTGAGCACTATGGGACTTAACATCTGAGGTCACCAGTCCCCCAGAACTACTTAAACCTAACTAACCTAAGGACATCACACACTTCCATGCCCGAGGCAGGATTCGAACCTGCGACCGTAGCAGCCGCGTGGTTCCAGACTGAAGCTCCTAGAACCGCTCGGCCACCGCGGCCGGCTCCTGAGTTCAGTTCTCGGCAAAGTAGTTTTTCCTGGTGGAAGGACTTGAACACGTTGGACTCAATATAGCGATGCCACCTGAGAAGCTACCCCAGTGAGAAATAGCGGCTACAAGATCTAGAAAGATGACAGTGGCACGGAGAGCATTGTACTCACCCCATGCCCCTTCATACCGATGGTCAGTGACTCCGCTGGCAGAGGAGGAGTCGGCGGCCTGTCGGCAAAGAGCAATCTGTCACTGCTGGAACGCGCAACAAGTGTTCAGGGTGGCCTATGTATCTTGACGAACACAAATAACTTTTTGTCCGGAAGCAAAATGAAAACAAATATGAAGCAAATATTGATCGCCACCAGGAGGACATAACCAGCATAACTGCCTTTCTTGTAACTTTGTTCGTTACAAAGATATGAACAGAAGTACGTCGTTTCTTAAATTGCAGATTTTATTCTCAGATCCACTGCATTTCTTCAAGACCTATTCAGTAACGTTTCAGTGTACCAATCACGTTAACATGACGTTAGTGAAAACGTAACATAAACTGACGTTGACTCTCCTTTACTAGTATCAGTGCTGGTACTCGAGGTAACGTAACTCGTCCACTTGCTGGACTTGAAATGATCGTATGACACTGACGGCCTGGGGAAGTTCGGCATCCGAGTTGCAAGTCTTTTCACGTGACGCCAGACTGAGCGACCCGCGTGTAGATGATGACGAGGACAACATAACATCCAGTCCCCTAGCGGAGAAAATCTCCGTCCCGGCCGGGAATCGACCCCAGACTCGCTACATGGTCGTCAGGTCCGCTGCCCATGCATCGAAATGGTCGGACGTGCTGGAGCTGACAATAAATAAATGGAAAGACAAGGAAAATTCGTCACTTAAGTTTATTTCTAATCTCATTTCTAATACTCTGCGTTACTTTCACCTTCCTTCAAATTACATTAATCCATATTCCATACTCATCAGACGGTACATTGCATTCAATATGCCCTATAATACTGCACTTTCTCTGAGAATAACAGTGTCATCAGTGAATCTGATTGTTGTACCATTTCACCATGCATTTTAATCCTACTAATGAAGTTTGTATTGTTTCTGGTTTATTTTTGGTTTTCGAGGAATGTAGTGTGAGCTCTACAGTTTCAGTCGATGTATCATATTTCATATCTCTGCTCTGGATATTTTTCTGACACAAGTTTTCAATAGTCGATATGTAACGCCACACAGGTTCTGAGTACAAGCAGTGTGATCTTCCGTTGCCAGTAGCATTCTGTGTGAGGTAAGGGAGTGTGATAGGTGTTGGTCACGCACTGAATGGTCTACAAACTGCTAACATAGCACACAGGTAAAGATCAGGAGGATGTTGAATTTGGGAAATATGGTTAGGTAAAGATTAATTTGAGAAGTCTGAAGATTTTCAGCTAATGTTGTTTCTACATTACTTGCCTGCCCGAAATTTAGGTTGTGTTTTGAAAACGGGACGCTTTAGTGGGACTACTCTTTGTTTTTTAGACGTGAATAAGAAAAGTTGTTTGTTCACGTGCCTTGCGCTCAGAAATTGTAGATTTACGGTTCCTTTACCATTCTACCAATTCAGTTCATGACGAAGTCATGACTTTAATAAATTTAATTTGTAAAGATAGTTGTAATAGTCAAGGAATAAGCTTCATTATTCACAATACAGTTCTTGAATGCTAGTTTCTTTTTAATCATTCAGTAAATGCAGTATCTTTCAGCATCGTCTCGCGAATTTTGTATTTTGATTAAGTGTGTCGCTGGATTGCACTGAGTTTAACACAAGTGCTCAAAAGTGAAGAACCATCTGCTTACCGTAGTTGCACGTCCTTTCATTTCACTGCACATGGATTTCTGTCATTTATCTGGTTTGCTGCTGCGCTCTACTTTAATGTTCATCAGTATCGAGCAGTACCGAGTTTCTGTTGTCTCAGGTAAACCATAAAAATTGGTTAGAGCCAGTGAGAACACAGTAATATCATTTACAGTAAGCGTTGCATTTCAGAATTATTATGAAGTTCGACTTAGGTGAAGTTAATTTCAGATTATATTTCATATGCAGGCAGTCATATTCTTATAGTTCGTGTGTGCATCATTTTGTGTTTGGGGTATTATTTAGGCAGTCTGCATACGTAGAATCACAGAGCTCTTTCACAGAAATATTTTGGTTATTTACGCTTTCAAAATTCAATTTTTAATTTTATGTAGTACTTTTTACTCTGTCAGTTTTGCTTGTTGAAATTGCAAGTGACGTATTGTGACGTCACGCATTGTAGCACTCTTCATTGCACTGTTCATACAGAATTTTACAGGACAGTTTCTTTAGTTTGCAGCTTTAGGTTTTCTAATTAATTTGGTTGAAGTTAAATGGCTCTGAGCACTATGGGACTCAACTGCTGAGGTCATTAGTCCCCTAGAACTTAGAACTAGTTAAACCTAACTAACCTAAGGACATCACAAACATCCATGCCCGAGGCAGGATTCGAACCTGCGACCGTAGCGGTCTTGCGGTTCCAGACTGCAGCGCATTTAACCGCACGGCCACTTCGGCCGGCGGTTGAAGTTAATTGCAACAGAACTATACAGCAGCCGTTTTATCAGACTGCGTTTCCTAATTACACCAGTTGCACTGTTCAGTATTACAACACAGACACACACACACACACACACACACACACACACACACACACACACGGAGTTAAAGATGGGGAACCAGTTCATTTCAGCACTGTTATACAGTAGTTCACAATATTCAACTTATTGTTTATTTTTGTACAGAGAAGTGACAAGTTTTCTTTTATTCTGTCATCGCTCCCTTGAAATACAGATTGTGCAGTAAGGGAGAAAGGCTGCATGCCTGTCTTGTAGACTCTTGTTCAGAAAAAAAAACAGAACATTTTGAACAACTAGAGATAGGACGTTCATATTCACAGGACATGTACATTAATACGTTCTGCAGAAATGATAAGCATTTCAGCCACCTCGGTTCAACATGTGTCCTGTTGCTTAGTAGGCAAAGGGTCCGCCATGGGCATTGATAAGTTTTTCCATGTGTGATGGCATCGACGCCTGTATGGTGCGAATGGCATCCTGTGGTATAGTCATCCATGTTGCATTCACCTGGTTCCAAAGTTCATCTGTGGTGGTTGGCATTGGGTCACAGCCCTGTACCCATCGTTTCACCGTGTCCCACATATTTTCGATTGGCGACAAGTCTGGTGATCTGTCGGGCCAGGGCAAATACTGACATCCTGTGACACCAAGAAGGCTGGCGTTCGTGCAGCAACATGTGGTTGTGCGTTGTCTTGCTGAAAAATGGCGTCTGGAGTGTTAAGCGGAAAGGGTATGGCTACGGGTCGCAGGATGTCACTCACGTAGGTCACACTGGTCACAGTGCCCTGGACACGCACCAGTTGTGATTTGTGGTTGTACCCAGTGGTACCCGACACTATAGTGCCTTGGGTTGGCGCTGTATGTCTGCGGTGAACCAAAATGCAACATTCATTTTCAACAAGTAGAACCTTTATTCGTCCGAAAACACTTCCTGATGCCATTCCTGTCCCCAGCGACGTCGTTCCATACATCACTGCCGCCTGGCGTGTTTCCGCACATTCGTTAAAGATAAGCGGTGAAGTGGACGACGCACACGTAACTATGCCGTAAAAACGGTGACAGATTTACACCCCTCATAGTGTACATGTGATACACTGTTCCACTGTCGCGCCATAGCCGAAGGGGATGCAGATCTTGAAAGGGTACAGTACCGCCCGACATTGAAAATAGGTACAACATTCTTCGTTAATCTTGTCAGAACAACATATTTTTTGTAATAATAACTCAATTTCACTTAATACACCGAAGCCGGATACCAGTGTAGGAAAGAATGACAATTTATTTATTTAATTGATTACATGTGCACTCCCACAAAATAAATCCCTACACCCAATTTGGTGAGATCTGTGAAATGAATGAATGTATGTTCGTCTGCTAACCGCAGATAGTGAATGTGCAATATATAATCATCTTTGAGTCGGTCCTTTGGTCACCTTTGGTGGAACCAAAGAGATGAAATTTACCTGAGCTTTGAGCACCTGAAATGTGGCTGACCAATACGGTAGCAAGGTGCCCCTCCCCCCCCCCCCCCCAACTTCGGCAAAGGTGCGAGATGACCTGAAGAACAGCCATGTTTCAACACTCTGGCGCTGGATCTTGTGTTGGTAAGAGCTGTCTTAGGTGTGCTCCGTAAAGACGAAAGAGTGGAGAAAATGGTACGCATGTGAAATTCTTAAGAGTGGTTTGGAATAATTATTTCTCTATTTCAGGAACTTTGTGGGAAGAATTAAACGACAGGCAGGTAATATTAAGGGGATCGTAGTAATCTACGGAAGTGACCAACGGTCACAATGAAACCACGTGTAGCACTAAGTTGAAATACTTCTGAGTGCTAAAGTTCATCTGAATTGCTGGCGTGTGTATTATAAGTTGGAAATATTTAAGAAATGGCGTGTGCAGGACTTGAAATTAGAGACGAGTACTTCCACGTGGTGAGTACTGTGTGAGTCTCAATCTGTGTATGAGACAAAGGATAAAGAGAAGTACTCGCCCATGGTATCAGTTGAGGACTCGCGTGTGTGACGAATATGTTCTTAATATTACTTTGCGTGTTACGTTTCCGTGTGACGCTAGAATCAAACTCTAATACTCTGAGAGAGAAGCAAGGTGAGCCAGCCGTCTATCCAGCAACGCCACTTGGCTTGCATTGCACAGGAAGTCGTGCATATATCCTCCAGAGTTCGTAGTAGGAAAGAAAAGTTACGAAGTGGGACAGTGTCGTGTGAAACTGGGATGAATACTAATTGAAGTGGGAAAGCTGAAAGTGATGTGATTCTAACGTTGTGACTATTGTTTGTGTTGTATTCTATGTTGCCAGTGTGATGTATTTCGTGTAATTTAAGTATGTGTGGTTTGCATGGGAGAGTAGCAAGATAGGTTCAGAGGCAGTGGGTTACGCATGTTCCGTTTTGTACCGCTCGGTCTGGAAGAAATTTTTGTGATGATGGGTGTGAGCGTAGAAGTGTGAGATAGCAAAAGATCCACCATCCTATCCAGAAAGTGCACTGTAGCATTAGATAATTACGAGACCATAAGATAGAGAATCACCAATGTAAAGCCATGTGCACTGGGCGGAGTTTCTCATGTGTAACTGTAGTATACAATGTAATGGCGTGTTTAGGTTATCTGTGAATCATAATAGAATTTATCTGAATAAAAAAGATAGTGAAAAGAAAAAGATTGGTGGCCTTGTTCTTCGAATAGTGTGTCGTCATAATATCCAGAGTTTATAATGTGTGCGCCATTCATATTCAGCGCGATGGCCACGTGTTGATCAAAGCCGTTGGGTAAGAAAGAAAATGTGGTATTGCCAGAGCGTAGTGAACAATCAGAGTTGTGTAAATTTCTAATAGTCAGAAGTGCGTTAACCGTTTCCGTTGCGAAATATTCAAACAGGAGAATAATTTGTAGCTTAATTGTGGGTACTAGAGCTCATAACCAGTCATTGATGTTACTCGAGAGATAAGAAATAATAAATCCACTCGCTTGGCAGACCACTCATCTTGCAGGCCTGACTGCTTGATGTCACAGTATGAACAACGCATGTGGGTGCCTCTCAATCTGTCTTGCAATGCCATTAGAATGAGGTGTCTTTCTTCTCGGACGGTGGTGTGGGTGGTGACCTGACCCATCTCTTCATGTTCTACTGCCTTCTGTGAACCACTCTGCACATACCCGTTGCTCTGCCAAAGCACTTCATTCCAAATGAGCAGCAATTTCCAGGATGGATACACCACTTTCTCCCATGCCGGTAATGCACCCTCTTTCCATCTCACTGATTTGAGGGTACGGTTCGCACATACACTACTGCCCATTAAAATAGCTACGCCAAGAAGAAATACAGATGATAAACGTGTATTCATTGGACAAATATATTATACTAGAACTGACATGAGATTACATTTTCACGCAATTTGGGTGCATAGATCCTGAGAAATCAGTACTCAGAACAACCACCTCTGGCCGTAATAATGGCATTGATACGCCTGGACATTGAATCAAACAGAGCTTGGATGGCGTGTACAGGTACAACTGCCCTTGCAGCTTCAACACGATACCACACTTCAACAAGAGTAGTCACTGGCGTATTGTGACGAGCTAGTTGCTCGGCCACCATTGACCAGACATTTTCAATTGGTGAGAGATCTGGAGAATGTGCTGGTCAGGGCAGCGGTCGAACATTTTCTGTATCCAGAAAGTCCCGTACAGGACCTGCAACATGCGGTTGTGCATTATCCTGCTGAAATGTAGGGTTTCGCAGGGATTGAATGAAGGGTAGAGCCACGGGTCGTAACACATCTGAAATCGAACGTCCACTGTTAAAAGTGCCGTCAATGCGAACAAGAGGTGACTGAGAGGTGCAACCAATGACACCCCATACCATCACGCCAGGTGATACGCCAGTATGGCGATGACGAATACACGCTTCCAATGTGCGTTCATCGCGATGTCGCCAAACACGGATGCGACGATCATGATGCTGTAAACAGAACCTGGATTCATCCGAAAAAATGACGTTTTGTCATTCGTGCACCCAGGTTCGTCGTCGAGTACACCATCGCAGGTGCTCCTGTCTGTGATGCAGCGTCAAGGGTAACCGCAGCCATGGTCACCGAGCTGATAGTCCATGCTGCTGCAAACGTCGTCGAACTGTTCGTGCAGATGGTTGTTGTCTGGTAAAGGTCCCCATGTGTTGACTCAGGGATCGAGAAGTGGCTGCACGATCCGTTACAGCGATGCGGATAAGATGCCTGTCATCTCGACTGCTAGTCATACGAGGCCGTTGGGATCCAGCACGGCGTTTCATATTACCCTCCTGAACCCACTGATTCCATATTCTGCTAACAGGCATTGGATCTCGACCAACGTGAGCAGCAATGTCGCGATACGATAAACCGCAATCGCGATAGGCTACAATCCGACCTTTATCAAAGTCGGAAACGTGATGGTATGCATTTCTCCTTCTTACACGAGGCATCACAACGTTTCACCAGGCAACGCCGGTCAACTGCTGTTTGTGTATGAGAAATCGGTTGGAAACTTTCCTCATGTCAGCACGTTGTAGGTGTCGCCACCGCCACCAACCTTGTGTGAATGCTCTGAGAAGCTAATCATTTGCAGATCACAGCATCTTCTTCCTGTCAGTTAAATGTCGCGTCTGTAGCAGGTCATCTTCGTGGTGTAGGAATTTTAATGGCCAGTATGACCGCGACGCATGGACCCTGATAACTTCTTCCATGCGTGACGACATCGATGCTTATAATGCGCAAATGGCGTCATGTGGTAGAGGCAGGCATGCTGCATTCACTTGCTTCCAAAGTTCACCTGTGGTGGTTGGCACTGCGTCACAGCGCAGCACCCATCGTGTCACCATGTCCGACGCATTTCCGACTAGCGACGTGTCTGACACACGTCTGCGAGGCACCCTGCGCGTCTGCTCAAGTCACACTGATCCATTACCTTCGATTGTTAGCGACAGCGAGAGCCGCAGATACATTTTACCAGTAGGTGGTGTGGCATCGCAATATGGATGTTGACCTTGAACCCGAGGGTCAACGCCGCTCAAATCCTAATCATTTCTGCAGAACATACTAATGCACATGTCCTGTGAATATGAGCGTCCTATCTCTAGTCGCTCAAAGTGTTCTGTGCTTTCTGAACGATTCCCAGCACCAGTTCCTGGTGTTCCATTCTCATTTTTCCCTCTCGCCTTTTGTACATATTGAGTATTAATTGTCTATCCCCATAGTTTACACGAATTTTTCTGAGAATTTTGGGCGACTTGCATTATTTCACATTGTCGAATGTTTTTTGTAGATCGACAAACGTTTTCAGTGTATCTTAATTTTTCAAGTCTTTCTCGCATTATCAGGTGTAACGTCAGAACTGCCTCTCTGGTGCTTTTACTTTTGCTGATTATCATCTAACACATCCTTATTTATCTTTTCCACCCTTCAGTACTTTATTCTGCTTAGTAACATTAATGCACAAGCTGATTGTACGATAGATTTCGCTCGAAGCTGGCCTTACTTTATCCGTGATTATATGGACGGTATTTTTCCAGATGTCTGATGGTATGTCTCTAGTCTCACAGACTCTACACACAAACTTGAATATTAATTTGGTTGCTGCTAATTCCGAAGGAATTTTATGTATGCTTTCTGCTTTATTTGATCGCAAGTCTGCCAAAGCTCTATTAAAGCTTACTCTGGATCTTCCATGTCTTCCATGTCGATTCTCATTTATTTTACTATCACGTCATCACACAGTCCCTTCTCTTTGTAGAGACTTCACTGAACTCTTTCCGCCCAGCCGCCCTTTCTTCTGCACTTATGAATGGAGTTCCTCTTGCACCCTTACTGTTTGCGCCTTTTCTTTTGCCTTAATTTCACCGAAGGTTGTTTTGATTACTTTATATACTGAATCTGTTCTTTCGATAGTTATTTCTTTTTCGATTTTTTTTTTTACATTTGTAATGCAGCAGTTTCACCTTAGCTTCCCTACACTTGCTTTTTATTTCTTTCCTGAGTGACTTATTCTGTGTATTCCTGTCTTTTCCTGAGCACTTTTGTGCCACCTTCGTTCGTCAATTTATTAAAAGTTTTCTTCTGTTCTTCGAGGTTTTTTCACAGTTACTCTAAGTGAATAAATATTTTTCGAAATTCTATGTTTGCTCTCTTTTGATATGTTCATTCCTCTCAACTGAACTGCCTACTGTGATATTCATTACCGTAGTATCTGGAGCGTCAAAGAACTTCACACTCACATCATCATTCCTTAGCAGTTCAGGATTCCCGTCCTTTCCCCATTATCTCGTACATACGATTCTCTTCAGCTTTAATGTACTCTTTATCGTAAATAAATTGTGAACTGACTCTATATCTGATCCTGGATGCACCTTACAGTCCATTACATCTTTTTCACCAGTATACTCGCACAGTCCAGCTGGAATATTTCCCGTTTCTTCAAGCTGTTTCCTGGTATATTTCATTTTCTTGTTGTTTTAGAACACTGTTCTCGCTGTTACTAGCTTAAATTTATTGCTGGATTGAATTATTCTCCTCTCTCATTCTCGCTCCCAAGCCCATATTCTACTGTACCTTGCCTTATATTATTTTCCCTACTATAAGGTTCCAGTCCTCGATGTTTATTGGATTTTCATTCCCCTTTACATACCGAATTACCCGTTCAGTGTCTCCATATATTTCCTCTGTTTCTTCATTCTGATTGTGGCTTCTCAGCTGTTCATAGTAACTCTCTGCCTACTTTAAAACTGAGAAAGAATCCTAGTCCCGTTACATTATTTTCTGTTATTTTCGAAATTATCCCATTTCCATCTGATCAGAATTTCTCAGCTTCGTTCCATTTCGCTTCTCTAATCACCACCATATATAAGATCCCCCTTCTCAGATATTCTAGCTTCCCTACCATGTTCAAACTTCTTACATTCCAGGCTTCAACTCATAGTATTACCCTTTCGTTGGTTATGAAATGTTTTCTCTAAGATCGGAATGGAGGACTAATCCGGAATCTTTTGTCAGTGGAGAGTTCTAAATGATGCTTCCTCAACTGCAGGATACATATCATATGGCTAAGCAATATGTATCTTTAATGCAGTGCTTTCCATTGCCTTCCGTATCTTCGTCCGGGAATCACAGCTGATTTCTCCACCTTTTACTGGCTGTTTCGAATCCCAATGCCAAGAACATGCCCTGAGTCTTTTTCGTCGTATTTGACTAGACTAGGCCATTGGTAGAGCAACGGTAACTCATCTGCCGTGTGTCATCAGCCACCATTACTGGTACTGATGCAGTGGGTAGGATCCAATTCGGGACCCAGGACACGTTGATTTCTAGTTAGAGACGCTACCTCAGAGCACAGAATAGCACTACAGAACACAAAAATTCAATTAAAGGTTTATGAGTGGTCGAGTAGGGTAAGCACCTAATTACATGAGGGAAGCTATAACGCTAATGAGCCTTAGTTTGTCTCAAAAAACACACTAAACTGTCGTCCCGCAATCTGGACGTAGGGTGTTGAGGAGTAGGGGTTTAGTTTTCATAGAGGGTGTACGTGTCTCCCCGTGCTCTGGAAAAGCTGAATGTTGGTTATGTATTTCAGGGAGGAACAGTAAGGCGGATGTAATCATCAATATCCGATTTGGATGATTTTTACGTAAATTTTTGCTAGCTAAATTAAGAATTTCCTTCTTGATGTAAGTAATAAGATCACTGGATCCCGTGTGGAGATTTTTAATGTAAAGAGACTGATTTTAGTTCCTATATTTCAGCTCCGGGTCGTTGTTTCGATAATAATGCCGACTTTTAGTGAGATTGTGCAGTTTGAATGAACTAAGTAGCAAACGAAACTGATAAATATTATCATTTGTACATAAAATTGTGTGTTGTACAGATGCATTTTTCCGTTT
Source organism: Schistocerca serialis cubense (assembly GCF_023864345.2). Taxonomy (NCBI): domain Eukaryota; kingdom Metazoa; phylum Arthropoda; class Insecta; order Orthoptera; family Acrididae; genus Schistocerca; species Schistocerca serialis. The sequence goes on along the minus strand of NC_064639.1, from coordinate 1,035,196,403 downwards.
ATCATTTAGTATGGGCATCCTGGCAGTATCTAATAACCTTTCAGTGTGAATATATAATATCGTTCATTTTCAAAGAGTTTATCTTGTTTAGAAATTGAAGCTGTACCTGAAGTGTAGACAAGACTTATGACAGATTAATAATAGTCTGAAAACAGTTTAAGGATAAGTCCATTACATTACGTATTCACAGCATTTCTTGAATGAATTGTCCGCTCCGATAGCTGAATGGTGCCGGCACGGTAACTCAGCGTGTTCGGTCAGAAGGTTAGCTGCTCTCTGTAATGAAGAAACTGAGTTAATGGGTCAACGACGAACTGAAACGGGTGTCTTGCGACGTCCGCCCCGAGCAGATACAACGAACGAAAACGAACAAATTGAGATTTTTAAAAAATGGTCAGCGTGACGGACTGCCGTCCTAAGGGTACCGGCTTCGATTCCCGGCTGTGTTGGGGATTTTCTCCGCTCAGGGACTGGGGTGTTGTGTTGACTTCATCATCATTTCATCCCCATCCGGGGCGCAGGTCGCCCAGTGTGGCGTCGAATGTAACAAGACCTGCGCCAAGGCGACCGGACCTGCCCCGTAAGGGGCTTCCAGGCCAATGACGCCAAACGCTCATTTCATTTTTGAATGAATTTCATTGTTCGTAGCCCTAGACAAGGTAAGGGGTTGTAGAGCTTACCGAGGTAAGTGAGTGATGGGCCTCAATTTCGATGACATAGCTCTTCGGCTATGTTGATCATTATTATAGTGGAACTCACCGAAGATTAAATCTGTGTGCTGGACTGGGTAGAGTGTCTGAAACATTCCCTTTCAGGGTCAGCGCTGTTACCAACAGAGCCACACAAGCACGCCTCACACACCGTCTCAGAGGTTCAACTTATCAATAACCTCCTGTTTTAAACGCGTCATAAAAGCTCTGTTGTATGCTACTGTGTCCTGTGCGGTTTCCATCGTATTTTTTTCTTAGTTTTGTGGTATGGGCCGAAATAAAAATGATAGAAATCTGACTATGTGAAACATTGGATAAACTGAGGGTGCCAGTGGACTACGCTTAGTACAGTAAAGACTGATATTGCCACCTATGTAACCCTACACTCTGTTAGACATACACGTTTGCATGATGCACAAAACTTAAGGGTCATAAACTGGAATACCCGAGGTAAAACATCCACGTGAGCATCTAAATTTCTGAATGTCGCGAATACGTCAAGTATAAAAATAGAAGAAGGATGGTTAGGTTGTTTGGGGGAAGAGACCAAACAGCGATGTCATCGGTCTCATCGGATTGGGGAAGGACGGGGAAGGAAGTCGGCCGTGCCCTTTCAAAGGAACCATCCCGGCATTTGCCTGGAGCGATTTAGGGAAATCACGGAAAACCTAAATCAGGATGGTCGGACGCGGGGTTGAACCGTCGTCCTCCCGAATGCGAGTCCAGTGTGCTAACCACTGCGCCACCTCGCTCGGTATAAGAAGAAGGATGACAAGACTACGTGTCAGTCAGTCGGAGCCCCTAAACACACCCTGACCAAAAGCATCTGGAAACCCGTATGTAATGGGTACAATTAGATGTTATGAGAGGGCCGGCCGCGGTGGTCGTGCGGTTCTAGGCGCTCCAGTCCGGAGCCGCGCTGCTGCTACGGTCGCAGGTTCGAATCCTGCCTCGGGCATGGATGTGTGTGATGTCCTTAGGTTACTTAGGTTTAATTAGTTCTAAGTTCTAGGGGACTGATGACCACAGCAGTTGAGTCCCATAGTGCTCAGAGCCATTTTAACCATTTTTTTGTTATGAGAGGTGACCTCACTGAGTAAAAGGAGATGAAGATTACTGAGTTGTCAATAGAGAAACAGTAACAGAGAAATGGGTGGATCTGGAGAGCTCAGTGACTTTGAACTTTGTCCAGTTGTTGGATGTCACCTGAGTTACAAGTCCATCACGGACGTTTCAACGCTTCTAAAGCTGACCAAGTCGACCGTCGACGATGTATTATTAAGTGGCAACGTGAACAACAACAGCTGCTAAGTTAAGACCAGACAGACATCGTGTAGTAACGGACAGGGACCAACAAGCATTGAGAAGGGTGGTTTTTAAAAAGTCGCATGAAATCAGCGGAAGGAATCACTCGTGAGTTCCAACGTGCTACCAGCAGTCCAACTAAAACAACGACTGTGTCGAGGCTCTTAAAAAGAATGGGCTACAGTGGTCCAACAGGTCCTCAAATCCACACATTTCTGCAGTCGGCTGTATCAACACGAAAATCCACTCTGTCATAAAGCAGTAACATTGCTGAAACTGACTGGCCTGCCCAGAGTACCTACCTGAACCCAGTGGTACACCTTTGAGTTAGAACGCCAGTACGGTCCAGACCCCAGCGTCCACCCTCATTACCTTCTCTGGTTTCAGTTCTTGAGGAAGACTCGGATGCCATTACTCCACAGACATTCAGGAGCCTCATTGAAAGTATCCCCAGCAGAGTTAAAGCTTCATAATGGCGAAGGGTGAACACAACCCGTCCTTTAATAGTTGTCCAGAGAGCTTTGATGAAACGGTGTACATCAGGTCAAGAAGAATCGGGGATGATGGACAGTATACCAGATACAAATGCCTGCTATGATCTTTAATATTTGAAAGCTCTGTAGTGTCTTAAACTTTAGTGAAAATTTCTTTTTTCTATGTGCTAGCACACCGCAATGTTCCCTCTGTTGATCACCCTAATTGACCAATTACAGTAACAAATTGTTAAAGGTTTTCAGTACCTTGAGTGGTCTCCTAAAAAATTTAATAGACTGTCACATGTCTAAGACATTTCCTGTACTAAACCACGGTCAGAACGAGTTGCTTCGTATCTTCGTTGTCATTTCTATGTGGAAACAAGAAAAGATTGGCTGTCGAATCCGTGTATTAGAAAACGAGTCATTCTGCACCACGTCAACAAGTGGTCGCCACTCACAATTTGCAATCTTAATGACAGCTTAAAGGGCAGGTGGTTGCAAATGCGACACGTTGCAAGAAGAAGGGAGAAATGCTTTCTTGTAACAGGAAAATGAGGTTTTTGCTTTTCTTCGACCACTAAAAATTTAACCGGAATGCGGGACATTGAAGTGGACCCTTACGTATAAAGACAATAACACTTTTTGTTCAAAGTCAGTACTTAAATATGTAAATATTTTTAGGTTTCTTCTATAAAATGCAGTTCTTAAAATGACTGTTTGCAAGGGTTTGACACTAGTATTTTCCTGTTGATTTTCGATACCGTCTCAAGAGGGTTACCTAAACATATCAAATATGTTTTAGTATGAATGTGCTTCTTTCTAGGGAATAAAGATATAGCGATACACAGTCAAAGTGTGCTCTAACAAATCTAATAAACTTGTTGGCATCTTTGTACTTTAATATCTTCGAGAATACTCACAAATCACTGTTTCAAACTTAGTAGAATTGTTAGCAGCTTATCTTCGGAACTACTAAAGAGCACTCAATACATTTTCCCAGCCGTGATTCATTTCCCCTCAGCTTTGACTACATCTGGCACGAAAATGCTGAATGGCACAGCCTTCAGATTTTAATAGTGGAAAGAGCGGAAGATGTTGTTTGATATACTGTGTGATTTTTTTCCACCGTGCACAAACTCTGGTGATTGATCGATGAGGAATACGAAACGAAAAAGTTCCAATGCATTTATGTCCGGAAATGCATGGTTTCCATGCTAGAGACAACTTATTCAATCATACATTGTTACAGAAACTGCGATCTAATACGCGCTGTAGCATGCAGCCACAGTTACAATATGTGTAGAGAATGGTTTCCAGTGCCACATTGCATGCTTGTAGGCACCGTAGCATGTTCTGTTCACACGTTCACATCGGCCAGGCCGCATCCGAACAGTATCAATGGCAGCACGAACATGCTGCTCCAGTGCCTCCACATTTGGAATGGGCTCTACACACACGATGTTTTTGAGGTGACCCCATAACCAGAAATCGCACGGGTTGAGATCCGGTGAACGAGCAGGCTATGCAACTGGGCTCCCTCGTTAGATCCATCGACCAGGGAAGACACGATTGAGATCCGTTCTGACGTTAATGCCGAAGTGCGCTAGAACACCATCATGTAGCAGCCACATAACCTTTTGAATCATCAATGGCACTTCTTCCACCAGTGGAGGCAAAGTCACCCCCAACAAACGCCTGTTAGGCGACGTCGAAGGAAGATCGATCCTAAAATACGGTCGCCAGTTATCCCGGCCCACACATTCCGGTTGCACCGATGCTGATGATTCGCTGTCACTATACCATGGGTGTTCTGAATACTACCCCGCACATGACTGTTGTGGAAGTTGCATAAAGGTGCCTTCATCTGTGAATAGGGTGGATGACGCAAATTCTGCAATTGTGGTTGCCTGGTGAAGAAACCAGTGACAAAACTGCTCCCAATGTGGAAGCTCTGTCGCTAGCAAGCCCTGCACACTTTGTAATTGATAAGGGTACTAACAATTGCCATGGGGATGTTGCACACGGTCGTCTGGCTTACCCTGTACTGGCTGGCCAACTACTTGATACAGTTTTAATCACATTTTCCTTCATGTCTGGCGTTGGGACATTTCAGGTACATTCCACACGATTTCCTGCTTCCTGGAACGACTATGTCTCACACAAGCGGCGAAACACCGAAACACTGTTGCAAACATTGAATTATGTGGTTGTTGTCGGCGGGGATAAGTCTGCTAATACAACCTTGCTTCCCACCACTCGCTGCCATTTGCCTTTGCGTAAGTAAACACTACGTCTTGATTCGAATACGGAAACATTGTGTACAACACTGTGTCACATCCACCACAAGGTGAGTCAACAAGAGACGTAAATGGGGCCCAACATTACCAATTACTGTGGCAGAAGAGGGCGCTAGGGCACGACGTGTGAGGAACAGTACCACCCTCCAGAAGGAAACCATGCATACTGTAATGGTGGCTGTATAGTATAGCGCTTATTACACAGCAGTCTCTGTAACAAAGTGTGATTGAAAATTGGTCTTTAGCATGAAAACTATGCGTTGCAAGACATAAGTTCATTGCACTTTTTTTGTTCCGTATCCTCTCATCGATCAATTCCTTGAGTTTGTACACGGTGGAAAAAATCACTCTGAATAAACGAAATATTATTGTATCAAAGCATTTTATACACTACTGGCCATTAAAATAGCTACACCACGAAGATGGCGGGCTACAGTCGCCAAATTTAACCGACAGGAAGCAGATGCTGTGATATGCAAATGATTAGCTTTTCAGAGCATTCACACAAGGTTGGCACCGGTGGCGACACCTACGACGTGCTGACGTGAGGACAGTTTCCAACCGATTTCTCATACACAAACAGCAGTTGACCGGCGTTGCCTGCTGAAACGTTGTTGTGATGCCTCGTGTAAGGAGGAGAAATGCGTACCGTCACGTTTCCCACTTTGATAAACGTCGGATTGTAGCCTATTGCGATTGCAGTTTATCGTATCGCGACATTGCTGCTCCCGTTTGTCGAGATCCAATCACTGGGCGCAGAATATGGAATCGGTGGGTTCAGGAGGGTAATACGGAACGCCTAGCTGGATCCAAACGGCCTCGTATCACTAGCAGTCGAGGTGACAGGCATCTTATCCGCATGGCTGTAACAGATCGTGCAGCCACGTCTCGATCCCTCAGACCACAGATGGGGACGTTTGCAAGACAACAACCATCTGCACGAACAGTTCGACGACGTTTGCAGCAGCATGGACTATCAGCTCAGATATCATGGCTGCAGTTACCCTTGACGCTGCATCACAGACAGGAGCGCCTGCGATGGTGTACTCAGCGACGTACCTGGGTGCACGAATGGCAAAACGTCATTTTTTCGGATGAATCCAGGTTCTGTTTACAGCATCATGATGGTCGCTTCCGTGTTTGGCGACATCGCGGTGGACGCACATTGGAAGCGTTTTTTCGACATCGTCGTACTGGCGTATCACCCGGCGTGATGGTATGGGGTGCCATTGGTTACACGTCTCGGTCACCTCTTGTTCGCGTTGACGGAATTTTGAACAGTGGACGTTAGATTTCAGATGTGTTACGACCTGTGGCTCTACCCTTCATTCGATCCCTGCGAAACCCTACATTTCAGCAGGATAATGCACGAATGCGTGTTGCAGCTCCTGTACGGGCCTTTCTGGATACAGAAAATGTTCGACTGCTGCCCTGGCCAGCACATTCTCCGGATCTCTCACCAATTGAAAACGTCTGGTCACTGGTGGCCGAGCACCTGCCTCGTCACAACACGCCAGTCACTACTCTTGATGAAGTGTGGTATCGTATTTAAGCTGCATGAGCAGCTGTACCTATACACGGCATCCAATCTCTGTTTGACAGAATGCCCATGCGTATGAAGGCCGTTATCACGGCCAGAGGTGGTTGTTCTGGGTACTGATTTCTCAGGATCTATGCACCCAAATTGCGTGAAAATGTAGTCACATGTCAGTTCTAGTATAATATATTTGTCCAGTGAATACCCGTTTATTATCCGCAAGGTGTAGCAATTTGAATGGCCAGTAGTGTATATGTTATTGTTATGAAACCGTAGGCTATGTCGTAGGTCGGAGAGACAGCAAATTATATTCGAGGAGGGAGTGGGTTGCAAAATGTTTACAATAGAATAGCTATCAAAGAGAACGCATGGACTTGAGGGATCCTAAGTTTACAGGTGTAGAGGTAGTTTGGAACGAACCACCGAAAGGTGGTGGAAAGGCGTTATGTGGCACCATTTTGATGGTCATCTGTTGGGATACTATTGCAGTATTTTCTTTGTTAATGTGTTATTTAGTTTTGAATTTTGTATTATGTTTCTGGCAAATCAACGCGGCTGAATACTAAATACGTAATCGAGTAATAACGAGTAATAAACTTTCTTCGCCGCAGTTCGTCGTGTTGCCCCTTTCATCGCAGTTTGGCAGCGGCCCGCCGCTGAGCCTGGGCACAGGGCAGAATTTAATTAGATCCGTTTCGCCGCCGAGCTTTGGCCGCACTGTTTGCACGCGCGTCTACGCGGTTTCGGCTGCGCGCGGCTCCGTGCGTTGCCTTATAATTACGGCGACAATGCGGCGCACCTATTCGCAGCCAGCCGCTGCTGCGATAATTAAAAACGCGGCATGTCTGCGCCGGCGCCGACGTCGGCACCGATGCTGCCGGGACGCCCCGGGCGAAGCAGACGCCGACGCCGCCACCGACGCCGCCGCCGACGCCGCCGACGCCGTCGCTAACGAGGCGCCGCGGTCCGGCTCCGGTGGCGTGTAATTAACGCGCCCATCGGCGCAAATTATTAACACAGGCGCTTCCCAGAAATGCCAGGGGGGCGTGTCACGTCCGCGGCAGCGCAGCTCGCAGCGGCTCTCGCAGCAGATTCCTACTACCTTCACCAATAACACTAAAGTAACTTTGCTGCCAGTCAAGTTGTTTCCGTACCAGTACGTAGCAGCTACCACTGCTTACTTGTTATTTTCCAGCACCAATTTATGATCGAAGATGGTAATCCGCTACCAAAGATACCCAGAGGTGACGAAGGTCATGGGATACCTCCTAATGTCGTGTCGGACCTCGGACCTGTAGTGCAGTAACTGGATGGGGCATGGATTCAATAAGTCGCTGGAAGTCTTCTGCAGTAATATTGACCTTTCTGCCTCTGTAGCAGTCCATAACCGATCATTCGTTTATGTCCCATACATGTTGACGATCTGGGTGACCAAACCGTTCGCTCAAATTATCCATAATATTTCTCAAATCAATAGCGAACAACTATGCCTCGATTACATGTTTGGGAATATGATGTCCATGAAAGGTTGCAAACATTATTATTTCCAGTCAGCGATCGGTTCGGTTGTACCAGAGGACCTAATCCATCCATGTAAACGCAGCCCACAACATTACTGAGCCACCAGCACCTTGCACAGTGCCTTCTTGACAATTGGGTGCCGACCATAGTGGCCGAGTGGTTCTAGGCGCTTCAGTCTGGAACCACGCGACCGCTACGGCCGCACGTTCGAATCCTGCCTCGGGCATGGATGTGTGTGATATCCTTAGGTTAGTTAGGTTTAAGTAGTTCTAAGTTCGACGGGACTGATGACCTCAGATATTAAGTCCCATAGTGCTCAGAGCCATTTGAACCATGTTTTGAACAGACTGGGTCTATTACTTCGTGGGATTTGCGCCACTCTCGAACCCTACCATAAGCTCTTACCAGCTGAAATAGGGACTCATCCGATAGGTCACAGTTTTCCAGTCGTCTAGGTAACAACCGATATGGTCACGAGCCCAGAAGAAGCGCTTTTTGCGCAGCTGTGCTGTTAGCAAAGGCACTAGTATCATCTTCTGCCATACCCCATTAACGCCAAATTTTGCCTCACTGTCCTGACAGATTCGTTCGTCGTACGTCCCTCATTGAGGTCTGCGATTATTTCACGCAGAATTGTTTTTCTATTAGTATTGACAACTCTACGGAAACTCCGCTCCTCTCGATTTTTTAATGAAGGCCATCAGCCACTGCTTTGTCGGTGGTGAGAAGTAATACGTGAAATTTGCTAGTCTCGGAACACTCGTAACACTGTGGATTTCGGAATATTGAATTGATTTGGGAGGAAGGGACCAAACAGCGAGGTCATTGGTCTCATCGGATTAGGCAAGGAGGAGGAGGAGATTAGTGTTTAACGTCCCGTCGACATCGAGGTCATTAGAGACGGAGCGCAAGCTCGGGTGAGGGAAGGATGGGGAAGGAAATCGGCCGTGCCCTTTCAAGGGAACCATCCCGGCATTTGCCTGAAGCGATTTAGGGAAATCACGGAAAACCCAAATCAGGATGGTCGGAGACGGGATTGAACCGTCGTCCTCCCGAATGCGAGTCCAGTGTGCTAACCACTGCGCTACCTCGCTCGGTGATTAGGCAAGGATGGGGAAGGAAGTCGGCTGTGCCCTTTCAAAGGAACCATCCCGGCACTTGCCTGAAGCGATTTAGAGAAATCATGGAAAACCTGAGAACCTGTATCAGCATGGCCAGACGCGGGTTTGAACTGTCGTCCTCCCTAATACGAATCCAGTGTGCTAACCACTGCGCCAACTCGCTCAGTGAAACAGAATAGCATAACGATTTCCGAAATGGAGTTTCCATCTCCAACTACGAGGGTAATCCCAAAAGTAGGGTCTCCTATTTTTTTCTAAGTACATAAATCTGTTTATTTCTACAGTGGCTTACATCAGTTTATAGCTTGAACATTTAGCTATTTTTCGATATAATCACCATTTCTGTCGATGCATTTTTGTAGACGCTGTGGCAGTTTTTGTATGCCCATGTCATACCAGCTCGCCGCCATGCTGTTCAGAAAGTTATGAACCTCTTCTTTCACCTCGTCGTCGGAGCAGAATCGCTACGGTCGTAGGTTCGAATCCTGCCTCGGGCATGGATGTGTGTGACGCCCTTAGGTTAGTTAGGTTTAAGTAGTTCTAAGTTCTAGGGGACGGATGACCACAGATGTTAAATCCCATAGTGCTCAGAGCCATTTGAACCATTTAACCTAAGGACATCACACACATCCATGCCCGAGGCAGGATTCGAACCTGCGGCCGTAGTGGTCGCGCGCTTCCAGACTGAAGCGCCTAGAACCGCTCGGTCACACTGACCGGCGGATCTGAATTGTCCGTTTGAGTTTTTACGGAGGCTCACAGTACCTGTCAGCGTTACTTGTGGTCCCAGCGATTCAGCGCCGACGACGAGGTGAAAGAAGAGGTTCACACGTTTCTAAACAGCATGGCGGCGAGCTGGTATGACATGGGCATACAAAAACTGTCACAGTGTCTACAAAAATGCACCGACAGAAATGGTGATTATGTTCAAAAACAGGTAAATGTTCAAGCTGTAATGTGATGTAAACCATTGTAGAAATAAACAGGTCTATGTACATATAAAAAAATAGGAGACCTTACTTTTGGGATTACCCTCGTACCATTCCGCGTTCAGAGTCTATTAATTCCTATGGTGCGGCTGAAATCACGTCGGGAACCCTTTCACATGAATCATGTAAGTACAAATAATAGCTCCGCCAACTCACAATCCTATTATATCTTGTGTGCGCGACACCAACGCAATCTGCAGATGTGTATACCGCTACCCCCTGACTTGTTACGTCAGTGCGGTATGACATTTCCTGCCACTCTGGTGGTACTGTATGGTTCTCTATCCATTGAGAAAAAAACCTGCACGTGCAATGGTTCTGTGCTCAAACACTTCGTCCAAAAAGTTTGCAATGCCGCCTGCTGTCACCAGCGTCTGGCGTTGCTCCTCCCTCGTAAACAAGGTGGAGGAGGTGGCTATCCACATGTGGACTGCTGAATTATTATACGATGTAAGTTTAGGTAGGACAATTTGCAACATTGAGCTGAGGAGATGTGATATGATACCTCACCAGATACGACAAGCCCTTCTAGAACTTCTTGTTAACAATTAATATTACTATAACTTTTTTGTCTTCGTGTTGGCCAACTAGGAGCAAGTAACGACTTCCGTTTCTCTTCCTTATTTGTTTCCTACTTTTCCAGTACTTCTTCATCTTCTTCTCACGTTTCTTCTGCCTCTATTGCCCCCGATGTCTCATTTTCTTCTGCCTTGAAAGCCATATAAATTTTATATTTTATTCTTGGCAAGGTTTATATCTTTTACTATAGATTCTTTGTTTTAGTCTGTTTCTAGTCATTTTCTTATTTCTGTAATCCATGCTGTTGTAGATTTCTTTTTCTAGAACGGTTAAATCCCGTGTCCAGCCATCCTGATTTAGGTTTTCCGTGTTTTCCCTAAATCGCTCCAGGCAAATTTCGGGATGCTTCCTTTGAGAGGGCACGGCCGACTTCCCTCCCCGTCCTTCCCTAATCCGATGAGACAGATGACCTCGCTGTCTGGTCTCCTCCCCCAAACAACCCAACCTCGACCCAAATGATAAACAAAAGGACACTGACAAGCTTCAGACTTTCTAGTTCTTCATCTTGTACTTTAATTCATGTTCTAAAAGTCTTCTTTATTTCTTTTACGGTTTGATCAATGTACAGCAAAGACATTCCACAATTCTATCCCAATCCCATCTCAGTCACAGCTTCTGTTTCACGACTTTCAATACTTACTGCTGCAGCCTCGTTTCTATAACAGTTGTAGATAACCTTTTCTTTCCTGTCTTCTATCCCTGCTACCTTCAGAACTTGGTCCACTGAACTTTGTAGAAAGCTTTCTCCAAATTTACAAATGCTATAAACGTAGGTCTAGCTTTGTTCAGCCTCTCTTGTAAGGTAAATCGTAGGGTCTGTACTGCCTCACGTGTTGCAACAATTACTCGAATCCAAACTGACCCTTGCCCATTTATGCTTCTATCTGTATCTCTATCTTTTTGTTAGTAATTTTTGTTAGTATTTTCCAGCAACGGTCCATTAAACTGATAAACTGATGGTATAGTAGTATTCACACACCTCAGAACCTACCTTCTTGTTTTAGTATTTTTTTTAAGTTTAGATTGTTACATTCATCTCAAAGTATGAGAGAATTTTGCCTGTCTCATATATCTTATGCACTAGGTCTAATTGTTCTGTCGTTAGTAGTATAGCAGACTACATTCTGGGCTGGCTTGCATTGTTGCCAGATTTATGATAACACTGCCAGGCAATTTTGCCAGATTTCCCTCGCCAATGCTATCCCTCCCCTCTATGATCTCCTGCATATCAAATGGAGGGAAACTCAAGATTTGGAGGGAAATTGAAAATAGCCCAATTGTGTTTAGAGGTCCCCTTACCCCTCCCACTCTCATGACATCACAGCTCATATAGATACAAAGTGTTGTATGTTACGCCTTCCACTACGAAGTCTCTAATAGTTTTCAACGTCACACACTAGCCAGTTTCAACTACTTTTCAATATTGCCATCCAATGACGCTTGTAGATTATCAGACATACAAGACTTTTAATATTCAAACCATTGTATGGTAGGATAGGAATGTTTTTTTTATGTAAGCAAATAATACTCGTTTCCCTATCAGCAAAATGGCCCAGGGCTGACAGACACTTCTGCATAGTGTCAGCCACCTCCAGTATAGGTGGAACTCATCAGTGCTTTGTAAGTGCTGTGCCTCTCAGGGTGGTTCAACATTTGCACTGCTTCCCCCAGAGAAACTTCACAGCAGCTGAGCCATGTTGCTGACTCAGAGATCCAGTGTGGTATGGCTTTAAGAGTACAGCTGCTGTCAGTACTCCATGTGACACCATAGGCTCCATTCACTGGTGCTTGCTTTCACCTCGTGTGCTATACTTCAAGACTTGCCCTAGGGGAATGCCACATCATTCAACTGGAATATGTGCAGATCCCAGTTGCCTATTGTATACTACAGGCAGTGTGGCCACACCACAGACTTAGATGCAAGACACAGCTATCAGACACATCCCTAATACTACACAATTTTACACTAAAACAAATTCTAATTTTACAAGTAGACAGTTCCTGGTCTCTTAGTCATCTGGGCGGTAGAGGATATAGGTTCCTTGTGAAAGGGTTTCACATAGCAGGATCATGATAGTGGGTGGGGTGGGAAACAGTATTGATAGGGATCAGGGCTACAGTATTGAGTGTGACATGGTGAAAATAGCCTCTGCAACGACCCATACCAATGTTGGGCTGGTGCCTGCTTTCATGCGGTATGATCAGCCCCAGTTGAACTGCTCTGTCAGGAGGGTAAATATAGACTTGAATCAGTTGTGTAGGGCGGCCACTCTGTCAGACATTGTATTGATTCCTGCCAAGGCTATTGATAGGGGGGATTTCACAAGGCATGGCCTACACCTTAATAGGAAAGGGTAGGGTAAACTGGCAGGGTTGTTAGCGAAGTCCATGAGGGGGAAACTAGTACTCATGGATGTACCTCTTTTTTAGACTCATATCAATGTCCAATGAGAAGTTCAGGCAGGCAGGTGCTAAAGAGGTCCAGAACTCACAAAATTATCACAACAGGAAAGTGAATAATAATGTTACCATATTTAACCAAAATATTGGTGGGTTAAAGAAAAAGTAGATTCTCACAAAAGTAAAGTAAAAAATAATCTTACAATATTTCACCAGGATATTCCTGCATTGAAGAATAAAGTAGATGAGCTCCTGGTTTGTTTAGATGACATTGAATCTGATAATGTAATAGATATACTATGTCTGTCTGAGTACCACATTGTGTCTGATATGGAGAGTGTAAATGCAGTGCACATATGAGTAGAGAGAATAAGGTGAAAGGAGGAGTTGCCACATATGTCAAAAGTTATCTCTGTGTAAAAAGCTTAGATACAAAAAAGTTTTTTATAGAGCAACATATAGAAGCATGTGCCTGTCAACTCAAACTGAAGGAGGGCTCTTTTATAATTGTAACAGTTTATAGGTTCCCTTCAGGAAACTTTCATTTATTCCTGGAAAACTTGGATGCCTTGTTGTGCTATCTGTCAGATAGGGGATAGCAAATTATTACTTGTGGGGACTTCAATGTTGATTCACTGAAGGAGTGTCATAGGAAGAATGACCTGGAAGTCTTGTTCGGTTCTTTTAAGTTGACATGTGTCATTAATTTTCCTACTCAGGTAGTAAAGGACAGCAGCACATTGATAGATAACACTTTTATAGACCAAGATGAGTTTAAAAACAAAAATTCTTGTCCTGTTGAGAATGGCCTTTCTGATCGTAGTGCTCAGCTAGTTACAGTATATGACAGCTCCATTCAGTAATTCAAAACCACCCTCCAAAGTTGTGCATTCAATTAATGACTCAACAATTAGAAATTTCAGAGAAAATCTTCAGCAGTTAGACATGGATGAGATATACAAGGAACCCAATGCTAATTTAAAATATAACTTATTTCATGATACACTTGTAAGAGAATTTGAAAACTGTTTCCCCAAGAAAGTAGTTGATTCAAATTATGAGAAAGAATGCAAAAAAACCTTGGCTTACTAAAGGAATAAAAATATCTTGTAACCACAAAAGGGAACTGTATCTAACAACAAGAAAAAGTAATGTACTAGAAACAGCCAAATATTATAAAAACTACTGTGCTATATTAAGATAGGTTATTAAAAGTCCAGAAGCGTGTGCACGTGTCTGAGATTAATACCTCTGATAACAAAATCAAAACAATTGGAATATTATTACAAGGAAGACAGGGCAACCAAGAGTACAGGATGCGCGCATTACCATCAAAGTGAATGGAAACTTGGCAAACAAGCCGAAAGTCGAAAACATTTTGAATAATCATTTTATAAATTTTATAGAGAAAATAGGATCTAAATGTTCATTAGAAGAAGCAAGGCAGTCAATGGAAGAGGCTTTACCCACACCATTTGATACAATTGAAATTCCACCCACCTTTCCTTCTGAAATTAGGAAGATAACAAACTCTCTCAAGAATAAAAGCTCACATGGAAATGGTGGCATTTCCATTAGGATAATAAAAGCTTGTTCCCAAGAAATAAGTGGGATTCTTAGTCACATACGTAATAGCTCTCTGAAGCAGGGTATTTTCCCAGATAGACTAAGCATGCCATTGTTAAACCGCTGCATAAGAAAGGGGATAAGTCTGATGTCAACAATTACCACCGAATCTCTCTTCTGACTGTCTTATCCAAAATTCTCGAAAAAGTAATGTATTGTAGAGTAACTTCACACCTTTGTAAAAATAAAGTTTTAACAAAATGTCAGTTTGGTTTCCAGAAAGGGTTTTTCAATGGAAAATGCTATATATACTTTCACTAATGAAATATTAAATGCTCTGAGTAACCGGAAGTCACCTGTTGGGACTTTTTATGATCTCTCAAAGCCTTTTGATTGTGTAAATCATGGAATACTTCTAGATAAGCTCAAGTACTGTGGTATGAATGGGACAGTGCTCAAATGGTTTAAATCATACCTAACTGGAAGTGTGCAGAAAGTTGAACTAAGCAGTTCACATAATATGCAAAAACTGGTGATTTCTCAAATTGGGGAACAATCAAGAATGGGCTGCCACAAGGTTCAGTCTTGGGTCCTCTGCTGTTCTTAATATATATTAAAGACTTTCCATTCTATATTCATGAAGATGCAAAGCTGGTACTTTTTGCTGATGGTACAAGTATAGCTATCACACTCAACTGACAAGAATTAACTGGTGAAATTGTAAACGATTTTTTTCAGAAAATCATTAAGTGATTCTCTGCAAATGGGTTTCCATTAAACTTCGACAAAACACAGTATATACAGTTCCACACAGTAAATGGAGTGACACCATTAATAAATATAGACTTCAATCAGAAATCGGTAGCTAAGGTAGAATGTTCAAAATTTCTAGTTGTATGCGTTGATGGAGGGTTGAACTGGGCAAAACACACTGAGGATCTGCTGAAACGTTTGAGTTCAGCTACTTATGCTATTAGGGTAATTGCAAATTTTGGCGATATACATTTCAGTAAATTAGTTTACCACGCCTATTTTCATTCTCTGCTTTCGTATGGCATCATATTCTGGGGTAACTTATCATTGAGTAAAAGAGAGTTCATTGCACAAAAGCGTGTAATCAGCATATTGCTGGAGCTCATCCAAGATCATCCTGCAGACACTTATTTAAAGAGTTAGAGATCTTCACTGTAGCCTCACAATATATATATTCACTCAAGAAATTTGTTATTAACGATCTGAACGAATTGAAAAGTAATAGCAGTGTACATGGCTACAACACTAGGAGAAAGGATGATCTTCACTACTCAAGGTTAAATATAACTTTGGCTCAGAATGGGGTAAATTATGCTGCCACAAAATTCTTTGGTCACTTACCTAATAGTATCAAAAGTCTGACAGATAGCCATATAGCATTGAAAAGGAAATTAAAAGAATTTCTTAATGGCAACTCCTTCTACTCATCAGATGAATTGTTGGTTATAGTGAGTTGGTAATTTCCCCAACCCCACCCCCCACCCCCCAAAAAAACACAAGTATTAAGTGTCATGGAAAAAAATTAAATTATTAACTGTCATGCAATATTTTGTGTAACGTAATATCTTGTATAAACACCTTTTATTAACCTGACACGTTCCACATCATTACGAAGTGTCGTATTCATGATCTATGGAACAAGTACTAACCTAATCTAATATGGGGTATTTCCACAAATTATATATTATTAACTACTGTCCATAGCAATGTTCTCCTGTACAGATCTCTACAACCAGTGGACACATTTTCACTCTGCAGAGGAGTTTGCTGTCATATGAAACTTCCTGGCAGATTAAAACTGTGTGCCGGACTGAGACTCGAACTCGGGACCTCTGCTTTCGCGGGAAAGTGCTCTACCAACTTTTTTTTTTTAATCTCATTTTGTTCGCTTTCGTTCGTTGTCTCTGCTCGGGGCGGACGTCGTATGACATCCGTTGAAGTTCTTTGTTGATCAATTAACTCAGTTTTATATATATATATATATATATATATATATATATATATATATATATATATTACAGAGGGCAGCTAACCCTCTGACCGAACACGCTGAGCTACCGTGCCGGCAACAACTGAGCTACCCAAGCACGACTCACGCCCCTTCCTCACAGCTTTACTTCTGCCAGTACCTCGCCTCCTACCTTCCAAACTTTATAGAAGCTCACCTTCGAACCTTTCAGAACTAGCACTCCTTAAAGAAAGGAAATTGTGGAGACATGGCTTAGCCACAGCCATGGGGATGTTTCAGGAATGCTAGTTCTGCAAGGTTCGCAGGAGAGCTTATCTAAAGTTTGGAAGGTAGGAGACGAGGTACTGGCAGAAGTAAAGCTGTGAGGACGGGGCGTGAGTCGTGCTTGGGTAGCTCAAATGGTAGAGCACTTGCCCGCGAAAGGCGAAGGTCCCGAGTCCGAGCTCGGTCCGGCACACAGTTTTAATCTGCCAGGAAGTTTCATGACAGTATTGTTCTTTAAATAACACTGATTTCTGTATAGAATTGGAGAGTGATCATCAGCTTAAGTATAAACGTAGGCATCAGCATCTACTGTTTTTTGGGTCTTGTGGATGAAGAGAGTGAACTAGGTTTCACATATAGGTAAGAAATTGGACATGCAGATTCAGCTACTTTTCAACGTCGCCTAGATACCCAAAAGACACATTTAGGTGATTGTAAATAAAAGAACTTTTAATGTACAAAAATTACTCATGTTCTGCATTCAACTACTGTTCAAAGACACACAACTATAGTGTCTCCATGGTAGGGTATTAATATTATCTTGCACCACAAAACGTTTTTCATCTCTGCTGATAATCCTAACTTATGCAGCCACAAAGTGGAGACTATGTGACACTTAGGCACATACACTGAGGTGGCTAAAGTCATGGGAGACTACCTTGTTGACAACTTGGATCCAGGTTTTGTGTGATCTGTGCCACATTAGAACCCTACATCAGCTATTAACAACAGAAATCGGGACTCATCTGACCAAACAATAGCTTTCCAGTTGCATAGGGTCGTTAACGTCATATTCACCGCAATGTCGTAAGGAATTTATTCATAGTTCATACATTGATTTCTATGGTTATTTCACACAGTGCTGGTTATCTGTTTGAGCTGAAAACTCTATGCAGACGCCACTGCTCTCATTCGTCACGTGAAGGCCATAGGCCGCTGCACGGTCTGTGGTGAGAGGTAATGCCTTAAATTTGGTATTCTCAGCACACTCTTGACGCTGAAACTGTCGTAATATAATGGAATGTCCCAAGCGTCTACCTCCAACTGCCTTTCTGCGTTCAAAGTCTGTTAATCCCTATTGTGTGGCCATAATCACGTTGGAAATCTTTTCACATGAATCACCTGAGTGCAATTGACAGCTCCTCCTATACACTGCCCTCCTATAGCTTGTGTACGCGATACTACCGTCACCTGTACATGTGCATTTCGCTATCGCATGACTTTTGTCACCTCAGTATACATCATCGTGTTACAGCAAAACTGCTACAAAATGCTCCTTAAATAGCTATGTTGCAAAAAATTGTGACAAATTACCGCGTACATTATTGCTCCCTGTAGGTGCTCGCCCGCTGTTTTCATTGACTCAGACATCTAGCCCAAAATTTTTCAGTCTATCGATCGTGGTAACAAGGGAGTAGCAGACACGTAGTAATCCTGGACAAACAGTGAGTATCGTTACGAATACAGGGCCACAACGCAGTTGCTGCTAGGCTGAATACCGTAACACTTACAACCATCAAAAATAAACGCAAAGTATATCTATTTAAAAAAGATGATAAAAATGCTATTAACGCCTTTTTAAAAGACAGTCTTCACTTCTTCCGATCTGACAACAATTTATGACAACGATTCTTATTATTAATAATGGGCAGCATTAACGTTAAAATAGATTAGAAGGTCTTTGAAATGGAATATTTGTGCACTGTAAATAGCGTCACTTATTCAGAGGCGCATTGCTGAAAAAGTTCCCAGAACAATTACATTCCATTCCTTCCAGCACATAGTGTGTCATCCATTTCTAAACTAGGAGTATGGTTAAGAATAAAACCGAGTAGCTTTAAAAATGCTTATTTTGTAACGGGAAATGATGACTGAATCTAATATCACTGCTTTATAGCCAGCCGGAGTGGCCGAGTGGTTCTAGGCGCTTCAGTCTGCAACCGCGCGACCGCTACGGTCGCAGGTTCGAATCCTGCCTCGGTCATGGATGTGTGTGATGTCCTTAGGTTAGTTAGGTTTAAGTAGTTCTAAGTTCTAGGGGACTGATGACCTCAGATGTTAAGTCCCATGATGCTCAGAGCCATTCGAGCCATCACTGCTTTATAAAAGTTAATCGTAGCTATGTATTCCACCTGATACACAGTGGCCGGAGATGTTTGTTGTAATAGGGAAGCCCCTAATGACGTCACCCCAGGCACCCAACACTCAACAGCGACGGCGCTTTTGGGATTGGACTACTTAGACAACGGACGGCATTGACGGAGGAATAGGTATCACATGGGGCTCGTCGTGGCGAATCTACTGCTTGGTACTCAGTGTAGCGATCCTGCAAGCTACTGTACACGTTCACGTAATGAAATGAAACCTCTAAACAATATTTATCACGACGTGATCGAGTAGGTGTAGGCTTATAATGCCCGATGTTATTCCTCATTCCGTGAACATGAATGTGTCCATCAACGTTGGTCAGCCGCGATGGAAAGCAGTCAGTGCGGACTGCAGGCAGCCTGTGACTTGCATACACACACGACTGTCACTCAACCTGCTTTGGCAGGTGGCGCCCTCTAGCGGCCATTCTCTTAGACCGTTATCACTTAACACCTCCCTTAATTTTTATTAATAGCTTGCTAGAAATTATGGCTATTTTTATAACTAGTCCTTTTTGTTGCCCCTTTTTAACTTATTAAGAGTCTGCAGTGTATTTATATTTTTACTTATTAAAATGAATCAGATTCTTAGGATTTCAGACAGTTTCGGTAATTCTGCACTGTTTTTTTTTTTTACTGAAATTTTTTACTGTTCTTCGGGGCTCGGTTTTTACTTTAGCAGTATCAGGAGAAATATTTTTATACTGTTTTAATGCATTCGTCAATGACTTATATACACGTCAGATGACTATACTAAATTTTTCCCAATACCACATTATTTCTTTTTTGCGTTGGTCTTGCACAATTGTTGACAAAGTACCCTTTTCGGTACCAAATATGTATGAGTTCCTAATAGTTTGTTTTTGTTTCTACAGACCCTGAGGCAAATGTTTATTATATGGCATTTCTGTAAAATTTTGTGGTAATTGCCTTTCTTTGTTCCTCCTAGACTTGCAGATGACCTACTACACGGACTGAAATTATTAGTCGGTATACAGAAAGTTGTGATCCAGATGGTGTTTGTTTATTTATTACAACGAAAAGATCACGATGAAACATCCCCTTTAAACAATTATACAGAACTGTGCTTAAACTGACACACAGTAATTTTAGCGCAACGCAATCTGACTTTCAAAAATCCCTACAAAAGAATGGCCCTGACTACATTAACCTATACGTTTCACAAATCACTTACCTCACAAAAATCTTCGTTACTCGAACTACTGAAATACAGCGAGCGCCACTACTGCCAGCTAAATAAAAGATTCAAACTACGGAAGGCACTAACTACTGATAGGCATAGTTAGCAAATGAAAGATTTTAATAGAGAACAAACAATGTATTTACCTTAATAGTCATAATATATATCAGTTCATGACATCCAGTCTTACAAATTTCAAAACTCCGCCATCTCTCTCCCCACATCCACCACTGCTGGCGGCTCACCTCCAACTGCGCAACGCTACGCGCTGTTCACATCCAGCTGCCGCTGCCCAACACTACAATGGTAGACAACAATGCAAACTAGACGCAGATTGCACAGAGCACAGCCAGTGATTTTTATACAGAGGTGGCGTTACCAATAAAAAAACCTAAACAGCCTACTTATAACGGTTCCGAAGACATGGCGTCAATTATGACAGAATCAAAAACTGAGACCTTCCGACCCGTAGTCTGGCACTTCCTAGCACAGTTGTTGTCTGATGGTGTTACCTGTACTGCTGCGAGTGGGAGCTATTCGTAGCCCCGCATCATTGTCATTGGTATGTCGGTGCTGCATAACTGATGTGGACAAGCTGTGGCTTCCACGTGGTGACAGTCAGAGCACTGGAATGTGAATATGATGTGCATTTTGGTCGGTAGGTGGTTCAGAAGTAGCTAATGCCCCGTATGACATCTGCCAGTGTCACACTGGTGGAGACGGTGTCTTTGTGAGCTTACGGCATGCGGCAGTGATCACTGTCGAAACGAGTTGGGCATGACATGGAGAGCTCTGCTGCTGAGGGATGCGTTCAATCCATCACAGTAATAGCATCGAGTCTGCATATCAACGGATGTTGAGATCTGCGGACAGACCCAACAGTTGTTTAAATAAACAAGAAAACGTTCTCATCTTACTACACACACGACGAAACGCCTTTGGCAGTGGTGTGGGAACCTACTGTGGTCAGTCACTCATTGGTATTTGTTTAAACATTTAAAGTCACTTATTTACGATACTCTACCTGTCTCTGTGGATGGCGATCTTGAAAACTGGCTGAAATTGGGTAGCTAGGTGACAATGAAATGTAATTGAAACACCCTGTGCCATGTCTTATCTATTTGGAAACCCAGATCGCACTGTTCGTCGACAGGACACCAAAGGTAGTAGATTCCGATGCCTAGATCAGTACTTCCATCTGCCGCCGGAGTGGCCGTGCGGTTCTAGGTGCTACAGTCTGGAGCCGAGCGACCGCTACGGTCGCAGGTTCGAATCCTGCCTCGGGCATGGATGCGTGTGCTGTCCTTTGGTTAGTTAGGTTTAAGTAGTTCTAAGTTCTAGGGGACTGATGACCTCAGATGTTAAGTCCCATAGTGCTCAGAGCCATTTGAAGTACTTCCATCGACATTCATACTCCAGCTGTCCTCTGACACGACTACTGCTAAAATTACATTCGCATTAACTCCCACATAAAAGAAAAAAATTATTGGAATATAATACTGTCATTCATCAAGAGAAGTCTGCGGTTATTGTAGCCACTATGCGGTTACAGTACAGGAAATTCATTCTCTTAAAGTTCATGACTCTTTTGTGTGTGCAGCTCTATCAGATGAATCTTACT
This sequence comes from Schistocerca serialis cubense, assembly GCF_023864345.2. Lineage (NCBI taxonomy): Eukaryota > Metazoa > Arthropoda > Insecta > Orthoptera > Acrididae > Schistocerca > Schistocerca serialis. Next base: position 1,035,174,667 of record NC_064639.1, on the reverse strand, counting down.
AAGGATACTGTGCCAGGACGCTGAGACGTGAATGTTTCACATTCCTGGAAATATTCCACATGTGTAAGAGGCCAGAAACCACCCAGTTCTAAAATTATAGTATGTTTAAGTGTAAAATCCTGTAGTCTTCGGAATGTGTCTGGAAGCTGTGCCTTAAATCTAATTGTGTTGGCTATTGTGGGTGTCCGTTGCATAATGTACCACAGGCGACTGGTATCTGCTCATATTCCAAGTACATGATGTAGCATTCCTGTTCTCCGAGTCTCAAAGCGTGTCGTACGGGGTGAAAGCAAGCATCAGGGGACAGAATCTGTGACGTCATTTGGTGCATAGGCACTGGTTGCATCCTTACAACCATTCCACACTGGACCTTAAGCCTGGCTAGATGTGACGGCCAGTGCCCGCTTTCGCTGGCTGGATGTGATCCCGGTACTGATCCATCTCAAGTGGCGTAGTCCACGCGAACAATTGATGTGTTTAAAGAGTACTGGTGGCGCCAACCTCACTGTTTAGCCAGTAGAGTGTTAGGGGCGCGAGCGCTATTTGTTTAGATAAATAAATGTTCCTGTGCTATTCTATCCTAAAACATAGACGCAGCAGTAGTTGTCATTTTATGATAACCTACATGTGACTTTGGATGACGATCTTGTGAAGTAGTTGTAATTGGGTAGCTAGCTGATACGGAAAAGCAATGAAACTTGGCTGTTGAAGGCAACACATGCCCTGTTTCTTACCTATGATCGCTGGGATGCTGGAGGGGACGAAGGAAATTGTTTAAACCGAACAACTACTATTTTTAACTTAGCACAAGCCGTCTGGGATGTCGGAGGAATGAGGAAAACAGGTGTATTTTGAATTTCTCAGCATTTTACTTACGATAGGACTCCATGTTTAGAAAAAATGAAATCTTACAGCAATGCGTAAGCTTCGAAGTCGATGCAATCGAAAAATTCGGCCATTTATGTCACATACTTTGTTACTCTCAAACTCACTGGTTAACACCTAGAGTGTACGACCCCTGGACGTAGATTGATGAAATTCGGTAAGAAGAAAGGTTTAGCAATGCAAGTAAACAAAGAAATCAGATAATTGTTAATTTGCAGTTACATCTGATGAAAAAAAATATTTCTTTTCTCGTTTGTTATTCGACGTCACACTTGAAATTAAAAGATTCTCGAAAGTCTTGGAACCCCTGGGACCGATATCTTGCCAGTATCAATGTCGATAACAGGAAAAAATCGTGGAGATGATAGATTCCTAGAATGCATGGACTGTTTACATACATAATTAAGTTTGTACGGAACCCTCAGTGTATGAGTCCTACTTGAATCATCTGCTGCCCCCCCCCCCTCTTTTTTTTACTGTTCCTCTTACGTACAGTTTGTTAATTTATAATGATAAGTAACTCACTATTATGACACTAAATCATTAAAATAATTGTATTCTGTAAACACATGCTTGAAACAACGTTTTGTTTATCAAGCACATAGGGAGAACGCAATTTATTCACATAACACACACGGTGGACAAGACAACATAAAAAAGAAGTCAGCACGCGAGCCTCTAAATATCTTGATTTCTATCAGGCATATTTGAGTACAATGGAAACCTTTGCCGAAGAGAATTGATTACGTACGAGTGAAGGCAGCCTCATTATATTGTTTTTCAAGTGGAGATAGACATTATAATCAATCAGTATAACTGGATCTGAAAATCGTCTCACTACGTTTTTCCAGTATCGAAAGCCATGTTCGTCCAACGGCTTAACCTGTCCCATCAAGCGTTTTGGGATCAGCAGATGGACAGGTTCCTTGTCCTCACGTACGTTGCTCAAAACAGATCTATCACGTTCACCATTCCAAGAATCTAATAATGAACACATCATTTTTCTCCCACAATGGGAAAAGAAACTTGGGTCAAATACCTTTTGGCGTGGTGAGACGTTAGTTTAACAGATTTGGATGTCGTCACAAGAACATTTGTGGCTTCAAAAAGAGATTTTCGAATCCTCGGTCAAAACTCTTCATGAGTTTATGTTATAATTACGTAAAGGACGGGATGGTCAGTGTGAGAAAGCCGATTTAAGCGTGGTACTTGAGGACAAGGAACTTGTTCACCTGGTGATCCACAAAGGCTCGACAGGATAGGTACAGCCTGGACTTATACGCCTTTAGATGCTGGAAGAATTTTGTAAGAAGACCTTCCGATATAATTCTTTCCACATGACAAACAATATAATCAAGCTTCTGTCACTAGTATATTATCAGTTAGTTGGTCTAGGTTTTCCAGTGTAGCGGTACACATCAGAATATTTGGAGGAACACCCGTCACAATTTGGAATCCTGTTGCATTTTGTATTATATTGTTTTCCCCTTTAAGCGTATTATGTAACGAAATTTAGTTCTTCACGGTGTAAAAAAAACATGACATCTCAGGCATTTCTTTACAGATCATCATGATTTTGTATCATAATAATGAAATACTTATTATTATCAATTAACAAAATACACATACATGAAACTGTAAACTAAAAATCCAAAAACATGGGTGAAAAACGTAAAATAAAAATTTAAAGAAAAAATATATGAAGTAAACAATCAGAGTAATAACGAACATTTAGACATTTTAGCTGGGTATGTCGAAAATACTGCCAGAATATTGTGTACAGCTTATTTTTCCAAAAGCTATATTTCAGAAACCATCTTTATTACACGTGGATAGAAGTGCCGTGAGATCTTCTTTAATTTATGTTGCAACGAAAATTTTCGTTTTCCAAACTTGAAATTATTACAGAATTGGATTAGACCTATACAGTTTTTGAGAACGTTAATTACATTAAAATTTTTATATGAAACACATATCGTGTTTTCTAAGATATTTCCATAAACCTAAGACGCCAAATTACCTTTCGAGATGTGTTTTTATTTTGACCCCTCTATATACTCTACAAGCTTCATCAAGCTCGTTTATTTACACCAGCGAATGTTTCCTTGTTACTACAATTGGGTTATGAGCTGTGACATAACAGGACCTTCTAGCACATTTGAGCTATTTTGAATTTCCCCTGAGTGTTTGAAATATCCATCACTTTATACATAGAGCAATTTGCCTGTGACGTCAAAGGGGAGAGGGCATATCTGGGAACGTTACATGGCGACGTCACTGGAAATCTGGTAACGATGAAGGTTAGCCCGCTACGAAGTCTACTACCCTCTTAGTATGTTCTCCCATGAATCGAATTGATACTGAATAAGAGTCACCTACAATAGATAACTAAGTTTCGAACTAGGTCTTTCAGTTCTCTGTCAAATTCTTCTCGCAGTGCTATATCTACCATTTTAGCCTCGTCTACTTCCTCCTCCCCTTCCATTAAATTACAGTAAAGTCCGTGTTCTTTGTATATCCTGTCTATATGTTCGTTCTACCATTTAGTCTTACTTTCTTTCGTTATTAATGCCTAGGCGTGGTAAACAAATCTAAAAGTTCCCGTAGCTAGGTTGTGATTTGCCCACCTGGAACTTCAAAACGGATTCGTTTCTATAACTATTCAGCTGAATGAGGGTCGAAACGACCATGCAGAATTCTGAACGATAAGTTTTAAAACCATATAAGTGAAACAATTTATCGACTACGTAAAGGCGAGACCAGTGATAATAATACTTAAGGCATCTAAACGCAGGTACAAAACCTCTAGGATGATGGAACGTATTTCGAATCGATACTTAGGGATTGTGACATACAAAAACACATGAAAACACATTTTAGAGCTTTGCATCGCGGCAATTTAGGCACACTGAAAGTGTCAGATTTTCATAATTATCAGAGAATTTCCAACACGTGTTTACGCACCAGTAATTTGAAAATTATGTAGAATTGCATTCGTTAGGAAGCAGATTGGCGAGCTTGTAATTAGGTCTGACAGACGAAGGCAACGACGCATTCATGGCGCTGGAGAGAAATTCGGTCGTCATTTCGGACATTAATTATTAATACCATTATCTCCGCGACAGAATAGTAATAATTGTTTTCCACGCCAGTACGAGTCAGCCAGCATACGCCCGCCGTAATTGCGATTCAACTAATGAGTAACAACGTTCTCGTTTTGTTTTGTGCAGCCGTGCTGCGGAACTCCATGTCGATGAACCACTTTGCTGTTCCAGAGCGAAATGGAGTATTGCCCAGCCCAAATTTTGCGCATTAGTTGCTTATGCACTCGCGAACGGAATGAAACAGTTTAAATCTGACGGACTATAACTAGTATTTTTATCTTTAGGAACTGTGTTGGTAAATTTCAATTAAAACACCAATTACGGATTTCTTTCAGACAACCTAATCAGGCACTGTAGGTAAAACGTGGTAGCCTACGTGATTACATCTTTTGAGTAATATTTTCTGTTTAAAACTAACAGGAAGGAGAACGAAAACAAGGTATATCACTTGGAAGAACAACACTAATGGTAACATAATAGCAGGTAACGTGCTAGTCCTCATTTTCAGTAGATTTACTGTGCTGTGATGTGCGATTAAGACGAAGACATTAAGAAGAAAAAAGTAATAAACTACCGGCATCACAGTCAGAACATTGTTATCCCAGCATTTTTCTTAATATAAGTAAAGAACTACACAAAGTACAGCTTCGCGGGAGTGACATGTTGAAATTTTTCTTAGGTGTAACATGGTTCATCTTGGCTTAGGCATTTTACAAGTAGTTCTCTGTGACAGTTGAGAGTATCACAAAAAAAGGGAACAATTATTCATCAGTTACCTGACTGCTAAAGCTAGTGGCCTATTTGTCTGCTTATGCAGTATACTTTTTTCAAAATCTCTAGAAAACGCATGAAAAGACACAAGTACGAAACTACGTTTCTACGAACCGTTTTGTGCGCTCTTTTTTTCTACAGACTCACTGCAATACATTTGAACAGAGGTGTTTTGAAACATGCAAAATTAACAAAATGTATTCGTTAAATTTTTCGTGTTCCTCTTCAATGCTTTAGTACTTATTTATATTCTTCCAAGGCGCTGCAGTCTGGAACCGCAAGACCGCTACGGTCGCAGGTTCGAATCCTGCCTCGGGCATGGATGTTTGTGATGTCCTTAGGTTAGTTAGGTTTAACTAGTTCTAAGTTCTAGGGGACTAATGACCTCAGCAGTTGAGTCCCATAGTGCTCAGAGCCATTTGAACTTATATTCTTCCTGGTATACAGAAAGTGCACAAACATTTTATAAAAATTTCAGACTTAGCTATACTAAAACGGATTGTCTTCGTCCGCTTGAAATAATTTTTTTTCGTTTTTAGTCAAGAACTATTGACGTACACAAAAATCCGAATTTATTCGAATAAGCCACATCTTGAATAACTAAGTGAAGCACATCTTACAATCATGTACTCCATAAGACACTCAAAAACTTGAGGAGACATCCTCAAGTCCCATTACCGTTCAGTCGCGGCACAGATCAGACGGAAATCGGTCTAACCTTCGTCCCAGGAGCGGACATCTCGTTCAGCAGCATTCCAGGAATCCCTATGGGATTGGTGTAACCTTCGAGAAAGGGGAGGGAGCCGATCATGTTCATGGAGTGTCTCTCAAACCATGCTGACACAATTTGGGGACAATAAGGCAGTACAGGTGTAGGTAGGAAGAGTAAATGTAAGATTGAGAGAATCGTCATGTAAGATCTATGTGTAAAGAACTTCGATACAGAATGACGGTGTGCTTGTGAGGCAAGAACATCGGAAATGTATTCGCAGATGCGACTATGAACCACCGTCGGCTGTTTATTGAAATAACAATGAAATTTGTACCGGACGGGGTTACAAACCCGAACTTCCTGTTTTAAATGAGCGGTCTCCTTAACAGCTTCGTATATCCGAGCACGAATCACGACCATAACAAAGCGTCCACATGTGCTATTCCATGCATCGCAACCTGCACTTCTACGTTACGTACCAGCTGGATTGCTGTTGAACTCCGGGAAGGATACAATGACTGAGAGCCATATGGCCTGGCAATACGAAACAGCAGTACCTGTGATAGTAAGAAGTACGATGCAAGTCCTTTCGGAGATGCATGCATGTCCGAAGGAACATTTCATCGCACTTCATACTATCACAGGTACTGCCATTTCATGCTACGAAACAACCGATAATTGCTGCGGGACATCCGACCAATGATAGTGAAATGAAATGTTAATTGCAACGAAGCGTGTGCACGAATGCATTTAACAGATCATACAGTACGGTGTTTGACAAAGATTGTAGTGGAACCTATTAGTGCGATATTCTGAGCAGTACAGCAACATGTATGCAAGACGTGGTTTGGAAGAAGATCCATACGTAGCCTGGTGGCGAACACTGCTAGGCAAATTGCTGCAGACCTTGCAACCGCTACTGGTACACGTGTCTCTCCAGAACTATTCTGCAGCGATCAATAAGGCTGGTTTATATGGTCAGAGGCCGGTTAAATGCATCCCACTTCAGCCTATACCATCGTTCCTTGGTATAGGGAGCATGTTGGTTGGTGTTAGCTACTGTGATCCAGGGTGATGTGTTCCAACGAATCCTGCTTCACTGCGGCAAATGTTAGTGTGGAGAGGAAGGGGAACACATTCCACACAACACAACGTTCATGAAAGCCATCGGCATGGTCTAGGGATTATGGTGTGTGCTGTCATTATGATCAATCTCTGTTGATACAGTGTTAAATCGGGACAGATGCCGGTCAAACATTTACCAAGGAAAATTGCCAAACAGTCGTATGTTGAGAAGCTATTTTACTTAGACAACCAGTTTCGGCATTTCAGTAATGCCGTCTTCAGGCCCCTAGGCACTCCATGTACAGACAGTCAGATATAGGGGCCTAAATATGGCGTTATTGAGGTGCCGGTACTGGTTGTCTAAAAAATATAACTGCTCAACATTCGGCTGTTTGGCGATTTTCCTTACTAAAAATTATGCTCAGTGGCCGAACACCGCTGCATATCTTCGCGCAATGTACAGTTACAGCGCAGCGGTATTGCGGGGAGATTATTCTGGATTGTGTCTGTCTGTTTAGGCGTGCGGTAGGTCGCGACTTTTTGTTGATGGTCGACAATGCCCGCCCACACAGGACCGCTGAGGTGTCGGACATACAGGCAAGTGAAGATAATGAACGTAGGCCTAAGTACTCCCCGGACCTAAATCCTATATGGCATGCCAGGAATGTTCTTAGCAGACGTGTTTCTCAACGAACACCCCCTTCCCGAACAGTGCAAAAACTGAAAACCGCCTTGAGGGAGGAATGAGAAAATACCCCCCGCCTCAAGGACTGCTTAATGGTTTGACAGCCAGCTTGAATAACACGTGCAAAATGTGAACTACTGCCAGAGGAGGGCATATTCGTTACTGAGAGTCTGATATCGACTTCTATGTCGGGAGTATGACCTGTGTCAAACGTGGACGTTACTTATTTCAGTTATCCCGCTTTCCCTTGTATTGAAATCTGTACCATTTTTATTTATAAATATACGACTCTACCTCTATTACGTGTGTACTGAGTTTTATGTCGTCCATCATTGCCTGTGATTATTCCTGTCCAACAATGTTTCTGATCTTGAGCAATTATCAAGCAGTGTACGGGGGAAGTCAATATAACTTTTGGTGAATTTCAAAGCAAAGGCCTCAAAATTAACAGTACAAAAGGAATGACCACTGGGGTGAGGAGGATCTGGCTGCAGAGGTGATAGGAGAAGGATGAGTGTCGGTTTGAAAGACAGGAGATACCGTATTAGAGTGATAGTATGACAGAGCTGGGGGACACTTGCTATCAGAAAAGGAGAGAGGCTAAGATAGCACTCCTTCGGAATTTCTAAAATCACCGGAGGCGGGAGGGGTTCAAATGGCTCTGAGCACTATGGGACTCAACTGCTGAGGTCATTAGTCCCCTAGAACTTAGAACTAGTTAAACCTAACTAACCTAAGGACATCACAAACATCCATGCCCGAGGCAGGATTCGAACCTGCGACCGTAGCGGTCTTGCGGTTCCAGACTGCAGCGCCTTTAACCGCACGGCCACTTCGGCCGGCGCGGGAGGGGTGATGGGGGAGGAGAGGAAGAGTGGCACACAAATGGTTATTCAAATTAATGTGTACAATCTATAAGACGGGAGACATAACATTGGATTTTCGGAAAAATGTTATTAGGTAGTTAATTACTTGCATGATATCGAAATGATGTGGAACGAGTCGCTTTAAAGGATATGTATATGTGATTAGTGTTAACATTAACGAACACATTATTTTTTTAATCCTACTCGGGCAACTGCACACTTAACAAAAGGGCTGACCTGTTTTTTACCTTAAGAATTTCCGTACAATACAAGTTCTGCATTTATAACAATCGCTAATATTTGCATTTTGTAGATTAGTATCATTCTCGAAACATAACACTTTTCTTGATGAAATAGGAATAGTGTAACAACAGAGTTGCAAAGGACCGAGAAGACGGCACACCACTTACCAAACTGTTCTTGCAAACACTAGGGAGACGGCAATCATAATGCATGTCACTGTGGAATTTCTATCGTTTTAAATAATTATTTATCTCGTGGTGATTTGAAGCAATCACTATTATCGACACATTTCATTTGGTTCTTTCAAAGAAGAAATAGGGACGGCGGGTAGAGAGAGGGGGTGTAACGGCGGCCCCTAGCAGTCCAGGGCGGGGGGTGTAGGTCTCACAATGCCCCTATGGGGCTGCCAGTGGGAAGGCGAAGGGGGCGAGAGTCACGAAGAGAGCATCCATGAACGTTAGGGCCTACACGTAAAGCTAACAAACGCTCAAATGAATCGTGCAATGGGACATGGAATTAATGTGTACAAACATATGCATCAAATATTTTTATTACGTTTCGGCTAGTTGTAGACCACGTTATTACAACCGTTTTCTTTCTTCCTAGGGCTTTAACATTGTATCGTACTGTACGTTAACCGTGGGCGTAGAAACGACGGAGAGGCTCCGTCCCCAACCACTCTTTCAGGGTTATTGAGCGGTTCGGCCCCCTGTGGACACCCCCACCCCCCCACCCCACCCCACCCCACCCCATCCCACCCCAGGGAACGTCTCACACCAGACGAGTGTAGCCCCTGTGTTTGCGTAGTAGAGTAATGGTCGTATACGCGTACGTGGAGAACTTCTTTGCGCAGCAATCGCCGACATAGTGTAGATGAGGCGGAATAAGGGGAAACAGCCCGCATTCGCTGAGGCAGATGGAAAACCGCCTAAAAACCATCAACAGACTGGCCGGTTCACCGTACCTCGACACATGTCCACCGGGCGGGTTCGTGCAGGGGACCAAGCGCTCCTTCCCAATCCGGAAAGCCGTGCGTTAGACCGCACGGCTATCCGGGCGGGCGCTTTAACATTAGTCATTCCAGTATTACTTTTCGCAGAGGTTTCTCCTTTCTTGCGTTAAATCTTGCCTCTCTTCTTTTCTTACTTTTTGGTTGGACACTGTGTTGTCCATCATGTTTTGTCTATAGACAATTAAGTTTTGTGAAGTCGTCATACGGGTTCTCTAGTAATTGCAAGTTTTTTTCTGTTTATGATCATTAGGCAACTACGTCATTTTTATTAAAAACGTAGACAGGGATTCGACTGGATAACTTAATCTGATCTCGTACTTGCCAGAGGAGCATAAAAAGATTTACTCCGTCTCCAATTGGTGTCTTTCTATACAGGTGAACGTAGCTCTTGGCTATATTTTCTTCTGCACTCTCCATTTTCTTTGACTGGATGCAATGTAATCCTCAGAATCATCGTTTTGATGGTTTTTAGGTATTCTGCGTGTACATCTTGCTGTCGAATGATTCTTCAATAACGTCTCAGTATGGTACTGTTGGACACTGATCGTTTGTAATAAACATCTTTGATCAGGTCGAAAGCCACTTCCATCTTGTTGGCCCTGAAACTCAATGTTCCATTCTTAAGTGATGCATGAACTTCCTTAGGTACTCAAAATTTTCTATGTGCTTTACTTTTCCTTGATTTACAAGAAATTTTCTCCATACTAACTTGATGACTGTCTTGAATATTGTTTCTCTCAACGAGATTTACAGGTTCGCCGTTACTGCTCCCATCTCAGGTTGGTTGGCTTTTCTGCAGCAATGTCAAAGAAGTCCGAAGAAAGTGTCCATCCTCAACGAGTTCTCCAATCATTTCTTTTGGCCACTTGCTAATAACTCACTAGGTTTATTTCACCCATGACCTAATGCGAAATATATCCAAAATTTCTAACCTAAATTTGACTTTGAAGGTTGTGTTCAACGTGGTATCTTGAATATTTGCTCCTGTTTTATTGTCCAGCCAAATTTGCTCCTAACTTAGATTAATATACTTCGATCGGTTTAGTCACAAGCCTTTCCAGAATCTATGGACCTCATAAAGTATATAATGCCACACAATTTGTAATTTGTGACAACACAAACACCATTACTGATAAAAATAGACTCAAGAGCGAAAACGTTATGACCACCTGCTTAGCAGCGTGTTGATCTACCTATGGATCGCATAACAGCAGAGATGCTGCGTGGCATTGTATGTAGGCTGTTTACGTCTTTATGTTGGTAACACCACGTAGCCCTCTATATGAAAATCATTGACTGTGCTGTATGCAGTCTGTGGCTGGTTGGACTCATTGTTGGAATATTCGCTTGTGTAGTGTTGGGCAGTTGCATGTGGGCGTAGCGTTGGGCAGTTGGAGTTCAGCCACGCCAGCAGTGGTGGATGTGGTGAGAGATGCCAGTGTTTTGAGAGGTTACTATAAGCGGACGATCTGGACATGTGTCCGCCAGAAAAAGGAAATTTGTAAAGATGCTTGTCACGAAGTGATAGATACATATGATGACTTTTGGACATTATTAAGCTAAATACGTTGTTTGTTTTATGTCCAAAGCTTTCCTTATCTAACTATGCCTATCAGTAGTTAGTGCCTTCAGTAGTTACAATCTTTTATTTAGCTGGCAGTATTGGCGCTAGATGTATCGCAGTAGTTCGAGTAACGAAGATTTTTGTGAGATAAGTGATTCATGAAAGGTATAGGTTATTGTTAGTCAGGGCCATTCTTTTGTAGGGATTATTGAAAGTCAGAATACGTTGCGCTAAAAATATTGTATCTCACTCAGCTGTTTGAAAATCATATAACGTAGAAATTTACCAGCACAGTCATTCATAATTTTTCAAAGGGGATGTTTCAGCATGGCTTTAACAAGTCCTTGGTAGATTTCTGGAGATATGTGGAACCAGATACTTACGTACAGGTCACTCAATTCTGGTATTTTTCGAGATGTTTGTTTTTGGGCGCAGAACCGGTACCCGATAGCGTCCCAGATGTGATCCATTAGATTCAGCTAAGGCGAATTTGGTAGTCGAAAGATCAAAGTGAGAAAGCTTGTCTATTATGGATGTTTTAGAATCCTTGACTGTTTATTCAATGTAAACATAAATACTGGAACCAGTCACTTTACTTCTAAGAGTTATTTTTTCATTCCATGAACTGGTTTTCGAATCTTTCCAGGCTCATTTTTATATGGCGTACAGCAATTTACTTAGCAATTCAAGCATAATGCTCGGCGCTGCCTCAGTGACTATATGAAACACGCTTTAACGGAAAAAATTTGGAAATTTGTGGTAAGGTCTTATGTGACCGAACTGCTGAGGTCATCGGCCCCTACATTACGTTAAGGACGACACATACACCCATGCCCGAGGGAGGACTCGAACCTACGACGGCGGTGGCCGCTCGGACCGCCACAAGACGCCTTAGACCGCGCGGCTACCCCGCGTGGCACGTTTTAATGCATCGCCATGAATATTATTTATCTGCAGGGTTGGATCCAAAATGTATTTGCTTATTTATTTATTTATTTTATTTACTGCGACAGTATGGGCAGCATTTGTTGTTAGTATCCACGTGCCTGCTTCCATTGTGATGGGCAGTTGGTACCACAATGGAAGCAGACAGAGGGATAATAACAACGAAAGCCACCCATACTGTCGCAGTATGAAAACAAAATGTAAATTAACAAACTATGGGTTCAAATCAGCAGATAAACAATAGTCATGGCGCTGCATGTTCCATCTTTTTGCCACAGAACCAGTTCTCAGCATTATTCTTGAAATAGCTATGTAAATTCCTTAACACTATCTCAAGATGAGCCTGGAAAAGTTCGAAAACCGGTTCATGGAATGGATTGGTAGCTATTTCAGATAACTGCTTGGTTGTAGTTTTATGTACACTCCTGGAAATTGAAATAAGAACACCGTAAATTCATTGTCCCAGGAAGGGGAAACTTTATTGACACATTCCTGGGGTCAGATACATCACATGATCACACTGACAGAACCACAGGCACATAGACACAGGCAACAGAGCATGCACAATGTCGGCACTGGTACAGTGTATATCCACCTTTCGCAGCAATGCAGGCTGCTATTCTCCCATGGAGACGATCGTAGAGATGCTGGATGTAGTCCTGTGGAACGGCTTGCCATGCCATTTCCACCTGGCGCCTCAGTTGGACCAACGTTCGTGCTGGACGTGCAGACCGCGTGAGACGACGCTTCATCCAGTCCCAAACATGCTCAGTGGGGGACAGATCCGGAGATCTTGCTGGCCAGGGTAGTTGACTTACACCTTCTAGAGCACGTTGGGTGGCACGGGATACGTGCGGACGTGCATTGTCCTGTTGGAACAGCAAGTTCCCTTGCCGGTCTAGGAATGGTAGAACGATGGGTTCGATGACGGTTTGGATGTACCGTGCACTATTCAGTGTCCCCTCGACGATCACCAGTGGTGTACGGCCAGTGTAGGAGATCGCTCCCCACACCATGATGCCGGGTGTTGGCCCTGTGTGCCTCGGTCGTATGCAGTCCTGATTGTGGCGCTCACCTGCACGGCGCCAAACACGCATACGACCATCATTGGCACCAAGGCAGAAGCGATTCTCATCGCTGAAGACGACACGTCTCCATTCGTCCCTCCATTCACGCCTGTCGCGACACCACTGGAGGCGGGCTGCACGATATTGGGGCGTGAGCGGAAGACGGCCTAACGGTGTGCGGGACCGTAGCCCAGCGTCATGGAGACAGTTGCGAATGGTCCTCGCCGATACCCCAGGAGCAACAGTGTCCCTAATTTGCTGGGAAGTGGCGGTGCGGTCCCCTACGGCACTGCGTAGGATCCTACGGTCTTGGCGTGCATCCGTGCGTCGCTGCGGTCCGGTCCCAGGTCGACGGGCACGTGCACCTTCCGCCGACCACTGGCGACAACATCGATGTACTGTGGAGACCTCACGCCCCACGTGTTGAGCAATTCGGCGGTACGTCCACCCGGCCTCCCGCATGCCCACTATACGCCCTCGCTCAAAGTCCGTCAACTGCACATACGGTTCACGTCCACGCTGTCGCGGCATGCTACCAGTGTTAAAGACTGCGATGGAGCTCCGTATGCCACGGCAAACTGGCTGACACTGACGGCGGCGGTGCACAAATGCTGCGCAGCTAGCGCCATTCGACGGCCAACACCGCGGTTCCTGGTGTGTCCGCTGTGCCGTGCGTGTGATCATTGCTTGTACAGCCCTCTCTCAGTGTCCGGAGCAAGTATGGTGGGTCTGACACACCGGTGTCAATGTGTTCTTTTTTCCATTTCCGGGAGTGTATTTACATCAACGTGGCTTCATTGTGGTATTCCTCAAACAACTGCAGCACTATTCTGGCCTAGAGGCACTGAAATTGCCCTGCAGGAAGATGCCATTGCCGTCTGAGAAGACATCAAGCATGAAGAGATGCTAGTTGTTCGTGATAATATTCACGCAGTCCACAGCTGTCACGGTGCCTTCGATTACCACCACAGGTCCCACAGAAGCGCAGGTTAATGTCCCTACGTAGCATAACACTGCCCCCATCAGCCTGCCTCCATCAGGCGGTCCATGTTTCGAGCAGTCATTCCCTTGGAAACGATCGTCGACCTGTTGTGACAAGAAATGTGGTTTATTCAGCCAGACGGCACTTTCCATTTATCCACTGCCCTATTTCAATGATCCTGTGCCAACCGCAATCGTAGTTAACTGTATCGGTGGCTCAACATGGCGACACGTATAGAAGGTGCTGAGGAGCGGCTTGATCGATTATGTGCACTGAACGACGTGTTCCGCAACACATGTTGAAACGTCCCCTTTGAACAATTATACATGACTGTGCTTAAACTGACACACAATATTTTGTTAGCGCAACGCAATCTGACTTTCAAAATTCCCTACAAAAGAATGGCCCTGACTAACATTAAACTATACCTTTCACAAATCACTTACCTCACAAAAATCTTCGCTGCTCAAGCTACTGCAATATAGCGAGCGCCACTACTGCCAGCTAAATAAAAGATTCAAACTATGGAAGGCACTAACTACTGATAGGGATAGTTAGCAAATGAAAGATATTAATAGAGAACAAACAATGTATTTACCTTGATATCATAATATATAAATATAGCAGTTCATGACAAATTTCAAAACTCCGCCATCTCTCTCCCCACATCCACCACTGCTGGCGGCTCACCTCCAACTGCGCAACGCTACGCGCTGTTCACATCCAGCTGCCGCTGCCCAACACTACAATGGCAGACAACAATGCAAACTAGACACAGACTGCACACAGCACAGCCAGTGATTTTCACACAGAGGTGGCGTTACCAATAAAAAACCTAAACAGTCTATTTACAATGTGTATTCACCGGCATTATGCTCTGTCGTCAGATCTGCCACAAATCACCGCCTGTCACGCTTTACAGATAGGACAAGCCTCCGACCTCCATATTCAGTGATGTGGCGTCGGCAATCCACACATTGTTACCTACCCGTGCTTTCACAGTCCTTCAACGACTTTCCGTTTATACGATATCAGCACACGAACAGCCGACCAGCTTCGCCGTTTCATAAGAATCTGCCCTTTGTCAAAGTAACTCATTTAAGTGGATTTCACCATTCTTGGACCCTATGGTCGCTAGAATGAATAGCCGACCGCTGTGGTCGAGCGGTTCTAGGTGCTTCAGTCCAGAACCGCGATGCTGCTACGGTCGCAGGTTCAAATCCTGCCTAGGGCATGCATGTGTGTGATGTCCTTAGGTTAGTTACGTTTAAGTAGTTATAAGTCTAGGGGACTGATGACCTCAGATGTTAACTCCTATAGTGCTCAGAGCCATGTGCTAGAATGATTTACCACTCGTCCTTGCTTACTTTATACACTTTTTGTCGCATTACTCGCACGCAACGCCACCTGGTAGAACTGAGTCTCGCTGTGGGCAGAGATAATGTTTAGTTGCGGCGGAAAAAGGATTTAAAAATAGAAAGGATTGACGATAACAATAACTATAACAAATAAGTTATTATTACAATGAAGAAATGTTTAATGGTAAAGGTTGATAGTTGTTGGAGGGAAAACGTAACTCTGTTGTTGTGATTCGCCCATCAAATGACGATATTAAGCACAACAGCCCTTATGGTCTTCTTTGTGAGAAGCCGGTCGTGTAGAGTGTAACAATACAGGCCTAATGAGCAGATATTAAGTAGAAATTAAAGACGCTAGGAATCTGGGTTCTGAGCAGTTGATTTTCAGGGCAACAGACACGAGGAAACGATGCAGATCAGAGGTCGAAGCCCCCGCATGCAACCTAGAAAGTTGCCCCACGGGGTCCAGAACATTGACGCCGGCGTTTTTGTCGCATTTTCAGCCAGCCTGCTTCCTCGCTTTACATCACAATACGAATGACGACCATCTTAGATATATACGTGTATATTCAAGCAGCAGACTTCACTGTCAGAGTAACCGCAATTTATGACAGACATTGCTATTGACTCCTTAGGGCACACCGGACAGAGTCAATGTGTTCGCTGTGTGTATACTGTGAACCAAAGCCCAAAATTATTTTAAGTGCAAGCAGTACATTTCCGGAAGTTGGTTCCTCATCAAAACTCTATCTGCGAAGTCCCCTCTACAGCCCTCACATGCCTGTAATAGAAATTGTGAAACACCCTGTAGAGAAATCCAGTATTTCCACAAAGTATGGAGTTACTATTAGTGTCGATTGATTGCCGCGCCATTAGTACACAACTGCGAACAGCAAGGGTTCCAGAGTAATTCCCTGCTACACGGCTAAGGTAATTTCTACAGCTGTAGATGAATCTCAGTCCAAGATACCGTACTGTCTCCACTCTACCAAAAAACCCTCAGTCTACTCAAACATTTCGTTTCATATGCCATACTTCCATTAATAGGCGTTGGTGTGGTACTGAGTCAAACGCTGTTCAGAAGTTGAGAAACTCCGCACCTACATGACCGGCTAGACCCATGATTTTCAGGATGTTATGTGTAAAAGCCCAAGTTGTGTTTTATAAGACCTGCTTCTTCGTAATCTACGGTGGTTTCGTATGGAAGAGATAATTGCTTTCTAGATATTTCATTATGTTTGAGCCCACTTAACTGCTGAGTAGAGCTGCATTTAACGATTCTCATATCGTAACCCGGATGTACTTGTTTGAAGTAATTACAGTAAGCACGTCATCAGTGTTGAGTGGGAACGCCGGCCGTTGTGGCCGAGCGGTTCTAGGCGCTTCAGTCTGGAACCGCGCGACCGCTACGGTCGCAGGTTCGAATCCTGCCTCGGGTATGGATGTATATGATGTCCTTAGGTTAGTTAGGTTTAAGTAGTTCTAAGTTCTAGGGGACTGACGACCTCAGATGTTAAGTCCCATAGTGCTCAGAGCCATTTGAACCATTTTTTTGAGTGGGAACCCTGATGAGCTGTACTGAAGTGGAGCTTAAGTAAAATTTGTTGTCATAGGGAGCAGTTGGGTTGATAGTAACTATACTGATTCTGGAGACTCGTCTCTTCGAAAGGAAAGCAAAAGGAATCAAGAGCCGTTCTAAGAAGACAGTGCAATCGGGTACGAGAAGATACGGCACGTGATGTGTCTACTGTATTCGTAAGAGCGACGCGATTGTCAGGTGGGCGCGTTGTTGGGTGTGGGCTCTGTAACGTGTGTCCCACACCTAGTTCGTCCACAGCTTCCGCCGGACGTAACAGCAACGCATCCCACCGCGACGTTGCGTCAAACGCTACGGGCGTCGCCTATCACGCCCTAGCCCGCCTCTACCGGTATCTAACAGGCTGTCCTACCCGCCAGCAGGCTAACCGAATACTGTCCCAAGTGGCAAAGGCTACAACGCAACTGTGTGCTGAGTAGGTTCTTTTGGTTCGAACATATATATTCAACCGGCATTACGCGCTAAAAAAAAAGTTTCTTTTTTTAAAAAAAACGGGTAATGCCGGTTGAATGCATTCCGGAATCTACTCCTTACGCAGTTGCAATGTAGCTTTTTCACTTCAATTCGGAACGTCGAATAAATTAAAAAGCGAATGGGGAGAACGCTGATAGCGGTGTTCTTAGACACCACACTCCAACATAGGGATTGTTGTTGTTGCGGTCTTCAGTCCTGAGAGTAGTTTGATGCAGCTCTCCATGCTACCCTATCCTGTGCAAGCTTCTTCATATCCCAGTACTTACTGCAACCTACATCCTTCTGAATCTGCTTAGTGTATTCATCTCTCGGTCTCCCTCTACGAGTTTCACCCTCCACGCTGCCCTCCAATGCTAAATTTGTGATCCCTTGATGCCTCAGAACACGTCCTATCAACCGGTCCCTTCTTCTTGTCAAGTTGTGCCACAAACTTCTCTTCTCCCCAATTTTATTCAATACCTCCTCATTAGTTATATGATCTACCCATCTAATCTTCAGCATTCTTCTGTAGCACCACATTCCGAAAGCTTCTATTCTCTTCTTGTCCAAACTATTTATGGTCCACGTTTCACTTCCATACATGGCTACACTCCATGCAAATACTTTCAGAAACGGCTTCCTGACAGTTAAATCTATACTCGATGTTAACAAATTTCTCTTCTTCAGAAACGCTTTCCTTGCCATTGCCAGTCTACATTTTATATCTTCTCTACTTCGACCATCGTCAGTTATTTTGCTCCCCAAATAAAAAGAACTCCTTTACTACTTTAAGTGTCTCATTTCCT
The DNA here is from genome assembly GCF_023864345.2 of Schistocerca serialis cubense. Taxonomy (NCBI): domain Eukaryota; kingdom Metazoa; phylum Arthropoda; class Insecta; order Orthoptera; family Acrididae; genus Schistocerca; species Schistocerca serialis. Next base: position 1,035,156,552 of record NC_064639.1, on the reverse strand, counting down.
AGTCTAATTCCCTCAGCATCACCCAACTTAATTCGACTACATTCCATTATCCTCGTTTTGATTTTGTTGATGTTCATCTTTTATCCTCCTTTCAAGACATACGGATAAAGTGCTTCAGAAATCCTGTGTGCAATTAAAATCGAAACGGTCGAACCAAGGATGATTTTCTCTCTGACATCTGATTGAAGTCTAAATGAGGGTGAAGAGAGAAATGACAGAGTCATTCATTGAATTAGAAAGTAAACTTTTGTCAGCCGCTCCGAACTGAAATCTTAAGATATTTCTAGGTTGGGTGAATTCAGTAAAGTGCTGAAAATCATCTGTTTAGTTGATTAGTGAGCATACTGGTACCTAAACGTAAGATAACATATAAAAGGCCGATATACTGAATTCTGTCTTCCGAAACTGTTTAAGTGTGGAAGATCGCAGTGCGGTCTATCCCTTCACACGAACACCAGAGTGGCATATATGGAAATACACGGCCGGCCAGTGTAACCACGCGGTTAAAGGCGCTTCAGTCTGGAACCGCGCGACCGCTACGGTCGCAGGTTCGAATCCTGCCTCGGGCATGGATGTGTGTGATGTCCTTAGGTTAGTTAGGTTTAAGTAGTTCTACGTTCTAGGGGACTGATGACCTCAGATGTTAAGTCCCATAGTGCTCAGAGCCATTTGAACCATTTTTTTGGAAATAAACGACCGCATAATTGAATAGTAAATACATACGGACCTGATATGATACCTGTCCAGGCTGTACATATGGAACCGCCTTGATTTCCAAATGCGTCTGATGTACAGGTTTCTCGTAAACAGTCCCTTTTGTTTTGTTTCAGGTACTAAATAACTGCCAAAAAACACCACACGTGAAGACGCTGCCCTAGGTTTGTAGTGGGATGCTGGAACGAAATCGCCAATTGCTGTCCAGAGAAACTTCCGTCCTATAGCCAGCCACCAGATGTTAAGACGGTCAAGACTTGAAACAGTTAAGCTCTGGCAGAGAACGTAGCTGTAAGGAAATGGTGAACGAGACAAAGAGAGCTTCCATATAACTCCATCAAAGTTAGTTCGCTGAGCGTCACGAGAGGTACACATCCGTCGATCAACAGTTCACAGGGTCCTGCATGAACGACTTCGCCTTCGGGCTCACAATGTTCAAACTGTGCAAAGGTGCAAACTTGTACTTTCGACATGAATTTGCAATTTACATTTTACACAGAATCGGGTGAAACTCCAACAATGTAGAGAATGTCGTTTTATCTGAGGAAGCAACATCCCACTTAGGTTGGAAGCTTAATAGGCATAACATTCACATCTGGAGTTTGGACACAAGCCAGAGACAGCGAAACAGTGAATGTGTGTTGTGCACTGATGAAAGACAGCATATCTGGACCAATTATCTTCATCGAGAAAATGGTAATAGGAATTGTTCATCTGGATACGCTTGAGCAATTTCGTATGCTTCAGCTTCCTCCAGCTTCAACCAGATGTGATCTAGCAGTAGGACGGTGCAGCACCGCTTTGGATTTAGCATGTTCGTGACTTCCTAGACCGAATATTCTCACAATGATGATAGGACGTCATAGGGTAACCAAGTGGTTACCACAGCCTGCAGACATAATCCCCCTGGTTTTCTTCCTGTGGATTTATGTGAAAGACACTGTGCATGCCTCCCTTGTATGTGAGCTTGGCGATCTCCGCAGAACTGTAGATGCAACAGCCGCCATCATCTATGACATGCTTGTGCACACGTGGTTTGTGGTGGAATATCGTCTAGACGTTTCACGTATTGAAAAAGGAGGCCAAATAGAAGAACGCTTATAACACTCCCTCTCTGCTAACTATTGTACCATAACCTCAATGCCAGAAGCAGGTTGTAACATAAAACAATTTTGTAAAAGTAACTATGGCACAAAGCAACAGAGCAGTGTTACCCTCTGAGAGGAATTTTGTTAAGTTGACCGTATTGTTCCTAATGGAAGTGGCTTATCGGAAATGAAAGTCAGAATTACGTTAATATTGGAATAGTGACAAACAAAATTTTGCCTAGCTATACTGTTTATAGAATAAGGGAAACGGTCGCCAGCCTAATTAGGCAAGAGAAAGATTAACATTCTCGTTTATGAAAGTAGGCATAAGTAACTATAATGGACAACACAACAGACACATCCTAGACTTAGCAACACGCGAGTGCAATGAACTCTAACACACATATGTTTTAAGATTGAAGCTAACAGTTGGAGCAGCAGGAACTATTTTCAAAATTATAACAGGTACAGAAAAACACTATCACTTTCAGGGTTTACACAAACTGAGTGGTCTTTATACTGTTAATATGCACACAAGAGAGACAAACACTTGGCATACATGAGAATGTAACGTTTCACAACTGCAGCTTTCTCACTTTTACTACAACGAAACACAATGTTGACAAAATTGCAAGGAACTGACTCTCCTTTTTAGAATTTACTACCGACAACAACGTGATCATTTACTTTATAAGACTCAGCCTAAAGTTTGAAGTAGGTAACAGCACTTTAAATAACAGTTTCAATATGAAAATTATTATTGGACAAATAACATTTGCCTTAACTCACTCTGTTACCACATTAGCTTTAACTACCTTTCTAATAAGTTCAAGAGGCATTATTTAACAAAGCTCTAGGCTTCAACGTACTTTCAGTAAGGACACTCGGTAATCACTTTACTTCAAACGGAGAGGACCCTGAGAGGTGTTATGATGAGGAGTAAAATCAAGGTAGGTAAATAAATTCCGATGTGAATTACCTTATATTTCAGCACACTAACACATCCATTAGGCTGATCCTTCACTGTACATCAATATAGTATTACGTTACAGTGATTGCGCAATGTGGTGGCAACTGCATGTTGGTAGGTGGAATTACAGGTAGAATTGCCGGACTTTATCGTATCTTCATGGCGACGATTCATACAAATTCCAGAATAGATCCAGCTATTTATCCACCCATCCGAGGCATTGGAAAGAAGCAGTAAAAGCCTCTCTCTGAATCAGCATGATATGCACCTTTACATTGACAGTGCACAGACTGGTAGCTCCTTTCCGACTGGTGGCTCGTCTCCGACTGGTGGCTCGTCTCCGACTGACTATTAGTTCCACCTTTTCCACCTTGGCCAACCACAATTTGCGCGCGCTACACAGTTCCGTTCCCAAGGGGAACCACACTACCTCTTACATACAGAATAACTAAGAGCCCTAAGTGAGGATCAGCAGTTTACATAATAGCAACCAAATGTATTAAATAAAACAGAACATTTTCACATATTGACACTTCTACAAAAATTATTCACACAAAATTACAATCATATACAGTAAGTATTGTTCCCTCCAAATGGGTCAAAGCATTTAAACGAGAGATATGTTACACAGCATACAATCAAATCATAACATCAAAGTTTGACAAAGAAAAGAGTACACAATTTTATGTTATCGATTCAAACACATTTACAAAAGATCTACAATGTAACATTAAATAAAGAAATGAATCCATACAGCATAAGAGCTGTGGTGTTACACGCTACTTTCGTGTAAAGACTTTTTACCTGTTGTTGTTGTGGTCTTCAGTCCTGAGACTGGTTTGATGCAGCTCTCCATGCTACTCTATCCTGTGCAAGATTCTTCATCTCCCAGTACCTACTGCAACCTACATCCTTCTGAATCTGCTTAGTGTATTCATCTCTTGCTCTCCCTCTGCGATTTTTACCCTCCACGGTGCCCTCCAATGCTACATTTTTGATCCCTTGATGCCTCAAAACATGTCCTACCAACCGATCCCTTTCTCTGGTCAAGTTGTGCCACAAACTTCTCTTCTCCTTAATCCTATTCAATACCTCTACCCACCTTATCTTCAGCATTCTTCTGTAGCACCACATTTCGAAAGCTTCTATTTTCTTCTTGTCCAAACTAGTTATCGTCCATGTTTCACTTCCATACATGGCTACACTCCATACAAATACTTTCAGAAGCGACTTCCTGACACTTAAATCTATACTCGATGTTAACAAATCTCTCTTCTTGAGAAACGCTTTCCTTGCCATTGCCAGTCTACATTTTATATCCTCTCTACTTCGACCATCATCAGTTATTTTACTCCCCAAATAGCAAAACTCCTTTACTACTCTAAGTGTCTCATTTCCTAATCTAATTCCCTCAGCATAACCCGACTTAATTTGACTACATTCCATTATCCTCGTTTTGCTTTTGTTGATGTTCATCTTATATCCTCCTTTCAAGACACTGTCCATTCCGTTCAACTGCTCTTCCAAGTCCTTTGCTGTCTCTGACAGAATTACAATGTCATCGGCGAACCTCAAAGTTTTTACTTCTCCTCCATGAATTTTAATACCTACTCCGAACTTTTCTTTTGTTTCCTTTACTGTTTGCTCAATATACAGATTGAATAACATCGGGGAGAGGCTACAACCCTGTCTCACTCCTTTCCCAACCACTGCTTTGCTTTCATGCCCCTCGACTCTTATGACTGTACAAATTGTAAATAGCCTTTCGCTCCCTGTATTTTACCCCTGCCACTTTCAGAATTTGAAAGAGAGTATTCCAGTTAACATTGCCAAAAGCTTTCTCTAAGTCTACAAATGCTAGAAACGTAGGTTTGCCTTTTCTTAATCTTTCTTCTAAGATAAGTCGTAAGGTCAGTATTGCCTCACGTGTTCCAACATTACTACGGAATCCAAACTGATCTTCCCCGAGGTCGGCTTCTACCAGTTTTTCCATTCGTCTGTAAAGAATTCGCGTTAGTATTTTGCAGCTGTGACTTATTAAACTGATAGCTCGGTAATTTTCACATTTTACCTACAAACCGAAAATATCAATGTGTCACAGTTCTTTTATTTTAATTGCATTTGGAACTCAGGAATGTTTCGCGGGGACGTTCTGTATTATTCTACAGATACAATGCGAAGATATTTGTTCGCCCTACTAGTAGCAGTTTATCGTAGGTCGATATTGCAACGAAGGGAACGAAGCAACTGGAATAGTGGACAGATCATTTTCAAGAACGATCGTCGGGTGGTGGCGTATAACAAGAAGCTTATCACACTGACTTCAGTCGGCTGCAGAATTACGAAAAACGTTCTGTGATAGCGTACTGTTACCTTTTTGGAGAACGAAGATCACCTCTACGGTATCCAGCTTGTATCCTACATACGAATCTGGTGGAACTCAGTTCCCTCTATTCACCCTGTCATCCAGAATACCGTTGACATCGGTACCTGGTTTGATGCCGTGTTCCTTGACTTCCCGAACGTATTTGATATTTCGTTTAGTGAACAAAATATAAGTCTTCCTGGTGTAGTACTATATTCGTGAATAGGTTCAAGAGATCCTAGTAGAAAAAACTCGTTCCCAATGGGACGAAGCAGTCAGCTGTAAAGGGACTTTCGTAATGTCGCTAGAAAATGGCAGATAGTCTAAAATTATCAAATAAATTTTGCTTTTAAGTACAATAGTTTACTATTTTGCGTCTTCCCCTTATGTTCCCAAACCCTTGTTCTGGGTGAGTAGCCACAATGTGGACCTCTTGTATGTGAAAATTAGGCAGTTGTCGTTAATTAACTATTCGATTTAGACGCAAGCTTTTTATTTATAGCAATATGTGTACCAACTAACCTGAAAATAACTGTGCGACTGAAGTTAATAACAATTTACTATCAGTTCCTTCCTTTTTAAGGTAGGAGTCGTTATCGATCTAAACAGAGGACAAGATGATGCAAATGAAGGTCCCGTAATCCGTGTAACACCTCATTCTGATATAAAGTTGAGGCGATTGGGAAATGGAAGGGAACATAAAACAGAGTAGGGGTCTGAGGCTTGATCCCATTCCTTTTGGACACGTGTTCAGTTTGTAAAGATCTGAGCTTTCCTTCATTAGGTTTAAACTCTCAACTAAAGTAAAACAAATATTTTGTAGTACTTCACAGCGCCGAACCGGTGAGTGAGATATTCATTTGTTGGACGTATTCAGAACTGCTGTTGCTAGGTTTATTCATTCCATGACGAGATGAGCCGAAAGAGAAGGTGACCGTCAACTTGGCAGAAGCTAGGGAGATACACTCCTGGAAATTGAAATAAGAACACCGTGAATTCATTGTCCCAGGAAGGGGAAACTTTATTGACACATTCCTGGGGTCAGAAACATCACATGATCACACTGACAGAACCACAGGCACATAGACACAAGCAACAGAGCATGCACAATGTCGGCACTAGTACAGTGTATATCCACCTTTCGCAGCAATGCAGGCTGCTATTCTCCCATGGAGACGATCGTAGAGATGCTGGATGTAGTCCTGTGGAACGGCTTGCCATGCCATTTCCACCTGGCGCCTCAGTTGGACCAGCGTTCGTGCTGGACGTGCAGACCGCGTGAGACGACGCTTCATCCAGTCCCAAACATGCTCAATGGGGGACAGATCCGGAGATCTTGCTGGCCAGGGTAGTTGACTTACACCTTCTAGAGCACGTTGGGTGGCACGGGATACATGCGGACGTGCATTGTCCTGTTGGAACAGCAAGTTCCCTTGCCGGTCTAGGAATGGTAGAACGATGGGTTCGATGACGGTTTGGATGTACCGTGCACTATTCAGTGTCCCCTCGACGATCACCAGTGGTGTACGGCCAATGTAGGAGATCGCTCCCCACACCATGATGCCGGGTGTTGACCCTCTGTGCCTCGGTCGTATGCAGTCCTGATTGTGGCGCTCACCTGCACGGCGCCAAACACGCATGCGACCATCATTGGCACCAAGGCAAAAGCGACTCTCATCGCTGAAGACGACACGTCTCCATTCGTCCCTCCATTACGCCTGTCGCGACACCACTGGAGGCGGGCTGCACGGTGTTGGGGCGTGAGCGGAAGACGGCCTAACGGTGTGCGGGACCGTAGCCCAGCTTCATGGAGACGGTTGCGAATGGTCCTCGCCGATACCCCAGGAGCAACAGTGTCCCTAATTTGCTGGGAAGTGGCGGTGCGGTCCCCTACGGCACTGCGTAGGATCCTACGGTCTTGGCGTGCATCCGTGCGTCGCTGCGGTCCGGTCCCAGGTCGACGGGCACGTGCACCTTCCGCCGACCACTGGCGACAACATCGATGTACTGTGGAGACCTCACGCCCCACGTGTTGAGCAATTCGGCGGTACGTCCACCCGGCCTCCCGCATGCCCACTATACGCCCTCGCTCGCGGCATGCTACCAGTGTTAAAGACTGCGATGGAGCTCCGTATGCCACGGCAAACTGGCTGACACTGACGGCGGCGGTGCACAAATGCTGCGCAGCTAGCGCCATTCGACGGCCAACACTGCGGTTCCTGGTGTGTCCGCTGTGCCGTGCGTGTGATCATTGCTTGTACAGCCCTCTCGCAGTGTCCGGAGCAAGTATGGTGGGTCTGACACACCGGTGTCAATGTGTTCTTTTTTCCATTTCCAGGAGTGTAGTATAGGACTTCGGCGTCAACCTTGATACAAACACTTTGTTTCACCCGCAGTAGCTTCAGTGATAATTTTGCCGTCGTCAGTGCGATTTATTCTGAAAACCTCATATGAAATACAGAGGTACACACGTTCAAATTAGGATAATTTTGGATGTTCTGATTAGTTTCATAGTGATGAAAATATGTCATACAATGTCAGATACTTATATGTTTCACTACAATATCTTTGCCCTTCCTTTCCATTAAATGTCACATTAGCTTGATGCTAGGAAAGAGAAACGCTGACAGTTGATATACAGCGTGCGAGATACCTGTTTGGATGCGATCAGTGCCTGTGTAGTATGTCTGTGCTCTCGGTATTCTCTTTCACTATCACATGTGACGATTCTGACTATAACCACCTAATTTTCTTTATTATATCCTATGTCAGACTCCTTATGATAGGCTAGTCCCTAAACACAGCTGAATAGACAACAGTTTTTACGCAGCTTAAAGGTGTTGTTTTCTTTAAAAATGCTTAACTGTCGCATCATTGCTTTATGTGGAGTTGTGGGACGAAAAAGCTGTTTCAGGTAAATTCTGATGTATTTACTCTGGATAATTTCTATAGATGGATGGTTGCAATAAAAATTTCAAATAGAAGGCTGTAAATAAAACTGAATATATGCTCATAACCAAAAGAGCAATAACAAAAGAACAATACCCCAATTCATTCACAGCTTAGCACGAAAAACTAATTTTTGAATCAATGATTCTAAATAAAAGTTTCACACACACACACACACACACACATACACACACATGCAGCGTGCCACCACCCATCCTCCCACTAAATCCATGCCAACACTTCACCATCTGTAAGGTGTCAGGCAAATCTAACACCTTCCATGAAAACCATGACATGGTAAGCAAATCCAGTAGTATGTCACATAGCTTCGAATAAATCGTGACATTAAATTAACCAAAGTAATACGAGTAATGAGTGAGCAAATGGAATACCACAGACTAACACAAGAATGCCGAAATGCATGTCATAGCTTCCCACCGTGAGACAGACGCAGTTCCGAGGGGAGAAACGAGAACAGAGGCCGAGAGCAGAACCGTGTTAAGTTATAAGGCCCTACGATAAGGGACGGACACCCACGTCGCTAGCTAACCACTAGGACCACACCCAGCCCATGTTAAAAGCTAGAGCCCTCCAGAAGAATAGTATAGATCTTACGATAACACTAAAAGGACCACACCAGCTGCAAGTTTTAGCGTGAGACTTTTTCGCGTCTCTGTTATGTTGAAATCTTTAAAAACACTGCCCCACCACGAAAAGTATAACGTTTCTCATTGGATAGACAGAATTTTTGTAGGCGGAGCTTAAGGTTAACATTGAGACCCTGATTGGTCAGATGAAAACACAGCCAGATAGTTTCTTTAAACCAACTTCGGTAAATTGTAGTAAGGAGAAGTTAGGGGAGAGTTGCTTCCGAGACGGCGAGGTGAGTGGAGCTGTGCTGCACACCGCCCCCTGACGAACACCGACAAGGTAATGAATGCACGCGATGCCGTGTAACAGCGCATAAAGCTTCACTCAGAACTGCAGAAGTCTCATCTGTTACACCCCCTTTTTGCGTAATACTAGTGTCGATCGTCAATTAAAGCTCATGGTGTTCACATTTGCCACTTGAAGTAAAAATCTGAAACGCGATGATTTTTCTGTTATATAGTTATTGAGAAGCCACATCAGAAACTGTAATTCACGACAAGTTAGATAAGTAATTAAAGATAATTGAGGGTCACTGTAGACCATTTTGATAGTTTTCTGTTTTGTGAAACTTAATTTAAACCTTGATTATAGATGTGATATGGCATAGGTCATCCTTCGATCCATTGTAGAACTTTAAAACCCATTCAGGGAATATTCGTTGAACGCAGTTGGTTTTTACCTTCCTGTATTAAAACATTTCCTTTTATCAATAGTGCAATTTATAAACAATGTTTTGCGAGTAGAATAAACTTTCCAATGTTAAACTTAACTGCTTTTTCGACGTTATTTTACCAGCTAACGAAAAATAGGAAATCCTTGAACCCCTTCCACTAAATTTAGTTAGTATTAAGAATCCTTTACAGGGAGTGCAGTGGAGCTGACGCTGAAATCATTAAGTATTTGGTTATATCATCGCTAGTCTCACTGAACTCTTCTGAACTCTACATGTCATGTGTGGTCTGGCGTCTCCTTACCAGCAACATACAGGTCCCAGGTTCAAACTAGTCAATTCCCTAAAAAACACGCTCAGAGCGTCGTTGCGCGAAAGTGGTAGGGAGACACGATATAGAACAAACAGACACCACGCAGAATGTTAGACATCTATAGTTCCTATGGTCCATCAGTCAGCCCTAAAACATGTGAGCAATATCATGTAGAGTGTGTTTCAGTACTGTGTATATGCATTGAAATGTTGAAAAATGACCTATCTATTGGAAATGTGCACATAGTACATACAGAAGAACATACGGAGGTGTGAAAAAGACATCAAAGTAAAAGTCTAAAAAACTGCAAGAAAAACACAATCGCATATTTGTAAATAATCGATAATTTAAATGAGTTGCCACGAATCAGTAAAGATCTTCCATCAAAAAATGAATAATCAAATAATTTTCATTATATTATAGATCCCTGAAGAAGCCGAGCATGAAGAGGAGAAACAGGATGGGTAGACACAAGTAAAACATTCAGTTTCAAAAGACGGAATTTTTTCTTCTCTAGATAATAGAGCACAAGCGAAGTAGCAACTGAGGAGAAATAGTAGAAAATATTAACAATAATACGCTTGCTTTATTTCTGAAACAAAACTACTGCTTCCTACTGAACTATTTTTCGCCCATCCCCAGTCAACTCCAAGACTGAGTGGTATCTTCGCACATTTGTTGCGTCTTACATTTTCTGGAAACCAGATGTGCACCTGTGACAATGTTATGGACCGGCAGAGGGCTTCCATGCTGACAGTTTCCCGTCATGATCCAGCAACACGTGAACTATGTGAGCCAAAATCGAGCCTTTTATGTCATTTCTGACACGACTGTGAGTGCCGTTCCCTACTAAGAACGAACATAAAATACACTCCTGGAAATGGAAAAAAGAACACATTGACACCGGTGTGTCAGACCCACCATACTTGCTCCGGACACTGCGAGAGGGCTGTACAAGCAATGATCACACGCACGGCACAGCGGACACACCAGGAACCGCGGTGTTGGCCGTCGAATGGCGCTAGCTGCGCAGCATTTGTGCACCGCCGCCGTCAGTGTCAGCCAGTTTGCCGTGACATACGGAGCTCCATCGCAGTCTTTAACACTGGTAGCATGCCGCGACAGCGTGGACGTGAACCGTATGTGCGGTTGACGGACTTCGAGCGAGGGCGTATAGTGGGCATGCGGGAGGCCGGGTGGACGTACCGCCGAATTGCTCAACACGTGGGGCGTGAGGTCTCCACAGTACATCGATGTTGTCGCCAGTGGTCGGCGGAAGGTGCACGTGCCCGTCGACCTGGGACCGGACCGCAGCGACGCACGGATGCACGCCAAGACCGTAGGATCCTACGCAGTGCCGTAGGGGACCGCACCGCCAATTCCCAGCAAATTAGGGACACTGTTGCTCCTGGGGTATCGGCGAGGACCATTCGCAACCGTCTCCATGAAGCTGGGCTACGGTCCCGCACACCGTTAGGCCGTCTTCCGCTCACGCCCCAACATCGTGCAGCCCGCCTCCAGTGGTGTCGCGACAGGCGTGAATGGAGGGACGAATGGAGACGTGTCGTCTTCAGCGATGAGAGTCGCATCTGCCTTGGTGCCAATGATGGTCGTATGCGTGTTTGGCGCCGTGCAGGTGATCGCCACAATCAGGACTGCATACGACCGAGGCACACAGGGCCAACACCCGGCATCATGGTGTGGGGAGCGATCTCCTACACTGGCCGTACACCACTGGTGATCGTCGAGGGGACACTGAATAGTGCACGGTACATCCAAACCGTCATCGAACCCATCGTTCTACCATTCCTAGACCGGCAAGGGAACTTGCTGTTCCAACAGGACAATGCACGTCCGCATGTGTCCCGTACCACCCAACGTGCTCTAGAAGGTGTAAGTCAACTACCCTGGCCAGCAAGATCTCCGGATCTGTCCCCCATTGAGCATGTTTGGGACTGGATGAAGCGTCGTCTCACGCGGTCTGCACGTCCAGCACGAACTCTGGTCCAACTGAGGCGCCAGATGGAAATGGCATGGCAAGCCGTTCCACGGGACTACATCCAGCATCTCTACGATCGTCTCCATGGGAGAATATCAGCCTGCATTGCTGCGAAAGGTGGATATACACTGTACTAGTGCCGACATTGTGCATGCTCTGTTGCCTGTGTCTATGTGCCTGTGGTTCTGTCAGTGTGATCATGTGATGTATCTGACCCCAGGAATGTGTCAATAAAGTTTCCCCTTCCTGGGACATTGAATTCACGGTGTTCGTATTTCAATTTCCAGGAGTGTAGTTTTCTCACGTCCCCCTGTTTTACAGCGTCCTGCATATTACCTTTTATTTACGTACATACTACTTGTGTCCTTTGTTACTAAATCAGTTACATTTTCCATCTCATAAAACTAGCACCTGTCTTCAGATATTAATTTTGAATTAATATTAAAGTTTATGTTGTGCTGTTTATATTTTTGTTAATTTTTTTACCAGGTAGGATGGAACCGTGCGAGCTAAAGCTGATTGTTATGTACTGAGTCAGCCTATAGTTAACAATTGCTGATTAGAGCGTTTATAAACAAAAGAATTAAAGAATTGATGCAACACGAAAAAAGTTGGTAAGACAGTGAACCAATAAATAACACAGCCTAGAGATATGTTCTGAACTACTACGACGAATTCCTGTAGCGAATGTAATGGCTGAATCACAGGCCTTTGAATTTATTTTTGAATATTGGGGTTTCATCATTTAATTTTTTTGAGTTACCCTGGACTCCTACTGAAACTCAAACCCGCTGAACAGTAAACACACTTCTGTACGATGCTTGAAGAATTGTTGTCGAAAAACGTACCGTTTTCTGTCTAGTGTTCACTAAACGAATGTTACAAATTCTTCTGAAAATGTCAGTATTATCAGCGAGAAATCTCGAAAGTGTGAAGTAAATATGCAGGGTAGGTAGAGCTAGAATTTTGAGACACCTGAACAACGGTGTACACGAAGTTCGTGAACAGACATAGCGTATCAGTCTGACCGCTCTCTTCTGGCCTAAGAATGTTCTTGGTAAGCGCACAGAGGAGCTCCAAAATAAAACACCGTACGAGCCAACGAAGTGAAAGTAAGCCAAGTAAACAAGCCTTCGCGTTTCGGTAACAGAGACAGTGAGTATAATTCTTAGAGTGAAGCAAGCGGTGCTCGATTTGGAAATTTGAAATTTGTGGTAAGGTCTAACGGTACCAAACTGCTGAAATCATCGGTCCCTAAGCCTATACACTACTTAATCTAACTTAAACTAACTTGCGCTATGGACAACACATGCCCGAGGGAGGACTCGAACCTCCGACGGGGGGAGCCGTATGGACCGTAACAAGGCGCCTCAGACCGCGTGGCTACCCCACGCCCCGCTCGATTTCTGATCAAGATATTGAACGTGATGCATCCAGGGATGCCTTCCATTGATCCTCAGTCTTAAGAATTTAAAATGATCGAGTTCACTGACTGTTTACCTTGAGACAGTAAAATTCCTCTTTTCCAAGAGTTCCCATTCAGAGACTGTGTGCATTGCATTTTGTTGCAGCTAAGCGTTAATCTGTTCTCTGAACTCCAAGTGCTTATCTTATCGATTACAGTATTAGGTGAAACATCCCCTTTCAAAAATTATGAGTTACTGTGCTGGTAAACTTCTACGTTGTTTGATACGAAGACAGCTGAGTAAAACTGAATGTACTCAGACAGTTCTCTCTTTACTTATTATGATCATCACTAAACTGACACACAATATTTTCTTTGCTCAAACAATCTGACTTTCAATAATCCCTACAAAAGAATGGCCCTGACTAACAATAACCTATACCTTTCATGAATCACTTACCTGACAAAAATCTTCGTTACTCGAACTACTGCAATACAGCGAGCGCCAATACTGCCAGCTAAATAAAAGATTCTAACTAGTGAAGGCACTAACTACTGATAGGCATAGTTAACAACTGGACAATTTTTTACTTACCTTAAGAACACTCAAAAGTCATATATATATATATATATATATATATATATATGAACCTTGCCGTCGGTGGGGAGGCTTGCGTGCCTCAACGATACAGATAGCCGTACCGTAGGTGCAACCAACCGCAACGGAGGGGTATCTGTTGAGAGGCCAGACAAACGTATGGTTCCTGAAGAGGGGCAGCAGCCTTTTCAGTAATTGGAGGGGAAACAGTCTGGATGGTTGACTGATTTGGCCCTGTAATACTAACCAAAACGGCCTTGCTGAGCTGGTACTGCGAACGGATGAAAGCAAGGGGAAACTACAGCCGTAATTTTTCCCGAGGGAATGCAGCTTTACTGTATGATTAAATGATGATGGCGTCCTCTTGGGTAAAATATTCCGGAGGTAAAATAGTCCCCCATTCGGATCTCCGGGCGAGGACTAGTCAAGAGGACGTCATTTTCAGGAGAAATAAAACTGGCGTTCCATAGATCTGAGCGTGAAATGTCAGTTCCCTTAATCGGACAGGTAGGTTAGAAAATTTAAAAAGGGAAATGGATAGGTGAAAGTTACATATAGTGGGAATTAGTGAAGTTCGGTGGCAGGAGGGACAAGACTTCTGGTCAGGTGAATACAGGGTTATAAATATAAAATCAAATAGGCGTAATGCAGGAGTAGATTTAAAAATGAATAAAAAAATAGGAATACGGGTAAGCTACTACAAACAGCATAGTAAACGCACACCTACTACAGTAATACAAGTTTATATGCCAACTAGCTCTGTAGATGATGAAGAAATTGATGAAATAATTCAGGTAGTGAAGGGAGAGGAAAATTTAATAGTCACGGGTGACTGGAATTCGACAGTAGGAAAAGGAAGAGAAGGAAACATAGTAGGTGAATATGGATTGGGGGTAAGAAATGAAAGAGGACGCCGCCTGGTAGAATTTTGCACAGAGCATAACTTAACCATAGCTAAGACATTGTTCAAGAATCATGAAAGAAGGTTGTATACATGGAAGAACCCTGGAGATACTAGCAGGTTTCAGATAGATTATATAATGGTAAGACAGAGACATAGGAACCAGATTTTAAATTGTAAGACATTTCCAGGGGCAGATGTGGACTCTGACCACAATCTATTGGTTATGAACTGTAGATTAAAACTGAAGAAACTGCAAAAAGGTGGGAATTTAAGGAGATGGGACTCACTAAACCAGAGGTTGTACAGAGTTTCAGGGAGAGCATAAGCGAACAATTGATAGTAATTGGGGAAAGAAATACAGTAGAAGCAGAATGGGTAGCTTTGAGAAATGAAATAGTGAAGGCAGCAGGGGATCAAGTAGGTAAAAAGACGAGGGCTAGTAGAAGTCCTTGAGCAACAGAAGAGATATTGAATTTAATTGATGAAAGGAGAAAATACAAAAATGCAGTAAGTGAAGCGGGCCAAAAGGAATACAAACGTCTCAAAAATGAGATAGACAGGAAGTGCAAAATGGCTAAGCAGGGATGGCTAGAGGACAAATGTAAGGATGAAGAGGCTTATCTCACGAGGGGTAAGATAGATACTGCCTACAGGAAAATTAAAGAGACCTTTAGAGAAAAGAGAATCACTTGTATGAATATGGAGAGCTCAGATGGAAACCCAGTTCTAAGCAAAGAACTGAAAGCTGAAAGGTGGAAGGAGTATATAGAGGGTCTATACAAGGGTGATGTACTTGAGGACAATGTTATTAAAATGGAAGAGGAGGTAGATGAGGATGAAATGGGAGATATGATACTGCGTGAAGAGTTTGACAGAGCACTGAAAGTCAAAACAAGGCCCCGGGAGTAGATAACATTCCATTACAACTACTGACAGCCTTGGGAGAGCCAGTCCTGACAGAACTCTACCATCTGGTGAGCAAGATGTATGAGACAGGCGAAATACTATCAGACTTCAAGAAGAATATAATAATGCCAATCCCAAAGAAAGCAGGTGTTGACAGATGCGAAAATTACCGAACTATCAGTTTAATCAGTCACAGCTACAAAATACTAACGCGAATTCTTTACAGACGAAGCCTACCTCGGGGAAAATCAGGCAATACTGACCCTACGACTTATCTTAGAAGAAAGATTAAGGAAAGGCAAACCTACGTTTCTAATATTTGTAGACTTAGAGAAAGCTTTTGACAATGTTGACTGGAATACTCTCTTTCAAATTCTGAAGGTGGCAGGGGTAAAACACAGGGAGCGAAAATCTATTTACAATTTGTACAGAAAGCAGATGGCAGTTATAAGAGTGGAGGGACATGAAAGAGAAGCAGTGGTTGGGAAGGGAGTGAGACAGGGTTGTAGCCTCTCCCCGATGCTATTCAATCTGTATATTGAGCAAGCAGTAAAGGAAACAAAAGAAAAGTTCGGAGTAGGTATTAAAATCCATCGAGAAGAAATAACAACTTTTAGGTTTGCCGATGACATTGTAATTCTGTCAGAGACAGCAAAGGACTTGGAAGAGCGGTTGAACGGAATGGACAGTGTCTTGAAAGAAGGATATAAGATGAACATCAACAAAAGCAAAACGAGGATAATAAAATGTAGTCGAATTAATTCGGTGATGCTGAGGGATTTAGATTAGGAAATGAGACACTTAACGTAGTAAAAGAGTTTTGCTATATGGGGAGCAAAATAACTGATGATGGTCGAAGTAGAGAGGATATAAAATGTAGACTGGCAATAGCAAGGAAAGCGTTTCTGAAGAAGAGAAAATTGTTAACACTCAATATTGAATTAAGTGTCAGGAAGACGTTTCTGAAAGTAATTGTATGAAGTGTCGCCATGTATGGAAGTGAAACATGGACGATGAATAGTTTAGACAAGAAGAGAATAGAAGCTTTCGAAATGTGGTGCTACAGAAGAATGCTGAAGATAAGGTGAAGTAGCTACTGGGAGATGAAGAAGCTTGCACAGGATAGAGTACCATGGAGACCTGCATCAAA